>NC_064620.1:241073211-242501545 GCF_023898315.1 Schistocerca nitens | reverse complement strand
TAAGGGACTGATGACCTCAGATCTTAAGTCCCAAAGCGTTTAGAGCCATTTGAACCATCTGCAGTAAAGGTACAAGCCGTGCGGAGTGGCCGCACGGTTTGAGGCGCCTTGTCACGGACTGCGCGGCCCCTCCCGCCGGAGGTTCGAGTCCTCCCTCGGGCTTGTGTGTGTGCGTTGCTGTTAGTATAAGTTAGAGTAGTGTGTGAGACTGGGGACCGATGATCTCAGCAGTTAGGTCCCTTAGGCACTCACACACATTTGAACATTTTTTAAAGGTACATGCGCAGACACAACACCTCACATAGCTAACTACCTTAATACCGAGTTCCATCATCTACCAAGTAAATCGTTGATGTCTTATTATGCAGGCTCAACATTTATAAAACAGAAAAACTGGATGGACGGATTCCTGGTTGGAAATGGAGAAGCAAAGATCCTATGAACATGCGCCCGGAAATGCATCTTTGCCACGTTAGATGGCGCTGACGAATGAAAGTTTCTCTGACCACGTGTTGTGTGTTTCTTGTGTGTTGCAGGCTGTGTGACAGGCGCAGTGTACTGCAATCAGCAAAATGGTCTGGCATTCATGTCGGGCATTAGACTAGATGGTGTTTGTATACCGCCAAGCAGATGGAAATGGTCCAGAGACAGCACTGCTATACCAAACCCGGGTTCTACAGGTTATTGAGACGTGACTAGTAAAAACTCCAGGCAAGCGGACCGCCAACATGGTTTAAGGCAAAGTACGGTTACGTGTATCCTGCGTGACAACTGCTACTCTCCCTATCTCCTGCAGCGAGTGCAAGGATTACAAGCAGCGGATTTCCTTCTTCGGGAAGGATTTTGTCAATGGTTTTTGCATGAGACCGCCACAATTATGGGATTTCTGACGTCAGTCTTCTTTACCTACGAAGCAACCTTTACCAGAACTGGCATCATCGATCTGTATTACATTCAAAGGAGGCCACTTTGAACATCTGATCCGTGTTCCGAGGCGATTTGTTGTCATGGAACACACACCGTCCATTATCGTACACATTTCATAGGACTATTTTTACTCCATTTCCAGTTAGGAATACATCCATGCAGTTGGTCGGTTTTGTAGATGTTCACCCTTCAAATGGTTCAAATGGCTCTGAGCACTATGGGACTTAACATCTGAGGTCATCAGTACCCTAGACTTAGAACTGCTTAAGGGGACCACACCCTGCTTACCCAACCCATGTTAATTTAGGCAAGTATTTGACCGATTTCTGAAAAAAACTACTTGATGCAGGACCTTAATACTTTTCTTGTATCTTACATAATGCTAATAGGGTCAATTGTACCAAAATCTACTTAATCCATTTTATAGTTTTTAAGAAATACATTTTTAAATTTATTAACAAAAAATATTAAGTTTCTTTGTGAACTTCCTAATTGGAGAATATTAATGAATGTAGTACCAGAGGTGGCTTTTTATGTTATGCAGAGTCTCTTAAAATTTCATTCATTTATCTGTGATAGTTTCTGATATTATGGGGTATATGTACTGAAAATTTTATTTTGCGGGAAATTGACTTAAAAGAAAAAAACTTTTGAAATTTGTTACTTACAGTTAATTAAAACTGTCGTGCTGCATATGATGGCCCTTTGGCCTCTAGCAGGTCTTCCACCTTCTTTTTCACCTTCCTGGATGTTTGTCTGGCTTTCTTGCTCATATTATATGCAGACCTGTCTGCATCGGCTATCCTCATTTTATCGCAGTGTTTCAGCCCAGTGATCATATTTGCACCAGGATTAATTCCCAGCTCTTTCAGTACCAAACACTTTCCAATATTACCACAACTGAGTGTAATAACAGCATCATGAACTCCTAGTTTCATTGTATGCATGCCTACAAGTACAGTTTTAGGAAGGCAGTTCCAAATTATGCTGTTGTAACATTCATTTGGATTCTGTGTCTGCCCATGCAGACATTTCCTTAGAGGTCAGGGTGAGGCAAGTCTCTGAAAATATGTTTCATTGCTGTAATAACAGATGAAGGAAGAGAATGATGGTGAGAATAAGATTCTCCAGTTGCCTGAGCCCTATTGTATTTGCACCACGAATTTTCTCTTGATGGACACAATCCATGACATGGCCTATCATCAGTAGAGGACTTATGGAAGAATATGGCCCAAACGTCTTTCTTCATTGCCTCTAGATTTTCGTTATTCCTCCTAATTGCCTGCCCATAGTATACCTGCAAGTTTTCTGTTTCAGTTTTAGTTAACCGACAATTTTCCATCTTCTAATTTTTTTCCTCTCATATCAACAGTTAGTTTTCTCAGCCTTGTTCCTAAACGTTTTTGAACATGGCCTACACATTCTATTTTGCTAATAATGGCATCTCCACATGGCTTAGAGTTGACAGTGAGTGGGTTGGCAGTGGGTGACAGAAAAGTGGGCGTGGCACATAAACACACGTCGTAGGAAGACGCTCTTTAAATGCTCGAAAAAAATTTTTTTCAGCAAAATCCTTTTCAGAGTACTTATATAAAACCTTAATCTTTCGAAAAACCATGAAAACCGAAAATCGATTTTTTTCGACCTGAACCACGGTGTGGTCCCCTTAAACCTAACTAACCTAAGGACATCACACACATCCATGCCCGAGGCAGGATTCGAAACTGCGACCGTAGCAGCAGCGCGGTTCTGGACTGAAGCGCCTCGAACCGCTCGGCCACAGCGATCAAAGGTGATCAAAAAGCCAGTATAAATTTGAAAACATAATAAACCACGGAATTATGTAGATAGACAGGTAAAAATTGACACACATGCTTGGAATGACATGGGGTTTTACTAGGATGGAGCCCTACTATATTGCTAGACATGTGAAAGATCTCTTGCGCGCGTCGTTTGGTGATGATCGTGTGCTCAGCCGCCACTTTCGTCATGCTTGCCCTCCCAGATCTCTAGACCTCAGTCCGTGCGATTATTGGCTTTGGGGTTACCTGAAGTCGCAAGTGTATCGTGATCGACCGACATTTCTAGGGATACTGAAAGACAACATCCAACGCCAATGCCTCACCATAACTCCGGACATGCTTTACAGTGCTGTTCACAACATTATTCCTCGACTACAGCTATTGTTGAGGAATGATGGTGGACATATTGAGCATTTCCCGTAAAGAACATCATCTTTGCTTTGTCTTACTTTGTTATGCTAATTTTTGCTATTCTGATCAGATGAAGCGCCATCTGTCGGACATTTTTTTAACTTTGGTATTTTTTTTGGTTCTAATAAAACCCCATGTCATTCCAAGCATGTGTGTCAATTTGTACCTTTCTACCTACATTATTCCGTGATTTATTCAGTTTTCAAATTTATACTGACTTTTTGATCACCAGGTACTACTGGTATTTAATACGGTACCATTTCGCTGCATTTGTCGGTATATTGGATTTAATACTATTGCATGTACACAGTGCGCAACTATTCCAGCCGACAATGTTACTTTTCATCCAAAAGCTCATGCCTTTATACTGATTTCCAGTACGTGTAGCAGGATCACGGTTCCCCCCCACCCTGCGGTCCCTGTCCCAGGCACACGTCTTATTTACAGAACCGCGAGCAGGCCCTCGGATCTCGGCCGGTTGGCAGATCAAAGTCCGGAATGCGCGCGCAATTAGGAACTGGGCGAACCGTGGAATGGCACGCCACGCCCGCTAAACCCCACCACCACCTCGCTAACCGAAATAAAAACGTCGATTCGGTGGCGGCGCAAAGACCCGGGCAGCGGGACCCTGTCTTACGTATTCAGCTGTCGAATTTCGCGAGGATTACGGAGGGCAGGGAGAGGGAGGGGTGTGGGGTGTGACTTTTTCAGGGGTGCCATTCCTTTGTGCGGGGTCCGTAAAGCAGGCGCCATCAGCGAGGAATGCGGCGCCGACACGTGGACGCGCGGCCGGCGCTCCTTTTTCACTGTCGTCGCGCGATCTACGACCGCGGGCTCCGCGGCCGCGCATTCCGATCGCTTTCCTTCGATCGGCGGGATTAAAACGCCCTTTTACCGCGGAAAACATCCGGCGCGCGGCTTCCGACAATGTAAAGTCGAATGAGACGTTGGGAACGCGGGTTGCAGAATGCAACGGCGATTTACTCGGAATGCGGCGGGCAGCGCCGCTGTGTATACGCCGTGGTCAGCACCAAAATCCGCCGGAGTCGAAACAAGTGTGTTAAGGCCGGGTCGCTAATAAAGAACGCTACGAATGTAAACCAGAAAGAGTGCTCAGGGAGGGGCATTTCTCATGTACCGCTGAAAGTCTACTCTGCTCCACAGTCGTGTCAAAATTGTAATGAAGAATTATCAGCTACAGTGTCCCTCACACGTCATCAGCGACAAATGATCTCTCACGAGCTCCTTCTTATTAATTCCTGTAAAGGTATAGAGAAAGGAAGAAAAGAATGAAGAAGGGGAAACCCTGTTACACGCCAGGCATGATTACTTAAATTTAAATAGTGTAATGACTGTGCAATCAGTCGGTGACCCTTCTCTCGTTATGTTACACTGAATGAACATACAGACACTGGACAAAAATATGGAGACACCGCGAGAAACGCATGCTCGAACATACACTAATACCCATTAAAATTGCTACACCACGAAGATGACGTGCTACAGACGCGAAATTTAACCGACAGGAAGAAGATGCTGCGATACGCAAATGATTAGTTTTTCAGAGCATTCACAGGTTGGCGCCGGTGGCGACATCTACAACGTGCTGACATGACGAAAGTTTCCAACCGATTTCTCATACACAAACAGCAGTTAACCAACGTTGCCTGGTGAAACGTTGTTGTGGTGCCTCGTCTAAGGAGGAGAAATGCGTACCATCACGTTTCCGACTTTGATAGACGTCGGACTGTAACCTATCCCGATAGCGGTTTATCGTATCCCGACATTGCTGCTCGCGTTGGTCGTGATCCAAAGACTGTTAGCAGAATATGGAATCGGTGAGTTCAGGAGGGTAATACGGAACGCCGTGCTGGATCCCAACGGCCTCGTATCACTAGCAGCCGAGATCACAGACATCTTACCCGCATGGCTGTAACAGATCGTGCAGCCTCGTCTCGATTCCTGAGTCAACAGATGGGGACGTTTGCAAGACAACAACCATCTGCACGACTAGTTCGACGACGTTTGCAGCAGCATGGACTATCAGCTCGGAGACCATGGCTGCGGTTACCCTTGACGCTGCATCACAGACAGGAGCGACTGCGATGGTGTACTCGACGACGAACCTGGTTGCACGAATGGCAAAACGTCATTTTTTCGGATGAATCCAGGTTCTGTTTACAGCATCATGATGATCGCATTCGTGTTTGGCAACATCGCGGTGAACTCACATTGGAAGTGTGTATTCGTCGTCGCCATACTGGCGTATCACTCGGCGTGATGGTATGGGATGCCATTGGTTACACATCTCGGTCATCTCTTGCTCGCATTGGCGGCACTTTGAACAGTGGACGTTACATTTCAGATGTGTTACGACCCGTAGCTCTACCCTTCATTCGATCCCTACGAAACCCTACATTTCAGCAGGATAATGCACAACCGCATGGTGCAGGTCCTGTACGACCCTTTCTGGATACAGAAAATGTTCGAGTCCTGCCCTGACCAGCACATTTCTCCAGATCTCTCACCAATTGAAAACGTCTGATCAATGGTGGCCGAGCAACTGGCTCGTCACAATAGGCGAGTCACTACTCTTGATGAACTGTGGTATCGTGTTGAAGCTGCATGGGCAGCTGTACCTGTACACGCCATCCAAGCTCTGTTTGACTCAAGGCCCAAGGCCGTTATTACGGCCAGAGGTGGTTGTTCTGGGTACTGATTTCTCAGGATCTACGCACCCAAATTGCGTGAAAATATTATCACATGTCAGTTCTAGTATAATATATTTGTCCAATGAATGCCCGTTTATTATCTGCATTTCTTTTTGGTGTAGCAATTTTAATGACCAGTAGTGTAATTGCTGATGCTATCCAAGCCTCCAGGTTGTGCTGTTGTATTTGAGCACGAACGGCACCTGCGAAATGTCCTCCACACGTTACAACTGTCAGACGTGTTTAGAAAAGAGTCCTGGGTAGTCGTAAGTGCATTACGTCGGAGCCGAAGCGTTTGGTGTTTCAAGAGGAACCGTGTCGAAGATTTGCACGGTATACAGCGAAAGTGGAAAAACATTACCCGCAAAGTCACAACGCAGAAGATAGTGTATGTTGGTTGAATGATTGTGGCACACGGTCATTGAAGAGGAGAGTGACGAAGAACAAGAGGATGACAGCTGCAAAAGTCACTGCAGAGCTGAATGTCTCACTCGCGGATCCTGTCAGCACCAAAACAACACGTAGCGAGCTCCATAAGTAGGGAATTGCAGGGCGAGCTGGAACTCCAAGGAAGGAAGGAAGATTGCATTTAACGTCCCGTCGACATCGAGATCATTAGAGGCAGAGCACTAGCTCGAATGGTGTCAAGGGTGGAGAACGAAATCGACCGCGCCCTTGCCAAGGAACCATCCCAACATTTGAATAGAGCGAATTTGGGAAATCATGGAAAACCTAAACCTGGATGGCTGGACGCGGGTGTGAACCGTTGTCCTCCCGAATGCGAGTCCAGTGTGTGCGATGCCACTATCCGAATGTACTGTAATATTTTTAGACCATGCGGCATCGGACGTTTGGAAAGCGGCTATCGCGTGTAATAAGACTGAATAGCTTTGCTATGTAGTTTAGACTACTACACGGAATTACTGAATAAATATTGGCGATGGCGTACAAGAAATCGAATGTTAAATGAATTCTGATTTTCACTAACAAAAATAACTTCTTTGAAGTGACTGAACAGAATGCACTAACTGGTGTACGTTAATCATGCCTAGCAGGCGAACAACATTTACGTAACACAATATACACACACATATGATAAACACTTGAACTTGCTGTAAGTTGGATTGATCTACACCAACTGTCAGTAATGATTTTAATGTTACTGAATTTGCATTGTACTGAAGGTACAATGAGTACTGTGGTGGCAGTAATTTCTTTAATTGAATAATCAATTGACACTATAGAACTGATGGTTACTAGAGATGTTAAAAACATTACTTTAGAATCATTTTGTTCTAATGAAACTGAATGAGTTTTTACGTTGATAATGCACTGAAAAGCCACCACATCGAGTTGAGCTGTAATTAATGTGGCACAGTACCTGGCGTCTTCTGTCAGCTGTATAATCCGGCGTTTGTTGGAAATTTTCGGCGTTAACTCCGATTATATCCTCTTGTTGCATTAATACGCCGATACTCACGTAATATAGCCTTTTTACTGGTATTGCTGCACACACAGTGATGGATTTGGGATAATAATGAACTATTTTCTGTAAATAATTGATGACACTCGTGGAATGCACTTTGAATCACAAACTTATTATTTCACTCAGACATTACACTGTAGAGAACTTGACTTGATAAATACATAAACTGGTTCGCTATGGATAAATGTACTTGTTACGGCAGGCGGTATAAAATGCACTGTTCATAAAAACAATGTCGTACGATAACTACTAGTTCGTAGTTTGTGCTGGCGTGAGCTCATCAATGGATCGTATATGGTAGTAAGATCACATTGCAACATTAGCTGCAGACACTGGTCACTTCATATCTTGCTGCTTGTCGCTGCAGTCCGTCGTAAATTACGCAGACTTCCACAAGGCGTGCCATGTGATTTTTGAGCGGGAACAGCAACTATATCGCTCATAAGCCGTCTCCGTCGAAATGTTGCATCCTGCAAGCCTTATTGTCCATTTGACTTGCTGACACACCATAAACCCAGTTCGTGTTTGTTATAAGCTCACTTTTAACTGTCTATAAGCAACGTTACCGTACCATACTTAAATCGTCACTTTCGCGACGCGTAATCTCTGTTCTGCATCTGAACAGTTCCAGAACACATCTCTCACTACTGCCAAATTCACGCGCCAACCTGCATTGTCCGCGTTCCCGGGGATTTCCCTCACATTTAAACATTAATTTACACTATGCCAAGTTCTCTATTTACAAATGGACATACCATAACATTACCATATTCAATTACTATCATTATATATATATATATATATATATATATATATATATATATATATATAAAATATTTTTACTATATGTAATAACGTTATGCTAGTTTAATGCTTCTTTATTTCGTCATCCTAGCGCAGCACTATTCAGATACTGTCTTATTCGTGGTGCTATTTCATTTGACTGCCGCCAGGCGAAAGCACCTGTGCTTTTGTATGCGCAACTATCCAACAGATGGCATGAGCGTTCACATATTCAACTGCTGCGCCTTGGCTATGCTTCGTTATGGCATTACATGTGCTAACCACTGTGTGGAATTACAAAACCACTCATCAGTTATGCAAATGCACGTAGGAGGGCAATGTGGTGCTGAAGCCATTTAACCCATACTACAGAGCGACAGAAGAAAGTTATTTGGTCAGGATGAGTCGTTTTGAACACTGTTTCCAACTTCTGGATGAGCTTCCTTCCCAAAAGAGAAACAGGACGGTGATGTAGTGATGATTCGGGCAACCATGTAATGGTATTCCACGGACTCAAAGGATTAGTGTGCAAGGTCGCATTACTTCCAAGAATTACGTAACCATTTTGGCTAATCAAGACCATCCCATGGTCCAGTATTTGTTCCCCAATGATGGCGCTGTGTCCCAGTACCAGAGGCCCCTGTTTATACAAATTGCATCGCCCAGGGCTGGTTCCGTGAGCATGAGGATGCATTGTCCCACCCCCCTGGAGGTCACAGTCACCAGTTCTCAATATTACTGAGCCTTTGCGATCTACTTTAGAGAGAAGGGAGGGTAACAGCTGTTCATCACTATCATTGTTATTTCAGCTTGCTGCTATTTTGCAGGAAGAATCGATTAAGATTCTCTTAAAAACCATACAGAACCTGTATTTATCCTTCCAAGACGCCTGGAAGCTGATTTGTACACCGACGGATTTCCTACACCGTACTAGGCATGGTAATGTGTTGTGTTCTCGGTGTTTACGTATTTTGGTCCACCCCCTTCAAGTGTTTTCCTTAACAGTGATTAATTCAAAGGTAATTCAGAGCCAAAAGAATGAAATTAAATTTACTGTGCAACTCAAAAGCTATAAAACTTTACTCATATACTCCCCATGCACCTTCATTCGACATCCACACAGCACGATCAAGAAAATTCCACAAACATTATTCTCCGGCATTAAATGTAGTTGCCACAAATCTATTACACCTTGTTTCTTAAATAATAAGTAGCTTCCCCCAAGTATGCACATAGTTACAAGAAATACACTGACGAGTCCAATCCACACAATTCGAGTAATGAAGTCACATGAAAACTGAACACCCGCCACAACTTGACTATAGAATGCTTCCGTTCGAAAGTAATCACCACTCGCGTTATCATATTTATCCCACTTGCAGACGAAACGGTCAGTTCCCGTCTGCTAGCATGCTGTCGGCCGCTGACGGATCCACGACAGCACCCCCTCTTGGACTTCCATGTTCCACTGAAATCGATGTCCACGCATGTCTTTCTTCAGGTCGCCTAAGATGTGAAAATCACACGGTGAAGCAACCGGGTTGTACGCTTGATGTTGTAGTATTTCC
This sequence comes from Schistocerca nitens, assembly GCF_023898315.1. Classification (NCBI taxonomy): domain Eukaryota; kingdom Metazoa; phylum Arthropoda; class Insecta; order Orthoptera; family Acrididae; genus Schistocerca; species Schistocerca nitens. The sequence continues at coordinate 242,491,857 of NC_064620.1, read as the reverse complement.
CAACCACATCGCTGAAGAGTAGCCTCCGTCCTATTGGCATTGTAGGGTCGGGCTTTATCGACCTACACGATGAGTCCATACGACAGCATTCCTGGGCGTTTTGACTTCATGGCGCGTCCCACTTTTCCCAAACTGTCTTCGCAGCGCCGCGCATTGATTGTGGTTCCACGCTTTAGGAACTCGACAAGCAGAGGGCTCATGCAGTCGAAGAAGACTGTGATTGTGATCTTCCAGAAATGCTTGAACAGCTTTGGATTTCTTTGACGGAGAAAATGTGGGATGTTTCCCCTATTGTCTTTGCCATTTGCCCTCGGGCTGTTGGAATGCTGTCGGATGGAGTCATCCTGTAGCACGATAACGCCAGCCCCCCACACAGCCAGTCGGACGTAGGCTACGCTTCAGCGATTTAGTTGAGGAACACTGAAAGTCCTCTGTACAACCCGGATCGTTCACCGTATGATTTTAATATAATATCTCTGGCGATCTGAAGAAAGAAAGGAGTGGACGTTGGTTTTAGTCGAACGAGGAAGTGCAAAGTGCAATAGTGAGTGCGGTTGTCGATCGTCAGCGGCAGATCGCGTCCTATGAAACAGGAATTGATCGTCTCCTCTCCCAGTAGGATAAATGCCATAACGCATGTGGTGATTACTTTTGAATGAAACCATTCAAGTTGTGGCGGGTATTCGGTTTTCATTTCACTGCCGCTTATAAGCAAACCGGGCCCAAACACGTGTACACCAGCTGCCAAATTTGAACACCGCGCGGGCTTCGGTTCTCGGCCAATCAGAACAAAGCACACTCATGATAGGTTCACACAGTTAAAAAAAAAAAAAAACATTTTCTTACTACGTGAGAAACCAGAACCTACAAAACCACGGTAAACTCGGCAAACGAATGCTAGTACGAGTGACTATTGCGTTACTAAGTGGTAGAAAAATCGTGGGGAGGGATGTGTAGCAAACACTACATTTAAATGTTGCTTCAACTGCAATTACAATGTAGTCGTAAACTGAGAACTGCAATCCTACAATTGGAACAAGATTTTGCGTTAAAGAGAAAACAGGTATACAGTGAGCCGACAAAGAAACTGGAATAAGCAGGAGTATTCAGATACACAGATAGTAAACAGACAAAAGTCTGCGCTGCGGTCGGCAACGCCTGTATAAGACAACAAGTGTCTGGCGCAGTTTTTAGATCGGTTACTGCGCTACTCGTACAATGGCAGGTTACCAAGATTTAAGTGACTTTGAATGTGGTGTTATAGTCGGCGCACGAGGGATGGGGCAGAGCATCCCCGAGGTGGCGATGAAATAGGGTTTTCCCGTACGTCCATTTCACGAGTGTGCCGTGAACACGAGGAATCCGGTAAGACATCAACACTCCGACAACTCTGCGGCCGAAAAAAGACCCTGCGAGAACTGGACCAACGACGACTGAAGAGAATCGTTCAACGTGACAGAAGTGCAACCCTTCAGCAAATTGCTGCAGGTTTCAATGATGGGCCATCAACAAGTGTCAGCGTTCGATCGATTCAATGAAACATCATCGATATGGGCTTTCGGAGCCGAATTCCCATTCCTATAACCTTGAGGACTGCACGACGTAGAGCTTTACACCTCGTCTGGGTCCGTCAACACCGACATTGGACTGTTGATGACTGGAAACATGTTGTCTGGTCGGACGAGTCTCGTTTCATATTGTATCGAGCCGATGGAAGCGTACTGGTACGGAAACAATCTCATGAACCCATAGACCCTGCAAGTCAGCAGGGGACGGTTTAAGCTGGTGGAGGCTCTGTAATGGTGGGTGGGGTGTGCAGTTGTAGTGATGTGGGACCCCTGATACGCCTAGATACGGCTCTGACAGGTGACACGTAAGTAAGCATCCTGTCTGATCACTGGCATCCATTCATGTCCATTATCCATTCCGACGGACATGGGCAATTCTAGCAAAACAATGCGACACCCCACACGTCCGGAATTGCTACGGAGCGGCTCCAGTAACAGTCTTCTGATTCTGAACACTCCTGCTGGTCACCAAACTCCCCAAACATGAACATTATTGAGCATTTCCGGGATGGCTTGCAACGTGCTGTTCAGAAAAGATTACCGCCTCCTCGTACTCTTACAGATTTATGGTCAGTTTTGCAGGGTTGATGGTGTTAATTCCCTGCAGCACTACTGCAGACATCAGTCGAGTGCATGCCATGTCGTGTTGCGGCACTTCTGCATGATATTAGACCAGTTTCTTTGGCTCTTCAGTGTATATTGTTTTTGCAACTGAGAGCCTGATCTGATTCCGTAGTCTTTTCCAAAACTCTCTGCTTTGGTCTGCACCTCAGTCCCTTGCGGGATCCCGAGTTCAAGAGTCGGCAGTATATTGAGATGCAAAATTTTACAACACTGAATTGAAAATAATGTCTCCAGATCCTTGATACATTTGTTGCGCGTAGTGAGCGTTAACTCCGCTGCACTGACGTCTTTACTGAGTCTGTACAACGTCCTATCCTGTGACACTGGCGAAACAGATTGAGTTCAGTTTATTTCATTTAATCGTGTGGCTAGGGCCCCCGTCGGGCAGACCGTTGCTGGGTGCCGGTCTTTCAAGTTGACGCCGCTTCGGCGACCTGCAGTCGATGAGCATCATAGGCTGATGATGAGAACAGCGGAGAAAATTCCCCGACCCATCCGGGACCCGAACCCGGACCCAGAGGATTGACAATCCGTCAAGCTGACCATTTTTTTATGCATTTATTTATTTTTTTACATGATTACATTTAGGAAACGTGTACAAATGAGAATTCTAGGAACTCAGTGTTACAAGTAAGTGTGACAACAACAAAGGTGGCATAAAATTGTAATCAAAAAAATAAAAATGTAAATCGCTGATACAATTCCAACTAAAAGGTTCTTCAATAAATGTAACCGGTTCCACTTGGTGCTTCGCCATCGTTATCTGATATCTCCAACAGCGCCTTTGAAGGGCATCTGCAACAGACGCATTCTGCTTCGCTAGTGCCTCAAGGAAAACAGCATCCTTGCAGCAACCTGTCTCTTCCGTCGCTCATGGCTGACAAGGCAGAACGTTCAGCCGTTAGTGTGATGCGGCACAGAACATTAACAGCAGCTTGGCACTCCCCAGCTGTGGGGGGTTAACGAAAACGCTGCGTAAATAATTTGCGAGGAGCGTACGGTATTTCGGTGTGCGTTCGAGGGCATTGTGAGCATTTTGTAGGAACCACCAGTAATCAATCTGCTCTTTCTCTCCGTCGCTAAAGATATAGGCGACGGTAAGTCCTTTGAACCATGTAAGCGCATGATATTTTGCGGCCGGAAAGTAAGTTTCATCTGGACAGGGTAGGGTCTGAGGGTCAATCATATCAGGTGTGACCCGGAGGTAACAAGCCAATATCTTCTGTGTTAGTCGTCAAACTCCGGACGATGATGCGCAAGTAAAACGATGTTCATCGGTATCCAATAGGTGACAATCTGGGCAATAAGGTGAGTCTGCTAGTCCAACAGTGTGAAGTCGCTGTCGTGTGGCATATTTTTTGTTGGCGATCTGATACCACTCCGAACGCACCGTGGATGACAGAAAGTTGTGGTGTATCGTTTTCCACACTCTTGGCCAGTGAACCGTAGGGTACTTGTTTTCCACCACGTTATGGTGAACAGCCCTCAGAAGGTTGGTATAAAAATCTTTCGCCTTTGGTGGACGTGAGGCGGAGAGGTTCGAGCTGACATAGCTGTAATCAAGAATGAAGGTCGACACATGGGAGAGCTGTGGTGCGACGTGCGCCACCGACACCGGCGGGACGTGAGAGACTGGCATCAGAACCTGTAGTAAACGACCCGTGAGAGAGGTATGTTGACTTTTCCATTGTTTCCTCATGTTGCTCATGTAAAGGGCAGCTGCTCTCACCCTGACGTTGACCAATCCCAGCCCTCCCTTGTGCACTGGGAGGGTAAGAGTGTCATACCGTACTTTAAAGATATGACCTGCAGGAACGTAGTAACTGAAGGCCGCCTGAAGCCGGCGACCTATCTGCAGCGGTAGTGGGAGGACCTGTGCCACGTGGTTCAGTTTTGATGCCACGTAGAGGTTCAGGTATTCAACACGTTGTAGCTGATTCAAGTCCCGGAGCAGGTTCTGTCGCACCATTGCGCGTATGATCTGTAATAACCGTCGGTAGTTTGCTGCAGCTGTTTTACGTACATCTTTCTTGAACGTGATTCCCAAATATCGCAGATCAGAAACTGGGGGGAGGGGAGCGAGGGCTTCCGGTCCGAGACCACGCCCAATATCCAACGCCGCCGACTTGTTGATGTTCAGAAGACTGCCTGCGGGTCCGTATCGCTCAATCCAGGTTAGTACGCTTTGAACTTCGTCATTGGAACGAAGCAGCAGTAGCAGGTCGTCAGCGTATGTCCTATAGCGAAAGGTGACGTCCCGCAGCGTGATGCCAGATAGGCGGTGGTTAAGGCCCCCTAGGAGTGGCTCGAGTGCGATTGCATAAAGGTAGGTAGAAAGGGGACAACCCTGTCGTAGAGACCTCTTAATGGGTACTGGTCCTACCGTCCTTCCATTGACCTGGACGTGTGAGCTGGCTGCGGTCCAAAGACGCCGTAGGGTGTCGATGAGGCCCGGGGGGAATCCCATACAGTCCATCACTCGTCGGAGGAAGTTGTGGTGCACTCTATCAAAGGCGCGGTTGAAATCGACGGAGACGATCGCCGCTCTCAGACGGCACGCAGAAGCGATCGCTATTAAATCCCTGCACTCGCCGGTGGCCATGTGTATGTTGGCTTCTCCCCCCTGCGACGTCTGTTCTGGAGAGAGGATCATCGGCAAAGTCTTCTTAATACGGCTCGCCATAATCCTGGCGAAAATCTTGTAATCGGCGTTCAGCATTGTAAGTGGCCGATAGTCGTTAATCGATAGCTCTCCACCTGGCTTGTGTACCGGTATGAGAAGACCTTCTACAAACGCTGGCGGCACAACACAGTCTGGAGACATAAGTTCGCGGAACATTATAACCCAGCGAGGCATCATGATGTCACGGAAAGTCCGGTAGAATTCGATGTGCAATCCATCAGGTCCAGGAGACTTATTCGCCGCACCTTTGTCCGCGGCGTCTTCGACTTCTTCGAGTGAGATTTCCTCTGTTAGTGCATTCACGGTAGCCTCGTCGATAGTACGTGTTACCTGCTGTAACACTTCAGTAGTGGCGTCGTCATCGACAGTTCTTTCCTTGTAAAGATGACGAAAATGGTCCTCCACCGCCTTTACTATGGTTGCTTGGGTCGTACATAAGCGACCGTCGTGTGTCCTGAGTTGTGTGATTAAATGTTGGCGTTGTCGGCGCTTATCCGCCACAACGTGGTGCATAGTGGGTTCCTCTGCAACCGTTCGGTCGTGCCGTCGCGAGTACCTTCTAGTCGGCGCTTCGTCAATGATAGTATGTGAGCCTTGATTCTGCTTTGCTCATGTTGTCTCTCCGGGGAAGGAGGTAAGGCGTCGAGGTCCCTGAGTGCCGCGTAGTAAAAATCGAGGGTCTGTAGATGCCACGCAGTCACGTCCTTGCCATATTGCAGAAGTGTCCTACGGATTGCTGGTTTGGCACAGAGAAGCCACCACTCCAGGGACGAGGTGTATCGTGGGTGGCGGCGTTCACAGTCAGTCCACGTTGCTGCAACTTGCCTACGGCAATCCAGGTCCTGGAGATGAGTTATGTTGAGCTTCCAAAAGCCATTGCTGCGCCAGACTTGTTGGGGGCGTAGGTGTATAGTGCAGATATAGGCACTATGATCGGAATAGGCTTGAGGCCATAGTTCGGCGTCCACCACACCTTGTGGGAGATCTTGTGACACATATATGCGGTCAAGTCGGCTGGCCGAATGACTGGTAAGATGAGTGTGGCCAGAGCGGTTACCGTGGACTTTTTCCCACGTGTCGCACAAGTGAAGTTCTTGGATCATCGCACCCAGTTCCGGACAAGGCATGTAATGTGGGATTTGGTCCTTGGGGTGAAGTACGCAATTAAAATCGCCGGCGAAGACGTCCAAGGGAAAGGGGAGCGACATCTGTGGAGTAGAATCTGGCGCGGTCGTGACGTCTTGTGGTACCCGACGGCGCGTAAACATTAATGAATCGGGTGTTGAGCGCCGTAAATGCTATCCCTCGCGCGGAGGGAAGATACGTGACGTCGGTAACTTCAATACCTTCACGCACTAATATTGCCACTCCGGTGTCTGCAGGGCTACCGGGCGTCACATGTGTGGCGTATCCGTAAAAGTGCGGGAGTGCAGTCGTTTTCACTTCTTGTAGGAAAGCAAAGTCAACTCCCATGGCTCGTATGGTTTCTTTCAAAAGTTGGATCTTGACAGGAGCACTGATCATGTTGATATTCATTGTCGCCAGGCGGTAAGCCTGGCAACGCGTTGTTTGGGCGAGGTTATCCATGTTGAAGTTGGAGAGAAGCGAACATCGGAAGTGATGTCAACCCCCGCCGAACGCGGTCCTCCTTGTGCTGCGTATGCTGCATGATCCGGCGGCGCCTCAGCTGGCCGCGGATCGCGATCTTGTGTCTCGACGTCCTCGGCCCACGAAGCGGGCGCGGATGTCTGTTCATGTTCCACCATAGCCTCGGAATGTTTGATAGTAAGGGACCGGGCGACTTCGCTGCCTGCACTGGTACCTTCCCGCTGCTCACTGTTTCTCTCAATGGGCTGTCTGTTCTGCAAGGTTGGAGTCAGTGGAAACAGCCTCAGCTTCGCGGCTGGCTTCTTGAGTGGTCAGTTGTTCTTCCCCGGCCGAATGCGAACCGCTGTGTTCCGACACGGTCCGACGACGGCGCTTTCGGCGTTTCGGTGATCGCTGTTTCCGTACATGGCCTTCATTGTCAGAAGACGGCACTGATTCACACTCCGCCGGAACAAACGCTTCGGTCGGTACAATAAGGGAATCAATTGCCATCTTGCTGGCGTCAATGTCTGTCGCGTTCGGTAGCTCCAGAGTCGTAGTACTATTTTCCACCACTGGCCAGGTCGGCGGATCATCCAGGTTTTTGTCCGTGGAAAGTGATTCCTGTACCGCTGAAGCGGTCGGCCGTGTCTGTTGTGTGGAGAACGTCGTGAGCGCCGCCGCGTAAGTCACGGGTAGAATAGTCTTCGCCGCTGGTGGTGCAACGTCCTTCGGTGGGAGTTGTGTGATCCGACGCTGGAGGCACTCGGAATGAAGGTGACCTTCCTTGCCGCATCCGGAACACGTCTTCGGCTGGCCGTCATAAATAACTATGGCCCGGCATCCTCCTATCTGTAGATAGGATGGCACGTGTCGTTGGAGATCTATGCGCACTTGGCGTACTCCATTGAGTACTGGATACGTCTTAAACTGGGTCCATTTTTCAGCCACATGTTCGTGTACCGTGCCGTAGGGGCGGAGCGCCGCTACAACTTCTGCCGCCGGGAGTTCAAATGGAAGTTCGAATATGAGTATAGTCCGCAGTCCCATTGCGGCATGGCCGACCTCGACGTTGCCAACATTGCCATCTGCATGGCAGAAGCGGAGTTCTTGTTTCATCTCACGAAGCACCTTGTCGCATGTAGTTTCGTTTATGAACTTCACATAGACCGTGCTACTGACGATCTAAAAGTGAATGCCGACAATGTCGGCAGAAGGGATCTTGTCTTCCTCTTTTAAAAAGCGTTCGACTTCGAGCGCCTTTGGTCGGGAATAGTCGTTCCGAAATGTGAATTTCAAGGTTGATCTTCTGTATTGGTTTGCCATGGTCTTGTAGCGCTACGGCGTCACGTTAGTGTCGGCCGAAGAAAGTAAACAAGGCGCGCGGGCTCTCTCTGACGGCGGAGATCACACACTGCACGTCTGCTTCGCTCGGCTGCGAGAGCCGCACTTTTTTTTCCTAACTAACCTAAGAACATCACACAACACCCAGTCATCACGAGGCAGAGAAAATCCCTGACTCCGCCGGGAATCGAACCCGGGAACCCGGGCGTGGGAAGCGAGAACGCTACCGCACGACCACGAGCTGCGGACACCATTCAGCTACCGACGGCGGACATTCAGTTCAGTGATTAATACGATCCATTTGATGGCTTATCCACATCAAACCACAGTCCTCGAAACGTGCAAACCTGATATCGTGCACATGCATTCCACCGCTATGCTTCGACTGCCCACGCAAAAACTGTCTTAGTTCAGTTTATGCAATATAATCTCTGTCTTTCTGCAGTTCACATCTATACGGTGGACATATTAATTCAAATATTTTATTGTGTCTTTACGCACGAAAACCAATGCACCAGCAACCCGCTTCGTCAGTTATAATTAGCGCTCTTATTCCTCACCGCCCGATCACTCTCGCTATCTTAACGACGGTACAAAGCCCCACTCCTCGACATTGCGCAATAGCGCTGTCTCTGTCTCTCTCTCTCTCTCTCTCTTACGTTTGTCTCGCTCGCTCCACCTATCTCGACCTTTCCCCGACCTTCATTTTAGTCTTCGTCAGTGCCAGATGTTAATGTGCCAGTGGGCGGAGAGCTTGGAGGGGCAAGTTTACAGGTGAAACACAGAGATTTAAGTAATAATAATAATAACTTTAAATTTGCATTCAGTAGGAATCTATTTTTTTCTATTTTCTCCGTTTTTTTATTTGCAATTATGCATCTAAGACCTGAAACAAAGGATCGGCTGACAGCAGTTCTTAGAGCATTTTTTAAATTACACTCAGAAATACTTACACGTAATCTACTTTTCGTACAAGTCGAAACAGAAAAAAAGCCTTCACATACACATGTGGAACGAAACATAGAAATAATCTTTACTGCTTTAGTGTGCAGCTTAGAAAATTCTTATTTCGATAAATTCTGGTAGAAGTCTATCAGACCTTTGCCTATTGTAAAAATAAATCCTTTTGCTAGTCATCGTTTGCAAATCGATTAGTTAGAAATGTAAATCCGCAGTGCACTTTCAGCTGATAATGAAAAGGGCTTTACAAAGACATCAAGTATTGGCTGCAAGTTAGTAACTTCATGTAACAAAAAGAAAACAAAATGAAACTTCTTGGCAGATTAAAACTGTGTGCCCGACCGAGACTCGAACTCGGGACCTTTGCCTTTCGCGGGCAAGTGCTCTACCAACTGAGACACCGAAGCACGACTCACGCCGTGTCCTCACAGCTTTATTTCTGCCAGTATCTCGTCTCCTACCTTCCACACTTTAAAAAAGCTCTCCTGCGAGATACTGGCAGAAGTAAAGCTGTGAGGAGCGTCCGTGAGTCGTGATTCGGTGTCTCAGTTGGTAGAGCACTTGCCCGCGGAAGGCAAAGGTCCCGAGTTCGAGTCTCGGTCGGGCACACAGTTTTAATCTGCCAGGAAGTTTCATATCACTATTAAGGAGCCCGTCAGAATGAATATAGTTCACGAGACACACGAGTACGTTCAAGATATTTTGAAAGCCGATAACTTTTGCACAAAGAACCTCTTTATTTGCAAAACAATGAAAGCACGATAAATTCAGCATTTTACGCTTTTTTCACTGTAGGCCAATAAACCCATTTACTCCACCGCGCATTGCCAGCCCCCGTATGCGGTTATGGAAAACAGCTTTTCTCAAATGAGTTCTATTCCTTCAATCGCTATTTCGACCGCTTGTAACATATCCACTCCTGTAGCAGTGATGGAGTACGATAGGAGATTTTCAATTTGCAATTGTTCATACAATTTCCCGGCATTGTCGCTGATTCGCGGAGATATTGTAATATTGGAAAGTGGTATTTTACTGTACACGGGCGCTAATGTGGGGCCGCGCGGGATTAGCCGAGCGGTCTCAGACGCTGCAGTCATGGACTGTGCGGCTGGTCCCGGAGGAGGTTCGAGTCCTCCCTCGGGCATGGGTGTGTGTGTGTTTGTCCTTAGGATAATTTAGGTTAAGTAGTGCGTAAGCTTAGGGACTGATGACCTTAGCAGTTAAGTCCCATAAGACTTCACACACATTTGAACATTTTTTTGAGCTAATGTGGGGTTCATTGTCTCTACTATGTCCAACAAAATATTCTTTTTTAAAAACTGCTTCCCAGTTCTTATTAAACGTAGAGTTCTAAGAGTCCTTCCGAAATACCCCATCTTCTTCGCCCTGAATTAAAGAAAAAAATTGTATTAGGAACAACACAAGTGAAAACGAAAACGAATACGTTTTTGAGAGGAATGTAAAGAAACTTCAGTTCGTTTCGCAACACCTTTAACCAAAATAAACATGCTAAATTACTGCTAATAACGTCATTCCTGGATACAGAATTCTCTTCTGTAAGAGTTTGCAGCTTCCTTAGACCTCATTCTTCCTCTCTGGTTTCCCCTATGATTCCGCTATACTTCCCTGAATGCTATTTTCTGTCGTGTCTTTCAGTAGACGATTTTCTTTCACACGTAATTACTGTACGACAGATTAGACACCTGATTTTATCGCCACAACTAACAAAAAGAAAAAAAAAAAAGGAAGTTCCCATTCCGGTCAAAATGGACTTTCGGAAGCCTTTGCCTTTTTTTCGCAATAAGTTGTTCCATTATTCTAGTAACTGTCTTGCGCTTGTCTATGTAAGAGTACAATATGCGGTTCTAGGCGCTACAGTCTGGAGCCGAGCGACCTCTACGGTCGCAGGTTCGAATCCTGCCTCGGGCATGGATGTGTGTGATGTCCTTAGGTTAGTTAGGTTTAATTAGTTCTAAGTTCTAGGCGACTGATGACCTCAGAAGTTAAGTCGCATAGTGCTCAGAACCATTTGAACCATGTGAGTAGAATATGCCATCTATCTACGTTCTCGGCAGGAACGACGGTGGCTTCACTATGCAGCCTGAGTAGAGTCGAATTAAGCTGAGTTGGTGTGACGCACCGCGCAAGCACTATTCACACCTCGCTTTGAACGCGCGCTATTTTCCGTGTGTGAGAGGCCCTGCACTATAGTGTCATCAGAAAACAGTCGCTGCTCACCTTGTCTCTGTCCGCCCCTGGTAGCTGAGTGGTCAGCGCGAGAGACCACAAATTCCACGAGCCCGGGTTCGATTCCCAGCTGGGTCGGAGATTTTCTCCGCTCAGGGACTGGGTGTTGTGTCGTCACAATCATCATCATTTCATCCCCATCGACACGCAAGTCGCCGAAGTAGCGTTAAATCGAAAGAATAGCATCCGGCGAACGGTCTCCCCGACGGGAGGCCCTGGTCACACGACATTTACATTTACCCTGTCCCTCGGATCATTTATATACAGGGTGTTACTAAAAGGTACGACCAAACTTTCAGGAAACATTCCTCACACAGAAATAAAGAAAAGATGTTATGTGGACATGTGTCCGGAAACGCTTAATTTCCATGTTAGCGCTCATTTCAGTTTCGTCAGTATGTACTGTCTTCCTCGATTCACCGCCAGTTGGCCCTATTGAAGGAAGGTAATGTTGACTTCGGTGCTTGTGTTGACATGCGACTCATTGCTCTACAGTACTAGCATCAAGCACATCAGTACGTAGCATCAACAGGCTAGTGTTCATCACGAACGTGGTATTGCAGTCAGTGCAATGTTTACAAATGCGGAGTTGGGTTGGGGTTGGGTTGGGTTGTTTTGGGGAAGGAGTCCAGACAGCGTGGTCATCAGTCTCATCGGATTAGAGAAGGACGAGGAAGGAAGTCGGCCGTGCCCTTTGAAAGGAACCATCCCGGCATTTGCCTGGAGCGATTTAGGTAAATCACGGGAAACCTAAATCAGGATGGCCGGACGCGGGATTGAACCGTCGTCCTCCCGAGAGCGAGTCCAGTGTTCAACCACTGCGCCATCTCGCTCTGTAAATGCGGAGTTGGCAGATGCCCATTTGAAGTATGGATTAGCACGGGGAAATAGTCGTGGCGCGGTACGTTTGTATCGAGACATATTTCCAGAACGAAGGTGTCCCAACAGGAAGACGTTCGAAGTAATTGATCGGCGTCTTAGGGAGCACGGAATATTCCAGCCTATGACTCGCGACTGGGGAAGACTTAGAACGGCGAGGACACCTACAATGGACGAGGAAATTCTTCGTGCAGTTGACTATAACCCTAATGTCAGCGTCAGAGAAGTTGCTGCTGTACAAGGTAACGTTGACCACGTCACTGTATGGGGAGTGCTACGGGAGAACCATTTGTTTCCGTATCATGTACAGCGTGTGCAGGCACTATCAGCAGCTGATTGGCCTCCACGGGTACACTTCTGCGAATGGTTCATCCAACGATCTGTCAATCCTCATTTCAGTGCAAATGTTCTCTTTACGGATGAGGCTTCATTCCAACGTGATCAAATTGTAAATTTTCACAATCAAAATGTGTGGGCTGACGAGAATCCGCACGCAATTGTGCAATCACGTCATCAACACAGATTTTCTTTGAACGTTTGGGCAGGCATTGTTGGTGATGTCTTGATTGGGCCCCATGTTCTTCCACCTACGCTCAATGGAGCACGTTATCATGATTTCGTACGGGATACTCAACTTGTGCTGCTAGAACATGTGCCTTTACAAGTACGACACAACATGTGGTTCATGCACGATGGAGCTCCTGCACATTTCAGTCGAAGTGTTCGTACGCTTCTCAACAACAGATTCGGTGACCGATGGATTGGTAGAGGTGGACCAATTCCATGGCCTCCACGCTCTCCTGACCTCAACCTCTTGACTTTCATTTATGGGGGCATTTGAAAGCTCTAGTCTACGCAACCCCGGTACCAAATGTAGAGACTCTTCGTGCTCGTATTGTGGACGGCTGTGATACAATACGCCATTCTCCAGGGCTGGATCAGCGCATCAGGGATTCCATGCGACGGAGGGTGGATGCATGTATCCTCGCTAACGGAGGACATTTTGAACATTTCCTGTAACAAAGTGTTTGAAGTCACGCTGGTACGTTCTGTTGCTGTGTGTAACCCTTTTTGTAACATCCTGTATATATAGAGAACAAGAGCGGCTTAATCACACTTACTTGGGGCACTCCTGGAGGTACATTTATGCCTGATGAACGCTTGCCGTCCAGGACAAATGGTTCAAATGGCTCTAAACACAATGGGACTTAACATCTGAGGTCATCAGCCCCCTAGACTTAGAACTACAGAAACCTAACTAACCTAAGGACAACACACACAGCCATGCCCGAGGCAGGATTCGAACCTGCGACCGTAGAAGCAGCGCAGTTCCGGACTGTAGCGCCTAGAGCCGCTCGGCCACAGCGGCCGGCACGTCCAGGACAATATAGGTACTTGCTTCTATTACTCACATCTCTTAAGCTATGCATTTTAGAGTCCACGTTTGCTAGCCTTTTTCTTTTGTTTTGGTCCATATCACTACCTCTGCCCTACAGTATTAACTGCAACAATACCAGTCCACGTATTCCAGTAGCAGAGTTATCACAACGATTTTCAACTTTTAACTTTCGACTCAGCCGCTCCTGAATCAGGGTCCCTTGCCTTTCCCCATCTCCATCATCTCTGAAGGTTTGTTACATCATGACAGAATAACCCTGTAGACTGCAGAGATTAATACAGAAACACCCACTGCTGTATAGAATAATATTGCAAGAAACAGTATTTCTCTCTTACTTTTTATTTAGTATTTAAATTTCTGTTTTAAACACGTTATTTCATCGTAATTTTATACTTAACCTGTGTTTATTTCGCGTTTCATAAAATATCTAGACAAGTCATACATTTGGAAGGAAGAGTATTACATAATGGCATCCGTCCATCCTTGAGGGATGATGGTGTAGCATGCTTGGTTTAGAGTCTGCAACGTCTGCTGTGGCTAAAGAGTCCCACTCGAGAGTGGCAGTCCCTACTGCAGTTTGGACATGTGAAATTTGAGGGACTTCGAACAGAAGCCGCTCTGTCTCTTCGCTTTGTCCTCTTCCTGATTTGCTCCTGTGTGCGTTCGTCCTCTGAGAGCTTGACGCCGTTGCGCACAGTTACTCGCCACTTGACACGGTCATCTGCAATGCTTTCCCAGCTACTTGGATTGATTCTGGTCTTGGTCAGGTCTCTCTTGCAGACAGCCTTGAAACGAAGACGCGGTCGTCCCACTGGCCTCACACCTCCCTGAAGTTCGCCGTACAGCAGCTGTTTCGGTATCCGCTCAGGATCCATGCGCCTGACATGTCCCAACCATCTTAGACGTCGATGACTCAGGAGTGCAAAGATGCTGGTTGTGCTTGCACGATGAAAGACTTCGGTGTTGCGTACTCTATCACTCCAAGAGATCTGAAGGATCTTCCGGAGACAGCGGAGATGGAAGCTGTTGAGTCGAGATTCATGCCTAGAAAGAGTTGTCCATGTCTCACAGCTATAGAGAAGGGTGCTTATAACACAAGCGTTGTAGACTTTTAATTTAGTTTTTGTGGTAAGCAGTCCGTTGTTCCATACTCTGTTTTTCAATCTAGCCATGACAGATGATGCCTTTGCGATTCTGTTAGTAAGTTTAGTGTCCATGGACAAGTTGCTACATATTGTAGATCCCAAGTAGGTAAAGTCATCAACTATCTGGAGAGGATTGCCATCAATGCTAATGGATGGAAGGTTGGTAGTGCTCTGCGCCATGATCTTAGTCTTTTGAAGGCTGATGAGTAGACCAAACTTTTCACAGGCATTTGATAATTTGTTGATTATATACTGCAGCTCATCTTCTGTGTTCGCTACTAGAGCTGCATCGTCCGCATATAACAACTCACGGATAACAACTGTATTTACTTTGGTCTTGGCCTTGAGGCGAGCAATGTTGAAAAGATTTCCATCAGACCTCGTATGTAGATACACTCCCTCCTCACAGTCTTCAAAGACAAATCTGAGCAGAAGGGAAAAGAAAATCCGAAATAATGTAGGAGCTAACACACACCCCTGTTTCACACCGCTATTAACAGGGAATGCTTCTGATGTTTTACCGTTGAGGCAAATTGCTGCTTGTGTTTTCTCATGGAAAGAGACAATTATCTGTAGTAGTTTAGGTGGTAATCCAATCTTCTGCAACAGTTTGAAAATCCCATTTCTGCTCACTAAATCAAACGCTTTAACAAGGTCAATGAAAGCAATATAAAGTGGCCTCTGCTGCTCACGACATTTCTCTTGTAGCTGTCTTAAGGAGAAGATCATATCTACGGTTGATCGGCCGGGCCTGAAGCCACACTGAGATTCTGGGTAGATTCTGGAAGCTAAGATCTGTAATCGCATTAGGATGACTCTTGCATAAGCTTTCCCGGCTACACTTAGTAATGAAATGCCTCGGTAATTGTTACAGTCACTTCTGTTCCCTTTCTGTTTATATAGAGTAACTATCCTCGAATTCCGCATACTCATCGGGACATAACCTTATTCCCAGCTGGTTGTGATAAGTGAATATAAATGTTTGAGAAGAACAGACTTGTTATACTTAATAACCTCTGCAGGGATCCCATCTTCACCTGGGGCCTTTCCGTTAGCAAGAGAATCTATTTCTCTACTAAGTTCTTCCATAGTAGGCATTGCATCTAGTTCTTCCATAACTGGCATTTGTTTGATGGCGTCACATGCATCCTTGCTAACTTCATTCTCGGCTGCATACAACTCGAGGTAGTGTTCAACCCAGCGTTCCATTTGGTTGCCTTCATCAGTAATGACTTCACCCGTCTTGGACTTCAGAGGAGCTGTTTTTCTGACAGTTGGTCCAATTGCTTTCTTAATACCATCGTACATTGCCTTAGCATTCCCAGAGTCGGCCGCTTTCTGTATACCTGCACATAAATTCAGCCAGTAGTTATTTGCGCATCTCCTGGATGTTTGCTGTGCCCTGTTCTTTGCTTTTCGTAGGTCATCTCGAGTTATTTCATTTGGGTTTCTTTTGTAGCAAGCAGGGCTTTCCGTTTAGCCTCAGTGACTGGTTCCATTTCTTCCAAATTTTGCTCGTACCAGTCCTTATTTCTTTTTCCTTTTATTCCATAGGCCAATACTGCTGAGTTGTAGATTGCACCCGAGAGTTTTGCCCATTTCTTATCAACATTCCTTTCTGCTTGCACGCTTCCTGGGAAAGCACTTTCAATATTACTGGCAAAATCCTGCTTTCTTTGTGTGTCATGAACATGATCTGTGTTGATACGGGGATGACCTCTCGGTTTAGCGTGGTGACATTTCTTAGGAGTGAGCCTCAATGTGCACGCCACTAGGGCGTGGTCTGTGTTGCAATCAGCACTATGATAACTTCGTGTCAGTAGCACATTTTTGAGACCAGTACGCCTAGCTATGACTAAGTCAAGTTGATGCCAGTAATGAGAGCGCGGGTGTCTCCAAGACACCTTGTGCTGATCCTTAAGCTGGAAATATGTGTTTGTGATACAGAGTCCATAAAAGTAGCAAACTTCCAGCAGTCTCTGGCCATTTTCATTCATTTTCCCCACCCCATGATGTCCCAGGCAATTCGGCCATATGTCGTTATCTGATCCAACTCTAGCATTAAAGTCCCCTAGAATATACAGTGTCTCGGTGCTAGGTACCTTGGCTATTCTGTCATTGAGTAAGTCATAAAACAGATCCTTCTCTTCCATGCTGGATGATAAGGTAGGAGCGTGCACATTTAGGATGTTGACAGTGCCACTTGATGAGCAGATTTTCAAATCAATAATTCGCTCTGTTCCACCGGATGGTGGCACAGTACAGTCCAGGAGGGCGTTTGTAACAGCAAATCCTACGCCATGAAGTCTTGGCTCGTCTTGAGACTTCCCCTGCCAGAAGAATGTGTAATTATCCTCCCTGATAGAGCCCACGTCTGGAAGCCGCGTCTCCTGCAGTCCCGCGACGTCTATATTCAAACGATGGAGCTCTCTGTCAATTACGGCAGTCTTACGGATGAAATCAACCTCTTGGGCATCGTCAGTGTACCTTGGACACATGGTCCTAACATTCCAGGTGGCAATGCGAAATAGTGATTTCTTTATTATTTCATTTTTGTTGTTGGTAGGTGTACTATATCAACCCGCTTGTCGAAGATTACTTCTAAGCTTCACACACCCCGCGAAGCAGGCGGATAGTGGCGGGACAGCACCTTATTGGCTGGGGGCTGCCCAGCTTGAGGCGGGCGGTAGCTGTCCAATGAGATGCAATGATCTCTCCCACCGTCGGAAGTGGCCCCTGGCACTCGAGTCTTACGCCAATCAGACAGAGCTTATAACCGGTAACTGCCTCTTCCCGTGTTGTGCCGAAGTCCTTGGACGTCGCTGAAGTGTCCTCTCCAGGATGCTACAAGCCTGAGCGATAAATATGAAGACACGTGAGTTGCCCAATCATCACGGTCTCCCTCTCGACCTAAATGATAATATCCAGAGGAAAGGCAAGCCAATACGTCTTGTATCACTTCGGTTGCAGGAGCTGCCGAAAGGGGACGTAGTACGCCTTCCAACCGCCTTTGGGGCTCCACTCCAGATTTTCTTTCAGGGTTTTCTCCCTTAGCCTTCATCCCTCCCGAGACCAACCACAAGGCAGTGGTGAGTTAAGGTAATTAGAGAAAGAGAAGGAATGGTAACTGAGGAGAGGGTAGGGAAAAGGATACAGGAAGAGTATTAACATTAAATTAAACACATGGCAAAAACTTCTAGGCATTCTATAAATTGCCTTGGCATTCTACCCAGGGCCTTGATTTGAGTCTTTTCCGGTAACATATATATTCTGCTTTTAGTAAATGATTTTTAATTGTTACTCATTGTAATACCAATATTATATCCATACATATTATTTGCATTCCGTAGAAATGTTGGAACACGTGAGGCAATACTGACCCTACGACGTATCTTAGAAGAAAGATTAAGGAAAGGCAAACCTACGTTTCTAGCATTTGTAGACTTAGAGAAAGCTTTTGACAATGTTGATTGGAATACTCTCTTTCAAATCCTGAAGGTGGCAGGGGTAAAATACAGGGAGCGAAAGGCTATTTACAATTTGTACAGAAACCAGATGGCAGTTATATGAGCCGAGGGGTATGAAAGGGAAGCAGTGGTTGGAAAGGGAGTGAGACAGGGTTGTAGCCTATCCCCGATGTTATTCAATCTGTATATTGAGCAAGCAATAAAGGAAACAAAATTAAAGTTCGGAGTAGGTATTAAAATCCATGGAGAAGAAATAAAAACTTTGAGGTTCGCTGATGACATTGTAATTCTGTCAGAGACAGCAAAGGACCTGGAAGAACAGTTGAACGGAATGGGCAGTGTCTTGAAAGGAGGGTATAAGATGAACATCAACAAAAGCAAAACGAGGATAATGGAATGTAGTCGAATTAAGTCGGGTGATGCTGAGGGAATTAGATTAGGGAATGAGACACTTAAAGTAGTAAAGGAGTTTTGCTATTTGGGGAGCAAAATAACTGAAGATGGTCGAAGTAGAGACGATATAAAATGTAGACTGGCAATGGCAAGGAAAGCGTTTCTGAAGAAGAAAAATTTGTTAACATCGAGTATAGATTTAAACGTCAGGAAGTCGTTTCTTAAAGTATTTCTATGGAATGTAGCCATGTATGGAAGTGAAACGTGGGCGATAAATAGTTTAGACAAGAAGAAAATAGAAGCTTTCGAAATGTGGTGCTACAGAAGAATGCTGAAGATTAGATGGGTAGATCACATAACTAATGAGGAGGTGTTGAATAGGATTGGGGAGAAGAGAAGTTTGTGGCACAACGTGACTAGAAGAAGGGATCGGTTGGTAGGACATGTTCTGAGGCATCAAGGGATTACCAATTTCGTATTGGAGGGCAGTGTGGAGGGTAAAAATCGTAGAGGGAGACCAAGAGATGAATATACTAAACAGATTCAGAAGGATGTAGGCTGCAGAGGTACTGGGAGATGAAGAAGCTTGCACATGATAGAGTAGCATGGAGAGCTGCATCAAACCAGTCTCAAGACTGAAGACCACAACAACAACAACATTATAAAATTGGAAGAATGCCACGCGCGCGCTTGTGTGTGTATTCGTGTGTGTGCCTGTGTGTGTGTGTGTGTGTGTGTGTGTGTGTGTTTCCCACATCTGCTCCTAAACCACTGGATCGATTTCAACCTTACATATACCTTACTATCAGGCGACAATCTCTGTGTGTGTTAGAACCACCTAACTATGAAAAGAATGGGGATGGGGTGAGGAAGAAGCGTAGCCTTTCATACGTGCATTCCCAGAATTTATTCATCGAGTATTTCTGAATGAGAGCACTTAGCGACTTGCAACAAACTTTACATATAATTTTAAACCTTCACAAATTTTTTTCTCGATAACAAGCCCTACAAAACGGCAAAGGAAAAATGTTTATCGCTACTACTCTTGCACTGTTCATACAGTAAAAGTACCGCACGAGGCATGACGTTACAATTTATTACCTGTTACCTACTCACTGTATTCGCGACACATTTTACAGAACGTATGCGCGTGTACCACCGAATGTAAGTGCAAAATTATATCACTGTACAACACGTAATTCAGGAGAGATGACGTCATAAACAATGAGATGTGTGAAAACTGCCGCATCATGCGTGACGTTTACATTTATTACTTCTTTGCTACTAACTGTATTCGCAATAAATTTCGTAGACAGTATCCGCATTTGCCGCTGAACGTGCATTTGTACTATATCATGGTACGGTACATAATATGATGTCACAAACACTGAGACACGTGACAAACTGCCGCATCGTGCATTACGCTGAAATTTATTACTTTGTTGCTACTAACTCCATCCGCAATATATTTTGCAGACAGAGCCGGCCGGGTGGCCGAGTGGTTCTAGGCGCTACAGTCTGGAACCGCGCGACCGCTACGGTCGCAGGTTCGAATCCTGCCTCGGGCAAGAGTGTGTGTGATGTCCTTAGGTTAGTTAGGTTTAAGTAGTTCTAAGTTCTAGGGGACTGATGACCTCAGAAGTTAAGTCCCATAGTGCTCAGAGCCATTCGGACCATTTTGCAGACAGTATCCTCATAGTCCGCACAATATACTTACGAAATTGTACCACTGTACGATACATAGATCAGGTGACATGACGTCGTAAGCACAAGCCCAGATGCTGCGCGGTATGGGCGTTGGCGCACAGCTATTAATAATTACCTGGGCAATGCCGTGTTTTTCCTCTAGTTATTACAACAAACCAATACCGTCTGGATCACGAACAAAGCTGTGATCTAGACTGTGTTTGTTCATTTACTACAGCAAAAGGACTCTCGATTTCCTACGACATGGCGTCAAGTGTGAAACATTAAATTTGTTTTAATGTAATTTGCACTGTGCGAGACTAATTTCTGCCGGCAGGCTCGCCACCTGAATACGGCAAGTACTTTTTCTATGGTATCTTCCTTCTACCTTTAGGTTGGGCGCTAAACTTATTTGGTAAATTCAACAAGATACATTTTTTTCTCGTTACTATAAAATTGCCAACAATGAACTGCACAGTCATTCAAGCACATGTATCAAATATTGGTTTGGTGCATAAGTTCGAGACGTTTTTTCATAAGTTTAATAAACACAACAGGTGACGTAAAAGAGATTTTATTCATCAGTAATATATTCTCCTTCGCTATCTATAAGAGTCTGCCAACGCTGGGATAACTTTTCGTTTCCGCGACTGTAGAAATCAGGTGGTTTTGAGGCGAAGAACTCGCTTGACGCGCGTTTCAATCCGGGAAGGACGTTCATTGAAGGTTTTTCGACTGAGGTGAAAAATCTGACGGCGGAAGGTCAGGTGAATAAGGTGGGTGTGGAATGACTTCTCAACCCAACTCCTGTATAGTGTTTTTTATCTTTCTAGCAGAATGCTGGTGGGTGTCATTTTGGAGTAGCATCACTTCATTCTGTCTTCCTGGTCGTTGTTCTTGGGCAGCGTCTCCAGGACGTCTCAGTTGTTGGCAATAAGTGTCGGTTACACCTCGGGGAAGAATTCGTAGAACACTACACAGTTGCTGTTCCAGCAGATGCGTAACATTACCTTTTGTGAATGTGCGCAGGTCTTTGTACGGGGAGTTGCTGCTTCGTTTGGGTTCAGCCATTCCTTTCTTTTCCTTATGTCAGTATTTCTCGTCAGCTGTAGGGCTACGGGATAAGAATGATCGCTTCTGTTCACAAGCCAATGGATGACGAGCAAGCAGCGGTGCACAAATGTCCACGTGCTACTAGTTGTGATTTTGGTTTAGAAGATGCGGTACTCATATCCCCGATTTCTGAAGCTTCCTAATTGCATGCAAATGTCGCACGATATCGGAATGATCACAGATCATCACACATGACAGTGCTCGAGTGTACTGAATGGATCATTATATGTTAGTATGTTGAAACGTTCTTCATCAAATCCCGAAGGTCTTTCAGAACTTGGAGAGCCACTAATGTCAATACGACCCTCCTTAGCACGAGGAAACCATTTTCTTACCGGGCTCTGTTCAATGGCATATACGGCGCAAATGTTTTTGGCTGTTCCGCTGTTGTCACCCCTCTATTGAATCAAACAGAAGAACATTTCGGAAATATTTCTATTTCTGCACTTGGCACTCCATTTTCTAGCGTTCGCCACTCTATTCGCTACATCCAAATCGCAAAATAACAATATGTAAACTCAAACAGCAATAGCGAACAACAAATAAAAGTGACAATCGATAAACAAACCCATAACGACCAGAATACCAACATGGAAAACAAAAACCCTACGAACTTATGCACAAAAGTATTATTAAAACAGTTTTATTTTCGTGGTGTTTGGTAACCAGCTGCATTTTTTTTCCAGCTTCATTGTGACCACTAGAGCCTGCCATCTTATTATACACCTGTACAGAAAACTGGAATAGAGATAAACATCATTTCCGCCCTTTTTATTCCTCATGAAAACCACACATTGCATGTTGTACCACAATACACCGAGACCTTGAGAGATTGTGGTCCCGATTGCTGTACACACCGGTACCTCTAATACCCAGGAGCACATCCTCTTGTATTGATGTATGCCTGTATTCGTCGTGGTGTGCTATCCACAAGTTCATCAAGGCACTGTCGGTCCAGATTGTCCCACTCCTCAACGGCGATTCGGCGTAGATCCCTCAGAGTGGCTGGTGGGTCACGTCGTCCATAAATAGCCCTTATCAATCTATACCAGCCATGTTCGATAGGGCTCATGTCTGGAGAACATGCTGGCCACTCTAGTCGAGCAATGTCGTTATCCTGAAATAAGTCATTCACAAGATGTGCGCGATGAGAGCGCAAATTGTCGTCCATGGAGACGAATGCCTCGCCAATATGCTGCCGATATGATTGCACTATCGCTCGGAGGGTGGCAGTCACGTATCGTACAACCATTATGGTTCCTTCCATGACCACCAGCGACGTACGTCGGCCCTACATAGTGTCACCCCAAAACAGCAGGGAACCTCCACTTTGCTGCATTCGCTCAACAGTGTGTCTAAGGCGGTGAGCTTCATCGGGTTGCCTCCACACACGACTCCGACGATTGTCTGGTTGAAGGCATATGCGACACTCGTCGGTGAAGAGAACGTAACGCCAGTCGTGACCGGTCAATTCGGCATGTTGCTGGGCTCATCTGTACCGCGCTGCATGGTGTCGTGGTTGTAAAGATGGACCTAGCCGTGGACGTCGGGAGTGGAGTTGCGCATGAAGCAGCATACTGCGCACAGTTTGAGTGGTAACACGATGTCCTGTGGCTGCACGAAAAGCATTATTCAACAAGGTGGCGTTGCTGTCAGGGTTCCTCGGAGCCATAATCCGTAGGTAGCGTCATCCACTGCAGTAGTAGCCCTTGGGCGGCCTGAGCGATGCAAGTCATCGACAGTTCCTGTATCTCCTCCATGTCCGAACAACATCCCTTTGGTTCACTGCGAGACGCCTGGACACTTCCATTCCACTGCTGAGATCCCTTCCCGGCACAAAGTAACAATGCGGACGCGATCGGACGGCGGTATTGACAGTCTAGGCATGGTTGAACTACAGACAACACGAGCCGTGTACCTCCTTCCTGATGGAATGAGTGGAAATGCTCGGCTGTCGGACCCTCTCCGTCTAATAGGCGCTGCTCATGCATGGCTATTTACATCTTTGGGCGGGTTTAGTGACATCTATGAGCAGTCAAAGGGACTGTGTATGTGATACGATGTCCACAGTCTACGTCTATCCTCAGTTCTGGGAACCGGGGTGATGCAAAACTTTTTTTGATGTGTGTACTTTATGCAGGCCATAGTGCTCCACACAGTCATCTTAGGTAATAGCCATGGCTACCACCGCGCACCAGAATTGTGCCACGCAGTTGAGGCCACGTGCGCTGTTGCCCATGCAGTACCACTTACAGCAAATACATTTATTATTTAAAGAAAAATACAGGAATTTGGTAGTAAGGAATTATAAACTTATATATAATTTAAAAGAGACTAAAAGAAGACGAAAGAGTAGATATAGATATCCCTTGATCAAGACCGCCTGTGGAAGTGGACTTGGTACTGAACGTCATGTCAAGGGTGCACCTATGGTGCTACCCATTGTAGTAACAATCCACATGAACATCCCTCTTCAGGAAAAAAACTTGATTTATTCAGTCCATGCGGATCTAATCTATGTCAGTGCTTTTTACGTTGATGTTTGTTATGTTATGTAACTACTACTACTACTAGGTTAGTTAGTAAACAAATACAGCATGGCTTTGGAATAATATTCTGTCTCAATGTAATCTAATAAAGTTATGCTATAATGTTCCTTTATAGCTGTAAGAGAAATAACAAGAAATAACACCACTAACCTGTTTTTAACCTTGTAAAAATATTTTTGTAGAATAGAATTAGACATTTTGGATAGTGGACCAATAATTTTGTATAATTGCATAATATGCATGATCTGTTTCTGTTGTGATTTAGACTCTTTGGTCTTGCTTCCTAACTCAATACAAAATTTATATTACATTCATATTATTACATCTTCAATGATCTACTTAACAATGTTGGGTACAGGTTTAACGTGGATTCTAGATTCATTCATAATAAGATATAAACCGCAGTCTTGATGTTCACCAGAGTACTTGTGGGTGTTTCTCGTGTTTTGTGTTCTATACACTGAAGAGCCAAAGAAACTGGTACACCTGCCTAATATCGTGTGGGCTGTAGGGCATCCGCAAGCACGCAGAACTGCCGCAACACGACCTGGCATGAACTAGACTAATGTCTGAAGTAGTGCTGGAGGGAATTGACACCATGAATCCTGCAGGGCAGTCCATAAATCCGCAAGAGTACGAGGGGATGGAGATCTGAACAGTACGTTGCCAGGCACCGCAGATATGCTCAATAATGTTAATTTGTGGCAAGTTTGGTGGCCAGCGGAAGTTTTTAAACTCAGAAGAGTGTTCCTGGAGCCACTCTGTAGCAATTCTGGACCTGAGGGGTGTCGCATTGTACTGCTGAAATTTTCCAAGTCCGTTGGAATGCACTATGCACATGAATGTATGCAGGTGATCAGACAGGATGCTTACATGCGTGCCACCTGTCAGAGTCGTATCTAGACGTATCAGTGGCCCCACATCAATCCAACTGCACACGCCCCAAGCCATTACAGAGCCTCCACCAGCTTGAACAGTCTCCTGCTGACATGCAGTGTCCACGGTTTCATGAGGTTGTCTCCATACCCTTACACGTCCATCCACCCGATGCAATTTGAAATAAGACTCGTCCAACCACGCAACATGTTTTCCATTCATCAACAGTCCTATGTCGGTGATGACGGGCCCACGCAAGGCATAAAACTTTGTGTCATGCAGTCATCAACGGTGCACGAGTGGGCCTTCGGCTCCGAAAGCCCATATAGATGATGTTTCGTTGAATGGTTCGCACGCTGACACTTGTTGATGGCCCAGCATTGAAATCTGCAATAATTTCTGTCACATTGAACCATTCACTTCAATCGTCGTAGGTCCCATTCTTATAGAATCTTTTTCCTGCCGCACAGATGTGGAGATTTGATGTTTTACCAGATTCCTGATATTCACGATACACTCGTGAAATGGTCGTACGGGTTAATCCCCACTTCATCGCTACCTCGGAGATGCTGTGTCCCATCTCTCGCGCGACGACTATACCACCACGTTCAAACTCACTTAAATCTTGAAAGTTTGGAAGGTAGGAGGCGAGATACTGGCAGAAGTAAAGCTGTGAGTACCTGGCGTGAGTCGTGCTTCGGTAGCTCAGATGGTAGAGCACTTGCCCGCGAAAGGCAAAGGTCCCGAGTTCGAGTCTCGGTCGGGCACACAGTTTTAATCTGCCAGGAAGTTTCATATCAGCGCACACTCCGCTGCAGAGTGAAAATCTCATTCTGATCACTTAAATCTTGATAGTCTGCCATCGTAGCAGCAGTAACCGATCTAACAATTGCACTAGATACTTGTTGTCTTACAGAGGCGTTCCGGACAGCAGAGCCATATTCTGCCTGTTTCATATCTCTGTATCTGCATACACAGGCCTATACCAATTTCTTTGGCGCTTCAGTGTATATTCTGTATGTCTATGTTATGTCAATGTTGTCACTGTCACTCGTCAGTACTGCAGGTACTCGAGCTATCTGTGTCGGCCTATCTTCGTCTTCTGCGCCTTCTGTATTGATGAGTCTGTTTGTATATGTCATCTTCTCGTTCCTTATATGTTGTTGGAGATTGCGTTTAACTGTGTCCACGTATCTGGACTACACAATGCATCGTACAAATATGTGTTCATGTTGTTGCGTAAGTGCCTGTATGTAATGCATTTGAAAATGAAGTGATCTGGGGAACCAATTTTCCCACATGTACAACGATTACTTTCTGCAAGTGACATGCGCTGCAAGTGCGCAGGATGAGAACCATGTCCAGTCACAATATGAACCATCCCTCGGGTGGGGTTGCTATGGCGCTACCGTAACCGCTTACTCATTTTGGGGAAAAATGAATAGACTCGACGACCCTTATCAATCTCGTCCCACTCTTTTTACCAAGTGTCCATTCGCCCATTTTTCAGTTGGCGTCTGTCGTCTATGTAAAAACTGTAAACACAGAAGAAGGGAAGCGCAACTACAGGAGGTTAAATAATGAATTAAGAAGGGAGACAAAAAAAGCAAAGGAGAACTGGCTGACAGAAAAGTGTGACAAGATAGAGAAATTAGAGAAAGAAGGAAAATATGATTTGATGTACACAGAAGCAATGGATTTGACATTCAGAAAAAAGAGAAACAACAATGGACTACAGGAAGTAGAGGCAGCAGACGGTAAAATGGTGAGTGAACCCCAAGAAATAATGAGAAGATGGGAAGAATATACAGAATGGCTATACGCTGCAGATAGCAGACCAAGTGAAGAAGTCCTTGGGATAGAAGAAGAAGATAAAGTTGCAGATGATGACAAAGGAAATGCAATACTAACTAGTGAGATTGAAGAATCTATGAAGGAGATGAAAAATGGAAAGGCAATGGGAACTGATGAAATTCCTGTGGAACTGTTAAAGTCATTGGAGAAAGAAGGGAAAAGGAAGTTGATTGAATTGTGTAATCAAATATACATGACAGGAAGAAGGGCAAAGGACTTTACAGAAAGTATCTTAATACCTATAGAAAAGAAAAAGAACAGCAAAAAGTGTGAGGAACATATAACAGTGAGCCTGATATCGCATGCAGCCAAAGTCTTGCTGAGGACGCTCAACAGAAGGCTATATGGAAAGCTGAGTTGCTTAAAAGGAGATGAACAATTTGGTTTCAGGCGAGGAGTGTGAACTAGATATGCCATTGGGTTACTGAGAGTGTTAGGGGAGAGGTACATGGAGAAGAAAAGGAAGGTGTATGTTGTGTTCATTGATCTTGAGAAGGCTTTTGACTGTGTCAGATGGGACAAACTGATAGAAATCCTAAAGAAACATAAAGGTGACTGGAGGGATAGACGGCTAATTAGAAATATATATTTGAACCAGAGAGCAAGAGTAAGAATAGGAGGTATGATGAGTGAAGAAACTGAACTGGGAAGAGATGTAAGACAAGGTTGTTGTTTATAACCAACACTGTTCAATATATATCTGGAGGAAATTATTAGTGAGTTTTGATGGAAGGAGAGGAGTTTGTATAGGGGGTCCGAGAGTGGAGTGTATAAGATTTGCAGACGATATGGTTGTGATGGCAGAGAGTGCAAGAGAGATGGAACAAATGTTAGATGGTCTAAACACAAAATTAGAAGAATATGGAATGAGGATTAACAAGAAGAAAACGAAAAGCATGGTAAGTAGAGGAAAGGGTAGAAAATGCTGTATGAATATAGGGTGAGAGGAAATAGAGCAAGTGAATGACTTCAGTTACTTGGGCAGTGTAATAATGGATGATATGTATTGCTCAACAGAAATTAGGAAAAGAACTGCAATGGCAAAAGAAGGATTCAAGAGGAAACAGAAATTACTTTGTGGACCACTAAGCAAAGATCTGAGAAAAAGACTTGCCACATGTTACATCTGGAGCGTTGCATTATATCGTGTGGAGACATGGAGATTGAGGAAGGAAGATGGAAGAAGATTGGAGGCACTAGAGATGTGGATATGGAGAAGAATGGAAAAAGTGAAATGGGAAGACAGAGTAAGGAATGAAGAAGTTTTAAGAAGAGGTGGAGAAGAAAGAAACATGCTGAAAGTTGAGAGTTGGCAATACTCTCTTAGGATGTAAAGGTTGGCTACAGCGCGCATACACAAGCTCTGGAATCTAAGATATTGTTGTCGGCTTCGCAGCGCACGGATTAATTAGTGGCATTTGGAAGCCAGTGTAGGAGCCCGCCTGCTGTGGTACACACGTGTGTTGGGTGAGGGGTCGTCGCCGAGCTGCCGTACTGCCGTGTCCGCCAGCAGCGACACAGGATTTGGTATTTAGTTGATATTTTTTATAATTTGCAGCGCGCTTATTAATTTAAAGAAAAGGGTTTGTGTATGTGCGTAGCAGCAGACCGTAATTTTGATAGTGATAGGAGTTGAATTCTTAAGGGAAACCATTGTTAGATTAAGTATTGATTTTTGTCATTGATTTCTTTTGTAATTGTCAGGGAATTGTTTCACTATGTATTTAATTGAGAAGTACTTCAGTCTGTCTCAAGAGTTTGATTAATTTCTAATATTGCTTTAATGCCACTGGAGGCAGATTTACATACGAAGCGATTGTTCAAAGAGCTTCTAGCGTTTTG
This sequence comes from Schistocerca nitens, assembly GCF_023898315.1. Taxonomy (NCBI): domain Eukaryota; kingdom Metazoa; phylum Arthropoda; class Insecta; order Orthoptera; family Acrididae; genus Schistocerca; species Schistocerca nitens. The sequence goes on along the minus strand of NC_064620.1, from coordinate 242,463,641 downwards.
TTAATTCAATGAGAAATAATCGCTTTCAGAATATAGTTTTTGAAAAAAGGAATTACTTGTTTGGGTTATCATTTATCGAGTTTAGATTTGACCAAACCCTTTCTCTTGAATTATATGTAGTTGTGCTAAGCAGCAGCAGCTGCAGCAACAGCAGTAGCCGCCATACAGAACATGCATTGGACTCAGCATGAATAATAGGTTTTTTTATGTTTTTGTTAAATAATGGAATGCAGCAGATCAAGCAGTGGCAGCAGAAAGCCCAAGTAAGTTATTTGTTGCGCACAGGACCAATTTAAAAAAAAAAAAAAATTTCAGGCGATCTCTGTAATAGTAAAGTTAACAAGAGTACAAGCACGAGATTTTCAGCAGAAAACACGAGATAAGAAGATAGAGCTCGCGACTTTCAAAGTCATCAGAAAGAGGAAACGGAACTGGATTGGACATTGTTTGAGGAGGGACTGTTTATTGAAGGAAGGAATAGAAGGAATGGTGGAGGGAAAAAGGAGAAGAGGAAAAAGAAGATATAAAATGCTGGACAATACCAAAGGAGACAAATATTCAGAAATGAAAAGACTGGCTATGCTCAGACAAAACTGGAAGAGGTTCAACCCGTGACAAGACCTGCTATAAGGCAGAATACTATACTACTACTGTCTTCTATGTGCTGCCCAGTGATCTACAACTCTCTCATGTCCATCCATCTTCAGCCAGTATGTTGCAGCCCAATATCTGATGTTTATATCGAACGAGTGTATTCCAAGCACCACATACAGCGAATCGACTGGTGTAGTGCCGAACGCCCCAGTATTTGGTAGCAATATGGCGTTGTAATTTGACGAGACTTGTCATAGCTGTCTTCGTGGCTCCCCGTCCGGGCTTCGAAACGTAATCGTCTGTCACATACCGTTTGCCCGAATAAGCTCTAGTCAACATCAGTTTTTCCTCGGCAAGGCTGCGGTTCACCCTGCACCAAATGAACCAGTCCTGCCTCCGTAATGACACCGTTTTCATCGGCACGCCCGTCGGCAGTAAAAAGAGAAGAGAATGTTGAAATGCGCGCTGCAGCGTGGCATCTGGAACAAAAAGTGGTCGATAATCGGCCGCTATTGGGCGGAATATCGCGCGTTTGCGAGCGAGGTCACGGATACTTCGCAAACAGACTCGCGGAGAGGTTGGCTGGCAAGCAGGGTGAGGGGAGTGGACCGAAAGTGACGGCGCGCGCCGCGGCGGCCATGAAATATTCAGCGGCCGCTCCGGCTCTGCTATCGCGCCGCCTCATCAGCATATCGTGTGTCCGGCGCCCGCGCACCTCTGTCGGCGCTTTGCCACCTGATTGGATCGCCCCAGCCCCGGCGGCGGGCGCCACGAACTCTGCCAGTGCAGCCGTCGCACGTGAAGCCGTCTGTAGCGTGCCGTTCCTTATTTGTAACACAACACTCGATATGGCCGCGGGCGTCTACATGTCGAGCTGACACGAGGCAAGCCGAGACCGTCTACTACACGCTGTTAGCTCCAGCTGTATTGGGACAAGGGTGCCGCTGTGTTTATTTTCTACGCAATCATATAAACGGTATTCGGTAATTCCATTTACAATCTTCGAGTAATGGGGAGTGGGTTCATAATACAGGGTGTATCAAATGGTTCAAATGACTCTAAAGCCGTCGGCACACGAACCGTGCATCCGAACGTTGAGCGTTGAGCGTGCCGTGTTTCTGACATCACAGCATGGAATAGCACGCCCGGGAGTCTTACCGAACGTGCAGAGAAATATCTGGCATGTCAGATATTCTGAGCGTGCATCTGAGCGTTGACCAATGAGATGGCACAACGCCACCTACGTCACAAGCACGCCGTCTCCCTTCAGTACAGTGTTGTGAGGCGCCATATAGGCATTCATTTCAAGCCTATATGTATATATGCCGTTCCGAGCACCAGCAAATTGAGAATCACTGCAAAACCCTTTGTTAAATGTGTGATTCGTTCCAATAAAATAATGAGAAACATCATATTCGTGGCAAAAGAATTAGTGTAACGAGCGTATTATGAGAGTAGGCTATTTGAAGGCAGTGACACACTGAAGATCCACCCAAAACGCATTGTTCTTGGTACAATTTGTTATAATTAAATTTCAGTTAGTAACATATCTACGATTAAGGTTTTTAGCAAGTGGTAACAAACTATGTTTAGATACAAAAGGTGTGATGTTGGCTTAGCGTAATGAATAGCATCACTGTCCTATAACGAGGTTTTTTTTTTTTTTGTTGTTGGGGCGGTGCTTCGCGACTTAACACAACTAATTTTTTTTCCCTAACATTCGCGTTTTTATTAGGTTCCTTTATTATTAGTTTAATATAAGTATAGACTATAATATTTGATGTTATGTAAATAAAAGTTCACCTTTTTTTAAGGGGTTACTTTGTTCGATTGGCTTAATCTAAAGGACAGCTTGCGCTACTTGTATAATGATATTTTGCTCCATCTTCTTTTGCAAAGATTCTGCTACTGGGTAGGAACAGTGATCAAGTAAGACTGACCGTGGGGTTTTACTAAAATGTGGGAATGATGAAATAATGATTATCTTACGCGGAGAAGAATTCCAAATTTGTAACGCACTGTTTGTAACGGAACTTTTATAAGCCTGTGTCCTTATTGATTGGACATGGTACTTTCCTTTTCGTGGACGATGGAAGAAATGTGCGTTTTAATAGAGCTAACGTGGGAATTTTACGGGCGCTCGTTGAGTAAACAGTGTGATTTACGAACTAGAAACATCCCTCACCTGTCGGAGTGCGTTGCGAACGCGTATGCCACGTTTTGGCCCACGTACCGTATGCACAAGTCGCATCGTTCCAGAGCGTTCAGCATCACGTTGAACTTGGCACGCTCAACGTTGACGTTCGACAGCACGGACCGTCTACTACACGCTTTAGCACTATGGGACTTAACATCTGAGGTCATCAGTCCCCTAGAACTTAGAACTACTTGAACCTAACTAACCTAAGGACATCACACACATCCGTGCCTGAGGCAGGATTCGAACCTGCGGCCGTAGCAGCAGAACGGTTCCGCGGTTTTATGTCATTCTCAGTGGAGAGAAGTCTTCCGAAGTAACAGTGATTTCAGGTGTGCCGCAGGGGAGTGTCGTAGGACCGTTGCTATTCACAATATATATAAATGACCTTGTGGATAACATCGGAAGTTCACTGAGGCTTTTTGCGGATGATGCTGTAGTATATCGAGAGGTTGTAACAATGGAAAATTGTACTGAAATGCGCGTGCCGTTCTGGCCGAGCTGTTCTAGGCGCTTCAGTCTGGATCCACCTTACCGCTACGGTCGGAGGTTAGAATCCTGCCTCGGGCATGGATGTGTGTGATGTCTTTAGGTTAGTTAGGTTTAAGTAGTTCTAAGTTCTAGGGGACTGATGACCTCAGATGTTAAGTCCCATAGTGTTCAGAGCCATTTTTTTTCTACTGAAATGCAGGAGGATCTGCAACGAATTGACGCATGGTGCAGGGAATGGCAATTGAATCTCAATGTAGACAAGTGCAATGTGCTGCGAATACATAGAAAGAAAGATCCTTTATCATTTAGCTACAATACAGCAGGTCAACAACTGGAAGCAGTTAATTCCATAAATTATCTGGGAGTAGGCATTAGGAATGATTTAAAAATGGAATGACTATATAAAATTAATCGTCGGTAAAGCAGGTGCCAGACTGAGATTCATTGGAAGAATCCTAAGAAATGCAGTCCGAAAACAAAGGAAGTAGGTTACGGTACATTTTCGCCCACTGCTTGAATACTGCTCACTGGTGTGGGATCTGTGCCAGATAGGGTTGATAGAAGAGATAGAGAAAATGCAACGGAGAGCAGCGCGCTTCCTTACAGGATCATTTAGTAATCGCGAAAGCGTTACGGAGATAATAGATAAACTCTAGTGGAAGAGAGACGCTCAGTGGCTCGGTACAGGCTTTTTTTGAAGTTTCGAGAACATACCTACACCGAGGAATCAAGCAGTATATTGCTCCCTCCTACGTATATCTCACGAAGAGACCATGAGGATAAAGCCAGAGAGATTAGAGCCCACACAAAGGCATACCGACAATCTTTCTTTCCACGAACAATAAGAGATTGGGAGAACCGATAGAGGTACTCAAGGTACCCTCCGCCACACACCGTCAGGTGGCTTGCGGAGTATAGATGTAGATGTAGATGTAGAAGTGCCTGGAACCGCTCGGCCACGGGGTGTATCAAAAAGAATCATCCGATTTTTAAAAAATCAGAACTATTACGTTACTTGAGATACGTGCGTTAAAGAAACTGTTGGAAAGAGCGAACTCTCGAGTATTACATGGTTCCCTCTAGTTAGCAGCAGTGTGCGCCCACTTCAGTTCTAGTAAAAATAGTTGCCGGACAACAGAAAGCGCTTTGTGTTCTGCGTTTTGCGCAGTGCGTGTCAGTAATAACTGTTCAGCGCGACTTTCGTACTAGGCATGATGTGGATCCTCGTGCAGCATAGAGCATTAAACGATGGCATGAGCAATTCCGAAAAACAGATTGTTTTTGTAAAGACAAATCGCCGGGCCCTCCCCGAGTGTCTGTCGCAGACGTCGATTCCGTCCGCCATAGTTTCACAAGGAGTCCGCAGAAATCCGTTCGCCGTGCAGCTCGACAGCTCAACATGCCCCCGATGTCCGTCTGGTGTGCGTTGCATCGACGTCTACACATGAAACCATAAAAAACTCAGCTACTGCAAGCTCTTCGTGAAGGTGACAAATAACAACGTATGGTGTTCTGTAATTTCGTTCTTGGCAAGATGGAGGATCACAGTTTTCTTCCACACTTAGTGTTCAGTGACGAGGCAACATTCCATTTAAATGGGAAGGTGAACCGCCATAATGTGAGAATATGGGGTACGGAACAACCACATGAAGTTGTACAGCCGCGCAGAATTAGCCGAGCGGTCTTAGGCGCTGCAGTCATGAACTGTGCGGCTGGTTCCGGCGGAGGTTCGAGTCCTCCCTCGGGTATGGGTGTGTGTGTTTGTCCTTACGATAATTTTGGTTAAGTAGTGTGTAAGCTTAGGGATTGATGACCTTAGAAGTTAAGTCCCATAAGATTTCACACACATTTGAACGTTTTTTGAATTTGTACAACATGAGAGGGAGTCTCCAAAATTTAACGTGTTTTGTGCAGTCTCACAGGAAAAGGTGTATAGTCCATTTTTCTTTGCCGAGGACACTGCTACAGAGAGCATTTATCACGATATACTTGAGAACTTTCTTTTCCCACAGCTGGAGACTGATTCGAACGACTTCATTTACTAGTAGGGTGGGGCACCATCTCACTGGCATCTGGAAGTGCGGGAATTTTTAAATCAAAGGATCGGTCGCACTGGACCAAATGATTCAGCCTAATTTACTGGCCTCCAAGGTCACCGGACCTGACTATATGTGGTTATTTCGTGTGGGAGCTTATAAAGGACTCTGTTCGTGTGCCTCTATTACCAACAACAATGAACGAACTGAGACATCGCACAGCAACAGCAGCTGTGCAAGCTGTAACTCAAGACATGCTCGCTGCAGTGTGGGAACAATTTGAATACCCCACTGACATTTGCCGTGCATCTCGAGGGGGACCAACTGACCGCCTACGAAAAGGTATGAAAAAAAACTTTTTGAGTTTCCCATTCATCAAAAAACAAAATTCATTGTATATGTTTATTAGTTTCAGAAATATAGACATGCCAAATCGGATGATTCTTTTTGATACACCCGTTATTTTGAATTGGAACCCATTCCGGAAACGTACCGTTTCCATAGCACAAACATTTGAAAACATGGTTGGGAACGCTATCACCTTTACAAATAATTGATTATGCGTGACCTAGTACATCACTTTTTATAGTTCCACACTTTAATTGCCCAAGAATTGCTCGTGTACTTTGTCATGCAGTACGGACTCTTCCTGTTCGGGAGTGCGCTGTTCCCTTGGAGCACCACATTCACGCCTACTGACGGCGAAGGTACCCTTTCTCGAATCCGGTGCGTAATTGTGCCGGAAGGGGTATTCGGTGGAGCCGGACGTTGTGGAGAACGATCTTGATAAAGGCAATGAGCAGCACTTCCATCACCGCGAGCTTCGCCATGCAGAAGGATCATGTCGGTGTATTCTGCAAACGTGTACTCACCCATTTTGCTCTTAACATTCAGAGACGTGTAAACGACGTTCGAACCAGGCAAGAGAGGCAGGAAATTCGGAAATTCGTGGTACGTTCCACCGGGACCAAACTGCTGAGGTCATCGGTCCCTAGGATTACACACTACTTAATCTAAATTAAAATAACCGACGCCAAGGACAACACACACACTCATGCCCGAGGGAGGACTCGAACTTCCGACGGGAGGAGCCGCGCGAACCGTGGCAAGGGACCCAGACCGCGAGGCTATCCCGCGCGGCCCAAAGAGGCAGGATAGAAGCCTAATGACTTCAGCCGACCCGACCTAAGCACCTCCAACCATGACTACCCTGTTGCATACCTACTTATCAAACATGTTTTCGAACGGCTGTAGCACGGGAGCGGTACGTTCTCGGACATGTGTTCCTATTGACAACATTATGAACTCACTCCCCTCTACAAGTCCTAGAAGTTTGTAACAGGAATTTCCGAACACCCTGTAGGTACAGAGTACTACTGGCTAAACTTCAGCGTCACGAAAGTTTTCAAAGGAATGTGGCGGCTGTTTCTTCGACGGCCGGTGAGTAGCGAAATTAAAACCACACTGAAAATCCGATGGAACTAGGCGCAGATGCGTTCCGCAGGGTCTTCAATGTGCCCGGCAATCGCGTCACCTCGCACTTTTCAGTTGGTTAGTTAGTTATACGTTCCATGGGTCATTTTGTACGATAGATCCTAACGATCTGGAATGAGTTATTTTACGTTCACATCGCAAATCAGCTTGTACAAATGGTTACATTCTGAACATTTCTAGTCTTTTAAATATCTGTATTACAAAAAGAAAGAAGATATACAGATGTTAGTTAGTAAAACCTACCCACAACCTTTTACACATTACAGTAATACGGAATAGAAGGAGAAAATTTCTCAGTTTGTTTTCAAATTTGACTTTGCTGTCTGTCAGACATCTTATATCGATGGGTAAGTGATCAAAAATTTTTGTTGCAGTATTGTGCACTCCTTTATGTGTCCGGCTGGCGACAACCTTAATGTTGACTAGTGAATGCCATTTTTCCTTCTGATACTGTAATTATGCACATCATTGTTCCTTTTAGACTGTAGTGGATTATTTACAACAAACTTCATGAGGGAATGAATATAGTGTGAAGCACTTGTCAGAATGCTCAACTCCTCTAACAGGTGTCTACGAGATGGTCGTGGGTGAACATCACAAGTTATTTTTACAGTACGTTTCTGCGCAATGACGTCTTTCTCTCTTAAAGATGAGTTACCCCAGAGCATTATTTCACAAGCCATTATTGAATAAAAATGCGCAAAATGTGTCAACTTACTGATTTGGTTCTCCCCAAGATTAGCAATGATTCTAAGCGCAAATGTGTCTGAACTACGTTTTTTTAGGGTTCCAAAATGTGCTTTTTCCAGTTTAAATTCTGATCAATATGGAGACGTAAGAATTTTGAAGTTTCCACCCTGTTTATTATTTCTTCACCACGTGTTATACTTATCACTGGTGTAGTACCCGTAGATGTGCAGAACTGAACATATTGTGTCTTTTTAAAACTGAGGGTGACACCATTCCTAGAAAACCTGTCAATTAAACTTTTAAGAAATTTGTTTACGATTTCTTCTGTTTCTGTCTGTATACTTGGACTGATTACAATACTAGCGTCATCAGAAAAAAGAACTAATTCCGCTTGTTGTGTATTAGGCGGAAGATCGTTTTACATACAGTTATGAGGAAAAATAGTGGACATAAAATTGACACTTGGGGAACCCTATACGTGATTTCTCCCCAGTCAGATTTATGCCCCCTGACTATATTGGTTGAATTAATAATTTTCTGCATTCTTTTGGTTAGATATGACATTATCCATTCGATGGATATACAATCAGCCCCATAAAACTTCAATTTATGTAGGAGAAAAATGCCTCAGATAGGTCGCAGAAAGTACCAAACCGGCTCTATTTTACTACTGAGTTTTGAGTGCACAGTGAGCACGTTAACATGTTAAGAAGCCGGCTTATTCCGCAACACATCAGGATGGATGAAAGAAATGGTGAGGGAGAGGGCAGATTTACACCGGGGTCTACAGTTAAACAGTGGTAGTACCGACACGCATTTATTCAACCCGCGTTATACATCTGTTGTCCTGGGTCATGCGCGCCAGCTACCACGATGCCGAGCAACCCATCAGCAAATGACGCTGTGGATGCCGCTATCGCTGAAGAACGAGCGCGGCCCACACAGGTCCTACGGAGTCTTGCCGTCTACGCATCCCTGCACTTACTTGTGGTCCCCAATTGGTGTGCTTGGGTCCAGTAGCCGACACCACATGTCCGCTGCAGAACAGCAGTGCCCCAGTCACCTCCTCCACCGATCGTCCAGACCGACGGTCAATGACGTCTAGGTGTCTACGCGGCTGCGAGAGCACTCCTCCTCCCCCCCCCCCCCTACCCTCCCCACAGCCTGTTCGTAGACAGCTTGCAGGCCAATGATTGAATTCCGTCAGAGGGCGATTGCTGCCCGCACACCAGCTCTCCACCTCGCCACCTCTCTGGAACTCGATTGGTCAGTCAGCGGGCAGATAGTCAGTCCACCTTCATCGCAAAGGGTTGTTGTGTTCTTCTAAAACTCTAAAGCCCGTTATTGTCTCCAGTTCAAGATGCAGACAGAATGGCCGCACGATTAAATGCTTTGAGCCCCTAAGCTCGATTGTTTATACCAACCGCTTCTGGCGTAGTCCTACTGGAGTTGAACGGGTAAGTTTGTTTCCTATTACTTGTCCTGTCAAGCTCTTCCTGGCTAACTCTGCCCGAGGTTGGTTGCTATGCCCGGTTAAATTTGCAATGTGTGAATTTTTTGGTTGCAAGCAAGTGCCTCAGTTACAAAACATTACTTCACTCGCAGCCACATCGTGTTAGCTGCTTGGCGCGCTCAACCATTGACCAGTGTCGCAAACTCCCGTTTGCCCAGACTGTTTTGTCTTAATGCCAACAACACTGTCCAGTGGCTTATTGGATTACCACATCAGCTGAAATTGCTTCCAATGCCTCGCCTGGCTGCAGTGAGAATAAAACTTTTTAAAAGTTCAAAATTTGCGCGCCGAACTTTTCCGGAGCACAGTAAACGATAAGAACAATAAAGTCTCTGCCTAAGTGTGAAGTGCCCGCTGGGGCGTTGCACCTGATTTCATACAACCCACATAACGTAACTGTAATACTTTTCCTCCTTCATGACAGTGACTGCAGGTGCAATAACGACGCTCCTGAAGCATTTTCGATTGGAAGTGTTTGATCACCCACCTTACAGCCCGGACTTCACTCCCTCTGATTTTTATCGCTTCACTCACATGAACTGCTGGCTGTGTGGACAGCATTTTGGTACGCACAGCAAGCTGCAGACCAGCATAGGGAATAACCAGAAAACATTGCCGGTTGTCTTCTATGATGAGGGTAATGGAAAGGTGAAGCCAAGCTACGACAAATGTATAAGTCAGAATGCCGACTGCATAAAGAAGTAGCTGGAAGGTCTAGCTAAATGTTACAAATAAAACAGTTTTTTTTTCACTGTAGTTTACATTTCGCGACCAATCGGAGCTTGAAAATAGTCCTCGTGTAAAGGCTATGATAGCGCCTCTTGCAGGGTCTATGGATTCATGAGGTTGCCTCCGTACCCGTACACGTCCATCCGCTCGATACAATTTGAAACGAGACTCGTCCGACCAGGCAATCTAGTCATCAACAGTCCAATGTCGGTGCTGACGGGCCCAGGCGAGGCGTAAGGCTTTGTGTCGTGCAGTCATCAAGAGTACACGAGTGGGACTTCGGCTCCGAAAGACCATAAAGATGATGGTTCGTTGAATGGTTCGCAAGCTGACACTTGTTGATGGCCCGGCATTGAAATCTGCAGTAATTTGCGGAAGGGCTGCACTTCCGTCACATTGAACGATTCCCTTCAGTCGCCGTAGGTCCCGTTCTTAAAGAATCTTTTTCCGGTCGCACAGATGTGGGGGATTTGATGTTTTACCGGATTCCTGATATTCACGGTACACTCGTGAAATGCTCGTACGCCGGCCGCGGTGGTCTAGCGGTTCTGGCGCTGCAGTCCGGAACCGCGGGACTGCTACGGTCGCAGGTTCGAATCCTGCCTCGGGCATGGGTGTGTGTGATGTCCTTAGGTTAGTTAGGTTTAAGTAGTTCTAAGTTCTAGGGGACTTATGACCTAAGATGTTGAGTCCCATAGTGCTCAGAGCCATTTGAACCATTTGAAATGCTCGTACGGAAAAATCCTCTCTTCATCGCTACCTCGAAGATGCTGTGTCCCATCGCTCGTGCGCCGACTATAAAACCACGTTCAAACTCACTTAAATCTTGATAACCTGCCATTGGAGCAACAGTAACCTATCTAACAACTGTGCCAGACATTTGTCTTATATAGGGGTTACCGACCGTGGCGCCGTATTCTGCCTGTTTAAACATCTCTGTATTGGAATATGGAAGCCTATACCAGTTTCTTTGGCGCTTCAGTGTATATCAAACTCTTCAGAAAGATGTACGCTACAAAATGAATATATTTTCGAAAACTCGATTTTTTTAAATTTTTGATGTCCTATCTCAAACGCTCGATGGGGAGCAAGGGGGCACCAGTATCACGTTTTTGCCCCCGTTCGGAATTATCATAGATCCGGGACTGCCGCTGGCTCGGTATTCGTCGGCTACCTGCTCTGGTTCCTTCCGCCGCCTGGGCCGCCAGCGGCAGCAAGCGTGGAAACCGGTCGGCGCTCTCAGGCCGTGCCGAGCAGCGGCGAGATGTGCCGGGCTCGCATGCTCCGTTGAGCGGGCCGATGAGTTGTGATGGCGAATGCCTGGCGCGGGAAACGGCTGCATTATTTGACAGTAATGAGTGCAGGGAGGCCCACCGCCAACAGCTGTGGTGCGAGCTCGTTAAATCAGCGAGAAATGTCTCGCTTAACCAGATTACGCGCGTCGAAGAAAAGGGGCGGCATGAAAAGCAGCCACCACTAAACTAGACCGATGTGTGTGTGTTTCTGTGTGTGTGTGTATGTGAGAGAGAGAGGAGGAGTGAGACTGGCAGTGGGGAGGAATAGGACATTAAACAATTGCCTTGCCTTCTTTTACAGATCTATTTGGGATCGACAAGTTATTCGAGATCGGCCCTAGAACAGCGGAAGGGGCCAAAATGAACCCTGTCATTCTTTTTTCTTCAATTTCGTATCCAATTTTTTAATTCTTTCATAAAGTTCTATGACTTCCTACTTTTGATTACTCTTCACGATGATGTATTAGTATGATATACAAACATCAAAAAAAGTTTTGCATCACTCCAGTTCCCAGAACTCCTGAGGATAGACGTTGACTCTTCAGAGATGTCATAAAATCCGCCCAAAGATGTACACAACCATGCATGAGGAACCCCTATGAGATGGAGGGGGTCCGACAGCCGATCAGTTCCAATCATTCCACCAGGAAGGAGGTACACAGCTCGTGTTATCTGTACTTCAACCATACCTAGACGGGCAGTACCGCAGTTCGATCGCGCCTGCATTGTTACTTTGTGCCAGGAAGGGCTCTTAACAAGGGAAGTGTTCAGGCGTCTCGGAGTGAACCAAAGCGATGTTGTTCGGACATGGAGGAGATACAGAGAGACAGGAACTGTCGATGACATGCCTCGCTCAGGCCGCCCAAGGGCTACTACCGCAGTGGATGACCGCTACCTACGGATTATGGCTCGGAGGAACCCTGACAGCAAAGCCACCATGTTGAGTAAGGCTGTTCGTGCAGCCACAGCAAGTCGTGTTACGATTCAAACTGCGCGCAATAGTTTGCTTGATGCGCAACTTCACTCTCGACGCCCATGGCAAGGTCCATCCTTGCAACCACAACACCATGCAGCGCGGTACAGATGGGCCAAGGACATGCCGAATGGACCGCTCAGGATTGGCATTACGTTCTCTTCACCAATGAGTGACGCATATGCCTTCAAACAGACAATCGTTGGAGACGTGTTTGGAGACAACCTGGTTTGTCTCATCGCCTTAGACACACTGTCTAGCGAATGCAGCAAGGTGGAGCTTCCCTGCTGTTTTGGAGTCGCACTATGTGGTGCCGACGTGGTCATAGTCGGCGCCGTAACGGCTGTACGATACGTGAATGCCATCCTCCGACCGATAGTGCAACCATATCGGTAGCATATTGGCGAGGCATTCGTCTTCATGGACGACAATTCGTGCTCCCATCGTGCACATCTTCTGAATGACTTCCTTCAGGATAACGACATCGCTCGACAAGAGTGGCCAGCATCTTCTCCAGACATGAACCCTATCGAACTTGCCTAGGATAGATTGAAAAGGTCTGCTTATGGACGACGTGACCCACTAACCACACTGAGGACTAAACGAATCGCCGTTGAGAAGTGGGACAATCTGGACCAACAGTGCCTTGATGAACTTGTGGATAGTATACCACGACGAATACAGGCATGCATCAATGCAAGAGGACATGCTATTGGGTATTAGAGGTACCGGTGTGTACAGCGATCTGGACCACCACCTCAGAAGGTCTCGATGTCTGGTGGTACAACGGGCAATGCGTGGTTTTCATAAGCAATAAAAAGGACGGAAATGATGTTTTTGTGGATCTCTTTTCCAATTTTCTGTACAGGTTCCGGAACTCTCAGAACCGAGGTGACGCAAAACTTTTTTTGATGCGTGTATTTTGGTTCAAATGGCTCTGAGCACTATGGGACTCAACTGCTGAGGTCATAAGTCCCCTAGAACTTAGAACTACTTAAACCTAACTAACCTAAGGACAACACACACATCCATGCCCGAGGCAGGATTCGAACCTGCGACCGTAGCGGTCGCGCGGTTCCAGACTGTAGCGCCAGAACCGCTCGGCCACCAGCGGCCGGCTGCGTGTATTTTCTTCGACATTTTATTCTGTACAATGAGCGTATAAGTAATGCAAATTTCTGGAGACATGTTGGTTTCACGCAGGATTCCAGTATACCATCCTATTCCCCACTCTTTTGGTTACAAAACCCAATTTCTCAACGTAATATGCGTTCCATGCGACAGACTTGTGCCACGTTATTGGGAGAACCTGTATGCCCACATGGACCACAGTCTACTGGTCGACATCGGAGCCATCGTCTCCCTGCATCACTAAGCTCATCATCATCCACGTAATGGCTCCCGCAGAGTGCATCCTTCATTGGATCAAACAGCTGGCAGCCGGAAGGCCGCAGGGTGTATGAGAAGGAACTGTTTAATGAAACTTTGTGAGCTCTTCTTTGGTGCTCAGACCTGTGTGACGCCTTGCGTTGTCATGGATCAGCAGAAGGTCGTTCACATTTTTGTCGCGACCAACAGGCTGAAGGCGTTTCTTCCGTTTGCTGAGGGTAGCACAATATACTTCGGAGTTGATACTTGCGCCATGAGGAAGGTTATCAAACTGAATAACCCCGTTCAGAGTCGCAGAATACCACCGCCATGAGTTCACCGGCAGAGGGTGCGACTTTGAACTTTTTCTTCGATATGTGAATGCCATCCTCCGACCGATAATGCAGCCATATCGGCAGCATATTGGCGAGGTATTCGTCTTCATGGACGACAATTCGAGCCCCCATCGTGCACATCTTGTGAATGACTTGCTTCAGGATAACGACATCGCTCGACAAGAGTGGGCAGCATGTTCTCCAGACATCAACCGTATCGAAGATACGTGGGCAGACTGAAAAGGGCACCACTCCTTGGACTGCCGTTTTGTTTCCAGTTCGAGTTGATGGACCCATGCTTCATCACCTGTGACGACGTTCGACAAAAGATTGTCACGACCGCCCTCATAACGCGCAAGAAATTCCGCACAGATTGGCCTTCTTTGCTCGTTGTGATCTTCTGTTAGGCAGCGAAGAACCCAGAGGGCATGCGCATTTGAGTAATCCAGCTGGTGGACAAGTCTGTCAGCACTATCAACAGAGACGTCCAGCTGAACAGCGAGCTGTTTGATTGTTATCCGTCAATCACCTCGAATGAACAGTTCGGCCCTCTTGGCACAGTCAGATACAACGAAAGCCCAAAATACTTGGGAGTCACTCTGGACAGAACTTTAACATACAAAAAACTCCTTTCCAACCTGACCAAGAAGATACAAACACGAGCGAATGGCTCTGAGCATTATGGGACTTAACAGCTGAGGTCATCAGTCCACGAGAGAACGTTGTGAGAAAGCTGGCAGGCAGTACATGGGGAGCAACCACATCAGTCCTCCGAGGAGCATCCCTTGCACTGGTATACTCTGGAGCAGAATGCTGTGCACCAGTTTGGCTCCAAAGCTCCCACGTAGTGAAAGTAGATGTCCATATGAACTCAGTTATGAGAGTAATTAGTGGTACAGTCCGGTCTACACCTACTTGCTGCAACCAGTGCTTTCAAATATCTGTCCACCAGACCTCCGTCGAAAGGCTGCTCTTTACAATCTCTGTCAGCAAGTTTCTGAAAACAACTCGATCCCTCTGCATGAGGATTTGCTATCGCTGCCCAGGAAACGCCTCAAATCTAGAAGACCGGCATATGAAATGGGAGTCCAAATGCTACCCACAGGATTCGACCAGGACGCAGAGTGGAAACGTGAGTGGCAAACTACAAGAACCCGAAACCACGAACTTGTAGACAATCCAACAGTTCCAGTTCCAGGTTTCCACCAACCAAGGGAGGTGTGGGTGCAGTTAAACAGATATCCGACTGAAGAGGGTAGGTGCAAATACAACATGCACAAGTGGAGCTTTTCAAGTGACAGTGTGTGTGACTGTGGTGACATCCAAACAATGGGCCACATTGTGAATGAATGTCCAATCAGACGCTTGCCTGGTGGCATTGAGAAGCTCCATCAAGCATCCCGCGAGGCACTCCGCTGGATCGAGTCCATCAACATCCGAGTGTAGTCTGAGCCGTTTTGAATCTTGTGTACTGTATATAATTTCACATGTTCATTTATATATATATTTCTTTGTTTTGCTAAATGTGTATTACTGTAATTGATGCAAACGATAATAATAATAATAACCTCGAATGACAGTGTCCACATGCTCCCAACACTGCAGGAGTCACAGCTGTGCGCAACCGGTCGGCATGCGGTAGATCGGACAGGTTTTGCGCGACCTTGTTGCCATGATGACAGGCGCCTCGCCCAACGACTCACCTTGCTTTTGTTCACTGCCAGGTCTCCGCAGACGTTCTGCAAGTGCCTACGAATATATGTGATACACTGGTTTTCCGCCAAAAGAAACGCAGTGACACCTCTCTGCTCGAACGCACCTCCATTACTGACGCCATTTTGAAGGCTACTTATAACATCGACACGTATCGGAACTTCATGAAACTATAGGCGCTAAGGAGAGAATATTCCACAATTTCCCACAGCAAATTCCGCATTTTTTCAAACGAAACTGGCTGCGAAATAAATGTGTTGCGTTACTTATTGAACGCGCCTTGTACCAAGAACGGTAGAAGTGGTCAACATCACACCTCCTTAATTTCTCTTCTGCATATATATGTAAATAACCCAACAATGAAGCAGCAGCAATCAGTAATCATCCGGAGCTTTTGCTACTCATTGTTGCATCTTGGCACGTGCGGATTCCAGTTTGCCACAGTTTCGGTTTCTGTTCCATGAAAGACGTGTTCGATCATGTCTCGTCAGTGTGGACTTTCTGATGAAGACACGTCACATCCGTTACGGAATTCCGACTTGAATCGGAAACTGACTTCACTAAGATAAGGATTTTGTACTAGGATCAAGCGAAGATGAACGAGTAGGGGCTGGTGGAGCAGCTGTTAATCTATGTTAATCCTCACCTCAACCATCACAGCAGGCCCAATTGAATGCCTCTACAACGATGGTTGCTAGGGATGGAACTGAGTGGGAGATTGCCAATTTTTCGCCTTCTGGATGAAGGGCGACTGTGAACGAGTTAAAGGAGAGAGAAGGCCCCACAAGGTATGCTTGCCAACGAGTAGACGATTCTGTCATCAGTACTTTCCATCTTACTTTTCACGAAGCAGTACTAAGTGGCACCAAGTAACACTCATAATCAAATGCTCTAAAAGCCCAAGACAAAAAAAAAAAAAAAAAAAAAAAAGATTGGACAGCGTCGCTTGAGGAACTGAAATATCTGATAGCAGTCACATATGATCAGAGGATCATTTGTACAAAAAATACGTCTGCGGATGACATTTGGGCGCCTTCTTGAGGGCCTGCTTTCATCAAGGACGTTATGCCAAGGGACATATTTCATGATCTTCTCAGATTTCTCCATTTCGATGAAGAACGCCTTCAGTGTTATATCTGACATTTGGGGAAGTTCGTGGAAAACTGTACTCATTCTTACCACCTTGCAGAAAATATTACCTCAAACGAGCAAAAAAAGACGCAGGTCCACTCAGTTCATGCCCAAAAAAAAAAACGAATATGGTCACAAATTCTGGATTGTTGCCAATGTAGCAACAAGGTATGTATGTAGTGCCTTCCCACGCCTCAGAACGATGACACTAATCTCAGAGAGAGGCAACTACTTGGAGATTAAGTCGTCCTGCGTCTCATAGGGCCATTTTTAAATCAAGGAAGAAATGTGATGATGGACAACTGCTTCACGTCTTCTCATCTTGTTTAAGAAGCTCAAAGAAGAGAAAAGCCCATTAGTGTACCAGATCCGTCGAGAAATAAAGAAGCGAAATGCTGAAGTACACTGCATCACCATCCCGTGCCAGAATGGTAGCACAGACTGCACCATGACTGCGTACCAAGGAAAGAGGATAAAAAAATTATTTATTTAAACCGATCTGATTAGGGCCATTAACATCCCACGAGTGTATGTACACTGCATGCTGTAATAGCAGTTAGTAAAGAAGGAAAGACGAAACCTGAAACCATGACATTCTACAGCTCAAGAAAGTATGGGATGAATGTGGGTGATTAAATGACGCATGTCTTCTGCAATATCGTGCTCATAGCGGCAATAAATGCAGAGGTCATCTTCAAAATGGTAACGAACATGAAAATGGGAAAGAAAGAAGTGATCTGAGTAAACAGTGCAACAAAACGATGTGTAGAACACATGAAAGTATAGTACGGATCGTATTCACTAAATGTGTCTAGAAGGTTGTACAAATAGTTAATATACGGAAATTCTGCAGTTTAGTAAACTTGTTAGTGCGAACAAGGATAAATTTGTGTGATACACTTCATAAATATGCTCATGGCTGTCAGATGCATTTACTAAGTGCTTGCCAGGAAGAAATCATTTCGTCATGATAGTCACACAGAAATACAGTCAGTACCAAAAGAAAGTGTACGCCGTTATCTGTATGAAATAAAAGACAATGTTTAAGACCTGAAGATGACTTCTAAGACTGTTGAAACCGGTTGCCTTGAATAAAAAATATTTTGTGCGACCTCGGCTTTTGAATCTTTTTAACAAATATGTAGACATGAGGAATAAATATGTTGAACGTTAATAAAGTTTGTTTTATTTAATAATATTTAAGAGTTTTCACATTAAAATCTTGGAAGCATTACTTCTTAGCACGCCCTCGTAAATACGTTATAAACGCGAACTGCGTCCGCACCAAACAGTTGATGAAACTGTACTTGTAGTGACAACACTTTTCTAATTTGATCATAATGAGCTACTTGTATTGCTGTATACCTTCACACGTTTCAACAATAAGTAAGCAGAGACCAGCATTGTTATAAAAAAATCATACATATATCTGAGACACGTAGGAAAAACAATACTACCGACATTTATACATGTTATTAGTTTTTGAACACCGGAAAATATAAAACCCGATCCACACAAACGAAGAGTAACAAATTAAGATGTAACAAGGGTCATAAAATGATTTTCTTTTTCATTTGTGTGTTAGACTTTGTAGATGTAGCAAAACAAAGTCATTAAATTTCGAACATTAGTGTTTAAATATAAAAACGTTATGGAACACCAAACTCATTTCCGGATCATGTTGACCTGAAGACAACAGCAGGGTTCATGGGGTGACTAAATTTTTTTTCCGGCGAGCTTTCGATTCGAAGTGCACGTCCGTCCTCCCACAGTGGGTGTTCTACGTTTCTACACTGAATCGCCAAAGAAACTGGTATAGGCATGCGTATTCAGATACAGAGATATGTAAACAGGCAGAATACAGCGCTGCGGTCGGCAACGCCTACATAAGAAACAAAATGTATGGCGCAGTTATTAGGTTGGTTACTGCTGCTACAATGGCAGGTTATCAAGATTTAAGTGAGTTTGGACGGGGTGTTCTAGTCGGCGCACGAGTGCTGGGACACAGCATTTCCGAGGTGGGGATGAAGTGGGGATTTTCCCGTTCGACCACTTCACGAGTGTACCGTGAATATCAGGAATACGATAAAACATCAAATCTCCGACATCGCTGCAGCCGGAAAAGATCCTGCAAAGACGGGAGCAACGACGACTGAAGAGAATCGTTCAACGTGACAGAAGTGCAACCCTTCCGCAAATTACTGCAGATGTCAATGGTGGGCAATCACCAAGTGTCAGCGTGCAAACCATTCAACGGAACATCATCCATATGGGCTTTCGGAGTCGAAGGTCTTCTCGTGTACCATTGGTGACTGCACGACACGAAGCTTTACGCCTCACCTGGGCCCGTCAACACCGACATTGGACTGTTGATGACCAGAAACTTGTTGCCTGGTCGGACGAGTTTCGTTTCAAATTGTATTGAGCGGATGGACGTGTACGGGTATGGAGACAACTTTATGAATCCATGGACCCTGCATGTCTGCAGGGGAATCTTCAAGCTGGTGGAGGCTCTGTAATGGTGTGAGGCGTGTGCCGTTGGAGTGATATGGGACACCTGATAGCCTAGATACGACTCTGGCAGGTGACACGTACGTAAGCATCCTGTCTGATCATCTGCATCCATCCATCTCCATTCTGCATTCCGACGGACGTGGACAATCCAGCAGGACAATGCGGCACCTCACACGCCCATAATTGCTACCGCGTGGCTCCAGGGACACTCTTCTGAGTTTGAACACTTTCGCTGGCCACCAAACTCCCTAGACATGAACACCATTGAGCATATCCGGGATGCCTTGCAACGTGCTGTTCAGAAAATATATCCAGCCCTGCAGGATTCATGGTGTCAATTCCCTCCAGCAATACTTTAGACACTAGTCGAGTCCATGGCAAGTCATGCTGCGGCACTTCTGCGTGCTCTCGGGAGGGGGGGGGGGGCGCTACACGATATTAGGCAGGTGTACTCGTTTCTTTGGCACTTCAGTGTATGTCAACGGAAGCCAATGCCCTCACAGGCTAGAATTAAAGTGATGTCAGACTAGGATTACGAAGTGTGTGGACTGCTTGTGCAGGCTGCGGTAGCGAGTGTGGTACATGCGTTGCTGAACACGTGACAGTAATGGCATGGAGCTAGACGGCAGAAGGAGAAAAAGCGTGCTGTTAACAGCGCTTTGGTCGCGTCGACCGCTGCTATGCCAACATGCGGGTAATTAAAGGCCGCCGTCGCGAAACTGTGAGTAATTCGCTGTGTCACGAGCGGTCTGCCTTTCTGGTCTCCACCGCACGTATTCCATTCCGCAGCGAACCCATCAAATCCGGTTAATTAACAGCGTTTCGTGTCGGACGACTTTGTGTCCACAGAGAGACACGGTATTACATTCGCAGCGCAGCTGCCGTGCAGCAGCTTAGGTCAGCGGGATGCGACTTCGAAAAGTCTTGTCGGCTGCGCGCCAGTGGACGCTGGTAAATACGAAACGTGCAGTGACGGCGAATCTGCTGTAACGGAAACGAACGTGTTTCGGAACTTGCCAAGCTACAGTACAGCTAGAGTTTTCGTTCTTTATTTGCAGTGAAGAAGGGTTGGTATCTCCAGTTCGTACAGAGTGATGGGACGTAACGGGGCCGGAAAAGTCGCCTTTGACCACTGGAACGTACTGGTGCAAGTTACCGAAAAGTCGAACGTCTAACGCATAAATGCTTTATTAACTGGCAATCCACCTAATGATGGCGGTGTAGTCCACCGAAACGCGCGGTGGAAATAATAATTTGTAACTGGTTACAGCAACTCTAATTTCACTTTATATTCGCAACTGAAAATGATCGCATTTAAAGTTCTGAAATGCCTCCAATCTTAGCGAATGATACACATTATTCTGACTATTGTGTTGAACGGAAGAATATAGAGTTCTCCGTGACAGCAATTGCCCAAGATTCAGTAGAATCCAGTAGGCCAAGCAAAAGACAATAGGACAACAAAAATCAAATCGACCGTGACGTTGATAACCGCGGTATCTGTGAAGCCTCGGTCATGGAATCCACGCCTTTACGATGCGCGATGCACGACGCCACATTCTTAATGAAAAGTTTACTGGTGGACCTGGATCAAACTCTTCATTTATAAAACAGTCTTGATATGGGTCATCGCCTTGGTATGACCTGCGAGACGCACTTAAATTAGTCACCATTTCTGCCCAGTGACATAAGCCCTACAACAATCTAATAGGATTTGGGAAGATTTCAGATCAGGCCACTGTAGCACACTTGCACCGCTAGCAGTCCGTTTACTACCTCCAACTGGTTCCACTCAACTTAAGATAAAATCTCCGAATAAACAAATCAGGATAATAGTCCAAACTCATGTAGGCCAAAAGCCACACTAGAACCAAAATAATTCAACTTTCCGAGCAAACAAATTCTGTTTATTTTCTTTTTAATTAACGCTCGCCAGGATCTGTGGGCTGTCTATTCAAACATTCTGGATAGATCAGACTAGTGCTCCAATGCATACGCAAAAAAGCCAACTCTAGTATAATGGAAGGAACAATTAATTTTTCGCAGGTGACGGTGTCTGAGCTCCGCGACTGTGGATTGAATTACTTGAACAAATACATCAAGGAGCCATTTTTTATAAAACTTTATTTATGCTGAGCCTCGTTTCGGGTTTCGCCCACCTTCAGTTAGAGTATTATATTCAATACAGCATTTTTGTCGTTTCAGTCAGAACGCTACAAATGCCCTGTGCTACCTAACATCTCGTTCACCTCATGATTTCCGAGTTGTATTTTTACATTTAATTAAGAGTTAGGTGCAGTTACCTTTATTCCGTCACTAGTAGGTCGTTCTATCACCGTTATATGCATAGCACAAATACTTTTATTAGACATTTTTGGAAGATTACTGTCAACAACCATTAACTAATGTATAAAATGCATATTTGAACCATCAGTTGTTTTTATTTTACACCCAAACATCTACCGGTTTCTGCTCTGTATACATTTAATTTTCGTATATTTGCAGAGCAGTACTGCTTTTAAAGTCTGGAGTCATATATTTACATTCATGGCATACACTACACATTATAAGTAATGACTAAATACTTTTATCTTCACTGATGCACTGATGCAGTACCGTACGGCATTCGCCTTGGGGCCAGCTAACGTGTTTGTTGTACCGAAAAATTCACCTGAAGCCAAATTTCATTTTTCTCATACTTGCTGAAAATACTTCATCAGTGAGTTCTGTTTATAAACCTTGTGTTGCCGACAAATCCCATATTCCTTGCTCAACAGACACCTATGGACTATAATAAATAGCGCTAGGTTATTTTACGGGTAAACTTTTTTTCCAGTTTAATGATACAGAATGACTTCATCAGCAATTAATTATCTACGTAGTGGAGTAGTGATGGCTAGCATTAACGGAATGGAGACTAAAGTAGACTGCATGTTATAAAAGTGATATGACATATTGTGCATAACATACAGGATATAACATCACATACTTTGCATGTAGTTAATAGATTAGCATTTTAGAATGAGTAAAGTAAGAAGTAAACAACTTCCACTGTACGCAGTTACAAAATTGTCGCACGGGTAAAGAAAACAAAAAAATGATGGTCCTTTATTTATTACTATCGTGCGTTGCGATGCCTCCCTTCTTACGTTAGTGTAGACGTAGAAATCAGATACAATTACGTGTACAAAACAAATGAAAGACAAAGACTTAATTCCAATGAAAATATTGAAAAATATTTATGTCATAATTACAGTCTGTTTTGTTCCAGTGTTCAAGTCTTTATCGAGGGTGTACGACGCCAAATATGGAACGAATTCAGAGCCGCGCTACCAACAGTAACTGGTAGATACAACCCATGTGCAAGAATAGAAATCCAAATCACTGTCAGAAATGCGATGGACTTCCCGCAAAACGTTGTTGGGTAAATTTAGAGAACATCTATTCGAAGAAGATTATGACTAATTAAGCTGCCAAGATCACAATTCTCGTTTATTGATCGCGAGAACAAAATAAAAGAGGTTAGGCCAGTTACAATGACACTTAGACTGTCATTTTTCGCCAAGATAATCGATAATTCTGATACGCTGTGCCCTCCGCCGTGCATAGTTCATAGAGTATAAATATCTATGGAGTGAGCATTCGGATTCGCAGAACGAGAAATCTGTCCGTAACATCTCCTGCTGCTCAAGTCACGTGGTATTGGGACGGAGCATGTTAGTCCGTGTAGCGCTTAGTGTATTTTGAGTGTAATTACTTCGTTAGAACAAATAGGTCATCTTCATAAGTATCCTGAAACTTCGTACATGCGTTTATAGACATCTAAACAATCTTATACCTGGAACTGAAATAGTTTTAAAGCTCTGAAGAGCAAGGGTATTGTGCTTTTTCGTCATGGTATCATAGCTCAGTTCCACTGTACTTACTTTTTTCGGGTGCGAGAAAAGAAGTGACAGCCAACAATACCTTTTTAGGTTTTCAATTGCACTTATTCATGTTGTCAAATCTCCGTTCTAATTAATTACGTCACAATGACACTGTATTGGACGCCGATGCATCACAGGAAGAGGAAGGGGGGGGGGGGGACAAATTTGTATCAATGATATTGTTTCTGTAAATAAGCAATTTACACCACCTGCTTTATTTATTTGACAGCCAACAATATTTTTAAGGTTTTCTATTGCACTTATTCACATTGTCGAATCTTTGTTCCAAGTAATTACGTTACAATCACACTGTATTGGGCGCCAATGCATACTTAGATACACACAAAAGTCCGAGGACCTGAATAAACTGGAGGAAATTAATCACACTGTCTTATATAAGTATTATGTGCAGATGAACATAGCACCAATACGCAAACACTGACTGGCAGCTTAAATGCACTTGCAAATTTATCTAGCATTTCTCTCGTAAACACATCAGAAAAAAAATCACAGAAATTTGCTCCACAATACAAGACATTATAATACCGAGTCTCGATATTTTTAAACATATAAAAAGCGCCTCACATCAATATGATATTCACTATTAGAAATCTGTTACACGTACAATCGTGCTCAAAAGTATCCGAACAACCAGAATTGCATTTCGCCTGATTCAAATGCAACCCACATAGCGCAGCTGTCTAGCAGGTCCTCTAATCGCCCCTCGGTACAGTCGTTTGACTATTGAAAATGGTTCCAACAAGTCACCACTAGAAAGCACTGCTCTGTATCGCAATACCTCAAGATGTAAAGTAATACCAAGGTACTACAAATATCAGGGAACATCTTATCACGGATAAGACGGTTCTTCAGGCTTGTAAGTTCACATTTATTACAATACATAACATACACGGAATGTTACCACTCTCATTATTACGTCAGATAGGTAATTCACGTAGTAAGTTCGTCGTATTCATGATTTCCTCTTCAAAATAATATACCGTACTTATTATTTAACACAAAATGACAATAAAAATTTAAGTTATTCACGAGCAGCTAGTTGAGAATATGTATGAACTTCAAATGACACGACGAACCGTCTCGTTCTGCATATGGATTCAAACCCAGGTCATGCAGACTAAGCAAAGACTTCGTGACAGACGGAAACTAACAGTCATTCCTGACTAGGCATACAGAGAGTGATATACCTCGATTTTAGACAGTATCAGTTAGCAAATATCAACTTTAAATGACATAACGTAAACATTGTTAACGGACGCGAATTCCTACCCAGCATCTATTGTCCTTGTTAACGAACTACGAGAGATGTTAAATATTGCTTCTTCACAAGTAACTTACTTGAAATGCCATGAGGTAAAGCTTTGTGTTGAGTAGGGATTCTAACCAAGAACCTAATTGGATTATCATCGAAGCACAATCAACTGTGACATACCGGATTTTCTCGGCAGTAGCTAGATGTTTTAACTGAAATGACGAGACGAAACATTAATTTTTTTCTTTCCCAGCACTCCACCCTGGCACCTATCGCTGCTATACTCTAGAGAAAACGAACGTTAAAAATGGGTTTGTTACACCAGCAGCGACATGTGAGCATGTTTGAACTAGAAATAATATGACGAAGAGTTCAGTGCTGACTGGGAATCGAGCGCCACACATATCGTTGTTGACTGCACACAAAGAGACGTCAGCTACCGAATTTCTCTCCACCAGCAGCTCGGAATAACAGCCTTGAATTTACAATGATTTCGCAAACAGTTCTGTGTCTCACTGGGACTCAAAAAGGTCAGATACCGTTAGTGTTGACAACAAATGAAAATACATTAAAAACCAAGATTATTACCCACCAGCAGATAGGTGTTCTCATGCTAGAGCTTGATAATACATAATGAAAGCTTTAGTGCCGGGCCAGGATTCGAACCCTTTCACGCGCAATGTGTGGAGATGTTGAGGAATCTGCAGTTTTGAACAAACAACAAATTGCAGTCGAGCTGTATTGTCACGAAGGGATCAAATTCCGCGTTAAGGGCAGTCTGAGTTGCATTCCCAGATCAGAACCAATTTTATCGACATACAGAAGCTCAAATAAAAGATGGAATAAGTGTCCTGTGACCCTACATTGCGTTTGTTTCGTCACTAGAAATAAATAACTAGTATAAGAAAGGTTACTGCTGATAGAGTTTCTACGTGACGCGACTCCTGACTTGATTGTGGTTCAACCTAACGTCTACTTGGTAGAGAAGGAATATCATGTTTAACGTGAATTTCAGACCACAATGCCATTATACCTTCTTCACTTGGCGTAGCCAGAAGTGAACAGAATCTGTCTCTCCTTATCAAAAATCGTCAGCAGAAGTTGGAATCGAACCCAGAACATAAGTATATGAACCCAGCATCAATCCAAGATACCACCAAATTCTCTTCTCTAGCACTCATTATTCTATCACAACAATGTTGCGCCACTTTGGATGAGAATTCTGACACACAGACTCCCTGTAGTGGTTTGCAGCATGTTCAGTACATTCATTTACTTGGTTGACCGAATCACCATCAACTAGCTGCCTCGGCTACCCAGTGCATACATTCGACTCTTTTGTAATCACCGAAATAAAATCACGTAACTGACACCTACACAGAACTGCCAACAGTGGAGGATGCAGAAATTTAAACAGGAAGTGTTCCTTTCGACATGAGCTACTCTATTGCGCTATCTGTTTGTTAAAAACGTCGTGCAGCGCAAAAGAAAAGCTGTAACTGTCTGTCTCTCAGAAGTCTAGATCCGGCCATATGCATTATCTCACAGCACTGTGCAATGCGTAAGTTCTGGAGGAACTGTTGTTGAGTTCTGGAGGTGTTGTAGCTATGTGTCAGCTAGTGGCGTAACGGTAAGCGTCGCGCACTGTTGATGAGACGTCGCCAGTTTGGGTACCTTTCTGCTACATTTTTTAAAACGCCATACTGCTGTATGCTGAAGTTATCGATCTAATGGAACTTTGAACATAATTCCCTACACTTCTCAACACAAAATAGTCGCATGTGGAAAAAGGCCTAACTTCTGCGACATTTTGTTCTTTTCAGGTTTAATGGATGGCCAGGCTGCAGATGCATCTCGGAACTTTTGTATTATGTATGGGGAGAGCGAATCGTGCCAAAATACGTCAGAAAAGTATTTTCTACATTAGCTGTCGTGTGGCAGTGGCATTTTATTCTTCATAAAACCTTGTTTGACAGCTTTAACTCAGAACAAGTTTTCTACATGTATGTAATCAATTAACTGCATGTGCATTGTTAGACTGTTATAGATAACATCAGAGAATTCATATATATCGTTGATGATTAATTTCTCTCTCATGTTAACTAATGTTTTAACAACACTAAAAGAAACCGTACGAAAATTGTGCAAGGTTTTATAAGAAATAAAACTACCCACGATAACCTTACGACGAAAGTCTGTTTCCATAAAACTGAGTATCTGTACACAAGCGTGCCTCTATCGGCACGAATTAGTAAAATACTAATCACTTAGATTTCGATTGGGTCTGTGTTTGATTGTTATGCTGTGTCATACTCAAGTGGTATGCAAATGTGGCATTTCATAAATAAAGTTATGTATTCCTAGAAACCGAAAATTTATTTGTCAGCAGCGGAAAGAGGCGTTACCTGTTGTGCATCATTGTAAGTTTTTCACCATTGCACTATGAACCGAAAGTATTGTCTTGCGATTTCCTTATCGATGTGTGATCTGACTGCTTGTAGCTCTTTCGCAGAAGGGATAAAAACGTTACAGTCAGCAAGACTGGAACCGTAAACCATAACAAACGCTTTCTCTCAGGTTAGCACGTTTACAGACAGCTAGGGAAGAGGCAAGCGTCTAGGTCTCCTCTTATGAGACCAGTTGTGGCTAGAACTCGTAAACCGCTATTTAAAGGACGAGATTAGATGCGATTTTCACGTGCAATGACTTTCCTGGGCTGAAACCCGTACATTTACAATCTTTTGTTACAGCTCAAGCGTTAATAACAACTCAGATTATTCAATGGAAATGACAGGAAAAATCAAGTGAATTTTGAGGCTTAATTCCGTGCACACCAGGAAGTAACTTGTCAATCACAGAGTTGCCAAATATACCTTGCCTTGTTGCCAAATCTCAGTTACATTACCAGCAGGAAGAAGACAAACCGATGCGATCCTACAGCGGGCTGGGAAGTGACCATAGCTAGCGGCTGCTACGGCCTGCAATACGTAATCCGTCTGATTCGCATTTCTGTAACTAGGTTTAGGGACTGGAGCGTGGTTACTAATCATACTCAGAACTTACTGCAAACTAAGCTTCATAAATCAGTAGCTCTCATAGTTGTTTTTATATATCTTTCGTAAGTGTACTCAAAACTAAGAAAATCATTGACGAACGGTTTCGTGCGTCGCCGATAGTCGACGAATGTAGCAGAAAGGTACCCAAACTGGCGACGTCTCATCAACAGTGCGCGACGCTTACCGTTACGCCACTAGCTGACACATAGCTACAACACCTCCAGAACTCAACAACAGTTCCTCCAGAACTTACGCATTGCACAGTGCTGTGAGATAATGCATATGGCCGGATCTAGACTTCTGAGAGACAGACAGTTACAGCTTTTCTTTTGCGCTGCACGACGTTTTTAACAAACAGATAGCGCAATAGAGTAGCTCATGTCGAAAGGAACACTTCCTGTTTAAATTTCTGCATCCTCCACTGTTGGCAGTTCTGTGTAGGTGTCAGTTACGTGATTTTATTTCGGTGATTACAAAAGAGTCGAATGTATGCACTGGGTAGCCGAGGCAGCTAGTTGATGGTGATTCGGTCAACCAAGTAAATGAATGTACTGAACATGCTGCAAACCACTACAGGGAGTCTGTGTGTCAGAATTCTCATCCAAAGTGGCGCAACATTGTTGTGATAGAATAATGAGTGCTAGAGAAGAGAATTTGGTGGTATCTTGGATTGATGCTGGGTTCATATACTTATGTTCTGGGTTCGATTCCAACTTCTGCTGACGATTTTTGATAAGGAGAGACAGATTCTGTTCACTTCTGGCTACGCCAAGTGAAGAAGGTATAATGGCATTGTGGTCTGAAATTCACGTTAAACATGATATTCCTTCTCTACCAAGTAGACGTTAGGTTGAACCACAATCAAGTCAGGAGTCGCGTCACGTAGAAACTCTATCAGCAGTAACCTTTCTTATACTAGTTATTTATTTCTAGTGACGAAACAAACGCAATGTAGGGTCACAGGACACTTATTCCATCTTTTATTTGAGCTTCTGTATGTCGATAAAATTGGTTCTGATCTGGGAATGCAACTCAGACTGCCCTTAACGCGGAATTTGATCCCTTCGTGACAATACAGCTCGACTGCAATTTGTTGTTTGTTCAAAACTGCAGATTCCTCAACATCTCCACACATTGCGCGTGAAAGGGTTCGAATCCTGGCCCGGCACTAAAGCTTTCATTATGTATTATCAAGCTCTAGCATGAGAACACCTATCTGCTGGTGGGTAATAATCTTGGTTTTTAATGTATTTTCATTTGTTGTCAACACTAACGGTATCTGACCTTTTTGAGTCCCAGTGAGACACAGAACTGTTTGCGAAATCATTGTAAATTCAAGGCTGTTATTCCGAGCTGCTGGTGGAGGGAAATTCGGTAGCTGACGTCTCTTTGTGTGCAGTCAACAACGATATGTGTGGCGCTCGATTCCCAGTCAGCACTGAACTCTTCGTCATATTATTTCTAGTTCAAACATGCTCACATGTCGCTGCTGGTGTAACAAACCCATTTTTAACGTTCGTTTTCTCTAGAGTGTAGCAGCGATAGGTGCCAGGGTGGAGTGCTGGGAAAGAAAAAAATTAATGTTTCGTCTCGTCATTTCAGTTAAAACATCTAGCTACTGCCGAGAAAATCCGGTATGTCACAGTTGATTGTGCTTCGATGATAATCCAATTAGGTTCTTGGTTAGAATCCCTACTCAACACAAAGCTTTACCTCATGGCATTTCAAGTAAGTTACTTGTGAAGAAGCAATATTTAACATCTCTCGTAGTTCGTTAACAAGGACAATAGATGCTGGGTAGGAATTCGCGTCCGTTAACAATGTTTACGTTATGTCATTTAAAGTTGATATTTGCTAACTGATACTGTCTAAAATCGAGGTATATCACTCTCTGTATGCCTAGTCAGGAATGACTGTTAGTTTCCGTCTGTCACGAAGTCTTTGCTTAGTCTGCATGACCTGGGTTTGAATCCATATGTAGAACGAGACGGTTCGTCGTGTCATTTGAAGTTCATACATATTCTCAACTAGCTGCTCGTGAATAACTTAAATTTTTATTGTCATTTTGTGTTAAATAATAAGTACGGTATATTATTTTGAAGAGGAAATCATGAATACGACGAACTTACTACGTGAATTACCTATCTGACGTAATAATGAGAGTGGTAACATTCCGTGTATGTTATTTATTGTAATAAATGTGAACTTACAAGCCTGAAGAACCGTCTTATCCGTGATAAGATGTTCCCTGATATTTGTAGTACCTTGGTATTACTTTACATCTTGAGGTATTGCGATACAGAGCAGTGCTTTCTAGTGGTGACTTGTTGGAACCATTTTCAATAGTCAAACGACTGTACCGAGGGGCGATTAGAGGACCTGCTAGACAGCTGCGCTATGTGGGTTGCATTCGAATCAGGCGAAATGCAATTCTGGTTGTTCGAATACTTTTGAGCACGACTGTACCTAAGCAAAGTAACTGGTCCTCCTTTCATGTGCTTCTCTTTACATTCGTAGCAAATGTCGCACCATGGCTGTTATTAGTACTAAAACATGTAGAAAAGTATGTAGAAACAGGTGAATAGGTGTAATCCCAGTAGGCTATGCTCACTCCATAGATATTTACACCCTATAGCACAGTCCAGCGACATGCGGAATGTATATGTAGATGCAGGTGGCCTGCTGTGCGTCCCCATTGGACGGCGACACTCAGAATTTCTGTCTGCCACAGTTCAAACGGTGCAGGCGATTCGTCGCTATGAATTCCTTGTTCCTCGCTGCACTGAAGACCAGGCTCCATCTTCAAGAACAGGCTCACAAATCTGCCGTGTGAAGGGTGTAGTGCAGGGAACCAAGCACCGATCATTGCGGGAGTGCAGCTGGCACTATTGAGGGTAGGACATCGTGTGCCCTGACGCGAAAGCTTCCGCCCTACAGGCAGGATTCTAGGTGGCAAGCAGGTGACCCTGGGATCCCGTGGACAACGAGTTTCAACAGGAGACACTCGTCCCTTGTGGAGTTACATTCATACTGTCATTGTAAAGAACGTTTAAAACATTTTCCATACAGTGCGATTCAACTGCCCCTACCGATGTCGTTCTATAAACCCGCAATGTCATATCTGGCCTTAGATAATCACGTGCGAGACTCTCTCGCTCGCTACGCTAGTCCTACAGAAAAATGAGCAGGACCTTTTTGAGGGAAATTTAATGAAGTGAAATTTTGTTCCCGGATACGTTTCCACTACAGGCCACAGTTTTCGTGTATTCAAGTAAAACATACATAAGTGACCTCCAAACGCACCTCCATCCCAACACTCATTTCTTACCAGTTAGGATTTCCGGTATGTTGTTCGTGGCACTCCCTGCTACCACTGTACAAAAATTTCCGACTACCGGAACTATTCCCGATATTCGACTTTTTTTGCTCTCCATTGACTGGGCTATTCGCCAGCAGCATAGTCGGCTATTTCGTTAACGTTATTAGTTCAAATGTACCCGTGAGGGTAATGAAAGAAAAACGACTTTTGTAAACGTTACGCTAAAACTAACTCCGTTGACAATTCGATACAAACTTAATCATAACGAGATCAGTAGTTTCGTAGTCGGAAGGCATGAAGAATAAAACAAGGTAATTGTTATTTTCTGCTCTTAAAAATCACAAAATACTTTCATAAAATTTAAACAAATTTCAGTTTTACAATTTGTAAGTGCTCGACGAAGCCGGTGGCGTAATGAGTCCGCCAGTCAACGAAGACCAAAAAAAGATGGAATCTACGGCATAATTCGTGCAGTTGTAAATTTTTGTACGATATTCAGAGAGAGTGCCATCAACAACAGTCTAGGGATTCTGACCGTTGTGGACTGAGTACGGGGTGGAGGTGCGTTTGAAGGTTACTTTTGTACCTTTGTCCAACAACTCACCGAGCTTTTGTTCACCGTGAGGTCTCCGTAGACATTCTGCAAGCATCTATGAATGCCTGTGATGCTCTGGTTTTTCATCAAAAGATACTGAATGACAACTCTCTACTTGTAACGCACCACCGTTACAGGCGCAATATCTGTACATATAGAGCCGCCACCAATCGGAATTCCATAGAACTATAGGGGTGACGTCGGAATATCCTAAGATGTCACACCACAAATTCCGCCATTTTTGCAAGCGAAATTGGCCGATAAAAAAATGTTAACAGCCATTGTACTTTCAGAGTGTCTAGAGTGGGTATTAAAGAGATGAGTTTAGGAACATAGTACAGCCCCCAAGAAATCAATCCGGTACGGAGTTCGAAATCGATTACAGATTGCACAGACCCATATTTCCAGCGGCGCTCCCGACGCGAAGGGGAAGGGGAGAAGCCCTAATATGTGGTAGACTGGGAAGCACCTTCCACCACGCACGTCGCAGATATTTGCAGAGTGTGGGTGTTGATGTATGCGCAGATTTTATAATGACATTCTCTTGTAAAGAATTGTCCACTATTTATTACTCTGTACAAGTCGAGAAATGTGAATCTGAATGTCACCTTTTTGTAAAGACAATGGAAAGTTCGAAACCGCGCTCCACACGCGAATGGCACAGGAAAAACCGTGATACAGAGGCAAGTACAATCTAACATCCAGTCGACAGTAGTTTGTAGCGTTCATCTGAAGTTGTACTACAAAGATTAGTCTAATTGGAATGACAGAACGCCTAAACGAGATACGTTACTTAGAGCGCGAGCGTTTGTTTTGCCTTCATTCGCTGCCCGATGTATCTTTGAAAAGTTTCATTAGGGCTACTGAAGCTCTAGGCGAAAGCTTCGATTGGTCAGGCTACAAACTAACCATCGCTCCGTTACATGTTTGTTTGGGATCATCGCACCGCTGCGACGCGGAGCAACATGCAGGTCGAATTACCTGAAACTAATCTCTGTGTGAGATTCGCTATTCCTTTTCGTTTCTCGCAGAGTCACTGTAGGTTCTTTAGAAACACCTGGAAAAGGTCGCCGAACAACGCTTTGTTCGCAGATTCGCTACTCGACACCGTGTGGTGTGTTGTTCATTGACAGATGTGGGCCGGCCGGAGTGGCCGTGCGGTTCTGGCCGTTCCAGACTGGAACCGAGCGACCGCTACGGTCGCTGGTTTGAATCCTGCCTCGGGCATGGATATGTGTGATGTCCTTAGGTTAGTTAGGTTTAATTAGTTCTAAGCTCTAGGCGACTGATGGCCTCAGAAGTTAAGTCGCATAGTGCTCAGAGCCATTTGAACCATTTGAACAGATGTGGCTCTGTGGAATGGATACCTCTGAAGTGCGCCGTTGAGCACAGAACACGCACCGCACCATCCGGAGGCAAACACATGTGTTGGCCACACAGCAGAGCCGCACTGGTGAAGCGAGGCCTCCGTAAGACGCGATAGCGTTAATCGGGCCTCGATGCTTTCAGAGGGTGCGCCCTGTAGTCCAGAGCTCGCCATACATCACTGTCAGTCAACAAGCTACCTGTGTAAGCCACAAACAACCATGTTTCATTTCGTGTGAAAATACAAGTTTACCTCAGGTGCATCGTGCTCTACTGAATGGTGGGACAGCTGCCGACATATGTGTTAAGAATGTCAAGAACACTGTCAGCTGTAATTTTATCTCCAGTTTATTGGCTGCCGGTTTCAGCAGTACAATACTCCATCACCAGGCCCTCTATACCAGATAGTGGCTGAAGATTCTCAATGACAACAATATATAACTTTTAATTCTTAATTTTTGTGGCGGTCCACAGCCTTAAAGCGTTTTGAGAATGAAAACACGGTCCAATTAAGCTGTATTGTGTTTGTTATTCGTGCAATTGGCCAATTTCAACATGGGTCAATTTCAGGCAGATGTAATACGTTCAAAAATGGGGACACTGATTCATACGTCAAATGTCTACAAGCTCTCCCATATGCATATAATTTATAACCCAAGTTACTTACATTTTTTTAGCTTCACGCTTCATTTCACATTCTAATGCCTCACTGGTACATGTGGACAGGTGAACATCGTATTTCTCTGCGTATGAGGCAAAAAACAATACAATAATGTGCATGATTATGTCCATTAGCCGAGACAAACAGAAAGGTGCCTACCACATCAAAGGCACAGCTGTTATGGTATGACCAAAGGTCTTTAAAGTTCTATCAGTTAAGTTACAAGCTCAGTATTCACTGGCATATTATGTTCGTTATTCTCACAGGTGCTATGTTCTTAAAGGTAGAGGATCGAAACTTATACATCATATGTCATGCCACATGTAATATTAGAAATTACCGTACGAAGTCTGACCCAGAAAATATTATGTCGGGCCTTGTAATGAGGCGTTCCAGTCTGTCTATAAAATGAAACAATAGTGATGTAGTAACAAATACGTCATGTTATACATTAGAACCAGTAACAGATTATACAATTATATACTAAGTGTATTCCTCTCCACTTTATCTGATGTACGATGTTATGATAAAATTCGTAAGCCATAACTGGGTTACATCATGTCAGTACAGTTATTTCAACAATATATTATAGTACAGATGTAGGAACCCAAAAGTGTTGTGTAAAGCAAAAGGGAACTACTTCGGATTGCCTTTATGGGCCATCTAAATTACTGTACAACTTGCTGCGAAATGTAAGTAGTAGCTAAAGTTTTGGGGAACTTTGTGTTTAGTGCTAGCTGATACATTGCTTATACATCACGTATCGTGTTACATGTACAAATCTAACATGCATTGTCATGTTAAAACCACTAAAAATATGCTGCACTTCTTCGTTTTTAAGTCAAACTAAAATCTGCATTAGTACAATGTTAATAGAAGGAAAATAATATTTTCAACCAACATAAACATTCATACATAGCACAGCAAGTTGAATTTTTAGTACATTGTACATACAGTAAATATTCAAATTCCATATATCTCTTATATGGTGCTGTGGTTCAGTAAGATAAACAACGCATAAATCTTTCTAGTGGCCGGCCGATGTGGCCGTGCGGTTCTAGGCGCTTCAGTCTGGAACCGCGCGACCGCTACGGCCGCATGTTCGAATCCTGCTTCGGACATGGTTGTGTGTGATGTCTTTAGGTGACTTAGGTTTAAGTAGTTCTAAGTTCTAGGGGACTGATGAGCTCAGATGTTAAGTAAGCCATGTGAACCATTTTTCTAGTGCACGAAGTGTACGTATGTATACAGAGTGTCCCATTTGTCTTGCCCACTCAAAATAACTTTTTTGTGATGGATTAAATGAAAAACTGCTTCAACAAATGGTTTTTAACTTCATTCGGTAGTTCTTGCTGAGGATATACGTTTTATGTATCCCCACAGATGTAGGAGATACGGGGAAGCTTTTTAAATATAACCATGTACATTTTATTCAAGAACACACTCACCCTCTCCAAGAATTATTCAAAAATGAATTTAACTGTACCATTTTACTCACGAAACTAGTAGCTATGGAAACGATAAATAATGCATAACTTCTAAATAGCACTTCAGTGCCTTTCATTAACTAAATCATTTAACCTCTTCAAGACGCGTTTGAACATTTTACAAATCACCAATAAACACTGAATGCAATAGTACTTCACTGCACAGTAATAGGATCTTGTTATCAAACAGTGCCGTATTGCAGTTCTTATGACAATGCAGAAATAATCTGGCCCTTTGTAGTAACTACGTGAAAAACAGGGCGTTTGTATCACATGCGCAAAATGGTGACCGTGGCACTCATACACAATGCCACTGTGCGGATAAAGGACGCCCTACATCGTGAAATCGACAGGAAGTGCAAAATTGCTAAGCAGGTATGGCTACAGGACAAATGTAAGGATGTAGAGGCTTATCTCACAAGGGGCAAGATAGATACTGCCTACAGGAAAATTAAAGAAACCTTTGGAGAAAAGAGAGCCACTTGTATGAATATCAAGAGCTGAGATGGAAACCCAGTTCTAAGCAAAGAAGGGAAAGCAGAAAGGTGGAAGAAGTATATAGAGGGTCTATACAAGGGCGATGTACTTGAGGACAATATTATAGAAATGGAAGAGCATTAAAATGAAGATGAAATGGGAGATATGATACTGCGTGAAGAGTTTGATAGAGCACTGAAAGACCTGAGTCGAAACAAGGCCCCGGGAGTGGACAGCATTCCATTAGAACTACTGACGGCCTTGTGGGAGCCAGTCCTGACAAAACTCTACCATCTGGTGAGCAAGATGTATGAGACAGGCGAAATACCCTCAGACTTCAAGAAGAATATAATAATTCCAATCGCAAAGAAAGCAGGTGTTGACAGATCTGAAAATTACCGAACTATCAATTTAATAAGTCACAGCTGCAAAATACTAACCCGAATTCTTTACGGACGAATGGAAAAACTGGTAGAAGCCGACCTCGGGGAAGATCAGTGTGGATTCCGTAGAAGTGTTGGAACACGTGAGGCAAATCTACGTTTCTAGCATTAGTAGACTTATAGAAAGCTTTTGACAATGTTGACTGGAATACTCTCTTTCAAATTCTAAAGGTGGCAGGGGTAAAATAGAGGGAGCGAAAGGCTATTTACAATTTGTACAGAAACCAGATGGCAGTTATAAGAGTCGAGGGGCACGAAAGGGAAGCAGTGGTTGGGAGGGGAGTGAGACAGGGTTGTAGCCTCTCCCCGATGTTATTCAATCTGTATATTGAGCAAGTAGAAAAGGAAACAAAAGAAAAATTCGGAGTAGGTATTAAAATCCATGGAGAAGAAATAAAAACTTTGAGGTTCACCGATGACATTGTAATTCTGTCAGAGACAGCAAGGGACTTGGAAGAGCAGTTGAACGGAATCGATAGTGTCTTGAAAGGAGGATATAAGATGAACATCAACAAAAGCAAAACGAGGATAATGGAATGTAGTCGAATTAAACGGGTGATGCCGAGGGAATTAGATTAGGAAATGAGACACTTAAAGTAGTAAAGGAATTTTTGCTATTTGGGGAGTAAAATAACTGATGATGGTCAAAGTAGAGAGGATATAAAATGTAGACTGGCAATGGCAAGGAAAGCGTTTCTGAAGAAGAGAAATTTGTTAACATCGAGTATAGATTTAAGTGTGAGGAAGTCGTTTCTGAAAGTATTTGTATGGAGTGTAGCCATGTATGGAAGTGAAACATGGACGATAAATAGTTTGGACAAGAAGAGAATAGAAGCTTTCGAAATGTGGTGCTACAGAAGAATGCTGAAGATTAGATGGGTAGATCACATAACTAATGATGAGGTATTGAACAGAATTGGGGAGAAGAGGAGTTTGTGGCAAAACTTGACAAGAAGAAGGGACCGGTTGGTAGGACATGTTCTGAGGCATCAGGGGATCACAAATTTAGCATTGGAGGGCAGCATGG
Source organism: Schistocerca nitens (assembly GCF_023898315.1). Taxonomy (NCBI): domain Eukaryota; kingdom Metazoa; phylum Arthropoda; class Insecta; order Orthoptera; family Acrididae; genus Schistocerca; species Schistocerca nitens. The sequence continues at coordinate 242,426,938 of NC_064620.1, read as the reverse complement.
AGGGTAAAAATCGTAGAGGGAGACAAGAGATGAATACACTAAGCAGATTCAGAAGGATGTAGGCTGCAGTAAGTACTGGGAAATGAAGAAGCTTGCACAGGATAGAGTAGCTTGGAGAGCTGCATCAAACCAGTCTCAGGACTGAAGACCACAACAACAACAACAACAACATCGTGCTACTACTTCCTCTGTGATGGCCGTACAATCATTAGTAACGCGTTGCTGCATGTACTCGGGGGTTATTGAAACATTGACCGCTCCCCAAAGAATAAAAAGTCCTGCGTTGTAAGGTCCGGAGATCGGGTAGGCCAACTAACTGGTCCACCGCGTCGAATCCACCTACCAGATTATTTAAGGACCGGAATTCGTCAAGTTCATAAGACATTATGTGCAGGGTATCCATCATGCTGATACCACATGACCTCCTCTGATTTAGAGGTACGGCGTCTAAGAGAACGGGAAGGGTGTGTCTTAAAAACCGGGCGTATTGTCTGTCATTTTGGTTGCCGTTTGCAAACAAGGTCCAACCAATGGTATCTCCAATAATTCCGCACCAATCATTACCTTTCAAGGACGTTGATGCTCTACCTGTCGGAGCCATCGTGGATTGTTGATGGACGAATAATGCATGTTTCTCATGTTGACAATTCCTTAGTTGGAGAATGACGCGCAGTTGGTAAAAAATAAAAAAAAAGAATTACAAAATGTTGCTGAGCCCACTGAAAAAATTGAACCCTACTGTTGAAGTCATTTCCATGAATGGCTCTAAGCACTATGGGACTTAACATCTGAATTCATCAGTCCCCTAGACGTTGAACTACTTAAACCTAACCAACCTAAGGACTTCACACACATCCATGCTCGAGACAGGATTCGAATCTGCGACCGTAGCAGCAGCGCCGTTCCGGACTTCAGCGCGTAGAACCGCTCGGTCACAGCGGCCGGCCATTTACATGAAGATCTTGGTATAAATGAACAAGGTAAGGACGGAATTTATGACGTTTACACTTGTTCTCAAGACTGCAACTTCATATTGATTTCGTTGTGTGTTGACTTGAGGATTCACGACTGCGGCAGTGACCACAGTGACTTCGTCTGTTCGTGTTCTACGACGATTTCGAGGTCTCGCATTTAAACTTCCCGTTTCTCGTAGACGAGAAATGAGAGGACCAAACATCCAGCGAGAAGGCGATGTCTTGGCAGGGAACCGTCTGCTGTGCAGGAGTTGGACCTGAACAGAATTTCTCCCCCTACAGCAAATTACAGGGTGTTTCTAAAATGACCGGTATATTTGAAACGGCAATAAAAACTAAACGAGCAGCGATAGAAATCCACCGTTTGTTGCAATATGCTTGGGACAACAGTACATTTTCAGGCGGACAAACTTTCGAAATTACAGTAGTTACAATTTTCAACAACAGATGGCGCTGCAAGTGATGTGAAAGATATAGAAGACAACGCAGTCTGTGGGTGCGCCATTCTGTACGTCGTCTTTCTGCTGTAAGCGTGTGCTGTTCACAACGTGCAAGTGTGCTGTAGACAACATGGTTTATTCCTTAGAACAGAGGATTTTTCTGGTGTTGGAATTCCACCGCCTAGAACACAGTGTTGTTGCAACAAGACGAAGTTTTCAACGGAGGTTTAATGTAACCAAAGGACCGAAAAGCGATACAATAAAGGATCTGTTTGAAAAATTTCAACGGACTGGGAACGTGACGGATGAACGTGCTGGGAAGGTAGGGCGACCGCGTACGGCAACCACAGAGGGCAACGCGCAGCTAGTGCAGCAGGTGATCCAACAGCGGCCTCGGGTTTCCGTTCGCCGTGTTGCAGCTGCGGTCCAAATGACGCCAACGTCCACGTATCGTCTCATGCGCCAGAGTTAACACCTCTATCCATACAAAATGCAAACGCGGCAACCCCTCAGCGCCGCTACCATTGCTGCATGAGAGACATTCGCTAACGATATAGTGCACAGGATTGATGACGGCGATATGCATGTGGGCAGCATTTGGTTTACTGACGAAGCTTATTTTTACCTGGACGGCTTCGTCAATAAACAGAACTGGCGCATATGGGGAACCGAAAAGCCCCATGTTGCAGTCCCATCGTCCCTGCATCCTCAAAAAGTACTGATCTGGGCCGCCATTTCTTCCAAAGGAATCATTGGCCCATTTTTCAGATCCGAAACGATTACTGCATCACGCTATCTGGACATTCTTCGTGAATTTGTGGCGGTACAAACTGCCTTAGACGACACTGCGAACACCTCGTGGTTTATGCAAGATCGTGCCCGGCCACATCGCACGGCCGACGTCTTTAATTTCCTGAATGAATATTTCGATGATCGTGTGATTGCTTTGGGCTATCCGAAACATACAGGAGGCGGCGTGGATTGGCCTCCCTATTCGCCAGACATGAAACCCTGTGACTTATTTCTGTGGGGACACTTGAAAGACCAGGTTTACCGCAAGAATCCAGAAACAATTGAACAGCTGAAGCAGTACATCTCATCTGCATGTGAAGCCATTCCGCCAGACACGTTGTCAAAGGTTTCGGGTAATTTCATTCAGAGACTACGCCATATTATTGCTACGCATGGTGGATATGTGGAAAATATCGTACTATAGAGTTTCCCAGACCGCAGCGCCATCTGTTGTTGAAAATTGTAACTACTGTAATTTCGAAAGTTTGTCTGCCTGAAAATGTACTGTTGTCCCAAGCATACTGCAACAAACGGTGTATTTCTATCGCTGCTCGTTTAGTTTTTATTGCCGTTTCAAATATACCGGTCATTTTTGAAACACCCTGTACATTACAGGTATGTACAGTAGAGTACAATATAGGCATAATAACGTAATAATCTTAATGTTTTTAACAGTACTAAACTTAAAGTTATTAAACTATTTCCTTCGACGTACTTTCTCCGTAGATCAGCAGCATTTCTACCTTCTCGTCATGCCTGTACATCATACACCTTTACATAACAAGAATTGCGTCCCCAATGTGTACTTCCTCCATGCAGTTACTATTTTAAAATTTTAGAAAGCATTCTGTAATGGAGCAACGCAGCGATCGGTATAAATTGCTAAATAATTAAATAAAAACAGTATGGATCGCATTTTCGGACTTTCATTAGCAACCGGTTTCGGCCCTTTCCTTTGACCATATTCAAGTTTTGACCCTCGAATTCAACTCTTTCGATGTTGTGACAGCCAATATCTGTCTGATTAGTAGTAGTGCTTTGGCTCGAGTCAGTAAGACGTTGAACAACGATGTTTGTGATTCTGTCTGCCTGTGCATGTGTGTGTCTGTGTATAAAACTACTTCTTATTTATTTCTTTGTCTGCCAAAGAAATAAATGAGTAGTAGTTTTATACAAAGTCACACACACACGGACACACTCTGCCACATTCTGATGATGGCTCAAGCTAAAATCCTTAAAAATATACGAGCCGCTCAACACGGAAAATTTCATCCTCTACAGTCTTACGCACACCATTCCCTCCCGCCTCCTCTCGTTTCTGAAATCGCAGACTTTCCGAATGCACCTGTGGCTCGGCAATCTATAGCTGGCATTTTCCCCATCCTAATGGGGGACTTCCTGTCCGCGTGGCTGCCCTGGTATCGCGTCCTCCGTCTCATTCAGCACCCCTCGCTGCTCTTCCCACCCGCGCACACTCACACACACACACACACAGTGGCCGCCTTTATCGCTAGACAGGTCGCGCAGAGCACCTGCTGGAAACCGGAGCAGCGATCGACGACCAGCCCTCGCCTCACCTCGCCGCAGCGCCGGCTCAGCTGGTGGCTCCATTGAGTGTGCCGGCGTCCTCTGAATGAGGCCCTGGTCTGGTCCCGTTCCGCTGCGGCTTTCTGCTCACCGCAGCGCCGGGACTCACGGGGATTCGTTACGCGGCCGTTCGCTGAACTCTGTGGGCGTGGCGGCACTTTAAAGATCCTGTGGGGGCCAAGTGCCGTTTAGAGATTATCTCACATGGCGGACGCCTTCGCTATGGGCAGTGGAGTGCTATGCTATCAGTCACTACCACACTGCAAGCCATTAAAAGAGTAACAACGAGTAGGATAGCAAGTAACAGCCAAAGAAGCGCCGAAGAAACTATTATACGAGGTGTGGCTAGAAAAAAACCGGACTAGGACTGGTAAAACAATAAAACAAATGCAATAAGGCTGAAAGTCGCGTGGCCTGTCACGTGACTCTCGCTCCGCCTACTGCTCGAGTTTCATCTGCCTCCTGCACTCAGTCTGCCCGTGGCGTCTGTTTTAAGTAGTTGACGTTTTGTCTGTGAGTCGGAAAATGTTGAGTGTACAGAAAGAACAGCGTGTTAACATCAAATTTTGTTTCAAACTAGGAAAATCTGCAAGTGAAACGTTTGTAATGTTACAACAAGTGTACGGCGATGATTGTTTATCGCGAACACAAGTGTTTGAGTGGTTTAAACGATTTAAAGATGGCCGCGAAGACACCAGTGATGACACTCGCACTGGCAGACCATTGTCAGCAAAAACTGATGCAAACATTGAAAAAATCGGTAAACTTGTTCGACAAGATCGCCGTTTAACAATCAGAGCAGTGTCTGAGTTAACAGAAGTTGACAAGGAAAGTGTTAGGCAGATTCTTCATGAAAGTTTCAACATGAACAAAGTGTGTTCAAAAATGGTTCCAAAGTGTCTCACAATTGAACAGAAGGAACGCCGAAGAATGATTTGTTCTGACATCCTGGAAAACATTGAAAGTGATCCCACCTTCTTACAAAATGTTATTACTTGCGATGAATCGTGGTTTTTTACTTACGATCCCGAAACTAAACGCCAATCGATGCATTGGAAAACTCCTGGTTCTCCACGACAAAAAAAAGCACGAATGTCAAAATCGAAATTCAAGGCAGTGATGATAGTTTTTTTTGACATCAAAGGGATTGTGCACATTGATTGGGTACCAGAGGGACAAACAGTGAATCAGCATTACTACATTAGCGTCCTGGCTACCCTACGTGAGCGAGTACGGAGAAAACGGAACGATTTGTGGAGAAAAAAGTTATGGATCCTTCACCAAGACAATGCCCCAGCTCACAGTGCGTTGTCAGTGAAGACGTTTTTGGCAAAACACAACATTCCCATCTTAGATCATCCACCCTACTCACCTGATTTGGCCCCCTCTGACTTTTTTCTTTTCCCTAAAGTCAAGTCAGCTTTGAAAGGAACTAGATTTGAGACTGTTGAAGCAGTAAAAGAAAAAGCGACGGAAGTAATGTATGGACTTACCGAAAATGATCTGCAGCATTGCTATGAACAGTGGAAAATTCGTATGGAGCGGTGTAGAGACCGAGGAGGAGAGTACATTGAAGGAGATAACATGAAATTGTAAATAATTGTAAATAAATGTTTTTTCCAGCATCAGTCCGGTTTTTTTCTAGCCGCACCTCGTAGGCGTGCGTATTCAAATACAGACATCTATAAACAGGCAGAGTACGGCGCCGCTGTCAGCAACGCCTATATAAGACAACAGTTGTTAAATCGGTTACTGCCGCTACGATGGCAGGTTATCAAGACATAAGTGAGTTTGAACATGGCGTTATAGTCGGCGCACTAACGATGGGACACAGCATCTCCGAGGTAGCGCTGAAGTGGGGATTTTCCCGTACGACCATTTCACGAGTGTACCGTGAACATCAGGAATCCGGAAAAACATCAAATCTCCGACATCGCTACGGCCGGAGAAATATCCTGCAAGAACGGGACCGACGAGGACTGAAGGGAATCATTCAACGTGACAGAAGTGCAACCCTTCCGCAAGCTGCTGCAGATTTCAGTAAGTGGGACCCTTACCAGGTTGGATTAATAGAAGAGATAGACATGATCCAGCGAAAAGCAGCGCGATTCGTCATGGGGACATTTAGTCAGCGCGAGAGCGTTACGGAGATGCTGAACAAGCTCCAGTGGCGGACACTTCAAGAAAGGCGTTACGCAATACGGAGAGGTTTATTATCGAAATTACGAGAGAGCACATTCCGGGAAGAGATGGGCAACATATTACTACCGCCCACATATATCTCGCGTAATGATCACAACGAAAAGATCCGAGAAATTAGAGCAAATACAAAGACTTACAAGCAGTCGTTCTTCCCACGCACAATTCGTGAATGGAACAGGGAAGGGGGGATCAGATAGTGGTACAATAAGTACCCTCCGCCACACACCGTAAGGTGGCTCGCGGAGTATAGATGTAGATGTAGATGTAGAAGTGTCTGCGTGCGAACCATTCAACAGAACACCATCGATGCGGGCTTTCGGAGCCGAAGGCCCACTAGTGTACCCTTGATAACTGCATGACACAAAGCTTTACGCTTCACCTCTCGTCACCTGTCGTCAACACCGTCACTGGATTGTTGATGACTGGAAACATGTTGCCTGGTCGGACGAGTCTCGTTTCAAATCGGATCGGGCGGATGGACGTGTACGGGTATGGAGACAACCTCATGAATCCAAAGTCCCTACATGTCAGCACCGGACTGTTCAAGCTGGTGGAGGCTCTGTAATGGTGTGGGGCATATGGAGTTGGAGTGATATGGGACCCCTGACACGTCTAGATACGACTCTGACAGGTGACACGTACGTAAGCACCCTGTCTGATCACCTGCATCTATTCATATCCGTTGTGCATTCCGACGGATTTGGACAATTACAGCTGGACAATGCGACACTCATGCGTCCTGAATTTCTATAGAGCGGCTCCAGAAACACTCTTCTGAGTTTAAGCACTTCCGCTCGCCATCAAACTCCCCAGACATGAACATTATTGAGCCCGGTCGGGCGATGCCCTGACGGCTGAATCGACAGCGCCCGCTTATGTGGAACTTGCTGACTTCACGGTCACTGTCTCTTCTGCTCTGCTGTTGTGCCCGCTGTGTGCCAGTATGTAACTCTCTAAACTAAACCAAGTTTTTCATTTATATTCTAATTTCTAGTTCACTTTGATTTCACTAATTTATTTACTTAAGTACCACTCAACATTCCTCCACCCTTCGGAGAAATTCGCCCTCGAATTTACCACTCAACAGTATAGAAGAATCTCCACCCCCTGGTAGTCTTACGGATTTATGGACAGCCCTGCAGGATTCATGGCGTTAATTCCCTCCAGCACTACTTCAGACATTAGTCGAGTTGTGTGCGGCACTTCTGCCTGCTCACGGGGGCCCTACACGATATCTACTGAGACACAGTCAGCACGGATTCAGAAAATACCCTTCTTGTGAAAAGTAGCTCTTTATTCATACTAAGTAATGAGTGCTATGGACAGAAGATCTCACATTGATTCTATGTTTCCAGATCTGCAGAAGACTTTCTAATCAAGTGATATGCCTATGAACCTTCGTCTCAGTTGTGCGAATGGATTCGTGATTTGCTGTCAGCAAGGCCACAGTTCATAGTAATTGACGGAAAATGACCGAGTAAAACACAAGTGATATATGACGTTCCTCAAGGAAGTGTTATAAGCTCCCAGCTGTTCATAACACGTATAACCGATTTATAAGATAATCTAAGCAGCCTCTCAGTTTGTTTGCACATAATGCTGTCGTTTACCATCTAATAAAGTCATTAGAAGATCTAAACGAATTGGAAAATGACTTAGACAAGATATCTATATTGTTCCAAAACTGGAAACTAACCATGAACAATAAAAAGCATGAGGTCCTCCCATTGAGTACTAAAAAAAATCCGTTAAATTTCCATTACACGATACATCATACAAATTTAAAGATTGTCCATTGAACTAAATTCCTAGGACTTGCAATTAAGAACATCTTAAATGGATACAATAGCATAGAAAATGCTGTGGAAAAAGCGCACCAAATACTGCGTTTTATTGGAGTATTGCTGCCTAGCACTGGATCCTTACCAGATGAGATTGACGGAGGACACTGAGAAAGTTCGAAGAAGAGCAGTTTCTTTTGTATTATCGTGAAATAGAGGAGAGAGTTTAAGGATATGATTGCAGTGGCACTCGATAAAACAAAGACGTTTCTCGTTGAGGTGAGGTCTTTTCACGAAATTTCAATCACCAACTTTCTCCTCCGAATACGAAAATATTTTGTTGAATGCCTCCTACATAGGGAGAAATAATCATCGCAGTAGGAGAAGAGAAATCAGAGCTCACACGGTAATATTTAAGAGCTCATTCTTTTCACGCTCTGTTCGACGGTGGAAATGTGCAGATAAAGTGCCACTGTTCATCATGAACCCTCTGCCACGCACTTAAGTGTGAACAGCAGAGCAGTCATGTAGATGTATAGGCTGTCCGAAAAGTTCCCAACCACTTGTTGGAAGAAACACTTTAATGCAAGTGAAATGTTTACTGTATGGAAATTATGAATATGACGTGGAAGAAAACGGCGTTATTCAATTAAATCACTGCCATTCGACTTGACCGTCCTCCATATGCAGGTAGAGTTGCCATCTCTCTTCAGTGCACCTGAACACACGCTAATTACACCACTGCCGAAATATGGTCACGCAGGTGCTGCAGATCCCTAATTTTGACCTTGTGCACCTGACTTTTGATGTGACCCCATGCAAAGGCGTTAGATCGGGCGAGCCTGCTGCTCCGAACCGTGGTGAGTCTCGTCCAGTCCAACGTCCTAGGAAAATCTTGTTGAGGTAATAGCTTACAACGCGCTCAATATGATGTTGGGCGCTGTTCTGTCGAAACACCACCGAATCCAGAATGCTGTTAGCAAACAGGCGAAACTGCAGGAATTTCTCAAGCATTTTCATGACAATGTTGACGTAATTGTTGCCTCAGAGAAAAACGATGGACCGTAAATGAGTTGTTGAGTGGGACCCAGCCCCACATTTGCCTTTAGCAGTGTTCCATTCCAATTCCATGGCGATGTGTTGTTGTTCACCAGCCCATATACTGCTGTTGAGCCAACTGACGAGGCCATAGGTACACTATGTGATCAAAAGTATCCGGACACCTGGCTGAAAATGACTTACAAGTTCGTGGCGCGGTCCATCGTTAATGCTGGAATTCAATATGGTGTTGGTCCACCCTTAGCCTTGATGACAGCTTCCACTCTCGCAAGCATACGTTCAGTCAGGTGCTGGAAGGTTTCGTGGGAAATGGCAGCCCATCCTTCACGGAGTACTGCACTGAGGAGAGGCATCGATATCGGTCGGTGAGGACTGGCACGAAGTCGGTGTTCTATAGCATCCCATAGGTGTTCTATAGGATTCAGGTCAGGAATCTGTGAAGGACACTTCATTACAGGGATGTTATTGTCGTGTAACCACTCCGCCACAGGCCGTGCATTATGAACAGGTGCTTGATCGTGTTGAAAAATGTAGTCGCCATTCCCGAATTGCTCTTCAACAGTGGGAAGCAAGACGGTACTTAAAACATCAGTGTAAGCCTATGCTGCTATAGTGTCACGCAAAGCAACAAGTGGTGCAAGCCCCCACCATGAAAAACACGACCACACCATAACACCACCGCCTCCGGATTTTACTGTTGGCACTACACACGCTGGCAGATGACGTTCACCAGATATTCGCCATACCAACACCCTGCCATCGCATCGCCACATTGTGTACCGTGATTCGTCCCTCCACACAACGTTTTTCCACTGTTCCATCGTCCAATGTTTACGCTCATTACACCAAGCGAGGCGTTGTTTGGCATTTACCGGCGTGATGTGTGGCTTATGAGCAGCCGCTCGACCATGAAATCCAAGTTTTCTCACCTTCCACCTAACTGTCATAGTACTTGCAGTGGATCCTGATGCCGTCTGGAATTCCTTGGTGATGGTCTGGACAGATATCTGCCTGTTACACATTACGACCCTCTTCAACAGTCGGTGGTCTCCGTCAGTCAACAGACGACGTCGGCCTGTACGCTTTTGTGCTGTACATGTCCCTTCACGTTTCCACTTCACTATCACAGCGGAAACAGTGGACCTAGGGATGTTTAGCAATGTGGATATCTCGCGTACAGACGTATGACAGAAATGACACCCAATCACCTGACTCCATTCGAAGTCCGTGAGTTCTGCAGAGCGCCTTATTCTGCTCTCTCACGATGTCTAATGACTACTGAGGTCGCTGATATGTAGTACCTGGCTGTACGCGGCAGCACAATGCACCTAAACTATGTTTTGGGTGGTGTACGGATACTCTTGATCACATAGTGTATGAAAGCTAGCTTCATCACCGAATAGGACCTGTGCCAACTAATGTTCATTTTTTACGGCCTCAGTTGAGACATGGACATGGCCGTGAGTGCCGCATACCCTTCAGGTTCAAGACGATGGACCACTTTTGGATGCCGCGTTCCTGGCTGAGATAAGTCGACGCTTTTGGACTCTGCTCGAAAGCCTGTCGCATGGTCTCCACAGTTTCCTAGGACGTCGACGGTCGCCTAGACAGTTTCCCTGTTCGATAGAACTAGTTGACTGAACCTCAAATGATTGTTCTCACTGGGGCTTATGTGCGGAAACGTCGACAAAACCGTTCTTGAACCTCAGCAAAGGCATTCCATTGAGCCTCCAACTTACGACGCTGATATGTCGTTTTGTGCTCAGTATCTCTCAGATTGCCTGCAATAAAGGGACAGATATTAACGTTGTCCCAGAAATGATTAGAGACATCTCGCGCACTCTGCATATACACTCCTGGAAATGGAAAAAATAACACATTGACACCGGTGTGTCAGACCCACCATACTTGCTCCGGACACTGCGAAAGGGCTGTACAAGCAATGATCACACGCACGGCACAGCGGACACACCAGGAACCGCGGTGTTGGCCGTCGAATGGCGCTAGCTGCGCAGCATTTGTGCACCGCCGCCGTCAGTGTCAGCCAGTTTGCCGTGGCATACGGAGCTCCATCGCAGTCTTTAACACTGGTAGCATGCCGCGACAGCGTGGACGTGAACCGTATGTGCAGTTGACGGACTTTGAGCGAGGGCGTATAGTGGGCATGCGGGAGGCCGGGTGGATGTACCGCCGAATTCCTCAACACGTGGGGCGTGAGGTCTCCTCAGTACATCGATGTTGTCGCCAGTGGTCGGCGGAAGGTGCACGTGCCCGTCGACCTGAGACCGGACCGCAGCGACGCACGGATGCACGCCAAGACCGTAGGATCCTACGCAGTGCCGTAGGGGACCGCACCGCCACTTCCCAGCAAATTAGGGACACTGTTGCTCCTGGGGTATCGGCGAGGACCATTCGCAACCGTCTCCATGAAGCTGGGCTACGGTCCCGCACACCGTTAGGCCGTCTTCCGCTCACGCCCCAACATCGTGCAGCCCGCCTCCAGTGGTGTCGCGACAGGCGTGAATGGAGGGACGAATGGAGACGTGTCGTCTTCAGCGATGAGAGTCGCTTCTGCCTTGGTGCCAATGATGGTCGTATGCGTGTTTGGCGCCGTGCAGGTGAGCGCCACAATCAGGACTGCATACGACCGAGGCACACAGGGCCAACACCCGGCATCATGGTGTGGGGAGCGATCTCCTACACTGGCCGTACACCACTGGTGATCGTCGAGGGGACACTGAATAGTGCACGGTACATCCAAACCGTCATCGAACCCATCGTTCTACCATTCCTAGACCGGCAAGGGAACTTGCTGTTCCAACAGGACAATGCACGTCCGCATGTATCCCGTGCCACCCAACGTGCTCTAGAAGGTGTAAGTCAACTACCCTGGCCAGCAAGATCTCCGGATCTGTCCCCCATTGAGCATGTTTGGGACTGGATGAAGCGTCGTCTCACGCGGTCTGCACGTCCAGCACGAACGCTGGTCCAACTGAGGCGCCAGGTGGAAATGGCATGGCAAGCCGTTCCACGGGACTACATCCAGCATCTCTACGATCGTCTCCATGGGAGAATAGCAGCCTGCATTGCTGCGAAAGGTGGGTATACACTGTACTAGTGCCGACATTGTGCATGCTCTGTTGCCTGTGTCTATGTGCCTGTGGTTCTGTCAGTGTGATCATGTGATGTATCTGACCCCAGGAATGTGTCAATAAAGTTTCCCCTTCCTGGGACAATGAATTCACGGTGTTCTTATTTCAATTTCCAGGGGTGTATAAATACGGGTACGTCATTCCATGCTGCTTCAACTCTATCGTAGTGGCTATCGATTGTTGGCGTGCCAGCCTCTCAGCAGCCCATGGCCAGGTGTTCTTAGGTGTTGACAGATACAGAGAATGTGCTAGCCATTGAAGTGGCCGGACACACGCTGATCGAGCCATATCAGGGCAGCACGGACAACACGCGGTGTTGCGTTATCTTGTAGAAAGATAACGATGCCGACATCTCAAAGATAGGGCACAGCCACTGGCCTTAACACTTCAGAAATGTAACGTCTGCTGCCTAAATTACGACTACACGAACCCGAAGTAATCGTATTGTGTATCCGACGGACCCAATACCATCACAATAGCTGTTGGGCCTATATGACGATGACAAACGTTATCTAGCAAGGCGCCGCCGCGAACGGATACGTCCATCGCGACGTGTGCAGACCGGATCTGTCGTCTCCAGCCTTAATAGCGTGGCATGGCCCTACTGAACCCACCGATTACGTATTAGGCAACGCGAGTATGAATATTGCGGAACGATAAGCCGTGGTAGCAGATAAGAAGGCACATGCTGACACTGTCGACCTCCAACACGTACTGGTAGACGTTTCTTCTTCTGACACGAGCCGTTAACACGAACTGCCCCACACGGAACCAACAATCAAATGCTAATTTTGAATAAGCGTTACTCCTGCTTAATTTGCGCAGTTACGCTGAGCTGTTGTTGTTTTTATGGTGGGCAATCTAATCAAAACCCTGGGCCATCCAATCACGTATTGATAAAATAAGCTCCGATACACACTTAACCCACTCACTTACTAATTATTTTCCCCATAGCGGGCCCTATACAGGGTGGTCAATTGATCGTGACCGTGCCAAATATCTAACAAAATAAGCGTCAAACGAAAAAACTACAAAGAACGGAACTTGTCTGGCTTGAAGAAGGAAACCAGATGGCGCTATGGTTGGCTCGCTAGATGGCGCTGCCGTAGGTCAAACGGATATCAATTGCGTTCTTTTAAATAGGAACCCCCATTTTTATTACATATTCGTGTAGTACGTAAAGAAATAGGAATGTTTTAGTTGGACCACTTTTTTCGCTTTGTGATAGATGGCGCTGTAATAGTCACAAACATATGGCTCACAATTTTAGACGAACAGTTGGTAACAGGTACGTTTTTTTACATTAAAATACAGAACATAGGTACGTTTTAACATTTGATTTCGGTTTGTTCCAATGTCATACATGTACCTATGTGAACTTATCATTTCTGAGAACGCATGTTAATGCAATAAATGCTCAAAATGATGTATGTCAACCTCAATGCATTTGGCAATACGTGTAACGACATTCCACTCAACAGCGAGTAGTTCGCCTTCCGTAATGTTCGCACATGCATTGACAATGCGCCGACGCATGTTGTCAGATGTTGTCGGTGGATCACGATAGCAAACATCCTTCAACTTTCCCCACACAAAGAAATCCGGGGACGTCAGATCTGGTGAACGTGCGAGCCATGGTATCGCGCTTCGACGACCAATCCACCTGTCATGAAATATGCTATTCAATACCGCTTCAACCGCACACGCCAGCTATGTGCCGGACATCCATCATGTTGGAAGTACATCGCCGTTCTGTCATGCAATGAAACATCTTTTAGTAACATCGGTAGAACATTACGTAGGAAATCAGCATACATTGCACCATTTAGATTACCATCGATAAAATGGGGGTCAATTATCCTTCCTCCCATAATTCCGCACCATACATTAACCCGCCAAGGTCGCTGATGTTCCACTTGTCGCAGGCATCGTGGATTTTCCGTTGCCCAATAGTGCATATTAAGCCGGTTTACGTTACCGCTGCCGGTGAATGACACTTCGTCGCAAAATACACTCCTGGAAATTGAAATAAGAACACCGTGAATTCATTGTCCCAGGAAGGGGAAACTTTATTGACACATTCCTGGGGTCAGATACATCACATGATCACACTGACAGAACCACAGGCACATAGACACAGGCAACAGAGCATGCACAATGTCGGCACTAGTACAGTGTATATCCACCTTTCGCAGCAATGCAGGCTGCTATTCTCCCATGGAGACGATCGTAGAGATGCTGGATGTAGTCCTGTGGAACGGCTTGCCATGCCATTTCCACCTGGCGCCTCAGTTGGACCAGCGTTCGTGCTGGACGTGCAGACCGCGTGAGACGACGCTTCATCCAGTCCCAAACATGCTCAATGGGGGACAGATCCGGAGATCTTGCTGGCCAGGGTAGTTGACTTACACCTTCTAGAGCACGTTGGGTGGCACGGGATACATGCGGACGTGCATTGTCCTGTTGGAACAGCAAGTTCCCTTGCCGGTCTAGGAATGGTAGAACGATGGGTTCGATGACGGTTTGGATGTACCGTGCACTATTCAGTGTCCCCTCGACGACCACCAGTGGTGTACGGCCAGTGTAGGAGATCGCTCCCCACACCATGATGCCTGGTGTTGGCCCTGTGTGCCTCGGTCGTATGCAGTCCTGATTGTGGCGCTCACCTGCACGGCGCCAAACACGCATACGACCATCATTGGCACCAAGGCAGAAGCGACTCTCATCGCTGAAGACGACACGTCTCCATTCGTCCCTCCATTCACGCCTGTCGCGACACCACTGGAGGCGGGCTGCACGATGTTGGGGCGTGAGCGGAAGACGGCCTAACGGTGTGCGGGACCATAGCCCAGCTTCATGGAGACGGTTGCGAATGGTCCTCGCCGATACCCCAGGAGCAACAGTGTCCCTAATTTGCTGGGAAGTGGCGGTGCGGTCCCCTACGGCACTGCGTAGGATCCTACGGTCTTGGCGTGCATCTGTGCGTCGCTGCGGTCCGGTCCCAGGTCGACGGGCACGTGCACCTTCCGCCGACCACTGGCGACAACATCGATGTACTGTGGAGACCTCACGCCCCACGTGTTGAGCGCTTCGGCGGTACATCCACCCGGCCTCCCGCATGCCCACTATACGCCCTCGCTCAAAGTCCGTCAACTGCACATACGGTTCACGTCCACGCTGTCGCGGCATGCTACCAGTGTTAAAGACTGCGATGGAGCTCCGTATGCCACGGCAAACTGGCTGACACTGACGGCGGCGGTGCACAAATGCTGCGCAGCTAGCGCCATTCGACGGCCAACACCGCGGTTCCTGGTGTGTCCGCTGTGCCGTGCGTGTGATCATTGCTTGTACAGCCCTTTCGCAGTGTCCGGAGCAAGTATGGTGGGTCTGACACACCGGTGTCAATGTGTTCTTTTTTCCATTTCCAGGAGTGTACAACGCGTGCAAAAAATCTGTCATAGTCCCGTAATTTCTCTTGTGCCCAGTGGCAGAACTGTACACGACGTTCAGAGTCGTCGCCATGCAATTCCTGGTGCATAGAAATATGGTAAGGGTGTAATCGATGTTGATGTAGCATTCTCAACACCGACGTTTTTGAGATTCCCGATTCTCGCGCAATCTGTGTACTACTGGTGTGCGGATTAGCCGCGACAGCAGCTAAAACACCTACTTGGGCATCATCATTTGTTGCAGGTCGTGGTTGACGTTTCACATGTGGCTGAACACTTCCTGTTTCCTTAAATAATGTAACTATCCGGCGAACGGTCCGGACACTTGGATGATGTCGTCCAGGATACCGAGCAGCATACATAGCACACGAGCGTTGGGCATTTTGATCGGAATAGCCACACATCAAGACGATATCGACCTTTTCCGCAATTGGTAAACGGTCCATATTAACACGAGTAATGTATCACGGAGCAAATACCGTCCACACTGGCGGAATGTTACGTGATACCACGTACTTATACGTTTGTGACTATTACAGCGCCGTCTATCACAAAGCGAAAGCAGTGGCCCAACTAAAACATTCATATTTCTTTACGCAGTACACGAATATGTAATAAAAAATGGGGGTTCCTATTTTTTAAAAAATGCAGTTGATATCCGTTTGATCTATGGCAGTGCCATCTAGCGCGCGAACCATAGCGCCATCTGGTTTTCCCCTTCAAGCTAGAAGAGTTTCGTTCTTTGTAGTTTTTTCGTTTGATGCTTATTTCGTGAGATATTTGGCCCGGTCACTATCAGTAGACCACCCTGTATATACTACTTAAATTTGCGAAAGTCAGCAAATTTTTACTTACACATTTTTCACAGAAGTATGTAAGTCTTTTGTTAGTAACTGTTCATGCACTCATCAGCCAGGACCACCTTCGTAATAGCCGGTAACAGCAGCGACGCGTCGTGGCATGGAAGCAATGAGGCCTTAGTAGATCGTTGAGCATCACATCTGCCCACACGAGTCACCTAATACCCGTAAATTCCGGGGACTGTGCAATAAGCTCTGACGCCACGTTCAGTCGGTATGAGATGTGTCCGATCGGACTCAGATCTCGCGAGTTGGGGGACCAGCACAGAACTTGGAACTCGCCACTATGGTTCTCGAACCACTTCATTACACTCCTGCCGTTGTTACAAGGGGAGCTATCTTGCTCAGAAAAGCCACTGCAGT
Source organism: Schistocerca nitens (assembly GCF_023898315.1). Lineage (NCBI taxonomy): Eukaryota > Metazoa > Arthropoda > Insecta > Orthoptera > Acrididae > Schistocerca > Schistocerca nitens. The sequence goes on along the minus strand of NC_064620.1, from coordinate 242,410,279 downwards.
CAGGAAACATGGTCGTCATGAAGAGGTGTACGTGATTTGCAACCAGCGTATGATTCTCCTTGATAGTCATGGTGAGATGCAGGAGCTCCACTGGAGCCACGGATGCCACCGCCAGCTTACCTCCGACCTGCAGTGCAGGTGTCAAGGAGCTGTTCCCATGGTAGACGATCGGCGTGATGAAGAAGGTATCGGGATTCATCAAACCGTGCAACTGCGCCAACGTCCAGTGCCGATGGTTATGTGCCCATTCCAGAGGTAGTTATCGATGTCGTGATGTTAACATTGACACATGCGTGGGTCGTCGGCTGCGGACGGCCATCGTTCAGTCCACTGTGTGTTCAGGCACACTTGTACTCTGTTCAGCATTAAAGTCTAATGTTAATCCCGCCACAGTTCGCCGCCTGCCCTGTTTTACCAATCTCCACAGACTACGACGTCCGACATCTTGTAAGTAGGCTGTCTAGGTTTTTATATTGGTAACGCCACGTAGCGATCTGTATGAAAATACTGGCTGTGCTGTGTGCAGTCTGTGGCTAGTTTACATTGTTGTCTGCCATTGTAGTGTTGGGCAGTTGGCTGTTAACAGCGCGTAGCGTTGCGCAGTTGGAGGTGAGCCGCCAGCAGTGGTGGATGTGGGGAGAGAAATGGCGGAGTTTTGAAATTTGTAAGACTGGATGTCATGAACTGCTATATATATTATGACTATTAAGGTAAATACATTGTTTGTTCTCTATTAAAATCTTTCATTTGCTAACTATGCCTATCAGTAGTTAGTGCCTTGCGTAGTTTGAATCTTTTATTTAGCTGGCAGTAGTGGCGCTCGCTGTATTGCAGTAGTTCGAGTAACGAAGTTTTTGTGAGGTAAGTGATTTGTGAAAGGTATAGGTTAATGTTAGTCAGGGCCATTCTTTTGTAGGGATTATTGAAAGTCAGATTGCGTTGCGGTAAAAATATTGTGTGTCAGTTTAAGTACAGTCATGAATAATTTTTCAAAGGGGACGTTCCATAACTTGTAATGAGGGGTGATCGCCCAACCCCATGACGTCTGGACGTGGTTTCACTTTGGTTTCGTGACGTGTTGAAGACACTCGCCACAGCATTCATCGAACACCCCACACGTAGTGGAGTTTCGGGAATGCTCATGCCGAGCCTCCGTGCCATCTCAATCTGCCCTTGGCCGAACTCACATAGATGGCGCGCCTTCCCCGTTCCACACATGGACAGCACGCTCATTCATACTACAACACACACACTGTGCGTGTGTCTGACTAGATTAGTCTCTCCTCGCCAGATGATGCTACTATTGCCTGGACATCTTTATATCGATAGTAGGTCGGTGGTCATAATGTTCTGGATGGTCAGCGTAAATCTATCTTTATTATTGATTGAAGGGATGAGGAATGAAGGTAATACTGTTTCAGTTGTTTCTTTTGGTGAGGTATGCCCGAAGAAATACAGGTATTTCCAACGCCCATGAACATTTCTCACACTCATATGGTGCATCACTTTTCTTCTTCTTTGCTTTGTACAGTACGCAATTTCTGGAGGGTGCTTCCTTGATAGGATTGGATCGATTAAACCTAAAAACACTTGAAACGATTGCTCGCAAAATATCGAAAGAAATCGAGTGTTACACACGACTAAAAAGATTGATTTCTCAGTTTTCCAATGGTACGTAACATGTCGTGCCATCTATTAACGGAGAAGGAGAAACACTACGAAGAAATATCATAACGGACTTGAAACCTACGACAAGTTGTGAGCCGGCTGTATAACATTTTCAGTCATTGAGTCTCACTAACTCCAGACTGCAAATTACGAAACACATTCATACATCACTTCTGCTCCACACTACCCTCGACTCGCCTGCTAAGTGACTTGTATATTCCACAAGGACCAAGCAACATCCAAAAATTGTTTGAACATTGAGCGCTTTCAGCTAATAAGGACAGACGGGAGGAAATGATTGGCTTCTGACTCCAATGCGGGGCTTCAGATTCATCGTCTCCTTCTGCCGCCAACTGTGCGTGCCTTGACAGAATTGTCTCCTACCAGAAATACCCACATTCTTAGTTTTTGCTTAATGCCACTGGGAGAAAATTTGACGTCATCAAAAAGTCTTCAGCCATTAACCATGGAAGCACATACGGAAACAACACTCAAAACAAATTATAAATCACCTCTGAAGCTTTCTTTAGGCATATTAGTGGAGAACAAAAGATCAGGTTCCAGCTATGAAGTGAGCATCTGTAGCCAATGGATTTCAAGGACAAATCACCAGACACTGGCTCTTTCACCTCCGCACTCTCAGACATGATGTATTACGACGTGACACGTTTCCTTTCATTTACAGTCCAATATCGATGATCCCCTATCCGCTGTAGTCGTGCCTGATGATTCTGTTGTGTCGACATGGTAAGACGTAGGTGTCGTCTGCTGCGAAGCCCCTAGTTCAACCAAGTGCGCTGATCGACGTGCTCTAAACCCTTGTACCTTCAGAATTGTTGTAACCCGTCGTCAGATACGCCACAGATCGCCCAGTACCCTGCTTTGCAGAGCGTTCAAGCCCTTGACCGGCATATTGTGCGATGTGGCGTGGATGTCTAACACCTCGTCTCCTACATGTGATTTCATTCCCCTTCAACCGTTGTCCACTTTTCCACCGAAACTCTCGGCAGCAGCACGTGAACAGGCGGCTGGCTTCACCGATCCGAGATGCTCTTTCCCACGCGCCGGACCGCAGCAATCTGCCCTTTGTGAAGGCGCTTATGCTAGAGGATTTCGCCAATTGCGATACGTATCGTCGCCAGAATGACTCCCCACAGTCTCTCCTGAGCCTATAAATATTTACATTACCACGTCACGTGACTGTAACTTCACCAGGCAACAATCACTATTGCGGTGAGCAGGGGTTGTAATGTGTTATCTCATCAGTGCATGCAGGGTCATAACGGTACGGATTGGTAAAGGTGAATTGTTTGGACAACCTCCTCTGGTTACAGCGCATCACTGCAATTCATCCTCTATGCTACTTTGTAAAGTGGCCATAATTTCGCACCTTACAAGAACTCATCCACATACTTTGCCGTGATGTACAAACACAATTAGGTATCATGTGATAGGTTGCACATCGTATATATGAATATACACTCCTGGAAATTGAAATAAGAACACCGTGAATTCATTGTCCCAGGAAGGGGAAACTTTATTGACACATTCCTGGGGTCAGATACATCACATGATCACACTGACAGAACCACAGGCACATAGACACAGGCAACAGAGCATGCACAATGTCGGCACTAGTACAGTGTATATCCACCTTTCGCAGCAATGCAGGCTGCTATTCTCCCATGGAGACGATCGTAGAGATGCTGGATGTAGTCCTGTGGAACGGCTTGCCATGCCATTTCCACCTGGCGCCTCAGTTGGACCAGCGTTCGTGCTGGACGTGCAGACCGCGTGAGACGACGCTTCATCCAGTCCCAAACATGCTCAATGGGCGACAGATCCGGAGATCTTGCTGGCCAGGGTAGTTGACTTACACCTTCTAGAGCACGTTGGGTGGCACGGGATACATGCGGACGTGCATTGTCCTGTTGGAACAGCAAGTTCCCTTGCCGGTCTAGGAATGGTAGAACGATGGGTTCGATGACGGTTTGGATGTACCGTGCACTATTCAGTGTCCCCTCGACGATCACCAATGGTGTACGGCCAGTGTAGGAGATCGCTCCCCACACCATGATGCCGGGTGTTGGCCCTGTGTGCCTCGGTCGTATGCAGTCCTGATTGTGGCGCTCACCTGCACGGCGCCAAACACGCATACGACCATCATTGGCACCAAGGCAGAAGCGACTCTCATCGCTGAAGACGACACGTCTCCATTCGTCCCTCCATTCACGCCTGTCGCGACACCACTGGAGGCGGGCTGCACGATGTTGGGGCGTGAGCGGAAGACGGCCTAACGGTGTGCGGGACCGTAGCCCAGCTTCATGGAGACGGTTGCGAATGGTCCTCGCCGATACCCCAGGAGCAACAGTGTCCCTAATTTGCTGGGAAGTGGCGGTGCGGTCCCCTACGGCACTGCGTAGGATCCTACGGTCTTGGCGTGCATCCGTGCGTCGCTGCGGTCCGGTCCCAGGTCGACGGGCACGTGCACCTTCCGCCGACCACTGGCGACAACATCGATGTACTGTGGAGACCTCACGCCCCACGTGTTGAGCAATTCGGCGGTACGTCCACCCGGCCTCCCGCATGCCCACTATACGCCCTCGCTCAAAGTCCGCCAACTGCACATACGGTTCACGTCCACGCTGTCGCGGCATGCTACCAGTGTTAAAGACTGCGATGGAGCTCCGTATGCCACGGCAAACTGGCTGACACTGACGGCGGCGGTGCACAAATGCTGCGCAGCTAGCGCCATTCGACGGCCAACACCGCGGTTCCTGGTGTGTCCGCTGTGCCGTGCGTGTGATCATTGCTTGTACAGCCCTCTCGCAGTGTTCGGAGCAAGTATGGTGGGTCTGACACACCGGTGTCAATGTGTTCTTTTTTCCATTTCCAGGAGTGTATAAAGGAGACTGACATTGTCACTTACGTCTTGTAAATAATAGGTAACGCTTATTGCATGTAAGGTGACGGAGTGTCTTTATTATAAAAACAGCGTAATTAATGATTGCCTATAATAGTTGAGGTTGGAACGCCAGTGGAGATGAAACGGCAGGCAGAATTCAAGCTCTGGGTGGAAGGCCCGCACAGGTGTTGGTCCTGCTTAAACACAGGAAGTAGCTAGGCAGTCGTCGTGGCACCTGAGCTCTGGAGCACAGTAGGGTGACGGCCGGCCGCACAATACTTCCAAACGCTGAAAATCTTGGACGCAGGTGAGAGGAACGAAGAAGCGGCACCTCGGAAACCACGCAGGCTGGATTATTTCCAAGGATTTTTACTCAGAAGCGTACCATTATTCGAGTATAGGTTTTTCCTCGCAAACTTTCCACGCTGGACGACAAAAGACTAAAATATGGTTGGTCGGCGTTCGGAAGAATCTGTAGAGAGGGAGAATATTCCGTGGTTTCGGGAATATGATTCGTTATTGGAATTACGATGGTGGGGAGCCGAGCCTTGCTCGGAAGCCAGCGGTGGAGAGACGTGGTCTTCCGTTGTGAGCGCCCGTGTGTGACGGTCGCTCGATATCAGCTTTTGTTGGTACAAACGGACTTGCTATCTATGCTCTCAGTAGAGTTTATAGTTAGAACAGTTAGGAACTGTACTGTTGCGAACCTATACGATTCTGCACTTCACCTCCAGGTTGGAAGTCGTCGTTGACTATGCAGCGTTCAGTGATTGAGAGCACTTCCTCTTCCTGTACTTACGTTGAGACATTATCTGAACTCTGTCCCTGTGGTTCAGAGTCCGCGTTTCTCGTCTGTAGAACACAGAGACGAGAAGACAGTATTAGAGTATATTTATTAGTCAGAGGACCGCCTTCTGCCGTCCTAGTGTTTGAAAGAGTTTATTTGTGGCTGGACTTCTTCCATCGTCGCAGACGAGTACGAGAACCATCACTTCGACGTACCGGAAGCAGTACATACGGTGATATCGCAAATTGCTTCGGCTTATTAGGGCTATAAAAGCTAAACAGCTGTGATCACGTTAGTTTATTTCCACTGAGGTTCCACACCACCGTAGATCATCTTCAAAAGTAATGTCTTCTACTGTTTGGTACGTAGATGATGTCAGTCATTCCGCGTTATTGATATTAGACCGCGCAGTCATAATAAGGGGCAGAGATGGGCAATTGAACAGTAAGTTTACTTAGGGAATTTAAACATTGTAATATGAAGGTATTTTTTAATATACAATAAATATATTGTAACCTCCCAACAATTTAAAATATAATTATATGTCATTCACATTCAATGTAACCTCCAGACACGAAAAAAATATAATTAAATAATTCACATTCAGTGTAACTACCCAACAGTTTATAATTCCGTAACCTCGCAATAATAACGTGAATAACCTCCCAATAAAAAATGTGACTCACTTATAACCTTTCAATATTTGACTGTGAATTTAAATTGGTAAATTTTGGACGTCAGCAGTGCTGCGTCATGGCCCGAAAGATCATACTGAATAAATTGAAAATTCTTACCTCAATGAAGTTGCCGGATAACGCGTATATATCTGCTCCTATAAGAATTTTTTCTGGCACAGCCCAGTGCAATGCTGGCCGATAGATTTGTCATGTATTAAAAAAACAACTGAGTTTTTCATTACAATAATCAGGATGATCATGGATTGGAGAAATTAGTAAATTCCTTAAATTGCGATGAATGATTGTCAAAAGTTAATTTTTATAAGAAAGATTATTATTAAGAGATTTTTTTAAAAAAACATTTACACGGGACTTGATATAACAATAGTACATACGCGCGAGGCTGCTTTCACCTTATACTACATCGCTCAGGCACCGCCATCGCTCCCCACGACCGGCCCAGGCAACTCCATACACCAGACTGCTAGCTACTACTTACTCCTACTGCCATACAGTTCCTACTGCAGTCAACACTGCTCTTTGGTCTGAGATTCTCTTATAGCTTACATATCGCAGCCAGCGCGTGAGCAATCCATCGAAATTACATCTGCTCGAGTGCGCTAGCAATAAATTCCTGAGTCATGGACCTCTTACAATGTAAGCAGGAACTACGTTTATCATTTAGTAGGATTAGTTGCCTTCATCATTAATTTATGTTTAGATTGTAATTTATATGTTAAAGTCCTTTAAGAGATCCTAAGATCTTCTTCAGGGGTAATCAGATAGGGCTAGATGTTCATTTTAGCGTTTATTATTTTCCGTTGCGCACATTCATTTTACACCCGCCTGCAGTAGCATCTTGGAACTTGGTACTGTTCTAGCAGCTAAAGGAGATGTTACGTCAATGCTCAGACTCGACCAAATGCCGTCGGTTTCTGCGCCACAAACGTCCACTGGGGAACTAGCCTGGTGATGTGGTGACCAGTTGAGCTAATCACCATTTACAGAGCGCACGGCGTTGTACAGATCCTCAATGGACATCACAGTTGATGCTTCACATTTAGGGCATCCAGCTGTAGAAGATCCATTCGTTCCACTACCTTCTGCAGAGTGAGGTTAGCGACAGGATCTAGGGGGACATTTAAACGCATTGCTGTATGACCGACCCATCGCCAATGTACAGGCGTTACAGGAGCATGTAGCTAACGCATGTGACGCAATCCAAATGGATCCAGATATACTTGAAAAGATGCGTGATGTACTATGAACAAGAGTTGAGGGATCTGTGAGGTTAGATAGTAACCACATGGTCAGCACTGCTTAACTATAGTACCTACTTCTGTGTAACTTCTAAGTACATGTTTTTCGTAAGTGGTCAACCAGTCAAATTTTCCTATGCCTTGCTTTTACCTCTTCTATGGTTTTACATTTTTTTTAATCCCAGGTGTAGTACCTTTCTCCCCTTCAAAGTTGTTTACGGGCGCCTGAGATAGAGTGACTGTGTGGCTCAACGCGAGTGAGGCAGGAGTGAGTTAATGAGTGTCATTTTATAGACTTCCTGGTCACTGTGTGCAACAGTTTTAGATGTTTTATGCACATTCGTTTTAATCAGTCTAAGAGCGCTCGTAACCTCGCCATTGAGTACCAATAAGCTACAAACACACACACACATACACATGCGGAGTTCTCAGGAGCGAGATAGTGAACTCGTCTTGGCCACAAAATTCGTCTAATTTGAACTTGATGAAATACATCTGGGACGCTACTGGTAGCCATATGTACACACGCAAAACACCGTACCTAATTTAGAGAAATTGCTTGAAATGCATTTAGAAATCTGGTGCTCAAGTGTACAGAAACATGCCGAACAGAATCGATGGTACGAGGGTGAGTCAAATAAAAACCTTAAATTTGTAATAACAAATCGAAATTTCGATCCGTTATCGTGTAAGTTGGTAAGCGTGCTACAAACAGCGTGCAGAATGGCCTGTAGGTGGCACCATAGTGCAGACGCACATATACCGTCGCAGTATCAGTATAAAGATGGCAGCACCAGCGAAGAACAGCGTTCTGTTATTCGGTTTTTGCGTGGTGAAGGTGTGAAACCTATTGAATTCATCGACGAATGAAGGTTCCGTACGGTGATGCATGTCTGTCACAGCAGCAAATCTACGAATGGAGTAGGAAGTTCGCAAATGGTGTGACTTCAGTGGAAGATGCTCCTCGTGCAGGTCAAGCACAACGAGTTGTGACTCCACAGAACATTGCAGCAGTTGAAGCCATAATGAAGGAAAACCGCCGAGTGACACTGAATGACATTGCAGCATGTTTACAGATTAGTCGTGGGTCAGCACACCACACTGTGCATGATGTGCTCCAGTTTCACAAAGTGTCTGCAAGATGCGTGCCACGACAGCTGACTCCTGAAATGAGAGAACGACGTGTTGATGCTTGTGAAGAACTTTTTCGGCGCTTTGAACGAGAAGGTGATGGCTTCCTTGGAATAATCGTTACTGGGGACGAAACCTGGATTCACTTCCACCAACCGGAAAAGAAGAGAGCGAGCAAGGAATGGCGCCATTCCTCATCACCAAAACCATAGAAGTTTCGAACAGAACTGACTCTCTTTTGGGACGAAAAAGGCGTCATTTTTTATCATTACATCCCTAGAGGGACCACTGTCACCATTGCATCATACACAGATCTCCTAAAAAATCATCTGCGGCCTGCAATCAAATCAAAGCGACGTGGATTGCTGTCAGCAGGTGTCCTTTTGCAACATGACAGTGCAAGGCCCCACACCGCCCGTACAAAAGTTGCAACAATCACAGACCTGCATTTTGAGTGTCTTCTTCATCCAACATACTCACCAGACCTTCCTATGTTTGGACCATTCAAAGACGCAATGGGAGGAAAGAAGTTCCGTTCTGATGAAGAGGTACGCCTCGCGATGCATGAGTGGTTGCGCGGACTACCAAAAGAATTTTTTCTAAAGGAACTTATGCACTTTGTAAGCGCTAGAGGATTTGCATTGAGCTTGGGGGAGATTATGTTGAAAAGTGATCCTGCTTTGTACCACTTCTGCACAATAAATAATATTTTAAAAAATATTTAAGATTTTCATTTGACTCACCTTCGTATATTGCATTCCTAAGGCGAACCAATAGTCCATTAAGCTGATGTTCATAAGGCTTTGGCTCATTAATGTAATTAGCAGCGGCACAGGAGAATTCTGCCGTTACAATCAACTCAACAAAAACATAAGTCGATTGACATCATTGTTATTTCATTGTCATAACTTTTGCTTCAGTCTTGCATACAGACTTACTTCACTGAAAAGCTGAAAAACAAAACAATGATACAGGCATCGTAGAGGATTTCAACACTTGAGTACATTGGTAGGCGTGCCAGCCATGAGCGGCGACTTTTTTCGCGTCACTCTTGCGCAACAGTTGGACAAACCGCACACTGGATACGAAAGCCACCAGAACGCTGGGAGAGGGACGTGATGGTGTTCCAGCAACGAGACACGAGTGCCGCTGCTGTGTGGGGGAGGTGTGAAAGCTTCGCTAGGCCGCCGTGCTGAGTCACCGCCTCTGAATGGCCGTGCCTTCCATGAAACGTCTGAAAGGCTCGCAACGGCTGCGGTGGACCAGCGGCGTGAAATCCGTGGGCGGAAGGGAATCTGGATGTAGATGACAGGTTGGGTTTTCGTGAAGCTGGCAGTCAGCTGATAGGGAGAGTTGATAGTGTACAAAGAGAGCCGACAGAGATGATTGTAAACGCCAATAATTTTAATCGGAAGCGGAAGGGTGTGAAACTGAATGGTGTCTGCATTCAGGTGCTGAAAAAAATTTCTGCGATAACAATAGCAGATGCCAATGCCCAACTTCGCGTGAGGTTTGAGACATGTGACATCACACTTCTGTGCTGGAGTAAGCAGAAACGAAATTTTACTTCGGAGAGTAGCTGTCCATAGTGTGCATCGGACATTAATAAATATCTGTAACCATCATAAAGATGTCTTCTGCAGATGGTGACGAAACGTATTTTTCCAAGAAATTCATTTGACCGTGGCACAATAGACTTTAATAATAAAAATAATGAAATAATTGATCAAAGTCAATCATTAGAACTACGCGTAAAGAAACTAAACGCTATGTCAGCTCTACATAAGCGTTTCTTCCTACATACTATGGCGGAAAAAATCGCAGCACCAAAAATTCATTAAATTTTGGGAATACATTGCGTAAGGCTGGCGGTAGTAGCGCCACAATGACAATCCAAACAGGTTTGCTTTAAATTTCGCTGTAACAGTCGTGAGCGTTAGTTACCTTCAAAACTGAACGCGGTAAGCTGGTGTTAATTAGAATGCCTTGAAGGCTACGAAGACGGCATTAGCAACACTCGCGGAGGTCGAATGGGGTCGTATAATAGGGCTACGAGAAGGTGACTGTTCCTTCTGCGATACTTTAGAAGGACTTGGCAGGTAACATGATTAACATTACAAGATCATAGGTTAATGTAAGTGCGAGATAAGCCATTGCAAATGTGAAATGTTGGTATGTTAATAACCGGTGCAACTGCTAGAACGTTGAAAGCAAGCACGGAAACGTGCATGCATTGTGTTGTACAGTTGCTGAATGTCGCTTTGTGGGATGGAATGCTACGCCTGTTGCACTTGGTCGGTCAATACAGAGAGAGGTAATGTTGGTTGTGGATGACGCTAGAGTTGTAGTATGATGATGTCCCATATGTGCTCGATGGGAGACAGATCAGTGATCGAGAAGGCCAAAGCAACATGTCATCAAAGGCACACAACAGGCCAAATCACCAGACTTTTTTCCAGGTGTCGGTCCAGTGTGTCTAGCAGGCAGACAGAGTGAAATGATAATTAAATTAAGACCCTAAGCTGTCGATAGGCGTTGATATACATCAACGGGGACAGTTGAAAATTGTGCCCCGACCGGGACTCGAACCCGAGACGCTCTATCCATTTGAGCCACCGAGGGCACAGAGGATAGTGCGACTGCAAGGGTTTATCCCATGCACGCTCCCCGAGAGACCCACATTCCCAACTTAATGTCCACACACTACATTCGTAGTGCCCCTGCCCATTACACTCATTACTCGCGGCAGACAATCTTACGATTCTCGTAAGAGTTCTGTGCATCCAGCACAGAAGAAGAAGGTCAAAGCTCTCTTAGAATGAAATTATAATTAAATCAAGAGCCTAAGCTGTCGACAGACGTTGATATATATCAACGGGGATAGTTGAAAATGTGTGCCCCGAACAGGACTCGAACCCGGGATCTCCTCCTTACATGGCAGACGCTCTATCCATCTAAGCCACCGAGGGCACAGAGGACAGTGCGACTGCAAGGATTTATCCCTTGCACGCTTCCCGTGATGTCCACATTCCCAACTTAACGTCCACACACTACATTCGTAGTGCCCCTGTCCATTACACTCATTACTCGCGGCAGACAATCTTACTGAGTCCCGTAAGAGTTTGGGCAATGCGTGTGCATCCAGCAGAGAAGAAGAAGATCAATGGCTGGTTAGCCTTAACTATACGAAGATGGTATCTGTTCTATCGGACATGTCCGAAAGAACAGATACCATCTTCATACACGCAGACAGAATGGTTGCAAGTCCCCCTGGACTCCTTCTAACGAACGTATGGCCATTACTGGAACCGAGGCAGAACCAGCTTTCATCAGAAAACCCCGCCCTACGATGAGCTCCCGCTTGACACCACTGAAGTCGCTAATGGCGGTGGTTTGTGATCAGTGGAATGCACGCTACAGAGCGTCTGGCTCGGAGCTGTCCTTGAACTAACCGATTTGTTATTATTCGTTGTGTCACTGTGGTGCCAACTCCTGCTCAGACTGCTGCTGCAGATGCTACACGATGCTCCAGAGCCATACGTCGAACACGATGGTCTTCCCTCTTGGTAGTACTGTGTGGCCATCCGGAGCCCAGCCTTCTTGCGACCGTACATTCTCGTGAGCACCGTTGCCAGCAATCACGCACATTGGCTACATGCCTGCCAAGTCCTTCTGTAGTATCGCAGAAGGAACGGTCACCTTCTCGTAGCCCTATTACACGACCCCGTTCGACCTCCGCGAGGAGTTGATAATGGCGTCTTTGTCGCCTTCAAGGCAATCTAATTAACACCAGCTTACCACGTTCAATTTCAAAGGTAACTAACGCTCACGATCGTTACAGCGATATTTAAAGCAAACCTGATATGCACTGTCATAGTGGCGCTACTAGCGCCCGTCTTACGCAACTCGCGCAATTTGAACAGACGTCATGTTGCAGATGCAGAAACACGCTTACCAACTTTCGTTTTTGTCGCATTCCTTTCCGTCAATGTATTTTTGTAACAAATAACAAAAACCACAGGAGCCTAGATAGCACGAATAATTTATTTTTGCACTAAACTAAGGATTTTTCATCCCTTAAGGATTTTGTTGATGTTCATGTTGATGTTCATGACGAACATCAACAAAAGCAAAACGAGGATAATGGAATGAAGTCGAATTAAGTCGGGTGATGCTGAGGGAATTAGATTAGGAAATAAGACATTTAAAGTAGTAAAGGAGTTTGGCTATTTGGGGAGCAAAATAACTGATGATGGTCGAAGTAGAGAGGATTTAGAATGCAGACTGGCAATGGCAAGGAAAGCCTTTCTGAGGAAGAGAAATTTGTTAACATCGAGTTTAGATTTAAGTGTCAAGAAGTCGTTTCTGAAAGTATTTGTATGGAGTGTAGCCATGTATGGGAGTGAAACATTGACGACAAATAGTTTAGACAGGAAGAGAATAGAAGGTTTCGAAATGTGGTGCTACAGAAGAATGCTGAACGTTAGATGGGTAGATTACATAACTAATGAGGAGGTACTGAAGAGAGTTGGGGAGAAGAGAAATTTGTGGCACAACTTGACTAGATCGGTTGGTAGGAAATGTTCTGAGGCATCAAGGGATCATCAATTTAGTATTTGAGGGCAGTGTGGAGGGAAAAAGTCGGAGAGGGAGACCAAGAGATGAATACACTAAACAGATTCAGAAGGATGTAGGTTTCAGTAGGTACTGGGAGATGAAGGAGTTTGCACAGGATAGAGTAGCATAGAGATTTGCATCAAACCAGTCTCTGGACTGAAGACCACAACAACAACTAGGATTTTTTGAGACTGGTGGTGTATTCGTAAACAAAACAAGTTTCGACAGATTTCATGGATGACACCAATCTGGGATTATAATAATTATGTGGAGTGCGTGCTTAGTGGTCACCAGCAACATGTCGTGCGCTAAGTTCATGATGAAACGCGCTGCTCTTCGTTGGAGGTTCATTATCATTATTAATCTAACTTAGTAAGCAATATCGATGGATCGGTCTAAAGAGAGTTCCGCAAACCACTTCTTTTGCAGATGAATTACATTTTCTTAGGTTAACTAAACTGCAGTTATAAGAGTCGAGATGCATGAAAGGGCAGCAGTGGTCCAGAAGGGAGTGAGCCAAGGTTGCAGCCTATTCCTTATGTTATTCAGTCTGTACTTTAAGCAAATAGTAAAGGAAACAAAAGAAAAGTTTTGAGAAGGAATTAAAGTCCAAGGAGAAGAAATAAAAACTTTGAGGCCTGCCGGTGACATGACAATTCTGTCAGAAACAGCAAAGGACTCGGAAGAACAGTTAAACGGAATGGACTGTGTCTTGAATGGGGGATATAAGATGAACATCAACGAATGCAAGACAAGGGTAATGGAATGTAGTCGAATTAAATCAGGAGATGCTGAGGAAACTGGATTAGAAAGTTAGACACTTAAAATAGCACATGAGTTTTGCTATGTGGGGAGCAAAACAACTGAGGGTGACCGAAGTGAGAGGATTTAAAATGTAAACTGGCAATGGCAAGAAAAGCGTTCCTGAACAAGAGAAATTTTTTAACGTCAATTATAGATTTAAGTCTCAGGAATTCGTTTCTGAAAATATTTGTATGTAGCCTAGCCATGTATGTGAAACATGAACGATAAACGGTTTAGACCAGAAGAGACTAGAAACTTTTGAAATGTGGTGCTAAATAAGAATTCTGAAGATTAGATGGGCAGATCGTGTAAGTACTGAGGAGGCACTGAACAGAATTGGGGAGGAAAGAAATTTGTGGCACAACGTGACTAGGAGGTGGGATCGGTTGGAAGAACATTCTTAGACATCAATGGATCTCCAATTTAGCACTTGAGGGTAGCGTGCGGGGTAAAAATCGTAGAGGGAAATCAAGAGATGAAAATAGTAAGGAGATTCGGTAGAATGTAGTTTGCAATTGTTACTCTGAAATGAAGAGGCTTGAACAGGACAGACTAGCATGGAGAGCTGAATCAAACAAGTCTCCGGACTGAGGACCACAACAACGACAAAAGTTTCTTCCAAAGCATTTCAGTCTGACATCAGCGTTTATTACTGTTTGCTGTATGTGATCTTTCCAATCTAGCTCATTTCAGGCGATTATTCGCGAGGTATTTCGCGACTGTTACTGTTTCCAGTCATTTGTGTCTGCAACAGCGTGATCGACCAATAATAGATCTCTTCGCCGACTTATCCGGGAGTATTTACGTTAATTATTGATCAGGGTCAGCTGACAGCCCGTGTACCACTTGTCGATACTGTGCAGTTCTTCCTGCATTTCGCTGCCGTCTTCTGGTGTTGCAACCGTCCTACGCACATCATCATTTGTGAAACACCCCAGGCAGGTTCCGACGTTATTTATACAGGGTGTTACAAAAAGGTACGGCCAAACTTTCAGGAAACATTCCTCACACACAAAGCACGAAAATATGTTATGTGGACATGTGTCCGGAATCGCTTGCTTTCCATGTTAGAGCTCATTTTATTACTTCCCTTCAAATCACATTAATCATGGAATGGAAAAACACAGCAACAGAACGTACCAGCGTGACTTCAAACACTTTGTTACAGGAAATGTTCAAAATGTCCTCCGCTAGCAAGGATACATGCATACACCCTCCGTCGCATGGAATCCCTGATGCGCTGATGCAGCCCTGGAGAATGGCGTATTGTATCACAGCCGTCCACAATACGAGCACGAAGAGTCTCTACATTTGGTACCGGGGTTGCGTAGAAAAGAGCTTGCAAATGCCCCCATAAACGAAAGTCAAGAGAGTTGAGGTCAGGAGAGCGTGGAGGCCATGGAATTGGTCCGCCTCTACCAATCCATCGGTCACCGAATCTGTTGTTGAGAAGCGTACCAACACTTCGACTGAAATGTGCAGGAGCTCCATCGTGCATGGACCACATGTTGTGTCGTACTTGTAAAGGCACATGTTCTAGCAGCACAGGTAAAGTATCCCGTATGAAATCATGATAACGTGCTCCATTGAGAGTAGGTGCAAGAACATGGGGCCCAATCAAGACATCACCAACAATGCCTGCCCAAAAGTTCACACAAAATCTGTGTTGATGAGGTGATTGCACAATTGCGTGCGGATTCTCGTCAGCCCACACATGTTGATTGTGAAAATTTACAATTTGATCACGTTGGGATGAAGCCTCATCCGTAAAGAGAACATCTGCACTGAAATGAGGATTGACACATTGTTGGATGAACCATTCGCAGAAGTGTACCCGTGGAGGCCAATCAGCTGCTGATAGTGCCTGCACACGCTGTACATGGTACGGAAACAGCTGGTTCTCCCGTAGCACTCTCCATACAGTGACGTGGTCAACGTTACCTTGTACAGCAGCAACTTATCTGACGCTGACATTAGGGTTATCGTCAACTGCACGAAGATTTGCCTCGTCCACTGCAGATGTCCTCGTCGTTCTCGGTCTTCCCCAGACGCGAGTCATAGGCTAGAATATTCCGTGCTCCCTAAGACGCCGATCAATTGCTTCGAACGTCTTCCTGTCGGGACACCGTCGTTCTGGAAATCTGTCTCGATACAAACGTACCGCGCCACGGCTATTGCCCCGTGCTAATCCATACATCAAATGGGCATCTGCCAACTCCGCATTTGTAAACATTGCACCGACTGCAAAACCACGTTCGTGATGAATACTAACCTGTTGATGCTACGTACTGATGTGCTTGATACTAGTACTGTAGAGCAATGAGTCGTATGTCAACACAAGCACCGAAGTCAACATTACCTTCCTTCAATTGGGCCAACTGTCGGTGAATCGAGGAAGTACAGTACATACTGACGAAACTAAAATGAGCTCTAACATGTAAATTAAGCGTTTCCGGACACATGTCCACATAACATCTTTTCTTTATTTGTGTGTGAGGAATGCTTCCTGAAAGTTTGGCCGTACCTTTTTGTAACACTCTGTATACACTGCCGCCAAAAAAAGTGAAGACCCAAAACGGGAGGACGGAAAGAATTTAAACTTCACTGGTTGAGACGGTATGTAATGATATTTCAGTAACTACAAAACCGAGTCTAATTTAGAAAGAATTTGGCAGTATGAACCCACTTACCAGTATAACATTGCACCCCTGTTGTCTAGATGCTTTCATTTATTCTACCGGGAAAGGGTGTCACAAAGCCTTTGTCTCCTCTCCTGACACAAGTATTGTAACTGCGACCGGAAAGGTGGCGGGGTGGCCGAAAACGAAGCGCGGCGGGACCAAACGGGAGCGGCCCGCGAACAAACAAACTAACGGGAAAGGATGGACAGGAACAACGACGGACGACCGAGCAAGACCTTACGAACAACAACACGCAAGAGACAATGGGGTCGCAAGTGAAAACCTCACGAATCCACAGCGTCCACTCGTACACTGAAACAAGTAAAGTAAACACACTGTCGGCAGGCGAGATGTCGATAGGCTCACGCGAATATCAGACTGCCTCGCTGAGCGAGAGGCAGGCGTTTAAATACACGATAGGGTCTACATCTACATCTTCATCCATACTCCGCAATCCACCTGGCGGTGTGTGGCGGAGGGTACCTCGAGTACCTCTATCGGTTACCCCTTCTATTCCAGTCTCGTATTGTTCGTGGAAAGAAGGATTGTCGGTATGCCTCGGTGTGGGCTCTAATCTCTCTGATTTTATCCTCATGGTCTCTTCGCGAGATATACGTAGGAGGGAGCAATATACTGCTTGACTCCTCGGTGAGGGTATGTTCTCGAAACTTCAACAAAAGCCCGTACCAAGTTTCTGAGCATCTCTCCTGCAGAATCTTCCACTGGAGTTTATCTATCATCTAAGATCATATAAAGTTGATCGTTGGTAAAGCAGATGCCAGACTGAGATTCATTGGAAGAATCCTAAGGAAATGCAATCCGAAAACAAAGGAAGTAGGTTGCAGTATGCTTGTTCGCCCACTGCTTGAATACTGCTCGGCAGTGTGCGATCCGTACCACATAGGTTTGATAGAAGAGATAGAGAAGATCCAACGGAGAGCAGCGCGCTTCGATACAGGATCATTTAGTAATCGCGAAAGCGTTACGGAGATAATAGATAAAATCCAGTGGAAGACTCTGCAGGAGAGACGCTCAATAGCTCGGTACGGGCTTCTGTTAAAGTTTCGAGAACATACCTTCACCGAAGACTCCAGCAGTATATTGCTCCCTCCTACGTATATCTCGCGAAGAGACCATGAGGATAAAATCAGAGAAATTAGAGCCCACACAGAAGCATACAGACAATCCTTCTTTCCACGAACAATACGAGACTGGAATAGAAGGGAGAACCGATAGAGGTACTCAGGGTACCCTCCGCCACACACCGTCAGGTGGCTTGCGGAGTATGGATGTAGATCTCCGTAACGCTTTCGCGATTACTAAATGATCCTGTAACGAAGCGCGCTGCTCTCCGTTGG
This sequence comes from Schistocerca nitens, assembly GCF_023898315.1. Taxonomy (NCBI): domain Eukaryota; kingdom Metazoa; phylum Arthropoda; class Insecta; order Orthoptera; family Acrididae; genus Schistocerca; species Schistocerca nitens. Next base: position 242,392,392 of record NC_064620.1, on the reverse strand, counting down.
ATCTTCTCCATCTCTTCTGTCAACCCTATCTGGTACGGATCCCACACCGGTGAGCAGTATTCAAGCAGTGGGCGAACAAGCGTACTGTAACTTACTTCCTTTGTTTTAGGATTGCATTTCCTTAGGATTCTTCCAATGAATCTCAGTCTGGCATCTGCTTTACCAACGATCAACTTTATATGATCATTCCATTTTAAATCACTCCTGATGCGTACTCCCAGATAATTTAGGGAATTAACTGCTTCCAGTTACTGACCTGCTATTTTGTAGCTAAATGATAAGGGATCTATCTTTCTGTGTATTCGCAGCACATTACACTTGTCTACATTGAGATTCAATTGCCATTCCTTGCACCATGCGTCAATTCATTGCAGATCCTCCTTCATTTCAGTACAATTTTCCATTGTTACAACCTCTCTATATACCACAGCATTATCCGCAAAAAACCTTAGTGAACTTCCGATGTTATTCACAAGGTCATTTATGTATATTGTGAATAGCAACGGTCCTACGACGCTCCCCTGCGGCACACCTGCAATCACTCTCACTTCGGAAGACTTCTCTCCATTGAGACTGACATGCTGCGTTCTGTTATCTAGGAACTATTCAATCCAATCACACAATTGGTCTGATAGTCGATATGCTCTTACTTTGTTCATTAAACGACTGTGGGGAAGTCAAGAAACACGGCATCTACCTGGGAAGGGTACGTCGCTATTGCCCGCTGGGACCACTTGCTCCACCGTGGCGCCGTCACGTTATAGGTAAGCCAGGAGCACGTGCAGCCACGGCTTTTGGCGCGACGGCTGCAGAGACCTCTAGCGGTAATCGAGGTCCATGCCGTCTTGTGGCCCTCGGTATCAGAGCAAGCTTCCCCACAATGGTTGTAACTTATCCTTGGCACCCTGTATATCGCCACTTGGATGGAGCTCGTACCACACACGCTCTATTGGGGATAGATCTGGGGATCTTGATGGTCACAGGAGTACCACAACATCACACAATCAGTTCATAGAGACATGTGTCAAGTGTGGATGAGCATTGTCCCGTTGGAAAATGGCACCACGATACAGTCCCATGGGAAGTAACACATGAACAGGCAGTATGTCCGTGGTGATACGTTTTTTCATAAGAATTTCCTCAATCACTACCAGCTGGGACCTGAAGTCGTACTCGATGGCTCCCCACATCATGGCATCACGGCTGACATCGCTGTTCCCTCCAAAATATTGGAAGAATGGAATCTCTCCCCAATTAGCGGTGGTATTGGCCGACAATGGTCGCCAGGGGCAGTGCGGTACTATGATTCATCACTGAACACAATGGGATGTCACTCATCAGTAATGAATGCTTACCAGCCACGGCACCGATTTAGGCGCAGCTGTTTGTGTTGTAGTGATAAGCCTACGCCTACGCATGAGACGGTAATTCTGTAGTCCCTATGCAACTAGTCTCCAACCAATGGTGCTGGGTGACACGAATGTGGCAGAGAGTCCATTACTTGTTCTCGGATGACAGGCGCCGATGTCAAAAGGGTTAGGATGTCCTTGGTGTACAATGTGGGGATCCTTCGCGTGGTAGACAGACCTGATCTACAAGAAACCTTCCACAGCGTACGCCTGTCCTTCCGTTACCTTGCAAACCACCATAGGGGCACTGTCGCAACCGAATGCCCAAGAAACCTGGACACTGCACGGTTAGACCAACCGGCCAAATGGAGCTCCAGAATAACGCCCCTTTCAAACTCTGTCAGGTAGAGCTAACGCTTTCTCATACGGGAATGAGCCATCTCCGTGTCGTTCACAGTGATCAGTCAACATCTGACGCAGTTCCCGCCCCTTATATACGATTAGAGATGGCGGTTATAGCTGTAACAACTGGCTTTCTTATATCTGTTTTTTCCACGCTGTTTCAACCGGATTTTTAAAACCGCTCAAAAAAAACCACTTTCTGAAATAACCGATTTTCGGTTTTTTTTATTCCTGTTATTTCCTGTAATTACGCATAAATTAAGCGAACACTGAAATATTTTGACTCCCTCAGTTTCAGCCTGCCGGGGTGGCCGAGCGGTTCTAGGCGCTTAAGTCTGGAACCACGCGACCTTTACGGTCTCAGGTTCGAATCCTGCCTCGGGCATGGATGTGTGTGATGTCTTTAGGTTAGTTAGGTTTAAGTAGTTCTAAGTTCTAGGGGACTGATGACCTTAGAAGTTAAGTCCCATAGTGCTCAGAGCCATTTGAATTTGAACCCTCAGTTTCAAAATATGTATAATCAAAATACTCAATTAAATAATCAAACAAAAGAAAACTGAGTCTGTCCGCCATAAGTTGCTTTTCTCGAAAACTGAAAAGTGGTTGACGACTACAACAAGCACCAGTATTCGTCTACTGATCCTAGTTTTTTTAAAATCTCCTCAAAAACCATATTCTATCGGGAATAACACCATTATTTGGATATTACGAATAGTCAGTCCACTGAGGTTGAATATCTCTATTTTTCGTGTTCATTTGTCCGTTTTCAAGGGATAAAAGCAGATAAGACCAAATTGTGTAGACACAGGCAGCATAACAGCTACCTTCCATTTTTATTATAATTTATGTATTAACTGTTAAGTTTTAAGGTTTCTCTTCAAATTATGTCGAATTTCTAATCTTTTAAATCAAATGGAGCATTGTATTGCATTGATACTGCACTTCGTAAAATACTTACAGTCTAGGTATGGTGCCATTCTGCGAGAAACTATCATATAGACCACATGGGGCAAGTCTTGCAAGTGAATGTAGACACCTACCATATAATAAGCCACGACACATGGTAAGAGATTCACCACTGTCCCAGCAATACTGTAATCTCGTTTCTGTTAACATCTTTGTTATAATAGTACTGTTCGCTTTTCCCTATTTTCTATAATAACGCAATATTTCAAAGCAGTCCTAATTTAACCAATAAAAATTGCTCATTCTTTAATAAAAATGTTTCTTTAAAAACGAAAAATTTTAGCACTGCTATTGTGGCTAATTAATGTTTCGGTTTTTCACACGTTTATTAATAAAAATAAAAACACCTGTCAAACCAAGACCAAACACATAGCGAAAAACACCGGTTACTCAGAACTAAAATACCGGTATGGGTTTTTAGCGACCGGTTTTTCCTGTCCCTGATACTCTACAGAGTCTGATAATGACGCTAAACACGAACAGGAGATCTGCACTGTGGTGATTATTCTATTCTGCACTCTGGTGATTATTCTATCTGTCACAAAGAATTGCAATTCTAATCATTGACGTATCCGCCGTCAGTGTATACGTGTACAAAGCTATACAGACATCTATCCGTGTTTTCTGTGTGTTTCACTTTTCTGGTCAGGAAGTGTATATCGTAAAGACAAACAGCCGTATGATGCTCTCTTGGGGTATCCCCGGAATTACCTATACACTTGTATATTTTGTCTCCTTATGTAGAACTGAAAGACCTGAGTCGAAACAAGGCCCCGGGAGTAGACAACATTCCTTTAGAACTACTGACGGCCTTGGGAGAGCCAGTCCTGATAAAACTCTACCATCTGGTGAGCAAGATGTATGAGACAGGTGAAATACCCACAGACTTCAAGAAGAATATAATAATTCCAATCCCAAAGAAAGCAGGTGTTGACAGATGTGAAAATTACCGAACAATCAGTTTAATAAGCCACAGCTGCAAAATATTAACACGAAATCTTTACATACGAATGGAAAAACTAGTAGAAGCCGACCTTGGGGAAGATCAGCTTGGATTCCGTAGAAATATTGGAACACGTGAGGCAATACTGACCCTACGACTTATCTTAGAAAATAGATTAAGGAAACGCAAACCTACGTTTCTAGCATTGGTAGACTTAGAGAAAGCTTTTGACAATGTTGACTGGAATACTCTCTTTCAAATTCTGAAGGTGGCAGGGGTAAAATATAGGGAGCGAAAGGCTATTTACAATTTGTGTAGAAACCAAATGGCAGTTATAAGAGTTGAGGGGCATGAAAGGAAAGCAGTGGTTGGGAAGGGAGTGAGACAGGGTTGTAGCCTCTCCCCGATGTTATTCAATCTATATATTGAGCAAGCAGTAAAGGAAACAAAAGAAAAATTCGGAGTAGGTATTAAAATCCATGGAGAAGAAATAAAAACTTTGAGCTTCGCTGAATGGTTCAAATGGCTCTGAGCACTATGGGACTCAACTGCTGAGGTCATTAGCCCCCTAGAACTTAGAACTAGTTAAACCTAACTAACCTAAGGACATCACAAACATCCATGCCCGAGGCAGGATTCGAACCTGCGACCGTAGCGGTCTCGCGGTTCCAGACTGCAGCGCCTTTAACCGCACGGGCTTCGCTGATGACATTGTAATTCTGTCAGAGACAGCAAAGGACTTGGAAGAGCAGTTGAACGGAATCGATAGTGTCTTGAAAGCAGGGTATAAGATGAACATCAACAAAAGCAAAACGATGATAATTGAATGTAGTCGAATTAAGACGGGTGATGCCGAGGGAATTAGATTAGGAAATGAGACACTTAAAGTAGTAAAGGAGTTTTGCTATTTGGGGAGTAAAATAACTGATGATGGTCGAAGTAGATAGGATATAAAATGTAGACTGGCAATGGCAAGGAAAGCGTTTCTGAAAAAGAGAAATATGTTAACATCGAGTATTGATTTAAGTGTGAGGAAGTCGTTTCTGAAAGTATTTGTATGGGGTGTAGCTATGTATGGAAGTGAAACATGGACGATAAATAGTTTAGACAAGAAGAGAATAGACGGTTTTGAAATGTGGTGCTACAGAAGAATGCTGAAGATTAGATGGGTAGATCACATAACTAATGAGGAGGTGTTGAATAGGATTGGGGAGAACAGAAGTTTGTGGCACAACTTGACAAGAAGAAGGGATCGGTTGGTAGGACATGTTCTGAGGCATCAAGGGATTACCAATTTAGTATTGGAGGGCAGCGGGTAGGGTAAAAATCGTAGAGGGAGACCAAGAGATGAATACACTAAGCAGATTCAGAAGGATGTAGGTTGCAGTAGGTACTGGGAGATGAAGAAGCTTGCACAGGATAGAGTAGCATGGAGAGCTGCATCAAACCAGTCTCAGGACTGAAGACCACAACTACTACATTGTGGCTAATTAATGTTTCGGTTTCTTACACGTTTATTAATAAAAATACAAACACCTGTCAAACCAAGACCAAACACATAGCAATAAACACCGGTTACTCAGAACTAAAACACCGGTATCGGTTTTTAGCGTCCGGTTTTTCCTGTCCCTGATAATCTACAGAGTCTGATAATGACGCTAAACACGAACAGGAGATCTGCACTGTGGTGATTATTCTATTCTGCACTCTGGTGATTATTCTATCTGTCACAAAGAATTGCAATTCTAATCATTGACGTATCCGCCGTCAGTGTATACGTGTACAAAGCTATACAGACATCTATCCGTGTTTTCTGTGTGTTTCACTTTTCTGGTCAGGAAGTGTATATCGTAAAGACAAACAGCCGTATGATGCTCTCTTGGGGTATCCCCGGAATTACCTATACACTTGTATATTTTGTCTCCTTATGTAGCACTGAAAGACCTGAGTCGAAACAAGGCCCCGGGAGTAGACAACATTCCATTAGAACTACTGACGGCCTTGGGAGAGCCAGTCCTGATAAAACTCTACCATCTGGTGAGCAAGATGTATGAGACAGGTGAAATACCCTCAGACTTCAAGAAGAATATAATAATTCCAATCCCAAAGAAAGCAGGTGTTGACAGATGTGAAAATTACCGAACAATCGGTTTAATAAGCCACAGCTACAAAATACTAATACACGAAATCTTTACATACGAATGGAAAAACTAGTAGAAGCCGACCTTGGGGAAGATCAGTTTGGATTCCGTAGAAATATTGGAACACGTGAGGCAATACTGACCCTACGACTTATCTTAGAAAATAGATTAAGGAAACGCAAACCTACGTTTCTAGCATTGGTAGACTTAGAGAAAGCTTTTGACAATGTTGACTGGAATACTCTCTTTCAAATTCTGAAGGTGGCATGGGTAAAATATAGGGAGCGAAAGGCTACTTACAATTTGTGTAGAAACCAAATGGCAGTTATAAGAGTTGAAGGGCATGAAAGGAAAGCAGTGGTTGGGAAGGGAGTGAGACAGGGTTGTAGCCTCTCCCCGATTTTATTCAATCTATATATTGAGCAAGCAGTAAACGAAACAAAAGAAAAATTCGGAGTAGGTATTAAAATCCATGGAGAAGAAATAAAAACTTTGAGCTTCGCTGATGACATTGTAATTCTGTCAGAGATAGCGAAGGACTTGGAAGAGCAGTTGAACGGAATCGATAGTGTCTTGAAAGCAGGGTATAAGATGAACATCAACAAAAGCAAAACGAGGATAATGGAATGTAGTAGAATTAAGTCGGGTGATGCTGAGGGAATTAGATTAGGAAATGAGACACTTAAAGTAGTAAAGGAGTTTTGCTATTTGGGGAGCAAAATAACTGATGATGGTCGAAGTAGAGAGGATATAAAATGTAGACTGGCAATGGCAAGGAAAGCGTTTCTGAAGAAGAGAAATATGTTAACATCGAGTATTGATTTAAGTGTGAGGAAGTCGTTTCTGAAAGTATTTGTATGGAGTGTAGCCATGTATGGAAGTGAAACATGGACGATAAATAGTTTAGACAAGAAGAGAATAGAAGGTTTCGAAATGTGGTGCTACAGAAAAATGCTGAAGATTAGATGGGTAGATCACATAACTAATGAGGAGGTGTTGAATAGGATTGGGGAGAACAGAAGTTTGTGGCACAACTTGACTAGAAGAAGGGATCGGTTGGTAGGACATGTTCTGAGGCATCAAGGGATTACCAATTTAGTATTGGAGGGCAGCGGGTAGGGTAAAAATCGTAGAGGGAGACCAAGAGATGAATACACTAAGCAGATTCAGAAGGATGTAGGTTGCAGTGGGTACTGGGAAATGAAGAAGCTTGCACAGGATAGAGTAGCATGGAGAGCTGCATCAAACCACTCTCAGGACTGAAGACCACAACTACTACATTGTGGCTAATTAATGTTTCGGTTTCTTACACGTTTATTAATAAAAATACAAACACCTGTCAAACCAAGACCAAAACATAGCAAAAAACACCGGTTACTCAGAACTAAAACACCGGTATCGGTTTTTAGCGACCGGTTTTTCCTGTCCCTGATAATCTACAGAGTCTGATAATGACGCTAAACACGAACAGGAGATCTGCACTGTGGTGATTATTCTATTCTGCACTCTGGTGATTATTCTATCTGTCACAAAGAATTGCAATTCTAATCATTGACGTATCCGCCGTCAGTGTATACGTGTACAAAGCTATACAGACATCTATCCGTGTTTTCTGTGTGTTTCACTTTTCTGGTCAGGAAATGTATATCGTAAAGAGAAACAGCCGTATGATGCTCTCTTGCGGTATCCCCGGAATTACCTATACATTTGTATATTTTGTCTCCTTAAGAACGATGTGTTGAGTTCTATCAGGGAGGAAGTCACGAATCCAATAAATAAAATCTGATACTATGTCTTATATCCATTTGCAAGCGAAACATCCTCTTTAGACAAAATCTTAGTTTGTTTAAATAGTACTGCTTGATACAGCGTCTGTACTTCGCTCAATACGACATTAATGTCGTCCACAAGGATCCGATTACCACTCCTTCGCGAAGCCTTGTTCTCTCGCCTTATTGCAACAGAATAGCAGTTTTTTTTCTTCTTGCAAGTACTGATTAGGAAGTATGTTAAGTAACTGCCCATAGCTGCATCGTATTACAATTTAATTGCCAGTGCCTCGTCCCTTCGTGTCTGACCTGATTCTTATTTAGCTAAAACATCTAATTGGCTGGGAGCTTGTAATGAAAATTGCTGTCCATTATCTGAGTATCGGATGTCGTTTGGCACGTCAGGGATTGCGAGGACACAGAGGTACCTCAGACCGGTCTCTCCCGGTAAACATGTCCGGACAGGTTCTGAGCTGGCGCGCCACGGCGACCTTCACCCCAAGCTGCCATCTAGAGCAGCACAGCCGTATCACACACACACACACAGATGTTGCGCTCATCCGCTTCATAGGTCACATTGTGGACACTCATTATTTACAAGATCCTTCAGAGAAATTATCATCTGGAAAGCTTACTTTATCTTCACACTGACCAACTGGGATCAAGTAAAATCTCTCATCTCTCTTTATTGTTACCTATTTTTTCAGTATCTCTTCATATTCTCTCGATGTCGTCTTATTCTTTCTTCCTCCCATATTATTTCTTCCTTAATTTATTCTGTCTTTAAACCTTTCAAATTTATTATTTTATTCTAAAAATAGTTTCTTTCTATAATTCCGATTGTTTTCTATTACAGGGTGGCGCACGAAATGTGTTAACATTTTTTTAATATAAACTTTATTGTCAATACAATCTGAAAGGAACATACACTACAATGAAGAGCCGCCCATGGAGATTTGTTCTAACTCAGCACATGCTCAATATGTCCACCATTTCGTTCCCTAACTTCCTTCAAACGAACACTGAAGTTAGTGATTACCCTACGGCACATGTCTTCCGTAATTTCACTGCAAACTTGTAGAATAAGTCGTCTGAGCTCCATTAAATCACGTGGACGTTTCGGGAAATTTTTTTCCTTTAGGTACCCCCAAAGGAAAAAGTCACATGGTTTGAGGTCTGGACTATTGGGGGGCCAATTTTGTCCGTCATTGAAGCGACCTGGAAACCTGAGTGAAATGATCCGCATGCCGAAATGCTCGTGTAAAAACCCAACACAGTGTTTGCAGTATGTGGCCTTGCTCCATCTTGCATGAACCACACTGCGTATTGAAGGGCAAGGCAGTAGCAAGAAGCTGTGGAATGAAGCTATTGCGAAGCATGCTCAAATAACGCTCGCTGTTCACAGTTTCTTCAAAGAAAAAGGGTCCAGTAAGTCCGTGACTGGAAATTGCTGCCCACGCTGTAATCCTCGGAGCATAATGTTGTCGTTCATGAAGCACTTGTGGGTTTTCAGTGGCCCAAAAGCGTAAATGTTGTTTGTTAACCACACCGTCTAAATGAAAATGCGCCTCGTCTGAAAACCAAACGTTGTTGAGAGTTTTTTCCCTATCCTCCGCCCACTGAGCAATCAGTAGTCTCTGCTGCTTGTGTTCTTCAGTGAGCTTCCGTGCACAGGCCATCTTGTATGGATACATATGGAGGTCACTTTTAAGAACGCGTTGAACGGAGCGTCTGGATATTCCCAGTTGCACTGCTGCCGTTCTACATGATTTCCCGGGACTTCTCTGTACAGCAACTCGTACCGCTTCAATATTCTCCAGCGAACAAACAGGCTTAGGCCGAGGTCGCTTCGCTTCCAATATTGTTCCTTCCTGCACAAATTTATCGTACAACCTGTGGATGGTCTTCTTGAAAGGGACCCATCGTGTGTTAAACTGTTGTCGAAAACGCCTCTGAGTCACAACAAGGCTTTTCGTTTCCTGAAAAAGTAACACAATTGCCGATCGTTGCTGTGTCGTCAATCTTCCATTGTCAGCCATTGCTGCTTACTAGTCTCCTAGCGGCAGTATCGTGAATTACACGTCATTACGTAACTCATTTGTTTTTCCAAGCTCTGATGGTACTGCTGTAGAGATCCCAGCGGGATATCTAATGTGCCACCATATGTAAACTCAGAAAAAAATTGGTAGCACATTTCGTGCGCCACCCTGTATTTACTTATAGTTGTTTTCTTATTTCCACAATCCACGACACTGTTGATTTTTTTCATAGATATACAGGAATACAGGATGACCTGAACGTCCGTAAACATTTGAAAGTTCGATATTTCACGGAATAATGTAAGTAGAGAGGTAAAAATTGACACACATACTTGAAATGACATAGGGCTCTATTTAAACCAAAAAAGTGCAGAAAATTACCTACAGATGGCGCTTCATATGACACAAAAGCAATAATTAGCCTAATAATTGGTTCTTAGCAAAGAAAACATTATGTATAACATATACTCAACACGTCGACCGCCTTTCATCAACAATACCTGTAGTCAAGGGACAATGTTGTGAACAACCCTTTCAGAATCTCGGTAAGTAAACTGAGAAATTGCCGTCGGATTTCGTCTTTTAGCAACTCCAATGAGATCACAGTAGACTTGCGATTTCATGCAGCCCTACAACCAATAACCACACAGACTGTCTGCGGAACTGGGAGTCCAAACATGACGGAAGTGGCGCCTCAGCATCCGATCATCATCCAAACTATGTGCACAACACATCTTGAACACTTGTAGCAATACAGGGTGGAGCGCCATCCTGCATAAAAGTCAAACTGCCCAGCAGGTGGTTATCAGCCAGGCTAGGGATAATGCGACTCTAGCACCTCTCGGCGAACCTCGCACCCATCATGCTGACAGTCTGAGAAGCAGCACCTCACATTTCCTCGAAGCAAAAGGGTCAAATCATGACTGATGTGGTAAATCCACACCGTAACTTTCTCGTCATGCAGTGGGGTTTCCACGACAGATCTAGCATTTTCAGTAGCCAAATTTTGCAGTTTTGAGTGGTTTCTTTCAGTTTATTGGCTTTCTGAAGGTGCCTACTAAGCTAGCTCAGCAGTTTAATGTCAATTACGACGACGCGAACGTAAGGACCACACAACACCCAGTCCCTGAGCGGAGAAAATCTCCGACTCGGTGGCGAATCGAATCCGGGCCCGTTCGATTGGTGATCCGCTAGCTGACGAGCTGGACTGGTTATGGATGTTGACACCTTTGGAGTGTGAAATGGATTCGTCGCTCTACAAGACGTTAGACAACCAATCGCCATCTTACCTCATTTTTTGAAATTCCCACGCCGCAAATGCTTTCCGCATCACGAAATCGGTGGCTAACACTTTATGATGCAGCTGATATTGTACGGATAGCATTGAAGGATACTGACGTGTTGCTGTCCAGGTCTCTGTTGCCCGGTTTTTGCACTCGTTTCTGGTTTCAGTAAAAACCCATGTCATTTCACGCATCTGTGTCAAGTTAACGTCTCTACCTTCATTATTCCGTGAATTACAGCATTTTCAAAAGATAACGGACTTTTGCGTCACCCCGCATTTGTTTTGCTAGCCTGCTCCCATTCATTCGCTAGATGTGTCCCCATACCTCCGATATTTTCTCTTCGTTTTGGTAGTTCTTGTAACACCTCCTTCTCCTTCCAGATACGTAGACCACATTCATAGTGTGCTACAGCAACGCGATTTGTAGTATACATCATTCGAATTTTGATGATTCATCAGTTGATTAAAAACAGAAAATCTGTGATAGAAGCAGACACGATTTTCATTACTACTTGTCAAAACATTGCCGGCCGGTGTGGCCGTGCGGTTCTAGGCGCTACAGTCTGTAACCGCGTGACCGCTACGGTCGCAGGTTCGAATCCTGCCTCGGGCATGGATGTGTGTGATGTCCTTAGGTTAGTTAGGTTTAAGTAGTTCTAAGTTCTAGGGGACTGATGACCACAGCTGTTAAGTCCCATAGTGCTCAGAGCCATTTGAACCATTTTGTTAAAACATTAATTTATTGGTCAATAAATTACAACAGTCGTTTCTGCCACGTTAATGCTATTATCCCTCTGCAACCCCCCTCCCTCCCATTGGCCAGCCGGTCGCTGTGGCCGAGCGGTTCTAGGCGCTTCAGTCCGGAACCACACGGCTGATATGGTCGCAGGTTCGAATCTTGCCTCGGGCATGGATGTGTGTGATGTCCTTAGGTGAGTTAGGTTTAAGTAGTTCTAAGACCAGGGGACTGATGACGTCAGATGTTAAGTCCCATAGTGCTTAGAGCCATTTTTTGAACCCATTGGCCATAGCATGTGGTAAACATCTCGAAGCGTCATATCAACAGGTACGCCTTGATGTAACTTCGGCTGGCTGGCACGAAGTGAGCCGCTTCCGTGGTCTCTTGCAGTAGCTGTGCATGGGGTTTTACTCAGCTATACCCAATAAGAATATACTGAAAGAGACCGGGTTGTTAAAATTCATGGTAAAACCTTCAGCTATCATTTATTTTGCAGAATTCGCTACTAGTTTCGGTCAATGACCATGCTCCAGCTTAACTGGCGTAAACGGCAGGAAACGTATACCGTAATTTGAATACTGACCAGTGTGTTACTAGCAGTCAATGTGGACTTCCATCATGACGAAAATTATCGTGCACAGTTGCTACTGTGAAAATCTTTTTACGTACTACAGTGGGCTTAAAAGAGCAAATTACTTTTCTTGAAAATAATGGCATAACTTTCCCGTCGTTCATGCCAGCTAAGCTTGATAATGTCCATCGACCGAAACTAGTAGCGAATTGTGCAAATTAAATGACAGCTGAAGATTTCACCACGAATTTTAACAATTATTTGGCGGCTAAATATCCCCACCTGCAGACATACATCAAGAGGCGGGAACTGATTTGTGCTATGTTCACATAGCATATATGCCAATAACTTTGATGTATGATGTAGGCACATTATGAGGGTATGTGTAACAACTTAAATGTTGCTTACTACTGGGCAATGTGTATGAATCTTGCATTAGATTAGATTAGAGTCTGTTTTCGTTCCACAGACTCAAAAATGAGATGATTCTCGTGGGTGTTGAACATACCATACAGTGTAACACAAAAAGCATAGAGCATTTGAATATAATACTTCTCTGATCATTTGTCAGGAGATTGTCATGATATGTGAACACGTTACAGTAAACTGGAACTGCTAATATTCACAGAATTCACACATTGTCAGAATTAAACATAGTTAAGCACTTTTAATAAATTTGTCACACACAAAATACCTAATCTTCACTGTTATGACCAAGTGCTGTCAAAACTGAAATGTAACAGACATTTTTACTTAAGCTGGACTAGCAGGCCCCGTTAAGACATTCTTCTATATAGAGTACAAGGAGATGCCTACCAAAATGTCTTTGAAACTCTGTGTAAACTGCGCTTTATCTGAAACCAAGTTTTTAACGGCTGCTGGCAATTTATTGAAAATGTGTGTCCCTGAGTGTTGGTGATTTTTAGGTTTCTGTAGATTGTTCTAATTGATGCTATGTATTGAGCTATTGGCTGGAAACAGAGACATATTATTTGCAACAAATTTCATTAAAGAATAAATGTAGTGAGAAGCAGAGGAGAGAATACCCAGTTCCTTGAAAAGGTTTCTACTTGATGTTGTTGAACTAACACCACAAATGAGTCTTATTACACGCTTTTACACTCGAAAAACTTTTGCTCTGTTTGACGAGTTACCCTAGAATATGATCCCATATGACATAATAGAATGAAAGTAAGCAAACTGTGCAAGTTTTTTTTATATTTATAGCCTCTACAGCTGACATCATTCGCATTGCAAACATAACTGTGAGACCGTGGAGCAACACGACACACCATCAGTGAATTCCCTGATCATCTTGCTGAAATTCAAAGCTCTTGTTCTTACTTTTTGCTTGTTATAGAATCAAATATTGTTTCTCAAAAGCTCCACCTTTCACAAAACGTAAGGTTTTTCATTTTATTTGTACCCGTAATTGTTCGACGGTTTTCACTTTTACTTCCGTGAAAACGTCATCTGTCCTTTTGATCTGTTTTCTTGTTAGCTCTAAAAGTGTCTATTCTGTTGCACCTGCACGCTTGAAGGTGCACGTTTTAAACCTTGGATTTCCTAGGTTCCCCACCTGTTCACTCACTCTATGACTTAACAGCAGTTCACCTGCAAAGTGGTCGGAAGTAGTGTGTTTCTTTGTTAAATAATAGTTGTTTCTTTATAAATTCGCCAAAATAATAATGGACACAGTATGCTACCGTTTATTATCATATTATGCAACCTTGGTGTACATTGTGGGATATACTTCTACACACGGTACTTATCACATCCAACCCTTGACGCTCATACATATTAGAGATGGCGTTCAAATTGCTGTTTTTGCAGTTTCGTGCAGTTCTGTACCCTTCTCCACGACATGTTAGGAAATCTTTCGAATACTTATGGAATCGTTAAGAAACATTTACAGTTCTCCGGTTCAACAATCGTGTTAATGGGGGTGATTCCCATGACGCTTTTTGGGTGGTCCAGACACTTAAAAAAATCCTTCAGATCAGGGAATCTGTCACCACATATGTCTTTCACTGTAGCAGCAGAAAGTGCCAGTTACCAATCATGAATGTGGAACTTTATCCCATACTTTCAAAAAGCAGTGCTTCTGCCAACGTATCCAACAATTTTTCTTAACTGTTACCATTCTCCTGGCTAGGTTCACGTCATCAAACATTAAAGCCAACGGCGAATGGTAACAACCAGTTTGCTCTATTAATAACGATATACGCTGCATATATTACTCCGGGATCGAGAACGTGAGAACGGGAAAACCTTCACGTTTAAACCAGTTAGTTAATTAGCTCCACGTTCTATAGGTCTTTCGCACGATTTTCATCCCGTGTAGAACAAGTCGGGCTACGGGCAGATCATCTGTTTGTGTTTATGGCCATGTACTGGCCATATACATATCACGAAGTACCGAACAGACTTAAATTTATTAGCAAAAATCAGCCTGAAAGTATGAACATTACTCACGCAGTAAGAGAAGTAGTTAAATGAACGCTCAAGAGTGATTTTTTTAATCTTATATATGTTACTAATGACAATACTTAATTTAGCTACTACAATAAACATATTTCTCTTTTGCATTACACAAGCTGCTAGTTTTTAATTACAAATACATCTCCAGGACAAAAGAGACGATTAGAAATACTTCGTTTCAGATTTAAAATTTGCGTAACTGAATATCAGTTATTTGTGTTTTCGGAAAAATGATGGAAGACTGCTTCATGAGTAAAGCCTGCAACCTTTTGTGAGCCAGCTGCAAAGTTAGTGAAAAATGGTGGTCATTATTTACTCTACCAATGTAGCCGAGGACATGTCTAGTCCGTTCAGAATTATAGGGTAAAGTAAGGCATTTTCGCAGGAGAGATAATTTTGCAGTTTGTGTCATAGACTCGCTGCGACGAACTCATCCACTCCAGTGGTCCTACGTTTGACATCAGATAGCAGGACATTATCTCCACGAGTCTATAGTTGCGCTCTCCACAGTCAGTGGAACGCACGGACAAAACAAGTTACTGTGGTGTGGCATATCTCATGGTGGAAGCAATGTGATTTGTTCCTTCGTCTCTGTAAATCCATTATAAGGCTTCAAGAA
Source organism: Schistocerca nitens (assembly GCF_023898315.1). Classification (NCBI taxonomy): domain Eukaryota; kingdom Metazoa; phylum Arthropoda; class Insecta; order Orthoptera; family Acrididae; genus Schistocerca; species Schistocerca nitens. The sequence goes on along the minus strand of NC_064620.1, from coordinate 242,377,088 downwards.
GCAAGAACTATTTATTGTAGGTATTATGAGATCTACGGGAATAATTTATTTACTTTGTGAAGTATGTAAAGATAAGGAACTGAAGAAGTCAGCTCTTGATGTTAACAATAATCGCAATCCATCATAGGTCACTCAGCTGGACGGCTGTTGCCGTTGCTCTTCCATCAGCTCTATGCGTTTTTGCAAGACGTTTGTTGCAAATACGCTACTGGCCATTAAAATTGCTACACCAAGAAGAAATGCAAATGATAAACGGGTATTCACTGGACAAATATATTATGCTAGAACTGACATGTGATTACATTTTCACGCAATTTGGGTGCGTAGATCCTGAGAAATCAGTACCCACAACAACCACCTCTGGCCGTAATGACGACCTTGATACGCCTGGGCATTGAGTCAAACAGAGCTTGGATAGCGTGTACAGGTACAGCTGCCCATGCAGCTTCAGCACGATACCATAGTTCATCAAGAGTAGTGACTGGCGTATTGTGACGAGCCAGTTGCCCGAACATCATTGACCAGACGTTTTCAATTGGTGAGAGATCTGGAGAATGCGCTGGCCAGGGCAGCAGCCGAACATTTTCTGTATCCAGAAAGGCCCGTACAGGACCTGCAACATGCTGTCGTGCATTATCCTGCTGAAATGTTGGGTTTCGCTACAGAAGAATGCTGAAAATTAGATGGGTAGATCACATAACTAATGAGGAGGTGTTGAATAGGATTGGGGAGAAGAGAAGTTTGTGGCGCAACTTGACTAGAAGAAGGGATCGGTTGGTAGGACATGTTCTGAGGCATCAAGGATCACAAATTTAGCATTGGAGGGCAGCGTGGAGGGTAAAAATCGTAGAGGGAGACCAAGAGATGAATACACTAAACAGATTCAGAAGGATGTACGTTGCAGGAAATACTGGGAGATGAAGAAGCTTGCACAGGATAGAGTAGCATGGAGAGCTGCATCAAACCAATCTCAGGACTGAAGACCACAACAACAACATGGCTCACGTGTGTAATACTTTTATAAAATTAATTACAACGTTATTTTTTAAATTTTGCTCTAATAAAACAGTACGTGTTATTGAAAATACTGCCAAATCACCTTATTTTACCCTATATATATTACGCAGTTGTGGCTAGAAAGCCACTCTGAAGAAGCCCCTACTAGACGCCTGTGGATGAACGATACCTAACTCTAACTGGTCTGGTTGGTACGATAAAGACTTCCTTTCTAAATGGTGAAATGGTGCAGGATTCTATAAGCCATTAATAAATATGTCACCAAGTCTTGGTGGTGACTTAGTAACTATGTACTGCATTTTTAAAATGTGACTACGCCTATTTAGGCTGTTTTAGTTTTATTTCTAGACCATGCCCTCGTGGACATATCATAGAATCAGATTTATCTTCTAAAGAAGGCTCAATTACTTGGGCTAATACCTAGGTAAAGGTTGGTTTCATTACCGCAATCGAGGCTGATAGTTTCTTATATATGAGGTTGGAGTATATTCCTAGACGTTCTATATATGCCGGTAGTTGAAACTTTGTTAGTAGACTTTCTCGGGATAGTTTCCGTCTATCTTTCAACATTTCACGGCACTCTCCCGCGGGTGAAACAAACCTGTTAGCATCCGTGGTGCCCTCCTTTGTATGTGTATATCATCTCCTGCCAGTCCTATCTGGTACGGATCCCACACACTGGAGCGATATTCTAAGATGAGTGGTACAAGTGATTTTTAAGCAATCTCCTTTGCAGAGAGATTGCATTTCCCTAACATTCTACCAAGAAACCGACGTCTACCACTTACTTTACCCACAACTAAGCCTATGTTATCATTCCATTTCATATACTTAAGAAGTTTTACACCCAGGTATTTGTATGAGCTCGCAGATTCTAGTTGTCACTGACTGGTTTTATATTTGTATTCATAGGACACTATGTGTCTTCGTTTTGTGAAGTTGTAACACTATAGCTTCCACACTACATTCTCTTTGTTGATTCATTTAGCTTTCTGTTTTGTTCAACATCCCATCGTTCAACTTCTGTAATTAGTGTATGATTAATTCAATACTGTAATGAAGTGTAATCTCTGCAATATGCACAATATGAGCAATTGATATCTTTTGTCATTCTCACACAATCTCTTTGGTTATCTTTGAGGTTGAATTATTTTGTTTAAATAATTTTTTATGGAAATGCCAATATGTGCAAATGTTCTGTTTTATTTAATATGTTTGGTTGCTGTTATGTAAACTGCTGACTTCCACTTACGGTTCTTAGTTATTTTGTATGTAAAAGGTGTTGTGGTTCCCCTCGTGAACGGAACTGTGTAGCGCGTGCAAAATGTGGTTGGCATGGATAGGAAGGTGGAACCAAGAGTCAGTCGGGTACGAGCTACCAAACTATCAACTACTCGTGTAAAAGTTGTGTATTGTGCAGGTTCCGAGAGAGGCTTTTCCTGACGCTTTCCAATGCCTCGAATGGATGGATAAAGAGCTGGAACTATTCTAAAATTGGCATCTATCATCGCCACCAAGAAATGACAGAGTCCAGCAATTCTACCTGCAAATCCACCTACCAACATGCAATCGCCACCACATTGGGCAATAACTGTAATGGAACACTACAGTAATGTACAGTGAAGGATCAGATCATAGGATGTTATAGTATACTCAAATATAAGGTAATTTATAATTGAATTTATGTACCTACCTTGATTTTTTTTTCTTATCGTAACACCTCTCAGGTTGACAAACTGCCCTCGGACGTTGGCGCGCCAGGTACATATAGCCTGCGCCCGCGAGCTCGGCTCCAGTTCACCACCGGCAATGGAGGGTGAAGCTTTGACAATGCCAGCCACTCGTGCTGGCGAAACGTCAGAAAAATCATCAGATGAACGTCGGCCGAAGAACCCGAGACAGAAGCCAATAGGCAGTTTGTCAACAAGTGGCCACGAAAGCCTCAACAATTTTGTACCTCTCAGGTTCCTCTCCGTTTGAACTAAAGTGATTACCGAGTGTCCTTTATTGAAAGCATATTAAAATTAATATGGCAATAGAGTGTGCTAAATTTAATATTGTTTGTTGAAAGGATCTTACAAATATCTCAAATTTGTGTTTCATTGAAGTAAAAGTTCAGAACTGCAACTGTTGAGATTTATATGTTCGTGCTTGTTAAGTACGTGTTTCTCTAGTGTATTGAAAGTGTGTTTAGTATGCTCTGCTACAGTGGTCACTATTGAGGGCCCCCCTCCATTGAAAGTAGTTCAAATGCACCAAGTTACTTAATTACAGAAAGTTGTAATTACTCTTACTATTCAAGTCAAATTCTATACAATATTGGGTTCCTCTTGTGTATTGAAAGTGCATATTAATAGCGTAATAGAATCCACAGTTTATCCTTTATGCTCATGATAAATAACAATTAAGAGAAAGACCACTATCTATGAAATCAGTAACTTTTTTTTAATTCAAAATTCAGTGAGAAGTAATCTGTTAGTGAACTCCATTTAATTTTCGTTCTAAGTAGAAAAGTGTTTAGTATTGAGAGACTCGCTCTATGCACAATAATTAATTTTGCTGTGAACCATATCCATATTTCATGTCAGAAAGGAATATGTTTGAAAAGTAATATTGAGCCTATGCCCAATATCCGATCCTGCAGTGAATATTAATAGTAACATTATTGAGACCATTCAGTTTGACTAAGTCCTCAAGGTAATAGTGTGTTTTGTTATCTGTTATATTTATGCATATAGTTTGTTCTGATCTGGTAGCTCCAACCTTAACGTGAACATCCTGTATTCAGGTGCCAGAGTTCATTGCACTCGCGTGTGGCAAAGTATAGGTTGTTTGTCCATTATAGTTACTCATACTTATTTTCAGTTCTTGAAGAAGAATGTTACTCATTCTCTTGCCTAATTAGGATGGCGACCATTTTCTTTATTCTCTGAACACTGTAAATAGGTAAAACATTGTTTGTTACTGTTTAAATATTTACGTAATTTTGACTTTCACTTCCGATAAGCTACCTCCGTTAGGTACAACACGGTCAACATAACAAAATTCCTCTCTGTTTTTCTATACCATAACTGCTTGAATAAAAATAGTTTCATTGTACGAACTGCCTCCAACTTTAAGGCTATGGTACAGCAGTAGCGGATAGTAGTGTCACTCGTGGCCTCTCCGGGACAAGACTATTTGTTCTGTTGGGGCACAGTACGTAATAAGCCAAACTTGGTATTTGATTGTACAAGCCACGTAAATGCAGTTGCAGTGTTATAAAGTGAACATTTTTACATTTCTGAACAATTAAAGCAAACTGCTAACCGTTGCACCACTTTGAAATCTTTTCAAGGTCTGACAATATTTGTACAGCTTCGTTCAGACTGTATTTCACTGTGGATAATCGCATCATCTGACAAAAGTCTGAGATTACTATTAATACTGCCCCACATGAAGCAAGCGTCGCTAGGGAGAGCAGTACTGCAGAGGAAGCATGTTTTACAACAAGTGTCTACAGCGAATGTGAATAGCTTTGTTTTCGGAGCAGTAGTTGTAGGCAGCACTCGCGACACACTGAGAATTGCTCCATCGTTCAACAAAAATGTTGTTAGAAATAAGCTGTACCAATTGTATCGCTAATTCATTGGTTTGTGCTAATAAAAGACCTACAAGAACTAAATATCATTTATCTTTCGTCATTGTAAAAATAAAAGTGTTGAAAGAAAATTCCTTTCATTCTGTAGTTTAATTTAGCGCTAACGTTGATGATGGTGGAGGAAAGGGTGTTGAGTACTAGGTAATATCTCATTTCACTCGGGGGTGATGGTCTCATAAAGGTTGGGATCGACGAACGTGCCTTTTTAATTATATAGTTAGCTTCACTGATAGAAAATTATATTCCTACGTAGCTTGGTACCTTATTTTCTGAATTTAAATTGGGAAGTCATCATAAAAGATACCTTGGGTTGTTGTTGTTGTTGTGGTCTTCAGTCCTGAGACTGGTTTGATGCAACTCTCCATGCTACTATATCCTGTGCAAGCTTCTTCATCTCCCAGCACCTACTGCAGCCTACATCCTTCTGAATCTGCTTAGTGTATTCATCTCTTGGTCTCCCTCTACGATTTTTACCCTCCACGCTGCCTTCCAATACTAAATTTGTGATCCTTGATGCCTCAGAACATGTCCTACCAACCGATCCCTTCTTCTAGTCAAGTTGTGCCACAAGCTCCTCTTCTCCCCAATTCTATTCAATACCTCCTCATTAGTTATGTGATCTACCCATCTAATTTTCAGCATTCTTCTGTAGCACCACATTTCGAAAGCTTTTATTCTCTTCTTGTCTAAACTATTTATCGTCCACGTTTCACTTCCTTACATGGCTACACTCCATACAAATACTTTAAGAAACGACTTCCTGACATTTAAATTTATACTCGATGTAAACAAATTTTTCTTCTTCAGAAATGCTTTCCTTGCCATTGCCAGTCTACATTTTATATCCCCTCTACTTCGATCATCATCAGTTATTTTGCTCCCCAAACAGCAAAACTCCTTTACTACTTTAAGTGTCTCATTTCCTAATCTAATTCCCTCGGCATCACCCGTCTTAATTCGACTACATTCAATTATCATCGTTTTGCTTTTGTTAATGTTCATCTTATACCCTCCTTTCAAGACACTGTCCATTCCGTTCAACTGCTCTTCCAAGTCTCTTGCTGTCTCTGACAGAATTACAATGTCATCAGCGAACCTCAAAGTTTTTATGTCTTCTCCATGGATTTTAATACCTACTCCGAATTTTTCTTTTTGTTTCCTTTATTGCTTGCTCAATATACAGATTGAATAACATCGGGGATAGGCTACAACCCTGTCTCACTCCCTTCCCAACCACTGCTTCCCTTTCATACCCCTCGACTCTTATAACTGCCATTTGCTTTCTGTACAAATTGTAAATAGCCTTTCGCTCCCTGTATTTTACCCCTGCCACCTTTAGAATTTGAAAGAGAGTATTCAAGTCAACATTGTCAAAAGCTTTATCTAAGTCTACAGATGCTAGAAACGTAGGTTTGCCCTTCCTTAATCTAGCTTATATGATAAGTCGTAGGGTTAGTATTGCCTCACGTGTTCCAACATTTCTACGGAATCCAAATTGATCCACCCCGAGGTCAGCTTCTACCAGTTTTTCCACTCGTCTGTAAAGAATTCGTGTTAGTATTTTGCAGCTGTGACTTATTAAACTGATAGTTCGGTAATTTTCACATTTGTCAACACCTGCTTTCTTTGGGATTGGAATTATTATATTCTTCTTGAAGTCTGAGGGTATTTCGCGTGCCTCATACATCTTGCTCACCAGATGGTAGAGTTTTGTCAGGACTGGCTCCCACAAGGCCGTCAGTAGTTCTAATGGAATGTTGTCTACTCCGGGGACCTTGTTTCGACTCAGGTCTTTCAGTGCTCTGTCAAACTCTTCACGCAGTATCATATCTCCCATTTCATCTTCATCTACTTCCTCTTCCATTTCCATAATATTGTCCTCAAGTACATCGCCCTTGTATAGACCCTCTATATACTCCTTCTACCTTTCTGCTTTCCCTTCTTTGCTTAGAACTGGGTTTCCATCTGAGCTCTTGATATTCATACAAGTGGTTCTCTTTTCTCCAAAGGTCTCTTTAATTTTCCTGTAGGCAGTATCTATCTTACCCCTAGTGAGATAAGCCTCTACATCCTTACATTTGTCCTCTAGCCATCCCTGCTTAGCCATTTTGCACTTCCTGTTGATCTCATTATTGAGACGTTTGTATACCTTTTTGCTTGCTTCATTTATTGCATTTTTATATTTTCTCCTTTCATCAATTAAATTCGATATTTCTTCTGTTACCCAAGGGTTTCTACTAGCCCTCGTCTTTTTACCTACTTGATCCTCTGCTGCCTTCACTATTTCATCCCTCAGAGCTACCCATTCTTCTTCTACTGTATTTTTCCCCCATTCCTGTCAATTGTTCCCTTATGCTCTCCCTGAATATCTACAACCTCTGGTTCTTTCAGTTTATCCAGGTCCCATCTCCTTAAATTCCCACCTTTTTGCAGTTTCTTCAGTTTTAATCTACAGTTCATAACCAATAGATTGTGGTCAGAGTCCACATCTGTCCCTGGAAATGTCTTACAATTTAAAACTTGGTTCCTAAATCTCTGTCTTACCATTATATAATCTATCTGATATCTTCTAGAATCTCCAGGGTTCTTCCATGTATACAACCTTCTTTCATGATTCTTGAACCAAGTGTTAGCTATGATTAAGTTCTGCTCTGCACAAAATTCTACCAGGCGGCTTCCTCTTTCATTTCTTAGCCCCAATCCATATTCACCTACTATATTTCCTTCTCTCCCTTTTCCTACTCTCTAATTCCAGTCACCCATGACTATTAAATTTTCGTCTCCCTTCACTACCTGAATAATTTCTTTTATCTCATCATACATTTCATCAATTTCTTCATCATCTGCAGAGTTAGTAGGCATATAAACTTGTAATACTGTAGTAGGGGTGGGCTTCGTGTCTATCTTGGCCACAATAATGCTTTCACTATGCTGTTTGTAGTAGCTTACCCGTACTCCTATTTTTTTATTCATTATGAAACCTACTCCTGCATTACCCCTATTTGATTTTGTATTTATAACCCTGTATTCACCTGACCAAAAGTTTCGTTCCTCCTGCCACCGAACTTCACTAATTCCTACTATATCTAACTTTAACCTATCCATTTCCCTTTTTAAATTTTCTAACCTACCTGCCCGGTAAGGGATGTGACATTCCACCCTCCGATCCGTACAACGCCAGTTTTCTTTCTCCAGATAACGACGTCCTCTTGAGTAGTCCCCGCCCGGAGATCCGAATGGGGGACTATTTCACCTCCGGAATATTTTATCCAAGAGAACGCCATCATCGTTTAATCATACAGCAATACCTTGGGTAGCCAGCTGAATTGACCTATCACTTAATTACGGAGAACATTTGCTGAAAAAAAATCAGTGAATAGGCCTCAACTAAGTAAAAATTAACAAAATCTTGATATACCTTGACCGTTCTCGATCAGTTCTGTAGGAGAATCAGTTTTGGAAATGTTCTTAAATATGCTAATCGTCATGCACGTTTGAGGTGGCCTGGCAGACCCTCGGTAGGGAATTGGAGAAATAAGGAATGCCCTCTACTATACATTTATTTCAGGATTAATTCTTTAAAAGGGAAACAAATGATCAAACGGACATTCAGCAGAAAAACTTAAACCTACCATAGAGTGTTGATACTGAATATTGCAGATTAAACGAACTGAAAACTCTACGTGAATAATACGATCATTTGAAATCGGGAGTGCTGTGGGAAAGATGGATTACACAAGCACACATTACGACTAACCATTCATTGCAGAGAAAGAAATAGTTCAATAATTTAATGGAGGAAACAAGATCCAAATTGAATTACAGAGAGTCGAACCTCGATGCTCGAATGCTTTAACAGAAAATAATTCCCAGTTTTTTAGTAAATTACGTCAGATTACAATTAAGAACAATGAATAGGAACTACGTTCTGTGAACAATTCTTCCGAAAGTATGAGCCACCGAAAATCACAAGCAACCACGTGGCTAACCACTACAAAGAAAAATCGATAAAATATTTAAAAAATTACGACAAGAAAGACCAGGAAATCAAACAATGAAGTACGAGAATTTATTTAAGCAAGGAAAATGGTTCATTTGCAAACATAGAATACTAAAGCATAATTTCACGAACAAAGCACTTGGTAAGAGTTACCAACCATGCACGTGGAAAACTCACTCAAATCTGCACAAAACACAGTGGCCTTTTATTAATATGACTATCTAATGTTAGAACCATACACACTGCTCATGATCAGTTACACGATTTATTGAGGAATCTAGTTACACTCATACGTGCACGTGGCCTCATGCCCCACAATCCAATTGTTATAGAGTGCAAAGAATACACGACTATAAATTTCAAAAATCGCGAAACTATTTTCAGTTCCTGCATACACAAGGTATCCTGAGTTTTTCTATAATTTTTGAAACCTACTAAGAAATGAATTAAGGACTCACTTGAACTAAAACTTACACATTCACCAAACTGAAACATTAAGGAGTAAAACTAGATCTTACCTCTTCGACGATTCCCAGCGCAGTGCGGCTGCTCGCTACTCGCCCACAGTCCCTACCGCGGAACGGAAGTCAGAAGATAGTGCAGAGACAATATACATGTCTACCGTTGCCATCTTAACAAAAGCGGCGGACCATCGCTCGCTGGTGTCTCTCTTACCCAGAAGAGTTCCCTTTACTATACAAAAGTTGGCTAAGCTATTCCTGCATTCAGAGAAACTTACCCCAAGTCCAAAGACACATAGACACTACAGCATACGACAAACACGCTTCCAAGCAGACAACCAGAGGGATGGAACAAGGAACACATAGGGTGACAAAACAGATATAGGACGATCTGCCTTTTTGTATAAAGTCAAACACTTAATATGTATCTAGCTAATGTGGAAAATGATTTAGACATAAATACAAAACAGATATGGTAATTTTGTAATGAAATATCAGTATGTGTTCATGGCCGCTAGATACAACACCCGACTGATCACCGTCTCAGTTTGAATCTATAGGAGCACGGACATGTAAGTGATACTGTTCAGAAATCTGAAAGTGGGTGTCATCCCTGAAAATTAATGAAGCGACTTGCATAGGGACGCTTCACGTATCGTGGCAGGGATATTCCATATCGGCAACCACATGAACTGAGAACTTATATCTGTCGCCAAAGTAAACTTTGTGGTCCTTTGTGTAAGTTAAAATTCACACCATGTTTCTATTTTCATTCATGTAGAAGATGTGGGCTTGTGAAACAGGATTAATCTTTTTTACCCACGCTGTAGTTCACCAAGAAATGAGTCCTATGAGATCCCGTAAGTGAATCCTCGATAGTCGCTAAAACTTCAGCATCTAGACCGGTGTGTTGACTAGGTAAATTACATAATCTGAATTGTGTGGAAAGTAATTCAAAAGAAATAGGGGAACACGTGTATCAACGTCCGATATGTTAAATTTGTTTCGATGGGAAAAAAATCATTCGCCATCTATCGGTTGTGTTATGCATTACAGTATCAGGTGATCTTTCTTAAGGAAGTGAGTATCGGTGCTCCAGTGTTTTCTAGCGTGGTACACATAAGGTAGTTGTCATTTGTGGGCCTTGTATTGAACAAAACACATGCAGTGCGACATCCTACTGCAGTGCGAGTTGGAAGAGCTGTCTGTTTGCTCAAAAAAGGATGGACTTTCGGTCGTGTTGCTGCAGATGGCAATGCCTTACCAAGTGTGATCCGTAGGTTGTGGACATGCTGCAGACAGACAGACCACTACACTAGGCGAGTTGGGCAAGGTCTTCGACGCGTTACAACTCCAAGTGAAGACCGATATCTGGCCATCTCTGTGTAGAGGTGTCGTATGGATGCCACCATAGCACTGCAAGACGAACTCGAAGGGCCAATGGAGCAGCTCTGTCAGATCAGGCTGTAATGAAAAAGTTATGAGAAAGGACCATACGACCCCAGACATCCTGTTCGAATACCCCGCTTGACACAACATCTTGCAGCTCGCCTTCAGTTCTTTCTTTGCCATTTCAACTGCTAACTCCGTGGGCATGTCATTTTGGTTTTTGTAATCCATATGTATGTCAGAGACAGAGCAACTTATATTACTGTTAAACAATCTTTGGCCTTGTTGTGGCACAGTTTTTGCCTCTACGCAGTCTGATACATTCTTAGTTGAAGTGTGGTAGATGATCGGCGTATTCTGTAGTACTGTGTTGACTTGAGATTGCATCTATTAGATGAAGAAAGATTTATTGTAAAGTCCAGCAAGGTTGAATTTGATGTGTAATTCGGAAAGCGAAAGGAATATAAATTTTGAATAACTTTTTTTTATTTTTTTTAAAGAGAAGATGTTTGAGATAAGACTTCAACACTACAATTTGTAGAGATGATTATTGGCAGCTAGTTTGTTCACTTGCTCAGAGCTGAGAGAAAGACTGCCCCAGTTCCCTGAGTCGTGCATTAACATATTAACCAACTAAGCTATTTAGTTTTTAAGGAAATTCTCTGTTAACATTGTGTCCTTATTAAATCATTGTTCACTTTGTTAACCACAGTATTGTTCTGACCAGTGTTATGTATGAAGATCACACTAAGTTTTACTCTGTCTTTTTTAATATATACTTCATTCTAAAATCGTTGTCTTCGAATATCATTTCATAGGAATAGTTACTCTCCCCATTCAATTGTTTATCATTAGGCATTACCACATTTCACCCTGTGGTATGCAGCAGTTTCAATATAGTTTGGAAAGTTTATTTAGAAGTAGAAATCTAGCTTTGCCGCTAAATGCTTGCTGTTTGCTGTTTTGCTTTCTCGAATTCTGCAAGAATGTTGTCAAGACGCGAGGTACACTATGTGAACAAAAGTATCCGTACACCTGGCTGAAAATGATTTACAAGCGCGTGACGCCCTCCATTGGTGATGCTTCTATTCAGTATGGTGTTGGCCCACCCTTAGCCTTGATGACAGCTTCCATTCTTGCAGGCATACGTTCAATCTGGTGCTGGAAGGTTTCTTGGGGAATGCCAGCTCATTCTTCAAGGAGTGGTGCACTGGGGAGAGGTATCGACGTCGGTCGGTGAAGCCTGGCACGAAGTCGGCGTTCTAAAACATCCCGAAGGTGTTCTATAGGATTCAGGTCAGGACTCTGTGTAGGCCAGTCCATTACAGGTATGTTATTGTCGTGTAACCACTTCGCCACAGGCCGTGCTGTATGAATAGGTGCTCGATCGTGTTGAAAAATGCAATCGACATTCCCGAATTGCTCTTCAACAGTGGAAAGCAAGAAGTTGCTTAAAGCATCAATGTAGGCCTGTGCTGTGATAGTGTCACGCAAAACAACAAGGGATGCATGCGTCCTTCATGAAAAACACGACCACGCCATAACACCACCGCCTCAGAATTTTACTGTTGGCACTACGCACGCTGGCAGATGACGTTCACCGGGCATTCGCCATACCCACTGAAGTGTTGGCAGAAGAGCCAACACCGTGTTGCTAGAGGAGGCCGAAATGCACGCGTTTAATTACACGCAGACTGGCGTGAGGTCTGGAACAGGACAATGTCTTGAGAACTGCAAATAAAGTACGTAGATGATGTAATACTTAACTTTAATCCATAATTGGTGTACATCGCTCTTGACGGTACAGGTTTTATAATAAGCTCAATATAACTGGTAATGGCGCCTTGCTAGGTCGTAGCAAATGACGTAGCTGTAGGCTATGCTAACTATCGTCTCGGCAAATGAGAGCGTAATTTGTCAGTGAACCATTCCTATGAACGTCGGCTGTACAAATGGGCGAGTGCTAGTAAGTCTCTCTACACCTGCCGTGTGGCGGCGCTCGGTCTGCGATCACTGACAGTGGCGACACGCGGGTCCGACGTATACTAATGGACCGCGGCCGATTTAAAGGCTACCACCTAGCAAGTGTGGTGTCTGGCGGTGACACCACACCCACACCCTGCCACATTGTGTACCGTGATTCGTCACTCCACATAACGTTTTTCCACTGTTCAATCGTCCAACGTTTACGCTCCTTACAGCGAGCGAGGCGTCATTTGGCATCTACCGACGTGATGTGTGGCTTATGAGCAGCCGCTCGACTATGAAATCCAAGTTTTCTTACCTTCTCTCTAACTGTCATAGTACTTGCAGTGGATCCTGATGCAGTTTGGAATTCCTGTGTGATGGTCTGGATAGGTGTCTGCCTATTACACATTACGAGGACGCGCGGATTGACCGCGCGGTTAGAGGCGTCATGTCACGAATTGTGCGGCCTCTCCCACCGGAGGTTCGAGTCCTCCCTCGAGAATGGGTGTGTGTGTTGTCCTTAGCATAAGTTAGTTTAAGTAGTGTGTAAGTATAGGAACCAATGACCTCAGCACTTTGATCCGTTAGGAGTTCACACACAATTGAACATTTTTTGACGCAAGTGGCGGTACCTGCCAAATATTGTCCGGAAATCGACAGATTTCCAAGGTGCTGTGATGTGGTGAGGCTTCAGTGTTGACAAACATACGGGTCTCGTCGTTGTGCACGGTCGCCTTACCATTAGGCAATACGTCGAACAGATGCTGTTGGGCGATGTGGTGGCTGTTAATACGGTGGTGGCCCTGAATTGCTTCAAATGCCAGGGTCTATGTGTGGGGCCATCAGCAGGAATGTCTTGCAAAGCCTGAACATTCAGGTAATGGAATGACCGGTGATGAGTCCCGACCTAAACCCATCGCGCTTGCGTGGGACTTGTTTGACAGACGTGTTTGTCGTCCTGTTCCACCACAGACTCTCCAACAACTCTCACGGACTCTCACTAAAGGATAGCCTCGATAGCTGAGTGGTCAGAGCGGTGGAATGTCATGCAAAGGGGCCCGGGTTCGATTCCCGGCTGGGTTGGAGACTTTCTCCGGTCAGGGGCTGGGTGTTGTGTTGTCTTCATCATCATCCCATCATTCTCATTGACGAGCAAGTCGCTGAAGTGGCATCAACTAAAAAGGAGACAGCTCTGGAGGCCCTAGCCACAGGATATTTCAGTTAACTAAAGGATGGGAACGAATGCCACAGGGTGACCTCTGTAGACTTATACGGAACATAGCACATAGTCGTCATGCAGTCACAGAAGGCATACACGTAGCTGAAGCTCTCGAAGACCAATGATAAGCACCCAGAATAACGGGATGAATGATTGTTTGCACTATGTTTTCCACACCTGTCGGACATTTCAGTTCTTTTCATGCAAACGATCGGGGACACAATGATGTTCTATTGCGTATTTAATTTGTGATAAATAAATGGGTAATTTTGTAACATACCCAGTCCTTAGTTACTTTTCAATACAGTATGGTAGACACCCAGAGTCATGTTCCCCTAGTTCTTTTGAGCAGTGTGTATTAACCGCATACCAGCGGACATGTGTGTGTGCCGCGCCTGCTGGTATGAGAGCAGGCGCCGGCGGGAAGCGTCTCAAGGTCGCCAGACCGGCAGGCCCGTCTGCTCGCATCAGGACCACATGTCTGCTTCACGTGGTCCACTGATTACCAGAGTCTGCAGATTATCAAATAAATTACTGCCAATAGTACATTCCGGGTTGGAAATTGATGATCTGTCACTCAGAAAGTAAATGGGCAGCTCAAGGCGTCTAAATTCCGTTTTCTTTGCTACATCTGCAGCTTGTCAGCTACTTTTATGCTGTCGAAAACGTGTGACAGATAATTTTTGTGCCTATTCGTATAAGCACCGAGTAGAAATTTTCGAAAAAATTACGTTTGTCTCATTTCATTTGTGCGAAATGGCGCTGAGAATTTTCTATGCGAAAAAAAAAATGAAAAAAAGGTTATCAACATTCTACATGTTTATTCTTCCTCTACATCTACATCTACATACATACTCCGCAATCCACCATAAGGTGCGTGGTGGAGGATACCTCTGCTTTAACAACTGCTATGCATCTATCTGAGTTTCATAACCAAATTTACGCGATAATCGAACCAGCCTTTCGCCGTCGCGATCGAAAGCGACAGCAAAGCCGCTGTTACACGGCGCACCTATAGTACACCGTCTGCACGAGCGCCCCAGGCGTACAAGTCCGGAACTGCCCAGTTTTTCGCTAGTCTTATTACACACCAGTCTGCACCAGCGCTTCTAACGTATATGTTCGGATTCATAGGCTTGTTTACATCGGTTACGTCGTTGAAGATTTTTATTTATTAAGCAGCTATTGTTATCTTGTACAGGTATAATGAAATTACTTTATAATTATACAGAATTATGGACGAAATTATTCGTTTTATGTCATGTGGTGCAAGAAAATAGTTATTTTTAGATTTACGTCATTTAAATATTATCTATGCAGATTTTTGTGCCAGTGTCCGCCTTGGTCGTTAGAAGGGCAGAACGGTGACGTAGTGCCAGGAGCAGGAACTGGGTTAGACTCTGTATGGGAGCCGGCCGCTGTGACCGAGCGGTTCTAGGCGCTTCAGTCTGGAATCGCGTGACTGCTACGGTCGCAGGTTCGAATCCGGCATCGGGGATTTAAGTAGTTCTAAGTTCTAGGGGATTGATGACCTCAGATTTTAAGTCCCATAGTGCTCAGAGCCATTTGATACTTATGTAGCGTGGCCCCACGGAGAAGATAAGTTAATGCAGTTTTTACATCATCTTAATTCCCATTTTTGAGAACATTCGATTTACTTTGGAATTGGAGTCAGATGGCTGTCTCCCATTCCTGGATGTTTTCGTTAGAGTGACGGCTCTTTGGGACATTCTGTTTACGGTAAGCCCACTCAACTGATTTGTACTTGCGCTCCTCAAGTTGCCATGACCCTCCCCAAAACATGATTATGCTTAAAACCCATGTACATAGGGTCCATACAGTGTCGGATGCAGGTAGTTTACCTAAAGAGCTCGCACATTTAAGTACAGTGTTCAGAGACAATGGATGCTCGACCTGGAAAATTAACAGGGTATTCTCAGCTAAAATCAAGAACCGGGAAGTGGATAAAGAGGAGAACGCGACAGCACAGTCCCTAGCTTTTCTTCCCTTCGTTGGAAATATTTCCTTCAAAATAGCAAGAACCCTTAGTAATTTTCAGGCAAAAGTAATTTTCCGCCCAACATCTAAGATTTCGGACCTGCTGGGATCATTGAAGGACAACCTGTTATTACGGAAGTCAGAAATTTACAAAATACCTTGCTATTGTAGTGTCGCCTAAAAATCACGCACGGTGGAAGACCGTTGCCCATAACATAAACGTTGCCGTCTCCTTCTGCAATCCAACAAGTCTGCAGTTGCAGAACATTGTATGTCCGACGGACATTCAATGGAGTATGACAAAACATTAATTTTGGCCATAGCAACATATTTTTGGGACTCCGTTGTAAAAGAATCCGTTGAAATACGCATCGCGGGAGATCTAATGAACCGTGACAGCGGCTACCAGCTGGAAAATGCGTGGAATCCCGTCATCTCCGAGATTTGCTCCACACGAAGACGCCAGAATACTCCGATGACTGCGGCGAGCGGAAACGTCAAAGACAGCTGATCCCTATAGTTAAACCAGCGAGGGCGCTGCCGCCGGTCGGTGTGGTCCGTGTGTCACCGTGACACACGCTTTCGCGGCAATACTATCTACAGAATTAGCGCGCTATGTAAGGCGGATCGGAGAACATCTTTGTCAGTCTTTGATGGTTCACCTGATGATGACTGGCAGGTGTCCAGTTGAATTGTGGAATGAAGTTTACGACGACCGGCTGCAATCCCGAAATCTCTTCGAACAACAGAATTAAAACTGTGCGCCGTACCAATACTCGAACTCGGAACTTCTCCTTTCGTTGGTAAGTACTCTACCGACTGAACTACCCACGCACAACCCACGACCCGTCATCACAGCTTTACTTCCGCCGGAAACTCCTGCCCTACCTTACAACCTTCACAGAAGTTCTCCTGCGAAAGTTGCGAGACTAGCATTCCTGGAAGGAAGGATATTGCCGAGACATGACTTAGCCACAGCCTGGGGCATGTTTACAGAATGAGATTTTCACTCTGAAGCGAAGTGTGCGTTGATCTAAAACTGTGTGCAGTTTTAATGCTGTCAGGAAGTTTCATATCAGCGCCCACTCCGCTGAAGGGTGAAAATCTCATTCTCATCCATATCTCATTCTCATCCATACCTCATTCTCATCCATTATTTGTTCTAGTAAGACAACGGCAAACGTGAAGGCGTTCCGATGTGCTTGGTACACAATACGGCAGTCCTCCCTAGTGATGGTCAAACTTGGTCTACCGGAAACCTGACGATCTGTATGCCTGCTCTCAAATTTCCGTACAGTCCAATATCAGGCCATTGCCACATCCGAATGCCCTATGTACCTGGATACTGCACATTTGGACCAGCCAACTAACTGGAGACCCACAGTCAGGCTCCTTTCAAACTCTGCCAGGTGCTGATAACACTGCCTCGAACGAGTACGCGGCGTCTCCATATCCTTCACAGTGATAACTCAACAGCGGGCGCTGTTCACGCCCGTTATACACTGAGGTGACAAAATTCATGGGATAGCGATATGCTCGGCGGTAGTACCAAGCACACAAAGTTATAAAAGGGCAGCGCATTGGGGGAGCTGTCATTTGTACTCAGGTCATTCACGTGAAAAGGTTCTCGACGTGATTATGGCCGCACGATGGGAACTGACAATCTTTGAATGCGCAATGGTAGTTGCAGCTAGACGCAAGGGACATTCCATTTCGGAAATCATTGGGATATTCAATATTGCAAGATCCACAGAGTCAAGAGTGTGCCAAGAACACCAGATTTCAGGCATTACCTCTCACCAGAGGCAACACAGTGGTCGACGCCATCTGCATAGATCTGTCAGTGCTAACAGACAAGCAACACTGCGTGAAATAACCCTAGAAATCAATGTCGGACGTACGACGAATGTATTCGTAAGGGCAGCAGCGAAATTCGACGTTAATTGGCTACGGCAGTTGACATCAGTTGCTAACAGCGCGACATTGCCTGCAGCGCCTCTCCTGGGCTCGTGACCATATCTATTGGACCTTGGACAACTGTAAAACCGTGGTCTGGTCAGATGAGTCCGGATTTCAGTTGGTAAGAACTGATGGTAGGGTTCGAGTGTGTCGCGGGCTCCACGGAGCCAAGGACCTAAGTTGTCAACAAGGCACTGTACAAGCTGCTGGGGCCAGAAGGTGTGTCCGACTGGTTCTAGGCGCTACAGTCTGGAACCGCGAGACTGCTACGGTCGCAGGTTCGAATCCTGCCTCGGGAATGGGTGTGTGTGATGTCCTTAGGTTAGTTAGGTTTAAGTAGTTCTAAGTTCTAGGGTACTGATTGTGGGGCAGCGGGTGGAATAATTTTGCTATTTAAATGTAGAATGTAATGTAGAAAAGATGCATTTCCCGGCCAATTAGCAACATATATGGGGCGGCGGGTGGAATAATTCTTATTATAAAAATGTTTTGTGTAGAAAAGATGCATTTCCCGGCCGATTAACCATACGTGGGGCGGCGGGTGGAATTAATTGTTATATAAATGTTCCTATTATTTATGCAGTCTTTTGCTGTTCTCAACACAGGCTCACTAACTACAATATTGGCAACCAGAAAGTGATTAGCAAAACGTGAAGCCTGTAATTAGAATTCCTAGTGCCCACTTCATCTGAGAAATACACTTATAGCTACAGCTTATAGCTCTGAGGAATTAGGAGATTGTCCGGGATTCATAATCAAAAACGATTCTCTAAAAATGTTCACTATATTCTGAAAGTCACAGACCAAAAGACTCCACACAATCCAACTACCAGAGCAGTTCAGAGTCTAATGCGCTGATGCAACTATAACTGTTCAAACTAAATGTTTAAGTGGATGCTCGCCATAATTTGATGATAATGTTCATCAAACGCCACGCTAAATAATGGTAGAATGTCTGTCCCGCGACGGCACGTGAAAATACGACGTATGCAAACTGAAGATAGATCATTAAAGTCATCCCAGAATTAACACTTCACTCGAAAACGATTTCATGGTTACGCGTATCCCGAGTAACTTATTACGGCATCCGAGGCTCTTTATAGCAATGATACCAGTGCGACGCGACTCCCGGCACAGATGGTGCGCTAATCAGCGTCTGGAGAGAACTGGGGCCTTCTTCCTTGCGCAGCGTTCTTATATATAAAGCCGCGGTGCGGACGGCTAAGGGAACGCCTGATCAAATCGGCTCTCCCGACTAGCCGCTGGGCTAGTAATGCACCCCTTATGTTATTGAATAAATCATTGCTTCCTTTGCTGATGGCCGATGAAGCTCTCAATTTAAATGTGCAATCAGCACACAGGTAAGTAATCATAATAAAAGTCTGACGTGGCTAAGTCAAATAGTTTGGGCGAGAGAATTAATTTAATTACACTACACGCAGTAGACGAGCTCTGAATTTGCTCTTTGGAGACACGCTATCGCTATAGTTTTATTGTTGTTCTGTTGAAACTTCTCACATCTTTATGATTATAGCGAATCTCCCTTCTACTTAAATTTAAACATCGTAGCCTAATTTATTCGCCTACTTAATCTATCTTGCTTCCTTAATTTCTAAGACAAAAACCGGAAAATCATGAATTTCAACTAAAATTTTAATTTGTGAGATCCAAAATACTGTTTCTACTAAATTATTATGAAAATGGAATCTAAATATAAATTTTTAAGTTTCTAGCTCTTTTCTGTCACGCCAATGATTTTTACAGAAAAAGTCCAAATTTCGAAAATGGTTAAAGTTATTGAACTGATATTCAACACATATTGATTTAGTATTACTCCTGACATGCTAGAACCGTTTCAGGTTATTTACTTGATTTTTAAAATATTGCGCAACATTTATGAGGTCAGAGCTAGTTACAGCAGACTAGGCTGGCACACAATGAAAAGACTGATGAGAATTTTATAAGGCGTGAGTAGGCTGCTTCCCTACATCACCCTCTACTTAAATTTTTTTTTAATGTTAATGAACGAAGAAAAAAATTTAATTACAGAAAGGGAAGCAAGAGTACAGCTTAAGTCCCTATGAAAAATTAAAATTGAAATGTAAACCTATAGAAATATTAAATGAAAACTGATTACCTACTTCAATTATTTAAATTGCTGGCATGTTCACTGCCTCTTAAGCAACATTATCCCTCAAAATTTAAGCAAAATCAATGAATCACTTTGGCATACATATTGCCTTAGACAGACAAACACATAAAACATGTAAAATTATGAAAATCTTAAATCCATTAAATACATTTTTACATACACAAATTCAAAGAAAATAACATAGTTATTCATGGTACATAAACAGATAATTATATCTTAGCAGTCTTTTCTAAACCTCAAAGAAAATTTCACAAAGCATGACAATTTCATTTTTACACACGTGGTTGTAGCCGCTTTGGCTGGCGTTCTACACTTCCATTCACAAGGGTAGAGGAGGGAAAGTTGCTATGGAGTGCATCCTTCACGTTCACTCTGAATTACATGGGGAAAGGGGAGGGGTCACTGTGAGTTGTGTCCAAGTCACTCCACGCTTTCACGCAGCTACCAGGCTGCCATTATCTGGTTTGTCCTGTAGAACAACAAAAAGAGTGCCTCAGACTCTGTTCACTTAATATCTAAGGGTGGGTCACATTGAAATGGGGATATATACATTTTTTTCTTTTGATATGTTACTGGAACAAAGTTAACAGAACTCTTTCAATTTTACTCTCACGGTTACTTAACTGTCATAAAATCGGTAAACAAATGGCTCAAAACGCCGTTAGTCACGTACTAGAGAAAATTTATGCTCAAGGCATACAATCATAAATCCTATTTAATTTCAATTTATTATTTCTGGGCCGGAACACTGAACCAATGCTCGGTACATTCCTGACAAATCTGTATTTTATTTACTTAACTGACTCATCTTCGATTACCTTATTCTTAGAGATAGTATGAGTATATTTGATTAGTAGTTGTCTTCTCAGCTTCTTTGTACATGTGAGTAACTTGTGGTAATAGTACAGTTCTGAGTGTTCAAAACACACTACGTTTAGTTGACTACTAAATCCACTTATTGGTCTTCTGCTGCTGTGTCAGTTCCACATCTGCAATTATGTACTTACTTCATCGAAGTGTATTTATGCTGAGCTATAAATAATGTTTCACATCTGCCATTATGTTACTCAAATATGTTGCTAGTGTATGTACTTATTTAACACTCACTCTATTAACATTTAAAGCATAGGATAGCACATTTATTTCATATCTATAGTGTATTGCAGCTGATCAGTTTGCTCACGTGGCAATCCATTTCCATTCGATCGGACGCTGAAACCACAGGTAGTCTCTCTCGGCCTAACACTAAAGTGCATTAAGTAATTATGGACGAGCGTAATGCTAAATTCCTTAAACCTATAGGACACCATGAGCTGCTCTGTCTCATCTAACATAAGGGTACCTATGGTCGCATTCTCGCCTCCAACTCATAACCTCAATACGTGTAGGTCTGTCCTGTCACACACTACACCAAATAACGGTCAGCTCCAACCTTATACATATTTCAAGGACGTGTCCTTCACGTCTCAACCACAAACACTGTTCAATTCTATTACACTGCCATTTCTTGCCACACAAGTTGAGTTCATTCTTACAACTTATCTACATATTTTTCATAACACTAAGCAATCTCTTTTACTATTAATTAGTTAGCTCTAATGCATACACTAGGTTTCACTACCACTTCAGATCCTGCTTGTACACGAATTTGTATATCTTTTTAAATTAGTGTTGGTGGACCATTTCCAATGAAACAACAACTTTGTACTTATAATATTACCAGGGTTCTATACACACTTGTTACTCAAATACCTTTGTATCTTAATTACATCATACTTCTCTGTTGTTTATGTCACTGTTAGGTTTGTCACATTAGGTATTTGCATCACTAATCGGTGGATAGAATGGTTACAGAACTCATGGCTTGATAGCCATGACGGAAAATTTTTGTATTACAAAGAAGGAGTCGAAACTTTGGTAGATAGGAAAGATGAAGAATGAGTGACACCTGAAATGGAAAGACAATCTCACACAGCTGGGACTGCACAGCTGCCACACTGAGTTGAGGTTACAGGACAACCTCCTCCCTACAGAATTCATTAGTTTATTAAAATTTTCGTATTGGAAAGAAGGGGTCAAAATTTTTGTGGATAGGAAAGATGAAGAATGAGTGAGACCTGAAACGGAAAGACGATCTCACACAGCTGGGACTGCACAGCTGCCACACTGTGTAGAGGCTACAGAACAACTTCCTCCCTACAGAATTCATTCACTACCTATGTACTTCTTTAGGTCGATCACGTTCCTGAGACCTAATAGATTTTTACTTTTAGGGTACTCTAGCCTATATGCATTGGCATGTGGTTTTCCTATGATCCTGAAAGGTCCTTGGTATACGAACATGAATTTCTTTGTTTCTGCATTTATTTTCTTTGATTTTTCCTTGGTTTTGACAAGGAATAACTGACCTATTTCAAAACTGGTGCGTACAGCTTTTGCGTCATGACGCTTCTTCCTTTCCAATGCTCTTTTTCTTATATTTGCCCTAGCCTTTAACTTCTTCTCGTCTGTGGATATTTGCGTTAGAATAGGGAATTCTACCTTATCTGCAATCACACTGTGCGGTTCTTGGCCAAACATCAATTCGCAAGGCGCAAAACCAGTTGCATCATGCCTTAAGTTGTTAATTACATTCTCAAAATACTTCATGTGCTCTGCCCAACTTGAGTGTTTCCGAGCACAATAAGTCCTGCAAAGCCTATTCAATTCTCTCATAATACGTTCACTCATATTTCCTTGGGGGAAAAATACGAATTCTTTAAATCTATCAGAAGTAAATTGAGGCCCATTGTCTGACAGCAAATTCTTCGGATCGCCAACGTTCACGAAGAAATCTTTTTCCAACTTTTCTACCAACGTTTTTGCATTTGCTCTTTTAATTGGGTATAGCTTAACATATATACTAAATCCATCCACAACAACAAAAACATGGGTGCAACCACCTCTCGAAGCAGGAAGTGGGCCAAACAAATCACAAGCCAGTAATTCTAGCGTTTCAGTTGGCTCTACTGAATGCTTATCCCCTTGTATTCTGGTGTTAGCATCACGGACTTTCTGGCACACTACACAAGATGATAGACGCTTGGCAACACGGCGGTACATGTTGTCAAACACAACTTTCTCTTTTAATTTTGCAATGCACTTCTTTGCACCATAGTGCCCATACCTCAGGTGTACATAGTCGATTAGTAAGTCTACATGTTGTGAGGGAAAGCACAGCTTCCACTCAGAAACACCTACCTTTTTCCTCCTAAACAGAATACCTTTATGCAGACAGTAGTATTGCGAAACCTTATGATAGTTCGCATCTCCCAAATAGCTCTTTACTAATTTCACCTGGTCATCTAATACATTGTTTGTTCTCTATCAAAATCTTTCATTTGCTAACTGTGCCTATCAGCAGTTAGTGCCTTCAGTAGTTTGAATCTTTTATTTAGCTGGCAGTAGTGGCGCTCGCTGTATGGTAGTAGTACGAGTAACGAAGATTTTTGTGAGGTAACTGATTTAGTGATTTGTGAAAGGTATAGTTTAATGTTAGTCAGGGCCATTCTTTTGTAGGGATTTTTTTTGAAAGTCAGATTCCGTTGCGCTAAAAATATTGTGTGTCAGTTTAAGCACAGTCATGTATAATTGTTCAAAGGGGACGTTCAAAATCAAACCTGTTTTTATTTCATTGTACTCACCACATTGTAACCCGTGTGCACGGATTATGAAAGAAATCAATAAGCTTTGCAGACTTTATTGTCACAGAAAGCATCAGTATTGGGACAGATATTTACACTTATTTCAAAACGTGCTGAATGAAATGCCTCACGACTCCACTGCTTTACCACCTATTCTTGTACTGAAGAATGAAGAACCACCGAACAGAATCAGAGAGCTTGTACCTTTCCCGAATACACGTAATCTTCGACACAAAGACATAATTGATTTGGCTATTAAAAATATAAAATCTGCAGCAGACAAAAGGAGAAAACTACACAGTAAAGCAAATGCAAAGAAATTATATATTGGTCAGAAAGTTCTCATTAAAGCTCATTCATTGTCACATAAGAAGAAACACTTGAGTCACAAATTCTTTCTAGTTTACAATGGACCTTACAGAATCCGACGTATACCACATGATAATTGCGTTGAAGTTGAAACTCTGCGTATTATGAGAGAATTGAATAGGCTTTGCAGGAGTAAAGGTTTACACCACATTTCACATGTAAAACCGTTTATTGAAAGATAATCTGTTTTTTAACTTAGTCTTTGCCATAAAACTTTTCACTTCACGCTACTAGTACAATTTGTCACACTGAGAAACTGTTAACATTTAACAATGTTTTCAAGTTAACTATCCAGCCTAGAACCTAGGGAACATTAAAAACAGAAATTACGAATGCATTGTTATAGTGAACAGACGACACAATGTTGTTATTTGTACATTCTTGTTTGTTAGTTGCACGATTACGTAACGACTATCAGGCTTACATACTTGAACATATACTGGTACAGCTAATGAGATTTTAATGCAACATTTTGGTTTACTTGAATATACATTCATTTTCTGTGAGATACTAGATGGCACAGTGGTTAGTTTACGTGACAGCTACACGATTTTATCACGTCATTACTAATGAGTGACAACTTACAATGTTGATTTTGCGGTGTTTCTGTTTTATATCTGCACAGTTTTTCTGAATTCTTCTGGAAAGGAAAACATGTTTTAGTAGTAACTTTTGTGGTATAGCTACAATGAGACAGCCTTTCCGTAGCACAACAATATGTTACAGCACAGTACTTTCTTCATCACGGCAATAAGCGTAATAACTAAGATATCTATACGCAAAGCATTTCAATTTTGTTTATCATGAGGTAAGTACATTGGCTTCTGCAGAACTTAGCTTTCGGAGGACGATAACTACGACACTTCCACAGATATTATCTTACAACAAGACGCACAGTTTAGCGCTACAGTACACGATTTTGTACTTAAAACATTTATTTTTAAAGATTTTTGAATTACATTGATACAAAGGTTTTCCGAGATACATTTAATTCCATTGCTGTAATCTGTAACACCTGAGGGTATAATTACATTAATCCTCAGGGGGGTACACGCCTACTTTGTGTACCATGTGTTTGGCAAGCACAAGGAGCCCTTGCTAATTTGGCTTTTGCTTATACAACTTTACACATCGGTATTTCTCTAACACATAAATTACACAGCTATATGATCATTTAACTCAGAGAGACAAACTTTTTTTTACTACGTCAGTGACAGATATTTACGCAATTACACAGTTGGATAACTTCACACTTATGAAATTGTATTTTGTCTGTACTTTGTGAACTGTTCATATTTTTTCGGAACCATTGTGATACTATGAGAGCTTTGAATGATGTATTTGGTAAGGGATCATGATTTTTGAAGTACGTTTGAGGTAGATTACTTTATTGAAGGTCTTGAAATTATTGAAAGAAGCTGCGACGATTATGAGATGTGATTGATCTGTTATGATGTTATTATTATGATGACAATGTGTATTATGCTGTTGAGGTATGTTTATGATCAATAAGCTGAGAATCGTACTTTAAGAGTTATGAAATGTGTGTAAATGCGTGAATGTATGCAGGCGAGAATTTTTTGCACACTGTTATATTCATAGGATTTTGTTTCTACACATTTGCAACGCAAATTCTCGACCTGTGAAATTTTTTATATGAGACTGTCACTGTAGGGCAAACTGATGTCGTAAATATTTCGGTAAGAAAGTTAAGTGACCTTCACGTAATGCGCCGTGGGCACCCAGCTTCACGACAGTCGGCTGGAAAAAAGTCAGTGTGTGCCTTTCAGAGGCACAGGTGGAGAAAAAAGGAGGCCATTATCCTCGCTATTGACATTTCTTTGTAGAAAGCATCACAAATACGACACGCTCAAACTTGAAAACATATGATTATACTGTGGAGCTCTTAATTTATGATATTTACTAAGATGCCTAATGAAATGATGAGAAACATTTTACATCTATTGTCTTTCTAGTTGAGAGTTTGCTCATTTTGTTTAATATCTAGTTTCTAGTTGCACTGCAGCATTGGTTAAAATAAAATTTAATAGATGTACTAATACAGATATTTTATGCCTACAGATCCAGTAAATAATAACTTTATGATCTACTTAAAAAAAACGAAGGAGCACAAAAAGACATTTCCCTTCACAGGACTTGTATACATAATTTTCTTTTCCACTACTTGGTACTATTTTTTGTAATATAAGTTGTGGTGCACCACTTTAATTACAAAGACATTAAGATGTGAATATACATTTCCCTTATCTGCGTTGTTGCCTTTAGTGTACTATTTTCTGCTTGAGCTTTGCCATGTTTAGGTATAAGTTACAGCATTTGCTGCTGCTGTTTGCCATGCATAGTGCTACTGAATGTCACTTTGTATTACTCTGTTAAGCCAGTTTTACTACTGATTTATTTTTCTTGTTGCTGCACATTGGCTCATATTAGTTGTATTGTTGCATTTGCTCTGCTAATTTAGATTTGCTGCTGCTTGCTTTGACAATTTCCATTTTTTTCATTGCTGTTTGTGTTAATTGTTTTGTGCTGCTGCATTGCCTCGTCCCTTAGTTTAGCATCTGAGCTCAGTCGATTTAAGTTAGCTTAAGAGGGGGTACACTATATAAGAGAATGAGTCGTGATGAATTGGATGAAATGCATTGAGAAGCTATAAGAAAATGGTTTGGCCAAAAAAGTACTTTGAAAGAGGATATGAACAAAAAAGTAAGGTTTAGGGACAACAGGTTTAGGTAGGATATTCTTGGAAATAAATTATGAGGTAAGATAATGGAAAATAAGTAATGAGGTAAGAAAAATGTGAACATATAAATACAGAAAGCATGCTTGGATAGGATTTTTTTGGTGGAAACAAAGAGCAAAGATCTATGGAATGAAGTTTTGGGTTGGACTGCAGTGCCAAATGTCACACTGAAAACAAACCCTGTCCTGTCCTTTTGTATCATTCCACTATGTGTTTGTGTACCCTTGTGTATTTGTGTTCTTCCTGTCTTGATGTGTTTATCTGATAAGACTTATGTTGTAGAATTTTTCTAATACTCAGTTACATTCACTATAATGAGGAATACTGTTATCCTCAAATATAATTTGCATTAATAAGATGTAATTTTCTTTGTAAACATGTTTATAGACATTATTAATTCTGTTCTGTTTCAATGCTCATGTGTGAAATTAATGTTTCAAAAACTATTCTCATTATTTTATTTATTTACTTATGTCATAATTCCTGTAACACTGATGTATGTGTTATTTCGATTCTTTTGTAAATCCTGTATTACTACAAATGTTATCTGTATTATTATGTTTTCATGATGTTTTCTGTATCTCTGTAATTGTATTCTCATGTTATAAAATTGTAATGGACACCAGTTCATCAAATTAAGTAACTTGTAAGCATACATTTCACTGCACACATTTCTGTTGGTTATAGTATATGCACAATATGTGAAAAAAAAGAGGACTGTTAGTGCCTGCACGTGTGTTGATAATTCAGCAAGGGATTGGTTAACAGCATTGCTGGTTCTAAGGACAATTCCAAAAACTTGGTGGTTATGGACTTGCTATAATCTCCGCAAGACTCTTCGATGGTGATTGTGCACCTGCACAGTCGCAACAGATGGCTGCTGGCCGTCTCTACAAGGACTACAGTTGGTCTGCACCTTTGATGACCCACCAATACCATTATTTCTACAAGGACTACAGTGGGTCTACACCTTTGATGACTCACCAATACCAATATTTCTACAAGGACTGCACTGAGTCTGCACCTCTGGTGGCCCATCAATACCGTAATCTCTACCAAGACTACAGTTGGTCTGCTCTGTGATGACCTACCTACCAATATTCATCAAAACTTCGACTCTGGGTTTGCTCTGTTGTTGCCCATTACCTGTCTGCATGTCAAGAGACAGCACTGTCTTTCTGTTGGAAAGACAACACTACTTCTTCAAGACTGCATTGAAATCCACTACTTCCGTGTGCATTGTCTTTACTGCTCAGACTTTGAGAAAAAAGAAACTGCAATTTTACTGTGATGAATGATCAGGACTGTCATTATGGACTGTGAGAAAATTTTAGCTTTTGACCAACATTGTATCAATAAGTGTGTGCATATGGTTTTTTTGTTAATGTAATTGTGGAAAAATTTTTAACAAATATGTATTGGCCAGTGTCCAAAACAATTTGTAAATTTTTTTGTGGGGAGCATGGGGGCTATGTAAGTAGGCTGTTTAGGTTTTCTTATTGGTAACGCCACGTAGCGCTCTGTATGAAAATCACTGGCTCTGCTGTGTGCAGTCTGTGGCTAGTTTGCATTGTTGTCTGCCATTGTAGTGTTGGGCAGCTGGATGTTAACAGCACGTAGCGTTGCGCAGTTGGAGGTGAGCTGCCAGCAGTGGTGGATGTGGGGAAGTGAGATGGCGGATTTTTGAGAGCGGATGATCTGGACGTGTGTCCATCAGAAACAGTTCATTTGTAAGAATGGATGTCATGAACTGCTATATATATTAGGACTTCTGAACACTATTAAGGTAAATACAGTGTTTGTTCTCTATCAAAATCTTTCATTTGCTAACTGTGCCTATCAGTAGTTAGTGCCTTCAGTAGTTTGAATCTTTTATTTAGCTGGCAGTAGTGGTGCTCGCTGTATTACAGTAGTTCGAGTAACGAAGATTTTTGTGAGGTAAGTGATTTGTGAAACGTATATGTTAATGTTAGTCAGGACCATTGTTTTGTAGGGATTTTTGAAAGTCAGATTGCGTTGCGCTAAAAATATTGTGTGTCGGTTTAAGCACAGTCATGTATAATTGTTCAAAGGGGACATTTCAATTTACTCAGGAGAAAGAGCTTCACAAATTAAGCAAGTCAATAACGGATTGGATTGGATTGTTTGGGGGAAGAGACCAAACAGCGAGGTCATCGGTCTCATCGGATTAGGGAAGGACGCGGAAGGAAGTCGGCCGTGCCCTTTCAAAGGAACCATCCCGGCATTTGCCTGGAACGATTTAGGGAAATCACAGAAAACCTAAATGAGGATGGCTGGACGCGGTATTGAACCGTCGTCCTCCCGAATGCGAATCCAGTGTGCTAACCACTGCGCCACCTCGCTCGGTAGTCAATAACACTCTTCAGAATGAGATTTTCACTCTGCAGCGGAGTGTGCGCTGATATGAAACTTCCTGGCAGATTAAAACTGTGTTTCCGACCGAGACTCGAACTCGGGACATTTGCCTTTCGCGGGCAAGTGCTCTACCATCTGAGCTACCGAAGCACGACTCACGCCCAGTACTCACAGCTTTACTTCTGCCAGTATCTCGTCTCCTACCTTCCAAACTCGCCCGCGAAAGGCAAAGGTCCCGAGTTCGAGTCTCGGTCGGGCACACAGTTTTAATCTGCCAGGAAGTTCCAATAACGCTCTTGTCTGTCACTGGACCTTAAGCAAGCAGTTATTCGGCTTGGCATTGATTGACAGAGTTGTTGGATGTCTTCCTGTGGGGTATCGTGCCAAACTCTCTCCAATTGGCGCGTTAGATCGTCAGTATCGCGAGATGGCTGGAGGAGAGATCCGCCGACCTCGCTGGCCAAGATAGGGTTTGGCAAGTATATAGACAATTAGAAACTTTCGCCTTGTATGGGCAGACATTATTGGGCTGAAATGTAAGCTCAGTTTGGCTTGCCAAGAAGGAAGCAAAAAAGAGAGTATAATACCGTCGACTTACCGCTGCGCTGTATGGGAGCCGCAGATGACAACCAAAAGGTTGCTGCTGTGAAAAGATCACTCCCGGCTGTTGGGCCGTATGGATGACAACAGTCACTCTGGTGTCGCACTGCTGTCTGGGACGTTCTCAGGCACCTCTTCGCTGGTCATCGGAGCTCATTTCGAAACAGGACTGATCACTGAGAACAGTTCTACTTGAGTCAATAACGCTCCAGGTCTAAGACAGTGGTGGGATACAAAACCTCACTGTCGCCTGCCGTACGCCCGGACAGTCAGGAGTGATGGTATGAGGAGCAATTACTTTTCATAGCAAAACCGTTTTGGTTGTCATCAGCGGCAACCTTACAGCACAACGGTACGTCGACGATTTCTACACCCCATTTTGTTCCCTGGGCTTACATTTCAGCAAGATAACGCCTGACAGCACACACCGAGCGTTTCTACTGCTTCTCTCCGTGCTTGCCAAGCCCGGACTTATCCAAGAAGGTAGCCAGATCTCTCCCCAGTTGAGAACGTTTGGAGCATTATGGGCAGGGCCCTCCAACCAGCTCGGGATTTTGACGATCTTACGTGTCAATTGGACGGAATTTGCCCCCGGGAGGATACCCAGCAGCTTTATCAATGGCAAACTGAATAACTGCTTGCATAAGGGCCAAAGGCGGACCATCGCGTAATTGACTTGTTTACTTTAAATGCGAACATTTTAGGTTAGGCTTTACCGTGACTGTTATTGTCATAAAATGAAACAACAAGTTTACTGTTACCAGTCACTATTTATTTATTTCCACGACGCGTTTCAAAGGTTTAAACCTCCATCATCAGGTGTGTTACGACTGTGAAAGGAAACTGTGACCACTGGAGACAGTGCTACAAGTTCCTCGAAAAAATAGTGACTTGTTTAACTCATAAAGCTCTTTCTCTTGAATAAATTATCCGTTTTTCTGGAATTGCAATCATTTGCTTGTCTGTACAAGTACATCACATCTACCGATGCTGCAGTTCTGACCCCTACAACGGCAGAACTCGGATATCGCCTTGATGTTTTACGAGCGACGAGTGGGCCACAGTTTGAAATTCCGCCATGAACGAAAAAAATCTTTGGGAATTGCTAAGCGTTTTACAACAAACAACGATGTTTTGAAATGACAGTGTGACTTTATACAGACCCTGTCGCTGTAGATGCTAGGTGGGGAGGAAGGGAGGGGGGGAGGGGCTCAGAGAAGAAATTTGTCCCGGACGACACTTTCCCGGCGACGCCATTCCGAGGATATCATTCGTGAGGAGATTTCGATTTTTCGGGGTTTCCCCAGATAACTGAACGGGAACGCCGGAATGGGTTCTTCCAAAATGACACTAGCCGTTTCCTTCTTCATCCTTCCCCGATTCTATCTAGATCTCCTTCTTTGGTTGGTTAGTTGGTTGATTTGGAGGGGGGAGGGGACCAAACAGCGAGGTCATCGGTCCCGTCGGGTTAGGGAAGGATGGGAAACGAAGTCAGCCGTGCCTTTTCAAAGGAACCATCTCGGCATTTTCCTGGTATGATTTAGGTAAATCATGGAAAACCTAAATCAGGATGGCCGGACGCGGGTTTGAACCGTCGTCCTCCCGAATGCGAGTCTAGTGTGCTAACTACTGCGCCACCTCGCTCGGTAGATTTTCTTCTTTGATGACCTCATTGTCGACTGGTCGTTAAGCTCAGATGTTGTATCTTAGGACGTCGCGTCCGTAGGACATTAATCTGTAAGCTTTCGTCGTGATTCTCCTTGCAGAAAGTCGCGGTCGATTCATTGCTCTGTCCTTGTCCGCTCCCAAGCCGTGCTTGTCCCTGATAGTGCAGGTGCCGGCGAGCCATCACTCTCGGGTTTCGCCAGCTTCCTCAGGAAAACGGACGGCACCCGGGTTGACACACGCACGCGATGAATCACTCGCTCCCACTTGACGTCAGAGGCCACTGAATCAGCAGGCGACGCGAAGTGCTGTGTTGATGATCGACACGCGCGCCTCTTTTTGCGCGTAGGCGCGTAGTGTCAGTGTCGTTGCGGCTGTAGTCAGCTGTTTGGATGGCACACAACGCATATAACTCACAGAAATGTTATAGAGCAGAAGAATCACTGTTTGACGCTAGGACACACATTTCAGCCACCTTAACACTTTCCAGTTCACTTTGCAGCGTTACGCGCAGCTATTCTGAGAATATCCTCGTGTGTTTTTGTGGTGGTATCACTGCTCATAAATTCCATTCATAGAAGGGAAATATCGAAAGAGGATTATGTGAATAAGAAGGGCTTATTTTAATAGTGGTACAAGTCAATTACCTCCACTTTTCTGTCTATAATACTTTTGAAATAATGATCCAAACAAACAGAAAGAAAGGTTCGTCTCTAGCAAAAAGCCATATGCTTGAATATTTCTGGTATCTCAACTGCAGATTTTTCAGCGTTCATTTAACTTTAGGACTCTGCATCCCAAAATGAACAAAAATGGACTTGTACCACGACTGAAATTAGCCCTTCATGTGTACCTGTTTGTTTTGCTTCCGTTGTGAGCGTGTGAGTACTATTCTGTCATTCTGCGCAACGGATTAATCTGAGATGTACTCTTTACCCTGTGGCTCCTGCAAGATCCAATTTCCACCCCCACACCACTACAGAAGTCAGACAGACGCTCCTAAGGTTCTAAAGAGAAATGGCGGAAAAACTTTCAGCAATAAATATCTTCTCCACTGTAAGGAAATGACACAAAAAATTCACAACATTTCTTACGTAACTAGTGGGATACTTGGGTACTGGAGTAGTGCTACTTAGTGTAAGGAAAACATGAAACGATCGAAAATTATTATTTATTTTGCAAAAATTCTGAGAAATCACAATGGCACTTTTAGTTATGAACTGAACAAGTTGTTTCCGGGTTCTTTTCGGAATGTGAAGTTACCTCTTAAGGATAGGATTCGCTAATGAAATTTCTATACAAAGTTTAAGATTGTTATTGACCTGGCAGAATGGCTGAGAGCCGCGCCTACTCAACTTGATTAATTATCCGTTAGAATGTTGCTAGGTACGGTCGAGGCTGTCGCGTGTGAAATGCAGTGAAGTGTTCTGTTGTGGAGGAAATATGGGGCTCGCAAGAGCTGTAGCGCACAATACCGTAAGCTGCGATGACTGCTGCCTGCGCTACTCGCTGCTGACAAATAAGATAACTCTCGTTCTATCGGGATTGACCTTCGCCAATCAAACTCTCCCTACACGTTGATGAAGTCAAGGACTCCTATATACCCCACGATGCCACTCAAAAATTCACTCGCAGGCATTTACTATAACTCTGTCCGTTCACACCACACAATAAGTGTTGTGGCCAACACAGTGAACAACGCTTAATCACAAGGACTCAATATAGAGTCGTACTCCGATTCACTCTCGACAGAGGTGCTCTCTCAGTGAAGTACTGAGGAGAGACTTGTTCCTCGCTCTTTGAGTACACGTACGAGTGCACACGTTCTCGTTACGTGTTCTAGCTCCAAGAGCGACAACAGAACGGCCCCTCCCCACGCCAGACGTGAAGGGGTATATCTTTCGGTCTCTTCCATTGCTCCTTCAGCTCAAGGCGTCAGGGATATCGTCTGCCAATTAGCATTGCTCTTCTAAAACGGGAGAATGACGTTTCGTTTAATGCGACCAATCCGGAAATCTGTAGCATCAGCGTTTGGCGTTTGATGTCTCCCTGTGAAAACCTCTGAAACTGCGTGCTATGTTTGTAAAGAATGCGTAGGCTGGGCGCTCACACACAATGTAGCAGAATTTGCTTTTAAGCCGAACACGGGGTCGTTCTTCCTTTCACTCAGGCAAACGTTGTCTGCTCTACAGGCAGTCACCGTCAGACGTATATAGGCTGGCTCGTCCTCTGAAGGGACCGGCCTCCCGGCGTGCGGTCTACCTCTACCGAACTAAAAGCTCCTGTGACCGTCGTGTCTTGAATGTGTGTGTGTGTGTGTGTGTGTGTATGCCAGCCTCGAGTATTTCAATCTTGGTGCGCACTTGCGATTTACTAGTTATTTGCATATCGTTTACATGAATTCATACAACATGGACTTATCGAGTTTGGGTTCGAATGAAGCGTCTTAATGTGCGCAATACGATTGTGAGGGCGGAATATGTAAGCAATGAAGGTCAGGAGACCACGACATCTTACATGTAATGTAAAGTGACGTATAATCAGAAGTTCCAGAGTATTGACATTCGTAAACAAACTAATGTCACATGTTCAAGTAAGTGCCAACTATGGTATATTGATAATTTTCACTTATGGACCGTCTGACAGCAACTGAATAAAACACAATTTTAGTGCCATACGCGTCTCGCCTTTATTTTCTGCAAGGCATCATCAGTGGCCTGGAATATGTACATATGTTAGCTATTTTATTTACATTTTTGTCAATGTGCCTATAGGTTATAAACAGTTCTAGTGGTTGGTATTTCCTATTAAGTAGTAATGTTTTGAACTGTACTTATAGGTTGCGTAGACAGTTTCTTACATATTACGCTCCTGTTGCATTTTTGGTGTTGTTCTTTTTCCTATGAGCGCCAATTTGCTGTTTTTTCCTCATTCCACAGCACTAAGCACTGAGCGCTTGTTTTAATGCAATGTTTTGGTTTCTGTTGCCGACTGTCAAATGTTTTTGCCAAAGATCGAATATTACTGCCAAACTTATGAGTGTAACTATTGAAGTATCTGTGGTCTGTTCGTGTATGCATTTGTGTGTGTGTGTGTGTGTGTTTGTGTGTGTGTGTGTGTGTGTGTGTGAGTGAGTGTTTTTTGGTGTCGTATTAATTTAATTTAATTTAATTTTATTGTATTTATTTATTTATTTTTGTTTTTGTCCTGTGTATGTGTGTGTGTGTGTTTTGGTGTAATATATATTTTTTTTGTGCTGTGTGTGTGTGTGTGTGTGTCTGTCTGTATTTTGGTGTTATGTAATTTTTTTTTTTTTGGAGGGGGGCTTTGTGTGTGTGTGTGTGTGTGTGTGTGTGTGTGTGTGTTATATATATATATATATTATGTTATCATTTCCTTTATTAAGTGTAGTAGGGAGCCTGTGTTGATGTGTGTTTGTTCATTTATCACATGTTTGTTTTCTGCTATGGCTTTCTGGATGTGGAAGTTTTCTTGCATTTGTGTAAGATGTTTGTCATGGTTGCTTATTCTCATTATTTTCATTTCTTGTTCCATGTTTGTAGGATGATGGTTGTAGTGTTTTAAATGCTCTGCAAATGTGGAATGGTTTGTTTCGTACTTCCAACATCTGATATGTTCTTTGTATCTTGTTTCAAAATTCCTGCATGTCATGCCTATGTATACTGCATCACAACTTTGACACTCAAGTTTATATATTCCTGATTGTTGGAATTTGTCCCTTTTGGTAGTTGGCTGGCTTAGGTGTGATTGAAGGGTTTGCCCAGGCTTATATGCTATTTTGAAGCCCTGTCTCTTCAGGATGTTTGCAACTCTGTGTGTTAGTTTATGTGTGTAGGTCATGGTGTACCATCTGGTTCTCTTCTGTGTGGTGTTGTCATTGTGTGTGTTTGTTGAGTGTGTTTGTAAGTTTTCAGCTTGTGTTGCAGACGGTCCATAAGTGAAACTTATCAATGTTGTTGTTGTGGTCTTCAGTCCTGAGACTGGTTTGATGCAGCTCTCCATGCTACTCTATCCTGTGCAAGCTTCTTCATCTCCCAGTACCTACTGCAACCTACATCCTTCTGAATCTGCTTAGTGTATTGATCTCTTGGTCTCCCTCTACGATTTTTACCCTCCACGCTGCCCTCCAATGCTAAATTTGTGATCCCTTGATGCCTCAAAACATGTCCTACCAACCGATCCCTTCTTTTAGTCAAGTTGTGCCACAAACTTCTCTTCTCCCCAATCCTATTCAATACCTCCTCATTAGTTACGTGATCTACCCACCTTATCTTCAGCATTCTTCTGTAGCACCACATTTCGAAAGCTTCTATTCTCTTCTTGTCCAAACTAGTTATCGTCCATGTCTCACTTCCATACATGGCTACACTCCATACAAATACTTTCAGAAACGACTTCCTGACACCTAAATCTATACTCGATGTTAACAAATTTCTCTTCTTGAGAAACGCTTTCCTTGCCATTGCCAGTCTACATTTTATATCCTCTCTACTTCGACCATCATCGGTTATTTTACTCCCTAAATAGCAAAACTCCTTTACTACTTTAAGTGTCTCATTTCCTAATCTAATTCCCTCAGCATCATCCGACTTAATTCGACTACATTCCATTATCCTCGTTTTGCTTTTGTTGATGTTCATCTTATATCCTCCTTTCAAGACATTGTCCATTCCGTTCAACTGCTCTTCCAAGTCCTTTGCTGTCTCTGACAGAATTACAATGTCATCGGCGAACCTCAAAGGTTTTACTTCTTCTCCATGGATTTTAATACCTACTCCGAACTTTTCTTTTGTTTCCTTTACTGCTTGCTCAATATACAGATTGAATAACATCGGGGAGAGGCTACAACCCTGTCTCACTCCTTTCCCAACCACTGCTTCCCTTTCATGCCCCTCGACTCTTATAACTGCCATCTGGTTTCTGTACAAATTGTAAATAGCCTTTCGCTCCCTGTATTTTACCCCTGCCACCTTCAGAATTTGAAAGAGAGTATTCCAGTCAACATTGTCAAAAGCTTTCTCTAAGTCTACAAATGCTAGAAACGTAGGTTTGCCTTTTCTTAATCTTTCTTCCAAGATAAGTCGTAAGGTCAGTATTGCCTCACGTGTTCCAACATTTCTACGGAATCCAAACTGATCTTCCCCGAGGTCGGCTTCTACCAGTTTTTCCATTCGTCTGTAAAGAATTCGCGTTAGTATTTTGCAGCTGTGACTTATTAAACTGATAGTTCGGTAATTTTCACATCTGTCAACACCTGCTTTCTTTGGGATTGGAGTTATTATATTCTTCTTGAAGTCTGAGGGTATTTCACCTGTCTCATACATCGTGCTCACTAGATGGTAGAGTTTTGTCATGACTGGCTCTCCCGAGGCCGTCAGTAGTTCTAGTGGAATGTTGTCTACTCCCGGGGCCTTGTTTCGACTCAGGTCTTTCAGTGCTCTGTCAAACTCTTCACGCAGTATCTTATCTCCCATTTCGTCTTCATCTACATCCTCTTCCATTTCCATAATATTGTCCTCGAGTACATCTCCCTTGTATAAACCCTCTATATACTCCTTCCACCTTTCTGCCTTCCCTTCTTTGCTTAGAACTGGGTTTCCATCTGAGCTCTTGATATTCATACAAGTGGTTCTCTTCTCTCCAAAGGTCTCTTTAAGTTTCCTGTAGGCAGTATCTATCTCACCCCCAGTGAGACAAGCCTCTACATCCTTACATTTGTCCTCTAGCCATCCCTGCTTAGCCATTTTGCACTTCCTGTCGATTTCATTTTTGAGACGTTTGTATTCCTTTTTGCCTGCTTCATTTACTGCATTTTTATATTTTCTCCTTTCATCAATTAAATTCAATATTTCTTCTGTTACCCAACGATTTCTATTAGCCCTCGTCTTTTTACCCACTTGATCGTCTGCTGCCTTCACCACTTCATCCCTCAGAGCTACCCATTCTTCTTCTACTGTATTTCTTTCCCCCATTTCTGTCAATTGTCCCCTTATTCTCTCCCTGAAACTCTCTACAACCTCTGGTTCTTTCAGTTTATCCAGGTCCCATCTCCTTAAATTCCCACCTTTTTGCAGTTTCTTCAGTTTCAATCTGCAGTTCATAACCAATAGATTGTGGTCAGAATCCACATCTGCCCCAGGAAATGTCTTACAATTTAAAACCTGGTTCCTAAATCTCTGTCTTACCATTATATAATCTATCTGAAACCTGTCAGTATCTCCTGGCTTCTTCCATGTATACAGCCTCCTTTCATGATTCTTGAACCAAGTGTTAGCTATGATTAAGTTATGCTCTGTGCAAAATTCTACAAGGCGGCTTCCTCTTTCATTCCTTCGCCCCAATCCATATTCACCTACTATGTTTCCTTCTCTCCCTTTTCCTACTGACGAATTCCAGTCACCCATGACTATTAAATTTTCGTCTCCCTTCACTACCTGAATAATTTCTTTTATCTCGTCATACATTTCATCTATTTCTTCATCATCTGCAGAGCTAGTTGGCATATAAACTTGTACTACTGTAGTAGGCATGGGCTTTGTGTCTATCTTGGCCACAATAATGCGTTCACTAAGCTGTTTGTAGTAGCTAACCCGCACTCCTATTTTTTTATTCATTATTAAACCTACTCCTGCATTACCCCTATTTGATTTTGTATTTATAACCCTGTAATCACCTGACCAAAAGTCTTGTTCCTCCTGCCACCGAACTTCACTAATTCCCACTATATCTAACTTTAACCTATCCATTTCCCTTTTCAAATTTTCTAACCTACCTGCCCGATTAAGTGATCTGACATTCCACGCTCCGATCCGTAGAACGCCAGTTTTCTTTCTCCTGATAACGACGT
Source organism: Schistocerca nitens (assembly GCF_023898315.1). Taxonomy (NCBI): domain Eukaryota; kingdom Metazoa; phylum Arthropoda; class Insecta; order Orthoptera; family Acrididae; genus Schistocerca; species Schistocerca nitens. The sequence continues at coordinate 242,338,963 of NC_064620.1, read as the reverse complement.
CCTCTTGAGTAGTCCCCGCCCGGAGATCCGAATGGGGGACTATTTTACCTCCGGAATATTTTACCCAAGAGGACGCCATCATCATTTAATCATACAGTAGAGCTGCATGTCCTCGGGAAAAATTACAGCTGTAGTTTCCCCTTGCTTTCAGCCGTTCGCAGTACCAGCACAGCAAGGCCGTTTTGGTTAATGTTACAAGGCCAGATCAGTCAATCATCCAGACTGTTGCCCCTGCAACTACTGAAAAGGCTGCTGCCCCTCTTCAGGAACCACATGTTTGTCTGGCCTCTCAACAGATACCCCTCCGTTGTGGTTGCACCTACGGTACGGCCATCTGTATCGCTGAGGCACGCAAGCCTCCCCACCAACGGCAAGGTCCATGGTTCATGGGGGTTATCAATATACCGTAGTATTACGCGCAACTGAGGAGTGCCAACTATGTGTAGAAATGAGAAACAAATCTGACTGCGAGAATGTAAACGAAATATGCCCTGTCTGAACCAACACTGCCTGTTGCAAAAAAAAATAAAAAATAAAAAAATACAACACTGAAAACCCATATATCCTGTATTTGACTTACCTGCATCACAATGGAAAACACTGTGCAACTGCTCTCGTAGAAAAGGGTGCATGTCAGTTTCTAAGCTGCTACTGACTGCAGAGAATCGCTGTAGTACAATGTGAGCCTTTAAATACATGTAATGCAAACTTGGTTCTTATAATATTTATCTCTCATAAAAAAAGGATGTTCATCAAGTAATGGGAGCTGGATAAGGTCGTAGGATAATCTGAGTTACTCTCTAGACAAAAAAAGAAACTGTATTAAAATAAATTCCGCTAAAAGAATCTAGATACTGTTCCATTAACAAAATTTCACCATTGAAGGCTTACAAGCAATAAGAAAAGATTTCATTACAAATTAAAATTAAGTAAGGTCAACACTGGAGACAGAAAAATGTAACTCAGCACGAAAATTTATTCTAACACAGAAGTCCTCATACTGATGATTAAATTTTTTTCTACGAACTTGCAGCATGCTGAAGATGAAAAATAGGTCGTAAATTGTTTTACAATTGAAACAAATGGTTGTGGCTACATCATAAGTTGCGGTGAGAGGGTTCTTTTTTTTTTTTTTTTTTACTCCTTGCTGGTGACTAGTTTCTGACACCTGTGTCCATTTTCAAACCATCAATACCGTAAGTGTGCCAATACAGCTGACAGGTGCCGTATTTACTGTTGGTGAGTCGGTCATAGTGCCGCTTTGATCATCACTGCAGGGGCAGTTTTTGTACAAAGGCTATCGCCTGTATTGTCACACGTACAATATGGATGGTTTGAAAATGGACACAGGTGTCCGAAACTAGTGAACATCAAGAAATAAAAGAAAGATACTTCTCAAGAAAACTTATGACGGAGCTACAAATATTTCTTTTCGTCTTTTCAGATCCATTAACATTGACTGTGACAAAACTTTATAATAATAGCAAGAAATTTCTAATTTGGATGTTTCTGTTGAACCAAGAATATCTAATTAAATGTTGCCGCAATGAAGTAAAAATATATTCATTCGTTACCTTAAATCCCACTGTTCTCAAAATAGTGTCTGTCTTAGTAAATCCATCTCATTCAGTGCAGAATGATAATATTCCTTTTGTAATAATAATATCTTCCATCGGATCAATAAAATAATTCCCAAGATCACCATGTCCTGCGTCCTTCCTGTAGAAGCTCACTATCGCGACACCCTGCTACAGTTTTCTGTCTCCTCGCGATCAACACTGAACACCTGCGCACCTTGGTAGATGAAAGGTGACCTAACTAGTCTCCGACTTGTTCCTGACGATACAAATATTACATGTGCGTCCTAAAACATCCAAAAACAAGTAAGTTTTCTAAAAAATTACTTACACACCTAGATCGTCTGTTAATATGTGTTTACATTTTATCTATGTTCATCCCTTTCCGTCTACCCTCACGGACAAAAGCTTATCGGAGCAAGATCCGCCATTATTAGACGCCAACAGAAGTGACAGTTGCGGTTGACTCGTCGAGCACGTAATCTCAAATTTGGATCCAGAACGAATCCCTCACTGTGGAGCAGACTGTGCACTGCTTTGAAACTTCGTAGCAGATTAGAACGGCCCGAAGTCTGGAAAGTCGGAGGTAGGTAATAGCGTAAATGCAACTGGGGGGCAGGTCCTAGACTGTGTCTGGGTAGGTCAACCTGTAGGACTGTTGCCCGCTGAAGGCAATCAAGGAGCGGGGTTCGAGTCCCGGTCCTCTAGGACTAATATGCTTCCTAGGCACATACTATCCCATGACAGTCTAGTTTTCTAAGTTTCAACACACATCTGTAAGTAAGGAATCTACCCAGATTAATCCTTGCAGATTAAAACTCTTTGTCAGACAAAGACTTTAAGCATTTAGTGGCAAATATCATACAGACTGTCCGCCTGGTTAGCTGAGTGGTAACTTATTTGCCTACCAAGCAGCAGGCCCGTGTTCAGTTCCCGGACGGGTTGGAAATTTTCTCCGCTTGTGGACTGCGTGTTGTGTTGTTGTCATCATCATCATCTCATCATCAAGTCGCCCACTGTGGCGTCACCTGAATGGAGCGTTGCAACCCGGCGGCCGAACTTCCCCGGATAGGGCCTCCCGGCCATCGATGTCGCACGATCATTTCACTTTCATCCTACAGACTGACATATACTGGAAGCTTTCTATAAAAATTTATCTACACTCATGCTCATAAATTAAGGATAACTGCAGAATGTGGTGCCACACAACATGGCACGACACAAAACTGGCGCTAATAGCATAGACACATAGGGAACACAGACGACACAGATCTGTAAGTCCACGGTATTGGTGATAAGTTGAGAAAACCGTCCCGAAACACATGTGCTACAAAACGCCACTGTTTCCTGCGCATGTACCCCGACATCAATATGCGATATGATCACCATGCACACGTACACAGGCCACACAACGGGTTGGCATACTCTGGATCAGGTGTTCGAGCAGCTGCTGGGTTACAGCCTCCCATTCTTGTACCAGTGCCCGTCGAAGCTCCTGAAGTGTCGTCGGAGTTTGAAGATGTGCAGCGATACGTCGACCGAGAGCATCCCAGACGTGCTCGATGGGGTTTAGGTCTGGAGAAAAGGCAGACCACTCCAATCGCCTGATATCTTCTGTTTCGAGATACCCCACCACGATGGCAGCTCGGTGGGGCCGTGCGTTATCCTCCATCAAGAGGAAGGTGGGACCCACTGCACCCCTGAAAAGGCGGACACACTGGTGCAAAATGACGTCCCGACACACCTGACCTGTTACAGTTCCTCTATCAAAGACATGCAGGGGTGTACGTGCACCAATCGTAATTCCACCCCACACCATCAAATCACGACTTCCATACAGGTCCCTTTCAAGGACATTATGGGGTTGGTATCTGGTTCCTGGTTCACGCCAGATGAAAACCCACCGAGAATCACTGTTCAGACTATACCTGGACTCGCCCGTGAACATAACCTGGGACCACTGTTGCAATGACCATGTACAGTGTTCTTGACACTAGGCTTTACGGGATCTCCTGTGACCCGGGGTCAGTGGAATGCACCTTGCAGTTCTCCGGGCAAAGAAAAACCATGTCTGTTCAGTCGTCTGTAGACTGTGTGTCTGAAGATAACTGTTCCAGTGGCTGCGGTAAGGTCCCGAGCAAGGCTACCTGCAGTACTCCGTGGCGTCTGCGGGCACTCATGGTGAGATATCGGTCTTCTTGTGATGTTGTACACTGTGGACGTCCCGTACTGTAGCGCCTGGACACGCTTCCTGTCTGCTGGAATCGTTGCCATAATCTTGACATCACACTTTGTGGCACACGGATGGCCCATGCTACGACCTGCTGTGTTTGACCAGCCTCTAGTCGCCATAGTATTCTACCCCTCATAACGTCAATCAATATGTGTTCTTTGAGCCATTTTCAACACACAGTCACCATTAGTACGTCTGAAAACGTCTGCACACTTACTCGCTGCACCGTACTCTGCCATGCACCAACACACCTCTGCGTATGTGGACTGCTGCCAGCGCCACCGTGCGACGACCGCAGGTCAAATGCACCGCATGGTCATACCCCGAGGTGATTTAAACTCGCAAACCGCCCACCAGAGCGTTGTTTCACCATGTATCAGCATTATCCTTAATTTATGAGCATGCATATATAAATGAAAATACTGAGTATAACTTTCTCCTCGCGTAAAGTGCGCTTTAGATACCGTATTCAATTTCTCAGCAATACTGACTGTTTCTTGTCGCATGTGAACTGTGTCGCGAAACAAAACTTTAAACTTATTGAAATACTGAATTTGAAATACTGAGAACTCTCAATATCTATTTAAGTGAAACTCAATACTGAAATACATTACGAAAATTGAGCAACATGAAGGGCAATTTCTGACTTGAAATGTCGACAGAAATAAAACACCGCTCCACTGAGAAGAAAAATAACTCTCTGAGATTACCTACACTGTTCACTGTAAATTAATCTGCTTGCTTTGCGCAAGACCTGGCAATTCTGACTACGAACTGTTTCCTCATACGACTGCGAAGTGATATCTGCCCTGAAATAAAAGCGACTTACCTCACGCGTAATGTTTTGTGTCTGATGTACTGACGTCCCCGAAAGCAAATACGAATCAGCAGATGCAGCACTTAAAAAAAAAATAAACTACTCACAGAAAAATTCGATTTCTCCTTGTCAGAAAAAATCTGTGACTTCGTATCACGTAAGGTGCAATGCAAACACGACGAAATATACAAAACTTTACAAAGAAAGATGGAGGAGGGTTTCACTGTAAATAGAGTCATTCTTGGAAAATTAACTCTAGTTACAGTCAAAAAGATTGTACAACATAAAAATACTGTAACAATTACGAAATTCTCTCAGTACAAAAATTACAGATATTCCAACCAATTGTGTTGTTTCTGACACAATGAAAACAAAGAGGTGAAATTAACAATAATGGGCCGGACGCAGTGGCCGAGCGGTTCTTGGCGCTGCAGTCTGGAACCACGCGACCGCTATGGTCGCAGGTTCGAATCCTACCTCGGGCATGGGTGTGTGTGATATCCTTAGGTTAGTTAGGTTTAAGTAGTTCTAAGTTATAGGGGACTGATGACCTCAGATGTTAAGTCCCATAGTGCTCAGAGCCATTTGAACCATTTTTTTAACACTAATGATGAATGAAACTTCCTGGCAGATTAAAACTGTGTGCCCGACCGAGACTCGAACTCGAGTCTCGGTCGGGCACACAGTTTTAGTCTGCCAGGATCAGCGCACACTCCGCTGCAGAGTGAAATTCTCATTCTGGACTAATGATGAATGTTACTAGTTATGAGGGACAAAGATTTCCTTCAATTAATAATTCTGAGAAATAAGCATTTCATTCTTGCACATTCATTGTTTACCATGAAAAATTCCTCCAAAAATAGAATCAAAAATATGGCTACAGCTACCGTCCCATGTCCAATTTTTGTATTGGTCTCTTGTTCGATTTTGGGAAAACAAGCGAAGATCACTTTTGGCGACACTGTCTCTGGAGGGCCCCTTGAATGTGTGCGCTCAACGACCTGACGTTAATGCTAATCAACTCGAAACCGGTGCAACGTATAGATTTTTTTCCTTAACAGTTATTTCTCAGCACAACATATCCTGCAACACCCTTACAAGCTTTTGACACTTTTTCTGGCCACCGTGTGTACTATAAAGTTGATTGAGGGCGTTCAGTGTACTTCTGCACAACCTTTAAAAAAGTGGTTTTCTAACAGAGTAGGTTATTAAGAAATATGGTGTAAATGTGTCTATTTCTCTTCAAATCTTCCCTGTACTATTCGCAACCGTCGACTCCCATTTCTTCCTGAATCAAGTCCACCCCCTCACAGAGTCTTTCAGTGTACTCTTTCCATCTGTTCGCTCTCTCCCCCTCGCTTAACAGTGGAATTCTCATTTGGTTGTTGTTGTGGTCTTCAGTCCGAACACTGGCTTCGTCCGGCTCTCCGTGTTACTCTGTAAGTTCTTCCCGCAGTATCATATCTCCTATCTCCCAGTGCAGTCACGCCCGTGCTGACCCTCACGTATGCTAAGCTAAAGAGACGACCGCGTCGCTTGGGCGCCCTGGATTCTCCAGCAGTGGGCGACAGATTGAGCGAGACGAGTGTGACGCAGGAAGCCTGCCGCCTCACTCTCTGCGCTTAATGCCCGCCGGAAATCCAATCAGGGGCGACGACGCGGCGCGACGCGACGCGTCACCAGGCGGGCGGAACACTCACTGCTTACTGCTGTCCGCTGCTGGATGTGACAGGGGACGTGGAAACCAAAACCCCGTCCGTCGATGCGCTGCGGGGACACTGAGTGGCGGAGCGAGGAGGCCCAGCCTAACCTCGTGGCGGACTGCCATCGGATATCTCGTCTCGACGGACAACTTGTGACGAGCGCAGCGTGCCTAGCTTTTCTTGTACTGAGTCTCGTCTGACCACGAGTGGTCATCTTTGTTTGCGCATCGGCGCTAAAATCCCGTGTGTTGTGTGCTGTGCAGCTTGGAACCTGAACAGTGAAAGTGAAGTTACGATGGAGCATCCTTTTTGCCAAAAAATAAAACTGTAGTAACCCCTTTTTCATAGGCCACAAGAAGTATACTTACCACCAGAGCTCCAAAACTACCGTAAGCTACCATAGAGTATCGTAAGCAAGCATATAATATTCCTGGCAGCCTTGGTAAATTAAGGTCATACCCGCATTACTTGTAGGTTAGGTGTGTTGCATATCTATTGGGCGTTACCTCATATGATCGCTTTGTTTACATATGCGATTAGTGTCTTCGTAGATTCTCCTAGAAACCGGAGGTGGCGAACAGTCTAGGAACTCAGTGAGAATATACAGGGTGGTCCATTGATCGAGACCGGATAAAATATCTCACGAAATAAGCGTCAAACGAAAAAACTACAAAGAACGAAACTTAACTTGAAGGGGGAAACCAGATGGCGCTATGGTTGGCCCGCTAGATGGCGCTGCCATAGGTCAAACGGATATCAACTGCGTTTTTTAAAATAGGAACCCCCATTTTTATTACATATTCGTGTAGTACGTAAAGAAATATGAATGTTTTAGTTGGACCACTTTTTCGCTTTGTGATAGATGGCGCCAGCTATTTTTAAGATTACGTTTTAGTTCATTATTTTTTATTTTGATTTTATAAATATTTTAGGTTTTATATTAAGATTATTAATTTAATTTTAAAATTTTTGTAATAATAATAGAATTAGTATATTTATTTCTATAAAATTTTTACCTTTAGTCACAGACGTATGCCTCACAATTTTAGACGAACGGTTGGTAACAGGTACGTTTTTTCAATTAAAATATAGAACGTAGGTACGTTTGAACATTTTATTTCGGTTGTTCCAATGTGATATATGTACCTTTGTGAACATCTCATTTCTGAGAACGCATCCTGTTACAGCGTGATTACCTGTAAACACCACATTAATGCAATAAATGCTCAAAATGATGTCCGTCAACCTCAATGCATTTGGCAATACGTGTAACGACATTTCTCTCAACAGCGAGTAGTTCACCTTCCGTAATGTTCGCACATGCAATGACAATACGCTGACGCATGTTGTCAGGCGTTTCGGTGCATCACGATAGCAAATATCCTTCAACTTTCCTCACAGGAAGAAATCCGGGGACGTCAGATACGGTGAACGTGAGGGCCATGGTATGGTGCTCCGACGACCAATCCACCTGTCATGAAATATGCTATTCAATAACGCTTAAATCGCACGCGAGCTATGTGCCGGACATCAATCATGTTAGAAGTACATCGCCATTCTGTCATGCAGTGAAACATCTTTTAGTAACATCGGTAGAACATTACGTAGGAAATCAGCATACACTGCACAGTTTACAGTGCTATCGATAAAATAAAATGGGGGCCAGTAATCCTTCCTCCCATAATGCCGCACCATACATTAACCCGCCAAGGTCGTTGATGTTCCACGTGTCGCAGCCATCGTAGATTTACCGTTGCCCAATAGTGCATATTATGCCGGTTTACGTTACCGCTGTTGGCGAATGACGCTTCGTCGCTAAATAGAACGCGTGCAAAAAATCTGTCATCGTCCCGTAATTTCACTTGTGCCCAGTGCAGAACTGTACACGACGTTCAGAGTCGTCGCCATGCAATTCCTGGCGCATAGAAATATTTTAAGGGTGCAACCAATGTTGATGTAGCATTCTCAACACGGACGTTTTTGAGATTCCCGATTCTCGCCCAATTTGTCTGCTACTGATTTGCGGATTAGCCGCGACAGCAGCAAAAACGCCCACTTGGGCGTCATTATTTGTTGCAGGTCGTGGTTGACGTTTCACAAGTGGCTGAACACTTCTTGTTTCCTTAGATAACGTAACTATCCGGCAAACGGCCCGGACACTTGGATGATGTCATCCAGGATACCAAGCAGCATACATAGCACACGCCCGTTGGGCATTTTGATCACAATAGCCATACATCAACACGATATCTACCTTTTCCGCAATTGGTAAACGGTCCATTTTAACACGGGTAATGTATCACGAAGCAAATACCATCCGCACTGGCGGAATGTTACGTGGTACCACGCACTTATACGTTTGTGACTCTTACAGCGCCATTTATCACAAAGCGAAAAAAGTGTTCCAACTAAAACATTCATATTTCTTTACATACTACACGAGTATGTAATAAAAATGTGGGTTTCCATTTAAAAAAAACGCAGTTGATATCCGTTTGACCTATGGCAGCGCCACCTAGAGGGCCAACCATAGCGCCATCTGGTTTCCCCCTTCAAGCTAGAAGAATTTCGTTCTTTGTAGTTTTTTCATTTGATGCTTATTTCGTGAGATATTTGGCCCGGTCACTATCAATGGACCACCCTGTAAAATGGGCCGCATAACATAGGGAACATTTTTGTTCTGTATAGTTATCCTTCTGTCTGTTACTTAAAAATAAACAATATTTAAAGCAAAATTGTAATTATAAATGTTTAATTCAGGTTTTATTAGAAAATTATTGATATGTAACATGAGACAGAGGGATATTGCAATTATTTTTTAAAAAAGCAATACAGATTTATCGTATGGACCTAAAAAAAGTAAGTTCATCAAAAAAAGGTAAAATTAAAAAAAGACGCAAAACAGAAATACATCATACATCGCCTCAGTACCTTGATGAACTTATATAAATCACGTTTCTGTCATTCATCAACAACTTTTGCATTTATCAATAATTACAGGAGACTCTTGCCTTTGATCGTGATGAAGAACGTTCTATCAAGACAAAATAACAAAAATAATTATATAGATTTTTATGTTTGTGCATGGAATCTGAGCTCGTATCAAATGTAATTCATTTCTTTACATAAAAGCTCAGAAGTTACGCGATCAACTAATTTATATTAATTATAATATGCAATTTATAATCTGTAGTGATATAAAGTACACAATTGACAAACACTGAAGGATGTGTGGTTCTAAACACTTGGAAACAAAGAGAGCAATGGTCGGCTCCTAGTTTCTCCCTCACGCATTAATTTATGTTTCTTTCCCTAATACGGTCGCAGGTTCGAATTCTGCCTCGGGCATGGATATGTGTGACGTCCTTAGGTTAGTTAGGTTTAAGTAGTTCTAAGTTCTAGGGGACTGATGGCCTCAGATGTTAAGTCCCATAGTGCTCAGAGCCATTTGAACCATTTTTTCCCTAATAGTGCTACCAACATCACCGGTAATCCTACCATTTACTGCGTCATTCATGTGCTCTACTAAAAATACTTACCATCAACTGTGTTTCTTTACTGCTTCCACAGGAAGACATCGTACCACTTCTGTACCCACCTGGCATCTAACGGTAGCCCGCTGCACCAGCTGTAGTTAATGCTTGTTGTGAAACATGGGTTTTAATTGTCATGAAATGTGTCTCGTGTCTTTCAGGGTCCGTGGTAAGTTTACATACCACAAAATAATGTTTTTTAAAAGCCAGTGGAAATTACACTTATCACATAAAATTTTTTTGTCGATACATGGGAAGTATACTTGCCAAAAAATTAATATTTCCTTATGTGTACTTTGAAAAGCATACTTAATACCAGTGCTGAGTTTCCGGGTATACGCTCGAGAATGCGTCCTCTTTTAATTTTTTGAATCCTCATAGCGAGAAAAAAGCTACATTTCATTTATATTCAAATACATCAAAATCATACGTCAATGACGTTATTAGCAAAAGCAGGTAATGATTTCAAATTTTGTCTGCGTCTAGGGCATTTATAAATGGAATCTTGGTATTCCTTGTCATGGGAGCCAATCTCACAGCCTTGTCAAATTGTGACGAGAATATCTATCTGTGCAGTATTATTGAAATCTTTCCGCATCTAATGGTAAGAGTCACGGAAATAAGTAACAGTCTTATGCGGTCAGGCTTTAAAATACACACATTAAAAAAAGTTTTGCATCACCCTGGTTCCCAGAACTCCGGAAGATAGACGTTGACTGTGGATATTGTATCACGGACACAGTCCCTTTGACTGTTCACAGATGTCACTAAACCCGCTCAAAGATGTAAACAACCATGCATGAGCAGCGTCTATTAGACGGACGGGGTCCGACAACCAATCAGTTCCAGTCATTCCACCAGGAAGGAGGTACGCGGCTCGTGTTGTCTGTAGTTCAGCTATGCCTAGACGGTCAATACCGCGGTGCAGCCACGGGACGTCGTGTTACGTCTCAAACTGTGCGCAATAGGCCCCATGATGCGCAATTTCGCCCCCGAAGTCCATGGCGAGGTCCATCTTTGCAACCGCGACACCATGGAGGTCGATACCGATGGGCCCAACAACATGCCGAGTGGACCGTTCAGGATTGTCATCATGCTGTCTTCACCGATGAGTGTCGCATATGCCTTCAACCAGACAATCGTCGGAGACGTGTTTGAAGGCAACCCGGTCAGGCTGAACGCCTTAGACACTGTCCAGGGATCAGCAAGGTGGAGGTTCCCTGCTGTTTTGGGGTGACATTATGTGGGGCCGACGTACGAGGCTGGTGGTCATGGAAGACGCCGTAATGGCTGTACCATACGTGACTGCCATCCTCCGACCGATAGTGCAACCATATCGGCAGCACATTGGCGAGACATTCGTCTTCATGGACGACATTTGGCGGCCGCTTCGTGCACATCTTGTGAATGACTTCCTTCAGGATAACGACATCGCTCGACTAGAGTGGTCAGCACGTTCTCCAGACATGAACCCTATCGAACATGCTTGAGAGAGATTGAAAAGGACTATTTATGGACGACATGACCTACCAACCACTCTGAGGGATCTACGCCGAACTGCCGTTGACGAGTGGGAAAATCTGGACCAACAGTGCCTTGATGAACTTGGGGATAGTATGCCACGACGAATACAGGCATGCATCAATGCAAGAAGACGTGCTACTGGGTATTAGAACTACCGGTGTGTACAGCAATCTGGACCACCACCTCTGAGGGGCTTGCTGTATGGTGGTACAAAATACAATATGTGGTTTTCATGAGCATTGAAATGGGCGGAAATGATATTTATATTTAGCTCTATTCCAATTTTCTGTACAGGTTCCGGATCGCTTAGAACTAAGGTGATGCATAATTTTTTTTATGTGTGTGTATATGTATGGAGCGAACACTAATAAAACCGTAAAAATGCAGGGACGTAGTCCTGAATGGAAATGGAAGCAAAAAGGTCCTATGAAAATGTGTCCGCAAAAGGACGGTGTAAGTGCAACGACAAGAAATTATCCCGGAACGCAGTACAGAGCTGCATCGCATCCACGTCACAAAAGATGTTCAAAGTGGCCTCCATGGGATGCAATGCACGCGTTCACACATCCCTCTCTCGCAGTAGACATAAAATCGTACTTTGGTTTACATCATGTTGGTGCGTCACAAGCCTGGACCTTGTACTAGGACTCACCTCAATATCCTGTAGAACCTGTCCACCAAATCTGGTGTAAGCACAATCCGCCGCCTCCTGGCACGTTCCCCTACGATCACACAAACTCCCATAAGGAGCTGGGAATGTTGTGTGATGTGGTAGGTATCTGTGTTGGCTCTCGACCGTTTCCATCTGCTTGGCCGTACACAAGCACCATCTAGGTTTGTTCCCGAAATGAATACCGGTTCATTCTGCTGCTACAGTACGCTGCGTCACTCACACAGCCTGCAACACTCAAGGAACACACGGCACGTGGTCAGAGGAAATTTCATTCGTCAGCGCCATCTACTGTGGCAACGATGCGTTTCCGGACACATGCTCATAGGACCTTTTATTTTCCGTTTCCAGTCAGGAATCCTTCCCTGCAGTTTGTCGGTTTTATTAATGTTCATTCTGTATATATTGTGTTCCAGTTACGTCAGGACTGCTTGTGTTAAATTCCAGCCGGCCGCTGTAGCCGAGCGGTTCTAGTCGCTTCAGTCCGGAACCGCGCTGCTGCTACGGTCGTAGGTTCGAATCCTGACTCGGGCATGGATGTGTATGATGTCCTTAGGTTAGTTAGGTTGAAGTAGTTCTAAGTCTAGGTGACTGATGACAGATGTTAAGTGCCATAGTGCTCAGAGCCATTTGAACCATTTTTTGAAATTCCAAACTGCAACACTATCTCGTAACAAGTTGCGGCATTGCAATCCTTGAAGTTTCGTCAACAGTCGTGTAGGAGGTCAAAGCGCTAGCATCGCTGCAGCAGGTGTCCTGGCCACGAATGGAACAGTATTTGTCTGACAGTCTTTGCAAAGCAGTGACCCGCCAGGATAGCCGAGAGCGCTAACGCGCTGCTTCCTGGACTCGGGTAGGCGCGGCCCCGGATCGAATCCGCCCGGCGGATTAACGACGACGGCCGGCGTGCCGGCCAGCCTGGATGTGGTTTTTAGGCGGTTTTCCACATGCCGCTTGGTGAATACCGGGCTGGTCCTCACGTCCCGCCTCAGTTACACGACTCGCAGACGTTTGCAACACATTCACATTGTTTCACGATTTATACTAAACGCAGACAGGTGGAGTCCAAGGGGGGGGGGGGGTGGCGGCAGGAAGGGCATCGGGCCACCCCTTAAAATTAATCATGCTATATCCGTCCCTAACCCTGCCGACCCTGCACAAAATGTGGGATAAAGGCAGTAGCAAAAGAAAGAAAGAAAGTCTTTGCAAAGCAGTAGTGCAGCGAGGCAACATCAAGTTTCGTGTTAATTTAGGCACATCACGCAGTGAATTCGTCGATTTCCACCTGAATACCGAGAGGAAGGTTCCCTGTCGGTTCTGGACGATAACGCTCCAGCCCACAAAAGGAAGATCGTGCGAGAGCTTTGGTTAGCAAAAGGATCACAGTCCTGGATCAGCTGCCGCACACGCCGTGTTTGACCGCAGTCGGGTTCTGGTTGTTCTCTAATTTGAAGTTGGCAGTGGAGCGACACTGTTACGGCGTGGTGAAGGACAGCCAAGACAATTTTACTGCAATACTAAATTCAGTTCCAAAAAAGGACTACAGAACTGTCCAAAAACACTTTTAAAGCGATTTCAGCTATATATGGATTCAAGGAGAGAATGTTTTGAATCAATACAGTAATTTCGTGAACACAGTCCGCGACTTTTATTTTTCATAGCCACAGTACCAACGGAACTGGGACACACTGTGTATACTTCTTCAACCTCCAAACTCTAGAAAACGGTGGTTTGATGACGTGCGAGATTAAGAAATCAGATGACATTTCACACACTGTTTGGGACCATTAGACTATAAATATGTGGTACTGGCGTACCCAGCTAACAGTGGTGAAATGCCTGGGCTAGCAGGACAGAGCGGATTAGGTTGTGGAAAGGGGCCAAAATAGGTTGCTATCAGTTGCACTCAACATAGAAACGTTATTTATCAACACACAGTACTACAACAAGGATGCAAAACACTGAAAACTTTAATTGACCTCCTTTGATTAACTTGAGATCGGCTGAAGGCCACACTCAAAATCCAAGACGCAAGGCCTAAGCAAGAAATTGAAATACAAGGTTCTTCTGGAGGTTTCACCCAAAAATATTTTCTAAATCCTCAATCTAAACAGACTGAGGGCTTTAGCAATTTAATTTTAATGGAACTTGGCTGGAGGCTGCATATTAGGCAATAAGAAGAGTTTCAGTCAAAAGGCAGAAGGCCTTATCTTAAAACATTCCATGCAAAATTCGGCTGATGGACCCAAACTCGGCTGAAAGTCGCACAACAGCAAATAATTTAACGGCTTAAGCCCTAGAAAGAAGAGTTTCCATTTTAAAAGACAGAAGGCCGCATCTTGAAACATTTCATATAAAATTCGGCTGAAGGCCCCAATAAGGAATAACAATCTCATGCCTTACGAGCAAGACAAGAACATTAATTTAAGAGGTATTAACATTCGGATGAAGGCCACATATCAACCAAATACACTCCTGGAAATGGAAAAAAGAACACATTGACACCGGTGTGTCAGACCCACCATACTTGCTCCGGACACTGCGAGAGGGCTGTACAAGCAATGATCACACGCACGGCACAGCGGACACACCAGGAACCGCGGTGTTGGCCGTCGAATGGCGCTAGCTGCGCAGCATTTGTGCACCGCCGCCGTCAGTGTCAGCCAGTTTGCCGTGGCATACGGAGCTCCATCGCAGTCTTTAACACTGGTAGCATGCCGCGACAGCGTGCACGTGAACCGTATGTGCAGTTGACGGACTTTGAGCGAGGGCGTATAGTGGGCATGCGGGAGGCCGGGTGGACGTACCGCCGAATTGCTCAACACGTGGGGCGTGAGGTCTCCACAGTACATCGATGTTGTCGCCAGTGGTCGGCGGAAGGTGCACGTGCCCGTCGACCTGGGACCGGACCGCAGCGACGCACGGATGCACGCCAAGACCGTAGGATCCTACGCAGTGCCGTAGGGGACCGCACCGCCACTTCCCAGCAAATTAGGGACACTGTTGCTCCTGGGGTATCGGCGAGGACCATTCGCAACCGTCTCCATGAAGCTGGGCTACGGTCCCGCACACCGTTAGGCCGTCTTCCGCTCACGCCCCAACATCGTGCAGCCCGCCTCCAGTGGTGTCGCGACAGGCGTGAATGGAGGGACGAATGGAGACGTGTCGTCTTCAGCGATGAGAGTCGCTTCTGCCTTGGTGCCAATGATGGTCGTATGCGTGTTTGGCGCCGTGCAGGTGAGCGCCACAATCAGGACTGCATACGACCGAGGCACACAGGGCCAACACCCGGCATCATGGTGTGGGGAGCGATCTCCTACACTGGCCGTACACCACTGGTGATCGTCGAGGGGACACTGAATAGTGCACGGTACATCCAAACCGTCATCGAACCCATCGTTCTACCATTCCTAGACCGGCAAGGGAACTTGCTGTTCCAACAGGACAATGCACGTCCGCATGTATCCCGTGCCACCCAACGTGCTCTAGAAGGTGTAAGTCAACTACCCTGGCCAGCAAGATCTCCGGATCTGTCCCCCATTGAGCATGTTTGGGACTGGATGAAGCGTCGTCTCACGCGGTCTGCACGTCCAGCACGAACGCTGGTTCAACTGAGGCGCCAGGTGGAAATGGCATGGCAAGCCGTTCCACAGGACTACATCCAGCATCTCTACGATCGTCTCCATGGGAGAATAGCAGCCTGCATTGCTGCGAAAGGTGGATATACACTGTACTAGTGCCGACATTGTGCATGCTCTGTTGCCTGTGTCTATGTGCCTGTGGTTCTGTCAGTGTGATCATGTGATGTATCTGACCCCAGGAATGTGTCAATAAAGTTTCCCCTTCCTGGGACAATGAATTCACGGTGTTCTTATTTCAATTTCCAGGAGTGTATATGCCTCTACATACACACTCCGCAAGCCACTATGAGGAGCATGGTGGACGCTATTCTGTACCACTACTGTAGTATATATTCACCGCCTTTCCTGTTCCACTCTCAAATGGAGGGAGAGAAAATCACCTATCTGTATGCTTCAGTATGAACCTGGACTCACATTCGGAACGTCGGCGGTTTAATCCAGTGTCCGGTCATTCTGATTTGGGTTTTCCGTGATTTTCCTAAGTAGCTCCAGGTAAATGGTTCCTCTGAAAGGGCACAGCCGATTTCCTTCCTCATCCTTGAAATAATCCGAGCTTGTGTTCCGTCTCTAATGACCTCAACGCCGACGGGACATTAAACCCTAATCCTCCTTTTTCTTCTTCAGTGCAAACCCTGATTTCCCTCTTATTGTCTTCGTGATCCTTACGCGAGATTGTACGTCGGTGAAAGCACATTCGTAACATAGTATATAACAAAAAGCCGGTTCTCTAAATTTTCGCAATAGTGTTTCGTGAAAGGAACGTCGTCTGCCATTCAGGGACTTCCATTTGAGTTCACGGAGCATCCCCGTAAAATTCGCGTGTTAATCAACCCTACCGATGATGAATATGACAGCAGGCCTCTGAAATACTTCGATGTCTTGCATTAATTCGACCTGGTGAGGATCCCAAACACTCGAGCAGTACTCAAGAATGGGTCGCACAAGTGTTCCACTATACCGAAGTCGACCATTTTACTTCTCTGCAAGAGATCTTAAGCGCTCGTTCCACTTCATCTCGATCTGAAACGCCAGAAATTTAGTCAGTAAGACCTGACATTATCAGATGACGGAGAAAATTATCTTGCGTATTTTTATAAATGACTAAAGAAATTTTACATCACTTAAATGTCTTGACCGCAAAAAATATATTACGTTGCAAGTGATAAATGCTTTCCACTAGTGCACAACCGTCTTGAGACCACACACGGTAAGGCACTGTGCCTAAGAACAATGTAGGCTAGAAAGCCATCATCTGGTACTATACCTCGGTACAAGCTCGTTACTGAGTCAAGTTTCATTACACTGTTGGCTACATCAACGAAGTTACAGACTGTTATTCCATTCACACCGGACTGCTTCTTTCTGCCGAATATACTTGATTCACACCGTCAAAGAGAGAGACTGGACGTGATGAAAGCTGAGAAAGTAGTAATACTCCTTCACACAGTGAAAGTAAAATATGTTCTACTACAATTTCAAAAGAAAAATTTCAGATATTTACCGAAAATTACGAAAAAATATAAAATAAAATCCTGAGGCATGTTTATTATGAAGTGTATCTGTTTACAAAGTTTTCATATCTTCTTTACGAACTGTAACTCGTCAGCATCAAGAATGTGAAGTACAAAATTATGCAACGTTGGTCAAGCTTGTTTGTCATCAATTGAGGCAATTTTCAACTGCTTTCTATTAAATTCTTCTATTCGCTGCATTTATTTACTGCAGAGGCGAACAGTGAAAAGAGGCTTCAGCAAAAAGATATTGGTTCAGGTACTGACGGTAGAATAAGCTAGAAAGGAGACATCTCCACGTCAATCGCAACTAGTGATACGATCCCAGAGCAGAAAACTCGTGTACAGAATACAGACAGAAAGGCTTCAATATTCTTTAACAAACAGCTTATGTTTAGTGTTGTAAAAAAAACATGTACCGAAATTCCCTTACTTGTGCACTGTTGTACTTCAAAACGCCGTGTAACCCACGGTTCAAGAAAATAAGGATCTCAACCATGCTTTCCGAAAGGAACTTACACTGTAATATGAGGGGTGATCAGAAAGTTTCCTTTCGAACGCTACACTAACCCATTGCCTACATGTAGGTGCTTATACAGGGTGGTCCATTGATAGTGACCGGGCCAAATATCTCACGAAATAAGCATCAAACGAAAAAACTACAAAGAACGAAACTCGTTTAGTTTGAAGGGGGAAACCAGATGGCGCTATGTTTGGCCCGCTAGATGGCGCTGCCATAGGTCAAACGGATATCAACTGCGTTTTTTTAAATAGGAACCACCATTTTAATTACATATTCGTGTACTACGTAAAGAAATAGGAATGTTTTAGTTGGAACACTTTTTTCGCTTTGTGACAGATGGCGTTGTAATAGTCACAAACGTCTAAGTGTGTGGTATCACGTAACATTCCGCCAGTGAGGACGGTATTTGCTTCGTGATACATTACCCGTGTGAAAATGGACCGTTTACCAACTGCGGAAAAGGTCGATATCGTGTTGATTTATGGCCATTGTGATCAAAATACCCAAGTGTCCTATGTATGCTGCTCGGTATCCCGGACGACATCATGCAAGTGTCCCGACCGTTCGCCGGATGGTTACGTTATTTAAGGGAACAGAAAGTGTTCAGCCACATGTGAAACGTCAACCACGACCTATAACAAATGATGATGCCCAAGTAGGTGTTTTAGCTGCTGTCGCGGCTAATCCGCACATCAGTAGCAGACAAACTGCGCGAGAATCGGGAATCTCAAAAACGTCCGTGTTGAGAATGCTACATCAACGTCGATTGCACCCGTACCATATTTCTATGCACCAGGAATTGCATGGCGACGGCTTTGAACGTCGTGTACAGTTCTGCCACTGGGAACAAGAGAAATTACGGGACGATGACAGATTTTTTGCACGCGTTCTATTTAGCGACGAAGCGTCATTCACCAACAGCTGTAACGTAAACCGGCATAATATGCACTATTGGGCAACGGTAAATCTACGATGGCTGCGACAAGTGGAACATCAACGACCTTGGCGGGTTAATGTATGGTGCGGCATTATGGGAGGAAGGCCATGTGAATGGAATAACAAGATTTCAGATGTGTAGAAACAGCACATCATTGCGTTAGAAAACAATTTTTAACGCAACTAGTGTGCTATTTCTTCACATCGGCGTTCTTCAAAAACATTTGCTAAAACTGATGAACAAAAATCTGAATGACTAGATTGGTCTTTGCGGTGGACAGAGACGTTGAAAATGCGTCTTTACTTATTTTTATCATTTAAACACTGACCTACAGAATTTTCCCACAGTGCCGGCCGCGGTGGCCGTGCGGTTCTGGCGCTGCGGTCCGGAACCGCGGGACTGCTACGGTCGCAGGTTCGAATCCTGCCTCGGGCATGGGTGTGTGTGATGTCCTTAGGTTAGTTAGGTTTAAGTATTTCTAAGTTCTAGGGGACTTATGACCTAAGATGTTGAGTGCCATAGTGCTCAGAGCCATTTGAAGCTTTTGAATTTTCCCAGACAAAGACAACTCAAACTTAACCTATTCATTTATTACCCACAATATACAATCCCAACACAATCTAACGATATACAGTGACAACATGACTTCCAATAGTTATCACAAAAGAATCGCCCTGAATTGCAAGATATACTAACAATTATAAAAGTCCGAAAAATATGTAATTAAAGAAATATGAAACTACTTCCAACTCCGTTAATTGCCAAAATCATTTCAGTCACGAACCCCATATATATATATATATATATATATATATATATATATATATATATAAGTCACCTACCTCACAGAAAAACTTCATAACACGAACTACAGCAATTACAGAAAGCAGCAGCTACAGCTAGCTAAATAAAAAGATTCTAACTACTATAGACTCTAACTACTAGGGGGCATATGGTTAGCAAAAGAATGATTTTGTTGAACAGCAAACAATGTATTCAGAAAATTTCACCTTATTCATGTGACACCCAGTTCTAAATATTATATAGTAGTCAATAATTCCACAACCCAAACGTTATCAATAACACCCATCCACATTTTACGTGTCCTTGCGTCTCACTTTACAATGGATGTCCTACCAACACAGAGTCTCCAATAAGAAAAAAAGGTGTCCATACACTTCTCCATCCACTCGCTAACTGCTAGTCCGTCCAACCACAGAATCTCTTGCCGAGGGCGCAGAGCGCTGTCAGCGATACTGACACAGTCTATAGCGCTGCCAACATACAAACAGGCGACTTACAACGTGTGAGGGCAAATGCTGATGTAAATAGAAACTGCAACGTTCAACTTCACCACACAAGTTGTGTTGTTCGCAGGAGTTTGCAGTAATGAAAAAACAGAGGAGTCGACATGAAGTGTTCCAGACAAATGCGATAAGTCGATATGTGACGAAACCGAGCGAGGGACCCATCGGATACCTGTTATTGTGCCACTTACATGCAGTTATCATTGTTAGCAAAGTGGTTACCGCCAAGCATGAGGGTGGGTCGTTTTCCTTTCAATTCTTCCTCTAAGGGAGTAAGCGGGCTGCTAGCTTGTTGATATACAGAATGTCTAATACTTAAATACTTAAATACACAGCTCTAAAACTGGCACTAAATTTACAGTGTGCAGTCCACTTCTTTTTTTTTCTTTTTGTCTGGTACGTCGATAATTTTCCCCTGTTATATCGATATATCGATAAGAATTATCGATATGTCACCGCCGTTAATGATATACTTTTAAATATCGATGTATCGGATTACGGATATTTTTAAAAATATCTGCAGTCCTAGTTCTACCCCATGTAGTTTGCGAATTAATGGAATGATCAAGGTGTCTACCAGAGCCTCTTTTTGTTGAAGGCCAGCATACAGCAGCATACGGTGCAACTGAATGGATAACAGATCGGTATACTTCCGACGTGAACCTGTTTGGAATCTTCTGGTCACAGGTTTTGTGTCCTGTTATTACTTCCCCGCCACTGCCACCTGAATCTAGTGTGAAATCCAGAAACTGTCTCGTATTATTGTACATCCCTGACGTTTGTAAAGTTTGTACTGGGTTATCTGATGACGCTACTGAACAATTGCACCTAATCGAAATAATAAGAAAACAACATTCCTTTCCCACTTAAATGATTTTTAGGGGTACAAAATTATCATGATAGAACGCAGGCAGATACAAATACAACACAAAAAAGGATATAATTTTAAATATCGATATATCGGATTACGGATATTTTTAAAAATATCTGCAGTCCTAGTTCTACCCCATGTAGTTTGCGAATTAGTGGAATGATCAAGGTGTCTACCACAGCCTCTTTTTGTTGAAGGCCAGCATACAGCACCATACGGTGCAACTGAATGGATAACAGATCGGTATACTTCCGACGTGAATCTGTTTGGAATCTTCTGGTCACAGGTTTTGTGTCTTGTTATTACTTCCTCGCCACTGCCACCTGAATCCAGTGCAACCAATTTGTCAATAAGTAAACAAAATCTGCCAGCCAGAAAGCATTGGCAAATCTTTAGTTGAAAACTTTTCAAGCGCCTGACGATAAACTGTGTGAATGAAGTAATTAAAGTCGCGTGCACACGTTAAAATTGTTGAAAAGAAACACTGGTGTCGGAATGCTTTAATGTGTCAGGAAATTGGAAAGTTTGTAATGCAGATCAGATTAAAAAGTGCTGACCAATGAAGTCACCAGATCGACGTTGTCCCATACAGCTGATTGTGAGGATCTTCCACTCAAAAAGTAACAGAGCCTACCCACACAGTTGATGTAATCTCTGTTTAAAGACTTAAGATTTACTGCAGAGTTTACAGCTGAATACATTAGTCAACAAGAAACATTATCTGTAAGTAACAGCTTTGTTCCTACGATTAACTAGCATACTACATTACATTAGTATTTCCCCAGTCTCAATTTTATTTTCAAACAGTACGTCCTCTCCCACAACAAACGCTAGTGCACGCACTGACCAGAGGTAAAATAATGTCAGACGAGATACATGTTCCTGTAACAAGTATTCCATCTTGCACTCCACAGTTCAGGTATGTGAAATGAATGTTTAATAACTGCTGTTTAAATCCTGCTGTCTGTCTCAACATTTATTCCTGTGGGCTCAT
The DNA here is from genome assembly GCF_023898315.1 of Schistocerca nitens. Taxonomy (NCBI): domain Eukaryota; kingdom Metazoa; phylum Arthropoda; class Insecta; order Orthoptera; family Acrididae; genus Schistocerca; species Schistocerca nitens. The sequence continues at coordinate 242,317,122 of NC_064620.1, read as the reverse complement.
GCGGGGAAATGTAATGAAATATTGAAGACATGTTTTTAAAAAAAGCGTGGTGTGATCTGCATACAGTATTTTTCCATCGTGTCACCTGTCATCTAGTGTGAAATCCAGAAACTGTCTGGTATTATTTATTGTACATCCCTGACGTTTGTAAAGTTTGTAGTGGTTTATCTGATGACACTACTGAATAATTGCACCGTATCGAAATAAAAAGGAAACAACAATCCTTTCCCACTTAAATGATTTTAAGGGTTTAAAATTAACACAATAGCACGTAGGCAGATACAAATACAACACAAAAAATAAAGCAAAAAAATTATTGCCGAAAAAACTATGCGGGACTCGGTAGGCAGCAACCTATCAAATCAAGCGTGCTTTCTGTCCTCTTGTAATGACACACGGGTAGTACGACTGTGTGTTTCTTTCAGAATAATTTTACACGTGTACCGATTAACAAAGACCTGAATCTGAAACTGTTAACTGAAGAACTCACATAATAATAGTAATAATGTCGTGTGACGAGGGCCTCCCGTCGGGTAGACCGTTTACCTGGTGCAAGTCTTTCGATTTGACGCCGCTTCGGCGACTTGCGCGTCGATGGGGATGAAATGATGATGATCAGGATAACACAACACTCAGTCCCTGAGTGGAAAAAATCTCCGACTCAGCCGGGAATCGAACCCGGGCTCTTAGGACTGACATCCTGTCGCGCTGACCAGTCAGCTACCGGCGGCGGAGAACACAGATAACAAAAAATAGCAACTGTAGTCGATTTGTTACGTTGTCATTTTACACAATTTGTTACAGGTTCAGTACAAAACAACTTATGTTACTATTGTCTCAAACAGGATTAGGAGGTCCTCATTGTGGACCAGACAAGACATTATGGACAGGTTTAACATCTGCCATTGAAAAAAGAAAGGCAGTACAAGACGCGCTCCCACGCAGCGACAGAAATTCGAGATCGCAAAGTGGTTCATTTGCAAGTTTACGGCTGCTTGAAACCTGATAGCAGTTTTGAGTCAATGCAGAGTGATCATGGAAGAACCTGTCTCGATGATAGACGCGCCATTTTAGGCAGCGCTTCGAGTTAGCGAATGGACTGCTAAGTGGCTTCGCGGATACAGTCGTGGAGGGCATATTCCGATAGCCGGCCGGCTCTCAACGACCCCTCACATCAGACTACGGTAAGCGTCCCCTGTTTGGAGACAGATTAAAGGTCGGTTCGTAGTGGACATCGCGGAACGGAAGACATTTCAGTGGCAGCGTGCAAGCAAAACTTCAGCGAAACGGAATGGAGCGAAGACAGAGCGGGACGTCAACGTAAAACATCATCGGGAAAAAAGGTGTAACGTTGAAGTTAGTGGGCAGAGGGTGGGTCGAACGTCGGACGTAAACCACTTCCTGCCTTTATAGTGATGGTCGTTTTCGTCTTCAATCTGACGACTGAGTTGATGATTCTTTCCGTACCACTCTTTCCTGTGCAAGCCTCTTCATCTCAGAATAAATACTGCAACCTAAATTCTTTTGAACCTGCTCACTGTATGATATGAGTATTAATCTCCTGGCTGCCTTCTAAATTTTTATGCCCCCCCCACAATTCCCTCAAATACCAAATTGGTTAGCCTTTCATCTCAGAACAAATCCTATTAACCAGTCCCTCCTTTTAGTCAAGTTGTGCCACAAATTTGTTCAGCATTCTTCTGTAGCACCACGTTTCAAAACTCATTCTCTTATCGTGTAAACTGTTTATTGTCCACGTTTCACTTCCATATAAGGCTACACTCCGGAGAAATACTTTCAAAAAAGATTTACAAATAGTTAAATCTATATTCGATGTTGTTAACAAACATCTCCTCTTCAGAAATCCTTTCGCTGCTGTTGTCAGTATACATTTTATATCCTCTCTGATTCGGCCACCATCAGTCATTTTGTTGCCCAAATAGAGAAACACGTCATTTACTTTGTCTTGTTTCCTAATCTAATTCCCTCAGCATCACCCGATTTAATTCTAATATATTCCATCATCCTTGTTTCGCTTTTGTAGATGTTCATCTTATCTCTTTTGAAAACGTTGTCCATTCCGTTCAACTCCTCTTCCTAGTCCTGTGCTGTCTCTGAGCGAATTACGGTATCATCGATAAACTTCTCCCTGAGCTTTAATTCCTTCCCAAAATTTTGCTTTGGTTTTCTTTACTGCTTGCTCAGTGCGTAACGTCGGGTATAGGCTGCAATCTTGTCTCACTCCCTTCTCAACCATGCTATTCTTTCTTTCTCGTTAACTCTTATAACTGCCGTCTGGTTTCTGTACAAGTAGTAAATAATCTTTCACTCTCTGTCATTTACCCCTGCTGCCTTCACAAATTGAAAGAGAGTACTCCAGTCGACACTGTCAAAAGTTTTCTCTAAACTACAAATGCTGTAATTGTAGGTTTGCTTTTCCTTAATCTATCTTCTAAGTCGTAAGGTCAGTATGCCCCGCTTTTTGCTCCATTTCTCCGGAATCCGAACAGATCTTCCCCAAAGTCGGCTTCTACCAGTTTCTCCACTCTTCTGTAAATAATTCGTAGATGCTATGCCTTACTAACCTTGATTTTATTCTTTACTTTGTTATAGTGACACTTTGCGAAGCTTCCATAAGTTCTTGAATAAACTTCTTGTGCACACTCTTCCACAAAAAAGGCTAAATATCTGGAAGCAAAAACTGGCTTAAGTTTAACGACACTTGGACAATAAAAAACGCTGCGCTGTGAATAAGTAAGAACGACTACCGTTAAAATAATGTTTTTAACAGTGAAACAGCGAGCTCTATGGAAGGAAAAAAATATAGTTGTTTTTTAGGTCATTTGATACTTAGAAAGGAAACAAATCAAAGCGGATAAGGTTAAAAGGCTCTATGTGTTGCCTTCTAAATAATGTTGCAATGAATTAACAGCAAAAAAAAAAAACATGGTGTTTAAAAAAATGTCACATATTCGCCGGCCTCTGTGGCCGAGCGGTTCTAGGCGCTTCAGTCTGGAACCACACAACCGCTACGGTCGCAGGTTCGAATCCTGCCTCGGGCATAGATGTGTGTGATGTCCTTAGGTTAGTTAGATTTCAGTAGTTCTAAGTTCTAGGGGACTGATGACCTCAGAAGTTAAGTCACATAGTGGTCAGAGCCATTTGAACCATTTGTCACATATTACTGCAGGACGGTGATATTGGTCAAGACTAGAAGAAAAGATCCTGTACTTACATGCCCGGAAACGAATACCTCTTGAGATATGGACCGTTATGTGTTCTCATTCCCACCTGTGATTTACATAGGAGTATACACTACAGGCAGTGTTGAATGTGGTTATCACACGTCCTGATACATCGTTCAGTCGTTCATCGGGGTGAAACACGTGAAAATCACCTCGGCGTACGATTTTCTTTAACTCTCTAAAATTAGTTGTGGGTAGGCCACCTAAGAACTAATCTCTAAATAAATGATGACTAACTGAAACCCTCAGATGCCGACAGTTGTTGTTGATATACCTCGATGTGGACAGTTGAAAATGTGTGCCCCGACCGGGACTCGAACCCGGGATCTCCTACTTACATGGTAGACGCTCTATCCATCTGAGCCACCGAGGACACAGATGAATAGCGCGACTGCAGGGACTTATCCCTTGCACGCTTCTCATGAGACTCACATTCCCAACTGTCCACAATTCTACATATGTAATGTACCTTATAGACATTTGCCCATCCACTCATTACTCGCGCACGCTTTGGCGATTCCCGTAAGAGTTTGGGCACCCTGTGCGCATTAGCCGACAAGTCTGGTGATCTGGTGGGCCAGGGCAGAAGGCTGACATCCTGTGACACCAAGAAGGCACTTGTTCATGCAGCAACAAGTGGTAGTGCATTGTCTTGCAGAGACATGGCGTCTGGATTGTTGCAGAAAGTGTATGGCTACAGGTCGCAGGATGTTATTCATGCAGGTCACGCTGGTCACAGTGCCATGGATACGCACCAGCTGTGATTTGTGGTTGTTCCCAATAGCAACCCACACTACAAGGCCTCGAGTCTTGTGGGAATGCAGTCACTGTGGTGCCGCTCGCCCTTTCTGCGACGAACTAAAATGCGGCCTTCATTTTCAAACAAACAAAACCTGGATTCGTTCAGAAAATCTATCTGATGCCATTCCACTCCACACTGACGTCGTTCCACAAGCCATTGCCGTCTGGCATGTTCTGCACATTCGTAAAATGTAAGAGGAAAAGTGGACTACGAGCACGTAACCTGTGCCGTAATAAACGGCGACGGACTGTCACCTCTGATAATGTACGATGTGTTACAGTGTTCCAATGCAACGCCATTAGGATGAGGTTTCGATCTTCTCGGAGGGTGGTCTGGATGATGCGACCTCATCCATATCGTCGTGTTCTGCGGCCTTCCGTGAACCATTCCAGCCGGCCGGTGTGGCCGTGCGGTTAAAGGCGCTTCAGTCTGGAACCGCGTGACCGCTACGGTCGCAGGTTCGAATCCTGGCTCGGGCATGGATGTTGTGATGTCCTTAGGTTAGTTAGGTTTAATTAGTTCTAAGTTCTAGGCGACTGATGACCTCAGAAGTTAAGTCGCATAGTGCTCAGAGCCATTTGAACCATTTTTTTGAACCATTCCGCACACACCCGTTGCAACGTCGAAACACTTCGTCCCATACGAGCAGGAATTTTTCGTATGTATACATCACATTCTCTCATGTGAATAATGCGACCACTTCCAAACTCACTAATTTGACGGTACGGTTCGAGCATTCGTCTGCAGGGCATCCTGTACGTCTGCTCACATCACACTAATCCGTTACCTTCGGTTTATAACGACAACGAGCGCCGCAGGCACACCTTACCTGTGAGTGGTGTTGCGCCGCCATATCGATGTTGACCTTGAACCCGAGGGCCGGCATGGTTCAAATGCTAATCATTTCTGCAGAATATACTAACGTACAAGTCCTGTGAATATGAACGTTCTATCCCTAGTCGTTCAAAGTGTTATGTTTTTCTCTGAACACGAGCATGTATCTATTTAAATTAGTATCAATGTTAAGTGGAAAGGAATGTCACTTCCCCATCAGATAAATTACTTCTTGCCTTCTTAAAAATGGTTCAAATGGCTATGAGCACTATGGAACTGAACATCTGAGGTCATCAGTCCCTTGAACTTAGATCTACTTAAACTTAACTAACCTATCACACACATCCATGCCCGAGGCAGGATTCGAACCTGCGACCGTAGCAGTCGCGCGGTTCCGGACTGAAGCGCCTATAACCGCTCGGCCACAGCGTCCGGCTTGCCGTCTTAAGAATTTACTCTCTCTCGGTATTCACGATAAATGACAGCTGTTTATAGTTCCCGATCAGTACAGCGACCAGTAGTCAGTAACTAAAACAGAAAATTACACACATTCATTAGCAGTGCAAAACCACATGAGACAGGCGATCGTCCTGGATATCACACGAGTGAAATCAAATTGAATTACTGTACCGGTGCCGCGAATGATGCTCATTGTACGTATGACTGGGCTGCGTCGAGTTGTGTGTTGCAGACCTGCTGGGCCCTTCGTAAAGATGAAGTCCTGAGCAACTTTACGGAACTCCAAGGTGTGGCAGCCTCTACCGCGCTGCTATGCCGATCAGGACACCCTCGCATTCCACCCGAATGTCGAACCAGACACTCTCGCGTCCTACGGACGAGTCAGTCGCATCCTACGGGCAAATCCAGCCGAACACTCACCCGTCCTATCACCGAGTGCTCCTTCCGTGACGCTCACTTACGCCCTGCGGCGCCAGAAGGTACCGAAATGTGCCAATCGCAGAATTACGGACTACTGCACCCCAGTCACGAGGATTCCCTCCGACAGAGTATCCCGACAAAAATAGCACGTCTTTTTCCAGGCTACAATGACACATTAAACTCTCGCTATTACTAAAATGTATTCATTTGAACGCTGCGATCTGACGTCACACATATTTACGCCAATTGCACGTTCCCCCACCATTCTTCATAGCCTCGCAACTGTGTTCGAGAAATTCAAATAGGGCTGCTTCGAGGCTACAGTTCGTGTACTGTGGCCTGTCCTTTCTACATGAAGCAGGTGCTGATCTTGAAAAGAAGTCAGAAAACATGGAAAAGCACCCGTGAATCCCTCATACGGCGCTGTACCGCCAATGGCCGGGCCTTAGCCGCAAGCACAACAATACTTGCCGCCCCCTGTGGATTCCGGGCCGACCTCATTTCCAACAATCTTACGCCATCGAAGCCGTGGTCTCGTCCACTGGTCACCGACCTGCTTGGCCGATGATTTTCCTATTGCTCTGTCTCACGTCCACTGCTGTACACGTTCACATGCCCCCCCCCCCCCAACCATTCATAATCCATAAAAGGTCGTCACCGAGTTAATAAAGAGAAAAATGTTCAAATGTATGTGAATTCTTAAGGGACCAAACTGCTGAGGTCATCGGTCCCTAGACTTACACACTACTTAAACTAAAACTAAGAACAATACCCACACCCATTCCCGAGGGAGGACTCGAACCTCCGACGGGAGGGGCAGCGCATTCTGTGACATGGCGCCTCAACCGCACGGCCACTCCGCGAGCCTAATAAAAAGAGACATGCAAATTTGACTAAGGTGACGGAAGTCATGGGATAGCGACATACACATACACAAACTGCGGTAGTATCACGTACACAAGGTAAAAAAAAAAAAAAAAGGACAGTGCATTGGCGGAGTTGTGATTGGCCGACGGCCTTCACCTCACGACTGAGAGCATAGGCGTTTGCAGTGCGGATGCGCAACCGACATCCGAAATCCTACAGGAATCAGAAATCTGCGAGGCGTTTGCAGTGCGGATGCGCAACCGACATCCGAAATCCTACAGAATCAGAAATCTGCGACTAGGGAATTAACGGGAGAGGTCTTTGCTGTGTGGCGAGCGGGAAGTTGGGAACTGGGTCTGACGAAAAACATGTCCTGACCACCGAGGCGTATGGTCAACAACAAATACATCAATCACCAAAGACTACATTCCGTGCAGATTCCAGGCATATTCTCTGTTATGTCTCCAGTGCCATCTGACTGATGCTGATGTACACCATCTGGAATGTGGGTCTGCTGTGGAGGTTGGCGAGACTGACGTTGGCCCTCATTCAGCACACGATCCCAACTACAGTGACTCTGACATCCCTTCTTATCCCGGACATGACGTTTCACCCATCTACTAAGATGCGTGCAGTGATACGGATCAAGGGTTGGACCATATCGTATTTTTACTGGGATGGCGACAAGCGCTTTCTGGATTTCTCGGCCTTCCTACTGGAACAACAGACTCGTCTACAAAGCCGCCCGCTCTACCTACAATACTTTGCTCAATATCTGGGTACTGTCTTCTTGGAGTATACCGTCAATTGGGACGTGCCGGGTTTGAGTAGTTAACCTTATGTGCATGTCATTTACCGACCGGAACAAGTGACATAACCATATGGACCCTTTCTTTGTGAAGATGTGCCCGGCCCTAAAGTAGGGTTAGAAGTGTCTTCGGACATCTTGTCGCTTACGTCTAATGTTGGTTCCCCAAGAAGGGCGCCTTTACGTTGTATTTATGCTTTAATTTTGTTTTTGTTGTTTAGATTGTTTATCCCAAGAAGGGCACAATTTTATGAATAAAGATGTTTTGTTTACCTGCCTTCCCGCTCCACAAAAAATAAAATAAAATAAAATAAAAATCAAATGGGGCAGCATGGTGACCAAGACTAGAGTTTCGACCCCCACCCACCATGTATCCATCGACGTGAAACTGACTGCTCTATTTCCTTGAAAACTAAAAAGTAATACGGCTGTCTTGTGCAATGAATGCTGCATTAGCTCTAGGTTCTAATCTCGCAAGAGGCCTTGGTAAGAAACCAAGCTATAAGGTACCAGATCGAAACAAAATAAATAAAAAAGGCGGTTCAAGCAGTGATCTACAGAAGCTGAGCATCCGGGTTCGAGTCCCCGTCCAGCATAAATTTTCCCCTCTCGCCGTTGCATTGCCGCAATGCCCTGTGCGGATGAAAGTCATTATTTCCTCCCTGTCTCTTTCCTATTCCGTTTCCTTTCCATTTCTTTCACCAAAGTTATTCAGGGAGACTACTTTCTAGGCATCTCTACAGCTCACTGGTGCACTCAGAATTGAAAAGTGCTACGTGACGCGATACACACTAGAGACAGCTTTATCGAATTTTCACTGCGGTTTTAATTTTACGATCGATTGAACGTTGAAAAAAACAAAGCCGTCGTAGATGGCAGCTGACGCTCGGTCAGCAGCAGCTACGCAGCACTGTAATCTAGGGATGTGGAAAATTAACCGGTTAAAACCAATACCGGTATTTTAGTTCTGAATAACCGAAATTTTTCGGTATTTGTTCGGTCTCGGTTATAACAGTTGTTTTTTCGTTTTTTACTAATAACCGAGTAACAAACTGAAATATCAATAGGCACAGGAGCAGTTCTAAAACGTTTCGTTTTTAAATAAACAAAAAAGGAATAACTTTTATTCGTAAAGTTTGCACTGGTTTGAAATATTACTTTATTATTAAAAAAAAGCAGTCAGAGCTATTTTAATAACATTGCCGCCAAAACAAGTAACAAGCATATGGCGTAAGAATTGATACGGCATTGCTGAGGCAAGATCCCTGTTGCCGGGTGTCGCGGAGTAAGGTACGCATTCACGTGCACTGTGCAAGACTTGCCCCCACCTGGTCTGTACCGTAGTTTCTCGCTTTCGTCGCCGGTCATCCATTCTACTGCAGGATAGTACAAACCCTAGTTTGGAAATATTTTTAAGCAATGAGTGACCTAGAAATGAAGCAGAATGCTTCATTTGCATTGAAAGACTGAAGAAATGTCTGCCATTCATCATCATCATCATCATTTACGACTGATTATGCCTTTCAGCGTTCAGTCTGGAGCATAGCCCCTTTATAAAATTCCTCCATGATCCCCTATTCAGTGCTAACATTGGTGCCTCTTCTGATGTTAAACCTATTACTTCACAATCATTCTTAACCGAATCCAGGTACCTTCTCCTTGGTCTACCTCGACTCCTCCTACCCTCTACTGCTGAACCCATGAGTCTCTTGGGTAACCTTGCTTCTCCCATGCGTGTAACATGACCCCACCATCTAAGCCTGTTCGCCCTGACTACTACATCTGTAGAGTTCATTCCCAGTTTTTCTTTGATTTCCTCATTGTGGACACCCTCCTGCCATTGTTCCCATCTACTAGTACCTGCAATCATCCTAGCTACTTTCATATCCGTAACCTCAACCTTGTTGATAAGGTAACCTGAATCCACCCAGCTTTCGCTCCCATACAGCAAGGTTGGTCGAAAGATTGAACGGTGCACTGATAACTTAGTCTTGGTACTGACTTCCTTCTTGCAGAAGAGAGTAGATCGTAGCTGAGCGCTCACTGCATTAGCTTTGCTACACCTCGCTTCCAGTTCTTTCACTATGTTGCCATCCTGTGAGAATATGCATCCTAAGTACTTGAAACCGTCCACCTGTTCTAACTTTGTTCCTCCTATTTGGCACTCAATCCGTTTATATTTCTTTCCCACTGACATTACTTTCGTTTTGGAGATGCTAATCTTCAAAACGAAAGTAATGTCTGCCATTTCTATGAAATAATAAAAGAGGAGGGAAATAATGGTAACAGTAATAAATTACATATGTAATAACAATTGAACGTAATAACAATCGATTCATAGTACAAATAAAAAAGAAAGTGCGGTAGCTGATCTGCTGCCTGTATCTGCCTAATACGCCTTTATCTGCTTGTACCCCTTTAAAACTGACCAACTAAAACGAAAAACATTCTCGAAACTCAGTTTTCATCCCTTAGCACTGAATATTCGATGTTCAGATAGTGGTATGGTTCCCGATACAACATGATTTTTTGTAGAGTTTCAAAAAATTAGAATCAGTAGAAGAATACTGGTGATTTTTTGTGTAGTAGTCACTTTTAGAAGAAAGCAGCGTACGGCGGGCGGAGTAAGTTTTCTTTTATTTGCCTGTTTAATTGAGTACTTTGATTCTACGTGTTTTGAAACTGAGCGAGGCAAAATATTTAATTTTACGATCGATTACAGGAAATAATAGGTATAAAAAACCAAAACTCCGTTATTTCAGAAACTAGTTATTTTGAACGGTTTTAACAGTCGCGTTAAACTGACGTGGACAAAAAAAAAACCTAGAACCAGTTGTTTCATCGGTAACAGCCAACCCTACTGTAATGCCGAACTCACTGCTGACTATAAATTACAGCCGGCCGGTGTGGCCGTGCGGTTCTAGGCGCTTCAGTCTGGAACCGCGTGACCGCTACGGTCGCAGGTTCGAATCCTGCCTCGGGCCTGGATGTGTGTGATGTCCTTAGGTTAGTTAGGTTTAAGTAGTTCTAAGTTCTAGGGGATTGCTGACCACAGATGTTAAGTCCCATAGTGCTCAGAGCCATTTATAAATTACAGTTGCATGTGGTGCGGACATATCACGAAGCTATCTGCAACGCCGTAGTGGGGTTTGCTGCCAGCGTCTGGGTGTATCGCATTCGATTAGGCAGCTATAAAACAATACTGTGACGAATTCAGCGGAGCTTACTTCTGAGGATCGCCGGTATACCTTTCGCGCTACAGCTGTCGAGAGTTTGCTGGTGATTCTCGGGATATATCCGATGGATATCGAGGTAGGGCAGCGTTGTATTGGTTGGGAAGTGTGCAATATGATCGCATGTATGAAATCACAGCAGCTCATGTTACTTGTGAATGACATAAGAGTCTGAAGTTAGATGAATGGCATTCAGACTGCGGCACTAGAAGCACCGTAAGACAGGCTTACAATACTTGTATATTCCCAAGCATCAGGAACAGCCTCAAACTGCGCGAAGTCACCCCTACTCGAAGTACAGGTCACGGTCCGTGTCCCAAACATCTGAATCGGGTGGATGTAGTAAAACACATATCTGTGAATGTGGGCCGGCCGATGTGACCGAGCGGATCTAGGCGCTTCAGTCTGGAACCGCGCGACCGCTACGGTCGCAGGTTTGAATCCTGCCTCGGGCATGGGTGTGTGTGCTGTCCTTAGGTTAGTTAGGTTTTAAGTAGTTTTAAGTTCTAGGGGACTGATGACCTCAAAAGTTAAGTCCCACAGTGCTCAGAGCCTTTTGAACCATTTTTGAATGTGGGGAGGAGGGCTTCGCTGATCACGTTGTTCTCAGATCCTTCCTCTTTTCACGCAGAGAGAAACGCCTGTTAGTTTCACTGCTATCTACAAACAATTGTAAGTGACCAAAACTTGTGCCCTACAGTTAATTTGACTGCACATAGAATATCAAAAAGGCATCTGCTTAACGCTCAGTCTACATGATAAAGTGGACACTCTTAACATCAAATCAACGTCAACAGATCACAAGAGGCGTTTCCTCCATTGTAGATAATGATAGGCACATATACATTTAATTAAGAGAAACTTTAAAATACAACCTGTGCTGTGGAGCGAGCGGTATAGTCGAAAATGAAAGAACTTCATATGCCGCGATCGTAGTGTAGGCACTTTTATTGCTCCAAAATGGCCGGTCATATAGGAGCAATAAAAGTGTCCACAGTGCGATCGCGGCGTACGAAGTGTGTTCACATTAAAACACAGATATTTATAAATAAATAAGGAAAATTTAGAAAAAAAGGAAGGAAAGAAAGAAAGAAAGAAAGAAAGAAAGGTGTGGCCACCCACACAGTTATACGTAGACTCGAGGACTGCCGCGGCACGCACATACCAGACTGGGCAATGTAGAACAGTGTAGCAATAACAGATTTAGAAGTAAGTACAGCTGTAGTTAGTTGGCAAACCTCGAGTTAGTCCGAGGCTGCCAGTAACATATGTAGTAACACACTGAAGAGCCAAAGAAACTGATACACCTGCCTAATGTCGTGTAGGACCCCCGCGAGCACGCAGAAGTGCCGCAACACGACGTGGCATGGATTCGACTAATGTCTGAAGTAGTGCTGGACGGAAATGGCACTAAAAATCCCGCAGGTCCGTCCATTAACCCGTAAGGGTACGAGGAGGTGGAGATCTCTTCTGAACAGCACGTTGCAAGGCATCCCAGATATGCTCAATAATTTCATGTCTGGGGAGTTTGGTGGCCAGCGAATGTGTTTAATCTCAGGAGAGTGTTCCTGGAGCCACTCTGTAGTAATTCTGGACCTGTGAGGTGTCGCATTGTCCTTCTGGAATTGCCAAGGTCCGTCGGAATGCACAATGGACATGAACTGATGCAGGTGATCAGACAGGATGCTTAACTACGTGTCACCTGTCAGAGTCGTATCTAGACGTATCAGGGGTCCCATATCACTCCAACTCCACATGCCCCACACCATTACAGAGCCTCCATCAGCTTGAACAGTCCCCTGCTGACATACAGGGTCTGTGGATTCATGAGGTTGTCTCCATACCCGTACACGTCCATCCGCTGGATACAATTTGAAACGAGACTCGTCCGGCCAGGTAACATTTTTACACTTATCAACAGTCCAATGTGGGTGTTGACGGGCCCAGGCGAGGCGTAAAGCTTTGTGTCGTGCACTCATAAAGGGTACACGAGTGGGCCTCCGGCTCCAAAAGCCCATATCGACGATGTTTCATGGAATGGTTCGCACGCTAACAATTGTTTATGGCCCAGCACTGAAATCTGCAGCAGTTTACGGAAGGGTTGCACTTCTGTCACATTGAACGATTCTCTTCAATCGTCGGTGGTCCCGTTCTCAAATGGCTCAAATGGCTCTGAGCACTATGGGACTTAACATCTATGGTCATCAGTCCCCTAGAACTTAGAACTACTTAAACCTAACTAACCTAAGGACAGCCGGCCATGGTGGCCGTGCGATTCTAGGCGCTCCAGTCCGCGGCCGCGCTGCTGCTACGGTCGCAGGTTCGAATCCTGCCTCGGGCATGGGTGTGTGTGGTGTCCTTAGGTTAGTTAGGTTTAAGTAGTTCTAAGTATAGGGGCTTCCCCCATGAACTATGGACCTTGCCGTTGGTGGGGAGGCTTGCGTGCCTCAGCGATACAGATGGCCGTACCGTAGGTGCAACCACAACGGAGGGGTATCTGTTGAGAGGCCAGACAAACATGTGGTTCCTGAAGAGGGGCAGCAGCCTTTTCAGTAGTTGCAGGGGCAACAGTCTGGATGATTGACTGATCTGGCCTTGTAACATTAACCAAAACGGCCTTGCTGTGCTGGTACTGCGAACGGCTGAAAGCAGGGGGAAACTGCAGCCGTAATTTTTCCCGAGGACATGCAGCTTTACTGTATGATTAAATGATGATGGCGTCCTCTTGGGTAAAATATTCCGGAGGTAAAATAGTCCCCCATTCGGATCTCCGGGCGGGGACTACTCAAGAGGACGTCCTTATCAGGAGAAAGAAAACTGGCATTCTACGGATCGGAGCGTGGAATGTCAGATCCCTTAATCGGGCAGGAAGGTCAGAAAATTTAAAAAGGGAAATTTATAGGTTAAAGTTAGATATAGTGGGAATTAGTGAAGTTCGGTGGCAGGAGGAACAAGACTTTTGGTCAGGTGATTACAGGGTTATAAATACAAAATCAAATAGGGGTAATGCAGGAGTAGGTTTAATAATGAATAAAAAAATAGGAGTGCGGGTTAGCTACTACAAACAGCATAGTGAACGCATTATTGTGGCCAAGATAGACACAAAGCCCATGCCTACTACAGTAGTACAAGTTTATATGCCAACTAGCTCTGCAGATGATGAAGAAATTGATGAAATGTATGACGAGATAAAAGAAATTATTTAGGTAGTGAAGGGAGACGAAAATTTAATAGTCATGGGTGACTGGAATTCGTCAGTAGGAAAAGGGAGAGAAGGAAACATAGTAGGTGAATATGGATTGGGGGGGAAGAAATGAAAGAGGAAGCCGCCTAGTAGAATTTTGCACAGAGCATAACTTAATCATAGCTAACACTTGGTTCAAGAATCATAAAAGAAGGTTGTATACCTGGAAGAATCCTGGAGATACTAATAGGTATCAGATAGATTATATAATGGTAAGACAGAGATTTAGGAACCAGGTTTTAAATTGTAAGACATTTCCAGGGGCAGATGTGGATTCTGACCACAATCTATTGGTTATGAACTGCAGATTGAAACTGAAGAAACTGCAAAAAGGTGGGAATTTAAGGAGATGGGACCTGGATAAACTGAAAGAACCAGAGGTTGTAGAGAGTTTCAGGGAGAGCATAAGGGAACAATTGACAGGAATGGGGGAAAGAAATACAGTAGAAGAACAATGGATAGCTCTGAGGGATGAAGTAGTGAAGGCAGCAGAGGATCAAGTAGGTAAAAAGACGAGGGCTAATAGAAATCCTTGGGTAACAGAAGAAATATTGAATTTAATTGATGAAAGGAGAAAATATAAAAATGCAGTAAATGAAGCAGGCAAAAGGGAATACAAACGTCTTAAAAATGAGATCGACAGAAAGTGCAAAATGGCTAAGCAGGGATGGCTAGAGGACAAATGTAAGGATGTAGAGGCTTGTCTCACTAGGGGTAAGATAGATACTGCCTACAGGAAAATTAAAGAGACCTTTGGAGAGAAGAGAACCACTTGTATGAATATCAAGAGCTCAGATGGCAACCCAGTTCTAAGCAAAGAAGGGAAGGCAGAAAGGTGGAAGGAGTATATAGAGGGTTTATACAAGGGCGATGTACTTGAGGACAATATTATGGAAATGGAAGAGGATGTAGATGAAGACGAAATGGGAGATAAGATACTGCGTGAAGAGTTTGACAGAGCACTGAAAGACCTGAGTCGAAACAAGGCCCCGGGAGTAGACAACATTCCATTAGAACTACTGATGGCCTTGGGAGAGCCAGTCATGACAAAACTCTACCATCTGGTGAGCAAGATGTATGAGACAGGCGAAATACCCACAGACTTCAAGAAGAATATAATAATTCCAATACCAAAGAAAGCAGGTGTTGACAGATGTGAAAATTACCGAACTATCAGTTTAATAAGTCACAGCTGCAAAATACTAACGCGAATTCTTTACAGACGAATGGAAAAACTGGTAGAAGCCGACCTCGGGGAAGATCAGTTTGGATTCCGTAGAAATGTTGGAACACGTGAGGCAATACTAACCTTACGACTTATCTTAGAAGAAAGATTAAGAAAAGGCAAACCTACGTTTCTAGCATTTGTAGACTTAGAGAAAGCTTTTGACAACGTTAACTGGAATACTCTCTTTCAAATTCTGAAGGTGGCAGGGGTAAAATACAGGGAGCGAAAGGCTATTTACAATTTGTACAGAAACCAGATGGCAGTTATAACAGTCGAGGGGCATGAAAGGGAAGCAGTGGTTGGGAAAGGAGTGAGACAGGGTTGTAGCCTCTCCCCGATGTTATTCAATCTGTATATTGAGCAAGCAGTAAAGGAAACAAAAGAAAAATTCGGAGTAGGTATTAAAATTCATGGAGAAGAAATAAAAACTTTGAGGTTCGCCGATGACATTGTAATTCTGTCAGAGACAGCAAAGGACTTGGAAGAGCAGTTGAACGGAATGGACAGTGTCTTGAAAGGGCGATATAAGATGAACATCAACAAAAGCAAAACGAGGATAATGGAATGTAGTCAAATTAAATCGGGTGATGCTGAGGGGATTAAACTAGGAAATGAGACACTTAAAGTAGTAAAGAAGTTTTGCTATTTAGGGAGTAAAATAACTAATGATGGTCGAAGTAGAGAGGATATAAAATGTAGACTGGCAATGGCAAGGAAAGCGTTTCTCAAGAAGAGAAATTTGTTAACATCAAGTATAGATTTAAGTGTCAGGAAGTCGTTTCTGAAAGTATTTGTATGGAGTGTAGCCATGTATGGAAGTGAAACATGGACGATAACTAGTTTGGACAAGAAGAGAATAGAAGCTTTCGAAATGTGGTGCTACAGAAGAATGCTGAAGATAAGATGGGTAGATCACGTAACTAATGAGGCGGTATTGAATAGGATTGGGGAGAAGAGAAGTTTGTGGCACAACTTGACTAGAAGAAGGGATCGGTTGGTAGGACATGTTTTGAGGCATCAAGGGATCACAAATTTAGCATTGGAGGGCAGCGTGGAGGGTAAAAATCGTAGAGGGAGACCAAGAGATGAATACACTAAGCAGATTCAGAAGGATGTTGGTTGCAGTAGGTACTGGGAGATGAAGAAGCTTGCACAGGATAGAGTAGCATGGAGAGCTGCATCAAACCAGTCTCAGGACTGAAGACCACAACAACAGCAAGTATAGGGGACTGATGACCTCAGATGTTAAGTTCCATAGTGCTTGGAGACATTTGAATCAATCTGACAACTACGCCAGACACTTTGTGTCTTATACAGGCGTTGCCGACCGCAGCGCCGTATTCTGCCTGTTTGCACATCTCTGTATTTGAATACGCATGCCTATACCAGTTTCTTTGGCGCTTCAGAGTATAAGCTGCAAATTACACTACTGGCCAAGAAGAAATGCAGATGATAAACGGGTATTCATTGGACAAATACATTATACTAGAAATGACATGTGATTACATTTTCACCCAATTTGGGTGCATAGATCCTGAGAAATCAGTACCCAGAACAACCACCTCTGGCCGTAATAACGGCCTTGATACGCCTGGGCATTGAGTCAAATAGAACTTAGATGGCGTGTACAGGTACAGCTGCCCATGCAGCTTCAACACAATACCACAGTTCATCAAGAGTAGTGACTGGCGTATTGTGACGTGGCAGTTGCTCGGCCACCACTGACCAGAAGTTTTCAATTGGTGAGAGATCTGGAGAATGTGCTGGCCAGGGCAGCAGTCGAACATATTGTGTATCCAGAAAGGCCAGTACAGGACCTGCAACACGTGGTCGTGCATTATCCTGCTGAAATGTAGGGTTTCGCAGGGATCGAATGAAGGGTAGAGCCACGGGTCGTAACACATCTGAAATGTAACGTCCACTGTTCAAAGTGCCGTCAATGCGAACAAGGGGTGACCGACACGTGTAACCAGTGGCACCCCATACCATCACGCCGGGTCATACGTCAGTATGGCGGTGACGAATACACGCTTTCAATGTGCGTTCACCGCGATGTTGCCAAACACGGATGCGACCATCATGATGCTGTAAACAGAACCTGGATTCATCCGAAAAAATGACGCTCTGCCATTCGTGCACCCAGGTTCGTCGTTAAGTACATCATCGGAGGCGCTCCTGTCTGTGATGCAGCATCAAGGGTAACCGCAGCCATGGTCTCCGAGCTGATAGTCCATGCTGCTGCAAACGTCGTCGAACTGTTCGTGCAGATGGTTGTTGTGTTGCAAACGTCCCCACTTGTTGACTCAGGGATCGAGACGTGGCTGCACGATCCGTTACAGCCATACGGATAATATGCCTGTCATCTGTACTGCTAGTGATACGAGGCCGTTGGGATGCAGCACGGCGTTCCGTATTACCCTCCTGAACCCACGGATTCCATATTCTGCTAACAGTCATTGGATCTCGACCAACGCGAGCAGCAATGTCGCGATACGATAAACCGCAATCGCGATAGGTTACAATGCGACCTTTATCAAAGTCGGAAACGTGATGGTACGCATTTCTCCTCCTTACACGAGGCATCGCAACAACGTTCCACGAAGGCAACGCCGATCAACTGCTGCTTGTGTTTGAGAAATCGGTTGTAAACTTTCCTCATGTCAGCACGTTGTAGGTGTCGCCACCGGCGCCAACCGTATGTGAATGCTCTGAAAAGCTAATCGTTTGCACATCACAGCATCTTCTTCCTGTCGGTTAAATTTCGCGTCTGTAGCACGTTATCTTCGTGGTGAAGCAATTTTAATGGCCAGTAGTGTGTTCACTTGGAACTTGAGATAATCCCTATTATTTCATTTTTTTTATTCTTATTTTCAATTTTCTGTTTTATTTTTGTATTAATATTACAAATGGTTGTTATTAACACTATTTACTACAATATTCTAATACAAACCGTTGTATGTCACCATGATTATTGAATATATACGACGAGTTTTCACATAACAGGTCAAAAATCCGTGGCAATAAATTAAGTTGAACTGAAATTGTAATGTCACATTCGCCCGTCGTTTCCAGACAGTGCCGTCAGACGGAGCTCTCGCCCGTGCCCGTCGCTATGAGTGTCCCCCCGTCGCGCCTCCCCGCCCCCGCAGCCAGGGGCCCGCCAGGGCCAGACCACTACTGTGCGGTCGGCGCCCCCGGCGACCTCTGCGCGGCTTTGGCGATGTCTCCGCACGTGTCCCGTGTCGTGTCCCGGCGAGCCGCGACCATATGCGCTCTGGCGCGGCCGCAGCCGGGCGGCCTTGATCGCCCCAACTGGAGCTGCAGCCGTGGCGCCGAGCGCCGGACTAGATCTGCCCACGCCGAGGTCGCCGCGCAGGCGCAGTACACGCCGACAACTCGGCCCGTTGGAGCGCGTGCCGTCCCCAGGACTGCCAGCTGACAAGCTGGCGGCGCCACAGTTTCGCCGCGTTCCAGATTCGTATCTAAAATCACGCGGACATGAAACTCACTCGCTCTGGTGTACCTGGAATGTACCATACGTAGAGTTGTAAAGCTACCGTAGGCTATCGTAGCTTTGGTCAGTTAAAGTCATACCCGCATTACCTGTATGTTGAGTGTGTTGCATACCTATCAGGCGTTACCTCATAACGGTCGCTTTCTTTACATATACTATCTGATTCTTACTAGATTCCCCTTGATCTGGATGCAGTGAACCATCTAGAAACAGACTGACAAGGGGAGGCCGCCAATTGTGAAATTCAGATTCGATTCATACTGCGCATAATAAAAGTTCATGGCCAGAGGTGTAATGTGGCAAAGCACCAAGATGCACTTCTCAGCCGTTGTCGAGAAAATCGACAGTTAAAAGAAACCGTTGCGGTGAAATACCCTCTACGATTAATAACTTTCTACAGCGTCGTGGCGTAGCGGTAAGCGCTCGGGTTCGTAATCCGAAGGTCGCCGGATCGAATCTCGCGCCATGCAATTTTTTTCTGTTAGTTTTTTGTAATTCAAATATATATATATATATATATATATATATATATATATATATACACATATATATATATATATATATATATATATATATATATATATATATATATATATATACATCTAACAAATACACCTATCTTTATGCAGTGTAACAAAAAACTGTTCTTCCAACTCACCATGGGATTGGTATGTTTTCTTGTGTTTAGCTGCACCTACTTTTCACAAACACGTTACCGCATCATGCAGGAGGTAAGTTTGGCTAGCGTTAAAGGCGGTGAAATTCAGATGGAGACGAAAGAGGCGGAAATAGTGTTGTCAGATTTACCGCCTACAAATACCGTGCGAAACACACATGGGCAACAAACTGGAATTTTACAAAAATTGATCGTTTAAACAGATTTCAGACACAGGATTTGAAAGTAACGACTCACAAAGTTTTGACGATCAACCGGTCGATCGCGATCGACAGGTTGAGCACTCCTGTCTTACAGGATACGTGAATCAACAGGTCACAGGGAAAGGAAAGGCGTGCTCCTGTGCACATTGTGGCGAAGTTTATCGAACTAAAGAGCAGCACGACCAACATTTATTCGCAAAGTTGGAGCGTGGCGAACTGCATTTAACATGGAACACATATACAATTGTAACATTATGATCTCTTTCCAGCAAACTGTAATAACGTAAAGATCATCATTATTCAGCAAGGATTGGGCTGACTAAGGAACACAACATGGACTCTCAAATGCTCATGCACAAAGCTCCAAACTCACAGAATAATCGAAAGCAAAGATCACCATTTTTCAGCAAAGACTGAATCGTCAAAGTCGACTTGTGACTCACAGTGAAAAGAACTATGTAGTGAACCGTGGCCGATTAAAAATCAAGTTCGGTTTCATCTAAATCTAAGTAAAACGGAAGCGGAAATATCGCTCGCGAGGATTCTGCATTTCTCCTAACGAATTAATTTAATTGTTATAAAAAATCCCAACTCAGTAATGAACAAACTCTCATCTAAACTCGCTGTTCAATTGCGCACAGAAGCGACACGTCGTACTTACTTACCACAGAACGGCGGCTGGGCACCCCTCTACAAAATCCAATCTGCCTCGCGTCTTCCTACATAGATCGAACAAACTTGGAAGGAGCCGACTGAAAAATCACCGAGATCAATTTTACAGTGGTAACAGGCGTCTCCTCCAGTCAAATTACAGGTGGGACAATGCTTGTTTCCTTCCCCTCAGAATTTTCCACTAGATTTAACTGTCCAAAAATTTCGTACGCAGCGTCCATAGGACGTAGATTCGGAGCAACCTATCGGCTCGCAAATATCTGGCGCCACACGGCGGCTTTAGAGGTTACATTCAGAATGCCTTTCCCAGGATTTTACTGCAAAGTTAAACCAAGAATTTCTATCCGAATTCATCCACTTGTATGCATTTATAATTACAACCACATTCATTCATCCAACGATCATTCATAGAAAGTTTCCATTAAAAATTATTTCTGTTTGATTTTATTGAACTCGTACTGGTTTGGTTGGATGGTTGTTAACATTGCTGTTGGTTAGCTTTGGATGACTGTGCATTTCCAACTGCGAGTGAAAGCAAATATATCTGCCTGCGAGAATCCAACATGAGTCCGCGGCTGCTTTATAATCTTTCTAAAAAACGCCTGCGAAATGATTAAATCTTGAACGTTAATATTAATCTCTTTAATTAGAGTGGTCCCTGGGCGTTAATGACGTGGCTAATAATGCTGTTCATGAAATAGTCCCTGTGCGTTGATAATTTCCGAAGAAAACTGATCCTGAAATGAAAATATCTTATCCCGTAATGTAACCACTTGGAAACGCGCTCTCTGTGCGCCAGCTGAAAATTTCTAACTACAGTTGCTGAGAGCTTAGTGCAATGCTCCAGACAAAACCTAAACTATTTTATACACAATATCGAGCGAGAGACTCCATTACACAAAAAATGACATGGGTCTAGGATGTGGACAATGCTCTTAGGTGAAATTTCTTTAACAAACTGTTTTTAAATTTATTTACTATTAAAAACAGTCTTGATCACGATTTATTTATGAAGGTGACCGGCTTCGACCACTGCTGTGGTCATCTTCAGACCATTGAGTAGGAACCTCTTTCTGTTGGAGAATCACTACGGTCATCTTCAGACCATTGAGTAGGAACCTCTTTCTGCTGGAGAATCTTTATTAGCAGTTATTCTCCAACAGAAAGAGGTTCCTTCCCAATGGTCTGAAGATGACCACAGCAGTGGTCGAAACCGGTCACCTAGGTAAATAAATCGTGATCAAGACTGTTTCTAATAGTAAATATTTGTAACACATTGATCACTGCTACTCCCATAATGTATTCAAAACTAATGTTTTTAAATTATCTGATATATTACTACTTGTAAGAAATTCATGTTAGAACACTCATTAACACTGACAAATGGCAACATTGATATCAAACTCTACAACAAAAGTCAGACAAATAATTGATAAACAAAAAAATACCTTGTAGTGAAAATTACACAGTCTTTAAAGAAAAATCTAACGTTCACTGATGTGAATGTCTCATTCAACAACAAATACTAACTACGCGACTGCAGCGCCAGAAAAATAAAAATATTACATTCATTGCTCTTCATACTCTTTTCATTCTAAATCACTAATAAAATCCTTTGTCCTCTGTTTCACAATATTCAAGTACGAATCATTTTACTTAAACACAGATGCACTTAACTTTACGTCTACATTGCCACGAGTCCTCTGCTCAGGGTGTTTCTCAATACTTCTCTGAAAATATAACTCCCGCTTTCCTCGCAAGCAAACAGCAATGGCTAAACAAACACATCTTCCAGCTACGCTGCCCAAAGACTGCGTGTGAATAATAAGAGCACGGAGGTAAAAATAGAAGGGAGGTGGCACTACAGACTTACGCCGCACAATGTTTTGAAGCCAGAGTGGGCGCCATTGTAAGTAGCCCGAAACAACAGCAGACTACTGTTTACGAGTGCTTCTTGTTCATTATTTCTGTCTGTTTCAAAGGCTAAAAATTATAGGCCTGACATGTATAACATAGTGTCAGGAAGGCAATTTCGAACATCTGTCTGCTCTTGAATGTGTATTTGCTCTAATGATGAGCGTATGGCATTGGTGGCCGGGAGACCCCTCGAGGGGCGGTTCGGCCACGATTCCACAAGTTCTCTAACGCCACTACGGCGACTTGCGAGTGAATGAGGATGAAATGATGATGAAAGACACACAACACCCAGTCATCTCGAGGCAGAGAAAATCCCTGACCCCGCCGGGAATCGAACCCGGGATCCCGTGCGCGGGAAGCGAGAACGCTACCGCAAGACGACGAGCCGCGGACTGTATTTGCTCTGGTAACACGACACAGTCAGAGTGACGTCACGGGAAAGTGTCACCGCGGTGAACTATGGGATTATGAAAGCGGTGAACCTGTTGTTTTGGGCTAGTTAAGATGGCGAACATCGGCTTCAAGTTTGTGATGTAATGTTATCTCCCCTCTTTTTTTTATTTCCATGTATAAGAGATTCAAAACTGTCGCTTTGCGTCATAGTACGTACAGATTTCAGAAATGCAAATAACAAACTCCGAATAGACGTGTTTCACCATGTTCAGGACAGGTGCTTACAGGGGCATAATGGCTGAATATCAAATGTCGTCAAAATAAAAATAAGACAGATTTAATTGCGGCTCTCAGCGTGACCTTCAACCGTGGCACGTAAAAATATGCGAAAATGCAAGTAGATAAAAGATACTTGGCCGACTTGATTAAACCACGAAGTTATAAAACCCCAAAATTATATGAAAAGTGGACTGATTTCCACTTTCAGTACATGTAAGTTGTAAGATATATATTGCCACATTCCGTCTCCTATATTCGTGATGTTCACAGCGGGGCATACGGAGATACAACCGACAAGGTCGCAAAAACCAGCCGAAAAAATACAACTTACGTTTTAAGAAATAATCGGGAGAGGTACGTCAGTTCCATTTATGTGCATATTTTGTAGCCATGAGCTGCACACGTTTCATTTAACTGAGCATCCACGTAAGTCCCTGTTCACCTTCGATGCCTACTGCTGCGTCATCAGCCAACCGTGGCAAACAAGTCTGGCCCTGAGACAGTCCTTCACCTGCCTCACTTCCTCTTCTAGACACAAATTAAATGCCAGTGGTGATAATGAACAACCTTGCCTTACACTTTCCCAGATGAAGCCCCTTGTATCATTGCTTCAGTGCCGATTAGCCCACTCTGCATAGCATAACGAAACTCGAGTAATCTCCTATTCCACAATTTATACTGCACTGTATAAGAGTTGTACACATTTTATTCCATTCCACATTACAATAAGCGTTCCCAAAATCTATGATTGCAATGTATAGAGTGGCTGTAATTAAACTTTCGCTACTTGAGAGGGCCCACGTGATAGTGATGGAAATATGTAAGGACATAACGAATAAACCACTGAAAGGAACACAATTCAATTTTCACATGAGGAAAAAGTTGTTAATTACGTACCTCGTTTGCGTTCCAGCTTACTAACATTGCTCAATGTGACAACCGCCTGCATCCACGATAGCCTCTAGCTGCTCTAGCGACTGCTCTACTGCTTGTGAAACATCTCCGGCGGGATGTTGGCTACTCCCTCACTATGCTCACCTTCACCCTCCGAAGTGTTTTAGAGCCCCGTTGATAAACCCGGTCCTTCAGGTAAACCCACAACCAAAAATCACACGGGTTCGAATCTGGTGATCTTGGTGGCCACACAGTTTGAAACGATCGGCCATTGATTCGGTTCTTTCCAAATGTGTTACGGAGCAATGGAAGGACCTATCAAAACAGCTGTAAGGTTTTGTAGTCAGAACAATAACTGTGAAAGCTGTAAATATTTTGGTTTAATGTTGCAATCTTATCACAGAAATACACGCATTTACACAGTTTACAATGTGACAATGTTCCGACAGTTATCAAACGAACACATCTCGTCCTCAGAAAGTGAAATAATCTTAAACACCACAATGTAAATTTTAACTAGAAGTTTCTTTACAAAATTATTCTTACGACTACGTCATGATGTTGGTCAGAACTACGATAAATCATCAGATTCCGGTTCAAAGTTCGGTACTATTTAGGATGACAATCAAGTCTATGGAAGATGGTTTGTTTTGTGACAAGTTGAGCAAAAGATTACCCAAGGTCGCTCGAGTTTACAGTGGATGCAAGCTGGTGAACCAACAAGTTTACGCCTCAGCTCGCGGTATTTGCCTTGTAACACCCTACCCGTCACTTATTTGGTTTTGGTGTGTGTTCACCCCAGATCAACAGAGAGTGTAAAACTGCCACAATGTCGGATAACGCAAAGTAAGTAATAAGGCACTGTGGCTCCTGATTCAACTGCGGTGGCAGTGTTGACATTAATTGATTCAGAATTGATCCCTTTTAATTAAAAAGGGGTGCACATTGATGTTTTATTCAGCTATTGACCACCAGATGCAAATGTTGAACATAAAATTAATTAAGAAAGTGACTTGGGATTTCAACCACTTGATTGAAAACAGATGCAGTCGATTAGCACAGATTTATTTTAACTCACGACCTTCAATCATCACATTACATAACTCTCCTAACAGGCAGTGGTAATAAATTGCGTTTGCGTGGAGTAAAGCGCAATAAATCAAAAGTAATTCCTATTGACTGACCCAGGCATAATGTGAAGTGCGAGAAGAATTCTACAATACACGTCCCATGAAACCCTCATGGAAACTTTGCCGACGTGATCCAACAAATTAATCAGTGGCCGGAGCGGGCGCAGTATCACCGAATTCAGCGTGGCAGAGTGGTGCTGTTGTGTGGACGTCGGCCGACCTCGTCGTGTTGCAAGACTTTGCTCGTCTATTCACTCCTCGCTATCTTGCTCACTCCATAGCTGAACCAAAACTTCCTATCTCCAAGCTCAATAGTTCCATTTGCTAAGTCCTAAACTGCAGAGATGCTCACTCTTTCTCAGGCAAGCTGAGTAAAGAACGCCATGTCCGCACTCTAGGCAAGCTGGGAACGCAAGACCACTATGGAGACTTCTCACAGTCCGCTCTTCGCCTCGGTTTCCCCTCCAGCAAAATCACTTACGCCAATTGCAGCGCAAGTCGCGTTTGTTATGCATCGCTTCCGAGTGCTGACCAATGCCTGCTCTGGGAAGTGAACAAATTACCACAAAAAATTTCGCTTCATCTCAACTTCTGCTACTTAGCTCCTCCCAGGCCACCCATCAAGGTTAGCGTCTGCACGAACACCAAGTTTTCCAGAATTATGACTCCCAGGAGAGTACTTCAAATTCCTTGGTCCTACGTTCCCATCAGAGGCCGGCGTATTTCATTCTGTCGCTCTTCACCTGATTTACTTCTGACTCTGCAGACCGTGAATTCAGTGTGAAGTTGCTATAGTCACGAACCCGCATATTTAGACCTCTGTTGACCACTCCACCGTAGCTTTGCGCAGCGTTCTCGCATGTTTCACTGAAAACAGGACGACGGACATTTATCAACAGGCGTACAAGTTCTCCGTCTGCTGCCCGGTACACCAGCATGGGGTCAACCAACCCTCCTCACTGTCACTCATCTTAAGGCGGCTGGAGGCCGTGCCCCGTTACCACTTTCTCAAGAGTTTGAGCTGCCCTAAGCTGCCTGTTGTCGCTTCCCTTCGCTGCTCCCCAGCCGCGCACCATGGTCGTCTCAAATACTTCCCTGGGGTAAACTAGCCTCCAGTAAATCGACGCATTTCCACAAAGTTTTCATGTCATGTGAATTACTTTAAAACCATCACCCAACATTAATTATTCAAATACGTCCATACTATACCCATGCCTTGTCAGTCATCTTTAATGACTTCATGTAAGGGGCATAGTTCTTGCCATCTTACAACCTTAGCTGCGATGAGCTATCATCTGCATGGCTGCTCTCGCCCACTGAAATTCCTGTAAAAACTAATTAAGCCTTTGCTGATTTTTCCACCAGAAACTCTCTATGTTCCCTGTTATGCGAAAAAACATGAACTCATCCCTAGTCTTGGAATATGGCGATACGCACGCACATGGCTGGAGCAGCATCCATATTAAAATGCCTTCTCAGGTCCTGCAAGAACAAATAATTAACTGACTGGTTCGTTTCTCCCCCGTTGTAGCTCAATGACGCTACAGCTAATATCTAGTCCATGAAAATTTCGCTCTTGTCTTTCTCCTAGGCGATCTGTCTCCCCCACCTGGGTTCTTTCATTCTCCACGTCACGGCTTTTTTCGACCAATGGGAGTGTACCTCTTATTTTGTGGAAACACTCTCTCCCAGTCGCAAGATCCCTACCATTCAACTGCGTCAAAATCTCGGCACTTAACTCCTTCCTAGTTCGTTTCCGCCAATCGGATGTTTTGTGACCACTCCAGGCGCCTAAAAGTTACATGCGTCCATCACATGTGTACCATTCGCAGTTCACGTAATCAGCTGCTTCACTGGTTTTCTTCATATCCATTTGGAATTCCGAAACGCAGTTTTCTAAAGCTTCGTTCTGTCCTACTTCTGGCAGCCTGTTACTTGTTCTCCAGTATGCGTCACCTGTCTGGTCGCTGACTCCCACCGTGGGACGCCCCTTAAGAGGTTTTCATGGTGTCTCCCATGGTGCGACCTCTGCTTCTGCCCGTGCCCGCTTCCACACAAAAAGTTTCCTCTCTCTGCTTGTTTCAACTTCTGCTCATTGACATGCGTTATATAGGAGCGGTGTGTTAATACCGTCAATTGAGTGTCAACCCTTTTGCATTATATACTTACAGGCAAATCTGCTCATTACTGCCGAAGTACAAGGTGCATTCAAGTTCTAAGGCCTCCGATTTTTTTTCTCCGGACTGGAAAGAGATACAAACATGCGCATTGTTTTAAAATGAGGCCGCGTTCATTGTCAATACGTCCCAGAGATGGCAGCACCGTACGACAGATGCAATTTTACCGCCAGCGGCGAGAATGAGAACTATTTTAAATACTTAAAATGGCGACGTTTTCCTTACTTGAACAGCGTGCAATCATTCGTTTTCTGAATGGAGTTATGGATGTGTCGAAAGTGCGCTCGTGGGTGCGACAGTTTAATGAAGGCAGAATATCGTGTGACAACAAACCGAAACAACCTCGGGCTCGCACAAGCTGGTCTGACGACATGATCGAGGAAGTGGAGAGAACTGTTTTGGGGGATCGCCGAATGACTGTTTAACAGATCGTCTCCAGAGTTGGCATTTCTGTGGGTTCTGTGCCCACAATCCTGCATGACGACCTGAAAATGCGAAAAGTGTCATCCAGGTGGGTGCCACGAACGCTGACAGACGACCACATGGCTGCCCGTGTGGCATGTTGCAAAGCAATGTTGACGCGCAACGACAGCACGAATGGGACTTTTCGTCGGTTGTGACAATGGATGAGACGTGGATGCCATTTTTCAATCCAGAAACAAAGCGCCAGTCAGCACAATGGAAGCACACAGATTCACCACCACCAAAAAAATTTTGGGTAACCGCCAGAGCTGAAAAAATGATGGTGTCCATGTTCTGGGACAGCGAGGGCGTAATCCTTACCCATTGCGTTCCAAAGGGCACTACGGTAACAGGTGCATCCTATGAAAATGTTTTGAAGAACAAATTCCTTCCTGCACTGCAACAAAAACGTCCGGGAAGGGCTGCGCGTGTGCTGTTTCACCAAGACAACGCACCCGCACATCGAGCTAACGTTATGCAACGGTTTCTTCGTGATAACAACTTTGAAGTGATTCCTCATGCTCCCTACTCACCTGACCTAGCTCCTAGTGACTTTTGGCTTTTTCCAACAATGAAAGACACTCTCCGTGGCCGCACATTCACCAGCCGTGCTGCTATTGCCTCAGCGAATTTCCAGTGGTCAAAACACGCTCCTAAAGAAGCCTTCGCCGCTGCCATGGAATCATGGCGTCAGCGTTGTGAAAAATGTGTACGTCTGCAGGGCGATTACGTCGAGAAATAACGCCACTTTCATCGATTTCGGGTGAGTAGTTAATTAGAGAAAAAATCGGGGGCCTTAGAAGTTGAATGCACCTCGTAAGTTAGGTGTCATATTCACCTTCCCGTTAACGATGTACAAAACTCTTATGTAAGGTGCGAAATTGATCTTCATTTATTCTGCCACCTGACACAGCTGAGGGCAAAGCGGCTCTCTCCCACACAGCAGCGATCACATGTTGACAAAGCAGGGTACAGTAACGTTTGCCATTCACACTGCATGTCTTTGGTCCTTGACGTCAGAGTTCCGTGCCAATACTGGCACTACAGGCAAGTCATGACACTGACAGTGCTACAACGCAAATCCTGCAGCGCACATCATTCCTATAAAGTTTTATACTCATACGATAAATAGTTTGCTGTCTACGCTGCCTCAAGTAGCCAATGTTTAACTATAACCAACCTGTACATGAAGATGCGATCGGCAGCAGCTATCAGATTGTTCACTGATGTTGATGCTCTATACCTATCAAAAAGTGTTGTCGTTGCACGATCGTAAGGAAATGTAAAAACATATGGACAAAATTTCTGCTTGGTGTAATGAATGTGAACAAATCAAAGATAACGTCTGTAACAAAGACAAAAACCCTGTATTATATGACTACAAGACTCGTGGTGAACATCTTGGTCGATATGAAGTAACACGATCACGTGAATCAGTGCTACCGAAGTTGTATGGAAGACTTACCTTGGAAGGGTTCAGGTAAGGTGTGATGTATCTGCAATGCAAATCGTGTAAAAGAAATTACTGTGACCAATTCTACAGTACTATTTCGGTGTCCGGGGTTTCATAGAGACTTGATAGACAAACGTGGAACGAATTCAGAGACGCGCTACTAGGATCGCAACAGGTCAGCACAGTCAGAACGAAACTATATCATTAATACGTAGCCAACATAAATGGGAATCCTCGGAAGGAAGGCTGCGTAGTTCAAAAATGGTTCAAATGGCTGTAAGCACTATGGGACTCAACATCTGAGGTCATCAGACCCCTAGACTTAGAACTAATTAAACCTAACTGACCTAAGGACATCACACACATCCATGCCCGAGGTAGGATTCGAACCTGCGACCATAGCAGCAGTGCGGTTCCGGACTGAAGCGCCTAGAACCGCTCGGCCACAGCGGCCGGCTGTTGAGTAGTTCTCGCGGAACAGTGTTGGGTACATTTATAGACTTGTACCCAAAGATGACTGTGGATGCATCCTGCTGTCACCAACGTGTATCTCGCCTACGGATTATGAGAATGAAGCAGGAAAAATAACAATAACACTGGAACGATGTGCGCCCCACCATGCACTGCGCAGTGACTTGCAGAGATGCCGATGTAAAATCAACTGATCATCAGCGATAAAACACTCTCATCGACAAACAGAAACGACGGATGCAAAGCGCACAGTGAGTACGTACTTGCTTGCTATGGGGACAAGTGAAGTCTTGCATGCGCAAGTCAATATCTGGCTCTGTTATAAGTTAACTTAAAGAACCATACTTCGGAAAAATAGTCCAGTGAAAGAAGGAAAACTTGCGTAGTCGCAAATTTTTGCACAGTGTTAGGAGTGAGTGTCAAGGACAACATGCTAAGAATCCTGACTGGTGAGGTGTGAGCGTTGCGGCAGGGGTTTGGCGAGGGTGGGAGGGGGGGAGGAGGGTGGAGGGGGTTACTTGTCACTTTTTCACGTTCACGTTTCTCTTTGATGATTCGGCCAATGTCCTTTCCGTAGTGGGTATACCGGTTCCCATCAGATCGCCTGAAGTTAAGCGCTGTCGGGTTTGGCTAGCACTTGGATAGATCACAGTACGGGTCTGGCGAGCGCTGTTGGCAAGCGGGATGCACTCAGTTCTTGTGAGGCCAACTGAACAGCTCCTAGACTGAGAAGTAGCGGCTCCAATTACGAAATCTGACAACGGTCGGTAGAGCGGTGTGCTAACCACACGCGCCCCTATATCCGCATCCAGTGGCGCCTATCGGCTGAGGATGAAGCGGCGGCCGGTCAGTAGGGCAGTGACTCGGCAACGAAAGTTTGCGAAAGTTTGTAAGCAGAGCAGACACGGACGGCGGTTCACCCTACAGCAGATACGGTTGCAAATGGGTAAATCCACTGAAATAAGCGACACTGATAAAGACCAGATGTTAGCGTGCTACTGTCGTGTCGGACAGTGGACAGTGAAACTACCACTAGCCGCTAAATGGTTGGACGTCTGCGACTATTCGTAGAAGGTGGGGTGTTGAGGCTTGTCTGTTCCGTAAAGTAGGATACATGGTGATCTGTGGCATCTCTGTCGAAAGAGCACAATGCTGGTGTGCACATAAGTGTTTCAGGGCACAGTGCTCATCGTACATTGTTGAACATTGAGCTCCGCAGCAGACCACCCCTATGTGTTGATCCAACGACATCGTCAACTACGATTGCAGTGGGCACGGGAGCATTGGGCTTCGGTCGTCGATCATTAGAAAGATGTCGGGTGATCTGGTGAATCACATTTTTGCCACAAACACCATCATAGAGGGGAAAGGCACCTCAAAACGTGCAGCGCGCCACGGACGCAGGCTGGTGGGAGCAGTGTTATGCTGTGGGAGACATTCTCCTGCGCGTG
The DNA here is from genome assembly GCF_023898315.1 of Schistocerca nitens. Classification (NCBI taxonomy): domain Eukaryota; kingdom Metazoa; phylum Arthropoda; class Insecta; order Orthoptera; family Acrididae; genus Schistocerca; species Schistocerca nitens. The sequence goes on along the minus strand of NC_064620.1, from coordinate 242,286,290 downwards.
CACGGAACCTGCGGTGGTAATTGAAGACACGCTGACAGTTGCGAACCACCTGCATCCCTTGATGTTCGATGTCTACCCCGACGGCGATGTGACAAAGTCAGCTTTCAGCACTGTGGTTGTCCTGTCTCGGATCCAGGACCGTGCTACAATGATTTGAGGAGCATTGTATTGAACTCCAGTTGATGTCTCGGTGGGAAAATTCGCCTGATGTAAGTCCTATGGAACCCAACTGGGTCGCTAGAGAGCGCCATCATCGCGTAAATAAATCAGCGGCCCGTTATTTAAGCGAATTACACAAACTGTTCGTAGTAGACATTTAATGCCACACACCTTCACAAACCTACCAACAAACGTCGGATTCCTGATACGCAGTGTCGATCAAAACACGGATAATCAAGCTATTGAGCAGGTGGTCTTCATGTTTCGGCTCATCAGCGTGTTTTCCACAAATTTCGTTAGCTCGACATGGAACACAGATATCAAAGTAACAGTTTTTTCATAATACGGGGCCGCAGCCATCATATATTTCTTTAAAGTCAGTACTGCCATTGGACTGTTGTATATTTACAGTGTTACATTTACACTTACACGATCATGATTTCGGCTTCGACTTCAAAATCATGATTGTGTAAATGTAAATGTAACACTATAAATATACAACAGTCTAATGGCGGTACTTTCTTTAAATAAATCAAAGTAACAGTTATGCCCAGAATCTGAGTAAATCTATGCACAGTTTTCTACACAGCTAGAGCGGAAGTTGATTCTTAGCGACTCTGCATAGCAGCTGGAGTGTTCTTCTACGAAATGCAGCTTACCCCACTAAGAGCGCTGCTAGATTTTCAGTTTAGAATCAGAGTAGACTTCCCAAGCATTTCCCGTTCAGTTTTCTTATGTGAGCACACAAAATAACTTCATTGAGTTCGTGTCAATGTCGTGGGGTTATTTTCAGTTTATTAAATAAGTACTTTTTGCAGTTGTTGAATGAGCTTTTATGTAAAATGCCTTCCTGTAAACAATGGCTGAGAGGTGTTTAATTTGTAAGTACAGTGTTGTCAGCGACCTATGTAGCGTTCGTTGGAAAGGGATTGGATGATAAACGTAGCACTTTGCTGCTGTATTTAGTTGACACCGTATTTTAAAACTATGTAATCGTGTTGTAGTCACTTGGTGGTGAATTAATTAATGACCAGAATATTACTGCACTTCTCTCGTAGTTAGCTGTGTTACTGGCAGACTCCATAAATCTCTGACATTCAGGAAATGTTGACTTCCAAGATCGATACGAATATGTCTGATGGAATTGTACTGATCATGTACAAGTATGGAGCAGTCAATCTTGACATACGCTGAAAAATCTCAAGTTCGATAACACTTACGTGTTACATAGGGCTGCAGTTTAAGCCTCTGAGGTCCTCAGATGTTGGGAGAGCTGAGGCTTGAGTGATGCATTTGATACCTGTCATGCTGTGAAAAGTCTGCGAGACAGTGATCGTGGTGACAATGAAATCAACATCGTCGAATACGTATAGACAGATGACAGCTCCAGCTGTTGAGTTTATTTCTATAATAGCTCAGTCAACAAATACAAGTAAGTACTTACTTAAGAAACTGAAAATAGCTCCACAACAGGAACACGAGCTCACTGAAGTTTTAAAGACAACTGGACACGAAATGCTGAGGACATATAGTCACTCTGTAAACAGAAAATCGAGTAGCGCTCGAAGTGGAGGAAGTTACATTTCCTGGAAGAACATTACAGCTGACGTACAGGGTGATTCAAACGGTTCAAATGGCTCTGAGCACTATGGGACTTAACTTCTGAGGACATCAGTCCCCTAGAACTTAGAACTATTTAAATCTAACTAACCTAAGGACATCACACACATCCATGCCCGAGACAGGATTCCAACCTGCGACCGTAGCGATAGCGCGATTCCAGACTGTAGCGCCTAGAACCGCTCGGCCACTTCGGCCGACCGTACAGGGTGACTAAGAATCAGAGTCCTCTTTAGCTAAACAGACCCAAGGTGCAGAAGTTTTCGTACACTATGTCATTTTGCATTTCTTATGTTAGTGTTATTGGTAATTCATACCTGCATTCCATGTAGTGTTGGCGCAGGTGTGCGCACTGCGCCGCAAGTGATTCATATTGTGCGCTGTGAAGGCTCAGTGTAAGGTCGTGAAACACCCTGTAGTTGCTACGTGACGTAGTGGGGTAGACAGAGTGAGGAATCACCTGTTCGGTCATCAGTTTGACGATCTATGAAGAAGGGCAGTGAATGAACGCAGTCCAGCAATTTACCACCCGTCCTACTTGTACACCACACATCTACACCTACACTACTGGCCATTAAAATTGCTGCACCAAGAAGAAATGCAGGTGATAAACGGGTATTCATTGGACAAATATATTATACTCTAACTGACATGTGATTACATTTTCACGCAATTTGGGTGCATAGATTCTGAGAAATCAGCACCCAGAACAACCACCTCGTGCCATAATAACGGCCTTTACACGCCTGGGCATTGAGTCAAACAGAGCTTGGATGGCGTGTACAGATACAGCTGCCCATGCAGCTTCAACACCATACCACAGTTCATCAAGAGTAGTGACTGGCGTATTGTGACGAACCAATTGCTCGCCCATCATTGACCAGACGTTTTCAATTGGTGAGAGATCTGGAGAATGTGCTGACCAGGGCAGCAGTCGAACATTTTCTGTATCCAGAAAGGCCCGTACAGGACCTGCAACGTGCGGTCGTGCATTATCCTTCTGAGATGTAGGGTTTCGCAGGGATCGAATGAAGGGTAGAGCCACGGGTCGTAACAAATCTGAAATGTAACGTCCACTGTTCAAAGTGGGGTCAATGCGAACAAGAGGTGACCGACACGTGTAACCAATGGCACCCCGTACCATCACGCCGGGTGATATGCCAGTATGCCGATGACGAATACACGCTTCCAATGTGCGTTCACCGCGATGTCGCCAAACACGGATGCGACCATCATGGTGCTGTAAACAGAACCTGGATTCATCCGAAAAAATGACGTTTTGCCATTCGTGCACCTAGGTTCGTCGTTGAGTACACCATCGCAGGCGCCCCTGTCTATGATGCAGCGTCAAGGGTAACCGCAGCCATGACCTCCGAGCTGATAGTCCATGCTGCTGCAAACGTCGTCGAACTGTTCGTGCAGATGGTTGTTATCTTGCAAACGTCCCCATCTGTTGACTCAGGGATGGAGACGTGGCTGCACGATCCGTTACAGCCATGCGGATAAGATGCCTATCATCTCGACTGCTAGTGATACGAGGCCGTTGGGATCCAGCACGGCGTTCCGTATTACCCTCCTGATCCCACCGATTCCAAATTCTGCTAACAGTCATTGGATCTCGACCAACGCGAGCAGCAATGTCGCGATACGATAAACCGCAATCGCGATAGGTTACAATGCGACCTTTATCAAAGTCGGAAACGTGATGGTACGCATTTCTCCTCCCTAAACGAGGCATCACAACAACGTTTCACCAGGCAACGCCGTCAACTGCTGTTTGTGTATGAGAAATCGGTTGGAAACTTTCCTCATGTCAGCACGTTGTAGGTGTCGCCACCGGCGCCAACCTTGTGTGAATGCTCTGAAAAGCTAATCATTTGCATATCACAGCATCTTCTTCCTGTCGCTCAAGTTTCGCATCTGTAGCACGTCATCTTGGTGGTGAAGCAATTTTAATGGCCAGTAGTGTATATCTATACTCAGCTAACGACAGGCACTTGACAGAGGGTACATCCCATTCTACGAATTATTAGGGTTCTTCCCGTTCCATTCACGTTTGGAGCGCGGGAAGAATGATTGTTTGAATGCCTATGTGCGTGCAGTAATTATTCTAATCTTATCCTTACGATCACCGTGTTAGCGATATGTAGAGGGTTGTAGTATAGTCCTAGCGACATTATTTAAAGCCTGTTTTACACGTTCTAGGTATAGTTTACGTCTATCTTCAAGAGAGTAGTTCCTTGAATATCTCTGTGACACTCTCCCAACGATCAAACAACCATGTGACCATTCTTGCTGCTCTTGTCTGTAAACGTTTAATATCCCCTATTAGTACAATTTGGTACGGGACCCCCCACACTTGAGCGATATTCTAGAACAGGTCTCCTTTCTAGATAGATTGCACTTCCACAATATTCCACCAAAAAGCAAAGTCTACCACTTGCTTTACCTACAACTGAGCCTATGTGATCATTCCATTTCACGTCCCTACAAAGTGTTACACGCAGGCATTTGAATGAGTTGAGCGATTCCCACAGTGTCACACTGACATAATAGAATACTACGCTTTCTCATTTTGTGAAGTGCATAGTTTTATACTTCTGAACATTTAAAGCAAGTTACCAATCTTTGCTCAACTTTGAAAACTTATCAAGATCTGAATGAAGATTTATGCAGCTTCTTTCAGACAGCACTTCATCATAGATAGCTCCATCACCGGCAAAAAGTCTGAGGTTACTATTAACATTGTCTCAAAGGTCATTAATATACAACATGAACAGCAAGGGACCCAATACACTTCTCTGGGGCATACGTTATGTTACTTCTACATCTGACGATGTGTCAAGCTGGCCACTACTAGGGCATCCGGACATTACGGATATGTTTTTCCTGCTCATTTTTCCTGCTCATCTGCATTAAGTTACATTTTTCTACATTCAGAGCTAGCTGCCATGCATCACTTCGACTACAAACTTTGTCTACGTCATTTTGTATCCTCCTACAGTCACTCAACTTCAACAGCTTGTCTCACACCACAGCATCAGAGAAGCACAGATTGTTACCCACCCTGCCCGCCAAATCATTTACGTACAGGGAATAATGGCTGCCCTATCACACCTCCCTGGGACACTCCTTACGATACTCTTGTCTCTGATGAACACTTGCCATCGAGGGCAACATACTGGCTTCTGTTACTTAAGAAGTCTTCGAACCACGCACATATCTGTGAACCTATTCTATATACACTCCTGGAAATTGAAATAAGAACACCGTGAATTCATTGTCCCTGGAAGGGGAAACTTTATTGACACATTCCTGGGGTCAGATACATCACATGATCACACTGACAGAACCACAGGCACATAGACACAGGCAACAGAGCATGCACAATGTCGGCACTAGTACAGTGTATATCCACCTTTCGCAGCAATGCAGGCTGCTATTTCCCATGGAGACGATCGTAGAGATGCTGGATGTAGTCCTGTGGAACGGCTTGCCATGCCATTTCCACCTGGCGCCTCAGTTGGACCAGCGTTCGTGCTGGACGTGCAGACCGCATGAGACGACGCTTCATCCAGTCCCAAACATGCTCAATGGGGGACAGATTCGGAGATCTTGCTGGCCAGGGTAGTTGACTTACACCTTCTAGAGCACGTTGGGTGGCACGGGATACATGCGGACGTGCATTGTCCTGTTGGAACAGCAAGTTCCCTTGCCGGTCTAGGAATGGTAGAACGATGGGTTCGATGACGGTTTGGATGTACCGTGCACTATTCAGTGTCCCCTCGACGATCACCAGTGGTGTACGGCCAGTGTAGGAGGTCGCTCCCCACACCATGATGCCGGGTGTTGGCCCTGTGTGCCTCGGTCGTATGCAGTCCTGATTGTGGCGCTCACCTGCACGGCGCCAAACACGCATACGACCATCATTGGCACCAAGGCAGAAGCGACTCTCATCGCTGAAGACGACACGTCTCCATTCGTCCCTCCATTCACGCCTGTCGCGACACCACTGGAGGCGGGCTGCACGATGTTGGGGCGTGAGCGAAAGACGGCCTAACGGTGTGCGGGACCGTAGCCCAGCTTCATGGAGACGGTTGCGAATGGTCCTCACCGATACCCCAGGAGCAACAGTGTCCCTAATTTGCTGGGAAGTGGCGGTGCGGTCCCCTACGGCACTGCGTAGGATCCTACGGTCTTGGCGTGCATCCGTGCGTCGCTGCGGTCCGGTCCCAGGTCGACGGGCACGTGCACCTTCCGCCGACCACTGGCGACAACATCGATGTACTGTGGAGACCTCACGCCCCACGTGTTGAGCAATTCGGCGGTACGTCCACCCGGCCTCCCGCATGCCCACTATACGCCCTCGCTCAAAGTCCGTCAACTGCACATACGGTTCACGTCCACGCTGTCGCGGCATGCTACCAGTGTTAAAGACTGCGATGGAGCTCCGTATGCCACGGCAAACTGGCTGACGCTGACGGCGGCGGTGCACAAATGCTGCGCAGCTAGCGCCATTCGACGGCCAACACCGCGGGTCCTGGTGTGTCCGCTGTGCCGTGCGTGTGATCATTGCTTGTACAGCCCTCTCGCAGTGTCCGGAGCAAGTATGGTGGGTCTGACACACCGGTGTCAATGTGTTCTTTTTTCCATTTCCAGGAGTGTAGTTCAAATGGCTCCGAGCGCTATGGGACTTAACATCTGAGGTCATCAGCCCCCTAGAACTTAGAACTACTTAAACCTAACTAACATAAGGACATCACACACATCCATGGCCGAGGCAGGATTCGAACCTGCGACCGTAACGGTTGCGCTGTTCCAGGCTGAAGTGCCTAGAACCGCTCGGCCACACCGGCCGGCTATTCCATATGGTCATACCTTCTTTAACAGCCTGCAACGGGACACCGTGTCAAACGCTTTCCGGAAATCTAGAAGTGTGGAATTTGTTGCCCTTCATCCATAGTTCGCAGTATATCATGTGAGAAAAGGGAAAGCGGAGTTCCACACGAGTGATGCTTTCTAAAACCGTGCTGCTTCGTGGACATGCCATTCTCGGATTCAAGAAAGTTTCTTATATTCGAACTGACAATGTGTTCAAGGATACCGCGGCAAACCGATGTTAGGGATATTGGTCTGTAATTTTGCTGGTATGTTCTTTTGCCCTTCTAATATTAGGAGTCACGCGCGCTTTTTTCCAGTCGCTGACTTTGCGGTAGGCGAGACATCCGACGAATGCCGTAGAGCGCTCTTTGAGAAAACGAACTGGAATTCTTTCCGAACATGGAAACGTACCTGCTTTCACCTCTTTCAGTTGTTTCTCCACCCCAGGGATGCTTTATACTATGTCGGCCATACGGGAGTCTGTTAGATGGTAAAAAAATGTAAATGTCGTGTGACTAGGACCTCCCGTCGGGTAGACGGTTCGCCTGATGCAGGTCTTTCGATTTGACGCCACTTTGGTGACTTGCGCGTCGATGGGGATGAAATGATGATGATTAGGACAAAACAACGCCCAGTCCCTGAGCGGAGAAGATCTCCAACCCAGCCGGAAATCGAACCCGGACCCTTAGGATTGACATTCTGTCGCGCTGATCACTCAGCTGCCGGGGGCGGACTGGGAAATTGTTAAACGGTGGTATGATTGGCATGTGCCGTGTAAGGAATAGAGCCCTATACAGAATGACGATTTGCAGCCTTGGCATCAATTTTCAGAGGGATTCAACAGCATCAGCGTTCTCCTGAAAAGGGCGGACAGTTCGATCGCTGAAATATTGAACCGTGTTTATTTTTAGACCTGGCAGCATGCCTGAGGAGACTTTCAGCCCTAATATGTGTCTGATGTACCCTCTGCCACGCAATTCATAGTGGTCTGTAGCGTGTAGACGCTGATGTAGAAGTGTGTTCCCAGATTCTAGGAGTGGGCATCTGTCCCCTGGTGCACGCCTGTTTCCAAGTATCATCCAGAAAAGAGATAATACGTGAATTGGAGTGGCAATCATTAAAACGAAGGCATTTTTCGTTGCGAATGGATCTTCTCATGAAATTTCAATCACCAGTTTGCTATTTTGTCTAAAACTGACATGGTGAGACAGTGGCTGTGTACAATTAATGTAGGTTGATTCTTACAAAGAAGAAGACAGCAACCAGCCACTATTAATACCGCTATTTATTTAAGTAAATAGCGCCGTAACCGGTTTCGAACTGACAAGTTCATCATCAGACGATTGTTCACAAGATGTGTTACACGTGGCAAAAACTTTTTGGTGTGTGTGTGTGTGTGTGTGTGTGTGTGTGTGTATGTGTGTGTGTGTGTGTGTGTGTGTGTGTGTGTGTGGTGATTTGCACAATATGGTGATGGGCAAATTATTTAAGTGCTGCTTATATTTGCAATAGTTGAAAAATACAATCCTGCAACTTCGTAACAAAAATGCACGGATTTTTCGATGACACCAACACACCAAGAATATTTCGCTACGGTGGAAGAATAAAAATCGAAAACTGACGATTATGTAAAGTGCATCTTGTAAAGCTTGTGAACAGCCGTCTGATGATGAACTTGTAAGTTAAAAACCGGTTACGGCGCTATTTACTTAAATAAATAGCAGTGTTAATAGTGGCTGGTTGCTGTCTTCTTCTTTGTAAGCACCAACCTGCTTCAATCACCAGTTTTCTCCACCGATTGCGAAAACATTCTGTTGGCACCCAGCTACATAGGGAGAAATATCCAACACGATAAAATAAGAGAAATCAGGGCCCGCACAGAAAAATTTAAGTGCTCGTTTTTCCCGCGCGCCGTTCAAGAGTGGAACGGTAGAGAGACAGCTTGAAGGTGGTTCATTGAACCCTCTGCCAGGCACTTTATTGTGAATAGCAGAGTAATCACGTAGATGTAGATGTAAATTCCACGAGTGGGCAACTGCCCCCTCCTGCGGTCCCCTCCCTCCTCGGGGACGCCAAATGCTTCAAATGGCTCTGAGCACTATGGGACTCAACTGCTGTGGTCATCAGTCCCCTAGAACTTAGAACTACTTAAACCTAACTAACCTAAGGACATCATACACATCCATGCCCGAGGCAGTATTCGAACCTGCGACCGTAGCAGTCACGCGGTTCCCGACTGTAGGGGGACGCCAATGTTCCGAGTATTCCCCAGAGAAGATGGAGATCCCAGGAGTGGGCAACTGCCCCCCCCCCCCCCCTCCCCTCTCCCGGACGCCTCTGTTCCGAGTATTGTCCAGAGGAGACGGACGCCAGAACGCTGACAGGTGGAGAAGAGTGCGCAGCCGCTCCGCCTTGCGCAGATGGGGGCAGCGTGTTGGGGTCGGCCGTGGTGAGGTCCGGTCGCTCGTGAGGCGGAAGTGCGTGGTGCGTGCCGCGTGGTGCGTGGGAATGGCCGGCGTTCCCAGCAGAGCAGCTGACTGAGTGACTGAGCGCCGGCCGCCAAAGTTCAGGGTTCAGCCCGGCGCTGGCCGGGGCTGCACCCAGCCTCCGCCACGGCCGGGGTTGCCAACCTCTGCGCCGGCGTGACCTTGCGGGCTGCCGCCGGCCGGCCGAGGGCCCGCATCTCGTGTCACTGACTGCTCGCGCCAGCCGGGTCCGCCCAGCAGGGCACAGCGAAGAGCGGTGGCAGCAGGGCACGGATCCTCGAGTCCCAGCGGGTGGCATCGCAACCACCCTGCTCCGCAAAACGTAAGGAGGGAAGTCACTTTCACGTGCCATGTAACATACCTCGACCAAACTTGAACCGTACACAGAAAGAACCCTGAGTCCCACCTCCACCCTCACCCCCACCCCCCAAAAAAGGAAAGAAAGAAACTTCACACCGATCTTGCCAAAAGCAGAAGCTATTCATTCTTGGTGTTGAACAAGTGACAAAAGCCGTGGGATACCTCCTAATATCGTGTCGGACCTCCTTTTGCCCGACGCAATGCAGCAACTAGACCAAGCAAAGATTCCACAAGTCGTTGGAAGTCCCCTGCAGCAAATTGAGTCATTAAATGAAACAACAAGTTTACTGTTACCAGTCACCGTTTTATTTATTTCCACGACGCTTTTCAAAGGTTTAAACCTCCATCATCGGGTGTATTTACATTAGTTAGCATGACATTTGTGTGTGTGTGTGTGTTGCGTTACGATTTTTTGGAGGAACTTGTGGCACTGTCTAGTGGAGACATTGCCACAAGTTCCTCCAAAAAATCGTAACGCAACACGCACACATACTAACTAATGTGAATCCACCCGATGATGGAGGCTTAAACCTTTGAAACGCGTCGTGGAAATAAATAAAACGGTGACTGGTAACAGTAACCTTGTTGTTTCATTTAATGCCAATAACACTCACGGTAAAGCCTAACCTAAAATGTTCGTATTTGAAGTGAAACTGAGTCATGCTGCTTCTTTAGCCGTCCATAATTGGGGAAGTGATGTCGGTGCAGGATTTTCTGCACGAACTGTCCTCTCGATTAAGTCCCATAAATGTTCGACGGGATTCATATCGAGCAATCTGGGGGCGTATCGTTCGCTAGAAATTGTCCAGAATTTTCTTCAAACCAGTCGCAAGCAACTGAGTCCCGGTGACATGCTTTCGTTGTTTGGGATCGGTTACAATAGTGTCCAAGTAGCTGAATGTAAATGTTTGCAGTCAATGATCAGTTAAGCCGGCCACTGTGGCCGAGCGGTTGTAGGCGCTTCAGTGCGGAACCGCGCTGCTGCTACGGTCGCAGATTCGAATCCCGCCTCGGGCGTGGATGTGTGTGATGTCGTTAGGTTAGTTAGGTTTGAGTAGTTCTAAGTCTAGGGAGCTGATGACGTCAGATGTTAAGTCCCATAGCGCTTAGAGCGATTGAACCATTTTGAATGATCAGTTAAGTAGGGCGAGAGGACCTAGCCAATTACTTTTAAACACAAAATTAAAAATGACTCTGAGCACTGTGGGACTTAACATCTGAGGTCATCAGTCCCCTAGAACTTAGAACGACTTGCCAGATTGAGGCTCTGCCACAACGGCCGGCCTTTAAACACAGCCCACAGCATTATGGAGCCAACAGCAGCTTGCACGGTGCCTTGTTGACAATTTGGAAATTTGTGGTAAGTTCTATGGGACCAAAGTGCTGAGGTCATCGGTCCCTAAGCTTACACACTACTTAATCTAACTTAAACCAACTTACGCTAAGGACAACACACACACTCGTGCCCGAGGAAGGAGTCGAACCTCCGACGGAGGGAGCCGCGCGAACCGCGACAAGACGCCTCGGACCACGCGGCTACCGCGCGCGGCTGGCGATTTCTGTACACGGTTTTGTGGAGTCCACGCCACACTCGAACCCTGCCATCAGCTCTTACCAGATGGAATCGGGACTCATCTGATCAGGCCACATTTTTCCAGTTGTCTAGGTTTCAACCGATGCGGTCACGAGCGCAGGAGACGCGCTACAGGCGATGTCGTGCTGTTCGCGACGGCACTCGCGTCCCAGTGTCGTAACGGATCGTTCGTTGCACGTTCCACATTGATTTCTGCGGTTGTTTCATGCAGTGTTGCTTGTCCGTTAGCACTGACAACTCTCCGCAAACGCTGTTGCTCTCGGTAGTTAAGTGAAGACCATCAGCCACTGCGGTGTCTGTGGTGAGAGGCAATGCCTGAAATGTGGTATTCTTGGCGCACCTTTGACACTGTCGATTGCGGAATACTGAATCTGCTAACGATATCCGAAATGGAATTACCGTGCATCTAGCTCCAACTACAATTCCGCGTTCGAAGTCTATACATGCCCGTCGTGCGGCCACAATGACGTTGGAAATCTTTCTACATCAATTGTCTGAGTACTAATAGCAACCCAACCTTTTATACTTCCTGTACACGGCACTACCGCCATCTGTACAAGTGCATATCTCTGTCCTATGACTTTCGTCACTTCAGCGTATAGTACAAAAGGTTGTTGTTGTTGTTGTGGTCTTCAGTCCTGAGACTGGTTTGATGCAGCTCTCCATGCTACTCTATCCTGTGCAAGCTTCTTCATCTCCCAGTACCTACTGCAACCTACATCCTTCTGAATCTGCTTAGTGTATTCATCTCTTGGTCTCCCTCTACGATTTTTACCCTCCACGCTGCCCTCCAATGCTAAATTTGTGATCCCTTGATGCCTCAGGACATGTCCTACCAACCGATCCCTTCTTCTAGTCTAGTTGTGCCACAAACTTCTCTTCTTCCCAATCCTATTCAATACCTCCTCATTAGTAACGTGATCTACCCACCTTATCTTCAGCATTCTTCTGTAGCACCACATTTCGAAAGCTTCTATTCTCTTCTTGTCCAAACTGGTTATCGTCCATGTTTCACTTCCATACATGGCTACACTCCATACAAATACTTTCAGAAACGACTTCCTGACACTTAAATCTATACTCGATGTTAACAAATTTCTCTTCTTCAGAAACGATTTCCTTGCCATTGCCAGTCTACATTTTATATCCTCTCTACTTCGACCATCATCAGGTATTTTACTCCCTAAATAGCAAAACTCCTTTACTACATTAAGTGTCTCATTTCCTAATCTAATTCCCTCAGCATCACCCGATTTAATTTGACTACATTCCATTATCCTCGTTTTGCTTTTGTTGGTGTTCATCTTATATCCTCCTTTCAAGACACTGTCCATTCCGTTCAGCTGCTCTTCCAGGTCCTTTGCTGTCTCTGATAGAATTACAATGTCATCGGCGAACCTCAAAGTTTTTACTTCTTCTCCATGAATTTTAATACCTACTCCGAATTTTTCTTTTGTTTCCTTTACTGCTTGCTCAATATACAGATTGAATAACATCGGGGAGAGGCTACAACCCTGTCTCACTCCTTTCCCAACCACTGCTTTCCTTTCATGCCCCTCGACTCTTATAACTGCCATCTGGTTTCTGTACAAATTGTAAATAGCCTTTCGCTCCCTGTATTTTACCCCTGCCACCTTCAGAATTTGAAAGAGAGGATTCCAGTTAACGTTGTCAAAAGCTTTCTCTAAGTCTACAAATGCTAGAAACGTAGGTTTGCCTTTTCTTAATCTTTCTTCTAAGATAAGTCGTAAGGTTAGTATTGCCTCACGTGTTCCAACATTTCTACGGAATCCAAACTGATCTTCCGCGAGGTCCGCTTCTACTAGTTTTTCCATTCGTCTGTAAAGAATTCGCGTTAGTATTTTGCAGCTGTGACTTATTAAACTGATAGTTCGGTAATTCTCACATCTGTCAACACCTGCTTTCTTTGGGATTGGAATTATTATTCCACGCTCCGATCCGTAGAACGCCAGTTTTCTTTCTCCTGATAACGACGTCCTCTTGAGTAGTCCCCGCCCGGAGATCCGAATGGGGGACTATTTTACCTCCGGAATATTTTACCCAAGAGGACGCCATCATCATTTAATCATACAGTAAAGCTGCATGTCCTCGGGAAAATTTACGGCTGTAGTTTCCCCTTGCTTTCAGCCGTTCGCAGTACCAGCACAGCAAGGCCGTTTCGGTTAATGTTACAAGGCCAGATCAGTCAATCATCCAGACTGTTGCCGCTGCAATTACTGAAAAGGCTGCTGCCCCTCTTCAGGAACCACATGTTTGTCTGGCCTCTCAACAGATACCCCTCCGTGTGGTTGCACCTACGGTACGGCCATCTGTATCGCTGAGGCACGCAAGCCTCCCCACCAACGGCAAGGTCCATGGTTCATGGGGGGGAGTACAAAAGGTAACTGAAAGAAATACGCAATCAGAGGAACATAAATGGGACTTTTATTCATCATCATTTAAGACTGATCATGCCTTTCAGCGTTCAGTCTGGAGCATAGCCCCCTTATGAAATTCCTCCATGATCCCCTATTCAGTGCTGGGACTTTTATTCAAATATAATAATTACACTGAAGCCACAGATGTGTTCGATGGTCCCCTAGACATTGCAAAAAGGCAAGACATGGTTTTCAATACGGTATCTGATCACCACAGAGCACACTGCATGCCCTGCAGTGTCCCCCCATGCTCGCTAATAGGTTGGTAAGGAGTTCTTGTGAGAAGTGAGTTCCATCCCTCCATTACCGCTATTGGATTGGCGTTGTTGTATTTGGACATGCTACAACGCACGATGTTATCAAAAAGTAACGGGTATTTTGGTTTTTCTTAAATAATCTTTATTTATTCATCAGTATCAACTTTCCCCCTTCAGAGTAATCCCTCTCGCATATAAAACACTTTGTGCCAGCGCTCTGTCCAATCTTGGAACCACTTCTGGAACTCACTTTTCGTTATGGTGTGCAGCCCTTTCAGCGATTCTGTTTTCACCCAATCATTGGTGGAGAAACGACGTCCTTTCGTGGTCCTCAGATGTAGAAAGACGTCGCAGGGGTCCAAGTCCGGCAAATGCGTTGGGCAACGCAACGTAACGGTTTAGTTTCTTTCCAAAAAATCGCGAGCAAGAATTGAAGTGTGAACGGAAGCATTATCGTGATGCAATTTCCATGAGTGGTTTCGACACATTTCTTGTCGTTTTCTTCGGACTGCTTCACGCATAGCTACCAGGCGGTATTCTTTATTGACCGTATGACCACAAGGCAAGAACTCACGATGCACTATTATTCCTTATTGACCGTACGACCACAAGGCAAGAACTCATGATGCACTATTATTCCTTATTGACCGTACAACCACAAGGCAAGAACTCATGATGCACTATTATTCCTTATTGACCGTACGACCACAAGGCAAGAACTCATGATGCACTATTATTCCTTATTGACCGTACGACCACAAGGCAAGAACTCATGATGCACTACCCATTTTAATCGAAGAAAATAGTGAGAAGAACGTTCACATGTGATCGAGATTGTCAGATTTTTTTCGGTCTTGGCTCTTCATGCAGTTTCCATTGGGACGACTGGCCCTTGGTTTCGTCACCTGATATAATCTTCTTTAGAAGTTCTGTATCGCTGTCGACTTCATTGAGCAGTTCCTGAGTGATGTCTATGCACGTCGTTTTTGGCCGAAATTCAACAATTTCGGAAAAAAAGCCTTGCTGCTACATGTGTCATGACCAAAACATCCGAAAAAATTGCTCGGCATGAGTCAGAGGATATCTCGACTCCATCAGCAACCTCTCTGACTGTGATTTGACGATTTTCGAGACCCATTTTCTTTACTTCTTCATTGTCGTCAATAATTGATGTCATAGAGTCGTCATCAACGTCTTCTCGACCCTCTTTGGAATGTTTATACCATACATAAACTCCTGTCTTGCTTAAAGCAGAAACACCAATACCCACAGCCAACATTTCGAATGCGGTGCTGCACTTTATTCCATTTTACAAGTAAATTCTTTGATTCATCTTTTTCGAAAGTAAAAATTCTCTAATCACTCGAAAACAAGTATAACCTTTTCGATTGCTAGCAATAAACTAAATATTCAAAACATACCTACACAAAACTAAAAAGAAGATAAAACATTTGAAAATCGGATATATAATGCGCACGAAATCAAAAAATTGCCGTTGCCTTTTGATCACATCTCGTACGTCTCCCCAACGCATTCCGCTAGTGCTCAATGGTATTTAAGTCCGGCGAATGGGCAGGCCATTCCATACGCCGAATATCCCATAGTTCCGCGAGTTCCTACACCTGTGATGTTCGATGCGGTCGAGCAATGTGATCCATAGAAAGAAGTGTCGAATGCATCCCTGAAAAACGGGTGTCGGGAACGAGCAGAGTTCCACAATAACGCTAACTGCTAAGTGTACTGCGTCAATGATCTGGAAGTCAGTAGGCCTTTGTAACGTTATGCCTCCCGGAAACATAACACATGGACCACGGAAACGATCATGTCCCATATGATTCTGTTGACATTCTTCGGTGGCCACGAAGATCCCGAGATCTGTCCCCGACAGAACGTGTGTGGGACCACGTCGGGCGTCATCTCCGTCCAAGTGTTAGCATCCGTGATATCAAAGACCAAAAAATGGTTCAAATGGCTCTGAGCACTATGGGACTCAACTGCTGTGGTCATAAGTCCCCTAGAACTTAGAACTACTTAAACCTAACTAACCTAAGGACATCACACACATCCATGCCCGAGGCAGGGTTCGAACCTGCGACCGTAGCAGTCGCACGGTTCCGGACTGCGCGCCTAGAACCGCGAGACCACCGCGGCCGGCTAACATTTACTTAGTCTCTGTATTTGTTCAAATGGTTCAAATGGCTCTGAGCACTATGCGACTTAACTTCTGAGGTCATCAGTCGCCTAGAACTTAGAACTAATTAAACCTAACTAACCTAAGGACATCACACACATCCATGCCCGAGGCAGGATTCGAACCTGAGACCGTAGCGGCCACGCGGTTCCAGACTGAAGCGCCTTTAACCGCACGGCCACACCGGCCGGCATCAAAGACCAGTTACAACAGTTGCCGACCAGGTTGCCTCTGGAGAAGACGCCCTGAGTTAATATACTCAGTACGCCCTTCGCTACCGATATACTGTAACGTGGGATTATGCTGCATGTTCTTTGTAAATTTGACTCGATGTTGTAATGTATGATACTCGCTCAACCCGTGAAGTTTCATTTCGTTTCGTCCTCCCACGCTGGATGCTACATCTCTTTTTTTGTTTTGTTTTTGTATGGCAGTGTAAACAGCCGCATTAACTGCGGGAAACCTGAGGTTGGTATTAATATTGTCAGCGAGGTCATTAATACACAGCAGCATTCAGTATCGTTATTTGTTCTGCCGCTCTGGGCGAAATTTGAAAAATGACGTCCCCTCTTTTTTACTAACATCGGTCTCCACGATAACCCCACCCCCCTGCGCCACCACCAACATCCAACGGCACAACAATGCAAATTTCCTACTATACTTTCAATCTTTTAACTAAGGTGACCAGACGTCCTCATTTTCTGGGGACAATCCTCAGTTTTCGTGCTTTGTCCTCAATTCCTTTAAAACTGATTGAGGAGAACAGATGTCCTCAGTTTCTTATTTTTTGCCCTCAATTTCTGAAGTTTCTCAAAATAACTGGAATAGGAAAACATGTGCAGAGCATTTTCAACGAGAGCTAAATATACCACTGCAACCAAATTCAGCATCAATTACTTATTTTATTTAATTGCCAGTCCGTTTGTTTCTGTTTGGTACCGTACTCAGTAGCGCCTGCTCTAGTTTTGAGGTCGACGAACGTACACATTAGGACAGTGCGGCGAAATTTATCGTTAATGGGCTATGGCAGCAGACGACTGACACGAGTGGAGGCAATGCGTTTCCTTTCATCAGAGTAAGTAAAGGCTTATAGATCTTATATTTTTCCCTGAGACATTTAAATCTCTTATTTATCTGCGAGAATGATTGAAGCAGAAGAAATGGATTAAAATTGGTGCTGCGGCTGGAACTCGAACCCGGATCTTCTTGCTTGCTAGACAGAAATGCTATAATGCCGTTCCGTAACCTCGCAATAATAACTCAACTAACCTCCCAATAAAAAATGTGACTCATATATAACCTTTGAACAATTAACTGACTGTGAATCTAAACTGGTAAATTTGGTAGTTAGCAGTGCTGCGTCATGGCCCTAAAAAATTATTCTGAATAAATTGAAAATTGTTACCTCAATGAAGTCGTCGGATAACGCGTATATATCTGCTTCTTTAAGAAATTTTTCTGTCACAGCCCAGTGCAATGCTGGCCGCTATATTTGTCATGTATAAAAGGAAACAACAGATTTTTCTTTACGATAATCGGGATGACCATGGATTGCAGAAATTAGTAAATTCTTTAAATTCAGATAAATGATTGTCAAAAAGTTAATTTTATAAAAAAGATTATTATTACAAGATTTTTTAAAACTTTTACATGGGACTTGATACAACAACAGTACAAATTTAGTTGTAACAAATCAGATATGCGCGCGGCTGTATACCTTATACTACATCGTTCAGGCACGACCGCCCCAAACGCCCGACTGCGAGCTACCACTACTACTGCCCACACTTCTCCCACTGCAGCCGACACTGCTCTCTGCTCTGCGATTCTGTTATAGCTTACATATCGCAGGCAGCGCGTGACCAATCAATCGAAATTACATCTGTTCGAGTGCGCTAGCAATAAATTCCTTAGTCATGGACCTCTTACAAATGTTAACCAACGTGCTGTGGTGGTGTAATGGTTAGCATTTCTGCCTAGCAAGCAAGACGACCTGAGTTCGAGTCCCAGCCGCAGCACAAATACACTCCTGGAAATTGAAATAAGAACACCGTGAATTCATTGTCCCTGGAAGGGGAAACTTTATTGACACATTCCTGGGGTCAGATACATCACATGATCACACTGACAGAACCACAGGCACATACACACAGGCAACAGAGCATGCACAATGTCGGCACTAGTACAGTGTATATCCACCTTTCGCAGCAATGCAGGCTGCTATTCTCCCATGGAGACGATCGTAGAGATGCTGGCTATAGTCCTGTGGAACGGCTTGCCATGCCATTTCCACCTGGCGCCTCAGTTGGACCAGCGTTCGTGCTGGACGTGCAGACCGCGTGAGACGACGCGTCATCCAGTCCCAAACATGCTCAATTGGGGACAGATCCGGAGATCTTGCTGGCCAGGGTAGTTGACTTACACCTTCTAGAGCACGTTGGGTGGCACGGGATACATGCGGACGTGCATTGTCCTGTTGGAACAGCAAGTTCCCTTGCCGGTCTAGGAATGGTAGAACGATGGGTTCGATGACGGTTTGGATGTACCGTGCACTATTCAGTGTCCCCTCGACGATCACCAGTGGTGTACGGCCAGTGTAGGAGATCGCTCCCCACACCATGATGCCGGGTGTTGGCCCTGTGTGCCTCGGTCGTATGCAGTCCTGATTGTGGCGCTCACCTGCACGGCGCCAAACACGCATACGACCATCATTGGCACCAAGGCAGAAGCGACTCTCATCGCTGAAGACGACACGTCTCCATTCGTCCCTCCATTCACGCCTGTCGCGACACCACTGGAGGCGGGCTGCACGATGTTGGGGCGTGAGCGGAAGACGGCCTAACGGTGTGTGGGACCGTAGCCCAGCTTCATGGAGACGGTTGCGAATGGTCCTCGCCGATACCCCAGGAGCAACAGTGTCCCTAATTTGCTGGGAAGTGGCGGTGCGGTCCCCTACGGCACTGCGTAGGATCCTACGGTCTTGGCGTGCATCCGTGCGTCGCTGCGGTCCGGTCCCAGGTCGACGGGCACGTGCACCTTCCGCCGACCACTGGCGACAACATCGATGTACTGTGGAGACCTCTCGCCCCACGTGTTGAGCAATTCGGCGGTACGTCCACCCGGCCTCCCGCATGCCCCCCACTATACGCCCTCGCTCAAAGTCCGTCAACTGCACATACGGTTCACGTCCACGCTGTCGCGGCATGCTACCAGTGTTAAAGACTGCGATGGAGCTCCGTATGCCACGGCAAACTGGCTGACACTGACGGCGGCGGTGCACAAATGCTGCGCAGCTAGCGCCATTCGACGGCCAACACCGCGGTTCCTGGTGTGTCCGCTGTGCCGTGCGTGTGATCATTGCTTGTACAGCCCTCTCGCAGTGTCCGGAGCAAGTATGGTGGGTCTGACACACCGGTGTCAATGTGTTCTTTTTTCCATTTCCAGCAGTGTATTTTACAGCTCTTTAAGTCGTGGTGTTTCTCTGACAAGGGAAACTCCCATCGCAACCCCCTCAGATTTAGTGGTAGGCTGGTAGGATGGCGCAGTGGATAACTCATCACGAAATGAGCACAGATCAAGCATAAAAACAAGAAGAAGGTGTAGTAAACTATTTAAAAAAGTAAAATAGAAACAGTGAACAGTCCAAGAACAAGAAGTACAACAAATAGCAGCTGAAATTCGCAACGGTGTCATTGGTAAGTCGTCATGGTGTTGGACTGCCAAGCGGGCGATCCGTGTTCGGAATTCGTTTGTGCCGTTTATTTACATTTTTCGCAAAGTTATGAACTGACCTGCCGGTCATTGAAATGTTCGTTCTCTTTCTGCAGTCTTGGCAGTTGTCATACTATACATTATTATAGAATATGAGTCATTTGGAAGGAATACATTGCCGTCACAAGTAAATACCATAAGTAATGAGAGCAGGCGAGATACCACATAGACCTCTTACAGAAATGAAAACAACAAATAAAAGTAACTTCCTGGCGGATTGAAACGTGTGCCAGACCGAGACTCGAACTCGTGACATTCGCCTTTCGCAGGCAAGTGCTCTACCATCTGAGGTACACAAGCTGTAAGGTGTCAGGCAAATCCAACACCTTCCATGAAAACCCTGACATGATAGCAAATCCGGCAGTACGTCACATAGCTCCGAATAAATCCTGACATTAAATTAACCGAAGTAATACGATCAACGAGTGACCAAATGAAATACCACAGACTAACACAAGAACGCCGAAATGCATGTCATACCTTCCCACCATGAAACAGACGCACTTCCGAGGGGAGAAACGAGAAGCCAAGAGCAGAGTTCTGTAAGCTAGAAGGCCCTACGATAAGGGACACCCACATCGCCCGCCGACCGCCAAGACCACCCCCCAGCCCATGTTAAAAGATAGAGCCCTCCAGAAGAACAGTATAGATCTTACGATAACACTAAAAGGGCCACACCAGCTGCACGTTTTAGCGTGAGACTATACGCGTCTCTATTAAGTTGCAAACATTAAAAACATTGCCCCACCATGAAAAGTATAACGTTTCTCGTTGGATAGACAGAATTTCTGCAGGCGGAGCTTAAAGTTAACATTGAGACGCTGATTGTTCAGTTGAAAACACAGCCAGATACCTTTTCTTAAACCAACTTCGGCAAATTGCTTCCGAGACGGCGAGGTGTGTGGAGCTGCACTGCCCGCCGCTCCCTGACGCTGCCTAACCACCGACAAGGTAATGAACGCACGCGATGCCGCATAAGAGTGCATAAGGCTTCACTCAGAACTGCAGAAGTCTCATCTGTTACACCCCCTTTTTACGTAATATCAGTGTCGATCGTCAATTAAACTTCATGGTATTCACATTTGCTATTAGAAGTTAAAATCTGAAACGAATGATTTTTCTGTTATATAGTTATTGAGAAGCCACATCAGCCACTGTAATTTACCACAAGTTAATAAGTAATTAACGATAATTGAGGGTCACTGTAGACCATTTTGATAGTTTTCTCTTTTATGAAACTTAAACCTAGATTATAGATGTGATATGGCATAGGTCATCCTTCATCGATTGTAGAACTTGGAAACCCATTCAGGGAATATTCGTTCACGTTTTTGTTGAACGCAGTTGGTTTTTATCATTCTGTATTAAAATATTTCCTTTTATCAATAGTGCAATTTATAAACAATGTTTTGTGAGTAGAATAAAGATTACAATGGTAAACTTAACTGCTTTTTCGACGTTATTTTACAAGCTATCTGAAAATAGGAAAGCCTTGAACCCCTTCCACTAAATTTAGTTAGTATTAAGATTCTTTTACAGGGAGTGCAGGGGACCTGACGCTGAAATCATTAAGTATTTGATTATATCATCGCTAGTCTCACTGAACTCTTCTGAACTTTACATGTCATGTGT
Organism: Schistocerca nitens; assembly: GCF_023898315.1. NCBI lineage: Eukaryota > Metazoa > Arthropoda > Insecta > Orthoptera > Acrididae > Schistocerca > Schistocerca nitens. The sequence continues at coordinate 242,264,901 of NC_064620.1, read as the reverse complement.
GGTCTGGCGTCTCCTTACCAGCAACAGGTCCCAGGTTCAAACTAAAAATTCCCTAAAAAACAAGCTCAGAGCGTCGTTGCGCGAAAGTGCTAGGGAGGCATGACTTAGAACTAACAGACACCACGCAGAATGTTAGAAAGCACGACTCACGACCCGTCCTCACAGCATCAATTCTACCAGTACCTCGCCTCCTACCTTCCAAACTTCACAGAAGCTCTTCCGCGAACCTTGCAGAACTAGCACTCCTGGAAGAAAGGATATTGCGGAGACTTCGCTTAGCCACAGCCTGGGGGATGCTTCCAGAATGAGTTTCAATCTGCCAGTAAGTTTCATATCAGCACACACTCCACTGCAGAGTGAAAATCTCATTCTGGAAACATCCCCCAGGCTATGGCTAAGCGACGTCTCCGCAATATCCTTTCTTCCAGGAGTGCTAGTTCTGCAACGTTCGCGGAAGAGCGTCTGTGAAGTTTGGAAGGTAGGAGACAACGTACAGGCAGAACTGATGCTGTGAGGACAGGTCGTGAGTCGTGCTTGGGTAGCTCAGATGGTAGAGCACTTGGCCGCGAAAGGCAAAGGTTCCGAGTACTAGTCTCGGTCTGGCACACAGTTTTAATCTGCCAGAAAGTTAGCGCATACTCCGCTGCAGAGTGAAAATCTCATTCTGGGGACCAATAAAAGGTGTAAACTACGTTACAACAAAGGAATTCAAGAGTCAAGACTTCCAAAACGGAACGCAACGTTAAATGGCTCTGAGCACTATAGGACTTAACATCTGAGGTCATCAGTCCCCTAGAACTTAGAGCTACGTTGAGCACAAAGATAATTGCTAGATGCAGTTTCTAGAGATTGGCTATTTAGTTTAATGTACAAAAAAAATGGTTCAAATGGCTCTGAGCACTATGGGACTTAACTTCTGAGGACATCAGTCCCCTAGAACTTTGAACTATTTAAATCTAACTAACCTAAGGACATCACACACATCCATGCCCGAGGCAGGATTCGAACCTGCGACCGTAGCAGTCACGCGGTTCCGGGCTGAAGCGCCTAGAACCGCTCGGCCACCGCGGCCGGCGAACGCAATGTTAAAAACATATGTTTTGACAGAGCACAGGAAAAATGTGTGATTGTGAAACTGTTGCGTTCATTTGTTGCAGGTTATGTGACAAACTATCATGTTTTCATCATTTCCTTGGGACTGATCAGATTCAGACCAACACCTATACCGGGGAAGGAGACATATCTCACTTACTTACCAGTCGTACAAATTAGGTGCGTCGATAAGAGATTCCTATCATATGACACTCGTACTGTCACCAATGCCGTGTATGACATACCAGACGTGTTTTCCGGTGGAGGATTCGATTGACTTGTCACCTTGTCATCAAACCTTTGTGGTTCCCATTCGAAAGCCATTTTCTTTCGGCTGCTAAAATAGTAGTCGTGCAGTATCAACTGTCATTATAGGTCCCCAACTCACACCTCGCTGTTGCAAACGGACGTTACATCACGACACAGACTTGAATTTGAATAAGCGAGCAGCGAAAAAGAAAAAAATAGTTGGTACGCGGAAGGTATGAACACAGCTCTCCTGCTTGGCAGTGCAATCCCATGACCACTTGCCTCATCGGTTGCTCTGTGGCACGATGAAACGTCTCTGTGAAGTCGTTTCATAAGACGCTTGTCGAATTCGGTACAACTTATTCACTTTACTGACTGATTTTAGCCCAATCCATGAACTCTTTCAGAAAGACTGAGCACTCAAATAAGGCCTATTGAATGTTATATGCGTGTTTTAATGTGGTGCTGCGGTTTTGTTTTGTGGAAAACTCTGAGTTGGTCATCGTCTGCTGGGAGCAGACGATGTTGCTTCCCGTTCGAAGGAGAGCACAGGATGACCAACTTAGTTTCCAATACTTGAACAGAGAGGTTTACCCTATTAGTCGAAGGATGTTTTTGTGTGTGAGGTTGGTGACGCAGGGCTACCCCTCTGGTAGCTTCCGCTGCACAGGGAGTTAGGTAATCTCGAAAGAGAAAGCGGCACTCTTCGGTGAACGCTTGGTGAGTACGGATCGTAGCTCTTAAGGGGGGTTGAGTTAGGACTTCGTTATGTTTAACTGTTGAAATACTTAAGAACTTCAGCTTAACTGAAACGTGTGGAGCGAGTTATTTTTCCGAATGTGTCGTAATTATATTGCTTTAAATAGGCGATTTTTTTGGTGTTTGAGTTAAAAGTGTGGAAGTTACTTTGTTCATTTTGAACAACGATGAAGTAGAATTTCAAACGATAAATCTGATTAGGAAAAGCTGGTTAGGATCACTTCAACCGTACCTGAGTGTAATACTGTCGAAACGAGTATGATTTTTAATGATTTTTAATCTTATATTTTCTGGAAGTTGCTTTTGTCTTTGTGTGTCGATTTTGTGCCACGTGTTTGGTAATCAATGACCCTTCTGGTCCACCTCAGCACCGCAATAGGCTTAATTTTAACAGTTTGCTTGTTTAATGAGCTATAATTTCTGCAAGAATATCTGTTCTTTCGTGCGCTTTCTACAAAGCTGCACAACAGTTTGATTCGGAAGGCACCACTGTCTGGCTGGACCGGAAATTACTCTGGGGGGACCACATACAACACATGACCAACCGAGCTAGCGCGAGGCTCAAACAGCTCTATCCTATGCTCAACAGGCGTAGCACACTAAACAGAAGGGTGTCGAGGTCCATGTACATGACACTTATCCGACCCCTGATGACGTACGCAGCTCCCGTCTGGGGATACGCTGCGCCTACACGCCTGCGCCGTCTGCAGCTCATACAAAACAAAGTACTCAAAATCATAAGCAATGCTCCACGATACACACGCAACGCGGACCTTCACCGGGAATATCGACTTGAGACTCTCACAGACATTCGCAGAACCCGTTTATTCTGAATCTGGGGAATTACGACCACAACCATAGATGGAAACATAAAAGACCAAAAGACATACTTGCAAGGACATAACATCTATGGCCAAGCATACGCAAACATAACGGCACAGGCGAGCCCCTGTTAATCAGACGCATTTACTGGATCCCCAGCTGAAATACACTGCCGAATAACTGGCACCACACAGGGAAGCCGTACCGTTCACTGCATGAAAACAAGCTCCACACATCCCCCACACTGTGAGATGATCTATGGCCGATCTCCCACTACTGTATAACGACCTTGATTGTTCCAGGAATGTAGCAGCTGCAGCAACTGGGACACATCGCCATCGCTTGTCACGGTAACGATGCATGATACCTATACTAACAAATCCAACCTTGCATGAGCTATCGCAGCTAGTAAGCCACTACTGCTCTTACTACCCATCCCACTGTCGCAGAGGTTTTTTTTTCCCACGGCACGAGCCATGGCACTTTTTTCCCTCTGCTCTTCAAATCGCTACCCTCACTCGCGTTTCGTCCACTATCTATCACCTGATGGACCATGTTAATGCGTAGCCTTACCCAGACGCACGGACAACATCACAGCCCAGCATCCTGTGATCCACTTACTAGATAACTAACGTGTTTACGGAGGTGACAGTAGAACTTTTGGTTTGGTCACCACGTTGGTGCGGGCGTGGAGGGGCCCCATCTCTATAAAAACGTGCTCTAGTTCGGCCGTTTGCAAGTAGCAGACGCAGTTAGTATGTTGAATAATTATCGCACAACCTCGTGCATTGGTTAAACCTCTATCCAGAATAGTGCATGCGTAGAATCGTAATGCGAATCTCACTGAGATATTTTTATGGTATGAATACAAAGGAGATGATAGTATCATTGTCTCCCACCCCCGTTTTCTGTGTTTCTTCTTGCTATAGTTAAATTGTGCTCCGTTACATTATCACGTAATTCTTACTTAAATATTTCTAGTCAGGCACCAGGTATGTGTAGTTAGGACGCGCAACCAAATGGAAATGGAAATGAAGTCCCATGCTTCTTTACAGAGCGTAGGGGAACGATGCGGGAGACCCGCACCGCCTTACTAAGCAAGGCCCTAATGGAGGTGGTTTGCCGTTGCCTTCCTCTGACCGGAATGGGGATGAATGATGATGATGAAGACGACACAACAACACCCAGTCATCTCGAGGCAGGAAAAATTCCTGACCCCGCCGGGAATCGAACCCGGGACCCCGTGCTCGGGAAGCGAGAACGCTACCGCGAGACCACGAGGGGGGGACGCGCACCAAACACTTAGATACACTAATAATCTATGGGAAAGATAAATTCTGTGGTGTTGATCTTACCCACGTACTCCGATTTTCAATCCTGAGTTAACCTGGTTGCTTCATGCACGACATGGAGTGCTATTTATCTTGCTACTTAAACAAATTTCCATACTTGCAATTAAATTATTAACGTAATTAAACTACTAATTTTCCAGCTCCGTTTTTTTCTAAATGGTTAGAAAGGGCTTGGGCTGGTGGCGACCCTGAATTTCTGAATTTTTATCATTATTTGTGTGAGAGAAGCAGTCAGAAATGCGGGATAACGTACACTACTGGTCATTAAAAAAGCTACACCAAGAAGAAATGCAGATGATAACGGCTATACATTCGACAAATATATTATACTCTAACTGACATGTGATAACATTTTCACGCAATTTGGGTGCGTAGATCCTAAGAAATCAGTACCCAGAACAACCACCTCTGGCCGTTATAACGGCCTTGACACGCCTGGGCATTGAGTCAAACAGAGCTTGGATGGCGTGTACAGGTACAGCTGCCCATGCAACTTCAACACGATACCACAGTTCATCAAGAATAGTCACTGGCGTATTGTGAAGAGCCAGTTGCTCGGCCACCATTGACCAGACGTTTTCAATTGGCGAGAGATCTGGAGAATGTGCTGGCCAGGGCAGCAGTCGAACATTTTCTGTATCCAGAAAGGTCCGTACAGGATCTGCAACATGCGGTCGTGCATTATCCTGCTGAAATGTAGGGTTTCACAGGGATCGAATGAAGGGTAGAGCCACGGGTCGTAACACATCTGAAATTAACGTCCACTGTTCAAAGTGCCGTCAATGCGAACAAGAGGTGACCGAGACGTGTAGCCAACGGCACCCCATACCATCACGCCGGGTGATACGCCAGTAAGGCGATGACGAATACACGCATCCATTGTGCGTTCACGGCGATGTCGACAAACACGGATGCGACCATCATGATTATGTAAACAGATCCTGGATTCATCACAAAAAATAACGTATTGCCATTCGTGCATCCAGGTTCGTCGTTGTGTACACCATCGCAGGCGCTCCTGTCTGTGATGCAGCGTCAAGGGTAACCGCAGCCATGGTCTCCGAGCTGATAATTCATGTTGCTGCAAACGTCGTCGATCTGTTCGTGCAGATGGTTGTTATCTTGCAAACGTCCTCATCTGTCGACTCAGGAATCGAGTCGTGGCTGCACGATCCGTTACAGCCATGCGAATAAGATGCCTGTCATCTCGACTGCTAGTGTTACGAGGCCGTTGGGATCCAGCACGGCGTTCCGTTACTACCCTCCTGAACCCAGCGATTCCATATTCTGCTAACAGTCATTGGATCTCGACCAACGCGAGCAGCAATGTCGCGATACGATAAACCGCAATCGCGATAGGCTACAACCCGACCTTTATCAAAGTCGGAAACGTAATGGTACGCATTTCTCCTCCTTACACGAGCCATCACAACAACGTTTCACCAGGCAACGCCGGTCAACTGCTGTTTGTGTATGAGAAATCGGTTGGAAACGTTCCTCATGTCAGCACGTTGTAGGTGTCGCCACCGGCGCCAACCTTGTGTAAATGCTCTGAAAAGCTAATCATTTGCATATCACAGCATCTTCTTCCTTTCGGTTAAATGTAGCGTCTGTAGCACGCCATTTTCGTGGTGTAGCAATTTTAATGGCCGGTATTGTATGTTTTGACAGAGCACAGAAAAAAATGTGTGATTGCGTTCATTTGTTGCAGGTTATGTGACAAACTATTATGTTTTCATCATTTCCTTGGGACTGATCACATTCAGATTCAGACGAACACCTTTACCGGAGAAGGAGATATATCTCACTTACTTACTAGTCGTACAAATTAGGCGCGTCGATAAGAGATTCCTATCATATGACACTCGTACTGTCACCAATGCCGTGTGTGACACACCAAATGTGTTTTCCGGTGGAGGATTCGATGGACTTGTCGCCTTGTCGTCAAACGTTTGCGGTTCCCATTCGAAAGCCATTTCCTTTCGGCTGCTAATACAGTAGTCGCGCACAATCAACTGTCATTATAGGTCCCTACCTCACACATCGCAAACGGACGTTACATCACGACACATACTTAAATTAGAATAAGCGAACAGACAAAAAAAAAAAAAGAGTTGGTGCGTGGGAGGTCTTGAAACGTCCCCTTTGGAAAATTACGAATGTCAGTGCTGGTGAACATCTTACGTTATTTGATTTTCAAAGAGCTGAGCAAAACTTAACGTACTCAGACATTTATCTCTTTACTTATTCGGATCAACAGTAAACTGGCCCAATTTTTTTTTTTAGCGCAACGCAATCTCACTTTCAATAATCCCTACAGAAGAATGGCCCTGACTAACAATAACCTATACCTTTCATGAATCACTTACCTCACAAAAATCTTCGTTACTCAAACTTCTGCAATACAGCGTGTGTCAATACTGCCAGCTAAATAAAAGATTCTAACTACGGAAGGCATTAACTACTGATAGGCATAGTCAGCAAACGAAAGATTCTGCTGGCGGCTCACCTCCAACTGCGCAACGCTACGCGCTGTTCACATCCAACTGCCCAACACTACAATAGCGAATATTCCAACAACGCCAACCAGCCACAGACTGCACACAGCACAGTCAGTGATTTTCATACAGAGCGCTACGTGGCGTTACCAACATATAAACCTAAACAGCCTACTTACAGTCTGAACGCAGCTCGCCTGCTTGGCAGTGCAATACCATGACCACTTGTGTCACCGGTTGCTCTATATGGCACTTTTTGTTCTTGGACCGTTCACTGTTTCTATTTTTCCTTCTTCCTGTTTTCATGCTTGATCTGGGTTCAGTGTTTGACGGGCTGTCTGCTGTGCGCTCTTGCCACTAAATCTGAGGGGGGGGGGGGGGGGGTAAGGTGGGGGTTCCCCTTGTGTGTTCCCGGAGTGTTCGCGGCACCACTCGCAGGGCGGCTCCGTGAGTCATTCGTTTGCTTTTAGTAGGAATGGAGCCCACGCCCAGTGCCCACCGGCCCTCAGAAGATGGCGCTAAAAGAGGCGCCAGGCCGCTAAGCCAGCCGAGGACGCGGCAAGAAGGGGAAGGGCGCGCCCGGCACTAAAGGGCCCTCACGCGGCACTCTTAGCGCCCTGCTCGTGTGAAGGCGCTAAGAGCCGCACACGGTCTTTATCGGTGTGTCATCAGAGGCCGCGACACGTCTCTGGTCTGCGGCTAGTGCTGAGCCTCGGTTCCTGGGGCAAACTGGAACCGCATCGTCCTCCACTAACTGCCCGTTAATATTGGTCACTGAAAGGGAAAAGTACTCTGTACTTACATCTACATCTATATTCCAAAACTGGAGCAGATAAAATACACTGAAGTGTCAAAGGTCATGGGATACCTCCTAACATCGTGTCTGTCCTCCTCCTGCACCGCCGGCCGCTGTGGCCGAGCGGCTCTAGGCGCTTCAGTCCGGAACCGCGCGATCGCTACGGTCGCAGGTTCGAATCCTGCCTCGGGCATGCACGTGTGTGATGTCCTTAGGTTAGTTAGGTTTAAGTAGTTATACGTTCTAGGGGACTGATGACCTAAGATGTTAGGTCCCATAGGGCTCAGAGCCATTTGAACCATTTGAATCCTCCTGCCCGGCTTTATGTTATAACTCGACGTGGCATGAATTCAACAAGTCGTTGCAAGTCCCCTGCAGAAATACTGAGCTACATTGACTCTATAGTTGCCCGTAACCGAAACTGTTGCTGCTGCAGGATTTTGTGCATGAACTGTCCCCTCGGTTACGTCCCATAAATGTTCGGTAGGATTCAATTCGGGCGATCTGGGTAGCCAAATCATTCGCTCGAACTGTCCAGAATGTTCTCCAAACCATTGTCTCGAATGAAAAACAGCCCACAGTTGCCTCAATTATGTTTATTTTAAACCATGACCATGGTTTCTGCTATAATAAGTCAGAAGTCATACACACTAATAAGAAATTTTTCATTTATTAGTGTGTATGACTTCTGAAGAAGGCTATATTACTATAGCAGAAACCATTGTCAAGATTTAAAATAAACATGCGAGAGTAATCCCAAAAGTAAGGTCTCCTATTTTTTTGTAAGCACATAGACCTGTTTATTTCTACAATGGTTTACTTCAGTTTACAGCTTGAACATTTAGCTACTTTTCGACATAATCACCATTTCTGTCGATGCATTTTTGTCGACGCTGTGGCAGTTTTTGTATGCCCATGTCATTCCACATCGCCGCCATGCTGTTCAGAAAGTTATGAACCTCTTCTTTCACCTCGTCGTCGAAGCTGAATCGCTGGGACCACAATTAAGGCTGACAGGTACTGTGAGACTCTGAAAAAACTCAAACGGGCAATTCAGAACTGGAGGAGAGGAATGTTGAGCAAGGGCGTACACATTCACCATGACAACGTTCGCCCAGATATCGCTCGGCAAATCGTTGCTCTCCTGCAACAGTTTCAGTGGGACATAATCACCCACCCACCTTATAGTCCTGACTTGGCGCCCAGTGACTATCACCTGTTCCCTAGGTTAAACGAACATTTGGCCGTAAAGCAATTCAGCTCCGACGACGAGGTAAACTTTCTGAACAGCAAGGCGGCGAGCTGATATGACATGGACATACAAAAAGTTCCACAGCGTCAACAAAAATCCATTGACAGAAATGGTTATTATCTCGAAAAATAGCTAAATGTTCAAGCCGTAAATTGATGTAAACCATTTTAGAAATAAACAGGTATATGTACTTATAACAAAAAATTGGAGACCTTACTTTTGGGATTACCCTCGTAATTTAGTGCAACTGTGGGCGGTTTTTTATTCGAGACAATTTTGTAAGGGTTGCTGTTGTCGCTGCCATGATGAAAATAATTCTTCAAACCAATCACGAACAGTTGTGGCCCATCGAAATGGCGCATTATCATCCATAAAAATTCCATCGTTGTTTGGGAACATCAAGTCTATGAATGGCCGTAAACGGTTTCGAAGTAACCGAACATAATAATTCCCAGTCAATGATCGATTCATTTGGAGCAGAGGACCCAGTCCAATCCACGTAAGCACAGCCCACACCATTATGGAGCCACCACCTGCGTGCACAGTGCCTTGTTGGCTACTTGGGTTATGCCTTCGTGGGGTCTGCGCCACACTCCAACTCTACCATCAGCTCTTACCGACTGAAAAAGCGACTTATCTGACCAGGCCACTGATTTTCAGTCGTCTCGGCTCCAACCGATGTCGTCACGAGTGCAGGAGAGGCGCCGCAGATGATGTCGTGCTGTTGACAAAGGCCCTCTACATCTACATCTACATTCATAGTCCGCAAGCCACCCAACACTGTGTGGCGGAGGGCACTTTACGTGCCACTGTCATTACCTCCCTTTTCTGTTCCAGTCGCGTATGGTTCGCGGGAACAACGACTGCCGGAAAGCCTCTGTACGCGATCGAATCTCTCTAATTTTACATTCGTGATCTCCTCGGGAGGTATAAGTAGGGGGAAGCAATATATTCGATACCTCATCCAGGAACGCACCCTCTCGAAACCTGGACAGCAAGCTACACCGCGATGCAGAACGCCTGTCTTGCAGACTCTGCCACTTGAGTTTGCTAAACAACTCCGTAACGCTATCACGCTTACCAAATAACCCTGTGACGAAACGCGCCGCTCTTCTTTGGATCTTCTCTATCTCCTCCGTCAACCCGATCTGGTACGGATCCCACACTGATGAGCAATACTCAAGTATAGGTCAAATGAGTGTTTTGTAAGCCACCTCCTTTGTTGATGGACTACATTTTCTAAGGACTCTCCCAATGAATCTCAACCTGGTACCCGCCTTACCAACAATTAATATTATATGATCATTCCACTTCAAATCGTTCCGCACGCATACTCCCAGATATTTTACAGAAGTAATTGCTACCAGTGTTTGTTCCGCTATCACATAATCATACAATAAAGGATCCTTCTTTCTATGTATTCGCAATACATTACGTTTGTCTATGTTAAGGGTCAGTTGCCACTCCCTGCACCAAGTGCCTGTCCGCTGCAGATCTTCCTGCATTTCGCTACAATTTTCTAATGCTGCAACTTCTCTGTATACTACAGCATCATCCGCGAAAAGCCGCATGGAACTTCCGACAATATCTACTAGGTCATTTATATATATTGTGAAAAGCAATGGGCCCATAACACTCCCCTGTGGCACGCCAGAGGTTACTTTATCGTCTGTAGACGTCTCTCCATTGATAACAACATGCTGTGTTCTGTTTGCTAAAAACTCTTCAATCCAGCCACACAGCTGGTCTGATATTCCGTAGGCTCTTACTTTATCAGGCGACAGTGCGGAAATGTATCGAACGCCTTCCGGAAGTCAAGGAAAACAGCATCTACCTGGGAGCTTCAAAATGGTTCAAATGGCTCTGAGCACTATGGGACTCAACTGCTGAGGTCATTAGTCCCCTAGAACTTAGAACTATATAAACCTAACTAACCTAAGGACATCACAAACATCCATGCCCGAGGCAGGATTCGAACCTGCGACCGTAGCGGTCTTGCGGTTCCAGACTGCAGCGCCTTTAACCGCACGGCCACTTCGGCCGGCACCTGGGAGCCTGTATCTAATATTTTCTGGGTCTCATGAACAAATAAAGCGAGTTGGTTCTCACAGGATCGCTGTTTCCGGAATCCATGTTGATTCCAACAGAGTAGATTCTGGGTTTCCAGAAACGACATGATACACTAGCAAAAAACATGTTCTAAAATTCTACAACAGATCGAGGTCTATAGTTTTGCGCATCTGCTCGACGACCCTTCTTGAAGACTGGGACTACCTGTGCTCTTTTGCAATCATTTGGAACCTTCCGTTCCTCTAGAGACTTGCGGTACACGACTGTTAGAAGGGGGCAAGTTCTTTCGCGTACTCTGTGTACAATCGAATTGGTATCCCGTCAGGTCCAGTGGACTTTCCTCTGTTGAGTGATTCCAGTTGCTTTTCTATTCCTTGGACACTTATTTCGATGTCAACCATTTTTTCGTTTGTGCGAAGATTTAGAGAAGGAACTGTAGTGCGGTCTTCCTCTGTGAAACAGCTTTGGAAAAAGGTGTTTAGTATTTCAGCTTTACGCGTGTCATCCTCTGTTTCAATGCCAACATCATCCCGGAGTATCTGGATATGCTGTTTCGAGCCACTTACTGATTTAACGTAAGACCAGAACTTCCTCACGTCGGTCGTCTGCTGCCATAGGCCATTAGCCTGCTTTTGCCGCACTGTCCAAACAGATACATTTGTCGTATGTCCCACGTTGGTTTCTCGGGTTATCTCAAGCAATTTCGTTTTTCTGATGGCACTGACAATTCTATGCAAACGCCGTTGCTCTCGGTCGTTAAGTGAAGGCCATCGGCGACTGCGACTGCGTGGTGAGAGGTAATGCCTGATATTTTTAAAGTATGTCATTAGTGAAATAACGAACGGTCGCCAATTCCTTACCCGAACAAGAACAGTTAAATTGAAACTGAACTTTATACTCGTAAGCAATCTTACGTAAGAATAGTTATTGGCGTCATGACGTAGGAACAGTAACAAACGCACACTTTCAAGTACTTCACACCACACATGCCACAGTAGTCAGATAATAATCAAAAACACATACAACACATCTTGTTAATTTCCAAAGATCAATTAAAGTAATATTGTTTACTGTCTGTGGACAGAAACTTTTTTGTTACGTTACTCACGGTAATACTGACTACCGTAATTGTAGCAAGCAGAAAGACTGTTTGAATTTAGCAGTTACTTTGATACTTCTTTGCAATGAAAGTTATAAATTATGCCAGAAGTTATAATTTAGAACTGTGCTTTGACAATGAAGCTCAGTGTTTAAGTTACATAAAGTTTTATTACCAATTTTATTATTATTATGATGATTACTCTATTTTTAGCAAATGAATTAATATTGGCTTTTGCATCATTCTATTTCTTACGTTATTCGTACTTCAACCAAAGTTTTCATTATTACGTAATTGTCCAAAAGTTGGAAAAATTTATGTTCTGATAATCTAATAAATTAATGTTTACTTCATTTTCAGTTCATTTTCTGATCATCTTGGTTCATACAAAGGGATAGGATGTATACTACTTGGATAATGACGAAGGAAAATTATTTACGTGACAATATGCACGAAGCCGCGCGGGATTAGCCGCACAGTCTGTCGCCGGCAGTGCTGCGAGGCGGTCACGCGCCAGAGCGCTGCGGGCGAGGCGCGCACGGTGTGTTTGTGTTTACTTCGGCCGCTGTAAGTGCCGTTTTCCCTTCTAGACCACCATGGCGCACAACTATCGGAAGAAGACATTACGTTTCAACTTTTGTTCCGACTTCGCCCGACCCAAGGCCCTGGAGGTGGAATGATTTATTCGCGATGAAGTTAAAATACCGCCAACGGATCTAATTGGTATCCATTTGTCCATAGTTAGCAGTACTGTCTACGTCAAAATGATCAACGATGCGGCGTGCGACAAGGTGCTTCAAGAGGCAAAACGTGGACTGCGCTTCTGTCATTCCGACGGCAACGTCGGACCCGTTACCGTCGATCACGCAGGTCTCGCCACACGGACGATAAGGATCTTCGAATTGCCGTTCGAACTACCAGCAGACGTCGTCATCGAGGCGCTCCGTCCCTATGGCAACGTTCTGGAACATGTTGCCAAACGATGGGTATAATTTCAAACCTATCCCGTTTTAAACGGTGTTAGACAGGTCCGCATCGAGTTGCAGAAACACGTGCCTTCCTATCTACGTATCGGAGGCTGCCGTGCCATTATAATGTACGACGGCCAACCTCGGACCTGTTCCGGTTGCGGGAAAGAAGGTCACCTACGGTCTGAATGCATTCAACGACGTGTCGCGCAGCTCCCGTTGTCGGAAGCGTCCGTCACACCCACGATGACCGCCCTACCGGTCACTTACGCGGCGGCTCTTGCCACATCTACAGTTTCGTCCAGTCCGTCGCCCGGTCCTTCCGATCGGCACGTCCCACCGTCCCAGTCACCTACGGACGGTGCAGACGCCCCACCTGACAACCTTGCCGCCGAACAGGCTCCCGCACCGGACGCTGAGGAGACCAGTACTTCTTCACAACACCTGTTTGACAATTTCATTGTACCCACCGACGCCTTGGAACCAGGTCGACGCTCCTCCTTGCCGTCGTCCGACACTGAGGAACACGTGCGCAAACAACGCTCGCCACGTAGGCGCAGACGCCGTCGCCGTTCACCCACGGGCTCTCAAAGCGTCGCCACCCGCGACGACGAAGACGACACCCAACCAGCCGACATTTCCGGGCAGAGGTCGGCGGACAACTTTCACGATGAACAAGACGTTTCGCGGGACGGGACCACTATGGAGGTCGCCACGCACAATGTAACGATCGGTGCGCCGGTTGAGACGCCTGTCTCCCCGCCGACAACTCCAGATCTCTCTCACCACGACGCAATTCCCATGGACATTGCACAGACCCACGGCACAGGAGCATGGGCCGACGACATTGAGGAAGATAAGCCCCCTCCTCCGGATGAGTTGCCTCCGCCGGACAAGGCTGCCTGTTAACATCAAAAGCGAGGCACTGCAGCTGATGGGGCGGGACTTCCTGTAGGTGCCCTCCTCTTACTTCCCTTGGTGATGGTAGATGCGCGTCCACCACCACTGAAACAAATGCACCGGTTTGCCGCACTGAACATCAACGTGATCGGCACTGCACCCAAGCTGCAACTCCCATGTGACATGCTTCGGGCCTCTGACGTCGACGTCGCCCGTCTTCAGGAAGTACGCGTTGCCACACTACCACCAGTCTACGGCTACGACTCATACACGTCCACATGTGATCAAGCAGGGCGTGGAGTGGCTTTCTACATACGCGAAGGAATCCCAGTCAAGGACACGACAATCCTACCCTGTGGAAGAGACATGGCTGTTACCATCTTCGACACGCGCGTCGTCAATATTTACGCTCCATCTGGCTCCACGAACCGTTGGCAGCGGTCCACTTTCTTCGGACATGACGTGGCGCCTCTGTTTTCTGGACGCTATGATCGCCTTATCATGGGAGGCGATTTCAACTGTGTCCTCCATCCGCAGGACCAAATGCCTGGTTATTCGCCATGCTCGGCACTGCTCACCTTAATCGAAGATTTTCATCTAGTGGACGTTTGGGAGAAAATTCATGGCAATACCCCCGGTTTTACCCATTATACAGCACATTCTGCGAGCAGACTGGACCGGTTTTATGTCTCTGCCCACCTTGGCAATGAAGTCGCCAAGCTGAACGATGGCCCCTTGCATTTTCGGACCACTGCGCCGTCATTTGCTCCCTGGCTCTGCCACCTCAGTCAATGTGGCGCAGCAGAGGTTACTGGAAGCTTAATACCTCCCTCCTCAATGATCCACACTGCCGACAATGTATGGCCACTACATGGGCGTCTTGCGAAAGACGCCTTCCGCAGTACACATCCACGTTCCATTTGTGGCTCAAATGTGCCAAACCTGCGATCAGAAAGGCCTTCATACAATGTGGCAAGGAAGCAGCAGCATGGCATCGAGACACCACAAATTTTCACTACGCCATCCTCCGTGAGCTCGATGAGCTCCCTCCATCACCTGACACCCATAGGGAACGACCACGTACTAAAGCTTGTCTCCTCTCTCTTCAACGTGCACGACTGCATGGCGTCGTGGTGCGTTCCCGACGACTAGACCTCCTCCACGACGAAACCCCATCCACAATCCATGCCGCATCCGACCATAGTCGTCGACGTCGACTTTTCGTCCCCAACATCACGACCTCCGATGGTGTTCACCACACAACACAGGCGGCGGTGGTGTCTGCCTTTGCTGAACATTATCGCCAATTTTATGACGATGAACCGATGGCGACGCCCATTCCTGATGATCTCCGTCCTTCCCCTGATCGGACCCTCACCGTAGCGGAGGCAACGTCCATGATGTCTGCAATCACCGCAGAAGAGGTGGTAGATGCGATCAACAAAGGGGCCAAGAACAAATCACCCGGACCAGATGGTCTCCCAGTGGAGTTTTACCGGGCGTTCACCACGTTAATGCTTCCTCGCTGGACGGAAATGATTCAGGAACTCTTTACTCCGTCCTTCCCAATTCCACCTGAATTCGTCACTGGCATTCTTCTACCTGTGCCTAAACCGAAGGGAGGATCTCATGTCTCTGCATATCGCCCCCTTACACTACTGAATGCAGACTATAAAATCTATGCACGCCTCTTAGCAGCGCGCATACGCACCGTCTTACCCACGGTCCTTTCACCTGAGCAGACTGCACGTGGTTGTGGGGCCACCTTACAAACAGCCCTAGGAGAATGCCGTGACCTCATTGCACTGGCGTCGGTTTGTTGCCTTCGTGCAGCACTGGTATCCGTCGATTTCACGAGTGCCTTCGATCGCGTTCGACACCCATTCCTCCTCATGGTGGCGACACGTATGGGGTTCCCATTACTTTTTGTCGATGCCATTCGCCAGTTACTACTTCCCGCGGTCTCGATGGTACAAGTCAATGGGAGGCTTGTAGGACCGATTCCTATACGCCGCTCTGTGCGTCAAGGATGCCCTATGTCTACTTTACTATATGCCATTGCACTTGAGCCCCTCATCACTGGACTTACCTCTAGACTGCAGGGTCTCACTTTGCGTGACTACACCTTTCACTGTAGGGCTTATGCGGACGATGTCCTCTTTCTCACCTGCTCCTCCACGGAACTCAATGACGCCATCCGATGGATCCACCAGTATGGACGTCTTTCTGGTAGCGTTCTTAATGTTCGCAAATCGACTATGATGCACATTGGGCGCGGCCTCTCGGCTATGGTGCCGACCCCACTCCCAGTCAGTGCCACCCTTCGTTACTTGGGTATCGAATTTACGAGCTCCACACACCGCACAGTGGCCCTGGCTTACCGGCGGCTTTTGCAGTCGATTCGGCACCATGTCCGCGGTCAAGTGCACCATAACTTAAACCAACTCCAACGTGTGTCCTATGTCAACATGTATGTCGCCCCTAAACTGGTACACGTCGCCCAGATCCTCCCAATGCCGTTACTCCTTGGCCGCCGCATCCAATCAGCCTTTGGATATTTCGTGTCAGCAGGGGCACTTTTCAAAGTCCGCTACAACACTCTAACACTGCCTCCTGCAAAAGGTGGCCTCGGACTCGTCAACGTGCGGGCACGATCTTCTGCACTCTTTGTCCACACTCTGTTGCGGCACTGGCAGGGGCCGGTCCCGTCCTTAACACGCAGTCTCTTAGATATCCTCCGACCAGCTTCTCTCGATCCACCGATCAATGTGGCACCTATTTCTCAATTATTGTACCACGTCGCCAATTGTTTCATAGAACTCAGTTACGTTCGGGCCGATCTTCCAGTCACCCGTCCTCCCCGTAGAAAAGATTATTATCGCTTGTTTATGCTGTCCAACCCTTGTGACCACATGGTGCTACAGCATCCTGACATTAACTGGCGCACGGTTTGGGGGTGTGTGCATGCACCCTTTTTACCGTCGTCTGTGTCTGCACTCTGGTAAGTTTTAGTCTATGGAAAATTCCCGACTAATAGTCGACTTTATCGCATAGGACTGGCCACCTCCCCACTCTGCCCTGACTGTCAGCTCGAAAACACAGACGAGCACCGTCTCACGTGCCCCCTGAAACGAAACGTATGGCTCCTCATCCAACGAAACGTTGGCTATTACCTCCGTGCCCCGCCAACGACGGTAACCCCGGATTTCCTGTTGTTGCCACCAGACATTTCACTACCCTCTTGCTAAGCACCATACTCTAATATCTGCTTTCGAGGACAGGCTTTAGAATACCTCTTTCAGAGTGGTCCGCATACAATCCTTGACTTCTGTTACAAAGTTGTGACCGCGCATAGCACCCTCATCCGAAAACCATCTTACCGACAAATTTTTGCCGGTTATCTCCGCAGCGTGTCGTCCTTGACCCCCTCAAAGTTGGGGTGTACCATGCCTACCTGTCACATGATGCAACACCCTTATCCACGTTCTCATGCATCGACAAAAAAAAAAAAAAAAATAAATAAATAAATAAATAAATAAAAACAAAAAAGGAAGAAGACAGAATATGTTATATTTTGTTGTATTTCATGTTTCTCTTTTTGATATTTTTTTAACTAACAGTCATTTGTATATGTTTAAATGGAATGGTACCTTGAAGAACTCTTGCATAGTGAATATATATGTACTTTTAGTTTGTTCAATACAAATTATTAAAAAAAAATTAAAAAAAAGGAAACAGGATATGTTATATTTTGTTGTATTTAATGTTATTCTAATAATTTGTTTACCTAACACTCATTTGTATATGTTTAACTGGTACCTTGAAGAACTTTTGCTTTGTATATATATATATATATATATATGTACTCTCCGTTTGTTTTCAAAAAAAAAAAAGAAAATGTGGTCAGCGCGACAGAATGTCAATCCTAAGGGCCCGGGTTCGATTCCCGGCTGGGTCGGAGATTTTTTTTACACTCAGGACACTGGGTGTTGTGTTGTCCTAATCATCATAAAAAAAAAGCGGTCTAAGGCGCTGCAATCATGGACTGTGCGACTGGTCCCGGCGGAGGTTCGAGTCCTCCCGGGGGCGTGGGTGTGTGTGTTTGTCCTTAGGATAATTTAGGTTAAGTAGTGTGTCAGCTTAGGGACTGATGACCTCAGCAGTTAAGTCCTATAAGATTTCACACACATTTTTTATGCATGAAAACAATGTTATTCGAACAATAATATTCCAACTACGCTTGCCAGTCTATTACACTTCTAGTTATAAAAAGTCTAGATCTTACTTCACTTCGTTTTACTTCACTTCGTTTGCCATACCACAGCCAATACCAAGGGCCCACAGTACTCTTGATGTTATGTTAATTACCCTTGCTGCATTTGTACCGTGCCCAATAAATGCCATAGCTTGCCCACATTAAACATCCGTCGAAGCAACCCTTTCAGTTTTCACTGCTCCGCACATCGGAAACAGACTTTTTGTCTCCGCACTTTTGTATAGCCCCACGGGCGAATACACACAACCAGCGACACCAACCGTCTCCTCACGACTCCCAACTACTACATTTTTAGCGCGCTCGCAAGCCCAGCGATAATGCATTTACAATTTATTAGACGCTTTAACAATAGCTTGCGCGTCTACTTACAAAATGTTAACATTCCATGCGTATTCCCTTTCTTAAATAACAAATAGCAACTGTAACTTGACAACATATTTACAAGAATAATATTCAGCACAACTAATAATGCAAACTCCCAAAACACGTGGAAAATGTATGATCATCCACAGAGATGTGGTGTTACACTTGGACGTCCCGTTGTGCGTTTTCAAGCAGGTTGAGAACGGAGAACTCGGTATGGGAGCGATATATCAGCTCGAAGGATGAGGCCAAATCAATGTAGCCTCTTGTGCCCTAATATCCAGCCAATGAATGGTTTTCCAAACTGCTTATACAAGTCTTCTTCCTTCCTTCGTTCCCGTTTACCTCTCACGGTATTGTAGATGGGTCCCTAGATCTTTTAAGTACTTTCCTCTCGAAGGAACATAACTGTTCTTTCTGTTGTTGCTAATGATGCCCAGGTTTCAAAACCATATAAAAGTACTGGCCGTACTAGTGTCATATAGAGCTGAATCGTACTATTCTGTGGTATCAGTCGCAACATGAATACATTGTTCAGACTAAGGAACATGCGATTGGCGTTTATTATTCCTCGATGCACTTCTGTAGTCACCTCACTTTTCTTAGTCAGTATGGATCCCAAGTACTTGAATTCTTGAACTCGTTCAAAGGTATGCCCGTCAACAACAATAGAAGGAAGGAGAGCTTGATGGCGTGATACTAAGAAATATTTGGTTTTATTATCATTCACCACCAGCCCAATTATCTTCGCGTTGTGGAGAAATCTGGAAGTATCAGCGCCTCTAGGGTGTCACCAAGAATCGCAACATCGTCAGCAAACGCCAGAATTGCTCTTCATTTCTCTAATTCGATCAGTGTCACAGTTTACTTTTTCCAAGTCCAAGCTGAATAAAATTGATGCCAATAAGTCTCTTTATCTCAGTCCATTTCCAATACTGAATACTGCCCATGGTTGGTTGCCAAATAATACTTGACTGTTGATTGAGATTAGCAAGCTGCAATTTTTCTGTCAGCTGCCTCAAGGTAAATGTGTGGCCAAGACTCGACCGCCCAGCCACATTAATAGTGGCGTACAGTTGAAAGGTCTCTGTTGGATTCCTTTCATGTTAATTTCTTAAATCTGTTGTCATTTACGGCAAAAATTCATCTTCTAATTTTACTGTGGTGTTTCTGACTATCTGGGAGGAGACTGAGCAGTGAAACGTGTTACTTTTACACATAAACAAGAACGATCTGTCACACTACTACACTTTAAAACACAGCTTATATGTAATTCATGTCACACACTCATACGGAACCTACATCCGTTTTCTTTTATGTACTGTATATGATAAGATACTGTCATCCCCCTTCCCTTCTGTGGGAAAGAATGAATGAGCAAATGTATTTCTAAGTGTATGCTTGATGGTAGCAGACAACCCTGTCTGCTAGAGAACAGTAGGACCAACGTCGGAACAGATAGCTACGCTTTCTAAAAGCAGAGAGGTTTCTATTCTTAGTATGGTCCTGTCCATCCCTTGTCATGTTGGTATAGGGAGCTGCCTCTCTGGTCACTTCCGCTTGTATTTGTGAGGCACCCCTCAGGAAGGGACCAGGCCAGTCTGTCCGCGGCGAGCGTCTGAAGTGGTAAGATCTCCGGCTAAGCGTGTGTCTGCTAAGTCCGTAGGACAATGGATTTCATAAGTTCAGCCTAACTGAAAATTTAATCACCTTTATTTCAGGTTTAGATCTAAAATATCTTATGTTATCTTAAATTGCAACGCAGTGAAATTCGAGTGTGAAGTTTAGAATATCTTCCAGTAGCTGCTTTGTCACTACTTCGTGAGTAAAGTGGAACCACGTGTTGATCAGTAACTCTAACTAAGAGTATCAATCTTAAATGCGAATTTGCGTGAGATTATCACGTCTCGTCTTGACAATATTTTTCAATATAGCAACTTTTCTTTATGTTCAACCCACGTGGGGTGTACTTTGTGAGACCAGTACCACGTGCTTATACAGTTGTTTCACCCATCAGGTTAATAGTAAGACGATAGTAACCAGTTCGAGGTTTTTCTTTTGTAAATTGCTTTTCGATCTAATTTATTTTAATTATCAAAATTGTTGTGGAGTTACACTCTTTGTGTAAACCAAGTTCACCACGTGAAGCATGTGGTGTAATCATCAAAGTAGCCCTCAGCTATTCTTTTCGGGAAGATTTCACAGAGAGTTAGTATGAATTTAGTATACCAGTGTGTGGTAATTACATGACGGACAGGATTGCGCTACGAACGTAACTTCTTTGGGTGAAAATTGAATCGGTTGGTTGTGGTTAATTTCCTCTTGCATATGTTTCAACGTTCTTCGTGTGTTATTTTATGAATGCAGTGTTGTATGCAGTCTCCCAATCTTGACTCCATATTTAATGTGTTCCGTAAGATTACAAACTCACATTTTCACAGTCCTAAATAAGGCACCGGCTTAGTTATCAATCAAGTTTAATACGCTGAAATTTCAATGATCAATATTAAAATAAATTTCCAAATATAAACTGATTTATTTCTTTTTATTTAAATTCTCTTATATATATATATATATATATATATATATATATATATATATATATATATATATATATCACCGGTTGTCGTACGACTATTAAAAGATTATAATTAATGTTAGTCTGTTGGGAATTTGGTAAGCTAGACTGGATACCTGGTGAAACAGTTGCTCAGTAATGCAAGGTTAACTTCCTCAGACAGCTCACAGCTTTTAACCCGCTTTTATTGTCCATCAGCACCGCTTTCATAGCAAATTAAGCAACAACGCTACTTATGGCGACCCTGTTCTATGATTCCGCTTGGCTCTGGAATCTCTGAAACGTTAGGTTGCGAGCGTTGTATAATCTTAATTTTTTTTTCCCTGCAGCGCTCAAACAACATCTGCGCTGTTTCTGAGCAGACTTTCAAAAGATTCACGGCGTTGTTGAGCGGCGTTGTGTTATTTGTCTTGTTTTGTTTTCTATATTTGTGTGTTTTATATGTATGTGTTTTTCTTCTCACTTGTAAATTGCACTGACTTCGATCAAAGATATAAATTTGTTTTGCATGTGAAAAAGGGCGTACTAGGTTGGGTACCTTTCGTGTGAGTGTCGTAATGTTTGGGGGATACATTTATTCCGATCAGTGTGTTGCGTACTGGGTATAAATTGAACTAATGCAGACAACCAAGCTAAAATTAGGCGGTCTATCAACTTAAGCATCATGGACCAAGGGGATAATTTGATTTCGAATATTAACGCGTCGGACGGTGCCGAAAATGCATTGGGGAATACTTCAGAGGAAATGCAAAACAAGTCGAACGGGCTCACATCAGAGCCAGAAATTAATTTGCCTCCAACTAACCAAATTGATTTGGCAGAACTCATGAAAGCCTTATTGCAACAAAATAAAGAAAACGCAGAGAAATCTGGAAAATCGATCCGAGAGCTAGGCGATCAAACGACGCAGAAATCTGAAAAATCGTTCCGAGAACAAAAAGTATCATCCGAAAAATCGATCCGAGAGCTAGGCGAACAATTGACGCAGAAATCTGAAAAATCGATCCGCGAGCTAGGCGAACAAATAGACGAAAAACTAATGCAGCAGACAAATAAAGTCGACAACTCGATGCAGAGTGTGTCCGATGATATCTCACAAAGAATAAACAATCTGGCAAGTGAAATAAAAAGTGATATTATGAAAGAATTAGGCAGTACATTTGAATAAATCGATGATCGTCTTCAAGCCTTAGAACAGGGCAAGCGGAGTCGCGATGCGGAATCGAAAGAGCGCGAAGAACAGCTACTTAGGAATTTCCAAGCGCTGAGAGAAGAATGCCAAAGGGAACGCCAGCAGGTACTCTCGAGGGTCCAAGAGGCGGAAACGCATTGTCCCACGTCTGTTAGCAACACAGTAGCGGACAACAGTCAAGCGATTCACGCACTCGAACAGCAAGTAGAACAATTGAAGCAGACTGGGGCGGAGGACAACAGACAAATACATGATAAGATTGCGGCATTAGCGGACATCATAGGCACGATGAAGGTGACGGAAAGCGAGAACAATACTACACCGGTAGCGGTCGCAGAGACCGAAGAAGTGCGTTCGCTTCTTAGATTTCAGAAGGGACAGTTTGAAGTGAACAGGTGGCACGAAGCTGTAACAGGCGAATTACAAGAACGCATGGCGCATCTGGAAAACCGCATGGCGTGTGATTCCGAACTCGCCAATAGTACTAAAAATAGCCGTACGAACAGTGCACAGAGGGACTCCGGCCACGAGGAAATTTTGACGACAGGGAAGAATGTAATTTGAGGGGCAGACATGAGAAAAATAGAAACATTCAAGGGCCTCGCCGGGAGGAAAAGTGGGGATTTGATTTCAAACATTTCCTTAAGGTGAGAAAGTTTGACATATTTCAAAATTCGCAAAAAGGAATACATCCACGAGCATGGCTCGAGCAATTTGAGTTTTGTCTTCCCCCCGACTGGGCAAGTTCAAATAAGATAGAATATATGTGTGGCTATTTGGAAGGCGAACTGGCGATTCGCATGAGGTCAGCAGCGCATCACTGCAACTCCACTCGGGAGTTTCGACAAGCCTTTCTGTCCGCCTATTGGTCGGAAGCGGCACAAGATAGGGTCAAACATGGCATAATTATGCTGCCAAATTTGAACCAGTCTGGTTTCGGCAGCCCAGCACGCCTATTCGACCACATGCTGCAGGCAAATCAATTTTTATTCGACCCATACGGGCCTGCGGAACTAATTAGGATATGCATCACCAAATTGCCGATGCACTTGCGCCACGTCATTCTTGCGGGACGATGCAAAGAGGACGTGGAAACGTTTAAGACACTTCTCCAAGAGTTGGAATACAATACAGGAGAATGCCCGCCTAATCAGGCACAAAGTTATTTCGGGGCACAACAGCGCGATCACAGTCGTGGCCGTAGTACTAATCAACGGCGTGACTGGTCGTCGCGACGCGAACGGAACAATAATCGGGACAGGCCGTATAGAAACTGGGATAACAGTCGCGAACAAAGGTGGGACAACGGAAATGATCGAGGACGTGGACAAGATCGTGAACGCAACAGTTACGGCAACCAGAATCGATACTACGGTGAACACGGTGGGAATAGGACTGTAGGTGGATATCCTCATGATGTTGAAATTCGGCCGGCTAACCCTAGACATAATCAAGCAAATAGAAATGAACAAAACCGGCAATGACAAACGATCAGCGCAGAAGGCGCCCAATCGGAACAAATGAGCGACATGGCAAAGGAGTGCATACGGTATATAGAGAGTATCATGTCGTTTTTGGAAACCCAGAATCTACTATGTAGGAATCAACATGGATTCCGGAAACAGTGATCGTGTGAGACCCAACTCGCTTTATTTGTTCATGAGACCCAGAAAATATTAGATACATGCTCCCAGGTAGATGCTATTTTTCTTGACTTCCGGAAGGCGTTCGATACAGTTCCCCACTGTCGCCTGAAAAACAAAGTAAGAGCCTACGGAATATCAGACCAGCTGTGTGGCTGGATTGAAGAGTTCTTAGCAAACAGAACACAGCATGTTGTTATCAATGGAGAGACGTCTACAGACGTTAAAGTAACCTCTGGCGTGCCACTGGGGAGTGTTATGGGACCATTGCTTTTCACAATATATATAAATGACCTAGTAGATAGTGTCGGAAGTTCCATGCGGCTTTTCGCGGATGATGCTGTAGTATACAGAGAAGTTGCAGCATTAGAAAATTGTAGTGAAATGCAGGAAGATCTGCAGCGGATAGGCACTTGGTGCAGGGAGTGGCAACTGACCCTTAACATAGACAAATGTAATGTATTGCGAATACATAGAAAGAAGGATCCTTTATTGTATGATTATATAATAGCGGAACAAACACTGGTAGCAGTTACTTCTGTAAAATATCTGGGAGTATGCGTGCGGAACGAGAAGTGGAATGATCATATAAAATTGATTGTTGGTAAGGCGGGTACCAGGTTGAGATTCATTGGGAGAGTCCTTAGAAAATGTAGTCCATCAACAAAGGAGGTGGCTTACAAAACACTCGTTCGACCTATACTTGAGTATTGCTCATCAGTGCGGGATCCGTACCAGATCGCGTTGACGGAGGAGATAGAGAAGATCCAAAGAAGAACGGCGCGTTTCGTCACAGGGTTATTTGGTAACCGTGATAGCGTTACGGAGATGTTTAACAAACTCAAGTGGCAGACTCTGCAAGAGGGGCGCTCTGCATCGCGGTGTAGCTCGCTGTCCAGGTTTCGAGAGGGTGCGTTTCTGGATGAGGTATCGAATATATTGCTTCCCCCTACTTATGCCTGCCGAGGAGATCACGAATGTAACATTAGAGAGATTAGAGCGCGCACG
Source organism: Schistocerca nitens (assembly GCF_023898315.1). NCBI lineage: Eukaryota > Metazoa > Arthropoda > Insecta > Orthoptera > Acrididae > Schistocerca > Schistocerca nitens. The sequence continues at coordinate 242,239,984 of NC_064620.1, read as the reverse complement.
GAGGTTTTCAGACAGTCGTTCTTCCCGCGAACCATACGCGACTGGAACAGGAAAGGGTGGTAATGACAGTGGCACGTAAAGTGCCCTCCGCCACACACCGTTGGGTGGCTTGCGGAGTACAGATGTAGATGTAAATGAATGTAGATGTAGAAGATATTAGAGAGGATTTGTTGCAAGAAACTACGAGTGCTAAGCCGGCCGCGGTGGTCTAGCGGTTCTAGGCGCGCAGTCCGGAACCGCGCGACTGCTACAGTCGCAGGTTCGAATCCTGCCTCGGGCATGGATGTGTGTGATGTCCTTAGGTTAGTTAGGTTTAAGTAGTTCTAAGTTCTAGGGGACTTATGACCACAGCAGTTGAGTCCCATAGTGCTCAGAGCCATTTGAACCATTCGAATCATTCATACGAATGCTAAAATTTCGGGCATAAATCCAGTCGTGACAGTTGCAGTAAACGAAATATGTTTTAAGTGTGTCATTGACAATGGAAGCCCTTTCTCGACAGTGAGCGAGGCAGCATTTCAAAAATGCGAAGGGACTGGGACTTGGCCCGTTTTTCAAGTGCGAGGAATAAAGGTGAAGCGCGCAATCTACGGTAAGAGCGTAGAAATCCGAAGGCAGACCCGGCTTAGTTTTACCTGCCAGGGAAGAGAGTTTGAGTACAACTTCTTTGTGCTCCCAATGCTGAATGTGGCAATGATTTTAGGAAATGACTTCATAAATGCCCACCATGCAGTAATTGACATGGCTGGAGGAGTAATGACAGTTCAAGTTGGGGATCAGCCAATTAATTTAGTATTTGATGAATACATATTACGTGCCGAGTCAGAAATTAGTTGCCTAAAATTTCAAGCTCAAACCGAGTCGCAACCCAGACTGGAGCTACTCGTGAACTATGTAAGTGAGTCGTGCTCTACGTCTGGTGAGCAGGGGAAAGATGTTTTTGCTGATGCACTGAGAAAGAGCATCGCGGGTGTCAGAACCACGGACAGGGAAAAGGAGAAATTGTATTGCCTACTTAGGAATCATGAACGGGTATTTCCTGAGACTCCGGGGGCGATTAAGGGTTTTACTTACCAATTCAAAGTACGTGACCATCAGAAGTTTTCTGTTAGACCATACACTATTCCCGTGGCGTAAAATGCCCAGGTGGAGAAGGAAATAAACAAGATGTTAGAACAAGGAATAATTGAGCGGGCAGTAAGCTCGTACAACTCACCCTTGCTTGTCGTACCAAAACGCGACAACTCAGTTCGTTTGGTGCTAGACTCGAGACAGATAAACACAATTATTATGTCGGAAACGGACAGGCCTGAGAGCCTTGAGGAACCCTTACAACGTTTCCACGGGGTAAAGGTACTATCATCTGTCGACCTCCGTTCGAGTTTTTGGCAAATCGTGCTACACCCATCTTGCAGATTATATACAGCGTTCCTGTGTTACGGAAATTGTTTCCAATTCCGGCGTCTCATCAGCTGCTTTTATAAGGGGACTAAATAGCATTTTACCTGATGATTTGAAACAGCGAGTGACAATTTACGTGGATGACATATTAATTGCGGAAAAGTTGTGGGAGGACCATAATGACGTTCTGAACAGACTACTGGATGTTTTTGAGAAGGCAGGTGTAACAGTCAACTTAGATAAGTCACAGTTCGGACGAGAGAACATAAAATTCTTAGGCCATATTGTCTCAACAAATGGAATACAACCTGACCCGGAGAAAATTGCGGCGATAGCGGAGTGTGCAATGCCGACAAATAAAAAACAGTTGCGAGCATTCTTAGGCCTGTGTAATTTTTATAAGCGATTTATAAATTTTAGTGTACTTGGTACACCCCGTCTATGTGGACTAACAGGGAAGAATGCTTTGTGGGTCTGGGATCAAGAGGCACAGGATGAATTTTATAAATTGAAAAAGGCATTGGTAGAGGCTCCCATCCTCGTGCACCCAGACCTGACACAAGAATTCTGTTTAATGACGGGCAGTTCCTTGTCAGGATTAGGTGCGGTACTGTTTCAAATGGAAGGAAGTGATGATATTACAACTTGGAAAACAATCTCGTTTGGGAGCGGGGTGCTCTCTCGATGTGAAAAAAATTATTCCGTGACGGAACTCGAAGCAATCGCGATAGTTTGGGCATTCTCAAAATTTAGGTATTTCTTATTTGGGAGGACCACCAGGGTGTACACTGACCATCGTGCACTCCAATTTCTTATGAGCACAAAAATCGCGCATGGGAGACTAGGACGCAGGGCACTATACCTACAGGAATATAATTTCACTGTAGAATACATTCCTGGACAGAAAAATGTAATTGCTGACGCTTTATCGCGCATTCCTATAGGTTTGGTTCACACAGAAGAAGGGGAACTCGGTGAAAATAATTTTAGCATCCTATACTTACACAATGTAGCGTTCGGGAATTTTGTTACCACCTCTTTAGGGAGTATAGCGGACGAACAAGATAAGGACGCAGTATTGAAAGATATAAAGAAGAAGTGGGAGGAAAAGGAGAATGTAGGAATACGCCAGTACTACTTAGTGCGCAATAGAATACTATTCAAGAAACGAGCCCCGGACGACTCCAGATGGGTGTTGGTGATTCCGGAGGAACTCGTAAACAAAATTATATGGTACATACATTTGAGTTATGGTCACTTCGGAGCACAGAAATGTTGTGAAAAACTGAAAGAGACATGCTATTTTAATAACATGCTACGGCGTATTCGTTGTGTACTTAGTGTGTGCGGACCTTGTCAGCGAGCAAGGGCGGCCACAGTGACTTATGCTGCATCATTGCACCCGATAATACCAAGCAAACTTTGTGACCTCGCGGCCGTGGATCTATTTGGGCCACTAATACGATCTAAAGCAGGCTTTGCATATGTTTTCGTAGCGGTGGAGCTAACCTCCTAGTTTGTGTGTCTGACTCCGTTGAAGCGAGCCACAGGAAGGGCAGTGTCAACTGCATTTGCAAAGCAGTTTCTGCATGAAGTTGGGAGCGTGAAAAGGGTTATCTCGGATAATGGACCACAATTTAGATCGCAATACTGGCAGGGATGCTTCGAAGGAGAAGAATCACCCCAGCTCGAACCCCAGTGAGCGTATTATGCGTGAATTAGGAAAATTATGTAGGTTATACTGCAGTCGTGATCACCGATCGTGGGACATACACCTAAAAGGATTTCAGAACATAATTAATGAGTTGCCTAATACGTCAACAAAGCTTCCGCCAATCACTGTGCTAAAAAAACAAGGAGCCCCCGAGCAAAATCAAAGAGGTGGTGCCTTGGCCACTAGAGCCGAGACTACGCCGGAACGCAATTGTTGACTTAGCTTTACGCAACATCAAGCGTGCAGCAGAAGCCAGAGTCAAGGCGTATAAGAAAAACGTGAGAAAAACAGTGTTTCATGTAAGACAAAAAGTTCTTATCAGATCACACAAGCTGTCTAACAAACGGTCAGGTGCTTGCAAGAAATTTTTTAATCTCTTTAACGGCTACACCGTGTGTCAAACGTAAAACCATACATTGAGTAGAAAGGGCAGTGAGGAGTAGAGAGGACGGTGAAGAGAAACAATTGATTAGTTTACTTTTGTGATAAATGCATTTTGAATAATATGTTGGTAAAAATAGTGATAAAGATGTTTCTATGTGATTGATTGAAACGATGTTTGTAGTTTTTTTTCTTTCCTTGTGCAATTAGGATTTAGGTTGGTTCAAATGTGAAGATAAAAGGTTTCTTTGTGAACGAGTGAAATGCTGTTTATGTTTTTTTTTGTGTAAACTGAAACGAGTCGCTCCTGAGGGAAGCAAGATCTGTGTTGAATCAATGCAAAACTCAGGGGAATATCCGATCTGTGGGTATTATGGGTCTGGCAAACCCAGGTCCCCAGCTGTTAGTAGCCTTGTTTCCGATTTTCTGCTTTCAGTGCTACTATCTATCTATTACTATTCTATATCTGTCAGTATAAATGAGGATCTCTTACTATAGTATGTGTGCTGTATGAATATTTTAAGATAGGAGAACTCTGAGAAAGGAATGAGGAAGTTTACAATCTTGAAAACAGGATGCGATAATACGATTGTTTAACCATTGGCTTCCCAATATGCGATGATATGTTAATATTGATGATATATGTCTTTTTTGTTCTATATAGCTGAGTATGTAAAGTGCTGTCTGTGGATTTCGTCAGTATATTGATTCCCTTCAAGGTGAAAGAAGAATTGTGGTTTGTGTAATTTACGTGGCCCTGAAATATTATTGTGGTAGTCAAATACGAGCAGTTTTTCAGCAAATGTAGAATGGAACAGAAATATGTATCCTTTCTGTAGTCTTGATTGATGTTGAGCCAAAGCCTGAAAAATTATTCTGCGTTAATACTTGTCCTAGAAAAGCGACGTTTATGTGTTTTACTGATGCTGTGAGCGTTACAGCTTACTGTTTTCGCTGATGCGTGATGCACTGCAGCCTATATGATTTGTACTGAGGAAATTTCCCTCTTGAAGGTAGAGGAAGATTAAATAATTTTGATTATGGGACCGAAGGAAAGCAAAACATTTGTCATTTAAACTACAGGAGGATTCGGATCTTTTGTGTCTGTTGTAAGTTCAATATGTTAAGATGAAACTGTTTTACATAATAGAGGTGACCACAATATTGCCATTCATGAGAAATGAATCCAGAATGACCACCACAGGCGAAATAACTGATTTGGAAGCGAAAGATAACTTAAAGAAGGAACGAAATGGGTAAGAAAATGTAGTATAACCTGTATAATGAAAATATTTTTACCTTTCTCAGAGTCATCTGTGTGATTAATTCTTGTGATAACGTAATTTTAGATGAAATTATCTTACTGTTTTATGTGTGAATATATGAGTATCATAAATGTATAATTGCGACTCTCTTATCACGTGTGTCAACTGGTATAAATGTTTTGGCGTGTAAATAACCATTGTTCTTTTTACTGTGTATGTTTAAGGAAAGTTTCTCCATATTTATCATGTGATAAGACATGAGCCGCGAGCGTCAAGAAGAGGACGAATTAGAACAATGTTGTAGTGGTATAAACACTGTGTTGAAGTAGCATTGAAGTAGCTTGTTGGATTAACTAGTAGTGGATTGAAGTAGAAGTTTGAGTAATACATGTTTATATGTTTATGGGTAGTTAGTTTGTAGTATAGACAACAGGTGTGCATGTGTGTGTGTGTAAATAACATGTGAACCCTATGCTGCCCTGACCTATTGACCTATACTTGCACAAGGCATAATCCTATTCATTTTAGTGAATTAATAAGTAACATTTGATTTATTAAAACGGAAGTGAACCACATTAGTGATGTGGATTTAGATATTATATTGTCAGTTCATTTAATTTTTATGTTTATAGTGTCAAGTCATTTCACTTTTATTTTTTATATTGTCAAGTCATTTAACTTTTATTTTTATATTGTCGATCCACATAACTCTTTTATTTAAAAAAAATTATGTCTCATTTTTGTTCTTAAAAATTGTGGTATGATGTATGACACTTTGTAATCACATAACTATGATAAACAATTTCTGTGAATGCAGTTGAGAATGTGAAAACGAACCGGCTAAACTCTTACGAGGCAGCGGGAGCAGCGAGGAGGAGGACTAGTTGTAAACTGGCGGGTTTCCCAGCAGGACACACTGTCAACCGGGCCACTTCGGGAGCGCGGTCGACCACAAAAGAAGGGTACGCGGCAAATACTTTCCCTTGCACCCAGAGCTAATGGCCGGCCGCACCAGTGCGACCCTCCGTGGAGGCGATGACCTGAGATGGCCAAGCGGTCCACCGCACGGAAATCTATCTGCTGGCAACGCACCACACGCACGCGACCGTGACGAGACGGCCGAGGTGAAACGACAAAAGACAGGGGATAAAGGGGCGTGGAGCCTTTTGACAGGTACTGTCCAGAGAAACTTGCAGACGTCAACGACGCCTATCGACGTTTCCTGACGGATGCCTACTGTCAAGCGACAGTAAATCATGGTTCGATGTTCTCTGGTCGCTAAGGGTGGCACAAAGAAGAGCCATTAAGTGTCATCCTTGCCTAGGAATATCAAACCGGCGAGCCAATTGAGGATAACTCAAGAATGTAACAACACAAGGGGCGTGGAGCCTTTTGACACATACTGTCCAGAGAAACTGGCACACTTCAACGACGCCTATCAACATTTACTGGCGGATGCCCACTGTCAAGTGACAGTAAATCATAGTTCGATGTTCTCTGGTAGCTAAGGGTGGCACAAAGAAGAACCATTAAGTGTCATCCTTGCCCAGGAATATCAACCTGGCGTGTCAAACGAGGATACCGCACGAATTTGACAACACAAACATGGAACCAAATCGAGGTGTACATGACACCGGCCACCAAGAGAAACTTCATGAGAGGGCAAGGACGGCGGGATTGCATGCAACAGATGGACAAAAATCCCTACTGACAGCTGCAGCGACGAACCCCCCCCCCCACCCTCTCCTTATATTGTGCCTCGGAACAGTGGAACCACTGAGTGTGTCAGTGAACAGTGATTATACGGTTCTTAGTTCAATGCATATACGTGTGTTTCTGTCAGAGAAACTTTGACTCATGTGTTTTGCAGGGGTTCGATTTATTGGTGTTTATTAGACTGACTCTTGTATTTTGCAGGTGTTCTATTTATTGTTTTTTTTTTAGACTTTGACTCTTGTATTTTGCAGGTGTTTTATTTATTGGTGTTTTTTTTATATGTGACTATTGAACTTTCAGAGCTGTTTTATTTATCAGTGTTTGTTTTTGTGTGATGTATTATATTTGTGATATTTTGTTTCGTAAATTCATTCCTGTGGCATTGCTTCGTTTATCAGTCAGATAGCTATTCATGCTCATTGCACTGTGATCGATTAGCCTTTGCATGGGGCATATTTATAGTGAGGAACTCCTTAAGGGTAACAATCACATAATTAATTGTAGTTTCAGTATAATGACACAGTGATCATTGTTTGCTAACTAACTGAAATATAGTAGAGTGATTAAATTAGTGCCACAAAGTTATTTTAATTCTACAAATTATTAGTTTTATAAGATATAGAGTTTTTTTGCGATAATCGCTATGTAAAACATGTTTTTTCTCTTATCTTTTTTTGCTTTTGCGGATTGTGCATTGAAATGTTCTCCTTTATAATACTGATGTTATTTTCATGTGTTTTTTTTAATTGCTGTGGCACCTTTGCTATTTTCATAAATTTTACTTGTTAATAAACAGTCATAAATTTTCCTGTGATCAGTTGGCTCTTGCAATGAGCAAATACTGGTGAACTGCGTAAGGGTAACAACCAGAAATTGTTTTCATATTAATGACACAGGAACCATTGTTTTTACTTGCTGACCGAATTAGGTCTACACTATGTTTTAAATAGGCGTCACAGATTGTTTTTTTTCTCTTTGAAATTGGTAGATTCTGAAGATGTGTTGAAATTATTGTGTTTTAGCAAGTAGCTGGTGACCTTTTGCCTTTTCTTTACATTTTTGGTTTAAGTTGGGTGTGAGAAGCCTGCTTGGGAATGTCCTAGCATGGTCAGAAAATACCCTGCACAGTCTCTTCCCGGAGCGTTGGGGTTATGAAAGGTCCCTGTTGGATTCCTTTCATGTTAATTTCTTAAATCTGTTGTCATTTACAGCAAAAATTCATCTTCTAATTTTACTGTGGTGTTTCTGACTATCTGGGAGGAGACTGAGCAGTGAAACGTGTTACTTTTACACATAAACAAGAACGACCTGTCACACTACTACACTTTAAAACACAGTTTATATGTAATTCATGTCACACACTAATACGGAACCTACATCCGCTTTCTTTTATGTACTGTATATGATAAGATACTGTCATCCCCCTTCCCTTCTGTGTGAAAGAATGAATGAGCAAATGTATTTCTAAGTGTACGCTTGATGGTAGCAGACAAGCCTGTTGCTAGAGAACAGTAGGACCAACGTCGTAACAGATAGCTACGCTTTCTAAAAGCAGAGAGGTTTCTATTCTTAGTATGGTCCTGTCCGTCCCTTGTCATGTTGGTATAGGGAGCTGCCTCTCTGGTCACTTCCGTTTGTATTTGTGAGGCACCCCTCAGGAAGGGACCAGGCCAGTCTGTCCCCGGCGAGCGTCTGAAGTGGTAAGATCTCCGGCTAAGCGTGTGTCTGCTAAGTCCGTAGGACAATGGATTTCTTAAGTTCAGCCTAACTGAAAATTTAATCACCTTTATTTCAGGTTTAGATCTAAAATATCTTATGTTATCTTAAATTGCAACGCAGTGAAATTCGAGTGTGAAGTTTAGAATATCTTCCAGTAGCTGCTTTGTCACTACTTCGTGAGTAAAGTGGAACCACGTGTTGATCAGTAACTCTAACTAAGAGTATCAATCTTAAATGCCAATTTGCGTGAGATTATAACATCTCGTCTTGACAATATTTTTCAATATAGCAACTTTTCTTTATGTTCAACCCACGTGGGGTGTACTTTGTGAGACCAGTACCACGTGCTTATACAGTTGTTTCACCCATCAGGTTAATAGTAAGACGATAGTAACCAGTTCGAGGTTTTTCTTTTGTAAATTGCTTTTCGATCTAATTTATTTTAATTATCAAAATTATTGTGGAGTTACACTCTTTGTGTAAACCAAGTTCACCACGTGAAGCATGTGGTGTAACCATCAGAGTAGCCCTAAGCTATTCTTTTCGGGAAGATTTCACAGAGAGTTAGTATGAATTTAGTATACCAGTGTGTGGTAATTACATGACGGACAGGATTGCGCTACGAACGTAACTTCTTTGGGTGAAAATTGAATCGGTTGGTTGTGGTTAATTTCCTCTTGCATATGTTTCAACATTCTTCGTGTGTTATTTTATGAATGCAGTGTTGTATGCAGTCTCCCAATCTTGTCTCCATGTTTAATGTGTTCCGTAAGATTACAAACTCACATTTTCACAGTCCTAAATAAGGCACCAGCTTAGTTATCAATCAAGTTTAATATGCTGAAATTTCAATGATCAATATTAAAATAAATTTCCAAATATAAACTGATTTATTTCTTTTTATTTAAATTCTCTTATATATATGTATATATATATATATATATATATATATATATATATATATATATAAGAGAATTTAAATAAAAAGAAATAAATCAGAATATATATATATATATATATCACCGGTTGTCATATGACTATTAAAAGATTATAATTAATGTTAGTATGGTTGGGAATTTGGTAAGCTAGACTGGATACCTGGTGAAACAGTTGCTCAGTAATGCAAGGTTATCTTCCTCAGACAGCTCACAGCTTTTAACCCGCTTTTATTGTCCATCAGCACCGCTTTCATAGCAAATTAATGCAACAACGTTACACAGTTCCTTCTGTCAATGGTTTGAAGAGGTTAAATCATAACTAGTAACAAAGAAAACATAATAAAAGTTTAAAAAACTGATTAATATCGTCAAAATGTCGAAAAAATACCATGTTATTAATAGGTTTTTGCAGAGCACTTATTCACTTACCGTAGAACACTAGTGTTTGGGAGACCCTTTACAAGACGGACTGAACTTGAACGCAGTTGGAGATTGAAAAAGAAAGATTGTACCTTTGCTGAACATGCTCTGAGTGTATGTCATTCTTTTGGTATTAAATGTAATATTCTCCACAGAGTAAATACAGGGAGATAACTGACATTACTTCAGATGCTGGCTGTCAATATAAATCAGTCACAAAATCCTGACATAGTCCTTAATCATCAAAATACAATTCCATTATACACCCTTGCTAAAGTAGCAGCAACCGCTTCGTGTTTTTCTCACCATAAGATGAAATGTATGATGAAATGATGATGGCGTCCTCTTGGGTAAAATATTCCGGAGGTAAAATAGTCCCCCATTCGGATCTCCGGGCGGGGACTACTCAAGAGGACGTCGTTATCAGGAGAAAGAAAACTGGCATTCTACGGATCGGAGCATGGAATGTAAGATCCCTTAATCGGGCAGGTAGGTTAGAAAATTTAAAAAGGGAAATGGATAGGTTAAAGTTAGATATAGTGGGAATTAGTGAAGTTCGGTGGCAGGAGGAACAAGACTTTTGGTCAGGTGATTACAGGGTTATAAATACAAAATCAAATAGGGGTAATGCCAACTAGCTCTGCAGATGACGAAGAAATTGATGAAATGTATGACGAGATAAAAGAAATTATTCAGGTAGTGAAGGGAGACGAAAATTTAAAAGTCATGGGTGACTTGAATTCGTCAGTAGGAAAAGGGAGAGAAGGAAACATAGTAGGTGAATATGGATTGGGGGGAAGAAATGAAAGAGGAAGCCGCCTTGTAGAATTTTGCACAGAGCATAACTTAATCATAGCTAACACTTGGTTCAAGAATCATAAAAGAAGGTTGTATACCTGGAAGAATCCTGGAGATACTAAAAGGTATCAGATAGATAATATAATGGTAAGACAGAGATTTAGGAACCAGGTTTTAAATTGTAAGACATTTCCAGGGGCAGATGTGGACTCTGACCACAATCTATTGGTTATGACCTGTAGATTAAAACTGAAGAAACTGCAAAAAGGTGGGAATTTAAGGAGATGGGACCTGGATAAACTGAAAGAACCAGAGGTTGTAGAGAGATTCAGGGAGAGCATAAGGGAACAATTGACAGGAATGGGGGAAAAAAATACAGTAGAAGAAGAATGGGTAGCTCTGAGGGATGAAGTAGTGAAGGCAGCAGAGGATCAAGTAGGTAAAAAGACGAGGGCTAATAGAAATCCTTGGGTAACAGACGAAATATTGAATTTAATTGATGAAAGGAGAAAATATAAAAATGCAGTAAATGAAGCAGGCAAAAAGGAATACAGACGTCTCAAAAATGAGATCGACAGGAAGTGCAAAATGGCTAAGCAGGCATGGCTAGAGGACAAATGTAAGGATGTAGAGGCTTGTCTCACTAGGGGTAAGAAAGATACTGCCTACAGGAAAATTAAAGAGACCTTTGGAGAGAAGAGAACCACTTGTATGAATATCAAGAGCTCAGATGGCAACCCAGTTCTAAGCATAGAAGGGAAAGCAGAAAGGTGGAAGGAGTATATAGAGGGTTTATACAAGGGCGATGTACTTGAGGACAATATTATGGAAATGGAAGAGGATGTAGATGAAGATGAAATGGGAGATAAGATACTGCGAGAAGAGTTTGACAGAGCACTGAAAGACCTGAGTCGAAACAAGGCCCCGGGAGTAGACAACATTCTATTAGAACTACTGATGGCCTTGCGAGAGCCAGTCATGACAAAACTCCACCATCTGGTGAGCAAGATGTATGAGACAGGCGAAATACCCACAGACTTCAAGAAGAATATAATAATTCCAATCCCAAAGAAAGCAGGTGTTGACAGATGCGAAAATTACCGAACTATCAGTTTGATGAGTCACAGCTGCAAAATACTAACGCGAATTCTTTACAGACGAATGGAAAAAACTGGTAGAAGCGGACCTCGGGGAAGAACAGTTTGGATTCCGTAGAAATGTTGGAACACGTGAGGCAATACTAACCTTACGACTTTATCTTAGAAGAAAGATTAAGAAAAGGCAAACCTACGTTTCTAGCATTTGTAGACTTAGAGAAAGCTTTTGACAACATTAACTGGAATACTCTCTTTCAAATTCTGAAGGTGGCAGGTGTAAAATACAGGGAGCGAAAGGCTATTTACAATTTGTACAGAAACCAGATGGCAGTTATAAGAGTCGAGGGGCATGAAAGGGAAGCAGTGGTTGGGAAAGGAGTGAGACAGCGTTTTAGCCTCTCCCCGATGTTATTCAATCTGTATATTGAGCAAGCAGTAAAGGAAACAAAAGAAAAATTCGGAGTAGGTATTAAAATTCATGGAGAAGAAGTAAAAACTTTGAGGTTCGCCGATGACATTGTAATTCTGTCAGAGACAGCAAAAGACTTGGAAGAGCAGTTCAATGGAATGGACAGTGTCTTGAAAGGAGGATATAAGATGAACATCAACAAAAGCAAAACGAGGATAATGGCATGTAGTCAAATTAAATCGGGTGATGCTGAGGGGATTAGATTAGGAAATGAGACACTTAAAACAGTAAAGGAGTTTTGCTATTTAGGGAGCAAAATAACTGATGATGGTCGAAGTAGAGACTGGCAATGGCAAGGAAATCGTTTCTGAAGAAGAGAAATTTGTTAACATCGAGTATAGATTTCAGTGTCAGGAAGTCGTTTCTGAAAGTATTTGTATGGAGTGTAGCCATGTATGGATGTGAAACATGGACGATAACCAGTTTGGACAAGAAGAGAATAGAAGCTTTCGAAATGTGGTGCTACAGAAGAATGCTGAAGATAAGGTGGGTAGATCACGTAACTAATGAGGAGGTATTGAATAGGATTGGGGAGAAGAGAAGTTTGTGGCACGACTTGACTAGAAGAAGGGATCGGTTGGTAGGACATGTTTTGAGGCATCGAGGGATCACAAATTTAGCATTGGAGGGCAGCGTGGAGGGTAAAAATCGTAGAGGGAGACCAAGAGATCAATACACTAAGCAGATTCAGAAGGATGTAGGTAGCAGTAGGTACTGGGAGATGAAGGAGCTTTCACAGGATAGAGTAGCATGGAGAGTTGCATCAAACCAGTCTCAAGACTGAAGACCACTACTACTAAGATGAAATGCTTATTATAATAGTATAACTGTTTACATGTAAACATCGGCTGCAATCCCGTAAGTTATCTGAACACCGAATTTGCCAGGAGAAACTCATGCCTCACAGTACAACTGCCCGCCACCCACATCCCACTGACTCCATCTTCCCCTCTGCCCACTCTCCCCACCCTCCCCCCCCCCCACCCCCCCGCAACACCACTCCTCCTTTGCTTGTTCATCTCAAACATCGTATTCGCCAACTATTTTGTCGATATTACGAAATAGTCTGTGTTAATAGTCACTCGTGTACCAGTTTGTTCTTGTCTTTCTTATATTTTTAATCTTTAATTGTGATGTAATCTAGGGTTTATTTTTTATCTTCTTTGTGTATTAGAATATACTTTTGTTTTTCGTGTAGATATATAGTCGTAAAAGGTCAGATATCATTGGAAGAACAATCCTTGTGCAAATATGAACTCTCGTTGATGTGTGGGCTACCTGTTTAGTTTTAAGTCGTCTTAGGATGGCCTAAAAAGGCAAAGGCCAGTTCAGAACGAGCTACGAAATAAATATTACAGTGGAACATGAATACTCTGTAACTGAATTTTTACCAATTCTATGTTCCACCAAGCGCTGACGGCGTATTACATAAACGTCTTTAGGTAACAGTGGACGGTTTTGATCTCGTGTGCATTTACAATTGGTATACGAGCCACAAAAACATATTACGTAGATCTTGCGAGTAAAACTATAATAATACGAGGGGCATTTCATAAATAATGCACAAGTTGGTATTACTGTGAATTGTTTGATGCAACAACAATGAAAATTACGTCAGATATAGTTCTGAGTTTGAGGAGAAAGTACGTGTTTTTGCTTTTTCGCTGTGTACTTTTAACATAAAATTGGCGAGAGGTAGAAGTGCACCCTGCAGGGCTCCCAGATACTGTGACCGTTGAAGATCAGAAGTCGTACATCAAGATCGAAACTTTATCCTGCAAAATTCCGACAGAAATCCACAGCGCGTTAAAGTGACGTTTACTGTGATTTTACAGTGGATTGTAGCGCAGTTTCACGTTGGTTTTGTCGTTTTCGTGGTTGTCGTATGAGCACAATCGTTAATCCCAGACCCGTAAGGCCGAAAACGTGAACAGATGAATTAAGTGCGAAATTTTTTCAGATGTTCATGAAGACAAACATCGCAGTGCGACTTGAGCTCTCTGAAGCCATGGGAATCAGTATCCAGTATTTCGACAAATGATATGAAGAAGAAAAAATATTCTGCGAGATACATCCCACACTGTTCGACTGCTGAAGAAAAGCGAAAACGCTTGGACATTGCAACCTCACTCAAACAATGCTTCGACAGTGGCTGTCGACGATCCTTGAGTTGAATTGTCGCTATTGATGAAACTCTAATAGAGGCTTTGAACCGTAGTTGAAATCACAGTCGAATGGTTAGAGATCTTCAGATTCTCCACGTCCAAGAATATTTCGACGCCTCCAATCAAAACTCAAGCAAAAGATTATTTTTACTTATCATCACCAAGAAATCATCATGGCCAAGTCCCATGTGCAACAAATGTCACAGCAGTGTATTACCATATCTTTATGCAAAGCCTAAACGGAAAAATGTGCGAAACCCGATCTTAGATGCCCGAGGCTTGGCCGCTATTCGTTCTCCACGACAATGCTCGCCTGCATATCGGTAATGTTGTAACCCAAAAACCGCGCGAGTACGGATGGGAAGTGTTGACGCATCTTTCCTACAGCCCGGACATGAACCCACCTGTCTTCGACATTTTGCCGAATGTGAGTGGGCGTCATTATCTTTCTCTGGAAGAGCTTTCTATCACCGAAAATAGAACGTGGTGTCCTGGATGGAATAATAGAGCTTCCGAGAGTCGTACAAAAGCAGGGAGACTATATTGAAGGACTGTAAAGAGATATTGGAAAAAAATAAAGGTTTAAGGGAAAAAAATTAGTGTGCATTATTTATGAAACGTCCCTCGTACAAACTGATTCGGAAGAGAGTCGTGCATCTTTACGCGGAGAGGATAGAACTGTCTATTGACACACAGTCAACATGGGTTTCGAAAACATCGTTCCTGTGAAACACAACTAGCTCTTTATTCACATGAAATGTTGAGTGCTATTGACAAGGGATTTCAGATCGATTCCGTATTTCTGGATTTCCGGAAGGCTTTTGACACTGTACCACACAAGCGGCTCGTATTGAAATTGCGTGCTTATGGAATATCGTCTCAGTGATGTGACTGGATTTGTGATTTCTTGTCAGAGAGGTCACTGTTCGTAGTAACTGACGGAAATTCATCGAGTAAAACAGAAGTGATTTCTGGCGTTCCCGAAGGTAGTGTTATAGGCCCTTTGCTGTTCCTTATCTATTTAAACGATTTGGGAGACAATCTGAGCAGCCGTCTTCGGTTGTCTGCAGATGACGCTGTCGTTTATCGACTAATAAAGTCATCAGAAGATCAAAACAAACTGCAAAACGATTTAGAAACAATATCTGAATGGTGCGAAAAGTGGCAGTTGACCCTGAATAACGAAAAGTGTGAGGTCATCCACATGAGTGCTAAAAGGAACTCGTTGAACTTCGGTTACACGATAAATCAGTCTAATCTAAAAGCCGTAAATTCAACTAAATACCTAGGTATTACAATTACGAACAACTTAAATTGAAAGGAACGCATAAAAAATGTTGTGGGGAAGGCTAACCAAAGACTGAGTTTTATTGGCAGGACACTTAGAAAATGTAACAGACCTACTAAGGAGACTGCCTACGCTGCGCTTGTCCGTCCTCTTTTAGAATACTGCTGCGCAGTGTGGGATCCTTACCAGATAGGACTGACGGAGTACATCGAAAAAGTTCAAAAAAAGGCAGCACGTTTTGTGTTATCGTGGGAGAGAGTGTCACAGAACTGATGCAGGATTTGGGCTGGAAATCATTAAAAGAAAGGCGTTTTCGTTGCGGCGGAATCTTCTCACGAAATTCCAATCTCCAACTTTCTCCTCCGAATGCGAAAATATTTGGTTGACACCGATCTAGATAGGGAGGAACGAGCACCACAATAAAATAAGGGAAATCAGAGCTTGTACGGAAAGATATAGGTGTTCATTCATTCCGCGCGCTATACGAGATTGGAATAATAGAGAATTGTGAAG
The DNA here is from genome assembly GCF_023898315.1 of Schistocerca nitens. NCBI lineage: Eukaryota > Metazoa > Arthropoda > Insecta > Orthoptera > Acrididae > Schistocerca > Schistocerca nitens. The sequence goes on along the minus strand of NC_064620.1, from coordinate 242,224,100 downwards.
GTGGTTCGATGAACCCTCTGCCATCCACTTAAATGTGATTTGCAGAGTATCCATGTAAATGTAGATGTAGAAGTGCCGTTAGCGCTTTCCGCTGGCGGGTTATTGCCATTGTTGTTCCATTTACCGGCTAGGTGCCTCATTATTATTTAAAACTTTTAATGTTAATGTATAACCATACTATTTTTACACATAAGCAAAGGGGGGTTAGGTGCATACGTGATTATCTCACAGTTTGAACACCAGAGCCTCCAATCCTTCCGTTTGCCCATTTGCTGACTTCTCCTTGCTGAGAAGCATCTAGTTGCAGCTGTGCTTTGAGTCCCTGGAAGCGGCAGCTACACAGAGTAGCCGGGGCTCTGCTTGTCACACACGCAGCCGGGAAACCCCTGGGGAGCTGAGTAATGGTTTCTCGGTACCGCAACTGCGCAAGGATCCCGCTTCTAGATTACGTCAGGACACAGCAGGCTGCTGTACGAGTCGGATTGGATATAGGAGATTGGCTTCTGTGGACCCCTGTTTCCCATCTCCAGAACGAATATCGTTTGTTTTAAGTGGACATTGTACGTGAAATTCGTGAAGTTTGACATTTTCTGTTTTCTACTCCATAATGTACTTTGGATCTTCCTGAACATTTTGATATATAATAAATTAAAATCAGACAATTGTGAGACCTTCAAATAATATTTTGAATGTTGACGTGTGACTGTAAAATTTCGCGCCTATCCATATACTGCCGCAGTTGAGCAGTCATATCTTGGGAACTACGCAATCTAGAAGGCTGTGAATTGCTTTGTTTTGCGCCTACTGCTATGTATCAGAAGTTGTCATTACGAATAAACAAATAAGTCCTTTGTTTCTCACACAGTGTGTAAACTTTTAGATGGCAGACTTCTCCCTAGTCCTGAATCGGTAGAAGTCGGTAAACGTCGGGAGGCTTTGGTAGGCACGCAGTTTCGACTGCTGCCAACATTACGTAGCTGACTGTGTTGTACAAGGTAGCCATTGTCGTCTGCTTCGTTATTCTTTTGCGCTGCACTGTTCTGCGTGTTTTTATTGTGCAGTCGTGCTAAACATTATCAAAATGAGTGAAGAGGCAGTTGCTGGCCCATCTCGGGAGTCGCCAACAACCCCTACCGGTAGGCCTACAGTTAGAAGGAAACCAGTATTACGTAGCGATGCTCGCAAAATTATATTGCGTGTGATCGAATGCTGCGAAAGGGAAAGGGAGCAGAAAAAATTGCTTCACCCTATTTACAAATCTTCAGTGAGAGCTGCTACATACACAGGACAAAGTGTGCGTAGCATTGGAAGATTCAAACAGTTTTCCAAGAATCATCCTGGCGTATCACCACAAACGCCTGGCAAGAAAAGGTGAGTTTCCATTTCAGATATTTTATTCGCGATCACTTTGAAGGAGCCCCCTATTTCGTCCGAATTACCTTATATTTCATTTTTCCTTGCTACCGTGTTGCTTTGTATGGAAACACCACTGATTACTGTATTATTTCGAAACACATTCATATTACAGTACTTTGCAATCGGATGAATGGTTTGTGAGCGCATAGTAGACAAACATACATACAATCATTTACATATATATGTAGATTTTAATGTACATGACGATTTCAGTTTCGTTTACGAACAACATTTAAAGCGAGATTTACTTCCAAGCCTTTCGTCTGCTTTCGTGTAAGCGCAATTTGAAGTGCCAGCACTGCAACTGGAAGGCGTGCCTTGTCCCCCCCGCCCTCCTCCCACCAGCGGCTCCTCACCCTTCGCCAGCCAATGCTTACTTCCTCCTCTCCCCGCACTCGCCACACAACTCAGCCGTCTTACAGTTAACACACTGTACTAGTTTTCGTTGAAAATAGTGTGATTGTCGGCTATTTTTGTAGTAAGCTAACTTCTGGTGTTTCTTATACGTAAATAAAGTGACTAAGCGTAAAAGTAACTTCCAGGAACGCAATTTTGCGGGTAACAGATATGTGAGACCTGCATTTTCTTCCGAAGTACTTGAAAACACGTGTGCTAGCAGTGAAGGAAACCACGATAATGTTTCTGAAGTGACCATGCCACATAGTACATCGAAATGGAAAGTAACTTTAGAAATGGGTGACAGACGTTTCCAAGATAATGGTTCACAAAATTCGATAATTTAACATTGGCGGTATAGGACATACAGTGTCCCCTTAAGCTCTTTTTACACGTCCGACTTACTTGTCTCAAATGACTACTCGAGGCAAGTGCGTCTACTGCAGCGCCCCTGTCGTTTTATTCTGGTATTGAGTCTCGTCCGTTTTGAGTACTCATTTTCAGTTACACGTCAGAGCCAAAATTTCGGGTGTTGTGAGAGCTGTCTGCTGCGCAGTTTGGCATTTGAATGGTGAAAGTGAGGTGATGAGGGACCACCCTTATTACGGAAAAATCGAAATATACTAACAAAATGTAGTTACAAGCAATGACAATAGAGTTTATTAACGACATAAGCAGAATTCATACTGGAAGTTCTTTGTCAAGTTGAAAGGGTACAGTACCGCCCGACATTGAAAATAGGTACAACATACTTCATTATTTTTGTCAGAACAACACATTTTTTTTCTAATAATAACTCAATTTCAATTAATACAGCGAAGCCGGATACCAGTGTGGGAAAGAATGACAATTTATTTATTTAATTGATCACATGTGCACTCCCACAAAATAAATCCCTACATCCAGTTCGGTGAGATCTGTGAAATGAATGAATGTATGGTCGTCTGCTAACCGCAGATAGTGAATGTGAATAGATGATCATCTTTGAGATGATCCTTTGGTGGGACCAGAGAGATGAAATTTAACTGAGCTTTGAGCACCTGAAATGTGGCTGACCAATACGGTAGCAAGGTGCTCCCCCACTTCGACAGAAGTGCGAGAGAACCTGAAGAACGGCCATGTTTCAGCACTCTGCGCTGGATCTTGTGCTGTTAAGACATGTCAGTTGTGCTCCGTAAAGACAACAGAGTGGAGACATGGTATGCATATGGAATCAAAATGGTTCAAATGGCTCTGAGCACTATGGGACTCAACTGCTGAGGTCATTAGTCCCCTAGAACTTAGAACTAGTTAAACCTAACTAACCTAAGGACATCACAAACATCCATGCCCGAGGCAGGATTCGAACCTGCGACCGTAGCGGTCTCGCGGTTCCAGACTGCAGCGCCTTTAACCGCACGGCCACTTCGGCCGGCCGCATATGGAATATTTAAGAGTAGTTTGAAATAATAATTTCTCTATTTCAGGAACTTTTGTGGGGAGAATTAAATGTCAGGCAGGTAATGTTAATGGGATCGTAGTAATCTTCGGAAGTGACCAACGGTCACAATGAAACCACGTGTAGCAATAAGTTGAAATACTTCCGTGTGCTTAAGTTAAACTGAATTACTAGCGTGTGTACTATAAGTTGAAATATTTAAGAAATAGCGTGTGCAGGACTTGAAATTAGAGGCGAGTACTTCCATGTGGTGAGTACTGTGTGAGTCTCAATCTGTGTATGAGACAAAGGATAAAGAGAAGTACTCGTCCATGGTATCAGTTGAGGACTTGCGTGTGTGATGAATATGTTCTTAATATTACTTTGCGAGATATGTTTCCGTGTGACGCTTGATTCAAACTATAACACTCTGAGAGAGAAACAAGGTGAGTCAGCCGTCTATCCAGCAACGCCACTTGGCTTGCATTGCACAGGAAGACGAGCATATATCTCCAGAGTTCATAGTAGGAAAGTAGAATTACGAAGTGGGGCAGTGTCGTGTGAAACTGGGATAAATATTAATTGAAGTGGGAAAGCTGAAAGTGATAATGTTGTGACTATTCCCTGCGTAGTATTTCATGTTGTAGTGTGGTGTATGCCATGTAATTTAAGTATGTGTGGTTTGCATGGGAGAGTAGCAAGGTAGTTTCAGAGGTAGTGGGTTATGCGTGTTCCTTTTGTACTGCTCGGTCTGGAGGAAAGTTTCGTGATGATGATTGTGAGAGTCGAAGTGTGAAAAATAATAAAAGATCCACCATCCTATCCAGAAAGTGCACTGTAGCGTTAAATAATTACGAGACCATAAGATAGAGATTCACCAATGTAAAGTCATGCCCACTGGGCGGAATTTCTCATGTGTTATTGTTGTAGGTTATAGAATTTGTGTGTTTAGGTTATAGAATTTATCGGAATAAATAAGATAGTGAAAAAAAAGATTGGTTGCCTTTTCCTTCGAATTGTATGTTGTCATGATATCCAGAATTTATAATGTGTGCGCCACTCATATTCAGTACGATGGCCAAGTGTTGATAAAAGCCGTTAAATAAAAAAAATAATAAAAGGGGAAAATGTGGTATTGCCAGTGCGTAGTGAACAGTCAGAGTTCTGTAAATTACTGATAGTCAGATGTGCGTTTCCGTTGCGTATTATTCATACAGGAGGATAATTTGTAACTTAATTGTGAGTACGAGAGTTCATGTTGCTCGATAAATAAGAATGAATCCAATCGCTTGGCAGACCACTCATCTTGCAGGCCTGACTGCTTGATGCCACAGTATGAGCAAGGCATGCGGGTGCCTCTCAAAGTGTCGCGTGGTAAATTGTTCAGACTCTCGAGGACTGAAAAATAGGAAAAGTGTCATCCAAACATTTCAGAACATATACATTTATTTGCTCGTCAAAATATATACTTGCAGATACACCAGACGACATGTAGAACGCAGTAAATAAGGCCTTTTTGCGTTATCCTTTCTATCTCGTTTTCTTGCTAAGTGCCGAATAAAAACGAAAATTATGTTTGTCGTCTAATGATTTTGAATTTTTCACTGTTTACATAATTGTCATTAAAAACTTTTATCCATTTACGTTCATATTTATGGCTAGAGTAGGCGGTTTGCTGCAGAATCCTTAAAGATAATGTCGTTTCGAATATAATGAACTGGGAAGCTTATTTCCACGAATCAAAATGGCTATAGAAAGCATCACTCGTGCGAAACTCAGCTTGCCTTTTTCTCGCATGATATATTGCGAACTATGGATGAAGGGTAACAGGCAGATTCCATATTTCTAGATTTGCGGAAAGCGTTTGACACGGTGCCCATTTGCAGGCTGTTAATGAAGGTTCAAGCATGCGGAATGAGTTCACAGTCATTTGAGTGGCTCGAAGGCTTCTGAAGTAACAGAACCCAGTTTGTTGTCCTCGAAGGCGAACGTTCATCAGAGACCAGGGTATCGTCAGAAGTGCCCCAACGAAGGGTAGTAGGACGGCTGTTATTCTACGTAGACATAAATGATATGGCGGACAGGTGGCTAGCAATCTGCTGTTGCTTGCAGATGATGCTGTGGTGTACGGGAAGATGTCGAAGCTGAGTGACTGTAGGAAAATACAAGACGACTTAAACAAAATATTTAGTTGGTGAAATGAATGGCAGCTAGCTCTAAATGTGGAAAAATGTAAGTTAATGCGGATGAATAGGAAGAACAAACCTATAATCTTCGGTTACAGTATTACTAGTGCACTGCTTGACAGGATCAAGTCGTTTAAATATCTGGGCGTAACGTTCCAAAGCGATATGAAATGGGTCAAACTTGTGAGGACTGTGATAGGGAAGGCGAATGGTCGATTTCGGTTATTGGGAGAATTTTAGGAAATAGTCGTTCACCTTCAAAGGTAACCGCATATGGGACGCTGGTGTGACCCACTCTTGAGTACTCCTCGAATGCTTGGGATCCGTACCTGGTCGGATTCAAGGAAGACATCGAAGCAATTCAGACGCGGGCTGATAGATTTGCTACCGTAGGTTGGAACAAAACATAACTCAGATGGGAATCCCTAGCGGGAAGGTGGCGTAGTTGACAATGCGGGAGACCCGCACCCCTGACAAGGCAAGGAGGTGGTTTGCCATTGCCTTCCTCCGACCGTAATGGGGATGAATGATGACGATGAAGACGACACAATAACACGCAGTCATCTCGAGGCAGGGAAAATCCCTGACCCCACCGGGAATCGAACCCGGGACCCCGTGCGCGGAAAGCGAGAACGCTACCGCAAGACCACGAGCTTCGAACTCTTTTCGAGAAAGACTGTTGAGAAAACCGGCATTTGAAGCTGACAGCCGAACGATTCAACTATTCTGTTGCGCCAGCATACGTTGCGCCTAAGCCGGCTGCAGTGGCCGTGCGGTTCTAGGCGCTACAGTCTGGAACCGCGAGACCGCTACGGTCGCAGGTTCGAATCCTGCCTCGGGCATGGATGTGTATGTCGTCCTTAGGTTTTTAGGTTTAAGTAGTTCTAAGTTCTATGGGACTGATGACCTCAGATGTTAAGTCCCATAGTGCTCAGAGCCATTTGAACCATTTTTGAACTGCCGCAGTCCCTCGTCTTTGCCGGCCGAAGTGGCCGTGCGGTTCTAGGCGCTACAGTCTGGAACCATGAGACCGCTACGGTCGCAGGTTCGAATCCTGCCTCGGGCATGGATGTGTGTGATGTCCTTAGGTTAGTTAGGTTTAAGTAGTTCTAAGTTCTAGGGGACTTATGACCTCAGATGTTAAGTCCCATTGTGCTCAGAGCCATTTGAACCATTTTTGAACTGCCACAGTCCCTCGTCTTTGCCGGCCGAAGTGGCCGTGCGGTTCTAGGCGCTACAGTCTGGAACCGCGAGACCGCTACGGTCGCAGGTTCGAATCCTGCCTCAGGCATGGATGTGTGTGTCGTCCTTAGGTTAGTTAGGTTTAAGTAGTTTGTAACCTCCCACAGAAATTTTAAAAGTAAATATTTTAAATGCCAATGGACATTGAGCTAAGTGTAAGCTCCCAGAGAAATTTAATGACAAAGACAATTAAATAAAATTTGCTATCTGACCCAAGTATAAGTTTCTCACAAAATGAAAGTCAATTCAGTGATAATAAAATCTCAGTGACAATAAAAATGCAAATAGACCGAAATGTCAGTCTTTGGCCCTGTGCAAAAATCAGAATTAATTTCTTACCTCAGTATAACTGCATGTCAAAGTTCTGCTCTTATTGTTGGCCGCGGCTTGGAGGAAATGCATTGCAAGTATTAAATTTTTTTTTTAGTTAACTGAAAATTTTCTTTAAGGAAATGCAAGGGTATCAAATGATTTTTTTTTTGTTTGTTTGTTAAAAATTGCTTTGAAATCAAAATTATTATTGGGGCGATTCTTGAAAGTTAATTACAATGAATATACATTAGATTATCTGTTGAGCGCAATGCTGCATGAATACTTATTTAATAAAAATATACCTCATCCTGAATCTTGACCAGTGGCATGTCGACGCCCGCCGACCGCTCACACACAACTAAACTCTCTCGCATCTAGACCGCGACTGCGTCATCTCCGACGCGCTACTCGCAACCGCTAGCTCGCAACTGCATTGGGCTACCACTACCGACAGACCGCGACTGCTATTCGCAACTGCACTCGACAGACAGCTGCTCGCAACTACACTCGACAGACTGCAGCTCGCAACTGTGCTGCTACAGCGCTATCGCGCTACTGTTCTGGTCAAAGATTCTGTGCCTCACCATCACTGCCTATGAAACGTACGCGTTTCATAACCCTCCACTGGGGGGGGGGGGGCAAAAATTTGGCAGCGATGGTGAGTCATTTGCACTTGCCATCGTAACAAATTTTTTTTCAACTAATTAACTTTACAATTACTGCATATATACAGATAGAGAATATGAAGGAAATATGGTGCACATGCATCAAGTACAAAACATATTAAATAATGACAAAACGTGAGTACAAAACATATTAGCAAATCAGAAAAATGTATATACAAATTATTTAATAGATAACAAAGTGCACACGCACTGTAAGATTCTGTAGCATTTTCAGAACAAATAAATAGAATGGCAAAATAGCATGTTGACAAGTGACATGAGTGCACATGCACTGCAGTTCAGAACATATCAGCATGTGGCGAAATGTATATACAATGAGTAACAAATGACATAAAACATATCACGAAATCATAAAAGGTATACAGAATAAGCACAAATCATATTGAAAAATGAGAAAAGTGCACAGGCACTGATGTTCAGTAGAAAACATATTAACACATAAGTGCACATGCACTGAAATCTTTTGAACAGTTTCATAACAAATAAACGCAAGTGTTAAAAAAAATCATCAAATCACAAAAAGTATATACAATATAGATGACAAGAGTGCACACATACTGCACTTCAGAACAAGTCGAAAAAAATGTCTTTAGCATTTTCACAATAAATAAACATAATGGCAAAAAATCATGTCGACAAGTGACATAAGTGTACTTGCACTGGAGTTCAACAAATCGAAAAGAAATGTATAGGCCATGAACATAAATGATGTTAGCTAAAATGATTTTCAATATTAGGATAGGAAAGGAAAGGATTGCATCATGGTTGTAGCACTTTCATTTGCACACAGCTGCACTGAAAGTCCATATCTTTCCACAGAATCACAACACCAAGTGATACAATCTGCAGTTCAGAAGCATTTATCAACGTATCAAGACACTGAAACGTCGTAGTAATATTCCATGCTATCATTTGGCAGTACACCAGGTACACCAAACAGTGGGACCATAATAACGTCTTCATCGCTTACGGTGGTGGACAGCATGTCGTGTCAACACCACGCTCTTAAGAGGCACACCAACGTAGAATTAGTGCAAAAACCAAATATAGTGCTCCATGATAATGAGGATGGACAAGACAATGGATGTTACAATAATTTCAGGTAGTTAGGTCAGAAGGTGAAGGACATTAACTAAAACACAAGTCTTGATTAGTGATTACATAAGTAGTTTGCGGCATCCATAGTCTAGTTATTGAACATTTCTGTACCATGTATTTTAGTATTACAGAATAATGTTCATAAAATTAAATTATTGCCATCATGGGTAGTCGTATTACAATAAACAGCAGCAGTCTTGGGCCAGTTACAAACCATATTACAGAATAATGTTCATAAAATTAAATTATTGCCATGATGGGTAGTCGTATTACAATAAACAGCGGCAATCTTTGTCCAGTTACAAACCATGTTTAGTATGACAGAATAATGTTCATCAGAAGTCTTAATTACATTAATTATTGGCACTCAGTGGCCATTTACTAAAATCATTATTGAAAACAAGAGCTAATTAATGGCATAATTAATAACATAATTTATATAGTTACATTAATTATTGGCACTCAGTGGCCAGCAAGTATTGAATAGTATAAAACATTGTTCATCATTCAGTATTATTCAGATCATTAAGAAGTCATTATAAAAAAAATCAGTTAATTACAATCATAGCATTAATAATCATGGGCATTATAAGTAGTCTCATTACAATAAACAGTGGCAGTTATTAGCCAGTTACAAAGCATTATATTTTTTTTATATATATATATTTTTGTATCATTAAGAAGTCATTATTCAAGTGACATACTATTCAGAGCTGATCAGTATTATTCAGAATTATCATAAACTAGTGACATTATATGAGACTGGTAATACATTTTGTTTTTTTTTTTTTTTTTTTTTTTGTGCTAGCAATGCATTGCTTTGGGTAATTATAAGGGAAAGCAAGAAGAAAAAAAGAAAAAAAAATTGCTTCTAGGTTGTTCCTATAAATGAAAAATGTGTAACGTCATTCGTCATGAGTCAGCTGTAGCAAGGTTATGCAACAAGGCAGTATATGTGATCACATGTGTAAATGATATACACAAATGGGTAAAAAAAAAATTGCAAGTATTAGAACAGGTATAATAAGTAACAAGTTTAGTAAGTATCATGAAAAGCTTCTCCTGGAAAAAATACAAAATGGATTATTGAGCTGAAAGAAGAAATGCAGACTATGCTGAAAAGTAGTGAACTTCGAATTAACAGGTAGTGAAATGTGTATAAAAAATGTGTTCCATAGCTGTCCTTTCCAAAACCTTCAGTCATCCTACTATGCAATATAACACCTGCTGTCAAGCAAACTGCAACAAATACTTAAATAACTACATAGCATAAATTCATAACTTCAACATTATCCTCATCTGTAAAGAAAAACTTCATTATCCATATTATCATAACTTCATTATCATCATCACCTGTAAAAAAAAAACTTCATTATTCATAGTAGCATATTCTTCATCATTATTCTTCATCAGCATTCATTATCATCTGCAAAAATCACTTCATTATTCATCACACAACTATTCCTTATCTCTAGCATATTTCATCACTTAAAACTAAGATGTGTAGTTCTGTCTGACAGCTTGCATCAATCGCCTTGTATTCTGAAAGAAAAAATTAGTTAAGACTGCTATTCTGCGATGTGTATAGTATATTCTTGTTAATGCTTATTAATTCTGATCCATTTACTCGTCCTCATAAGGTTTTGTATCTTCTTTCGTTTATTCCGTAGTTAAAATTCCATTTCTGTTTAATTTATTTCCTTTGCACGTTATTTCTTTCTGAAATTGATGAACAAAGATTAATGTCTTGCATTTAAATCATATACCCATTAAATAATGACTGGTTAATGGTGACACAATTAAGCATACAGCATAATATGACAAAAAAACGTAATATGTCAAAAGCATAGACAGTGTTCAAAGGCAAAAACGTACAGAAAATATCACAATGCAGCAGCAAAAAAAGAAAAATGTAAAATAGTCACGATGTTGAGATATCATAGGGCAAAAAATGTCAAAGTCAACTGGTGTGTTATACCTTAGCTATTTCATAATGTATACAAGCAAAACAGGAAAACAATCATACACACAAAAAAAATGAAAAATGTCCACAGTCTGATGTGTAACGACAAGAAAAGCGACCTGTTAACCTTACCTTGCCGGGCACTTGCCAAGAAAAAATACGATAGTCATCATCAGTAATTAGTCATATAATTATAATTGCATAAGTGGCCATAAAATGTGTAAGTTCACCTGAAAAATATGCACGGTCTGATGTGTAACGACAAGAAGAGCGACCTGCTAACCTTACCTTGCCGGGCACTTGCCAAGAAAAAATACGACAATCATCAATAAGTAGTCAAATATAATTGCATAAGTGGTCATAAAAATTAGCAAATAGCATTACGGCGTGATAAATCATAAAGTATGTTCACTCAATAAAGGGTTTTATGTTTGACCAATGGTGGTTGCCTTTCGATTTCCTGGTTCTCAGAGTTTCGACGTGTACAACATTGGGGTGAGGAATGCTGCGAATCCGATATGGACCTGCGTACATAAGTTCAAATTTACTGCACTTACCTTTTAATTTGCTGGATAAATAGTGTGTACGTACTAATATCTTCTGTCCAACGTGAAAGTCTCGGCGTCTACAAACCTGTTTTTGCTGTCTTCTCCAGCGCTCTGCGGCACGTTTGATGTTGTTCAGCGCAATGTCAATTATTTCGTGGTGTCGTAATCGACGAGATGTAGGAAATGTTACTAATTCTTTAATTTTGTTTGGTGGTTCAACGTTTTTCAGTATTACAGACGGAGATAGCATAGTGGATTCATTTGGAATGGAATTAATTACATCTTGGAATGAGTGTATGTGTGTGTCCCAATTAACATGTCTTTTGTGGCAGTATATTCTACACAGTTTACCAATTTCTTTCATTAATCGTTCACAAGGGTTCGAAGAAGCGTGGTACTTGGATATATAAATCGGAGAAATGTTTCTAGCTCGTAACATGCGTGTCCATATAGCAGAACGAAATTGTGATCCATTGTCAGAAATTATTTTCAACACATGTCCTACATGAAATAGAAAATGTTTTACAAATGCTTTCGAGACAGTTTTGGCAGTAGCTTTACGTAACGGAGTGAAGGTAACAAATTTTGAAGTGAGCTCAACAGCGACAAAGATGTAGCAAAAACCTCTGTTAGTTCTCGGAATTGGACCAAAAATGTCTACTGCAGCCATATGTCTTAATTTAACAGGTACAATGGGGTATAATGGAGGAATATGTGAAGTGGTGTCAGACTTAGCTTTCTGGCAAATTTTACATGACGCTAAAACTCGTCGTATACGTTTTTCCATGTTGGCAAAATAACAGTTCTGTCTCAGTATAAGAAAACATTTTCTGGCTCCGTAATGTGCGTAGCTTAAATGCGTGTACCAAATTAATTTATTAACCAGTTCGTCAGGAATGCATAATAACCAATTGTTGCTGTCAGGATGAGAGCGGCGAAACAGAATGTCATTGCGTACAGTGTAGTGGTTCCTAATCGTAACATTATTCTTATCTTGCCAAAGGTGTTTAATTTCTTTCCACACATTGTCTTTGCTTTGCTCTCGTGCTATGTCCTGCATTGACGATGAAATAAAATTTTCAAATGCAACTTGCTGAATGTACGTGACACTGAAATTTGCTTTGCAGAAGTTGGTTGCGACGTCTTGCTGATTGTTGCTGAGAGAACGAGAAAGTGCGTCTGCTATAACATTTTGTGTGCCGGGAATGTGAACAATCGTAAAATTAAATTCCTGTAAATAACGTTTCCGTCTGCTTAATCTGTCATGAGTGAATTTGGGTCAACAGAAAGGTCCGATCTTACTCGTCGGCTTTGACCCGTGACGTAAGCGTGTTGTGGTGTGTGACGTCATTACGGCGCGGAAAACCTAATACATGGTTTGATGTACTCTTGTTTAAAGAACATGTATACGTAATATGAAGCAATTTGATGAACATATTGATCTGTAGCGTAGCCCACTTGAGGTTAGGTTGGGAGTTTTTTTTTTTTTTTTGGAATGCGGCCGCGGCAGCGGCCGCCTATGATTCGAAAATATTGATTTGACACTAATGAAGCCTGTGGGGGGATGGGGGGGCACTGCAGACTCCCCCCACCGCATAACGACATATTTAGTTTCTCCCCACCCAAAAACCCCCAATTTCCCACGCTTGTCCCGTTACAGTCATTAGGCTTTTTGTGAAACTTGTGTATTTCAGTGTTTACAATACGTATTCGATGTTTTTATATCCGCCATATTGGAATTGTTGTTTATGGTCGTTTCCGCGGTATTTGTGACGTCATGGGTCAAAGCCGACGGGTAAGATCGGACGCTTCTGTATTTCCGTGAATTTAGCCGAAAGTAAAAATTGTATAGCTCTGTGATCTGTGTAAACGGTCGTGTGTCTGCCATAAAGAAAGTGTCGAAATCTCGTAAAAGCCCATACAACACATAACGTTTCCAATTCTGTGACGGAATAATTTCGTTCAGCAGGTGACAATATGCGACTTGCAAATGCGATGTTTTTAATTACTGTAGATCCATCTTCTTCAATTTCCTGAAAAATGTGTACGCCTAAAGCTGTGTTAGAACTGTCGGTGGCAATGGAAAAATTTCTGGTAAGATCTGGGTGCGATAAAAGTGGAGCATTCAACAAAGCATGTTTCAGATTAACGAATTCAGAGTGTGCTTGCTTATCCCATGACCAAATAGTGTTTTTACCTGTTAATTGGCATAATCTAGGTGTATCTAAAGCACAGTGATGAATAAATTTACGAAAAAAGTTAATTAAGCCCAAAAAACTGCGTAATTGTTTCTTCGTCGTAGGAACAGTGATGTCATGTAGAGCTTGAAGTTTTTCCGGATCAGGCGCAATGTCTTCTGCTGAAATTAGGTGTCCAAGAAATTTTATAGAAGTTTTGCCAAAATGCGATTTACTGAGGTTAACTGTAAGTCCTTGTGCATGAAAAGTTTGCAACTGTCGTTCTAAAATCATATTGTGATCAGACCAGTTAGCTTCTGCGATAAGAATGTCATCTACGTACGTCGTAATTCTGTCTTTAAGTTCTGTCGGAAGTATTGTGTTCAAACCGCGAATAAAAGCTGCAGAAGAAATGGTTAAACCGAATGGTAATTTGCAAAATTGATAACAGTCACCAAAACAGAGAAAAGCTGTGTACTTTCTGCAATTCGGATGAAGTTGAATTTGCCAAAATCCTGATTTCAAATCTAATGTGGAATAAATAGCTGTACCGTGAAATTTCTGTAAAAGTTCCTCTAATGTCTGTGGTCGATCTGTTTCATTAATAATAATGTCATTAATGTGACGTGAATCAAGTACAAGGCGAAGTGAGCCATCTTTTTTCTTAACAATATGCAGCGGGTTTATGTACGAACTAACTGCCGGTTCTATAATTCCTTGGTCGAGCATATCTTGCAATTCTTTTTTAACCTGTTCTCGGTGGATATATGGAATGGGATAATGCTTTGCTTTAAATGTGTCGTGCTGTTTGACTTGAAATTCATACATAAAGCCGGACATAGTACCAGGAATGTTGTCGAAAACTGGAGCTTGCTGTAAAAGAATTTTATGTAATTGCGTTCGTTCGTCGTCTGTATTTGCACTGCTTTGTTTAACTTTATCGGAAATCATCTGCATAACGTCGTAGTCAGCTTCGTCTGGAGTGTTATAGTTATGTACGTACGTGTCTGTGAACAATGTGGGATTACAGTCTATGTTACGTGTTGCGGAAATAACCTCTGTGCGGTTAATTGTTTGTTCTTCCGCAGATAAAGAATGCTGAAACTCTAAAGCTAATTGTACATTTTCGTTCTTCAACATTAAATAAGAATTTTGAAAATCGACCACTGCGTCGTGTTGTACCAGAAAGTTCATGCCTAAAATAACGTCTGTTGTCAATAAGGGAACAATCCAAAAATTTGAATGAAAAGTATGACCTCCAATACAAAATGATGAATGCGTCTGTAATTTAACGTCTACTCTTTTACTCGATACAGCTCCTTTTACTTTCGTTTTGCCTAATGGTAATGTGGGATAAGTATTCTCTTTGTTGCACTCATTAAAAGTCTCCTCATTTATAACTGACATAGGTGATCCGGAATCAATTACTGCTGAAAATTTCGATGAACCAATTTTAATTTTGATGACAGGATGTGAAATAGTTTTCTGAACAACTGGTCTTTCCTGTAAAAGAGTGTCTCTGATGTCGTCAAACGTAATTACATTTTCGTGAATAACATTTTGCGTGTCAAAACTAGTGCTTGTGTTATTGGAAGATGCGTCCTGTACAGTATCTAGTCAGATTCTATCTGACGTGTTATTATTATCAGGAGGATGTTGTGGCATTTCTACAATCTGAACAGTTCTATTACTTCTTCCAGACGTATTGCGCTCTGGATGATACCTACTGTCGCGTTCATTCATAAGAATATGTTCTTGCGGATGATTTTGCTGTTGGTAAGATCGACTGTTATTATATGTACGTTGATAATTGTGCTCGTCATTTTTACGTCTGTCGTGATAGTCATTCCTATACGGTGCATTGCGATAGGAATTGAAATACTGTCTTCTCTGTACGTAGTTATTTCCTTGCTGTCGTGCGTCACTATTTGTTGGATCTGGGACTATACGTGCACGCGGCGAAACATTGTAGTTGGGTTGACCTTGTGCATTACATTGTTGGTTATGTATTCCAACCGGCTGACTTTCATGCTGTTGTGGTGGAAAACGTCTATTGTTACTAAAAGGTGGTTCCTGTTGCTGAAAGTTTTGATGATGTTGATAATGAGAATTTTGTCTGCTGTTAAAGTTCTGGTAGTTGTCGTTCCTAAAGCGTCTGTTATTTTTCCTATTGAAATTACGTCCCTGATCATAATTACTGTAAGTTTGTTGACCTTGGTTATTATACGAAAAGTTTTTGTTTACAAAAGAATAATCAGATTGTTGTACTTCCAAGAGCTGTAACAGATCTCTGAATGCTGAAATATTTTCCTTTTGCTGACCCGTTAGAAGTGAAACTCTTAATGACCGTGGTAACTTAGAAATGCATAATTGTATAAGTGCAGATTCACTATAAGGTTCACTTAAATACTGGTTCTGTTGGACCATGTGCTCAAAAAATTGCGTGACACTGGAAAAATTTGTGTTCTCATAATTTGGTAAGCTAATTAACTGATCTTTAATTCCGCGCTGTGTTGTCTTCGACCAATACGCAGATAGAAAGGCATTCTGAAACTCTTCTACTGAATAACATTGTCTCGCGATCGGTCTCATACGAGTTGCCGGTTCGCCTTCCAAAAAACTGCAAATAAATTCAAGTTTGTGTGTTACGGGCCAAGTCGGTGGAAAAGCAAAGCTAAACTGTTGTATCCAATCCAGTGGGTGAATCTGTGCTCTCTCGTTTTTAAATACTTTAAACTTTCTCACTGACAGAAAATGTTTGTAATCGAAATTATCGTCTCTGTGTGATGGAACAGGTTCAGGATTGTAGGAGAATCTATTGAACTGTGGTTGTTCGGAATCTAAGTCCCGTACTCTCTGTAGATTACTCAAATTATGCGCGCTGCGCGAGTCTGACAAATGTTCGAATAATGGCGTCTGTTGTGATGTGTTATTAACCGAAATATTTTTCATCTCTGTTACTTCTTGCTGTAAACTTGACAACTTTCTACGCAACGTGTTATTAGACGAATCGATCTCGTTAATTGTCTGCTGCAAATTTTGAAATTCAGGTGTTTGGTTAAATGAAACCGGTGAAGTATCATCTGATTTGTTGTCATTACTACTTTCGATAGCATCAATACGACTGGCCAATTCATCATATTTTTCAGTCAGTATTTTTGCCTGATCATCGGTTTTAGAATCAGACGCATTAATCTGTTTTTGCAAATTACGTGTAGTTTCGTTCAGTTTTCTAACGTCAGCTTTGACAACATCGGAATCCTGCGTTAGTTCCAATTGTTCGAGTCTGTCGGTCACTGTTTGAATATCTACTGTGTGTGTATCTGTTTTTGCTTTAAGATCAGAAATTTCATCACGTAATTCCGCATTCAACTGTTTGATGGAATTAATTTCGTCGGACACTGTAGCAATATTGTTGTCTACGTATGTTTTTGCTTTCGCAAACATTTTACGTTTATCTTCTTGTCTCTGTGCAGTGATAGTTTCCATTACTTGACGCTTTACTTTATTTTGGTCCTCAATAAATTTGCGGAAACGCGTATCACTGTTTTGTATGTGAAGACTAAGACGTTAATCTGTGTGTTCTGTTGGTCGAATTTCGCATCTATCTTAGCATCCATTGTCCGCGAAAGTTCTGCAGTCATTGCTTTAAACTCGTCGCGCAATTGTGTAGCCTTTTCAGAGCATTGTTTAGCGACTCCGCTAATTTCGTCTCTGAGTGTTTCTGTTGCAGCTGTTTGCAATTCTCTTAATTCCTGAGCAACAGACTTAATTTCTTCGCTACTTTTTCTTGAACAAGACTCTATTTCCTCGCGTAACTGTTCCTTAGTGTCATGGCACTGCGCGGCAACGGCTCTAATTTGTTCACTTAACTGTCTGGAATTGTTGTCTAATTTTTCATTAAGCTGTCTGGAATTGTTGTCTAATTTTTCATTGAACTGTTTGTTCTGTTGTTTGACCTGTTCACTAAGTTTGTCTTGTTTTTCACTCTGTTGTTTGACCTGTTCACTAAGTTGTCTGAAATCTTCACTAAGTTTATCTTGTTTTTCATTATTAATGTCTAATTTTTCATTTAACTGTTGTTTGAGATTTTCATTCTGTTGTTTGGAATTTGCAGTAAGGTCGTTCTTAAACTGTAGCATTATTGCCATAAATTGATCCAAACCCAAAGTAGCTGTTGCATTCTCAGTGCTCTGTGATGGAGAACATGCAATTGTCACGTTTTGTGTGACCATTTGGTCATTCTGTAATTTACAAAAAGGGTCATCAGTCGGATGTACACTGTCAGACACTATTTCGGAATTAAATAAATCCGTCGTACTTTGTGTATCCTGCTCATTTTCATTAGAGAAATTTGTCTGTACGTTATTTGAATTTTCCAAACCGGGTGTGTTAGGCTGGGCAGCGCTCATTACAATAGGGCGCCCCGCGTCATCGATTGTCGTCAAATCAACAGAAGACACAATCGAGTTCGTTTGTTCATCAGTAAGATAAAAATCGTCATTAGTGGTTAGAACGCATTGATTGTCAGTGAACGCAGCATTGTCATCATTACACTGCGTGTTACAAGTACTATCGGTCACATTGTTTAGGTCGGTAATTTCGTTCAAAATACCTCGCGATACACTATTCACAGTCTTTCGCGGCATTTTTACAATAGTCACAATTATTCATAAAAGAAATAAGCACAATACAAAAGCAACACACAAATACAATAGAGCAACGAATTGCCGTTGACCTGTAGAAAGAAAGTCACAAGATTAGTAAAAGCGTTGCGCCAAATTCTAATTATATCTAAGCAAATAAGAGCAGATATCTGACTGTTTTTCAAAAGATTCTCACGAAATACGATCCTGGACTGGGTGTCGCCAAGTGTAACCTCCCCGCAGAATTTTCAGAGAGAATATTTTAAATGCCAATGGACATTGAGCTAAGTGTAAGCTCCCAGAGAAATTTAATGACAAAGACAATTAAATAAAATTTGCTATCTGACCCAAGTATAAGTTTCTCACAAAATGAAAGTCAATTCAGTGATGATAAAATCTCAGTGACAATAAAAATGCAAATAGACCGAAATGTCAGTCTTTGGCCCTGTGCAAAAATCAGAATTAATTTCTTACCTCAGTATAACTGCATGTCAAAGTTCTGCTCTTATTGTTGGCCGCGGCTTGGAGGAAATGCATTGCAAGTATTAAATTTTTTTTTAGTTAACTGAAAATTTTCTTTAAGGAAATGCAAGGGTATCAAATGATTTTTTTTTGTTTGTTTGTTAAAAATTGCTTTGAAATCAAAATTATTATTGGGGCGATTCTTGAAAGTTAATTACAATGAATATACATTAGATTATCTGTTGAGCGCAATGCTGCATGAATACTTATTTAATAAAAATATACCTCATCCTGAATCTTGACCAGTGGCATGTCGACGCCCGCCGACCGCTCACACACAACTAAACTCTCTCGCATCTAGACCGCGACTGCGTCATCTCCGACGCGCTACTCGCAACCGCTAGCTCGCAACTGCATTGGGCTACCACTACCGACAGACCGCGACTGCTATTCGCAACTGCACTCGACAGACAGCTGCTCGCAACTACACTCGACAGACTGCAGCTCGCAACTGTGCTGCTACAGCGCTATCGCGCTACTGTTCTGGGCAAAGATTCTGTGCCTCACCATCGCTGCCTATGAAACGTACGCGTTTCAAGTTCTAAGTTCTAGGGGACTGATGACCTCAGAAGTTGAGTCCCATAGTGCTCAGAGCCATTTGAACCATTTTTTAACCCTCGTCTTTGAGCATCTGCAGTGCTTAGTATACTCGCAAATTCATAACTCCAAACTCGGCACAATCTATAGATCACCGACGTCATAGACATACTCACGACGTGGATGGTTTCTGACTCACACGCAGGCACGAAAAGCGGACGTATTTTGAATAGTCGATTTTGACCAGAAAGTCGCTCGTGTAAAGCGGGCTTTAGACTGGCTATGTGCTTCTCGATGGATGTTAATAACGAGCATCAAAACCGATTTAGGGATTAGTGAACACAGGGTTGTCGTAGCGAGGTTCAATATTGTAATCCCCAAATCTTCGAAAAATAAGCGAAAAATATACCTATTCAAAAAATCAGTTCAAAATTCACTTGACGCCTTCCTGAAAAACAATATGCACACATTCCAAATTTATAACATAAGTATAGACCAGATGTGGCTTAAATTCAAAGAAATAGTATCGGCAGCAATTGAGAGATTTATACCAAATAAATTAACAGACGATGGAGCTGATCCTCCTTGGTACACTAAACGGGTTAGAACACTGTTCCAGAAACAACGAAACGAACGTGCCAAATTTAAACAGACGCAAAATCTCCAAGATTGGCGATCTTTTGCCGCGCGGGATTAGCCGAGCGGTCTCGGGCGCTGCAGTCATGGACTGTGCGGCTGGTCCCGGCGGAGGTACGAGCCCTCCCTCGGGCATGGGTGTGTGTATTTGTCCTTAGGATAATTTAGGTTCACTAGTATGTAAGCCTAGGGACTGATGACCTTAGCAGTTAAGTCCCATAAGATTTGACACACATTTGGGGCGCGGACTTCAATGCGAGATGCCTATAACAGTTTCTACAACGAAACTTTGCCTCGAAACCAGGCAGAAAATCCAAAGAGATTCTGGTCGTACGCGAAGTATGTTAGCGACAAGAAACAATCAATACCTTCTCTGCGCGATAGCAATGGAGATACTATCAAAGGTAGTGCTGCCAAAGCAGAGTTGCTAAACACAGCCTTCCGAAATGCCTTCACAAAAGAAGACGAAGTAAATATTCTAGAATTCGAATCGAGAACAGCTGCCAACATGAGTATCGTAGAAGTAAATATCCTCGGAATAGTGAAGCAACTTAAATCATTTAATGAAAGCAAGTCTTCTGGCCCAGACTGTATACCAGTTAGGTTCCTTTCGGAGTATGCTGATGCATTAGGTCCATACTTAACAACCGTATACGGCCGTACCCAAAGACTGGAAAGTTGCACAGGTCACACCAATATTCAAAAAAGGTTGTAGGAGTAATCTACTAAATTACAGGCCTATATCGTTAATGTCGATATGCAGCAGAACAGGAACAGCAAAGGGGCCTATAACACTACCTTCGGGAACGCCAGAAATCACTTCTGTTTTACTCGATGACTTTCCGTCAATCACTACGAACTGTGACCTCTTTGACAGGAAATCACAAATCTCATCACATAACTGAGACTATATTCCATAAGCACGCAATTTCACTACGAACCGCTTGTGTGGTACAGTGTCAAAAGCCTTACGGAAATCCATAAATACGGAATCGATCTGAAATCCCTTGTCAATAGCACTCAGCACTTCATGTGAATAAAGAGCTAGTTGTGTCCTATTGGAGGTACTGCTCTGTCCCGTATGACGTCATCGTCTACGGGGCATTAAACGCCAACTTCCATGCAACTCGAAAATGCTATCTTTCCGTCAATGTTGTCCTGAAACACATTTATCTCGCGTCTTGATTGCTGGGGCCGCCACCGATGCTGGTCGACACCCATAAAGATGTTTTCATGGAGCTGATTTCACTGACACAAATTAAAAAAGCTAAACGACTTACCGGACATGTAACGAAGAGGAATCTACAGAAAGTGTGGTGTAACTGGGGCATTTATATACGAAATAAATTTATTTCAGCACCTGTGTAACATGTTAGAGATGCGACCACGCGCAGCAACACACGGTAAGGAAGATTGTAAAAAGTAAAACGGACAAAAGTGATGTTATATGCATCTCTGATATATGTTCGTATTAATATAAAGCATTAAACAGGACCCTGAAAAAATGAAAAAATATCCGTGAAAAGATCGCTGGCACTTCCTGATTGCTGTCCAGGGAAAAAAAGTGCCTGTGAGTCTAATACTCTTCAGCGGGACACCAGTCGGATTTTAGCCGACCAGGCGTTAGAAAGAGCCAGCAATCTTTTCACTAAGATGCCTCAAGAAATCTTATAAACCTATAAATTTTCTTCTTAGACTGTGCCATAAATTTCTCCCCATTTCGATTCTGTACCTCTTCATGGTTATCCGATCTACCCGTCTAATCTTCAACAGTCCTCCGTAACACCACATTTCAAACTCTTCTTTTCTGTTCTGCTTATCGTCCAGGTTTGACTTCGGTACAAGGCTTCATTTCAGAAAAATACTTTCAGAAAAGACTTCCAAACTGTTATATTAGCTGTTAATGTAATTATTTCTCTTTTTAGAAACTCTTCTCTGAAGGTACAGTTTCCGAATCGAACCATTACCTTGCTCATTTCCCCATGCACGTCAAAGAATGCGTAAGGGGACTGTAATCACAGGTAAACCGTGAATAGCAGTGGTTCAAAATGGTTCAAATGGCTCTGAGCACTATGGGACTTAACATCTGAGGTCATCAGTCCCCTAGAACGTAGAACTACTTAAACCTACCTAACCTAAGGACATCACACACATCCAGGCCCAAGGCAGGATTCGAACCCGCGACCGTAGCGGTCGCGCGGTTCCAGACTGAAGCGCCTAGAACCGCTCGGCCACACTGGCCGGCAGCAGTGGTTCAGTCGTGCTTTGTTTCTCCTTAGAGAATAGGGTGCTGCGTTCTTCTAGCTAAGTGGATTGCTCTAAGACGAACGCCTGTGTTTCACTCACTCGCTGATTTGAGACTGAACACGTCAAATATGTTCGTGTGCAGCACTCTGCAACTTTGGCTAGGGATCCTTCTCCTCAACGAGCTGTTCGGACTCTACAGTGGCAGCTTGAATGAACCTTGTCTCGTATCCAACTAGCTCATGTGACAGCGGCGCCCTAGCAAGACCTTCACTACTGGCCATTACAATTGCTACCCAAGAAGAAATACAGATGAAAAACGGGTATTCATTGGACAAATATATTATACTAGAACTAACATGTGATTACATTTTCACGCAATTTGGGTGCACAGATCCTGAAAAATCAGTACCCAGAACAACCACCTCGTGCCATAATAACGGCCTTGATGCGCCTGGGCAATGAGTCAAACAGAGCTTGGATGGCGTGTACATGTACCGCTGCCCATGCAGCTTCAACACGATACCACAGTTCATCAAGAGTAGTGACTGGCGTACTGTGACGAGCCAGTTGCTCGGCCCCATTGACCAGACGTTTTCAATTGGTGAGAGGTCTGGAGAATGAGCTGGCCAGGGCAGCAGTCGAACATTTTCTGTATCCAGAAAGGCCCGTACAGCACCTGCAACATGCGGTCGTGCATTATCCTGCTGAAATGTAGGGTTTCGCAGGGATCGAATGAAGGGTAGAGCCACGGGTCTTGACACATCTGAAATGTAGCGTCCACTGTTCAAAGTGCCGTCAGTGCGAACAAGAGGTTACCGAGACGTGTAACCAAGGGCACCCCATACCATCACGCCGGGTGATACGCCAGTATGGCGATGACGAATACACGCTTCCAATGTGCGTTCACAGCGATGTCGCCAAACACGGATGAGACCATCTTGATGCTGTAAACGGAACCTGGATTCATCCGAAAAAATGACGTTTTGCCATTCGTGCACCCTAGGTTCGTCGTTGAGTACACCACCGCAGGCGCTCCTGTCTGTAATGCAGCGTCAAGGCTAACCGCAGCCATGTTCTCCGAGCTGATAGTCCATGCTGGTGCAAACGTCGTCGAACGGTTCGTGCAGATGGTTGTTGTCTTGCAAACGTCCCCATTTGTTGACTCAGGGATCGAGACGTGGCTGCACGATCCGTTATAGCCATGCGGATAAGATACCTGTCATCTCGACTGCTAGTGATGCGAGGCCGTTGGGATCCAGCACGGCGTTCCGTATTACCCTCCTGAACCCACCGATTCCACATTATGCTAACAGCCACTGGATCTCGACCAACGCGAGCAGCAATGTCGCGATACGATAAACCGCAATTACGATAGGCTACAATCCGACCTTTATCAAAGTCGGAAACGTGATGGTACGCATTTCTTCTCCTTACACGAAGCATCACAACAACGTTTCACGCGGCAACGCCAGTCAACTGTTGTTGTGTATGAGAAATCGGTTGGAAACTTTCCTCATGTCAGCACGTCGTAGGTGTCGCCACCGGCGCCAACCTTGTGTGAATGCTCTGAAAAGCTAATTATTTGCATATCACAACATCTTCTTCCTGTCGATTAAATTTCGCGTCTGTGGCACGTCATCTTCGTGGTTAGCAGTTTTAATGGCCAGTAGTGCAGATACACAGTAATGTGCTAAGACACTAAGTTCGTATCTCTGCCACCGATTTTACTGTAAGGACGCTTCTGTCTCCTCAGCCCATCCCTCAACACTGTAAATTGATTCCGCTGTCCGTCGTCTCTAATCCCACAGCGCCAGCCAGTGTGAGGCTGCAGTTGCATCAGCTGAGCACACACGGACCAGTTTACGTATTGATAACATATCCTCACGAGGGCACCGCGTCTTATCTCGGGCCGTTCTCTGCAGCGAGAATAACGTTCTGAGCGGAGTATCTCAAAGAGATGAGCAAGGTGCTCTTGCGAGGAGATTGCCTCGTTGTTTCTGAGTATACTAAGCGATGGGGACGCTTAATGAAACTGCGTACTTTATATACGTTTCGTTCAAAACAAGCGAACCGGTAAAGCTAGAGGAATGATTAAGGCACATATAAAGACCTTACCGTCCTCTTTCTAGTTCTCAAACATAGTGTTCTCTTTGTCTGTTTCTTCGAGAATCTCGTGGTGTCTGTGCAGCAGTATGACCTTGCTACGCATTTGTTTATCATCCGTAGCAACAATATTTACTCTTAGAACACTATGATAGATTATAACGTACTCTTTGTTTAATCTTAACTGCGTGTTTATGTAACTGAATTCTAATTTGGCTATCGAACTCCTTCTGAAGCATTTAGCAGACAAACTATTCGGTCGTTTCGTTGTATTTAGCGACAAATTACTCGTCGCACTTTACTGCTCACTTTGAATTACACTTTTGATAATTTATGTCTTGCACTAAACTTAATGACTGCATTCACTACTGGAACAGGAACCATGACAAAACGCAGCTCGTACAATTCCTCACGAAATTCAAGTCTACTATGTAATAAGTACGGCCACGTTCTGAAGGAACGACTTTTGGAAGTTAAATCTGTTCTTTCACTTTCGAACGGTCGTTTAGTTTACGTTTCAATAAAGTTATACTTGCTTTTTTAGAACCAGAATGAAACTGACAAGATATTTACGACTTTCTTTGGTTACTTTAAATCTTTTCGAAAAAACATTTAAAGTTGCATTTGTTATTTGAATAAAGTCAATAAACTCCTCGAAGTGTAAGATAATGATTTTGTGGAAAAAAGTTGTACTTAATAACTACAACAAAATGACCCATAAATATGTGTAATACTCTGTCTCGATGAACTGACTGTATCATAGAAATTAATGTAGTTGCTGTTACATTCAGCATTGATAAATGTTGACGTAGAATTTACGAAAAATGGAATGGGTACGTGAAGTTAAACAGTCAGAAACTACAGAAATTTAATGTCTCTATACAGACCAAAAACACACTTGTTCACAGTAAGTGCTGAATTAAGTTTGACTCTCCTTTTACAAAAACAAAAAAGTTGAATAGTTTGTAGCTTGTCTTGTCACGAGCAGCACAGTCGAGGATATGGTGCGTAGAACACCTCTGCAAATTCTTCACGTCTCTGGTTAAAATTATGTCAAAATGGCATCGTAATGGCATCCTTATTAAGCCTGCTCGAAGCAAAGTTGCATAAACGTTGAGGCACCATAATTTAGCCTGGTAAGTCTTGCAACCACGACTAATAATTACCTGAGATAACTTCTTCGTGGAGAAGACTTAATGAACGTATTCTTCCAATAACATGTGCCCACGTTATCATACAATAATATTGCCATTCAGAGCGCACCAAAAGACGACGTCTCACTTTCACCGCTGACTGGCACTGTTCAGTGTGCCTGCGGAAAACTTTCTTCCCAAAAACGGAACGTGAGAAGGGCACCTGTCACCACTATATCAGCACTATCCACCGGGTCTGCTTCCTTGTCCTTCTCCACTGTAGAACAGGTGGTCACCAAACGGAAACGACAAGGGCAAAAGCTGGGCCACCTACACGCCTAATCTTCTTTTTTATTCACGAGATTCCATTTTTTGTAAGAATAATTAATACCAAGTTAAGGAGGAGTTAGCATTGTAGACAAAAGATTTGTTTCCTCTTCTTAATTCTAGAAATAGAAAAATAGATCGAGCCCGGAGCAAATTTTTTACCTGAAAACTATCATCAGGATTAGAACAATACGGAACCTTAACACATTCGTCACATTCATCCAGACGGTAGCGCCTATATACGGGAAAAAATCGCATCACCAAGAAGGAGTCGCGCGAGGTAAACGAAAGTTGGTCGGTGTGTTTCTACATCTGAAAGTGACGCGGCAGTCGTATTAAGAGTTGACGCTAGTAGCCAGTAGCTAGGATGCAAATCAGGTTTGTTTTAAATGCACGCTGTAACGGTCGTCAGAGTTAGTTACCTTTCAGATTGGATGGGGTGAGTTGATGTTAGTCAAGAATGCATTTAAGGCGAGATAGACGGCATTAACAACACCTCATTGAGTTTGAGCGGGGTCGTGTAACAGGGCTATGAGAAGCTGGACGTTGCTTCTGCGATATTGTAGATCGGAATGTAGCCACTGTACATGATTTCTGGCAGCGGTAATGAACAGAACGCACGTTCGCAAGAAGACCAGGCTCCGAACAGCCACGTGGTACTACTGCGTGGGAAGACCATCGTGTTCGGATGTATGGCTCTGCAGCGCATTGTCCTGCTTCTGCAGCAGCAATTTGAGCAGCAGTTGGCACCACAGCGTCACAACGAACTGGTGCAGATTGGTTACTTCATGGACAGCTCCGAGCCAGACGTCCTGTAGCATGCATTCCACTGACCCCAAACCTCCACCGTTCGCGACTTCATTGGTCTCAAGCGAGACTTCATTGGAGGGCAGGGTGGACGCCTGTTGTGTTTTCTGATGAATCCTGGTTCTGCCTCGGTGCCAGTGATGGACAAGTGTTGGTTATAAGGAGGCCATTTGAGGGTCTGGAAGCAACCTATCTGTGTGCTAGACTCACTGGACCGACACCTGGAGTTGCAGTTTGGGTTGTGATTTCGTATGGCAGCAAGAGCACTCTCGTGGTTATATCACTACAGATTTGTACGTCAATCTGGTGAATCGGCCTGTTGTGCTGCCATTGATGAACAGTTGTCCGGGGAGTGGTTTGCAATAGGATAAACGCCTGCACACATACCGCTGTTGTACCCCAACATTCTCTAAAGAGTGTCGACATGTAGCGTTGGCCTGCTCGATTACCAGATTTGTCTCCAATCGAGGACATACTGGACATCATTGGACGACAACCCCAGCGTCATCCACAAACACCATTAACCATTCCTGTATTGACCGACCAGGTGCAACAGGCATGGAACTCCGTCTCCCAAACTGACATCTGGCACACGTACAACACAATTCCGGCCGGTGTGGCCGTGTGGTTCTAGGCGCTTCAGTCTGGAACCGCGTGATCGCTACGGTCGCAGGTTCGAATCTTGCCTCGGGCATGGATGTGTGTGATGTCCTTAGGCTAGTTAGGTTTAAGTAGTTCTAAGTTCTAGGGGACTGATGACCATAGAAGTTAAGTCCCATAGTGCTCAGAGCCATTTGAACAACACAATGCATGCACGTTTGTTTGCTTGCATTCACCATACTCGCGGTTACACCAGTCATTAACGTACCTCTATTTCATATTTCACGTTTGCAGTGGCTTATCTCGTGCTTACATTATCCTGAGATCTTGCAGTGTTAATCACTTAAGGGGCTCCGGAAAGGCTCAAAATCATGAAAACTTAAATTTTTACCTTTTTGCGTTTTCTGAATCTGCAGACTATTACCTTTTAATAGATATATAATTTATTCAATTCCGAAGACTACAACTATTTTTAAATTTTTTTTTTTAAATGTGTTCTACATGGGCGTGACCCACTGTGGTGCTGTTAAACTGCTGTCAAATGGTGTTATTATTAACGTCCGTGTTCATCAGGTACATTTTAGTGATGTGAGATAAAGTATGTGTTGTGGCTAACCTGTGATGGTTCAATATATATCGCTGGTGTGATTGTCGATTGTTTCATGTTTATTTACTCTGTCGTTACCTCGAAAATATTCGTAATTAATTCTGTTTCTTGAGTCTCTGTTTTGTTGAAGTATAATAATGAGTAAAAGTAAAGTTATTAGAAATCCTCTGAAGGCTTTTAAGAAAAGGAGAAATGTTGGAAAGCCAAAGGTATGTGTTATTACTGTAAACAATAAAGACGATGAAAATCCCCAACATCGCTTGTCTCCCAAAGAAGAAGACAGTTGGTGTAAATATAACAAAGGATTGCTAACTGGTGAAGTGTACACTCATAAGCATAGTCTGCCTCATGCAATAATGGAGGTGATAAAACCTATTTTCAGAGACTTAGCAGCACCTGAACTGTTGAAAAAGTGTATTCACGGAAAAACTCAAAACCCCAATGAAAGTGTAAATAGTGTTATATGGTCGAGAATCCCCAAGACTGTATTTGTTGGAATAGAAACACTTCACTTTGGTGTGTATGATGCTGTTGCGACTTTCAATGATGGCAACATTGCAAGGTGCAAGGTATTTAGAAATATGGGAATGAAGATAGGTTCTAACATGGTACGAGCGATGCTTGCTTTAGACAAGGAACGCCTTCGGGCTGCAGACAGGGCTGTAAAGAGTCTAGAAATACAAGCAAGAGTAAACAGGAGGAGGAACAAGAGGAAGCTGGAGGAGGAGTTTGCAGAGGATGAAGATAATCCATCCTATGGACCTGGAATGCACTAAAAAGTTAATCCAATATTTGTCGCTCGATTCCCAAAACTTTTATTTTCTCATACTAATTACATGTTTTCTAAGGATCTTCCAAACATATTTGTTTCAAACTTTCAGTAAATGTTACACAGTACCTTCTGCATAATTTAACACAGCCTTTTTCCAAAAAACTGTATATTTTTGAATATATAAATAAAAAATTGCAAAAAAATGTTGTGAATTTTCATTACAATTGAAAAAAAATCATCGTTAATAACTGAACTAAAATTTTGTAAAATCCCTGTGTTAAGTTGTAGCCCATATTCCAATAAATAATCTGTAAAAAGTTCAACTTCCTACCTCAAATACTTTGTGAGGAAAGATGTAATTTATAAGCGTTATTTTAACATTGCAAGTATAGGGCGTTCCGGAGCCCCTTAAATACGTTCCCTAGACAAATGTATTCCCAAAATTTCATTATTCTGCATTAATTACTTTTTTGTGTTGCGATTTGTTTTCCGTCAGTGTATATATGTATGACTAATTTTTTTTTCAATTTTCTATACATTCCGCTTGAAATGGCTAATGGCCGAAACTGCAATAATCGATAAAAATGACTTATTGTAAGTAGTATAGTAGCGTCTGGCGCATGAACTGAAATTAATAGGTGATAATGTATAGATTCATCTACATCTACGTCTACATGGATACTCTGCAAATCACATTTAAGTGCCTGGCAGAGGGTTCATCGAACCACCTTCACAATTCTCTATTATTCCAATCTCGCATAGCGCGCGGAAAGAACGAACATCTATATCTTTCCCTACGGACTCTGATTTCCCTTATTTTATCGTGGTGATCGTTTCTCCCTACGTAGGTCGGTGTCAATAAAATATTTTCACATTCGAAGGAGAACGTTAGTGATTGGAATTTCGTGAGAAGATTCCGTCGCAATGAAAAACGCCTTTCTTTTAATGATGTCCAACCCAAATCTTGTATCATTTCTGAGACACTGTCTCCCATATTTCACGATAATACTAAACGTGACGCCCTTCTTTGAACTTTTTCGATGTACTCCGTCAGTCCTATCTGGTAAGGATCCCACACCGCGCAGCAGTATGCTAAAAGACGACGGACAAGCGTAGTGTAGGCAGTCTCCTTAGTAGATCTGTTACATTTTCCAAATGTCCTGCCAATAAAACACAGTCTTTGGTTAGCCTTCCCCGCAACATTATCTATGTGTTCCTTCCAATTTAAGTTGTTCGTAATTGTAATACCTAGGTATTTAGTTGATTGGTTCAAATGGCTCTGAGCACTATGGGACTTAACCTCTGAGGTCATTAGTCGCCTAGAACTTAGAACTAATTAAACCTAACTAACCTAAGGACATCACACACATCCATGCCCGAGGCAGGATTCGAACCTGCGACCGTAGCGGTCGCTCGGCTCCAGACTGTAGCGCCTAAAACCGCACGGCCACAACGGCCGGCGGTATTTAGTTGAATTTACGGCTTTTAGTTTAGACTGATTTATCGTGTAACCGAAGTTTAACGAATTCCTTTTAGCACTCAAGTGGATGACAAACTTTTCGTTATTTATGGTCAGGGTCAACTGCCAATTTTCGCACCATTCATATATCTCTTCTAAATCATTTTGCTTCAAAGGTTTGGTTTCTAAAACAAAACAAGTGGATGGACAAAAATTTAAAGTCAGATATTATGAGATGGAAGAGGGAGAAAACCCGTGAGGCTATATTACCGTCATGTCGTCTGTTTTAGAGGCCACCATCTTGGACGTAGTTCGTAATTTTCCTATGAAAAGCGGGTCATGCAACACATCAGGTAAAGAATTACGTGACAAAAGCAACTGTGACTTTCATTTGAGAACAGCTTTATTAATTCTCCACTTACGTCTCGTGTTTCTTCTTTGCAGGCGACGTTTAAACTGATGGCATTAATACAAGCCGAAAGCATTGAGATTGTCCGGATATCAGGAAGGACCTGTTCCCATGTTATCGCAGAGGATTTCAACGAAGGCCACCCAGACAGTTATGACTGATCTTTCTCCCTTACACGTGGCTTGAAAGCTGTTGGCTTTTACACAAGCTGATCGCACTGAGATCGTCCTAATACCAGGATAGAGGAGCACTCATATTTTCGTAAGGAATTTCAAATAAAACCACACAGGCAGACCAGCCATTATCCATAGTGCGGTAGGGAAACTTTTCGCGAAATTCCGTCAAAGTGGTTCTGTCGCAGGCAGACCGAAAGCGTTCAGTAAGAGACCGGAGCGTAGTTCTCGTCCCATCTCGCAGCAAACTGGGGTCAAACGTACACCAATAATGAGAATTTTGGACACACGTAATGCGACATAACTCGATAATTACTTTTAAAAAATGCTAAAATGGAAAGCGCTGTTGTTTTCATTGCGCAATACTCTATCTGTTTGATATTTCACATGACCCCCTTTCCATCTGAAAATCACGAATTGCATCCAGTATGGCAGCTTCTAAAATGCACACCATGTGGGTAACGTACCCTTCTCCCAGTACACATTTTAAACTTATTTATATCGATTTATTTTTGTTTTTGGAAGGGTAGTTCTACAACTACAGACCACTTGTATACCTGCGTAAATATTGCTTAAATCGACACCTAACTCTCCACCCGAAGAATGCTCTTCTTGCCGAAGCTAATGAACCTCCTTGAACTCAGAAGACAGTACATTTGCTCAAAATGGACTCTCAGTCCTTTGTTTTCGAGGCTTCGGCTGTTGGCAGTGAAATTATTTGCTAATAGATACCGAATTATTAAGGAACATCATCTTGTATGATATTTCACCACTGTCACCGAATCGCAGCAGTTTTTCACGATCAGTGTTTCACGACAGACTACTGAAATACCATAACATACTTAGACACTCGATTAGATACAATAAATATACATGAAACCTAATGTGAGGCAGTACTGTTAAGGGACTAAAAAAAGTGGTTCAAATGGCTCTGAGCACTATGGGACTTAACATCTCAGGTCATCAGTCCCCTAGAACTTAGAACTACTTAAACCTAACTAACCTAAAGACATCACACACATCCATGCCCAATGCAGGATTCGAACCTGCGATCGTAGCGGTCGCGCGGTTCCAGACTGAAGCGCCTAGAAACGCTCGGCCACCAGCGGCCGGCTGTTAAGGGACTTTTTAAGTGCTTGGAAACATGCGCATCGTCTCTACACAGATGGATTACGTACTTCAGATGGCGTTGGAAGTGCGTATTGTGAAGAACAGACACACCATACTGCCCAATTCCAACTCCCTCCTGAAGCCTCGGTACTTACAGAAGAGTTCACCGGAATACTAGAGGGTCTTAAATGTGCTGGTGGTTTAGGGAAAGATACAGTCATTATTCTGATACACCCGGGATCGGCATTGCTGCTCATACGAAATCATGTCGCCAATAAAACCAACAGTTACTTGGTGTTCCAGATCGCAGACTATACTGCTACACAACAGCGTCGTAGCAGGGAAGTCACATACTGCGGGCCTCAGAGGCAGTGATATCGTCGACGTTCTCGCCAGCAGTGCCATGCACCGTGGAACAAAGATTTAGAACATGTTCCTTACACAGATCTTCTGTAAGACGTGCGGCAGCAGATCAGAACTGTGTGGAACAATAAATGTGAGCCGGCCGTGGTGGCGGAGCGGTTCTAGGCGCTTCAGTCCGGAACCGCGCTGCTGCTACGGTCGCAGGTTCGATTCCTGCCTCGGGCATGGATGTGTGTGATGTCCTTAGGTTAGTTAGGTTTAAGTAGTTCTAAGTTCTAGGCAACTGATGACCTCAGATGTTAAGTCCCAGAGTGCTCAGAGCCATTTGGACCAATAAATGTCACCTATCGTAAGTGTAAGAGACCTGGAGACACCGCAGTGTTTCGGACTGACTGTATAATGGAACCAGGTTTTAAATTGTAAGACATTTCCAGGCGCAGATGTTGAGTCGGACCACAATTTATTGTTTGCGCACTATAGATACAAACAGAACCAGTTGGAAGAAGGTAGGAAACTAAGGAGATGGGACTCGGATAAGTTGAAAGAACCAGAGGTTGTTGGGAGCTTCGGTGTGAGAATTACACAACGGTTGACAAAAACAGGGAAGAGGGATACAGTAGAAGACGAATGGATAGCTTCGAGAGATGAAATAGTGAATGCAGCAGAGGATTACATAGGAAAAAGATAAGATCTGGTAGGAACCTTTGAATAACACAAGAGATATTGAATTTAATTGAGAAAAGGAGAAAATTTTAAAATGCATCAATTGAAGCGGGCGAAAGGGAAAGGTAAAAAATTATATTGACAGGAAGGATTAAACTGATAAGCAGGAACAGCTAGAGGAAAAATGTAAAGATTTAGAAGCATATTTCACTAGGGTAAATAAATAAAGAGGTCTTTGGGAAAAGGGAAGCAGCTTTATGAATATCAAGAACTCAGATGGTAAACCAGTCCTAAGCAAAGAAAGGAAATCTGAAAGAAAGGAAGGAGTACACAGAGGGTCTATACAAGGGAGATGAACTTGAAAGCTACATTATGGAAATGCAGGAGGACGTAGATGACGATGAGATGGTAGATATGATACTGCAAGAAGAATTTGGCAAAGCTCTGAAAGATATAAACTGAAACAAGGCCCCGGCAGTAGACGACATTCCGCCAGAACTACTGATAGCCTTCTGAGAGCCAGCAGCGGCAAAACTCTTCCATCTGGCTCAAAAAGCCGGCCACGGTGGCCGTGCGGTTCTAGGCGCTGCAGTCCGGAACCGCGGGGCTGCTCCGGTCGCAGGTTCGAATCCTGCCTCGGGCCTGGATGCGTGTGATGTCCTTAGGTTAGTTAGGTTTAAGTAGTTCTAAGTTCTGGGGGACTGATGACCAAAGATGTTAAGTCCCATAGTGCTCAGAGCCATTTGAATTTTGCTATTGGGGTAGCAAAACAACTGATGATGGTCGAAGTAGAGAGGATATAAAATGTATACTGGCAATGGCGTGAAAAGCATTCCTGAAGAAGGAAAATTTGTTAACATTGAATATAGATTTAAGTGTTAGGAAGTCTTTTCTGAAGGTATTTCTCTGGAGTGTAACTATGTATGGAAGAAAACATGGACGATAAACAGTTTAGATAAAAAGAGAATAGAAGCTTTCGAAATGTGGCGCTACAGAAGAGTGCTGATGATTAAATGGGTCGATCACGTAACTAATGAAGAGGTGCGGAACAGAACTGAGGAGAAAAGAAATTTATGGCAAAACTTGTCCAAAAGAATGGATCGGTTAATAGAACACATTCTGAGACATCAAGGGATCACCAGTTTTGTCCTGGAGAGAAGTGTGGGTGGTAAAAATCCTAGAGGGAGACCAAGAGTTGAATTCAATAAGCAAATTCAGAAAAATGTGGGTTGCAGTAGTTGCTACTTGGAGATGAAGAGGCTCGTACAAGATAGAGTAGCATGGAGAGCTGCATCAAACCAGTCTTCGGACTGAAGATCACAACAACACAACATCGTACCAATAAAGGGTAAGGCATTATGTAGCTATAGTTTACCAACATGCATCTCTGCACGACCATCGTACTCCCGTGGTATGCGCCACATAAAGTTTCTGGTACCCATATTCCGCCTGAGCGGTTACCATGGGCTGTTCCGACTGCACATCTATCAGTTACAACTGATCGATTCGCCCCGATGTGAGTGGAGTGCAGAGGAGAACATCCACCACATCACTCTCGGCTGCCCACTGCGAAACCACGTGACAGCTGAATTGCTGGACTACTTCGTCCATAGTGGACAACAGCTTCCTACCAATGTGAAGACACTAATCGCAGCGCATGATGTGTCATTTTATACCCTTTTTTGCAGCTGAATGCATCATGATTTTATTGTTCTGTATACAGGGTGGTCCATTGATAGTGACTGGGCCAAATATCTCACGAAATAAGCATCAAACGAAAAAATTACAAATAACGAAACTCGTCTAGCTTGAAGGGGAAAACAGATGGCGCTATGGTTGGCCCGCTAGATGGCGCTGCCATAGGTCAAACGGATATCAACTGCGTTTTTTTTTTAATAGGAACCCCCATTTTTTATTACATATTCGTGTAGTACGTAAAGAAATATGAATGTTTTAGTTGGACCACTTTTTTCGCTTTGTGATAGATGGCGCTGTAATAGTCACAACCGTATAAGTACGTGGTATCACGTAACATTCCGCCAATGCGGACGGTATTTGCTTCGTGATTTTTTTTTTTTTTCTATGTATGCTGTCGGTATCCTGGACGACATCATCCATGTGTGCGGACCGTTCGCCGGATAGTTACGTTATTTAAGGAAACAGGAAGTGTTCAGCCACATGTGAAACGTCAACCACGACCTGCAACAAATGACGATTCCCAAGTAGGTGTTTTAGCTGCTGTCGCGGCTAATCCGCACATCAGTAGCACACAAACTGCGCGAGAATCGGGAATCTCAAAAATGTCGGTGATCAAAATGCTACATCAACATCGATTGCACCCGTACCATATTTCTATGCACCAGGAACTGCATGGCGACGACTTTGACCGTCGTGTACAGTTCTGCCACTGGGCACAAGAGAAATTAAGGGACGATGACAGACTTTTGCACGCGTTCTATTTAGCGACGAAGCGTCATTCACCAACAGCGGTAATGTAAACCGGAATAATATGCACTATTGGGCAACGGAAAATCCACGACGGCTGCGACAAGTGGAACATCAGCGACCTTGGCGGGTTAATGTATGGTGCAGCATTATGAGAGGAAGCATAATTGGCCGGCCGGTGTGGCCAAGCGGTTAAAGGCGCTCCAGTCTGGGACCGCGTGACCGCTACGGTCGCAGGTTCGAATCCTGCCTCGGGCATGGATGTGTGTGATGTCCTTAGGTTAGTCAGGTTTAAGTAGTTCGAAGTTCTAGGGGACTGATGACCTTAGAAGTTAAGTTCCATAGTGCTCAGAGCCATTTGAAGGATAGTTGGCCCCCATTTTATCGATGGCAATCTAAATGGTGCAGTGTATGCCGATTTCCTACGTAATGTTCTACCGATGTTACTACAAGATGTTTCACTGCATGACAGAATGGCGATGTACTTCCAACATGATGGATGTCCGGCACATAGCTCGCGTGCGGTTGAAGCGGTATTGAATAGCATATTTCATGACAGGTGGATTGGTCGTCGAAGCACCATACCACGGCCCGCACGTTCACCGGATCTGACGTCCCCGGATTTCTTTCTGTGGGGAAAGTTGAAGGATATTTGCTATCGTGATCCACCGACAACGCCTGACAACATGCGTCAGCGCATTGTCAGTGTGCAAACATTACGGATGGCGAACTACTGGCTGTTGAGAGGAATGACGTTACACGTGTTGGCAAATGCATTGAGGCTGACGGACATCATTTTGAGCATTTATTGCATTAATGTGGTATTTACAGGTAATCACGCTGTAACAGCATGCGTTCTCAGAAATGATAAGTTCACAAAGATACATGTATCACATTGGAACAACCGAAATAAAATGTTCAAACGTATCTACGTTCTGTGTTTTAATTTAAAAAACCTACCTGTTACTAACTGTTTCGTTTAAAATTGTGAGCCATATGTTTGTGACTATTACAGCGCCATCTATCACAAAGCGAAAAAAGTGGTCCAACTAAAACATTCATATGTCTTTACGTACTACACTAATAGTTAATAAAAATGGGGGTCCTATTTAAAAAACGCAATTGATATCCGTTTGACCTATGGCAACGCCACCTAGCGAGCGAGCCTTAGCGCCATCTGGTTTCCCCCTTCAAGCTAGACAAGTTTCGTTCTTTGTAGTTTTTTCGTTTGACGCTTATTTCGTGAGATATTTGGTCCGGTCACGATCAATGGACCACCCTGTACACCAACGTAAGTATTCTGTGTGAGCCTTGGGTGTATGTGTGTTTGTTGATGGATGTGACTGGACATTTCTCTCAGTTTGTAACATATCTACTGGAAGCTAGCTGAATTGATAATATCCGAAGACCACAAGAAAGGAAAAAAGAACTACATGATGAGGGTCGAAGTCTTGCAGTGAACTCCGTCAAGGAAGTTGGCGACCAGAGCAGTTGAGTAGAGAGGGAATTAATGTAAAAGTCAATAGAACGGAGTTCCAAGAGGAAAAGTCTTTTGCTTTCCTTCCAAAGTAGCAACATTGCATCTAACAAGTGGTTCCTTGTTGGCGACAGAAGTGGAGTGCTGGTGTGACAGACACTTGGCGGATGTCTCGCATGTGTCGGCGCTGTGAGATCACAGCTGACAGCAGCTGCCAGGACAACTAGTGACGAAGGCCAGCCGCCGCGCAGTGTGCGTCACGCACCGCCTTACGCAACTGCTCTCCTTCTGCAATAAATCACGCTCGCTCACACACATACACCGGTGGCAGACAGGCAGAATGTGGTAGCCGCGCGCGACGTTCATAACTCGGCGGCGGCAAAAGTGGTTACCGAGGCAGCAGATAAAGGCAGCACGCGCGACCTAGCAACAACACGCAGCAGACAGCTACGACTTGTCTGAGGAATCGTTAACGCGGACAGCTGCGCGAGCTGGGAAATGAAAAGACGCTTGCAGCCATTTCTGTTAAGCACTGCTGACAAAAAAAGTGAAACACCTAGATGATAACCACTCCTGGAAATGGAAAAAAGAACACATTGACAACGGTGTGTCAGACCCACCATACGTGCTCCGGACACTGCGAGAGGGCTGTACAAGCAATGATCACACGCACGGCACAGCGGACACACCAGGAATGGCCGTCGAATGGCGCTAGCTGCGCAGCATTTGTGCACCGCCGCCGTCAGTGTCAGCCAGTTTGCCGTGGCATACGGAGCTCCATCGCAGTCTTTAACACTGGTAGCATGCCGCGACAGCGTGGACGTGAACCGTATGTGCAGTTGACGGACTTTGAGCGAGGGCATATAGTGGGCATGCGGGAGGCCGGGTGGACGTATCGCCGAATTGCTCAACACGTGGGGCGTGAGGTCTCCACAGTACATCGATGTTGTCGCAAGTGGTCGGCGGAAGGTGCACGTGCCCGTCGACCTGGGACCGGACCGCAGCGACGCACGGATGCACGCCAAGACCGTAGGATCCTACGCAGTGCCGTAGGGGACCGCACCGCCACTTCCCAGCAAATTAGGGACACTGTTGCTCCTGGGGTATCGGCGAGGACCATTCGCAACCGTCTCCATGAAGCTGGGCTACGGTCCCACACACCGTTAGGCCGTCTTCCGCTCACGCCCCAACATCGTGCAGCCCGCCTCCAGTGGTGTCGCGACAGGCGTGAATGGAGGGACGAATGGAGACGTGTCGTCTTCAGCGATGAGAGTCGCTTCTGCCTTGGTGCCAATGATGGTCGTATGCGTGTTTGGCGCCGTGCAGGTGAGCGCCACAATCAGGACTGCATACGACCGAGGCACACAGGGCCAACACCCGGCATCATGGTGTGGGGAGCGATCTCCTACACTGGCCGTACACCACTGGTGATCGTCGAGGGGACACTGAATAGTGCACGGTACATCCAAACCGTCATCGAACCCATCGTTCTACCATTCCTAGACCGGCAAGGGAACTTGCTGTTCCAACAGGACAATGCACGTCCGCATGTATCCCGTGCCACCCAACGTGCTCTAGAAGGTGTAAGTCAACTACCCTGGCCAGCAAGATCTCCGGATCTGTCCCCAATTGAGCATGTTTGGGACTGGATGACGCGTCGTCTCACGCGGTCTGCACGTCCAGCACGAACGCTGGGCCAACTGAGGCGCCAGGTGGAAATGGCATGGCAAGCCGTTCCACAGGACTACATCCAGCATCTCTACGATCGTCTCCATGGGAGAATAGCAGCCTGCATTGCTGCGAAAGGTGGATATACACTGTACTAGTGCCGACATTGTGCATGCTCTGTTGCCTGTGTCTATGTGCCTGTGGTTCTGTCAGTGTGATCATGTGATGTATCTGACCCCAGCAATGTGTCAATAAAGTTTCCCCTTCCTGGGACAATGAATTCACGGTGTTCTTATTTCAATTTCCAGGAGTGTAGTTCGATATAAATGTGACTTCATATTCATACACACCATTGGCGGGTATATAAATGATGGTGTGGTGTGCGTACTGTAAGACCTTCGGTACACACATCCTCAGATTATTTGACTTGTCGCTCTAACGAAGTAGGCGAGTGTCAGCAATATGTCTCGTGGTCTTATCGTGGCGTGTTTATCTTCTGCCGTTAGGTCAGACGATAGAAATGCCACTTGTATGCTTAGAGTAGCAGATCGACGGTGACCAACTTTAAACAGAACTTGATTAATTTTCACACACATTTATTAAAGTGATAACAAGCATAAACATTACGTAACTTGATTCTGGATGCTATTTAAAATTGACAATCTGAAGTTCCTTTGGTCTTGGTACGTTAATCTTATTCTCACATGTCTCTGACACTTGACAAAGTGTCTATACATTTATTTTCATGGCTATGTACAGGAATATGATAATCTTCTTAGGTGCAGACAAACTTGGCTATAGACTGGTACAGACTAATGCAGACTGGTACCGACTGGTGCAGACAAATGCAGACTGGCTAATCGGAGGTCTGTACAACCGTTATAATACCTTGCGCGTTCAGGTATCACTGCGCAAGTGTGATCCGCGAGGAGAAATGGTTCTACGTTAGCAGCAATCTCATTGGCTGCGTTACATATTAATACGCGGATCGGCGGAAGCAGAATTTGGTCCGTCTCTAAGGCAGCGCCATCTCGTAGTGCAGAGACGGACGAGCAGCGCTGCGCCTGCACTGTTGTGCTTAGCAGGGCGCGCTCTAGTGGGAAAGTTGTGTACGCGCTGACTACGCGGAACTATGTACACAACAGATGGGAGTTGCAGTTCTGTGACAGATAGAAGAACTACCAGACTATATTAGTGTTACTCATGTTTATTATTGTCACTACTGTATCATAAAAATTATGTTAACTGAATCTTCCGACGGTTCTTGATAGAACAAAATTATAATAAAACTTCCTGGCAGATTAAAACTGTGTGCCGGACCGAGACTCGAACTGGCAGAAGTAAAGCTGTCGCCGGCACGGTAGCTCAGCGTGTTCGGTGAGAGGGTTACGCGCCATCTGTAATAAAAAAACTGAGTTAATCGATCATCAACGAACTTAAACGGATGTCTTACGACGTCCGCCCCGAGCAGACACAACGAACGGAAACGAACAAAATGAGATTAAAAAAAAAAAAAAAGTTGGTAGAGCACTTGCCCGTGAAAGGCAAAGGTCCCGAGTTCGAGTCTCGGTCGGGCACATAGTTTTGATCTGCCAGGAAGTTTCATATCAGCGCACACTCCGCTGCAGAGTGAAAATCTCATTCTGGAACCATTATAATAAATGAAAATCCCCATTTTCCTTTTGTTCTACAGTATTACTTTTATTGTGTTAATCGGTTTTCGGCTTACAAGGCCATCTTCAGACATTTACTGAGTATTCAAAAATGGTTCAAATGGCTCTGAGCACTATGGGACTTAACATCTGAGGTCATCAGTCCCCTAGAACTTAGAACTTCTTAAACCTAACTAACCTAAGGACATCACATATATCCATACTCGAGGCAGGATTCGAGCCTGCGACCGGAGCAGTCGCGTGGGTCCGGACTGAAGCTCCTATAACCGCTCGGCCAACCCGCTCGGCTACTGAGTATTGTCAACAAAGAAGTTACAATGTTTTTAAACAACACTGGAAGAGAAGTTACACGTCTAGATTGAAGCAGAAACATGCCTTCCTCCGGCATGGGTGTGTGTGTGTGTGTGTGTGTTGTCCTTAGCGTAAGTTAGATTAAGTAGTGTGATGACCTCAGCAGTTTGGCTCCTCAGGAGCTTACCACCACAATCTATGTTTCTGTACCCTTGATCACCAAATTGCATGAATTCACTAACTGAAATACAGATCAATCATTTCTATAAATTTTGCAGTGCCCTCACAAACCACAAACTCCGTTAAATCTTAATCTCTACACAAAGTCATTGCATCAGCTATTGAATTACTTGGAGTCTGGCCAGGCAATGCTAGTTTCATTTTCTGTGACTCATAGTGAATGCGTGCTCTTGTCATTTTATTTGCTGCACGCAAGCTTCCTTTTTCCTGTAAATTAACTAACTACTAAAATATCGCCACTTAACCATCTGACCATCACCATCTACTAACACTTTCTGCTCAGACAATGTATTTCTCATAAGCTGAAATACCTGAGCTGCTTCAAATAAACAAACTACTCTTTTTGCGGTATTTTAGGGTTGGGGAAACCAGCATTGTGAATTTATATCATTTGTCTTAATATCTAATTTATCCATTACTGACTTGATTGTTGCCTCTGTACATATTCCCGCCTCCTCCACTTTACGCAGA
The DNA here is from genome assembly GCF_023898315.1 of Schistocerca nitens. NCBI lineage: Eukaryota > Metazoa > Arthropoda > Insecta > Orthoptera > Acrididae > Schistocerca > Schistocerca nitens. Next base: position 242,183,280 of record NC_064620.1, on the reverse strand, counting down.
TATTGATATAGCAGATTAAATTTAACACTTGCTGATAATCTGTTCAGCAAACAATATCCAACAGGAATTTTCTAACTCCTCTGAAGCGAAGTCACCATAAACATTAGTGCCTCTCTCGCTATCTGACTGTCATCACTCTCCTCACACCCTTGTCCCAAATCGTCATAGACCCAAACCTTATTCCTATCCCACACCAAATCTTTTTATAGCTACCTCATCAAACATGAGAATAGCAAGGACAGGATCTGAGCTGTTCTGCATCCATGTGCCAATTTTCAGAAACTGTCTTCGGTGAAGCCAGGACTACCATCCACTGAAGTTGTCCATCTACAAAGTGTTCGAGAATGGGGCAATTTTACAATGTTTTTCAAATAAATATATGCTCATGCAGAATAAAAATTAAGAGTGAGCACAAGCTCTTATATCTCTTGGATATTCAGGAATGGAAGATTTTCCTTGTAATGAAACATGTTGTTCCAAAGTGTCACTGTTTTTGTCACACCCTAACAATTCAGGTGCAGAGTCTTGCATTCTTCTATGTAAACCTACAACCAATGTTTCATAGGTTACAAGTTGCTTCTTCTTCCTTGAGATGCATTGTTTTGCATGCTTCATTTGCCTCTTCAGTTTCTCAGGCCTTTCTTGTGATGCATCATGATTCATTTTCATTTTCTTTGGACTAGGCAAGCAATATAAGTGGTCTCTATGTTCGTTATAGTTATCTCCCTCTCCCCTAGCAAAATGAATTTTTATTGTTATTGAGTTACAATTTGCTTTAAAAATGCGTCCATTAACAGTAAAACTGACATATATGTCCACATTATAAGTAAAATGATCTTAGACTACTTTACCTGGTTCATTAATGGCATGTTAACCTCAAATTCAAATGAAGTTGAGTTTTCGACAGTCTGATATTTTACTGGAGCTCTCCTTGTGATTTTTGGTTTCTGTAGGTGCTCAGGGAGTGAAAATATTGTTGGAATGGCGTTAACTTCAAGTCGCTTCTTCTCATTCGTTACATAAACAAACCTGTCTTCAAAATGAGAAGAGCAACATGTCCCATATCCTTGTAAAAAGAGATCTGCGGATGAATAAAGCTACTACTACTACTACTACTACTACTACTACTACTACTAACTATATTCTGTAGGGTGCCACTCATTCTTCCTCATACTGGGTACCCACCGTTGTGGTAGCTCCTCGTTTTTCAATGGAAATCTCTGCAAGAAAATATGGACCCTAGACTAATTAACTTCATATACATACCTAGCCTAATTATTATTTAATACATCATTTTACTCTGGACAAACAAATGTACTGTCGATACAACAAGAGAAACGAAATACAAGACAGTTAAATACAAGACAGTTATCTGCCCGGCATTCCGAAGACCATGCAGAAAATACAATATCAAAACTTGGTAAACATGATGTCGCTTACAATAAATGTCAGAAATGAATTAATGCTGACACCTACCTAAAACAGAAAATTCCAACTGTTTCAACACTACGATTACTACTGCTGTAAGCTGAAGATACACTGGGCATGATTTGCGATTATGTAAAGTATTTCAGTATTTAGATTTAGATCACAAAGCAAAGCGTCTGCTGCAACCACGTAACTTAACGTTCAATGTGCCTGAAGTTAAAAAATATGACGGACAATGTTGCGTGTTGCTGCCACGTTGTTGTTGTTGTGGTCTTCAGTCCTGAGACTGGTTTGATGCAGCTCTCCATGCTACTCTATCCTGTGCAAGCTTCTTCATCTCCCAGTCCTACTGCAACCTACATCCTTCTGAATCTGCTTAGTGTATTCATCTCTTGGTCTCCCTCTACGATTTTTACCCTCCACGCTGCCCTCCAATGCTAAATTTGTGATCCCTTGATGTCTCAAAACATGTCCTACCAACCGATCCCTTCTTCTAGTCAAGTTGTGCCACAAACTTCTCTTCTCCCCAATCCTATTCAATACCTCCTCATTAGTTACGTGATCTACGCACCTTATCTTCAGCATTCTTCTGTAGCACCACATTTCGAAAGCTTCTATTCTGTTCTTGTCCAAACTGGTTATCGTTCATGTTTCACTTCCATACATGGCTACACTCCATACAAATACTTTCAGAAACGACTTCCTGACACTTAAATCTATACTCGATGTTAACAAATTTCTCTTCTTCAGAAACGATTTCCTTGCCATTGCCAGTCTACATTTTATATCCTCTCTACTTCGACCATCATCAGTTATTTTACTCCCTAAATAGCAAAACTCCTTTACTACTTTAAGTGTCTCATTTCCTAATCTAATCCCCTCAGCATCACCCGATTTAATTTGACTACATTCCATTATCCTCGTTTTGCTTTTGTTGATGTTCATCTTATATCCTCCTTTCAAGACACTGTCCATTCCGTTCAACTGCTCTTCCAAGTCCTTTGCTGTCTCTGACAGAATTACAATGTCATCGGCGAACCTCAAAGTTTTTACTTCTTCTCCATGAATTTTAATACCTACTCCAAATTTTTCTTTTGTTTCCTTTACTGCTTGCTCAATATACAGATTGAATAACATCGGGGAGAGGCTACAACCCTGTCTCACTCCTTTCCCAACCACTGCTTCCCTTTCATGCCCCTCGACTCTTATAACTGCCATCTGGTTTCTGTACAAATTGTAAATAGCCTTTGCTCCCTGTATTTCACCCCTGCCACCTTCAGAATTTGAAAGAGAGTATTCCATTTAACGTTGTCAAAAGCTTACTCTAAGTCTACAAATGCTAGAAACGTAGGTTTGCCTTTTCTTAATCTTTCTTCTAAGATAAGTCGTAAGGTTAGTATTGCTTCACGTGTTCCAACATTTCTACGGAATCCAAACTGATCTTCCCCGAGGTCCGCTTCTACCAGTTTTTCCATTCGTCTGTAAAGAATTCGCGTTAGTATTTTGCAGCTGTGACTTATTAAACTGATAGTTCGGTAATTTTCACATCTGTCAACACCTGCTTTCTTTGGAATTGGAATTATTATATTCTTTTTGAAGTCTGAGGGTATTTAGCCTGTCTCATACATCTTGCTCACCAGATGGTAGAGCTTTGTCATCGCTGGTTCTCCCAACGCCATCAGTAGTTCTAATGGAATGTTGTCTACTCCCGGGGCCTTGTTTCGACTCAGGTCTTTCAGTGCTCTGTCAACCTCTTCACGCAGTATCTTATCTCCCATTTCATCTTCATCTACATCCTCTTCCATTTCCATAATATTGTCATCAAGTACATCGCCCTTGTATAAACCCTCTATATACTCCTTCCACCTTTCTGCTTTCCCTTCTTTGCTCAGAACTGGGTTGCCATCTGAGCTCTTGATATTCATACAAGTGGTTCTCTTCTCTCCAAAGGTCTCTTTAATTTTCCTGTAGGCAGTATCTATCTTACCCCTAGTGAGATAAGCCTCTACATCCTTACATTTGTCCTCTAGCCATCCCTGCTTAGCCATTTTGCACTTCCTGTCGATCTCATTTTTGAGACGTTTGTATTCCTTTTTGCCTGCTTCATTTACTGCATTTTTATATTTTCTCCTTTCATCAATTAAATTCAATATTTCTTCTGTTACCCAAGGATTTCTATTAGCCCTCGTCTTTTTACCTACTTGATCCTCTGCTGCCTTCACTACTTCATCCCTCAGAGCTACCCATTCTTCTTCTACTGTATTTCTTTCCCCCATTCCTGTCAATTGTTCCCTTATGCTCTCCCTGAAACTCTCTACAACCTCTGGTTCTTTCAGTTTATCCAGGTCCCATCTCCTTAAATTCCCACCTTTTTGCAGTTTCTTCAGTTTCAATCTGCAGTTCATAACCAATAGATTGTGGTCAGAATCCACATCTGCCCCTGGAAATGTCTTACAATTTAAAACCTGGTTCCTAAATCTCTGTCTTACCATTATATAATCTGTCTGATACCTATTAGTATCTCCAGGATTCTTCCAGGTATACAACCTTCTTTTATGATTCTTGAACCAAGTGTTAGCTATGATTAAGTTATGCTCTGTGCAAAATTCTACAAGGCGGCTTCCTCTTTCATTTTTTCCCCCCAATCCATATTCACCTACTATGTTTCCTTCTCTCCCTTTTCCTACTGACGTATTCCAGTCACGCATGTCCTGTTGTAAATCATGGATAACCTCTGTGTGTTGATTATATACCTCTTTGAGCTCACCCCTTGTATGTGCTGCCACCTGGTACAAGAACGAGAACTAGCGATGGCCGGTATTGCAAGACGGTTGTTACTGTAGGACTTTCCCCTATATGGGGTATGCCTAATCATCTAATATGGTCACATATTTCTTGGCAGTAATGCGATCCTTGCAGAGAAACCATGAGAACCACGAAAGACCACGATATGGCTGCTGATATCACCACGAACCACTCGCCATGTTTCACTCACGGGACGTCAACTCGGCCAGAAGTTGGAAACAGTCTGAAAAAAGACTCATCCGACCAAATTTCTTTCTTCTGTTGCTGCATAGTGCAGGTTTTATGGCTTCGACATCACGTTTCCCTGCTACACACATTTGCATCAGTTATGAATGATTTTTGGAATTTTAGTTCGTCCTTCACTTCCAGTTTATGAAGCTCTTTTCGTGCTGTTTTGGCACTGGCCGGGATCGCGAGTGCAACATTCAGTTATGCAGGTGCTTATTTTTTCGCCATAATGCTCTTCAATGACTGTCTCCCACGATCACGCAACACACACTTCTGACCGCGTTGTGACTCAGCGGATGATGTTCTTCCGCTTTCCCTGTATGCGCTATATCTTCGACGCGGTGCCTCTTGAAACACAAAACACTTTGGCTATCTTAGTTACTGAAGCACCCGCATACGAGGGCGAACAATTTGCGCACGTTGGAATTCACTTAGCTCCAACATAATGCCATCACAACTACATAGAATATGGTTCTGATCACGATTGACATTAGCAGCGCGTTGAGGACATTGCACAGGTGCCCTTTGTGGTCAGATTTAACAGCGTAACCTGCAGGCGTCGCTAGCATCTAGATATATTCAGGCATGCATTTATCTGGGTGTTTCCATGTTTTCGTCCAACCACTGTAGTTGGTATTCAGTTGGTGAGACAGGAAACTGGGAATAAACGGAAAATGTGGTCGCACTGGAAGAAGAAGAATTAGACAGCACCATATTGGTTTGGTGGACGGCTCTGTGGGTTTGTTAAAAGGTTTCTAGTTGGAAAAGATTTCACGTTTTGTCCGTTTCTGTTAGTTAGGTTGGAGGGCATATCTAGCATTTCGATCTCCCGTAACGATGAAATGCTGAAATTACGATATGTGTTGTAAGAAGTTTGTTGGTAGATTTGCCGTCTGGGTCTGTCAACACATTAATGCTCTGCTTCTACACTCCTGGAAATGGAAAAAAGAACACATTGACACCGGTGTGTCAGACCCACCATTCTTGCTCCGGACACTGCGAGAGGGCCGTACAAGCAATGATCACACGCACGGCACAGCGGACACACCAGAAACCGCGGTGTTGGCCGTCGAATGGCGCTAGCTGCGCAGCATTTGTGCACCGCCGCCGTCAGTGTCCGCCAGTTTGCCGTGGCATACGGAGCTCCATCGCAGTCTTTAACACTGGTAGCATGCCGCGACAGCGTGGACGTGAACCGTATGTGCAGTTGACGGACTTTGAGCGAGGGCGTATAGTGGGCATGCGGGAGGCCGGGTGGACGTACCGCCGAATTGTTCAACACGTGGGGCGTGAGATCTCCACAGTACATCGATGTTGTCGCCAGTGGTCGGCGGAAGGCGCACGTGCCCGTCGACCTGGGACCGGACCGCAGCGACGCACGGATGCACGCCAAGACCGTAGGATCCTACGCAGTGCCGTAGGGGACCGCACCGCCACTTCCCAGCAAATTAGGGACACTGTTGCTCCTGGGGTATCGGCGAGGACCATTCGCAACCGTCTCCATGAAGCTGGGCTACGGTCCCACACACCGTTAGGCCGTCTTCCGCTCACGCCCCAACATCGTGCAGCCCGCCTCCAGTGGTGTCGCGACAGGCGTGAATGGAGGGACGAATGGAGACGTGTCGTCTTCAGCGATGAGAGTCGCTTCTGCCTTGGTGCCAATGATGGTCGTATGCGTGTTTGGCGCCGTGCAGGTGAGCGCCACAATCAGGACTGCATACGACCGAGGCACACAGGGCCAACACCCGGCATCATGGTGTGGGGAGCGATCTCCTACACTGGCCGTACACCACTGATGATCGTCGAGGGGACACTGAATAGTGCACGGTACATCCAAACCGTCATCGAACCCATCGTTCTACCATTCCTAGACCGGCAAGGGAACTTGCTGTTCCAACAGGACAATGCACGTCCGCATGTATCCCGTGCCACCCAACGTGCTCTAGAAGGTGTAAGTCAACTACCCTGGCCAGCAAGATCTCCGGATCTGTCCCCCATTGAGCATGTTTGGGACTGGATGAAGCGTCGTCTCACGCGGTCTGCACGTCCAGCACGAACGCTGGGCCAACTGAGGCGCCAGGTGGAAATGGCATGGCAAGCCGTTCCACAGGACTACATCCAGCATCTCTACGATCGTCTCCATGGGAGAATAGCAGCCTGCATTGCTGCGAAAGGTGGATATACACTGTACTAGTGCCGACATTGTGCATGCTCTGTTGCCTGTGTCTATGTGCCTGTGGTTCTGTCAGTGTGATCATGTGATGTATCTGACCCCAGGAATGTGTCAATAAAGTTTCCCCTTCCTGGGACAATAAATTCACGGTGTTCTTATTTCAATTTCCAGGAGTGTATATATTCAAATTATGGAGGGAGTGGCGCCTGCACCGTGTTTAGGGTACGTCTGGCGTACAGGGCTATACCCCCTCTTCCATCAGCATGACGTTTGTCGTAGCAGTGATATGATTTGCACTTGAGTATGTTACTGTCACTTGTCCAAGTCTCTGCAAATACTGTTATGTCACTGTTGGGCTTTGATAAGGTGGCCTGTGTAACTGTCTTTTTTATTCCTTCTGCGTTAGTAAACAGAAGGATGATTTTTCTTCTGTTCTGAGCAGCGAACGTCCTTGCTTAGTGGGTTGAGATTGCGGAGGGTGTTTCGTTGTACAGGTTGCTGACGGACACTCGAACTCGAAGGCCAGTCTCTACCATCTGCAGGTCTTTTCGGGAACGGTGTCAGGCCACCTGTTAAATTTAATGATTATAAAGAATCCGCCTCGATTGCAAATAGAAACCGGATGTTGACCTAGGTTTCGGCGCGGACACACCAAACTACAAACTGCCTAAAGAGGCATTATCCAACATTAATACAGAACGCCCAAAATGGCAAAAGACTCGCATAAAATGTGAAATAAACGGTACATGCGTACCATGTCAATAGCTGTACTTAGCTCAAACGTCAGAAGCGTGCTTCCTCAGTCCAGCCAACGTTCGGTAGGCCGCGGGCTCTCAGGTAAACTGAGATGGCGCCGGCAGCTTTTTTTTTTTTTTTTTTCGTTGTCGATCGTTGTGGTTGGTCGCTGCGGACGTCACAGTGACATCCGTTCAAGTTCGTTTGTTGATCCGTCCACACAGTTTTTTTTTTTATTACAGAGGCCAACTGCCTCTCTGACCGAACACGCTGAGCTACCGTGCCGGCAGCTAGGCTGTGAGAATGTCAGGAAAGGAACGCGCATGCGCAATTTGAGAAATCGTCTTCTTCCATGTGATTGGCATAAAATGTGTTACGGAAGTGATCCGATGACTGGGTCAAAGGCACAAGAAGTTAACGCGTGTGTATGTATAATGTCCTAGCTCGAGGACAATTTTATACAATTATAGAATGTGGATAGGCTGAAACTATATATGTGGGATAGCAATTTCCACGGATGGTCAAAACGCATGCACGCAGGACAGACAAAATACCATCAGCTAGATGCAGGCTAAAAATATGAGGGATGAATAACCCATTTTTCAATTAGCCTGCTTGGGGTCGGTGATAATATTTGATGACTAGACTTGGATAAGCGTGTAAAGTTACTATATTAAATTCTGAGTGCTATTGACCAGGAAAGGGTCAAATTAGTATGACAGTCTTAATGTAGTTGCGTGAAAGGACGTACAAGTTCGCCTTCATCGCCCTTAATATCTAATGACCGACAGAGGTCATTTTGAATAGTGTTATCGGATATGTACCAAAATAGAATAAAAAGAACCTAAAGCTAAACTAGTTTCTGTCGGTCATTAGATATTAAGGGCGATGGAGGCGACGTTATATGTCCTTTCACGCAATTACATTAAGCCTGTCATACTAATTTGACCCTTTTCTGGTCAATAGCGCTCAGAATTTAATATAGTAACTTTACACGCTTATCCAAGCGTAGTCACCAAATACTATCACCGATCCCAAGTAATTGAAAAATGGGTTATTCATCCCCCATATTTTTAACCTGCATCTAGCTGATGGTATTTTGTCTGTCCTGCGTGCATGCGTTTTGACCATCCTAGCTGCCGGCGCCATCTCAGTTTACCTGAGAACACGCGGCCCACCGAACGTTGGCTGGGCTGAGGAAGCACGCTTCTGACGTTTGAGCCAAGTACAGCTATTGACATGGTACGCACGTACCGTCTATTTTACATTTTATGCGAGTCTTTTGCCCTTTTGGGCGTTCTGTATTAATGTTGGAGCATGCCTCTTTAGGCAGTTTGTAGTTTAGTGTGTCCCGAAGAAAGCGCGGTTATTCGCACCGAAACCTAGGTCAACATCCGGTTCTATTTGCAATCGAGGCGGATTCTTTATAGTTATTAAATTATTCACGATTGCTGACCCACTGCAATGTTAAAAGTTCTCACGTGTTAAATGGTTTGTTTGACCTCTGCTTTACGAGTTTGGAACAGGTTGAATAGTACCTGTGGCATCGTCTTGAGGTCATCAGCACTGACTGAGTCCTCCAGAAGAAAGGCTAATACAAGGCCGGCGGGGTGGCTGAGCGGTTCTAGGCGCTACAGTCTGGAACCGCGCGACCGCTACGGTCGCAGGTTCGAATCCTGCGTCGGGCATGGATGTGTGTGATGTCCTTAGGTCGGTTAGGTTTACGTAGTTCTAAGTTCTAGGGGACTGATGACCTCAGAAGTTAAGTCCCATAGTGCTCAGAGCCATTTGAACCATTTGAAATAATACACGGTCGCTCTCATGGCTGTGCTGACACTACAGCCATACACAAATACACAATATTTATCAGACCAGTAATGGGGTACGCTTCGGCTCCAATAACAGGACTCTCACGAACGACTATCGCTAAACTCCTCGCGGCAGAAAAACGACTTCACCGAAGCATACTCAGATAGGACAACAGAAGCCCCTTCGACATCGTCTACGAAACGGCACAGATTACCCTCATACAAACACGAGTCATCAAGCTGAGGGCAAGATATGGGATGCATATACTGAACAACAAACCAGACATGAAGGACAATCTCACCACAATACCCAGAACCAATGCAAAACCCAAATTTAAATAGGCACATAGACCGTGTGCAGCCTAGACAAGGCCCGCAGCTGCTCTACCCTGTGACTCTGCAGTCCCACGCGCTAACTACACTACAGACTGCTTGTTTCCGTCCGCACCGGCGCTTTTTCGTGCGCGCCGCGAGTTTTTGCCAGCAGCGGGCGGAGCATCCTGTTATTAGCACTCGTTTTTGTCCCTCAGCTGCTGCCATCCCGGTCGGCCTGCTGTTCGTTCCATCTGCCCCATTGATTGACGCCCGCTACGCGAACGATGGCTGCTGACGTCATGAGGAGTAAAGTTCCCTCTGAACTCTCCCACAGTGCGGATTACTGCTGTCAATGGGACACACCTTCCGGAACGTCGAGATTTGAGTTCCGGTCATGCTAGGCGGACCAGATATTTCGTGGTGAATGCGACGACAAAGCAGTGCCCTTGTACTGACGTCAGAGCTCAGTTTTTCACGACCTTCACATCGGTGTGGCATTAATCTCGAAGTTCTTTTCTAGTATTCGAAGTCCTTCTCCGTTGTAGCAAAAGTAAGGCTGTTCTCGCCGTCGAAGTGCTTCACCGAGTACCGTCTATCGGCTATGGTATGCCCCTGCGTTCCACCGATATACGGTTTAAATCAGAATCCGAAACTGGATAAAGTTTGATATTTTTCACATTAACACACACCAGTCACAAGTGGAAGAAGCGGTAAGTGAAACGTCCCCTTAGAAAAATTAGTGAATTACTGTGCTGGTAAACCCCTTACGTTATTTGGTTTTCAAACAGCTGAGCAAAACTGAACGTACTCAGACATTTTTCTCTTTACTTATTCTGATCATCACTAAACTGACACACAATATCTTTAGGGCAACGCAATCTGACTTTCAAAAACCCCTACAAAAGAATGGTCCTGACTAACAATAACCTATACCTTTCATGACTCACTTACCTCACAAAAATCTTCATTACTCGAACTACTGCAATACAGCGAGCGCCAATACTGCCAGCTAAATAAAAGATTCTAACTACTGAAGTCACTAACTACTGATAGACATAGTTAGCAAATGAAAGATTTTGATAAAGAACCAATAATGTATTTACCTTAATAGTGTTCAAAAGTTATAATATATATATATATATATATATATATATATATATCAGTTCATGACATCCAGTCTTACAAATTTACTGTCTCTGATGGACACACGTCCAGATCATCCGCTCTCAAAACTCCGCCATCTCTCTCCCCACATCCACCACTGCTGACGGCTCACCTACAAGTGCGCAACGCTACGCGCTGTTAACAGCCAACTGCCCAACACTACAATAGCGACTATTTCAACAATACCCACCAGCCACAGACTGCGCACAGCACAGCTAGTGATTTTCATACAGAGCGCTAGGTGACGTTACCAACATAAAAACCTAAACAGCCTACTTACATAAGTTACAAAGAAAAACACTCCTAAGATCGAAATGCTGACCTTTGAACTTTAAAGAGTCCGCCACTTACCCACAAAAGTGGCAGGGGTAAGAAATAGTAAATATGGTGAGAGGGAATGTTGTCATTTAAAAAAATTCACTGCAGTGTTGCACGTTCTGCTTACATGGAGCACGCGTCTTCACCAGTTACGAATGATTCAATTGGCTCTGAGCATTATGGGACTTAACATCTGAGGTCATCAGTCCCCTAGAACTTAGAACTACTTAAACATAACTAACCTAAGGACATCACACACATCCACGCTCGAGGCAGGATTCGAACCAGCGATAGTAGCAGCACGCGGTTCCTGACTGAAGCGCCTAGAACCGCTCTTCCACAGCGGGCGGCCCACCAGTTACGCCATGGGAGCAGCATTACCGAATATGTGATACACATTTAGACCTAACAATAAAGGGAACAAATAGCATTTAATATATTGTATGGGTGTGGTACTGTACAGCTCTAACGAATGTTAAGAACTGCATTACGCAAGACACAGCTGTAACGGCAAATTTTTTAGAGAAGGTTGATTTCGGTCTAGGATCAGACCATCATCGAGTTCTCAGCTATGCATGTGCGTAACTGGAACAACGGTTATCGCACGTACTTTCTTTCATCATTGTCTATTTAACTTGATAGACAAGATTAAATCGACGTAAATGTTGCGTATTGAAAGGCGTCTACAGGGGAACACTTGTATGTGGCACCAGAATAAAGCTGTATCACTTTTCAACAGAATCTCCCCACACGCTCAATGCAAGTCCTCCAGCGCTTACAAAGTGCATAAATTCCTTTAGAAAAAAATTCTTTTGGCAGTCCCCGCAACCACTCATACACTACGTGGCGTACCTCTTCATCAGAACGGAACTCTTTTCCTCCCATTGCATCTTTGAGTGGTCCAAACATATGGAAATCACTTGGTGATGAGGAATGGTGCCATTCCTTGCACGTTCTCTTCGTTTCCGGTCGGTGGAGTGAACCCAGGTTTCGTCTCTAGTAACGATTCTTGCAAGGAAGCCATCACCTCGTTCAAAGCGCCGAAGAAGTTCTTCACAAGCATCAACACGTCGTTCTCTCATTTCAGGAGTCAGCTGCCGTGGCACCCATCTTGCAGACACTTTGTGAAACTGGAGCAATTCATACACAGTGTGGTGTGCTGACCCATGACTAATCTGTAAACACTCTGCAATGTCATTCAGTGTCACTCGGCGGTTTTCCTTCACTATAGCTTCAACTGCTGCAATGTTCTGTGGAGTCACAACTCGTTGTGCCAGACCTGGACGAAGAGCATCTTCCACTGAAGTCACACCATTTGCGAACTTCCTACTCCATTCGTAGAATTGTTGCTGTGACAAACATGCTTCACCGTACTGAACCTTCATTCGTCGATGAATTTCAATAGGTTACACATCTTCACTACGCAAAAACCGAATAACAGAACGCTGTTCTTCCCTGGTGCAAGTCGCAAGTGGGGCGGCCGTCTTTATACTGATACTGCGACGGTATATGTGCATCTGCGCTATGCTGTCACCTACAGGCCATTCTGTAGGCTGTATATAGCACGCTTACCAACTTACAGGATAACGGCGAAATTTCGATTTGTTATTACAAATTTAAGATTTTCATTTGACTCACCCTCGTAATTCACCATAATCATTACCTCCTCACCGTCCAGGTGATATATTTTTCAAAGAAGTTGGAGTTTCTTAAATGTTCTAGTTTATCAGCCAAAAGAATTTCATGTGCATTTCAAATATTATGGCCAGCTTTGCACACTGCTCAGCCTGTAGCTATATTTTTGTGAGAGACCAGAATACATCGCGTTCCACCGTTGCTGCTCTAGAGGTAAGACAATTTAATTTATTTGTTAAGTGCACAGGGACGAAACTTATTAGTTTTGAACAGGGCCTTAGGATTCAGTGCTTAAGGGGCTGAAAGTATTTTGCAGTGACTGCATTTCTTTATAGGTACTGGGAGTTGCATTGCCCAATCGATTCGTGTAAAGTTTTGCTAACGATAACACAGAGTAAGCACATCACTTGCACTTACAACACGCAACACGACAATTCGAATTCAGTACTCATTCCACAGATCAGACATTCATTCAATGTGATTTTTAAAGGTTATTGTTTCATTTCATTAAAGAAAGTTACAGTATATACAGACAATATCAGTGGTGGAATAACGTACATGTGATAACTGTTATTCCAATTACGCAAATGCACAGCTGAAATGCTTTTTGGAGCCGATGATAGTCTGATCCTAGACTGAAATCCATTATCTCTTTTAAAATACCGTTACAGGTGTATCTTCCATGACGCATTTCTTAACAAACGGCATTTAATTAAAATTAACATTAAGTAAAGTGGTCGAAGAGGTGGTTGAACGGGAAAGATGTGGAAAAAGTGCTAGCGAGCTATCAGAGGCCAGAGGGCTGGAGAACCCGAAATTTTATCTTCATTCACTGCAGTGGTGTGTGTATGTTTGTAGGGTGTTCGGACGACACAGACTGGATGGAAAAAGCCGCGCCTCGTTTGGCTGCAAGTAACCCATTCCTTCTAACAAGGGAACCTCCCCATCGCACCCCCTCAGATTTAGTTATAAGTAGGCACAGTGGATAGGCCTTGAAAAACTGAGCACAGATCAGTCGAGAAAACAGGAAGAAGTTGTATGAAACTATTAAAAAAATAAGCAAAAGACACAAACTGAGTAGTCCACGTGCAAGATAGACAACATAAACTATAGTTTCAGCACAGGAGCGCCGTGGTCCCGTGGTTAGCGTGAGCAGCTGCGAAACGAGAGGTCCTTGGTTCAGTACTTCCTTCGAGTGAAGAGTTTACATTTTTATTTTCAGACAATTATCAAAGTTCAGGCACTCACACATAATCAACTTCGCTCTCCAAAATTCCAGGACATGTTCAGATTTGCTTGGACATCTGCAGGATTTGACGGTCTAAGCACGGAAAAATTTGAAAACGTTAAAAACATATGTTTTGACAGAGCACGGGGAAAACTGTCCGACTGTGAAACTGTTGCATTCATTTGTTGCAGTTTATGTGACAAACTCTTATGTTTTCATCACTTTTTTGGGAGTGATTATCACATCCACAAGAAAACCTAAATCGGGCAAGGTAGAAGAATCTTTTTACCCATTCGCCAAGTGTACAAGTTAGGGGGGTCGACAACATATTTCTGTCATGTGACGCACATGCCGTCACCAGTGTTGTCTGGAATATATCAGACGTGTTTTCCTGTGGAGCAATCGGTTCACCTATGACCTTGTGATTAAATGTTTTCGGTTCCCATTGGAGAGGCAGGTCCTTTCGTCTACTAATCACACGTTTTTGCGGTGCAGTCGCAAAACACAGACTCTAAACTTATTACAGTGAAGAGAGACTCAATGAACGAACGGACAGATAATAACTTTGCGAAAATAAAGACAGTAAACTTTTCACTCGAGGGAAGACTTGAACCAAGAACCTCGCGTTCCGCAGCTGCTCACGCTAACCACGGACCATGGCGCTCGTGAGCTCACGCTATCTATGATGTTGCCTATCTTCCACATGGACTACTCAGTTTGTATATTTTGCTTATTTTTTTCATAGTTCCACACAACTTCTTCCTGTTTTCTCGATTGATCTGTGTTCAGTTTTTCAAGGCCTATCCACTGTGCCAACTTATAACTAAATCTGAGGGGGGTGCGATGGGGAGGTTCCCTTGTAAGAACCACCTGAGACGAGGGAGCCAAACGGCACATAATTCGACTCGAAATTAGAATTATATATTAACACCTTCAGCTACTGACGGCGTTGATATATATCAACGGGTCAGGTGAAAATGTGTGCCCCGACCGGAACTCGAACCCGGGATCTCCTGCCACCGAGGGCACAGAGGATAGTGCGAGTGCAGGAACTATCTCGCGCACGCCTCCCGCGAGACCCACATTCTCACCTTCTATGTCCACACACTACATTCGTAGTGTCCCTACCCAACACACGCATTACTCGTGGAAGACATTCTTACCAAGTCCCGTAAGAGTTCGGGTAACGTGTGTGCATCCGCACAGAAGAGGAAGGTCATGGCCGGTATTGCCAGAACTACACTACTGGCCATTAAAATTGCTACATCACGAAGATGACGTGCTTCAGACGCGAAATTTAACCTAGAGGAAGAAGATGCTCGGATATGCAAATGATTAGCTTTTCAGAGCATTCACACAAGGTTGGCACCGGTGGCGACACCTATAACGTGCTGACACGAGGGAAGTTTCCAACCTATTTCTCATACACAAACAGCAGTTGACCGGCGTTGCCTGGTGAAACGTTGTTGTGATGCCTCGTGTAAGGAGGAGAAATGCGTACCATCACGTTTCCGACTTTGATAAAGGTCGGATTGTAGCCTATCGCTATTGCGGTTTATCGTATCGCGACATTGCTGCTCGCGTTGGTCGAGATCCAATGACTCTTAGCAGAATATGGAATCAGTGGTTTCAGGAGGGTAATACGGAACGCCGTGCTGGATCCCAACGGCCTCGTATCACTAGCAGTCGAGATGACAGTCATCGTATCCGTATGGCTGTAACGGATCGTGCAACCACGTCTCGATCCCTGAGTCAACAGATGCGGACGTTTGCAAGACAACAACCATCTGCACGAACAGTTCGACGACGTTTGCAGCCGCATGGACTTTCAGCTCGGAGACCGTGGCTGCGGTTATCCTTAACGCTGCATCACAGACAGGAGTCCGCGCGACCGCTACGGTCGCAGGTTCGAATCCTGCCTCGGGCATGGATGTGTGTGTTGTCCTTAGGTTAGTTAGGTTTAAGTAGTTCTAAGTTCTAGGGGACTTATGACCTCAGCAGTTGAGTCCCATAGTGCTCAGAGCCATTTGAACCATTTGAACAGACAGGAGTACCTGCGATGGTGTACTCAACGACGAACCTGGGTGCACGAATGCCAAATCGTCGTTTTTTCGTATGCATCAAGGTTCTGTTTACACCATCATGATGGTCGCATCCGTGTTTGGCGACATCGCTGTGAACGCACATTGGAAGCGTGTATTCGTCATCGCCATACTGGCGTATCACACGGCGTAATGGTATGGGGAGCCATTGGTTACAACTCTCGGTCACCTCTTGTTCGCATTGAAGGCACTTTGAACAGTGGACGTTACATTTCAGATGTGTTACGACCCGTGGCTCTATCCTTCATTCGATGCCTGCGAAACCCTACATTTCAGCAGGATAATGCACGACCGCACGTTGAAGGTCATGTACGGGCCTTTCTGGATACAGAAAATGTTCGACTGCTGCGCTGGCCAGCACATTCTCCAGATCTCTCACCAATTGAAAACGTCTGGTCAATGGTGCCCTAGCAACTGGCTCGTCACAATACGCCAGTCACTACTCTTGATGAACTGTGGTATCGTGTTGAAGCTGCATGGGCAGCTGTACCTGTACACGCCATTCAAGCTCAGTTTGAGTCAATCCCCAGGCGTATCAAGGCCGTTATTACGGCCAGAGGTGGTTGTTCTGAGTACTGATTTCTCAGGATCTATGCACCCAAATTGCGTGAAAATGTAATCACATGTCAGATCTAGCATAATATATTTGTCCAATGAATACCCGTTTATCATCTGCATTTCTTCTTGGTGCAGCAATTTTAATGGCCAGTAATGTATATACTTACAGTATGTAATTCGATTCGGCCCTACTTGGTGTTCGAACGTTCTATGCGCTAATCACAATTCACCATTTTCGAAGCTCAAGCGACCGCCCGAGAGCTAGGCTGTCCACCAGCCAGAGTAACTCCACCTTGTTTCAGGGCTGGGGGAGGGGGAATCCTGTCCGATTCTCGGCCACATGGTGGTGGACCGAGCTGGTCGGCAAACGTTTCTTAGCAGCACAGGCGGCCAATGTGTGTGATTGCTGAGAGGTGGATCAGGAAAACTGGATTAACTGTGGATGGCCCCACGTGCTGTGTGCTCGCCAATGTACGCAACCGGAGCTGGCGCGCTGAGACAGTTGCCGACTGGCGCCGCGGCCAGTCAGCAGCTTCCGCTCGAGATGGACTTCCGCACTGTGACAAACGGCGGCCACAGGCAGCAACGGGCGATTCATGTTCGGCGTCGGCGTATGACAGTTCCAGTACGGAGTTTCAGGGTTGCAGTTCGTAGATACCGTTCGTAGTGGAGCCTGTGAGACTTACTCTACAAGGGGAGTCGCCTACGGCCTTCGCATAGGGGCAAGTGTTTACTACAGTGATTGACAGTGTGGCGCCCAGGTTGGACAGTCTTGTTTAAACTGTATTCGGTAACTCAAGCCATGATAGGCCGCTGTTTAGCTGTATCTGTCCGCTGGCACATCCAACGAGTTGCTGTACAACTTTAGTTAAGTATCACAGGCCAGTAAAGTGTACATTGTGTGTCACTAACTTGTTTGCACTGAGACAGTTCATCGGTCCACCTTGGAGCACTTACACCTAATACAACGTGTGCGAGCCATTCTACCCAGACGACCTGCACACATCGTCATGCATACCTGTATCTCGTGCAGCGATGCTTCCTAGGTTTGCAATCGTAAATAGAACGTGATTTACAACAATATGGGAATTGTGAGCCCGCCTTGATGCAAAACACTTTTTGTTAATCGTTTACTTATTTATTCCCCGAACTAATTTCAGCGACAAATATCGCCATCATCAGTGGGTTCTTTAAATCTAAAACATGCAGAAAATAGCACAGTTATACAAACATTGCAATACATTATCACATTTTTACTGTTTGTTTTTTGAATACAGTTTTCCCTGGATACTTTCAGACTATTTATTGTACGTTACAGCATCTTTTAATAATTGTTATCGCTGTTTGCGGTATGTTTTCTTTGCTTTTTCTGTTGCCATTTTTATCGGCATACATCATGTCATCTGTAACTGCGTGAGCGGCTGTTAGTAGACAAATACTAAAAGGTGAACTTACGTATGTCAGCGTTATACACTTGGGACTGCGGTAGTGTTATCGACATAGTTTTGGTGTGTACTAGGTTGTTACTTAGTTTGTCGTGCACTCACATTTCGTTGGACGGCATGCAGCTAATTTTACACAAAGAAAAGCAAAACTTTTGCACTTTGTTTATGATCCAAAACATTACGCCTGCTTGCTGTTCGCGTGTGTCGCGAGAAATGTATCACATGTTGGGAGAAAGCTATGAAAACTGTAGCCGATGACGCTTTCTGTTCCTTATTTATGTCTGTGTGTCATGGGGAAATGGTTCTTTTGCGTGCGTGTGCTTTCCGTTCTGTGTCCTGAGTCAGTTCTCTCAGAGCGGTAAAGAGTGTCTGGTGCAAAGGGTTGTGTTTTCTTTTATTACGTTTTTCCCTTTCACTATGGGCTTTTGTATGTAGTAATTTTCTACTGTTGTTAGTTGTTGGTATAGACTGTTGCTTTGTTTCTGGATGTGTAGGTCGCTTTCGATATTATTGGGCTATGGTTTTTGTTCATTAGGTGTTCTGTGAAAGCAGAATGTGTGCTGTCATTCTTTAGAGCTCTCATGTGCTCTGTATAGTGTACCTCGTTCAAAAATTTCTGCTTGTTTGTCGTATGTATTGGAACTGAGAGGACAGGACGTGATTTATCTTGCTGTTGCCTTGTTACAAGTTGAGAAGCTGCTTCTAGTCGAGCAATTGGATCGACAGGGTAAACTATTGTTTACAAGCAAGCACATCATTTCTAATTATAGCAAAGAGCCCGGTCTCGTTAAAGTTGTTTCGTGGGGTTAACAGACAAAATCTGTTAGCAACCCGCTAGTGGTACCATATGTGTTTAGTTTTAGACTATCCTAGTGCGAACCATTGCGTAAATCAGAAGCCAGCTAGGCAGACGCAGGCAATACCCGTGGTAGTAGGTGAAATAGAGTACGTACTGTACAACTTACGTACGGAAATGACATATCGCAAGATACACTGCACAAGTACGGAAACATTAAAATACCAGTAAAAATATCCGTATGAATCCTTAAGTTGCGTTTACATGGGTCATATTTTACGACAGTGTGTGTCGGCATCAACATCGCTTTATTGCGGCTGCAACAAATACAACTGTATGGCCCTGCAATAATGCTGATCGAGCACGTTATTGCAGTTAGTTGCAGAGGTATGGCCGAGGTGTTACCTGTGTCGTCCGCGTGAAATGGAGAATGGTATGGTCCGGCCATTCGTGCGTCTGCATTTGTCTGTAAATGCTTCCCCCTCGCTCTCGCGCTACCTTCCTCTTTCTCACGTTGATGGTGCTGAGGTGCCGTGTAACGTGTCTAAGCACTGAAGCAACAACATTCTGCTTCATTTCCAAAACTGGCGATTGGGTGTTGTCTGCAGGAATGTAGAAGTGGCCAAAGGAGAAAACTACGAATCACATAAATACGGTGCATCTACGACCAGACTATGGAGCATAGGAAATAATGAACACACAGTCTACAACGGCGTGGGGAGAGTGAGTCTGCAGATGTTTTCAGTTACGTCATGGAGTATTTGCCCGTTTTATTAGTTTGGTCGTCACCTAGTAGGGCGAGTCCAGCATTCAGATGTCCCATAATGTTGAAGTGCTGGAATGACGATATGTATCCTAAGACGATCGTTGGTAGTTCCTCGTTTGCTGTCTGGGTCTCCTAACACATCACTATTGCTTCTGTAGGTTCAAACGGTGGAGAGAGATAAGCATGCATCGTGTTTAGGGTATCTCTGGCGTACAGCGCTACACCCCCTCTGCCATCAGCGTAATGTTTGGCATAGCAGTCATATGATTTATACCTGTGTATGTTACTGTAATTTGTCCAAGTCTCTGTAAATCCTGCTATGTCAATATCGTGCTTTGCTCAGGTGGTCTCTAGAAGTGTCTTTCTTCGTTTTATTCCTGTCTTTCTTCGTTTTATTCCTGCTGCGTTAGTAAACACGAGGGTGGTTTCTCTTCTGTTCCGAGCAGTGAATGTCCTTGCTTAGAAGGTTGAGATTGTCGAGAGTCTGTCAGTTGTATGGATTGCTGACGGACATTCGAACTCGAAGGCCAGTCTGTACGGTTTGCAGGTCTTTTCGGAAACGGTGTCAGGTCACCTGTTACATGGTCTGTTTGACCATTCCTTCTAGAGTTTGGAACAGGTTGAGTAGTAGGCGTGTCATCGTTTTGAGGAGGTTATCAGCACTGATTGAGTCCTCCAGAAGAAAGACAATCCCCCATCAGACTAGTACAATGTCGCTTTCATGCCTGTGCTGACACAACAGCCATATACAAATACAAAACATTTATCAGACCAGTAATGGAGTACACTTCGGCTCCACTAACAAGACTCTCACGAACGATTATCGCTAAACTCCTCGCGACAGGAAGACGACTCCTCCGAAGCATATTCAATTTGGACAACCCCTTTCAACATTGTCTACGAAACGACAGGGATTACACCCATTCAAACACGACTCATAAGGCTCAGGGTAAGGCATGACATACCTATACTAAATAACAGACCAGACATGGACATCCACACCACAATACACAGAACGCACTTGACCTACTCGCAGACCTAGCCACAAAAGAGATTACTGCAACTCCCAACCACTCCAATTGTATCAAAAAAATAAAATATAAAATCCCATTTCTTTGCATTCTGTACAGCAAACAAAAAACACAAACAGCAATTATAAATGTAATAACAAAGACAATACATCCTGAGATGGCAAAGAAAACAAACAAAAAATTGTATATAGTTTTAAGACTAGTAATTTGAGGTAGAACTAGGCCAGAAATTAAGACAGTGGAAAAATATTTAGCAAGATCATAATTGTAAATAATATTAAGACTAGTGAATTAGGTTAGATTTAAGTTAGTGTTTAAGAAATAATGTAAAAAAGAAAAAGAAAAATTAAAACAAAATGGAAATGTAAACCCTAACCCCAATAGAGCACTCCTCTCAGAGCTCCGCCCCTCTCTCAGAGACTGGAATGAAAAAAAAACTTGTTTCCGTGCTCTTGAACTGCAACTTGTCAATTATCCATTTTCTGGTATTACATGACTTTTCTGTCTCACAGTTCTGTTCGTCGATGGGTCGTATTTAGGAAATTTTTATTTTGCTCTCACTGTACTGGTGTATCACAAAAAAATACAAAATACAATGATGTAAACAGTTATTTGTAATTTCAAACTTACCTTAATAATTCCTTGACTCGTTTTACCAAAACTTTGCCAAATTCTGATACCAAGATTCATGTCAATTAGATCTGCACTTTATATGGCGTATCAAACTTCTATATGAATCACAAGTAGCTATAAACCAAAGGGCGATGGCTAGTTTGGTTGTAAATGGTATACAGTCTCTCATATTGGCAATGGTTTTACCAAGTTTTGGACCCATTGCTTTTGCGATAGAGTCAAACCTGTGTTCCGACATTCTGGTGTAGTTTCGGAAGCAATTCGCTTACCTAAGAAAAAAAGTGTGCGCAGCTCGTGGTCTTGCAGTAGCGCTCTCGCATCCCGCGCACGGGGTCCCGGGTTCGATTCCCGGCGGGTAAGGGATTTTTCCTGCCTCGAGATGACTTGGGGTTGCTGTGTCGTCTTCATCATCATCATTCATCCCCATTCCGGTCGGAGGAAGGCAATGGCAAGCCACTTTCACCATGACCTTGCCTAGTACAGAAGTGCGGGTCTCCCGCATCGTCCCCTACGCTCATCATCATCCCAAGAAAGAAAGTATCTTGTTGGGTACCACTTACCTTTTTGCTTGATGTCGTTTTTCCTTGAGGAGTGAAAAAGCAGGATAGCGGCAAGGCCAGCATTGTTGCCAAACGCGCCACGCGTGGACGGCAATATTGCCGGGTATACTTTCCGCGACATATTGTCGGCAACACCCTAGAAAAATAAGTTATGATCTTAACTTAATTTTCTATCGGTGTCTGGCAGAACTCGACAACAATACTCAGTACGAAACACTTTCCTGTTGTCACTCAGTCAGGCAGAGCTGTGGAAAATTAGGTTATCAGAATATGAGAAAAGCTGGACAATAAGAAAGATTCAACCTTTTCCAAACATTTTAAGCAGGAAACCAGCCATATGGTATAGATTGTAAGTTCCAAATACTCTTAAGAAAAGCAGAAAGCTGACCCTACTGGAATTACTTGAAATCAATAAACATATGACACAGAATACCAGCTTAGTATTGGATTACCACACTCAGTTTCCTTCTCCTCTCTGTTAATTTAAGTTTTCGTTTTACAAATATTAAATTGTAAATTCAACTTCATGTTTCATCTATTGTTAAAGTCAACCATATCCAAACAAAAGAACTTCATTTTTATTGTTCGGTCAATGTATTTCCGTGGGACGCAGAAACGTAATACTTTCTTTTGTAAACATTTTGAATGTAATCATTTTTGTATATACTATATCTTCTGCATTGGTAATATCTCTTTAAGCCGCACATCTTTTTCTCTCTTTTTGCGACATTCAGTTGTCAGTTGAGATGGCCTAAGAAGCCAAAAGCCATTCGTGACCAAATAAATATAACTTTGCTGGACATTGGAAAAGTGTTTAAGGTTTAATAAACTACAATCTTCACAAACGGAACTCGTATACTACCCTGCCACAGTCCAGTACCATTTCGAGGAAAGCCCGATCACGTAATGCATAGTAATTAGCAGCAAGTGCACCCAGAGCTATCTGTCGTGAAATCTCAAAACTATTTCGCCAATTGCCGCTATTCTCCTGCAACCGAAAAGGGCAGGTGGCTCTGTTACCTGAAACGCTGTACCTCAAATCACGATGTTTTTTTTCCTCATATTATCTGTCTGTGTCAGAAAATGCTAAAATGAGAATATACAGAAAGTAGTCGCAAGTCTCTCAAACTTACTTCCTTGCCAGGAAAGTAATATGTATAAATCTCTAACATAGTACCGTATTATCCAGTTAAGTGTATTGTAGATAGTAGGTACCCATTATAAAGCGATGACATTAGTATATTTGGTGATTTTCTAAGAAAGAAAATGTTCTTCGATTCCTCTAACATTTCCCTCCCACGAAACTAATATGAGACGTACCAACCCCCTCTCCCCTCCCCCCCCCCCCCCCCGCAAGTGTAATTCATTGCTACTGCGTTCTTGAAAATCATTTTATAATCAGACGAAACAAATAACATGTATGTTGCGAACGCCGTTAAAAATAATACAGGTATTAATAGCGTAGTATTGTTGTGTGTAACAGTTTAATAGCGTAGTATTGTTGTCTGTAACAGTTCAAACCAAAGTGCGACAGAGAAAGATCGTTTGAAAAAAGTAAAGGATCGGGGTTAAGGAAAGTCTGCGACCACGATAATCAGCTTTTGACTCAAACAGAAACAAACAAAATAGATGGGAGTACAGATAAGCGAGTTTGTGAACAAAACGGTGGGACACGTAGAATTCAGTATTCTATTTGTCCATTCTGCTGAGCAGCGTGTGCGGAGCAGCCTCCTCCCGTACATCTTAAGGCATCTGATCACAAAGATATCGACTGCTAATGTGTATCTCTATTAAATACAAGTACAGGGCCAAAACGTGAAAAATATGATTAAGAATGGAAACTACTAAAAATCTAGCATCCGCCATGTGGCCGACTTAAGTATTTGTTGACATTGGAAATACACCTAAAGCCGAGTTAACAGTTTTCGTAAACATTCAGCAACTATCACTAGGTCAGTAGTGTTTATACACTTACCATTGCCGAATTTAAGACTTAATACATTGTCCTTTAAATTCAACTGCTGCGCTCCATCAGCACACCAGTGAATCTAGAAATGTGTTTGTTGTGCGTATAAATGCGAACAAGAAAGTGCAAGTGGTAGAATAAACGGAAATTGACGTAACTGTAGACTAAATGTAAATATACTGGGTTATTATACACTGAAGAGCCAAAGAAACGTACACATGCCTAATATCGTGTAGGGCCCTCAAGAGCACGCAGAAGTGCCACAACACGACGTGGCATGGACTCGATGGCATGGACTCGACTAATGTCTGAAGTAGTGCTGGAGGGAATTGACACCATAAGTCCTGCAGCGCTGTCCATAAATCAGTAAGAGTACGAGAGGGTGGAACAGCACGTTGCAAGTCATCCCAGATGTGGTCAATGATGTTCATGTCTGGGGAGTTTGGTGGCCAGCGGAAGTATTTAAACAAAGAAGAGTGTTCCTGGAGCCATTCGGTAGCAATTCTAGAGTTGTTCAAATAACTTACGGGTTTGCTGCCTGCTGCCGTCGTCGACCACCGCCGATATTTCGACAGCAGCACACCCTGCCATTCTCAAGGCACAGCTGCAAGGAGGAATTTAATACCTCGGTTCACAGAGGAGAAACAAGGAAGATACCACACACAGAACAAGTAACCGCAGAGTCAACACACAACCAAAGATTGCCTTGACACCGGTCATCCTATGGAATACAACAACACGGAGATTCTGGCTTGCATGTCCAGCTATTGGGATAGTGTTATCAAGGAAGCTTTTCAAATCCAACTATCAAGCAACCTTATAAACAGAGATGGTGGATTTCTTTAAAAATGCTGCTTCGAATCCGGCTCTGTCTCTCATCAAAAAACAGAGGGACAGGATTAGTGCTACCTCACCTGTTGATTAATAGTCACTATCGATATTTCTGATGTTATCTTTGGTTGTGTGTTGACTCTGCGGTTACTTGTTCTGTGTGTGGTATTTTCCTTGTTTCTCCTCTGTGAACCGAGGTATTAAATTCCCTTGCACATTTCTTCCTCTTTGCAGATGTGCCTTGAGAATGACAGGATGTGTTCCTGCCGAAATATCGGCGGTGGTCGACGACGTCACCCGGCAGCAAACCCGTAAATTATTTGAACATTCAATTCGCCGGGAAAAGTGTCGCATTGTCCTGCTGGAACTGCACAAGTCCGTCAGAGTGCACAATGGACATGAATGGATGCTGATGATGAGACAGGATGCTTACGTACGTGTCACCTGTCAGAGCCGTATCTAGACGTATCAGGGGGTCCCATATCGCTCCAACTGCACACGCCACACACAATTACAGAGCCTCCACCAGCTTAAGCAGTCATCTACTGACATGCTGGGTGCTTGGATTCGTGAGGTTATCACCATACCCATACACGTCCATGTGCTCCATACAATTTGAGTCATCCGACCAGGCAACATGTTTCGAGTCATCAACAGTCCAATGTCGCTGATGACGGGCTCAGTCGAGGCGTAAAGCTTTGTGTCGTACAGTCATCAAGAGTACACGAATGGGCCTTCGGCTCCGAAAGCCTATATCGATGATGTTTCGCACGCTGACGCTTATTGATGGCCCAGCATTGAAATCTACATCAATTTTCGGAAGAGTTGCGCTTCTGTCACGTTGAACGATTCTCTTCAGTCGTCGTTGGTCCCGTTCTTGCTCTATCTTTTCCGACCGCAAAGATGTCGAAGATATATTTTAACGGATTCCGGATATTCACGGTACAGTCGTGAAATGGTCGCACAGGAAAATCCCCACATCATCGCTACCTCGGAAATGCTGTGTCCCATCGCTCTTGCGCCGACTATAACACCATGTTCAAACTCACTTATATCTTGCTAACCCGCCATTGTAGCAGCAGTAACCGAAATAACAATTGCGCCAGACACTTGTCTTACGTAGGCGTTGTCGACTGCAGCGCTGTATTCTGCCTGTTTTAAATACCTCTGTACTAGAATACGCATGCCTATTCCAACTTCTTTGGCGCTTCAGTGTAATTAAACTTTTACTACTTGAGCCAGAGTAGACAGAAATCGTCGGCGCTCACTCCTGTCACGGATATTAGCCATGTACCTGACGTTCTGGAACTTCCAGATATGGCTTGGGAGTAATTAAACCTTGTGCTTGGTAGGAGGGGGTTACATTCATTGCAGGTTTGTTTTAGTGCAAGGGAGAGAGGATAAATGCAGCAGTGTCTGAAGGGAGGGCGGCGAACAGGGAAAATCTCTTCATAACCTATTTGTCGTCAAGTCTCTCTCTCTCTATACCAAAACCATTCTCTTGCAACAGGTCCAGAGAGTTAACGTTACTACAAAATCCCTAGCGTAAACTTTGCTCTTGTTCGGGTAGCCTTAGGTCTCGTACTTGATTTTGTAGCATTCGCCTTCTGCCTTTCCATCAGACAGCTGATAGTGCGACGTTTTTAACAGTCTCCCTTCACAGATTCGTAAAAGAACTCAATAGCAGAAATGCATTATATTTCGATTAGACTGCGCTGACTGGTACATGCATAATTATTTATTGCAGGACAGAAACCACACTAACCAATTACTGAACCATTTCAGAAGTTCCGTCCGTAGTAACAACCTTCCTTTCATTCCCTTAATACGTCCAAGACAACAACATTAATAAAATAATATCTCAGAGAAAACTTCGAATGTGTTCTACAAACAAAACGGGCGCGCCCAGGAGCAGAAAGCTGCGGCCCTCCACCCCTTGTCCCCCCTCTCGTGGCACGTAACATAAATGTTGACACGCTTAAGCAATATGATGAAAAAAAAAAACGACGACAAAAGAGAACACACGCCCAACACCAAAATCAGTATCAAACAACAGCACACCGGCTCTTTTCATCTCTCCTTCGGCAAAAAATAATAGTGTTCCACAATCTTATCTGGACACAGTATGGGTACCCAACATTATAGGCATGTTGTTCGAACTGTGCGCTGCAGTTTTTGCATTGTTAGTGGTGCTAGTGTTGAAACGTCCCCTTTGAACAATTATACATGACTGTGCTTAAACTGACACATAATATTTCTTAGCGCAACGTAATCTGACTTTCAATAATCCCTACAAAAGAATGGCCCTGACTAACATTAACCTATACCTTTCACAAATCACTTACCTCACAAAAATCTTCGTTACTCGAACTACTGCAATACAGCGAGCGCCACTACTGCCAGCTAAATAAAAGATTCAAACTGTGGAAGGCACTAACTACTGATAGGCAAAGTTAGCAAATGAAAGATTTTAATAGAGAACAAACAATGTATTTACCTTAATAGTCATAATATATATAGCGGTTCATGACATCCAGTCTTACAAATTTCAAAACTCCGCCATCTCTCTCCCCACATCTACCACTGCTGGCGGCTCACCTCCAACTGCGCAACGCTATGCGCTGTTAACAGCCAACAGCCCAACACTACAGTGGCGAATATTACAACAATGCCACCCAGCCACAGACTGCACACAGCACAGCCAGTGATTTTCATATAGAGCGCTACATGGTGTTACCAATATAAAAACCTAAACAGCCTACTTACATAGCCCCCATGGTCGCCCAAAAAATTTTTACAAATTGTTTTGGGCACTGGCCAATACATATTTGTTAAAATTTTTGCACTATTACAATAACAGAGCAATCAAATGCACACACTTATTGATACAATGTTGATCAAAAGCTAAAATTTTCTCACAGTCCATAAAGACAGTCCTGATCGTTCATCACAGTAATATAGCAGTGTTTTTCTCAAAGTCTGAGCAGTAAAAGAAAATGCACACGGAAGTAGTGGATTTCCATGCAGTCTTGAAGAAGTAGTTTTGTCCTAACAGAAAGACAGTGCTGACTCCTGACATGCAGGCAGGTAATGGGCCACAACACAGCAAACCCACAGCACAGTCAGTCGAAGTTTTGAAGAATATTGGTAGGTAGGTTACCACAGAGCAGACCCACTGCAGTCCTGGTAGAGATTATGGTATTGGTGGGCCATCAGAGGTGCAGACCCACTGCGGTCCTTGTAGATATAATGGTATTTGTGGGCCATCAAAGATGCAGACCCACTGTAGTCCTTGTAGAGACGGCCAGCAACCATCTGTTGCGAATGTGCAGGTGCACAATCACCATCGAAGAGTCTTGCGGACAATATAGCAAGTCCATAAACCACCACTTGTGTACTCACAAAACTTTTTGGAATGTCCTTAGAACCAGCAATGCTGTTATCCAGTCCCTTGCTGAATTATTAACACACGTGCAAACACTAACAGTCCCAACTTCTCACATATTGTCCATATACTATGACCAACAGAAACGTGTGCAGTGAAATGTAACTTACAAGTTACTTAATTTGATGAACTGGTGTCAATTACAATTTTATAACATAAGAATACAATAACAAAGGTGCAAAATACATCATTAAAGAACATAACAATACAGATAACATTTGTGGTAATGCAGGCTTTACAAAAGAATAGAAATAAACATGTACACCAGTGTTACAAGAATTATGACATAAGTATATACATAAAAGATCAGAATAACTTTTGAAACATCAACTTCACACATGATCATTAAAACAAAACAGAATAAATAATGTCTAAACATCTTTACAAAGTAAATAACATATTATTAGAAAAATTCTACAACATAACTCTTATTAGCTAAACACATAAAGACAGGAAAAACACAAATATACAAGAGTACACAAACACATAGGGGGATAATACAATGGAAAGGACAGGGTTCGTTTTCAGTATAACATTTGGTACTGCAGTCCAACCCAAAACTTCATTCCATAGATCTTTCGTCTTATTTCAACATCTGTTTTCACCGAAACATCCTATCCAAGCATGCTTTCTGTATTTATATGTTCACATACTTCTTACCTCATTATTTATTTTCCATTATCTTACATAATTTATTTCCAAGAAAATCCTACCTAAACTTGTTGTCTCTAAACCCTACTTTTTTGTTCATATCCTCTTTCAAAATACTTTTTTGGCCAAACCATATTCTTATAGCTTCTCAATGCATTTCTTCCAATTCATCACAACTCGTTCTCTTATATAGCCTACCCCATTTTAAGCTAACTTAAATCTACTGAGCTCAGATGTATATACTAAGGGACGAGGCAATGCAGCAGCACAAAACAATTAACACAAACAGCAATGACAAAAAAATGGAAATTGGCAAAGCAAGCAGCAGCAGTAACTTATATCTAACTATGACAAAGCTCAAGCATAAAAAAATATTACAGTAAAGATGGCCGTGTCACATCTTAACACTAGAGTGATGCATCACCTTGACTTACAGTTAAAAATTTATTTTTGCAATTCCTGTGAAGGGAAATGTCTATTTGTGCTCTCTTTTCTACGAAAGTACATCATAAAATTATTCTTTACTGGGTCTGTAGACAGAAAATAGTGATATTAGTACATCTATTAAGTTTTATTTTAACCAATGCTGCTGCAGCTAGAAACTTGATATTAAACAAAATGAGCAAATATATATATAAAGCAACATATGAAACGTCATTTGCTACGGTCGCAGGTTCGAATCCTGCCTCGGGCATGGATGTGTGTGATGTCCTTAGGTTAGTTAGGTTTAAGTAGTTCTAAGTTCTAGGGGACTGATAACCACAGCAGTTGAGTCCCATAGTGCTCAGAGCCATTTGAACCATTTTTTTGAAACGTCATTCACTAAGCAAATGGCGTCTCCAAAGGCAAAACAATTCTCTCAACTAGAAAGACAATAGACGTAAAATGTTTCTCATCATTTCATTAGGCATTTTAGTAAATATCATAAATTAAGATCTCCAAAGTATAATCATATGTTTTCAAGTTTGAGCGTGTCATATTTGCGATGCTTTCTACAAAGGAATGTCAATAGCGAGGATAATGGCCTCCTTTTTTTTTGTCTTCTCCATCTGTGCCTCTGAAAGGCACGCACTAATGGCTTTTTTCCAGGCAACTGTCGTGCAGCTGGGTGCCCATGACGCATTACGTGAAGGTGGTCACTTAACATTCTTACCGAAATATTTACGACACCAGTTTGCACTACAGTGACAGTCTCATATAAAAAGTTTCACAGGTCAAGAATTTGCGTTACAGATGAGAAGAAACAAAATCCTGTTTATATAACAGTGTCCAAAAAATTTTCGTCGGCATTGTAATATATTCACGCATTTACATACATTTTATAACTCTTAAAGTACGATTCTTGGTTTCCAACAACCTTTTTCACAAACCAGAGTCCCTAACCACTACTCATTATTCCTTACCTTATTACACATATACATATTCGTCGACACTTCTTCAATATTTCATCATAACAAATACATAGCATAATCAGATTCTTCATATAGCATCAGCTTATTGATCATAAACATACCTCAGCAGCATAATACACATCGTCGTCATAAAAATAACATCATAACACCTCAGTCAAATCTCAAAAACGTCGTAGCTTTCTGCAATAATTTAAAACCTAAAAAAAAATCTCTCCTCATTTCAACAGTGTTATCTACCTCAAACGTACTTTAAAAATCATGATCCCATACCAAATACATCATTCAAAGCTCTCATAGCATCACAATGGTTCCGAAAAAATATGAACAGTTCACAAAGTACAGACAAAATACAATTTCATAAGTATGAAATTATCCAACTGTGTAATTGCGTAAACATGTGTGTCACTGATGTAGTAAAAATATGTTTGTCTCTCAGTTAAATGATCAGATAGCTGTGTAATTTATGTGTTAGAGAAATATGGTACCGAAGTGTAAAGTTGTATTAGCAAATACCATATTAGCTAGGGCTCCTTGTGCTTGCCAAACACATGGTACACAAAGTAAGTGTGTACCACCCTGAGGATTAATGTAATTATACACTCAGGTGTTACAGATTATTGCAATGGAATGAAATGTATCACGGAAAAACTTTGTATCATTGTAATTCAAATATCTTTAAAAATAAATGTTTTTAGTACAAAATTAATCACTCAAATACGTGTACCGTAGCGCTAAACTGTGCGTCTTGTTGTAAGATAATCTCTGTGGAAGTCTCGTAGTTATCGTCCTCCAAAAGCTAAGTTCTGCAGAAGTCAATGTACTTACCTCATGATAAACAAAAGTGAAATGCTTTGTGTATAGATATCTTAGCTATTACACTTATTGCCATGATGAAGAAAGTACTGTGCTGTAACGTATTGTTGTATTACGGAAAAGGCAGTCTCATTGTAGCTATACCACAAAAGTTACTACTAAAACATGTTTTACTTTGCAGAATAATTCAGAAAAACTGTGCAGATATAAAACAGAAACACCGCAAAAGCAACACTGTAAATTGTCAACTCATTAGTAGTGTCGTGATAAAATCGTGTAGCTGTCACATAAACTAACCACTGTGTCATCTGGTATCTCACAGAAAGTACTTTAAATCCAGAATGTATTTTGAAGTAAACCAAAATGTTGCATTAAAATCTCATTAGCAGAGCCAGTATAAGTTCTAAGAATGTAATCCTGATAGTCGTTACGTAATCGTGCAACTAACAAGCAAAAATGTACAAATAACAACATTGTGTCGTCTGTTCACTATAACAATGCATTCGTAGTTTCTGTTTAAAAATGTTCCCTAGGTTCTAGGCTGGATAGTTAACTTGAAAACATTATTGCATGTTAACAGTTTCTCAGTGTTACAAATTGTACTAGTAGCGTGAAGTGAAAAGTTTTATGGCAAAGACTAAGTTAAAAAACAGATTATCTCTAAATAAACAGTTTTACATGTGAAATGTGGTGCAATGTTATTTTTCTCAAGCCCAACCGGCGCACGTGGCTGCCTGCCGGTGTGAGTCATTGTCTGTTTCTTTGTTGGCGCGCGTCGTTATTAGGATTAGGAGACCTGACTTCTACAAATTCACCTTGTCGAGAGTGCCCTGCTCTGTTTGAATCTCGCCAGTTCTGATGCAATTCAAGTCTGTCGTTACGATTATATCGTCTGTCGTCATGTCGGTAGTTCCTGTAGTTTCTTTCTTGTCGGTTAAGTGGTGGAGAATTTCTCCCTGAATTATCACTGCATGGTGGACCGTTGCGTCTGAAGTTATTCTGTCTCCCGTGATAATAATAGTTCTGGTTGCCATATTGTCTGTTTCTATGATTGTCTCTGTTATATTCATTACTACGGAAATGCGATCTTTCTCTATAACTCTTACTACTGTGCCAACGGTTGTCATACGGGTGGTGTCTGTTTTGGTCACGATTTGTGTTGTGAGAATAGCCTTGTCATGTCCAGTTATTGTTTCTTTCATTGCAGAATTGCGACGGAGGTGACCTGCATTTGTTGTGTTCCTGTTTTCGCGTTCCGCGATTGTCAGTGTCAATTTCCAATTCTTGTAACAGTCCCTGAAAAGCTTCAATGTCATCTTTGCAACGTCCTGCCAAAATAATATGTCGTAAATGTTCAGGTAATTTGGTTACGCAAATGCAGATGAGTTCTGAGGGGCTGTATGGGTTTGAAAGATACTGATTCTTATGCAACATGTCTTCAAAATATTTCATAAGACTGGAAAATTCTGATTGTTCGAAACGTTTCATCATTATGATGCTATGTTTTACTCGGTCTTGTGCAGCTTGAGACCAATACGCTGAGAGGAAGGCATGATAAAATTCTCCTTCACTGTGACAATCGTGAATGACCGATCACATTCTTACAGCTGGTTCATTCTCCAAGTAGCCACACATAAATTCTAACCTGTGCTCCAATGACCAGTTGGGAGGAAAACAATGAGAGAATTGATGGAGCCACGCTTGTGGATGAATGTCGTTGGCAGAATTCTTAAATGTTTTGAATTTACGTGTAGTAACACCTTGCCAATTTCTTTCATAATTTCCGAAGTGTCCTGTGTTATTATTTTGTGGTTGTTCCGAATTTCTATGTCCCTCTTCCCGTACTGGAGCGCGAGTGTCCTCTGAAATATGTAATTCTTGTATTACCTGTGCCAACTGATCTTGTACTTCCCGGATTTCTCTTTTGTACTGTGTATTGATTTGATTTTGATTTTGTTTGAATTTTCTAATTTGTTCATACTCTTCAGTGTCCATGAAGGCTACAGGTCTTGTGTCATTCAGATCATCATCTACCTTTGTAGATAAGTTAGTGAACTGATCTGAAAGTTCGGCTACTTTATCCGTTAGTGAAATTATTTCCTCTGTGTGTTTTTCTGAACCAAGTTTCAGTGTCCATTTGTGTTGAAATCATATCTACTGTGTCCTTTAAGTTTTCCTGAATTTTTGCAAGTTGCGTAACCGAATCGGTAGATGCAACTGAGTCAATTTTAACTTGCAAGGTGTCGTGATTTTCATGAACAATAGTTTGCAGTTCTTTTATGGCTGCTTCGTGATTCTGTAATGCATTTTCATGACGCTAAAAAATAGGTTGGAAATGCTCACAAATTTGTGTTTTTACGTCATTACAGGTTTTTTGACATTTCGATTCAATGTTATGTAACTCAGTAGTTAAATCTTCACGTGTTTGTTCAAGTGTGGTGTCTAACTTCCGAAGATTTTGTTCCATTGTGTCCAACTGTTGCTGTGTTTGTCTCTGGTGTTGTCCCATTGTGTCTAACTTTTGAAGATTTTGTCCCATTTGTTTCTGATTTTGTTCAAGCGTTGTGTCTAACTTTTGTAGCCTTTGTCCCATTTGTTGCATTAACTGTAATAACTGTGCACTGGTGTCTGAAACATGTTCCTCAGTGCTATTCGGCAGTGCATTTGAACCGGCAATATTCGCATTTTGAAAAGCAGAAAATGTGTCTTGATTTATTTGAGAAAACGGTGAGGACGCAAAACCTGAATCTACAGTATTTGCAAGATTGTGTCCTGTCATTTCGGAATCCTGAGGCGAGCTGTTGCCGACCGATCGATCGATAAAGCTTCCCTGTTCAATAATTGTTTCACTGCCTACACCATTATTTGCAGCTCGCTCCATTTCCCTATGCACAA
Organism: Schistocerca nitens; assembly: GCF_023898315.1. NCBI lineage: Eukaryota > Metazoa > Arthropoda > Insecta > Orthoptera > Acrididae > Schistocerca > Schistocerca nitens. The sequence continues at coordinate 242,149,539 of NC_064620.1, read as the reverse complement.
TTACCAAATCACTACTTTCAACATTAGTTAATTCATTACATGGTGGCGCTAACACACTGCTTTCGTCTTCACTGTCATTTCTCAGTTTACTTTGGAGCCTAGTATTAAGTTTTTCACACGCCATTATTGTCACAATATTTCATACGACAACACATTAAAACACAATTTGAAGAGAAAAAATAAGAGAACACATTAACATAGAACTGAAAATAATACCTAGTTAATTGCAAGCGCAGCTGCGAAACACTTGGTGCAAATTTACATGCGTGCCTCACCTGTTTTAATGTACAACAATGAAAGACTGCAACTACAAAGGAGATTCTCTCTACAATTACGCGCCAGCAATAAACAAAATCTACACTAATTACACAAACTACAAGAAAAAATCAGAAGATTCCAGTGAGGTATCCTCGGCTAAGGGTCGACATATGAAACGTCCCCTTTGAACAATTATACATGACTGTGCTTAAACTGACACACAATATTTTTAGCGCAACGCAATCTGACTTTCAATAATCCCTACAAAAGAATGGCTCTAACTAACATTAACCTATACCTTTCACAAATCACTTACCTCACAAAAATCTTCGTTACTCGAACTACTGCAATACAGCGAGCGCCACTACTGCCAGCTAAATAAAAGATTCGAACTACGGAAGGCACTAACTACTGATAGGCATAGTTAGCAAATGAAAGATTTTAATAGAGATCAAACAATGTATTTACCTTAATAGTCATAATATATATAGCAGTTCATGACATCCAGTCTTACAAATTTCAAAACTCCGCCATCTCTCTCCCCACATCCACCACTGCTGGTGGCTCACCTCCAACTGCGCAATGCTACGCGCTGTTCGCATCCAGCTGCCCAACACTACAATGGCAGACAACAATGCAAACTAGCCACAGACTGCACACAGCACAGCCAGTGATTTTCATATAGAGCGCTACATGGCGTTACCAATAAAAAACCTAAACAGTGCTCATTACAGTAGCAGACGGTCAACATTGGCCAGCACAAGGTGAGTAGGGCATTACTAGTAAAACTGTTGTATCGAAACAGCAGCAATAGCGCTGCTACCTTTCGCTAGTGTCGGCGCATAAATTGAATACGGAGATGTTCTCTTTCCGTACGGGGGTTGAAGAACAAGGTTCAGAGGGTCAAATTAACTGGCGGTTAGGGAATTGCTCTTGGAAGAGACCGACGGCCAATTGCGCCCCAAATTACCGAAGAAGCTATTTTTGCTATGGCTGAGACTGCTCGACGCAGTGTGCATCTTTTCAAGCAGTGTCCGAGCTGTGTAACGACAGCCGAACGTTCCATGTCCACCGTTCGAAAAGCGCTGCGAACATTTGTGAAATGGTGTCTGTAAAACTTCCCTGTCGTGGATGCAGATGATCGTCACAGTGAGCAACGTTTGTAACCTGGAACGCAAACGAGTTACGCAATTAAAAAATGTTACCTTCGCATGTGGAAATTAAGATGTTTAAGTCAATGGTTTATTCGTTATTTCTCTACAAATATTTCTACAAACTTTCGTTTTCCTACGACCACATGCTTTTCATCGGTGTCTCTCAAGCAGCGAAAGTTTAATTACAACCACCCAGTACGACTCGGGAAAAGTGGTAGCTGAAGGAATCGTATTTTGCGTAGGGCAGCTATGCGTTCAAAATTCAGTCGACAGAAGCTTTTGGAACGAAAACGTCAGCTGAAGAAAGGTGAAAACTCGTAATACATCTTACCGTAGTTAGTCTGGTTGTTCTATTTCGTAAAGTAATTTAACACAGAGACAGAGCTCCATCATCGTTACCATGGATACATTATTATTTGCACACCGAAATTGGCATAGCAGGAAGAGTATTTGGATTAATTTCGCAAATGCGGGTCCGTTAATCCCCTGTTCCGCAAGTATTTCTCGAAAATAAGACAAGATGCTAAAATCAGGAATAAATGTAATGTCGATTATAACATCATTTTGTTTTGATCACACTGAAAAAACACTGGAGTCAATCTTTCAAGAGATACTTTCGTATTTCTGGCCGACGTGGTAGCAAACTCAGGCAGCAGCGGAATGCGCGACTGGCGGAGCCATCTAGTGGCCAGCGGGGCAACCATTCCTCGCCGCGGCGTGGCGCGCTTCAGCTGTTATTTTGGCGCCAGCCGCCGTGTCCCACATTACATAGCGAGACAGCTGGTCCGCAGCTTCATGGCCTGCGGCAACGTACTGGCGCGGGGTCTTCTTCGTTGTTTCGTGACGTCATTGGCAGCGGGCCCAAACACAGTGCGTCATTAGGACCCCTGCTGTGTGGCTGGTGAAGCAGGAAACGCGAAAACTGGGACGCATGTCCGAGGCTGTCAGCCATCTGGAGCGTAGTATTTACATTCCCGTCTCCGCAGTGCATATCACTGAAGTGAGTGGTAGAGGGTAATTTTTTTGTTGTACCGTATTTTCTACACCATTCCAGTCGAAGCATGAGCTCAATGGCAGATTATATGGTTCAGTGCGAGCTGTTATCGTGATTTCATCCTCGCGATACACGAGGAACCGGTTTGTTGGGTGCGGTAGATATGCCCTTGACTCCTACGTGAGAATTTACCCGTAATTCATATGCAGAATTCCACGAGACAATAGCAGTCCTCCTCCAAATGGATACAAGTTCAGGTTTTTTGAGGATCTCTGTGGCCTGTGCTAAGTTATGAGGTCCCCACGCGCTCGAAGAGTACATGAATCTCCTCATATGTCTACTAATGCGCCAAGTATTTACTCGTATTTTGTGTTTAACACTTTTAATAACCATTTTTGGTGTATCACACGAAAGGAACAATGTTTTATATAATTCACTAAACTGTGAAACGATGAATAACCGTGTCAAGACCTATGGAATTGTAAAATTCAGAGAACATTCAGAACAAGGCATTTATATAGTTTGAGAGATTGACAACTGTAACAATCTGCTGAATGCATTTGAAGAAATAAGTACTGTTTCTGTGATGGGGCGGGAGGAATCTAATATGGACTGCAACATAAGAGGTGTTTTTTGAAAAAACGAGAGCTTTATGATTTTGCATGTTGTATTAGACAGATTTGCGCGTTTTTTTTTTTCGTTGTGTTGGTAAACATCACTGAAAAGTATCTGTATAGTGTTAGCCATATTAGGTGTTTAGTTTGTTGTCAAGAACCAAAACTTTTACGTGCGTTTTCGTAGTATCGATGATTATTTTATCGTATCTGTGCCCAGCATGCGTTGCAATGCCACGAAAAGAAACAAGTGTTTGGTTTCGTAGTCTGTTTGTTGACGTGCCTTTGTTTACACAATATATTTGATTTTCGCGTTTACTGCGTACACGGGTATGTCAGACGGCTTCCTTACGCGTGAGCAAGCCACATACGTGAAAAGGAAGAATTTTCCAAATTTAATCCACAAATTTGTACTGATTGCTCCTGCGCCTTCTTGATGAACATTGCAAATGCGAATCGCACCGGAAACTGCAAGCGTTCTAACTCCAATGGCATGTCCGTTGGAATTAGTGGGATCCGTGGTAACAGTAAATCTTCTTTAAAATTTCCTTTTAATACTGTAGCTTCGATGATACTGCCCATCTTTTTCTCTGAAAGTCTGGTACCACCGCAAAGCAGTGGAGGATTGGTATTTCTGAGAAGACTGAAAGGCACGTTAATTTTCAATATCTTCGCGTGCTGCGGAATGCCCCGGCAAATGTTGCTAATCGCAAAACTCGTAAAGCCCTTGACCGATTTCTATGAAATTTTGGCACTACTTTGCCCAGGAATTCGTCCGTGGTTTTATATACTTTTTTAAAATACGTTTGCAAGTAACAAAACGTCATGCCTGACGCTACGGTTTCTCACGCATCTGTTTATGACGTTATATCTGCTAAACTAAGTGGAGTGGGGGGGGGGGGGGGGGTTGTAGGAACCTTCGTGGATGTACGGAGGACACGACACCAAAGTTTCATCGCAATTGGTTTAGGAACACACAGAGGACAGACATTCATTTTTATTTATTTAGATAAAAATGGATCGGGGAAGTTGTACAAACTGTAGCAACGAGAACAGAGACCAAAATTTGTTACAGAATTGTTGAATTTCGAATAAAAACAACGGCGGATGTATCTCGGGAGTCGCCACATAAAACTGACGATGCAGAACTACTGAACCGTGTCGTAACAGGCGATGAAACTTGGGTTTACGGATGTGATGTCGAAACTAAGGCTCAGTCGTCCCCGTGGAAGCTTTCTGAGTCAACAAGTCCGGCAGAAACAAAAGAGCGGTAAAATGTGAACGTTACGCTCACTTCGTACGTCGATTTTAAGGCATTGTGCGCCACGAGTTCTTGCCACAAGGTCGGACCGACAATTAGGAGTGCTACTTATAAGTTCAGCGCCGTTTGCGTGGTGCAATACGAAAAAAAACTCCCGGATTTGTTGACGAAACAATCATGGCTTTAGCACCACAGTAAGAACCAGCTCACTTCGTCGTTTCGTCAATTTTTGGCCGAAAATAATACTGCCTAGCATCCAGATTCACCAGACATGGCTTAATCTTTTTTTCTGTTCCGAAGAAAACCATGAAGGGCTTTTATTTTACAAGAATAGATCAGGCGAAAAACATACCTGAGTGAGCAAAAAATTCCAGAAGTGTTACGGGGCGTCGAATAAAACCTAGCATAAGTGTATAGTATCTCATGGGAAATATTTTGAAAGGGATAAAATAGATTTCTGAAAAACAAAATACCTCTTTTTTAACGCACCTTGTATGTGGTAGACATTGCACATTTATGATTAGTGCTGTGTTCCATTGTGCTGTGAATCATTTTCTCCTCATGACGTCAGATAACGTATTCGCAGCAATGGCGAAATGTTTAATTATCCAGTCGAGATATTTAAGAATTTGTGCCTACACTTGCTGTGACGTCACGTATACAATGTGTAAGCGAGGCGACACGAGGCGAGCCGATATTACTCATACTCCTACAGAATGTTCTCCGGTTTATGATCGTAATTTCAGCCGCGTTGGTTTGTTGTGAGATCTGTTTTGCGTTCCAGCCGCCCAACCGTGTTATGAGCATTCCATCTGCAAATGAATCGCATTTCCCAGTATTATGTCAGTGTAAGAAGCTTATCACTATTATACGCACGACTGAACTCTGGGATGACAGCGTTTCATTTCACGAACCCAGTTTTGTGACCAGGTATTTTGTTTTCGATTACTTGCATCGTGATCGTCAACGCTTTTAACAAGCGGGTCCTGCATTTTTACTTCTAACGAAATGCACATTACATTACGTTTCCCTACATTTACAGTGACGATGAACGATACAGGCAAGATGAGAACAGAAAGACGTCACTTCTGTTTTCCATTCTTCCTTAGTCGCCTCTACATCCTTAGAGATGTGGCTCATCCAATGCAGATAAACGAAAGGCTATTTTTATTGCCTCACACGCTTATCGCTTCTTTTTATTTGTGAAGCATCCTCAGCGGCGATATGTGATCATATTAGTGCATGTGTGCCGTCCTGGATTTGTACTTAGTGGATCTGCGTAACTAGGATTTTCGGCGTTTTACGAACAGATTTCGGCGTAACAAATCACTTCCACTGCTCACTGTCTTTTTGGTTTGCTATGTTTACAGTATGCACCTTATGTGCGTTGTTAACTGTACGACCGAAACTGGCGCATCAAAGAAAAACAGATAATTTTGTAATGGAGAGAAGTGTGGGCCGGCCGCTGTGGCCGAGCGGGTCTAGGAGCTTCAGTCTGGAACCGCACGACCGCTACTGTCGCAGGTTCGAATCCTGCCTCGGGCATGGATGTGTGTGATGTCCTTAGGTTAGTTAGGTTTAAGTAGTTCTAAGTTCTAGGGGACTGATGACCTCAGATGTTAAGTCCGACAGTGCTCAGACCCATTTGAACCAAAGGGTGGAGCGTAAAAATTACAGAGGGAACGAAGATACGACATAGATTAAAGGACCGTAGGTTACAGTAGTTAATCATACACGAAGAGTCTTGCACACCTACACCCCGAAAGTCATCTTACCATGCGTGGCAGAAGGCACTTCCCGTACCACTGTCTTTTCCGCTAGTTCTCAGTTCCATTCGCGAATGGAGAATGGGAAAGCTTTTGTCGGTAAACCTCCATAATAACTATAATTTCTTCAATTTTTTTATTTTGGTCATTTCGCGAGATGTATATGGGAAGAATTAATATGTTGGCCAACACTAACCAGAAAGTACACTCTTGGACTTTCAACAGTAAAACTTTCCCTGATTCAGAACGCTTGCATTGTAGCTTTTGCCACTAGAATTTGTTTAGCATCTCTGGTAATGTACTCATTGCCCAAGCATTATGAAAAAGTGATTGCAAAAAATGCTCCCTAAAAACAAAAACAATGAGCGTATGAGAAACTAAATTTTAAATAGTTTCTTTTTCATAAAGCTCGATCCAACATGGTGATTATGGCCCAAAAAGTGACCGAAATTGCAAAAACGGTTTTGCTTAAATAAGTAAAAAAACAACTCTGGCTCCGATAGAAAAATGTGAAACGAATAAGTTGTAGGGCTTAGAGAGACCTATCGATTGCTGTATTAGATTTCTAGTTTTGTCGAGAAAACCGTTGAAAATCGGGTTCTCTATACTCTTCGTTGGATCTGGTTCAAATGGTTCAAATGGCTCTGAGCACTATGGGACTCAACTGCTGAGGTCATTAGTCCCCTAGAACTAGTTAAACCTAACTAACCTAAGGACATCACAAACATCCATGCCCGAGGCAGGATTCGAACCTGCGACCGTAGCGGTCTTGCGGTTCCAGACTGCAGCGCCTTTAACCGCACGGCCACTTCGGCCGGCAGGATCTGGTTTATCTCCTAAAAATGCAACCACTTGATAGCACTAGGCTGACGAGCAGCACTCTAGAATTGGGTGAACGAGTGTTTTCGTGGGTGCGTTACATTTCCTTAAGATTTTCCCTATGAACTTTAGCCTGACACTACTTTTCCTGCTGTTTTATCTGGTCATTCCGCTTTAGGCACGTATTCTATGGTAGTTACTGCTTCCAATGATTTGTCGCCAATAGTGTAATCGAACACTAGTCGATTTCTTCGCCTGTTTATTCCCACTAAGTTGCATTTATTCGCGTTCAGGGCGAACTGTCAGTACCTGCATCGTTCATCAACCATTTGCAGGTCTTCCCACACTTTGCTACAGTGTTCTGACGTAGCAGCCTTCTTGTAGACAACAGCATAATCTGCAATCAGCCCTATGTAGCTTCCTACGTAAACCACTACATCATTTATGTACCACGTAAAGAGCAACTGTCCTGTCACACTTCGTTGGGGTGCTCCTGACAAGACTAACACGGTCAGCTGCATCTATCTAGTCTTCGGACTGACAGCTGCAACACATTTAGAGCCAGTTATCTCTGTAAGGTTGGGAGCCTTTTATGGTAACTTGTGGTCTAGTATTGGCTGTGTCTGAAAGAAGCGAAAAAAACGTTAGCCTACATGGCGAATCAGAATATTGCACAGAAATCGCAGTAGGCAATAACGGTGTCTGAAGGAAAACTGAGGTACGGGAAGCCTAGGGTTTAACGTCCTGTCGATGACAAGGTCATTAGAGACTGAGCAAAAGCTGTACTTTGGAAAAGCTGGAGACAAAGTCGATCGTGCACTATTAAGGGCATACCGGCATTCGCCCTAAGGGATTCAGGAACCCCCCCTCCAATCGCCTCACCCGAATGCGAGTCACGTATCTTGCCACTGATTCAGCCACAGGCTCGGCGAAGTGTGCCGCAGTGTGTGGGCGGGGGGGGGGGGGGGGCACACATTCGCGCATGCGCAGTGCCACATGTGCAGCCGCCTAACTCCCGGATGCAGCCGCGTATTACCTCCGTCTCATACTCCAGACAACGCAAAAAAATTCTTCTGGAACAAGCCACCAGTATTCAAAGCGTCAACCCAAAAAAATGAGATAAGCTGTTGTCTCGTATGGGACTAGCCTCAAGACATTTGGTACTGACATTTTTTTCGCAAAGCGAACCGAATATTTTTTTCGGTTGCATTGCCTTTTTTATTGGCCTTTGTATTCATTGCCTTACAGCCACCCGGAATACATACATATTCACAATACTAAGTCTTTGTGTGTATCTACGTGCCAGTATAGCCCCACAGTCCTATTCTTTAACGAATCGAACGCCCGTGTGTAAAACAGCTTCAAATGTCTTATAGCTTTTCAAATAAGTTAATTTGTTAAAAATATGACGCTTAATATGTAGTTTAGTTTTAGTTATGTCATGTTCTGTAGATCATTTTCCAGATTATTTTATCGATATGCTGTGGAAGAAGTCAGATTACAAGATATATATATATATATATATATATATATATATATATATATATATATAGTGCTAATAATAACACTACTGAAATTTTTAGTTCTACTCATGCAACTACATCTAGAGGTAAAGTTCTGACTTCAATAATTATAGACCAATCTCACTGCTGTCTTCATTTTCTAAAATATTCGAAAAGTTACGTATTCAAGCGTAGTCTCACATTTAAGTGAAAATAATTTACTCAGCATATCACAGTTCGGATTCCAGAAGGGTTACTCGACTGAGAATGCTATCTACACATTTACCCATCAAATAGTACAAGCCCTAAATAACAAATTATCGCCGATTGATATTTTTTGTCATCTCTCCAAGGCATTTGACTGTATGGATCATGTCACACTCTTAGAAAAACTCAGGTCTTATGCAACTTAAGGCTACACACACAGCTGGTTTGAATCATACTTAATGCACAGAAAGCAAAAGTGGTGCTGAATAGCACAAATAATGTTGGGAGGGTGGTAAATTCTAGTGAATGGGGAGTTATCACAAAGGGAGTACCACAGTGTTCAATTTTAGGTCCTCTGCTGTTCCTTATTCATGTGAATGACCTCTCACTTAACGTTCACCAAGCGGAACTAGTACGTTTTGCAGATGACACGAGTGTTATAATAAATCCCATTCCAGAAAAGCAGCTGAAGGTATTGTTAAGAATGTCTTTCAAAGAGTTATTAGGTGGTTCTCAGAAAATGGACCCTCCCTTAATTTTGAAAAAACTCACTATATCCATTTCTGTACACGGAATAGTCATATCGACAATTGATGTAGCATATGAACAGGCCTCAGTTAACAGCGTAGATTTCCCCAAATTTTTGGGTGTTCACATTGATAACTTGAACTGGAAGAAGCATATTACTGAGCTTCTCAAACAACTAAGTTCAGCTTCTTTCGCTCTTCGTATAATCGCTAGTCTTGGGTAATAAACAGATCAGCCTCCTAACGTACTTTGCATATTTCCACCCAATAATGTCTTATGGAATAGTTTTCTGGAGTAACTCGCCACTTAGAATAAAGTATTGATTGCACAAAAGAGAGCAGTGAGAATAATTAATGGTGGTCACCCAAGGACGTCACGTAGGCACCTTTTCAAGGAGTCAGGTATTTTAACTGCACCATCAGAGTACATACATTCACTAATGAAATTCGTTATAAATAATCCATCTCAATTCGCGAAGAACAGTGATGTTCATACGTACAAAACTAGAGAGGAAAATGACCTTTCCCATCCGTTATTGAAGCTCAGTTGCTCAAAAAGGAGTACATGACTCAGCAACAAAAATCTTCGATAATTTGCCCAACAACATAAAGTGTCTGGCAGGTAGGAGATAAAGTTTTAAATATAGCTTAAAATCATTTCTTTTCGACAGCTCCTTATATTCCATGGACGAGTAAACTAGAAACAGTTTAGAAAAGGTTTGAAATTATGTATACAGTTTGTTGGAAGTCGCTATGTGCTCCCATTATTGAACAGGGATTAGTCTAACCTGGCTAATCTGTGCTCCATTTTGAGCAAAGGCAACAGTTCCTCACGCCTGAATGTTTGTGAGGTCATCTCTTGAACTAAGTGTCGTAATATGATATTTTTCAGATACATTCAGTGCCACTTGTGTTTCGAATAAAGTTAGTTGTACAGAAAAAATAAATTAAAACGTCGTGACTGATGCTAAAATTTTACTGCATGAACAGCAAAAACGTAGCAAGGGATAAACTTTCTCCTTTCATCATTTTGTGGTGGAAGTCAGCGAAAAAAGGTTTTGTAAAGACTTAAGATTAAGTATAAAGTTTGTTGAAAGTCGCTAACTGCTCTCATTCTGCAATACTGGGTTGTTATAGTCTGGATATTGCGTTCCCCTGCAAGCCGTTGGTTAGGCAGCCTTCAATTGGAAGTGTGCACCGGGTTAACGTATAGCGCAGTGGTCGCCAAACCGTTTTGCTTATGCGCCAGTATTTACATTGTAGGGTGACACCTCCGGCCGCATCGGAAGGAGGGACGGTGAGAGGTGAGGGGGGAGGGTGCGGAGTAAACTGGCCACTCAAAAGAAATTCAATTTTCACCAAGCCAGTGTAACCTCCCCACAAAAATAAAAATAATATGAATAATATTCTAATTTAGTGTAACCTCCCAACAGTAAAAGTTCCGAAACCTCCCAACAGTAAAAGTTCCGAAACCTCCCAACAGTAAAATATAACCATAACATTGACATTTAGCGTAACCTACCAATAATACAATGTGACTAACCTCTCAATTAAATTGTCGCTCACTTATAACCTTTCAGTAATTGACTGTCAATTTAACCTGGTAAATTTTGGACGTCAGCAGTGCTGCGTCATGGCCCTGAAAGATCATACTGAATAAATTGAAAATTCTTACCTCAATTAGGTCGCCGGATAACGCGTATATATCTGCTCCTATATGAAACTAAACTTTTCTGGCACAGCCCAGTGCAATGCTGGCCGATAGATTTATCATCTATAGAAAGAAACAACTGATTTTTCTTTACAATAATCGGGATGACCATGGATTGGAGAAATTATTAAATTCTTTAAATTGAAATGAATGATTGTCAAAAGTTACTTTTTATGAGAAACATTGTTATTAAGCGATTTTTTTAAACATTTACATGGGACTTAATATAACAATACTACATATGCGCGAGGCTGCTTTTACCTTATCCTACAACGCTCAGGCTCCGCCATCGCTCCACACGACCGGCCCAGCCAACTTCAGACTCCAGACTGCTCGCTAGCAACTACTTACTGCTACTAACACACAGTTCCTACTGCAGTCAACACTGCTCTTTGGTCTGAGATTCTCTTATAGCTTACATATCGCAGGCAGCGCGTGAGTAATCCATCGAAATTACATCTGCTCGAGTGCGCTAACAATAAATTCCTTAATCATGGACCTCTTACACCATGGATATTGATAGCTCAACACATTTTGTATCTAAATATTGTAAGGTATCACATCAAAGACTTTAAAGTGCAAAAGAAAATAAAGTATTGGAACAACATGCATTCTCCTGAAGGCGTAGACGGTGACAAATTTTCCGTACCTAGAGCTACAAGAATTTCCCGCAACGTGCTGCGTAAGACGTGTGCGAAACCGCACTCCCCACTCGCACAGTGCAAACACACCAGACCTTTGTCCTAGGGTGACAGCAACGCAGTGCCGCTGCTGACTCTACCAACACCCTACAGGGAACGCTTGTGAGCGGAGGAGTCTGTCCCGCACGTCGCATCGATTTGCTTTGTTGGTTGAGTGTGAGGCAGTCTAACTGGGCAGCTGCGACTACTATATAGGCGACAGCTGCAGTATATTTTTCGTGCGCACGGCAGTAAGAGATAGTAGGTAACTCATCCGAGCTACGTAACCACTGAAAAATTAACCAGAAACGTCGGCTGACCGTTTCTCTGCCTCAAAAGATGAGCAGCGTACCTAGTTGGTATCCGAACAGCATATTTTGTGGAACATGGCTGACGTCGGGTTGATAAACTGAATGCAAAAGGAGTTAATTTGGGAAGATACAGGTAGAAAAATGAATGAAAGAAACATGTAAGAAGAAATGTCATTGGTTATGTCCAGTGTTGTCCGCAGCTCGTGGTCTCGCGGTAGCCTTCTCGCTTCCCGAGCTCGGGGTCCCGGGTTCGAATTCCCTGCGGGGTTAGGGATTTTCATCTGCCTCGAGATGACTGGGTGTTTTCGTCATTCATCCATCCCCATTACGGTCGGAGGAAGGCAATAGGAACCCACCTGCACTAGGACCTTGCCTAGTACGGCGGTGCGGGTCTCCCGCATCGTTCCCCTACGCTCTGTCAAGGAGGATTGGGCTTCATCATCATCATGTCCAATGTAAGACATTTGCGAATATACAGGGTGATTCAAAAAGAATACCACAACTTTAAAAATGTGTATTTAATGAAAGAAACATAATATAACGTTCTGTTATACATCATTACAAAGAGTATTTAAAAAGGTTTTTTCACTCAAAAACAAGTTCAGAGATGTTTAATATGGCCCCCTCCAGACACACGAGCAATATCAACCCGATACTCCAACTCGTTCCACACTCTCTGTAGCATATCAGGCATAACAGTTTGGATAGCTTCTGTTATTTATCGTTTCAAATCATCAATGGTGGCTGGGAGAGGTGGCCGAAACACCATATCCTTAACATACCCCCATAAGAAAAAATCGCAGGGGGTAAGATCAGGGCTTCTTGGAGGCCAGTGATGAAGAGCTCTGTCACGGGCTGCCTGGCGGCCGATCCATCGCCTCGGGTAGTTGACGTTCAGGTAGTTACGGACAGATAAATGCCAATGTGGTGGCGCTCCATCCTGCTGAAATATGAATTGTTGTTCTTCTTGTTCGAGCTGAGGGAACAGCCAATTCTCTAACATCTCCAGATACTGTAGTCCAGTTACAGTAGTACCTTCGAAGAAAAAGGGACCAAAAACTTTATTGGCTGAAATACCAACGTTTAATACACCACCTATCAGGAGGTTTAACACCATACTTCGTTCGAAATGCACGCTGAACAACTGTCGTCGATTCACTTCTGCCGTACTCAATAACACAAAAAGCTTTCTGTTGAGCGGTCGCCATCTTAGCATCAACTGACGCTGACGCCTAGTCAACAGCGCCTCAAGCGAACAAATGTACAACTAAATGAAACTTTATAGCTCCCTTAATTCGCCGACAGATAGTGCTTAGCTCTGCCTTTTGTCGTTGCAGAGTTTTAAATTCCTAAAGTTGTGGTATTCTTTTTGAATCACCCTGTATTTGTTGTGAGCCTTTAACCACAGTTATTATGAGTTGAATGTTGTTGTTATTGTGATCAGTACTGTGAACGACGATTAAAATTTGGGCCGTTCAAGTAATCAATGAGTCAGCTCCTCACAGTGACTCCCTCAGCATTGGCGTAACCGCCGACACCTGGCGAGGGTATCATATAGTCCGTGGACAGTTCATTAATTTCTGATTCGTCTGTGCTATGAGGCAGTGGGAGCTGACACTCCTGCGCATCCTCGAGCAACTGTTTGGTTACTAAAGTGTTATACGCTCGTTCTTCTTCACGATGTAAAAACATTTATCTGACTGCTTTGCCCTCCCTGGGTATTCTTCCCAATAATATAGTGTTCCTCCACTGCTCTAACCTCCATTTACTTTCGGAGTGACCACTGCGCTGCATGGTTTGCCATTGCTGCCTCCGCTACTAATGACGCGCAACACTGCATCGGACCTATAGCAGAATATTTGTTTAATGGCAGTACATTACATGTGGATGCATTCACACATGAATGTTGTTCACCCTGAATAGTTTCTTGTGACAGTGTTCATATATTCTGCAGATGTTATGATATTGGTGATTTCCTATATTTGGTCCTGTGACATGTCTTGGACATTAATTTCATGTGTGTGACGTAAGTGTGGCCATCTACGGTTTGCACCTCAGCATTTTATACGTTGACGTGAGATATCGATCAGTTTATATTGTCTTTTTGACAGCGTATCATACTGACACGTTGTCCTTCCGCAAAGGCTACTTTCGTACAGATGTGTAGATGTTGTTCATCCTGAGCATCTTGAGTTCTGTACACTCCGTGTATAATATGACATAGGTGGCTCTCTACATTTGGTTTCTTGGCACGTTCCTTGTACATTCATTTTATACACACGACGTAAATTTGTCTGTATTCGGTTTCCAGCTTAGCATTTTACAGCTCTGATATGGCATATGGGTGCATTTATAGTGTAATTTTGCTAGCTTTACTTATATTGACACTGATATTGTTGATGCTGTCCTTGTACAAGGACTACTTGCGAATAGTTACGTATTTCCTTGGTTTACTTATTTCTGGATTTGTAGTTTCTTTCATGTATCTATCATTTTCTACAGTTACTTTTGTCGTTTACGGGTTATTTCAGGATTGTGCAGTTTAATGTACGCTCCGACTGACCAGTGAAAATCATGGAATATTTAAGTAAGGATTTTGTTTATAAAAAGTATTTTTGTACAACTTAGAGTGGAAATTCCTTACTGTATACTTTGGGTATATGACAATGGATGTATCTGCTGGTTTCATCAAATGATTATTGTAAATTCACTTGAAGAGTATTGTCTTTGTTCTTACTATTTTAATCTGCCTTTGTATTGCATGGTTGGTAAGTTGATAATGCTATCATTACTGTTCATGCATACAGACCTGAAGCTGGTGTATTGAAGTACAGAAACTGGAAGCCATGTTATAAATAATATCGCAAGGACAGCTGTAGGTGTTCCATTTTATTGCATATAGCAAACTGTTCCTCGCAGCTCGCGTTGCGCCAGTGAACCACACAATGGTGCTTTCGTCTAGAAGCTGTAGCATCCTCCAACAAACTGTAAAAATTAATTGTAGCTTTTTCTCGCTTTGACCCCCACAAAAAGTGTATAATGAAAAAGATAGTTACCTACTACATTTCGGTTGTTGGTTTGCTAAAAATTTCGCGTCATACGTGAATTTTTAATGTATTACTTCACTTTACTCACTCTATTGGCCATAAAGTTTGCACACATTATCGGCATTTACTGTTGAAGCCAACTATAAAATTATGTTTTTGTACGACATATAGTTTAGGGTGATACGGCGTGGTAAATGTTGAGTAGTACGAGAAAACAACTTTTCTTAAAAGCTTAAATATTTCTCTATTCCAATAGCAGAGAATTTTCATTGAATTAAAAAATGTCAGAACTGAACTGGTGATGGCTCGAGGAAACCCGAGTTCACAAGTAGAATAGTTTGCTGCAAACTTGATAGTACGATGTATGTATCACTGCATAAATACCTCGTGCGACCGTTTCGCCTCCCGACGTGATACAGAATTAGGGTAACTGCTTCTGGCCACGGCTTCCCTCGTTTCGGTTCTGCATCCCCCTCCCCCTGATGGCGACACATGGTTGTGCGAACCACGACATTATGTCACAGAAATTACAATTCTGTGGTATAAATGGAACAGCATATGAGTCGTTTAAATCATATCTAAAGAACAGGAAGCAAAAAATGTCTTTATGTAGTTTAAGTGATTTAAGGAAGTTTGCCACTTCATCTCTCTGGGATGAAACGACATTAGGTGTTCCACAGGATTCGATCGTGGGTCGCCTTCTGTTCTTGATGTATGTGCATGACCTCTCTTCTTATCTGAAACAAGAAGCTAAACTGACACTGTTTGCTGAAGATACAAGCATCATTAATCCAGTAAAAGAATCTCCGATAGAAAAAAGATACAAATAATGTCTTTGAAAAAGTTATTAATTGGTTTTCTGCGAATGGGCTTGCTCTGAACTTTGCAAAAACACAGTACATCAAATTTTCTGCTGTAAGGAATACAGTTCCTACAATAAATATAACAAATCAACTGAAGTCAGTAGCCAGGGTAGAGCATACTAAGTTTTTGGGTGTGCGTATAGACGGGAATCTTAATAGGAAAATTCATATTTTGGATCTCCTAAAGCGACTGGTTCAGCAACTTTGGCAATCAAAATAATTGCCAGTTTTGAGGATATAGAAATTACTTTGCATACTTTCACTCTTATACAGAATAATATTGTGTGGTACCTCAGCACTTAAGCAAAAAGTATTCAGTGCTCAAAAGAAAGTGGTGAGAACAATGTGTGGGGCTCCTAGTTGCACATCTTGTAGGCATCTCTTTTAAGGGTTAGGAATTCTTAAAACAGCCTCACAGTACATTTACTCAGTAATGAAATTAGTTCTCAACAACATGGACCAGTTTAAAACCAACAGTGACATTCGTGATTATAATACCAGAAGAGACAAACTTATATTATCCTCTATTTAACATATCTTTGGCACAGAAAGAAATAAAATATGCTGTTGCAAAACTTCTCGATAATTTTCCAGATGAAATAAAAAGTGACAGACAGCAGTAATAGTTTCAAAAATAAATTATCATACAACTCCTCCTACAGCATAGACGAATTCTTGAATAGGAATAAAAACATCTGTAGGTATTATATATGAATTTTGTGCCATTTAAGGGAATGGGATAGCTAATAAAAATGTTAAGCTTAAAAAAGGAACCTTGATTCATATGTGCATTTCTTATACACTCGACACGTTCCACATCATAACGGTTGCCGTAAAATTGATCAGTGGAACACGTGGCCGTCTTCGCATGTGGTTTTCTCCGAACTACTGGTCCAAAATGTCTTTCTAGCGCTATTTAGAACAGGGAAGCACATCCACTTACTCGCACGATACCCTTTTTCCAGACAATAAAAACGAGAGTTTTAAATGTCTCGTCTCATTAGCTGGACTGTGTACGTGGCTCCGCATTCTTGTGCCGCGACTGCAAGCTATGACTGAGCAAAGGGTGCCATTTGAGCCCTTTATAGGTTTAAAATGGTTTACAAGCAGACATGTGTCGCTGCTGACTGTGTGGCTTTTGCGCTTCTGGATAATTTTCAAAAATTACATCCTCTTAGCCTATGAAGAGCCAAAATATTACTTTCTTAGCAAAGTTTCTTATTCTTCAGCGAAAGTTAGTGTTGTAAAGTATTATGGAGTTTTAAGCTGTTATTAATAAAGCTCCTCTCGGTTTACTACATACATAAGTAGTTAGGTCCTAAAAATGTAAAACATGCATCTGAGAACATTAATGTAGCTGAATTCTTCCTTATAGGAATCCTGTGCAATGCACAAGTAAGCACTGTCTGTATAACGTGCAAACTTGTGTGGATATGTTGAAAACAAGAGACTGTATGATACGACTGCGCCGGCCGCGGTGGTCTCGCGGTTCTAGGCGCGCAGTCCGGAACCGCTCGACTGCTACGGTCGCAGGTTCGAATCCTGCCTCGGGCATGGATGTGTGTGATGTCCTTAGGTTGGTTAGGTTTAACTAGTTCTAAGTTCTAGGGGACTGATGACCTAAGATGTTAAGTCCCATAGTGCTCAGAGCCATTTTGATACGACTGCAAGACACAAGTATATTAATTCATCATCTGAAGGGGGGCGACATGGTTCTACCTCACGTCCGCAGCTCGTAGTCCCGCGGTTGCGTTCTCGCTTCCCGAGCACGGGGTCCCGGGTTCGATTACCGGCGGGGTCAGGGATTTTCACCTGCCTCGAGATGACTGGATGTTTGTGTTGTCCTCATCATTTTCATCATCATTCCTGAAAAGTGGCGAGACTGGACTGAGCAGAGATTTGGAATTTGTATGGGCGAGGCGAGCTCTGTTTGTCTCCCCTATATTTACGAGTATAGGGTACTATGTTAGAAACAAAACTGCCACATAAGGTAGAATCACAAATTAACAGTATAGAGGCCTACAAAATTCATAGAGAGAATGCGGAAGTCCATTAGCGACGGAGATATTAAAAGGTAACAGCGTACATTATTCATGAAACATTAGTGTAACGGGGAAGGAAATACTTTTTATTCATACGTTTGGGCTTTGGCTACACAATCAAAGACAACTGTCCAGTACATACTCTCCAGCACTCGAAGATGGCGCTCGACTGAAAGCTACAAAACATGTGACTTCCTTCAGCCAAGGAAGACTACATAAGGTTCAAAGTACAGATTACGAAAGATTGAGCGAATACCCTTGCCCTTGTGGATACGAATCTCAGAAAAACTAAGTTCCAGTTCACACTAGCTATCAACAAAACGAGCGAATTTACCATGTATGAATGACACGTCGCAAGAATAGTGAAGTTATGCAAAAAATTATGCGATCAATGCGTTGCCTAAGCGCAAGAGAGTCGTGTGACCTCACCAATTAAAGCTGCATGCGGGTCTGTCAAAATCGGCGTCCGCCCGGCTCTGAAGATTGAACACTACCACTGCTCAGCCAAAGCCCTGATTGGTTGCCACTCCCAAACAGTATGACAGACATCAGTCACCATGCCGCGCGATTTCCCTAAAGTACTTCAGGGAAAATGCCGAGGGTGGTTGCTTCTATAAGGCCACAATTGACTTCCTGTCCCATCATCAAACTAGACCTGTAAGGATGTAAATGCCTGTGTACATGAATTGTAATTTTTGTTGTCCTCAAACTGTAAGATCATGAAATATCCAGTATACTTGATAAAACTACTACTACTAAACTTGACACATCGCACCGCGGCAAGAGAAGTGACACAAGTCAGAAAACGGTAATTTTTAGTTTGTCACCGAAAAATGCGTGTAGCGCCCCAACTTGCGCGAAAAATGTCATATCTTTATCCCGCAATATTCGTCCACTTCGGGGCAGATGTCAATTTTGTTGCAGGTTACCACATGATGCGCCACGGCAAGAACAATTCACTTCAGCATTGCTAGTGGCAGGTGTACCTGTGTCATTCACGAAGACTGCCACATCTGAGTTGTGAAACTTTTCATGCATAAGATAAGTGAATGTAATTGTTAATATCATTGGTTATTACAATGTCAGTGTTTATACAGTGCCAGTATTTACATTACGAAGTCCTTCAAACACGCAACCACGTCTGAAGGAGCAGATATTGTTTTGGTGGTTACAGCTGTTGTAAAAGAACTTATGTGCGTTGCATCATACAAGAAAAGACTGGACGTTCCTGCTGTAGAGAATGTTAATACTGAATCACTTTTCTCGACAAAAGGTGTTCCTACATTATATGTACAAGCCCATTTATGATTCTATGATTTCTTAAATTGTGTTCCTTAATTTTTACCTAATTGGTTTTCCGTACTAAGAAGTATTAATTTTCATAAATTACAATCTTGCATCTTCCAAAAACAGCAATTTAAACTTCTTTTCATTTTTTATTTTAACTTAAGCACTACTTTTATGTGATGGAGGTTCGAAGTCGTAGTATATTACACTAAGTAAATGTACTGTATACATATATTATTTGTGGTGGACCAGTGGCAAAATATTACATGAAGGAACATAACAGAAACAAAATGCCGGCCGCGGTGGTCTAGCGGTTCTAGGCGCGCAGTCCGGAACCACGTGACTGCTACGGTCGAAGGTTCGAATCCTGCCTCGGGCATGGATGTGTGTGATGTCCTTAGTTAGGTTTAAGTAGTTCTAAGTTCTAGGGGACTGATGACCACAGTAGTTAAGTCCCATAGTGCTCAGAGCCATTTTGAAGAAACAAAATAGTTTTTGGAAAAGAAAGGGAAGTTGCACAACTCAAAGAATTAATTAATAATTAATTGATAACGGCTCATATTCGACGGGAACAGAACTAGACGTCTATATTGCTGATGCATAGACTATAATGAAATTTACGGCAAAATCATTTACTTGAAATTTTAACGGCGCTTATACTAGTGTGGACCAGAAAATAGACAATATTAAAGCAACAAAATAACATACCGTTACAGTTCTCGCACGGGGGGGGGGGGGTTATTTTTAAGTGACAACCATTACCAACCATGCAAAGTCGATGACACTGAACTGCTGACCGAACTAAAGCTGTCAGCGTTGTTGGTGTGATAGCCACAGAGGAACATCGGTGGTTTCTGGTCAGTGTAGCCGGATTCTGTTCATAAACTTAATTTTTCGAGATTCCCCGTAGGTAGAAGTCAAGAGATGTACAGCATGGAGATCTTGATGGGAATTTAACATCTCCTTTTCGATGTATCCATCTTCCAGGTAGATTTTCATCTAAGTGGGCTCTGACATTTCTGTGGTAGTGAGGCGGAGCCACATCTTGTTGTCGATGAAATCTTTCATTTCGAAACACCTCTCGGATGGCAGGTAAAATCGATGTTTGCAACATATGAAGATACACCAGTTACGGTACCTTCAAAGAAGAATGGGCCAATAAAACCGCGCCATGACAGACCACACCACACATTAACACCCAGTAGATAAACATGTTTGTCCACGCGAACGTGACGATATTCAGGGGCCCAATACACGTCGTTGTGGCTGTTCACAGTACAGTTGTTTGAATGGCGCCTCGTCAGAACAGATAACCATCCCAGTAGATTATCCATGCCTTCAGACCACTCACAGTACTCCATCCTTCGACCCGTGTCGCCCTCGTTAATAGCTTGCAGTAATCTTTCCACTTTGCAACCTTCAGAATTCTCCGTACGATTGATCGGCATGCCCCGCTTTCGCGTGCACCCTGCTCCACAGATTTTTGAGGTGAACTAGTCAAATGTTGCAACACAGCAGCGCTAGAAGCTGGAATTATTTATGTTTTTGGTCGGCCAGACATACCGAACAGACCTCAGGCTTCAGATTTATCCCGAATACGATATTGTTGTAATGTTGGTGGCACAGTTCCGTACACATTACGCCATTGCTGTTGTACTTCCATCACTTTTTCATGCTTCCAGTATCGCGGCCTTGCGTTGCACAGACGACAATTTTACCTCGTTCAATGCCGCACAGTGCACTGTCATCTGCTGGAAAACGCCCGCCAAGATCTACTGAGAAAACAATGGGCTACGCTACCGCGGAAAATTGCGACTATGTCGTCTTGTTTCAAAGATGTTAACTATCAAAGAGTGTCTGCATTTTTATGGACACCTCGGTGTTTCAATGTGTGTTACAGATTTCTTTAAGTTGGTTTATCTAAAGAAGTGCATTTTTGAGTTGTCCTTCCTCTTGCTGGTGCACGATATGTAAATCTCTGGACCAAGGAATCTTAACTGGCACTGCTTTTTTGTTTTTTGTCATCAGTCTACTGACTGGTTTGATGCGGCCCGCCACGAATTCCTTTTCTGTGCTAACCTCTTCATCTCAGAGTAGCACTTGCAACCTACATCCTCAATTATTTGCTTGACGTATTCCAATCTCTGTCTTCCTCTAGAGTTTTTGCCCTCTACAGCTTCCTCTAGTACCATGGAAGTCATTCCCTCATGTCTTAGCAGATGTCCTATCATCCTGTCCCTTCTCCTTATCAGTGTTTTCCACATATTCCTTTCCTCTCCGATTCTGCGTATAACCTCCTCATTCCTTACCTTATCAGTCCACCTCATTTTCAACATTCGTCTATAGCACCACATCTCAAATGCTTCGATTCTCTTCTGTTCCGGTTTTCCCACAGTCCATGTTTCACTTCCATACAGTGCTGTACTCCAGACGTACATCCTCAGAAATTTCTTCCTCAAATTAAGGCCGGTATTTGATACTAGTAGTCTTCTCTTGGCCAGAAATGCCTTTTTTGCCATAGCGAGTCTGCTTTTGATGTCCTCCTTGCTCCGTCTGTCATTGGTTATTTTACTGACTAGGTAGCAGAATTCCTTAACTTCATTGACTTCGTGACCATCAATCCTGATGTTAAGTTTCTCGCTGTTCTCAATTCTACTACTTCTCATTACCTTCGTCTTTCTCCGATTTACTCTCAAACCATACTGTGTACTCATTAGACTGTTCGTTCCATTCAGCAGATCATTTAATTCTTCTTCACTTTCACTCAGGATAGCAATGTCATCAGTGAATCGTATCATTGATATCCTTTCACCTTGTATTTTAATTCCACTCCTGAACCTTTCTTTTATTTCCATCATTGCTTCCTCGATGTACAGATTGAAGAGTAGGGGCGAAAGGCTACAGCCTTGTCTTACACCCTTCTTAATACGAGCACTTCGTTCATGATCGTCCACTCTTATTATTCCCTCTTGGTTGTTGTACGTATTGTACAGGGTTATTACAAATGATTGAAGCGATTTCACAGCTCTACAATAACTTTATTATTTGAGATATTTTCACAATGCTTTGCACACACATACAAAAACTCAAAAAGTTTTTTTAGGCATTCACAAAAGTTCGATATTTGCCCCTTTAGTGATTCGGCAGACATCAAGCCGATAATAAAGTTCCTCCCACACTCGGCGCAGCATGTCCCCATCAATGAGTTCGAAAGCATCGTTGATGCGAGCTCGCAGTTCTGGCACGTTTCTTGGTAGAGGAGGTTTAAACACTGAATCTTTCACATAACCCCACAGAAAGAAATCGAATGGGGTAAAGTTGGGAGAGCGTGGAGGCCATGACATGAATTGCTGATCGTGATCTCCACCACGACCGGTCAATCGGTTTTCCAATCTCCTGTTTAAGAAATGCCGAACATCATGATGGAAGTGCGGTGGAGCACCATCCTGTTGAAAGATGAAGTCGGCGCTGTCGGACTCCAGTTGTGGCATGAGCCAATTTTCCAGCATGTCCAGATACACGTGTCCTGTAACGTTTTTTTCGCAGAAGAAAAAGGGGCCGTAAACTTTAAACCGTGAGATTGCACAAAACACGTTAACTTTTGGTGAATTGCGAATTTGCTGCACGAATGCGTGAGGATTCTCTACCGCCCAGATTCGCACATTGTGTCTGTTCACTTCACCATTAAGAAAAAATGTTGCTTCATCACTGAAAACAAGTTTAGCACTGAACGCATCCTCTTCCATGAGCTGTTGCAACCGCGCCGAAAATTCAAAGCGTTTGACTTTGTCATCGGGTGTCAGGGCTTGTAGCAATTGTAAATGGTAAGGCTTCTGCTTTAGCCTTTTCCGTAAGATTTTCCAAACCGTCGGCTGTGGTACGTTTAGCTCTCTGCTTGCTTTATTCGTCGACTTCCGCGGGCTACGCGTGAAACTTGCCCGCACGCGTTCAACCGTTTCTTCGCTCACTGCAGGCCGACCCGTTGATTTCCCCTTACAGAGGCATCCAGAAGCTTTAAACTGCGCATACCATCGCCGAACGGAGTTAGCAGTTGGTGGATCTTTGTTGAACTTCGTCCTGAAGTGTCGTTGCACTGTTATGACTGACTGATGTGAGTGCATTTCAAGCACGACATACGCTTTCTCGGCTCCTGTCGCCATTTTGTCTCACTGCGCTCTCGAGCGCTCTGGCGGCAGAAACCTGAAGTGCGGCTTCAGCCGAACAAAACTTTGAGTTTTTCTACGTATCTGTAGTGTGTCGTGACCATATGTCAATGAATGGAGCTACAGTGAATTTATGAAATCGCTTCAATCATTTGTAATAGCCCTGTATATGACCTGTCTCACCCTATAGCTTACCCCTACTTTTTTCAGAATCTAGAACAGCTTGCACCATTTTATATTTTCGAACGCTTTTTCCAGGTCGACAAATCCTATGAACGTGTCTTGATTTTTCTTTAGCCTTGCTTCCATTATTAGCCGTAACGCCAGAATTGCCTCTCTCGTCCCTTTACTTTTCCTAAAGCCAAACTGATCGTCACCTAGCGCATTTTCAATTTTCTTTTCCATTCTTCTGTATATTATTCTTGTAAGCAGCTTCGATGCATGAGCTGTTAAGCTGATTGTGCGATAATTCTCGCACTTGTCAGCTCTTGCCGTCTTCGGAATTGTGTGGATGATGCTTTTCCGAAAGTCAGATGGTATGTCGCCTGACTCATATATTCTACACACCAACGTGAATAGTCGTTTTGTTGACACTTCCCCCAATGATTTTAGAAATTCTGATGGAATGTTATCTATCCCTTCTGCCTTATTTGACCGTAAGTCCTCCAAAGCTCTTTTAAATTCCGATTCTAATACTGGATCCCCTATCTCTTCTAAATCGACTCCTGTTTCTTCTTCTATCACATCAGACAAATCTTCATCCTCATAGAGGCTTTCAATGTATTCTTTCCACCTATCTGCTCTCTCCTCTGCATTTAACAGTGGAATTCCCGTTGCACTCTTAATGTTACCACCGTTGCTTTTAATGTCACCAAAGGTTGTTTTGACTTTCCTGTATGCTGAGTCTGTCCTTCCGACAATCATATCTTTTTCGATGTCTTCACATTTTTCCTGCAGCCATTTCGTCTTAGCTTCCCTGCACTTCCTATTTATTTCATTCCCCAGCGACTTGTATTTCTGTATTCCTGATTTTCCTGGAACATGTTTGTACTTCCTCCTTTCATCAATCAACTGGAGTATTTCTTCTGTTGCCCATGGTTTCTTCGCAGCTACCTTCTTTGTACCTATGTTTTCCTTCCCAACTTCTGTGATGGCCCTTTTTAGAGATGTCCATTCCTCTTCAACTGTAATGCCTACTGCGCTATTCCTTATTGCTGTATCTATAGCGTTAGAGATCTTCAAACGTATCTCGTCATTCCTTAGTACTTCCATATCCCACTTCTTTGCGTATTGATTCTTCCTGACTAATGTCTTGAACTTCAGCCTACTCTTCATCACTACTATATTGTGATCTGAGTCTATATCCGCTCCTGGGTACGCCTTACAATCCAGTATCTGATTTCGGAATCTCTGTCTGACCATGATGTAATCTAATTGAAATCTTCCCGTATCTCCCGGCCTTTTCCAAGTATACCTCCTCCTCTTGTGATTCTTGAACAGGGTATTCGCTATTACTAGCCGAAACTTGTTACAGAACTCAATTAGTCTTTCTCCTCTTTCATTCCTTGTCCCAAGCCCATATTCTCCTGTAACCTTTTCTTCTACTCCTTCCCCTACGCCCTCAGGGGGCTCAGCATTCGTTTGCTGGGTACGGGCTTGGCGAACCCGGGGTCCTCGAGCTGTGGACTGGTGTGCGCCGCCAGTCTGCAGATACCGTAAGCTCTGGGCATGCTTCAGCGACCACCGTGTGGCGCAACGGTGGAACGTTGTGTGTCGTAGGGACCGGGGATCTTGGCTTGATTGCCTGGATCGCGAGGACGGTACATACCTCTATAAAAAAAACCTTCAATCTTAAGGTGTGCTGCGCGCCGACAAGATGCATGGCTGTTGAGGTGGCACAGTCGCTAGCGGGCAACCTCTGGGGAAGCTGCCGCACCTCAGTTGTTCAAGGCTTATCCAGGCATGCGGGGCCCTGTCTGGATGGACATTCCCTAGCTGCTCGTGGGACGACCATGGATACCACGAATTCTTCCTCTTTTCCTCCTCCTAATTTTACGCTGGCCAGTGGGATGGGTGGACCGCTGGTAGGCACTACCGCCCAATCCAACAAGAGGGCTCGGTTAGCCAGTCCTCCTGACTCGGCGTCAGCAAACGTACAGCAGTTCAGAGTAACAGAGCACATACTGACAACCAGAATGTGTTTTTAATAATAAAAAGGAAAGAGGGTTCCTTTGAAAAGGTTTCGCCATTCTATATCCAAAAGGGTCTAGAAGGAATAGCTGGCACTTTAAAATCAGTGAAGCGTTTACGGAATGGGACACTGCTTGTTGAAACATCAACTGCTCAGCAAGCAGTTAACCTTCAAACAGCTAAAAGCTTGGGGGAATACACGATCGATACAGAGCTTCACAGCACCCTGAACTCCAGTAAGGGTGTTGTTTCCTGTAGGGATCTTGTTGACATTCCTGTAGAAGAATTAAAGAGTGAGTGGGCTCAGGAGGGAATAGTTGACGTTCAGAACATCATGAAAAGGGTGGATGGGAACCTGGTGAAATCTGACTCCTTCATTCTTACTTTCAATACCCCCAAACTCCCAGAACACGTCAAGGCAGGATTTCTTCGACTAAACGTCCGGTCGTATGTCCCAAACCCAATGCGCTGTTTTAAGTGCCAGCGTTTTGGGCATACAACTCTAGGGTGTAAAGGAGAAGCGATGTGTGGCAACTGCAGTAAGGCTGTCCATGACGGAATTGACTGTTCGTCGCCTGTCAGATGTATAAACTGTTCTGAAAGCCACCCTGTTTGGAGTAGGGACTGTAGAATCTTCCTAGAGGAACGTAAAATACGAGAAATAAAAACAACTAAGCGTATCCCCTACAGTGAAGCCAAAAAGATCTTTAAGGCCATGCAGCCACCCACATTCGTTACGTCTTTTGCTTCCATTGTTCAGAAGCCGCCTCTAAAAGTCGATGCATCTACACAGACGGAGGTTGTTAGTGTTGGCACGAACACCTGCACGTGTCAGTGCACTTTCAAGGCAGCAAGTGTATCAGAGCCTGTAGCCCCTCCTCGAACAGCAGAGAAAGGTACAGTAGCTAACATTGAAGAGCCCCAGGCATCTCCGATTGCTGAGGCTGTTCCAAAGCCCAGCGTGGTCATAAACACCCCTGCTACAGTTCTAGCAAAGCCGCCTAAACAAAGGAAAGCACACATCAAGCAGCACCAACAGATTAAATCGGCTGGTAAACCCTCGGATCATGTTACTGTGGTCCCACTAGATGCTTCATCAGACTCTTCCCCAGAGCTGATGGAGTCTGAGAATATGGGGCAATCATCTCGCCCCAAGACTGAGCCTCCACCCGCTGCAGTCTCCCCACCTCGGCGGAAAGAGAGGCAGAAAATACAACCACCGTGATTGCTCCCATATTGCAATGGAACCTGCAAGGGTTCAGTACACATGTGGAGGAACTACATCTATTGATTCAGGATAGACCTATGTGTGTATGTCTGCAAGAGACAAATTTCAGTGAAACATACACCCCTGAGCTACGTGGTTATCTCCTCCATAAAAAGGACGACCTGAGTGGACAGAGAGCTCGAGGAGGAGTAGGTATCTTCGTCAACACCGACGACTACCACTCCTCGCCTCTCTCCCTCACGACGAATTTACAGGCAGTTGCAATATTAGTACATGTGCGTCATATGCTAACAGTATGTTCGCTTTACCTGCCCCCACATGATGTGCTCGACGAAGAGGCTCTCAGTGATCTTCTTACACAGCTCCCCCACCCCTTCATCCTCTGTGGTGATTTTAATGCACACAATGTGCTTTAGGGCTCTGTGAGTACTTGCCCCAGGGTTAGAGCAATCGAGAGGCTTCTTCTGTCTTCCAGTGCCTATTTGCTAAATACAGGTCAAAGCACGCATTTTTGCATTGCAACTGGGTCGTTCTCTGCCATTGATCTATCGCTTTGCTCTCCAGCCATCGCCCACACTGCTGCATGGGAAGTAGTTGATGACTTACACGGCAGCGATCACTTCCCCATCTGGATTCACCTGCCACATGCAGTGGAACCGGAAAGGAAACCGCCTCGATGGGTGCTCCGTAGAGCCAACTGGGCACTGTATAGTCAGCTAGCCCAGTTTGAACATCGGGTCAGTGTCCAGGAATGGGTGAATCATATTACTGAAGTGATCCACCGCGCCAGTGAAGCGTCCATCCCACAGTCCATGGGACAACCGAAGCGGCAGCCTGTCCCTTGGTGGAGCGACGAATGCCGCTCTGCAGTCAGGGCTAGGCGGGCAGCTCTGCGTAGGTTCAAATGCCGGCCAACTGTAGAGAACCTTGCAGCCTTTCGGATGGCGAGGGCAAAGTGTCGTCGGATTATACGAGAGAGCAAGAAGAGGTCGTGGCAGCAGTTCCTGAACACCATTAATCGTTCTACACGAAGTTCCATTGTATGGGAGACTATAAGGAGGATTTCTGGGAGAGGTGGGAGGTGCCCTATGGCTGCTATAATGTGGAATGGTACTCTCCAAACGACCCCAAAAGATATTGCCCAGTCTATGGCGGCTTATTTTGCAGCTACAACAGCCAGTCAGAATCCAGCTTTCCAGTCCCACAGAGTGGCTGCTGAGAGGAGCAGTTTTGACTTCCGCTCACCCAATACACAAGAGTACAACTGGATTCTGCATTGTGTGGAGCTCGTGATACATCCCCTGGTCAGGATAGAATCCACTATAGCATGCTGCGGCACCTCACAGGGAGAAGTAAAGAAATCCTCCTCCGACTTTTTAATCTAGTTTGGATGTCTGGTCACTTCCCCGACTCGTGGCGTGAAGCAATTTTAATTCCTCTTTTAAAACCTGGGAAAGACCGCACGTGCCCGGGTAGTTACCGTAGTGTTGCCCTCACTAGCTACGTGGGAAAGACCTTGGAGCGGATGGTCAACCGCCGCCTTGTCTGGATGTTAGAGTCCAGACAACTCCTTAGTCGCTTTCAGTGTGGGTTCAGGAGGTATCGCTCCACCTTTGATAACCTGGCCCTCCTGGAGGCGGCTATACAACAGGCTTTCCTGCGCCAGCATCACCTGTTGGGAATATTTTTTGACATTGAAAAGGCATACGACACTACTTGGAGGTATCTTATCATCAGGCAGCTCCACGAATGGGGTTTTCGTGGATGTCTTCCCAATTTTATTCGGTCCTTCCTGTCGCCACGTTATTTTCGGTACCGAGTCGGAGACGTACTGTCTAGTCGCTTTGAACAAGAGAACGGTGTCCCTCAAGGTAGTGTTTTAAGTGTGACGGTCTTTGCTATTGTTATTAACAGTATTACGTCTGTTGTGAAAAGTCCTATGCAGTGTTCCTTGTTTGTGGACGATTTCTCTGTATTTTGCTCTTCTTCAAGCCTTGCAACGACGACTCGTCAGTTGCAACTCACTCTGCGACGTTTGGATGAATGGGCACAGAAGAGTGGTTTTAAGTTTTCAACTGATAAGTCGGTGTGTGTTCTTTTTAACCGTTCTCGTTCCATTTTTGACTTGCCTGAGTTGAGGATGAGGGACACCGTTCTGAATTTTAAAGACACGGTGAAGTTTCTGGGCCTCACTTTTGATTCTAAGCTTACGTGGCTGCCACACATTAAGAAACTGAAAAAACGGTCTCTTAAGGCGCTGTCTATTTTAAAATGTCTTAGTCACCACACATGGGGAGCAGACAGGACTTGTCTGCTCCGGTTTTACAGAGCCTTCGTGCGGTCCCGGCTTGATTATGGATGCACGGTGTATGGGTCTGCAAGACCCACTTATTTGAAGCTGTTGGATGTGGTGCACCATGAGGGGATTCGGTTGGCCACTGGGGCGTTCAGAACCAGTCCCATACCGAGCCACTGTGCAGAGGCAGGTGAACCGCCACTTCACCTCCGGCGGCGTCTACTAATGGTGCGCCAGGCCTATCAAACATTATCCACACCGTACACACCTGCATACCACACTGTTGCTCGGCCTCCACTGGAAAGGCTTTTTCGCAACCGGCAACGAGCAACAAGGCCCTATGGGATTCGTGCAAAGGATTACATCTTAGAGATGGGTGTGGCCGGTTTTAATGTTTCACGTCGGGGTTGGAGCAGATATCCACCTTGGCTCCTCCAGAGGCCCACACTGATTTTAGATTTGGCAAATTTTAAGAAAGACAGTACATCAGATTTTACTTTCAAATCTTTGTATTTTAACATTTTAGACAGGCATCATGATTTCACAGTAGTCTACACTGATGGATCCCAACAGGGGGATTTTCTTGGCTGCTCAGTCGTGTTCCCTGACCGTGTCATCAGGATTCGCCTTCCCCAGGAATACACTGTTTTTTCCGCAGAACTTCACGCGATCCTGAAGGCATTGGAGCAGATACGGTTTACTCAGGGCAAACACTTCCTAATTTGCTCTGACTCACTGAGCGCACTACAGTCACTGCAGAACCTGTACCCAGCGGAGAAGTTGGAACAGCTGATTTACGACCAACTGTACATCCTCCAACGACAGGGCAAGCAAGTGTCCTTTTGCTGGGTGCCAGGGCATGTGGGCATACGGGGAAATGAACAAGCTGACAGAGCTGCCAAGGACGCCTGCAGGTTACCGGAGGTGACACAATGTTCTATTCCTTTGCAAGGTGTCGTTTCTGTGCTGCGGCGGAAGTATATGCAATTGTGGGAGGAGGAATGGCTGGCGGTGAAGGGAAAATAAGCTGCGGTTGGTGAAACCCACCATCCAGCCGTGGTGTTCCTCCTGCCGGTCACCAAGGCGTGACGAAGTGACCCTTACACGTCTTCGCATAGGGCACTGTCCTCTTACGCATGCCTTCTTACTACGGCGAGAGGAACCCCCTCTGTGTGATGCCTGTGGCGTACGAATCACTGTACGCCACATTTTAGTTGAATGTGATTTATATCGTTTTGTCAGGGCGGAAGTTAATATTAGTGGGGATCTGCCCTCGATTTTAGCCGATGACGAGGCGAGTGTCAAGAAAGTTTTAAGGTACTGTGATGTTTGTGGGCTTCAGCCAAAAATTTTAGGTTGGAATTTTTAGTGTGTTGCCGAGTGGCTTACCACTCCTTTTTATTCTTGTAATAGGCCAGTTCCAAACATGTGCTATGTGTTTCATTTTAACCCCTTCCCCTCCGTTCTCTTGCAGTTCTTCTCATTATGTGCTGCTTTCCTCTTTGCTACTGTTGACGTGCAAGCTGCCTCTGTAGACTTTCACCTATAATTTTAATCCTATTTTTGCACTTGCTGCATTTTAGTGACACTCATCCGTTGTTGTTTCCGTTCGGGCGCTAAAGACTACACTGTTGAGCGCCCATAACACCATATCCACCACCACCTTCCCCTACAACTGCATTCCAGTCGCCCATGACTATTAGATTTTCGTCCCCCTTTACATACTGCATTATCCTTTCAATATCCTCATACACTTTCTCTATCTGTTCATCTTCAGCTTGCGACGTCGGCATGTATACCTGAACTATCGTTGTCGGTGTTGGTCTGCTGTCGATTCTGATTAGAACAACCCGGTCACTGAACTGTTCACAGTACCACACCCTCTGCCCTACCTTCCTATTCATAACGAATCCTACACCTGTTATACCATTTTCCGCTGCTGTTGATATTACCCGATACTCATCTGACCAGAAATCCTTGTCTTCCTTCCACTTCACTTCACTGACCCCTACTATATCTAGATTGAGCCTTTGCATTTCCCTTTTCAGATTTTCTAGTTTCCCTACCACGTTCAAGCTTCTGACATTCCACGCCCCGACTCGTAGAACGTTATCCTTTCGTTGATTATTCAATCTTTTTCTCATGGTAACCTGCCCCTTGGCAGTCCCCTCCCGGAGATCCGAATGGGGGACTATTCCGGAATCTTTTGCCAATGGAGAGATCATCATCACACTTCTTCAATTACAGGCCACATGTCCTGTGGATACACGTTACGTGTCTTTAATGCAGTGGGTTCCATTGCCTTCTGCATCATGTCGTTGATCATTGCTGATTCTTCCGCCTTTAGGGGCAATTTCCCACCCCTAGGACAAGAGAGTGCCCTGAACCTCTATCCGCTCCTCCGCCCTCTTTGACAAGGCCGTTGGCAGAATGAGGCTGACTTCTTATGCCGGAAGTCTTCGGCCGCCAATGCTGATTATTTATCAAAATTTAGGCAGTGGCGGGGATCGAACCCGGGACCGAAGACGTTTCGATTATGAATTAAAGACGCTACCCCTAGACCACGTGTACTGCTTAAAACGTGAATATCCCGAGATTTAAATTGCTGCTCATGTTTCGTTCCTACAGCTATGCGTGTATTCAGTGTTAAGATCTGTTGTTTCAGGAAATTTTCTGCCTTTTAAAAATCTACTAGTCTACTGCTAAAAAGCAAATAAAAGGGCAAAATTTTTTTGTCTGTTCGTTCAAAGTAATTTTTGTTTTGAGCAATGTTCGTACACCGCTAGATAAACTCCCATTTCTTCAGATATTAAGTTTTGAACATCCCTTCTGTGAATTCCTTACCCCAGAGACTTTTACCAGGTCCAAGTGTTGAAGTTACTGTTAAGTTTTTTCCCTTGCATGAATGTCATTTAAAACCTCTGTTTATCCATACATATTATAGAATGTGTGTGTGTGTGTGTGTGTGTGTGTGTGTGTGTGTGTGTGTGTGTGTGTGTGTGTGTGTGTGTGTGTGTGTGTTCCACATTCGCTCCAAAACCACAAGACCGATTTCAACCAAATTTGTATACATATCACTTGTTATCAAGCAACAATTTTTTTTAGTGTATGAACCACCAATCTATTATATTTCAGGACCTTTGACGTCATAATGACATGCGTGAAAAATTGCCGCATGTTGCATGACGTTTAAATTTATTACTTCTGTGCTGCTAGCTCTACTAATAATAAATTTCGCAGATAGTATCTACATACGGCGCTAAATACACCTACAACATCGTGGTACCGCAGTTCAGGAGGACTGCAGCATTGTGCGGGTCGTTTAAATTTATTACTCCTTTGCTACTAACTCTATTCGTCGTATCTCCTGGACATCTGACTATAAGTACTGTTTATAATTAAGTAAACATTACAGAGAATTTGTATTTTATACATTTTCTTACTGTACTAATACGTTTATGCATTATGCACATTTCTTTGTATGACTATTTCATAATTTCAAAGGAGTATTCACGAATACATCGAACTGAAATTTTTTCAGCATTTTTTTTTCGTTCTATGTCTTATTTCCCTACAATGTTGTCAAAAATAAGTGTCCAGTGGCTCGTTAGTTTCTTCGTTCAGGATGAGTAAAGTG
The DNA here is from genome assembly GCF_023898315.1 of Schistocerca nitens. Taxonomy (NCBI): domain Eukaryota; kingdom Metazoa; phylum Arthropoda; class Insecta; order Orthoptera; family Acrididae; genus Schistocerca; species Schistocerca nitens. The sequence continues at coordinate 242,116,982 of NC_064620.1, read as the reverse complement.
GAACCATGGTACTACTATTGCTTAGAAAACATGGGTAACAATGACTGACTGCTTGCAAAGCTATGGTGTCATAGCGTTATAGAGTAATGGCGATGGTAAGGTGCCCCACTTTGCGTCAACTGTCTTGAGTTTTTGGAATTTTATGAGCGACGGATTTGAAACGGTAAATAATGTAATCGCTTATTGCTAACAATTACTCGCTTAGTGCGTTTCTCTGTCGAAGATGCGTCGTAGGTTTGCTGTTAGTTGGGCGTGGTGTATTTCTCAAACTTCAGTTAATGCGCACAAGGTTTGAAATGGTTTGGTTTCGTGACGCGGAACTCAATACTACAAAAGTGAGTGGGAAAGTGAAGCTAAATTTACGACGTAGTAGAAAGGCCGATAATTTTGCGTATTGTAAGGTGTGTGAAAGCGAAATAAACATTTCCTCGGAAAATTAATTTTTAATACACATGTACAGTAGAAAAGCAGACGCATGTGCAATGTGCTGCAAGACTGGTAGGGCTGAAACTTTTAACTTCATTTTGATTCCAGGACTCAAATGTGAGCAACAAACTTATGGAGGTGGAAATAAGACTTTGTGCAATTATAGCTGAACACACGTATCCTTCAACGTTATCGAACGTTTGTCTGCATTGCTGAAGCCAGTGTGTTGAGATCCAGAAAGTGCCAAAAAAGTTACGTGAAGTAGAGCAAGGCCGCTGCTATTGTGGAACATGTTACATGTGGTGACAGTAAAACGTTTGTAATCTGCATCACAATACTAAGTGTTCAGTAATTGTTGAGGAATCAACTAATCTCAGTAATACCTGACATTTGTGCGTTGACGCTTAAGTTAACCTAGATTTTTAGATCTCATTCCAGTAACTGAGGGCAGAGCTGTTAATCTTTACAACAGTTTTTGGCGTCAACAATGTACCATATAAGGAAAATTTAATAGATTTCGCTGCCGACGGAGCTAGTATCAGGATGGGCAAACACAACTCCCTGTCTGTCCTGTTCATAATGAAATGCATATGCCGTTCTTTCAACCTGTGCTGCTCCTATTCTTGTGCAAAACTGCCACGGTCCCCGGAAGATGTGGTTGGAGACATACTAACTTAAATTCATACTGGCGCTAAGCACATAGCTGTATTAGAATAGTACCAAGGTTTTATGAGCGTCAAGCTGCACAAATTACTACATCCAAGACAAACGAGGTGGTTGTCCATCAATCCTCTATTGTGGAGAAAATACAGTACAGTGATCCTCAAATCTATGTTCCACTTGAAAGCGGTCAACCTGTATTGCTTAGGGTTTTATATTGAGGGGTCCAGCAAATTTTGCCCCATTTCTTCTTTGCTCATCCTGTAGTTAAATCGCTGGAAGTACTGGATCCGAGAAAAATTGGTAGCTTCCAATCACTGGCCCCAGTTGCGGCGTATTTTTCAAAGTATAGTGGCTAGTTACAAACTTCAGCAATTAGTTACTAGCGTCTGCTCCGGAACACTGGAGTTGCATACAACCCTACTGTTTGAAAATCTCTGAGGTGTACGCAGACTCAAAGCCTGTATTTCCTATCCTCGCCAAATTTGTTTAGCCCTTGCTAAAGCCTAGTTTACACGACGACATTAGGTTGCGCCACTCGTTGCGTGGAATGGGTTGTACGCAAATAGTTTCATATTTGACTGTAGACACGGCGAAACCAGTGTATACTTCAGTTTCGTCGTTTTTTGGGTCCCTGAGTCGTGTCTAAAATGAAAGTTCTGACAGCGGCACGTCGCACGAGATGTGATGGAGTTAAAGTTTGTTGCCTGGAATCAGTGCACAAGAAAAAAATAAGAAACGTGTTTCGATTCGTGACTGGATGAAGAAAAGACGTCAGCTCGGTTGCTCAGCAAAAATGGTTCAAATGGCTCTGAGCATTATGGGACTTAACATCTGAGGTCATCAGTCGCCTAGAACTTAGAACTACTTAAACCTAACTAACCTAAGGACATCACACACATCCATGCCCGAGGCAGGATTGGAACCTGCGACCGTAGCTGTCGCGCGGTTCCAGATTGAAGCGCCTAGAACCGCTCGGCCACAACGGCCGGCTGTTTGCTCAGTATCCTTGCTGAAATGATGTATAATGGAAGATCCAAAAAGTTCTTTTCATTATCTTATAATGTCGTCAGAACTGTTCACATTTCTTCTAAATAGTTAATTATGCGATAAGGAATAAAGGTACTGTGATGCATTAAGCACCATCGCCAGAATTGAAATTATACATCATAATGCGTGCATAACAATCGAGAACACTTAGGATGCTATAAAATACGGTTTTAATTGGTAATGACGCTATTTCATTAGCGACAATAATTATTCGAAGCAGACCGCATTAAGGAGAGAATGGTTTGCAAACTACTCTCTTGAAGACAGATCTGTACAGTGGCAATATTTCAAAATTCTAACGTGTGAATGGGGAGCACACCAGCGACGTTTTAAATAGATGAATATTGAATAAAGAATGCAGCTTCTTGAATTTGTATAGGCTTTCCCCCTGTCAACAATATTCCTTAACAAAGAGTTAGCCAACTTAACGATGGAATTTTAGTCTTGTAGACGAGAGCATTGCCACAGCTAGAATTACACTTCTTTGTATTTTTCTTAATTCAGTTGTATATGTGCTCCTAACTCAATAAATTTTGCCCTGCAGCTCAGATATTGACGGTCTCAGCGGCAGCAATATGTGGCTTATTTTTGTAATCAGCATCACTGAAATCCCACGAACACCTATGCAAAGCATAGATATCCAAAAAGCGAACATTATTCTGCGTTCCCCACTTCATATTTCAGTTTGTCTACACTCTACGAACACACACAACCTCAAAACTCATGCAACTAGTGTCGCCGAAAGTTGGAACACGCCGAAAGTGTTTAGTTTCACCGAGTTGCGCAAACGCGCGGTGCGCATGCGCAGTGACCGGTAGTGCAGTTGCCTGCAACCTAGTGTCGTCCTGTAAACTAGGCTAAGTCATCTCCGCTCTAGCGCCGCTGTAGAAGGAATAGTTTCTGCAACTGGCTAACGAAAACCATAAGCAGAAACAAATTTTCCACCAAAACATTATGTGGGTTATTGTGCGAGCGCGCGCGCACACACACAAAGACCAATGAAAAATTCCTAGTGCTTCTTCTTTGGATTTAAGTCTGACAAACAGCCATAACAGTGCTACGTATGCCGACAATGAGGAACAATAAACACATTTTTCAATCTTCGGTGGAAAAATTTCGTAACGCCTGAAAATGGGGGTGTTTTTTATCTTTTATCTTTCATCTTACATTTTGCTTTTGTAAGGGTAATAAGCATTATTACGGGACTCTTAATACTTCTGTTTAATTATATGATTGAGTACATTGTGGCCGACAAAACAATTTTGGTAAGTTATATCTGAAATTTCTCATAAAGCACAATAATGAAAATCATGCACAGTGGCACCTATGCACGTATAATGCAGAGTCATTTGTGTGCGTTTTTATTTCATTGTAGAACAACAGTAATAATAATAATAATAATAGCATAAAAAAACGTACATACAATGCTTCTGAAACCACTGTAGTAGCAATTTCCTTTATTTAGTGCGATTTTTGGATATTCATTATTTATTTATTAATTATAATAATACAGTATTAGTATTGAGAATACGCTGGCTAGTATCTACCGCTATCCTCTGCCTTTTCAAGTTTGTACCTCCTGGTTTCGAGACCTGCATCTGCCAACACTGCGTGTATTTTGGATCTGGCATTACTAGTTACTGTTCTTCACTTGTTATTCTTCATTTGCAATTGTTATTGCAAATTCCTGTACTGAGGAAACGAATAGTCACATTTCCTAGTGTTCGTCTGTTACTAAATATTATAAAATAGTACAATCTGTCGTGAATGTCAAAGTATAACCATAGATATGATACACTGAAGCTTGTTATTAATAATGCGCAGAAAAATGAAAACATATAAAGTTAATGACTGTTAATCTTCCTGTTAAAGAGAGAATTTGCAGCTTTAAAACTTTATTTTTGATAGACATGCGGGTAAACAATCAGTGCCGATACGATTTTTACAAATGAATGTGCCTGCATGTGCAAGAACGGACATAAATGCTTGTTTTGAAAAAAATGGAAATAATTTGTTTCAGAACTGGCGATCCAGCATGGAAATCGCGGGACCTTATTGTGTTTAGACGACCTCATTGACACGGAAAAAAATGTTTCACAGCCAGTAGAGTTCTTTATTTCTATTGTTCTTCCTTCGATACTTTGAAAGGAAAACTTGTTAAGATTTGGGAATGGATTTGGGTTTGTTGCAACATATCGGAAGGATGTCTGATTGTATGATAATGGACAAAATACACACAAACACTTAACCAGATTGTTTTCCCAGATTCCATCGTCAATGGGCGAGAAACGTTGTTCAGAAGTGTTAGCGAAATCCATCGTCAATGGGCGAGAAACGTTGTTCAGAAGTGTTAGCGAAATAAGTGTTCGAAGTGCTTCACTCAATGTTCAGAATTTGTGTAGTTCCACGCCTTTATTTCGCAGAAAGACACTGAATATTTCAGTGATTCTGATTTATTACTAAGAAATGTGATCAGTAAGTTTCATAGATACATTTATCTTAAATCCTTAATTTTTAACGGTTTCAGAATAGCGAACTATAATGTCTAAACATTTCATCAACTGAGACACTCTGCGGCCGCGGTGAAATGCTGCGCTTAGAGCGCTGAGTTTCAACCAGCTGCGGTGTCCGAGCGGTTAAGGAGTTGGACTTGAAATCCAATGGGTTCTACCCGCACAGGTTCGAATCCTGTCCGCAGCGAAAATTTTTACTTTAAGTCGTGTAGTTATAAATGCAGTTGTCGATGGTTTCTGACAACTTGTTTGTATGTTCTGCCTTAGTATGCCTGGTTGAAATAGATTCCGCATGTACATAGTGCACGGGAGCCCACGTTGTGAGTTAACTTTTTTATTGACATTTTCATCATTAAGAAGTCGAGACAAATTTCACAATTTTGTAACATAGATACAATCGTCTCACATAGTCTTATTAAATTAAATCAGTCTTGAATCCGTACTTACAAACCATTGCTCGCCGCTATAAATTTCTGGCGAGATATATATACTTGCCGGTCAACTGTTGCATATGTTCAAGCCCCAGGAAAAAGTTAGTAATAGAACGATAAAAGTAACGGAAAATCCCCCGGCCCCTTTTACCATTCTAAGAGAACTACAGTTAAAAAATAATGTCGCATAATGAGATTAAACACTGTAGGACTGACAAAACATTGTCCCATAACGTATGTTTTCCTGTGGAAAGGACAGTGCATGAAGTAATTTTTATTTATTTATTTATTTATTTAGTTGCAGGCAGTGGCCTACACAACCAGATGTAAAGTTAGCAAAACATGTGACAATATTAAGTTAAAGCTACTTTTATAGGCCATACAATTTACTGAATTTTTTGGCATAGTACTTGTGAAGGAGGTTAGAAAACTGGAAGATACTCCTACACCATATTGCTGAGTCTTAGTAAATGTTCATATTCTAGTTCTGTCCTGCCCAATAAAAGAAATATTTCTTTTCTCTATTTAATCAGTGGGATCAGGAGCTATGATTATAAATGAAGCTTTTGAGTTCTAATTGATACATATATTTTTGATCACTTTCACATGCACAACGTATTCCTGATGATAATACGATAATGCTGTCGCTGTCGTAAAAAGCACTATGAGCAGTTCAGATGCGACCTCCAGGGTAAGTTCCCATTAAATGGTTTTTCGCCCTGATAATCAGTTAATCGCTCGCCAAAGAAGTGGCGAATAATTATCACCATTTGCCACGCGGTTACGGTAGTTAACATTACGGGCGGCACACAATGTAATTTCCGCGAAATCTAAACGATCCATGACTGGGTTCAGTCCTCGCAAATTCACTTCCTATTCGTACCGAAAACATGAGTTTAGTTGTAGTTCGGCTGTGACGTCATCCGAGGCAGCGCGTAAGCTGGCGTTTGACTCACGCGAATCGTACGGTGCCTGGTTGCGAAGTGAAGTCACTGCCTATCAGGCCGTATTTATACAGGGCGTACATAAAGTCAGGGAACACTTTAAATTAATAACAAGAACTAAACATTGAACAGATGTCATACACATTGCATTTTAAAGAGAATCTCTGAAAGTTTTTTTTACGAACATTAGATATGTGAACTATGAGTTACCCGGCAGACGTCAATACGGTAATCGAATTCCTGCCATACCCGTCCCAGCATGGCATCGTCGAGTGTGGCACTAGCTTCGATCGGGGAGGCCATTTCATGAAGCAGCTGTCCCCTTCTGTAGCACGGCCGATCCATCCATGCGGCAGCTCCGTGTTTGCAACTAGCGCCGGCTATCGGCAAATTACCAAACTACGCTGTGGCGGTATACGTAAAAAAAACTTCCAGGGTTTCTCTTCAAAATGGCGTATGTATATCTGTACAATGTTTGGTTTTTGTGGAATGAATAATTGAAAGTGTTCCTGGACTTAATGTACACCCTGTATATGACGCAGCGGCCGGCCAAGTGAACACCTGCCGCCATCCGCTCTATGACCAGGTAGTAGACTCTAATGACCAACTTGTCGTACACATAATATTTTATGACACTGCTGTTTATTAATTTCGAACGTTCGTGAATTTCCTGTGAAGGTACTTAAGTAGGTTTCAATCACAGAAAGTTTTAGCTCGCCTGCATTTAAACTTTGCCGTCTAGAATTTTTTGAACGGAACTGACAGTAGAACATGACCGCTGAACTACAACTTTAAGAGACCTTCTATTGATTGTTACTTACATCCGTCTTAAAACTTGTTATAGCTCCATTCTTTAATGGGTGTAATCACGTACTGTAATCAAAACTTTCTAGTATTAACAGAACTGATACTCAATCTACTACAAATAAGGACGTTTTTGCTCCAAATTTAAATTACTCGAAAACTATTAGAGATAGCTCAATGCGGTCAAATACATAGGGTTTTTTATATCGAACTGAAGCTTCGCATGAAGCCTGGATATCTAGCTTTATTATGTAGCGTCTTGCATTTTTCTCGAAAACGTGGATTCTGACCAAAATTGTGTTACGTTCCAATTGAAACTTGCAACAGTTAAATCTGACATACATTTGCACGATCTGACCAATTTTTGGATTTCTAGTTTTATTTATTTTTTCTTAAAACGATGTACTTACGAAAGATATTCATCTGATCGCTCTGAGATTTGACAATTAAACATTAATATACTGAAGCATATGTTGTCGAAGTTTGGAAAAGCAGCTTTAATTTTTAATTTCATTCTGAAATTATGGTGCAATACATGTATGCTACACACACACACGTTGTGATGACGTGGCGCTAGCATCAGTGAACTGTAACAAGTGCCGGCAGACACGCTCGCCACTATATCTCTCAAACGATACGGCGCTTGTTTCGCCACAACAGGAATAAAACGTTCGGCTGTTTTGCTGCGACGTACACAATGAGAATTGCGTTAGAAAATTAAGTTTTCAATCGTCTGATGAAAGAAGCAAGGTATGCTATCGCATCTTGCGTACGTCAACAAAGTGAACTAGTATTGAAATGTCAAAGAAACAGAACTGAATGGATGTGTACCTCCATGCAGAAAGACCTCTTGTTTTATTAGGCTGTCAGTACATTAGTCTCACTGTAGTTTACACATTTTTCCACTTGGAGACCTTACCTATGACGCGTCATTTACTTTGTGGCCAATAACAGCAATTTACACGGTAAAAATAAAAAAGATATAATTTTTTAAACATTTTCCAGCGTTGTGGAATACTGTAAATGTGATTAAGGAAATGGTCTCAAATGCTTATGACTCGGTAAAATAGGTATTCTGGTTTAACAGGCATGTAAGTAATTTTTTTGGTAATGATAGCCTAACCTGTGTAAAATGAAGGCCTACCCCTCCAGCAATAGCCTATTTGCTTCTTTTCGCAGAATGTTTCTCGCCAGTAACTGTCAGTTTTTCAAGAATAACAACACAGCAAAATTCAAATATGTCTGCTTTGATCAACTGCTTGATTTTACGTTTGAATTTCATTTCGAGATTTCAAAGTACATAAGTCTATACTACACTTTGTGATATACCAATAGTCATTTACTTACTTAGTTCCACGTTACATGTATAATTTACACGATAAATTGTAATATGGAGGAACGAGTCATTACGTACTGACACAAGTTTTTTTTTTATAACAGTCTCCATGGTGATAATTTGTAAAAGTTTTTTTTAAATTAAAGACGAACAGGTGTTCGTAATTCCTACCCATCACGGTTCACACATTGCAGTAGCAGACCATCTTCTGCGGCCTAGGAGGAGTTGTCAAGTAGAAACGTTTTCGTTTAGTTTCAAATTTTACTTTGTTGTTTGTATGGCATTATACACGGAAGCGCCAAAGAAACATGTATAGGCATGCGTATTTAAATATAGATACGTGTAAACAGGCAGAATAGGGCGCTGCGTTCAGCAACGCCTATATAAGACAAGTGTCTGGCGCAATTGTTACATCGTTGTTACATCGCAATTGTTACAATTGTTACTGCTGCTACAATGGCATGTTATCAAAATTTAAGTGAGTTTGAACGTGGTGTTATAGCCGGCGCACGAGCGATGGGACAAAGCATCTCCTAGGTAGCGATGCAGTGTCGATTTTACCCTACGATCATTTCACGAATGTACCGTGAATATCAGGAATCCGCTAAAACATCAAATCTCAGACATCTCTGCGGCCGGAAAAAGATCCAGCAAGAACGGGACCAACGATGACTGAAGAGAATCGTCCAGCGTGACAGAAGTGGAGCCCTTCCGCAAATTGCTGCAGATTTGAGTGCTGGCCCATCAAGTTTCAGCTTGCGAACCATTCAACAAAACATCATCAATATGGGCTTTGGAGCCGAGGGCCCACTCGTGTACCCCCGATGACTGCACGACACAAAGCTTTACGCTTCGCCTGGGCCCGTCAACACCACAATGGATTGTTGATGACTGGAAATGTGTCCCGTGGTCGGACGTCTCTGGTTTCAAATTGTATTGAGCAGATGTCAGCAGGGGACTGTTCAAGCTGGTGGAGACTCTCATGGTGTGGGGCGTGTACAGTGGAGTGATATGGGACACCGGATACGTCTAGATACAGCTTTGACAGGTGACTTGTACGTAAGCATCCTGTCTGATCATCTGCATCCATTCATGTCAATTGTGCACTCTAAGGGACTTGCGCAATTCCAGCAGGACAATGCGTCACTCCGCAGCTCTAGAATTGCTACAGAGTGGCTCCAGGAACTCTCTTCTTAGTTTAAACACTTCCGCTGGCCACCAGACTCCCCAGACATGAACATTATTTCGCATATCTGGGATGCCTTGCAACGTGCTCGGTCGCAGGTTCGAATCCTGCCTCGGGCATGGATGTTTGTGATGTCCTTAGGTTAGTTAGGTTTAACTAGTTCTAAGTTCTAGGGGACTAATGACCTCAGAAGTTGAGTCCCATAGTGCTCAGAGCCTTTTTTTTTTTTTTTTTCCTCGTACGGATCTATGGACAGCCCTGCAGGATTCATGGTGTCAATTTACCTCCAGCGCTACTTCAGATATGCATGAGTCCATGCCACGTCGTGTTGTGGCACTTCTGCCTCCTCGCCGGGCCCTACACGATATTAGGCAGGTGTACCACGTTCTTTGGCTCTTCAGCGTATATCAGTGGCTAAGTGATGAAAATTTTTGGTTGCCCCATTGTGGACCCCGTTTGTGCTACAGACAACCTTAATGTGGCATAATGAATGACATATTTTTTTTCTTCTGGTGTTGTAATTATAAACATAATTATTCCTCTTGAAGTGCAGTGGATTATTTACAACAAACGTCATGAGGGAATAACTATACTGTGAAACAGTTAGATTTCTACTCGCACGCCCAGCAACAGGCAGGCACGACGAGGTGTGTGCTCACATAAATTTTCAGACAGAGCTTTCTTCAGAAAGGAAGCAAAGCACACATGCATGTTCATGCGCACTGGCACTGCTCTAGCCATAATCTGTATTAAAGGGGGTGGCAATGTGAACAATAATTATGGGCCGGGGGAATTTTGGACACGAGATGCTGCTCCAACAATCAGAGCTGTTACGCAGCCGTGCGATGTGAGGGGAAGAGACTGTTGTAGTGTGGCTCAGATGTCGGACTGTTGAATAAAGTAAGGCAAATCTCAGATCAAATGACATAAATAAAACCACTACAATGAAAGTAAACACTGCAATAATAATTTATGTATGTTGTTGTTGTCTTCAGTCCTGAGACTGGTTTGATGCAGCTCTCCATGCTACTCTATCCTGTGCAAGCTTCTTCATCTCCCAGTACCTACTGCAACCTACATCCTTCTGAAGCTGCTTAGTGTATTGATCTCTTGGTCTCCCTCTACGATTTTTACCCTCCACGCTGCCCTCCAATGCTAAATTTGTGATCCCTTGATGCCTCAGAACATGTCCTATCAACCGATCCCTTCCTCTAGTCAAGTTGTGCCACAAACTTCTCTTCTCCCCAATCCTATTCAATACCTCCTCATTAGTTACGTGATCTACCCACCTTATCTTCAGCATTCTTCTGTAGCACCACATTTCGAAAGCTTCTATTCTCTTCTTGTCCAAACTATTTATCGTCCATGTTTCACTTCCATACATGGCTACACTCCATACAAATACTTTCAGAAATGACTTCCTGACACTTAAATCTATACTCGATGTTAACAAATTTCTCTTCTTCAGAAACGATTTCCTTGCCATTGCCAGTCTACATTTTATATCCTCTCTACTTCGACCATCATCAGTTATTTTACTCCCTAAATAGGAAAACTCCTTTACTACTTTAAGTGTCTCACTTCCTAATCTAATCCCCTCAGCGTCACCCGATTTAATTAGACTACATTCCATTATCCTCGTTTTGCTTTTGTTGATGTTCATCTTATATCCTTCTTTCAAGACACTGTCCATTCCGTTCAACTGCTCTTCCAAGTCCTTTGCTGTCTCTGACAGAATTACAATGTCATCGGCGAACCTCAAAGTTTTTACTTCTTCTCCATGAATTTTAATACCTACTCCGAATTTTTCTTTTGTTTCCTTTACTGCTTGCTCAATATACAGATTGAATAACATCGGGGAGAGGCTACAACCCTGTCTCACTCCCTTCCCAACCACTGCTTCCCTTTCATGTCCCTCGTCTCTTATAACTGTACAAATTGTAAATAGCCTTTCGCTCCCTGTATTTTACCCATGATACCTTCAGATTTTGAAAATGAGTATTCCAGTCAACATTGTCAAAAGCTTTCTCTATGTCTACAAATGCTAGGAAGGTAGGTTTGCCTTTCCTTAATCTATTTTCTAAGATAAGTCGTAGAGCCAGTATTCCCTCACGTGTTCCAATATTTTTACGGAATCCAAACTGATCTTCCCCGAGGTCGGCTTCTATCAGTTTTTCCATTCGTCTGTAAAGAATTCGGGTTAGTATTTTGCAGCCGTGACTTATTGAACTGATAGTTCGGTAATTTTCACATCTGTCAACACCTGCTTTCTTTGGAATTGGAATTATTATATTCTTCTTGAAGTCTGAGGGTATTTTGCCTGTCTCATATATCTTGCTCACCAGATGGTACAGTTTTGTCAGGACTGGCTCTCCCAAGGCTGTCAGTAGTTCTGATGGAATGTTGTCTACTCCCGGGGCCTTGTTTCGTTCAGGTCTTTCAGTGCTCTGTCAAACTCTTCACGCAGTATCGTATCTCTCATTTCATCTTCATCTACATCCTCTTCCATTTCCATAATATTGTCCTCAAGTACATTGCCCTTGTATAGACCCTCTATATACTCCTTCCACCTTTCTGCTTTCCCTTCTTTGCTTCGAACTGGGTTTCCATCTGAGCTCTTCATGTTCATACAAGTGGTTCTCTTTTCTCCAAAGGTCTCTTTAATTTTCCTGTTGGCAGTATCTATCTTACCCCTAGTGAGATAAGCCTCTACAGCCTTACATTTGTCCTCTAGCCATCCCTTTTTAGCCATTTTGCACTTCCTGTCGATCTCATTTTTGAGACGTATGTATTCCTTTTTGCCTGCTTCATTTACAGCATTTTTATATTTTCTCGTTTTATCAATTGAATTCAATATTTCTTCTGTTACCCAAGGATTTCTACTAGCCCTCGTCTTTTTACCTACTTGATCCTCTGCTGCCTTCACTACTTCATCCCTCAGAGCTATCCATTCTTCTTCTATTGTATTTCTTTCCCCCATTCGTGATAATTGTTCCCTTATGCTCTCCCTGAAACTCTCTACAACCTCTGGTTCTTTCAGTTTATCCAGGTCCCATCTCCTTAAATTCCCACCTTTTTGCTGGTTCTTCAGTTTTAATCTACAGTTCATAACCAATAGATTGTGGTCAGAGTTCACATCTGCCCTGGAAATGTCTTACAATTTAAAACCTGGTTCCTAAATCTGTCTTACCATTATATAATCTATCTGATACCTATTAGTATCTCCAGGATTCTTCCATGTATACAACCTTCTTTTATGATACTTGAACCAAGTGTTAGCTATGATTAAGTTATGCTCTGTGCAATTTCTACCAGATGGCTTCCTCTTTCATTTCTTACCCCCAATCCATATTCGCATACTATGTTTCCTTCTCTCCCTTTTACTACTCTCGAATTCCAGTCACCCATGACTATTAAATTTTCGTCTCTCTTCACTACCTGAATAATTTATTTTATCTCATCATACATTTCATCAATTTCTTCATCATCTGCAGAGCTAGTTGGTATATAAACTTGTGCTACTGTAGTAGGCGTGGGCTTCGTGTCTATCTTGGCTACAATAATGCGTTCACTATGCTGTTTGCAGTAGCTTACCCGCACTCCTGTTTGTTTTGTTGATTATTAAACCTACTTCTGCTTTGCCCACTATTTGATTGTGTATTTATAGCCCTGTATTCACCTGACCAAAAGTCTTGTTCCTCCTGCCACCGAACTTCACTAATTCCTACTATATCTAACTTTAACCTATCCATTTCCCTTTTTAAATTTTCTAACCTACCTGCCCGATTAAGGGATCTGACATTCCACGCTCCGATCCGTAGAACGCCAGTTTTCTTTCTCCTGATAACGACGTCCTCTTGAGTAGTCCCCGCCAGGAGATCCGAATGGGGGACTATTTTACCTCCGGAATATTTTACCCAAGAGGACGCCATCATCATTTAACCACAGAGTAATGTTGCATGACCTCGGGAAAAATTACGGCCCTTGATTTCTGGCGTTCGTAGTACCAGCACAGCAAGGCCATTTTGGTTAGCGTTAAAAGGCCAGATCAGTCAATCAACCAGACTGTTGCCCCTGGAACTACTGAAAAGGCTGCTGCCCCTCTTCAGGAACCACACGTTTGTCTGGCCTCTCAACAGATACCCCTCCGTTGTGGTTGCACCTACGGTACGGCCATCTGTATCGCTGAGGCACGCAAGCCTCCCCACCAACGGCAAGGTTCATGGTTCAGTTCCAGTACTTAAATAAATAACATAGTTTAAGGAAGGCAATTTCAGACGTTTTCTGATCTTGAATGTGCATTTCCTGTTGTAATACTAAACATTTGGCCTCGTTAATGCAACTTGTTTTTGTTGATATATTTGGATTATCCAAGAAGAGAAGGATGTGATGTGAAAAAAATGCTTTCGTAATGCATTTTATTCAACTTTTACCACATTTATGTCGATAGCAAATTAAGCTGGAATTCCTAAACCGATGCTTATTTGTTTATTGGTACTGCTGGTCACATTTTCAGCTTTCAACTAGTATGCACAACATTTTTTAGTGTTCACGTTTGCAAAAAACTTACCTGTGTGTTCTTTGTTAGTCCATAAATGTGTGCAATGAGGAAAGAAGCAAGCCGCGCTACCTTATCTTGCGCATGTCAACAAAGTGAACGATTATTGAAATGAAAACTACACGAGCTGCCATTTTTGATGAAATAGCTAAGTCTCCACACAATTAAAGCACCAGATGCTATTTGCGATATGACAACAAAGTCGGTAGATATCTCCAACTGTTCCGTGACATCACGGGAAAGTACCAGCGCGTTGAGCTATGGAGGTAGAAATGCGGTGAACTTTTGGGCGACGTCAGATGGCGAACGTTGGCTTAGTTTGTGACGTAACAACTCTTCTTTTTGTACCTCCATGTTTGAGATTCATTTCACATGGGTACATCTTGCAAGCAGCTCTTTGAGGAGCTGCAAAGATTCAGTCTCACAGTACATTTATTTACTTATTAAATCTAACTTAGACAAAGAAAGACCCAGAAAATATGCAGCTATAAAACTGTATAACAAGGTAAACATAGACTTGCCTGACATAGCAGAAGTGTTTTCAAATGTAAAGATGCTTCTTCATGCCAGCTTCTTCTACACCATAGACAGATCTTGAATGGCGCTTACTATTTTCACAGAAAGACATGTAAATGGTCAGCACGTTGCTATATAAATATTTTTTCATATATTATATGAATTTATCATTATGTTTGTGACGAATACGATCTATGGAACAAGTGACTAAATTGTTGTTGTTGTGGTCTTCAGTCCTGAGACTGGTTTCATGCAGCTCTCCATGCTACTCTATCCTGTGCAAGCTTCATCATCTCCCAGTACTTACTGCAACCTACATCCTTCTGAATCTGCTTAGTGTATTCATCTCTTGGTCTCCCTCTACGATTTTTTCCCTCCACGCTGCCCTCCAATACTAAATTGGTGATCTCTTGATGCCTCAGAACGTGTCCTACCAACCGATCCATTCTTCTAGTCAAGTTGTACCACAAACTTATCTTCTCCCCAATCCTATTCGATACTTCCTCATTACTTATGTGATCTACCCATCTAATCTTCAGCATTCTTCTGTAGCACCACATTTCGAAAGCTTCTATTCTCTTCTTGTCCAAACTATTTATCATCCATGTTTCACTTCCATACATGGCTACACTCCATACAAATACTTTCAGAAACTACTTCCTGACAAATCTATACTCGATGTTAACAAATTTCTCTTCTTCAGAAACGCTTTTCTTGCCATTGCCAGTCTACATTTTATATCCTCTCTACTTCGACCATCATCAGTTATTTTACTCCCCAAATAGCAAAACTCCTTTACTACCTTAAGTGTCTCGTTTCCTAATCTAATTCCCTCAGTATCGCCCGACTTAATTCGACTACATTCCATTATCCTCGTTTTGCTTTTGTTGATGTTCATCTTATATCCTTTCAAGACACTATCCATTCCATTCAACTGCTCTTCCAAGTCGTTTGCTGTCTCTGACAGAATTAAAATGTCATCGGCGAACCTTGAAGTTTTTATTTCTTCTCCATGGATTTTAGTACCTACACCGAATTTTTCTTTTGTTTCCTTTACTGCTTGCTCAATATACAGATTGAATAACATCGGGGAGAGGCTACAACCCTGTCTCACTCCCTTCCCAACCACTGCTTCCCTTTCATGTCCCTCGTCTCTTATAACTGCCATCTGATTTCTGTAAAAATTGTAAATAGCCTTTCGCTCCCTGTATTTTACCCCTGCAACCTTCAGAATTTGAAATAGCGGATTCCAGTCAACATTGTCAAAAGCTTTCTCTAAGTCTACAAATGTTAGAAACGTAGGTTTGCCTTTCCTTAATCTAGCTTCTAAGATAAATCGTAGGGTCAGTATTGCCTCACGTGTTCCAACATTTCTACGGAATCCAAACTGATCTTCCCCGAGGTCGGCTTCTATCAGTTTTTCCATTCGTCTGTAAAGAATTCGCGTTAGTATTTTGCAGCCGTGACTTATTAAACTGATAGTTCGGTAATTTTCACATTTGTCAACACCTGCTTTCTTTGGGATTGGAATTATTATATTCTTCTTGAAGTCTGACTAAATATTACACGTATTTTGTTGAAATGTAGCGTGCTATAAATGCAAATCGGAATTCATCGAAGCAGGAAAAAGTACATCTGATAGGTAAGGCCCATAAAGCTCCAGTTACTGTTATCATAATAAGGCGAGTTATGTGATGATTAAAATCAAGACACTGTAACAAGGGCATATTGTAGGCAAATTTATGTAAGAGTATGGTCATATATTTTTGACACAAGTATTTTCGGTTGTGTGCATGTGTGCTACAAGTGAATCTGTTGACTGCAGCCGCTTTTAGAGCACTGTTCATTTGCAAAGTAAGATTTGTGTGTGGCAGTATGAGTCATATACTCGTATTAATTAATACAGATTAAAAGTAAGATTCTGTGATGTAAGAGATAAAGAATTTCGTCCCTAAACTTATTTTTATGTGTAGCGCTATTTTACTGCGTACCATACTTCCAAATTCGTCGTTTTACGGAATACTTTCTCCTTGGCTTGATAGGAAGGCATCCCCCGATAATACCATATCGTAATCTATTGAACAGATTCGGCAATACCATCAAACACGACAGAAACTTAAAAAAGAAAGCCCTTTTTTGCCTATAAAATGATACACAAAGTGTAGCACATCTCACATACAATCGAAATACCCATGCATTCATCTCTTCAGGATACTATGGTCTTGTATTAAGCTTGCCATTGAGAATAGATACCATCTTAAACCACTTGGTCATGCGAGGTCGGAAGCAGGCAGAAAAAGAGAATCGAAATGATCTCACTTTAAGGCAAAGATAAGTGTATATACACTGACAGAAAAAAATCGCGACACCAAGGAGCTGTGCGACATAAACGAAAGTTTTTAGGCTTTTTTCTACATCTGAAAGATGGCTACACAGATTTCGCGACTGTCGTGTAAGAGTGGCACTAGTAACGCCGTTATTAGGATGGAAACCAGGCTTGCTTTGAATACAAGCTGTAACGGTCGTGAGTGTTAGTTATCTTTGGGTCTGGACAGGGTGAACTGACTTTAGTCAAGAATACATTCAAGGTGACAAAGACACCATTATCAACACGTCACTGAGTTTGAACGAGGTCGTGTGATAGGGGCTACGAGAGGCTGGATGTCCCTTCTGCGATACAAATAATAAATAAATAAATAAATCTTGGCAGGAATGTAGCCACTGTACATGATTATTCGCAGCGGAGGTCACGAGAATGTATGGCCGCAAGAAGAACGGTTTCAGGACGGCTACGTAACATTACAGAGAGGGAAGACCATCGCATTCGGCATACAGCGAGTCCAAAAAGTACTCGTCTAGCTGCATATCTTTCAGAAAACAAAGTCTGTGTAACATGAAAAGAAATGTAACAAAATCTAAAGAGCCAGTCGTGTAAGAAGTATCTCGGTAGGTCATTTTTGTTGAAAAGCAAGAAAAGAAATGCATCCAAATGGACAGCAAGGTTAACAAAATAGAAAATGCAATAAAAGAGCTAGTTCATAAGGTATTCGTCCACCATCTGAACATGCCGAAATTCTGCGCGCAGTGATTAAACAGCAACACTGGCCCACGCCACGCAAGGGTCAACCGTGCACGGCCCCTCTCTATCGTCTGTTCTGGTTCTGAACGGCGCCGATACAGTGCAATTAGCGCCACGGGCCGTAAGGGTAGTGAGACGACGATGAGCGAAAGGAAATTTACTCTGCGCTTACATAATGAGTGCAAATCTTCTTACGAGATTGTTAAATTAGTCGGTGGGCCTAGATCGACGGTTCAGTCGATAATAGATCGATTTTGCAAAACAATATCATTAAGAATCCAACCACGTACCGGACGCCCTCACACTTTGACTGATGCAGACTTGAGATTTATCATGAGGCAAATGAAGAAGAAACCTACAATCAGCGCTCGTAAGTTGGCTGGGGAGTTAGTCTAGGGGAAAGAAGGTATGTGCCATCACAATTAGAACTACCTTCAAGACGTATGGGTATCACGGCCGGGTAGGGCGCAAGAAATTTTGAGTCAGTGAACAGAATCAAAAGAAACGTATTCATTTCGCGATGGAACATAGGTTAAAAACGGAAGACTTTTCGAGTAGAGTAATATTTTATGATGAGAGTAAATACAACGTATTCAGTCGGATTGCAGGCGAATGGTGTGGCGTAAGAAGAATGCGGAGATGTTGCCACGCCATCTTGTGCCAACGGTTAAACACACTGGTCGCTCCCTGTTGGTGTGGGGCTGTGTGACTGCTGCAGGTGTTGGGAAATTACATTTCACAGAAGGTACAATGGATCACCATATGTATATCACATTTTAAAGGACAATCTGAATCTTAGCGCCGAAAAATTAGGCCTGCAAGGAATTTACACGACCCAAAGCATACGGCTCTAAATACAAGGCTGTGGCTCCCGTGTAATACCTCAAACCAACTTAACACCCCTCCTCAGAGCACAGACATAAATCCTACTGAACACCTTCAGAAAGTACTCGAAGATAGCATCAGGAGAAGACACATTTCTAACAAGAGAGACCTACAAGAAGCACTTCAGGACGAATGCGGCAAAATTCCAGCCTCTCTGACGGCAAACTTGGTCAAGTGATGCCCAGACGACTACAATCAGTGACAGCTCCAAAGGGAAACTCCACTAAATATGAATTTTTGTAATTGAAATCATATTTTCAGATTGTAAGTTAAAAAAAAAAAAGATCGGGCGAAATGTTTTGGAGGAGCGCTTGAATAAATTCTCAACTGTGTCAAATTTGTTATCGCTACGGATGTGTTTATTTGAAACGAACTGTTACAAATCTGTTACTTCGACAGCTCCGAGCCAGTCGCCCTGCAGATGCATTCCACGGACCTCAAGTAACCACCATTTGAGACTTCCGTGGTGTCATAGGAGAGCTCGTTGGAGGAAGATTGGAGGGTCGTTGTGTTTTCTGATGAAAGCTGGTTCTGCCTCGGTGCCAGTGATGGCTTTGTGTTGGTTAGGAGGATCCCATTTGAAGGCCTGCAACTAACCTACGTGCGTGCTGGACACACTGGACTTACACCTGGAGTTGCGGTCTGCGGTGCGACTCTGTACGATACTAGGAGCACTCTCGTAGCTATCCCACACACCCTGACTGTAAATTCGTACGTCAATCTGGTGATTCCACCCGTTGTGCTGCCAGTCATGAGCAGAATTCCAGCGGGTGATTTGCAACAGGATAACACGCCTATATACCGCAGTTGTAACCCAAGATGCTCACTGTTGTTACATATGTACACAATAAATTACACAGTTCACTTGTTTAATTTGCAATTAGATTTTGTTATAGTTTACGACTCTGTGCCGCCATGAAAGAGTCCGTGGTCCAACGGAAATGTTCACAGAAAATTTCTCGGGACTTATTTCGCCTATTCTGGATAATTATTACTTACGTGCTGAAAGGCAAGGAATCCAGTCCCAATACGCATTCAAATCGTGAAGAGCCGAAATGTTCGCTATGAGTCTTAACTAAGACATCCCAAACACAGAGTTTCCAGGTGTCCGTCTTTCGCTGGACCTTTTCAGTTTTATACCGTAGTGCACAGCCAATGCACAACCTGTGCGGTTTTTTAGCGATGAAGCGGAGAACCCATAACCCCGCTCAGTGTTAACGAGTGAGCGCGAGACATTAACTATGTGCAGGCATAAGGAGATTCACCGTAAAGATTTATATGGATACCATCCAGTGCTATTCTCGAAAAAAAGTGAAGTAGGATAATAGTAAATTCTTTGATAATGGCAAAATTTCACGAAATTCACAAAAAACACTGCCATTAAAAAGTTTTTGGCTCATAAAAGTTGACAGCTTATTTCAAATGGTTCAAATGGCTCTGAGCACTATGGGACTTAATATCTGATGTCATCAGTCCCCTAGACTTAAAGAACTACTTGAACCTAACTAAACTAAGGACATCATGCACATCCATGCCCGAGGCAGGATTCGAACCTGCGACCGTAGCAGCAGCGCGGTTCCGGACCAGCCTATTTCAAATCACATTAAAACGAACAATTTTATACAGATTTATTGAAGTTCGCAATTCCAGGCCGTAAGGCTAAAGTGGAAATGTTTTCTTTCATAAAGGTCCAAGGACAATGGAATGCAATAAAGTACAAACCGACACAGTCATAAAGATCTTGTTGTTCTGCAATTTAAAATTATTCTGTGAAGAGTGCCATGAAATGATTTCCAAGAAAAATAGCATTTTGAATGAAGTGAGTTTACATGGGAAATATTAAAACTTAACAAAAATGGTTCAAATGGCTCTGAGCACTATGGGACTCAACTGCTGAGGTCATTAGTCCCCTAGAACTTAGAACTAGTTAAACCTAACTAACCTAAGCACATCACAAACATCCATGCCCGAGGCAGGATTCGAACCTGCGACCGTAGCGGTCTTGCGGTTCCAGACTGCAGCGCCTTTAACCGCACGGCCACTTCGGCCGGCTTAAAACTTAACCACAGATGTTATTTACTGATGGAGGTAACTGAAATGACCGACGTTATTGAAATATCTTTTCATTTTCCGCGCAAGAAAAATTGAAAGTTGTCAATTTTGTTTAATGAAGAACTTCATCTTGACGCAAGATAATCCCTGGAAGGAAACTCTGCAATTAAGAAGACTGAGAACTTGGTTCCTTCGTAATTGGCAAATTATAAGGCTTTTCATTGATTTTTTAAAAAAGTTTAAGCACGTTTAAGGTATATCTCGAGCAAGAAAGTGATTGTTCAAAATGGCTCTGAGCACTATGGGACTCAACTGCTGTGGTCATTAGTCCCCTAGAACTTAGAACTACTTAAACCTAACTAACCTAAGGACATCACAAACATCCATGCCCGAGGCAGGATTCGAACCTGCGACCGTAGCAGTCGCACGGTTCCGGACTGCGCGCCTAGAACCGCGAGACCACCGCGGCCGGCAAAGTGATTGTTATTGATTGTTAATAACCGACTGAAAATCCCTAACTGATTCTATTTCCGTTTAAAATTGAGTTTCGCTTTTAGGGCAAAATATCGGAAGTACTGAGTCCGGCTTTTCTAGTTTTGGATCCGGTAAACCTGGCCAGACATAAATAAGGCGCAGTAATATTGAGTCTGACTTGACCTCGCACTTTCGCGCAATATGTTGACACGGTTTTAGTGTGAGGTCTGCTCTAACCTTCGAAGAGACTCTGGTGCTGGGTAAAATTATCTTCGTAATTTCTCGGAGCTGAGCAGTGGCTTCCTAAAGCGCTAAGGGTGGGAAAAACCGAACGGTCAGAAACGCCACCGATATTTTGGTTCTGAATAAGAGATACTTTTCGATATTTGATTGGTCTTGGTTATAACAGGTGTTTTGTTTTATTCTTTACTAAACAAGGTAAAAAACCGAAATATCAAATATTCACAGCAACAGTGGTTAACATTGATTTTTAAATAAACCTTTTATTTTAAATAAACGAGTAATTTTTATTCGTAAAATTTCCATTGCTTTGAAATAGTGTCATAGATTATGGGAAAAGCGATCAGTGCTATTTTAGCAAGAATGCTGACAGATACAAGTAACATACAACATAAGAATGTATACAGCATTACTGAGACAGTAATATACACTCCTGGAAATTGAAATAAGAACACCATGAATTCATTGTCCCAGGAAGGGGAAACTTTATTGACACATTCCTGGGGTCAGATGCATCACATGATCACACTGACAGAACCACAGGCACATTGACACAGGCAACAGAGCATGCACAATGTCGGCACTAGTACAGTGTATATCCACCTTTCGCAGCAATGCAGGCTGCTATTCTCCCATGGAGACGATCGTAGAGATGCTGGATGTAGTCCTGTGGAACGGCTTGCCATGCCATTTCCACCTGGCGCCTCAGTTGGACCAGCGTTCGTGCTGGACGTGCAGACCGCGTGAGACGACGCTTCATCCAGTCCCAAACATGCTCAATGGGGGACAGATCCGGAGATCTTGCTGGCCAGGGTAGTTGACTTACACCTTCTAGAGCACGTTGGGTGGCACGGGATACATGCGGACGTGCATTGTCCTGTTGGAACAGCAAGTTCCCTTGCCGGTCTAGGAATGGTAGAACGATGGGTTCGATGACGGTTTGGATGTACCGTGCACTATTCAGTGTCCCCTCGACGATCACCAGTGGTGTACGGCCAGTGTAGGAGATCGCTCCCCACACAATGATGCCGGGTGTTGGCCCTGTGTGCCTCGGTCGTATGCAGTCCTGATTGTGGCGCTCACCTGCACGGCGCCAAACACGCATACGACCATCATTGGCACCAAGGCAGAAGCGACTCTCATCGCTGAAGACGACACGTCTCCATTCGTCCCTCCATTCACGCCTGTCGCGACACCACTGGAGGCGGGCTGCACGATGTTGGGGCGTGAGCGGAAGACGGCCTAACGGTGTGCGGGACCGTAGCCCAGCTTCATGGAGACGGTTGCGAATGGTCCTCGCCGATACCCCAGGAGCAACAGTGTCCCTAATTTGCTGGGAAGTGGCGGTGCGGTCCCCTACGGCACTGCGTAGGATCCTACGGTCTTGGCGTGCATCCGTGCGTCGCTGCGGTCCGGTCCCAGGTCGACGGGTACGTGCACCTTCCGCCGACCACTGGCGACAACATCGATGTACTGTGGAGACCTCACGCCCCACGTGTTGAGCAATTCGGCGGTACGTCCACCCGGCCTCCCGCATGCCCACTATACGCCCTCGCTCAAAGTCCGTCAACTGCACATACGGTTCACGTCCACGCTGTCGCGGCATGCTACCAGTGTTAAAGACTGCGATGGAGCTCTGTATGCCACGGCAAACTGGCTGACACTGACGGCGGCGGTGCACAAATGCTGCGCAGCTAGCGCCATTCGACGGCCAACACCGCGGTTCCTGGTGTGTCCGCTGTGCCGTGCGTGTGATCATTGCTTGTACAGCCCTCTCGCAGTGTCCGGAGCAAGTATGGTGGGTCTGACACACCGGTGTCAATGTGTTCTTTTTTCCATTTCCAGGAGTGTACTTGTTACCATGTGGCATGGCTTATTGGATGGCACACGCAGTGTGCGAGGTTTGCTCGCTGTCGTATACGATAGTCGAACATTAGTTGTATTACAGGATGACACCATCCCTAGAAGGGAACTACTTTACGAAATGCAGCCTCATCTGAGTACGCCGCGCGGGATTAGCCGAGGGGTCTTAGGCGCTGCAGTCAGGGAATGTGCGGCTTGCGGCTGGTCCCGGCAGAGGTTAGAGTCCTCCCTCGGGCGTGTGTGTGTGTGTGTTTGTCCTCAGGATAATTTAGGTTAAGTAGTGTGTAAGCTTAGGGACTGATGACCTTAGCAGGTAAGTCCCATAAGATTTCACACACATCTGAACATTTTTTCAACTGAGTACAGTGCTCGATTACCTCGACTTGAGACGTCACATAAGGAGAAAACTTCAAATTTAACAATTCATTCATAGTTTCGAATATAACCAGGAAGTAGTTGATCTGTTGCCTGTGTCTACACAGTATGCCGTAATCTGCTTGTATCCCTTGAAAATGGACAAATTAACATGAAAAACAGTTCTACAGTAGGATCCTCGGTTCCAGCACAATTTTGAGCAAAGTTTCAAAAAATTGCAATCAACAGAAAACTACTGGTGATTTTTGTAGTATTCAACCACGTATCACTTTTCGAGAAAAGCAGCGAACGGCGGACTAAGTTTTGTTGTATTTGACTATTTAATTTAATCTTTTGATTCTACACTACTGGCCATTAAAACAGCTACACCACGAAGATGATGTGCTACAGACGCGAAATTTAACCGAAAGGAAGAAGATGCTGTGATGTGCAAATGATGAGCTTTTCAGAGCATTCACACAAGGTTGGAGCCGGTGGCGACACCTACAACGTGCTGATATGAGGAAAGTTTCCAACCAATTTCTCATACACAAACAGCAGTTAACCGGCGTTGCCTGGCGAAACGTTGTTGTGATGCCTCGTGTAAGGAGGAGTAATGCGTACCATAACATTTCTGACTTTGATAAAGGTCGGATTGTAGCCTATCGAGATTGCGGTTTATCGTATCGCGACATTGCTGCTCGCGTTGGTCGAGATCCAATGACTCTTAGCAGAATATGGAATCGGTGGGTTCAGGAGGGTAATACGGAACGCCGTGCTGGATCCCAACGGCCTCGTATCACTAGCAGTCGAGATGACAGGCATCTTATCCGCATGGCTGTAACGGATCGTGCAGCCACGTCTCGATCCCTGAGTCAACAGATGGGGACATTTGCAAGACAACAACCATCTGCACGAACAGTTTGACGACGTTTGCAGCAGCACAGACTATCAGCTCGTAGACCATGGCTGCGGTTACCTTGACGCTGCATCACAGACAGGAGCGCCTGCGATGGTGTACACGACGACGAACCTGGGTGCACGAATGGCAAAACGCAATTTTTTCGGATGAATCCAGGCTCTGTTTATAGAATCATGATGGTCGCATCCGTGTTTGGCGACATCGCGGTGATCGCACATTGGAAGCGTGTATTCGTCACCGCCATACTGGTGTATCACCCGGCGTGATGGTATGGGGTGCCATTGGTTACAGGTCTCGGTCACCTCTTGTTCGCATTGACGGCATTTTGAACAGTGGACGTTACATTTCAGACGTGTTACGACCCGTGACTCTACCCTTCATTCCATCCCTGCGAAACCGTATAATTCAGCAGGATAATGCACAACCGCGAGTTGCAGGTCCTGTACGGGCCTTTCTGGGTACAGAAAATGTTCGACTGTTGCCCTGGCCAGCACATTCTCCAGATCTCTCACCAATTGAGAACGTCTGGTCTATGGTGGCCGAGCAACTGCCTCGTCACAATACGCCAGTCACTACTCTCGATGAACTGTGGTATCGTGTTGAAGCTGCAGGGGCAGCTGTACCTGTACACGCCATTCAAGCTTTGTTTGACTCAATGCCCAGGCGTATCAAGGCCGTTATTACGGGCAGAGGTGGTTGTTCTGGGTACTGATTTGTCAGGATCTGTGTACCCAAAATGCGTGAAAATGTTATCACATGTCAGTTCTAGTATAATATATTTGACCAATAAATACCCGTCTATCATCTGCATTTCTTCTTGATGTAGCAATTTTTTATGGCCAGTAGTGTATTTATCTTGAAACTGAGGGAGTCAAAAGTTTTCATTCCTGATTCGATTTCTACGTTTATTACAGGAAATGATAGGAGTAAAAAACGGAAAATGTTATTTCAGAAACCGGTTATTTTGAGCGGTTTTAACACTCGGGTTAAACTGACGCTGAAAAAGATAATCACCGAAAACATGTTACTTCAGCGATAACCGCTATGCCTACACAGCGCCGACCGCAGCGCCGCTGTCGACCTCTGGCGGTAACAAAAGTGTTTACCGGCTGGCAGCAGTGCAGGCTGCAAGGCTAGGCGAGGCCCGGGCCCCAGACACCGACACAATAGTGCATGGCCAGCGCGTGCTCCATTAAAGGCGTTACGTCAGCGGTGAATATAATGGGGCGGCCAAGTGGTGGGAGCAAGGGGCGTCGCCCAGGCAGCTCCGGGCTGCGCCGGGTTAGTAACGCCTTGCGTATGCTACATACACACACACACACAAAGCGAGCGAGTGGGCGGCCAGAGACTCTCCGAGCTAGCCGGGCGCTGGCCGAAGACGTGAACCTAAACCACATTTTCTTTGGCCGAAAATGCCGGATGGACTACCTACCACGGTTATTAAGAAACACTGGCTCTGTGAAACATTGGATACTAACCTCTCAATTCCTGTTATGTTGGCACCAATGGGCTTCTAATATAGACTAGAGATGGGCAAACTGAAACACGTAACTGTTTCGAAACAAATGAAACAGTACAATGTAATGTTTCGATACGCTGTTTCGAAACATAGAAACAGTTTGTGTTTTGTAATCTAATAAACCTACACATTTTATCATTTTGAATGTCTACTGTATTAGAATGTCCATATAAGCACAAATGAGGTGCGAGAGCGATAATCATATCGCAGAAAGTATGCGTCTTGGCAGTTTCGTACTTCCTGCAGCAAATGCGCTGCTTTCGTGTCTTGTGACTTTCATACATTTCAATTGGCTGAGGACAGCCATAGCTGAAGACAGAAGAACCACCACGAACGGAACTGGAGGTGGGAGCAAACTGCAGAAACAACGGATATGCTACTGGGATTCCCACATTCCGTTAGTATGGGTAATATACCCATCCTGCTAATTTCCATGCACATAAGGGAATCATTGTGGATAATAGGCACAGTGACTATAGACTCACAAATAACGCCAAATAACTCGAATAAATAACAAAATATAACAGAAAAAATTTTGCCCTTCAAGCTGTTTCGATCCGTTACTATAAATTCACCATGCTTCCCAGCCCTTCCCGTTCACCATTACACTATCAGTGATACGTCAAACAGATTTCTTGCAATTATACCCACATCAAATTTATGTATATGTCTAATAACTGTCACTCTACACCTTTTTTTTTTATTCAAAATGTTGTAGGCTTACTTGCGTTTCTTAATATGATTACTGTACATGAACAGAGAAGCGTATTTTATAAAAAAAGTGTAATTTAACTGAATGATTTTCACATATTCATTATTTTGAATGTGAATAGTATGCGTTGTTTTATTGTTTGGTTAGTGTTTATAAAGCAGATGTTACGCCATTTCGAAATAGGACAGTCAGCTAGAAACGAAGCTTTATTTTCGGATATCTTAAGCTTCATGCTATTGCTTGTCAAAAAGATTTCGACACTCTTGAAGTGTTTCATGAAGTGTTATGTTGTGTTTCAGTACCTGTGCCGAGCCCGAATCTCGTCCGACACAGAGCGGAATGAAACATCACTGTTTCTATACAATCAGTCCGTTCCAAGCACAGGTGGACTGAAACAGCCTTATTTTGAAACAACGATACAGTTTCTGTGTCTGGCTCGAGATCGAATCTGGTTCGGTTATCCGAGACGGGGGCGGAATGAAACACCACTGTTTCGAAACAGTGAACCACAGCCGTTCCGAAACACTGAAACAGATCCACGTATCGATACACTGTATCGATACATAGAAACAGTGGCCAAGTCTAATATAGACTAACTGAACTAAAGTATCCGGTCACGCCGATGTAATGCGGAATTGTTGCGTGGTTTGTGCAAACCATCCTAGAATAGTGGAAAAGTGTGTGAGACCTGTACCAAATGCGACTAACAGGGGATACTGAACGTATGCAGAGAAGGGCAGCACGAATGATTACGTGATTGTCTGACCCGTGGGGGAATGTCCGTGACTCTCAAGAAACTGAACTGACAGACTCCTGAAGATGGACGAAAATATCTCTGAAAGGTGTACAAGCCTTGAGAAATGGTTATGAAACAGCGAGCTTATTATGAGAAATGGTTATGAAAGTTGTATATATTATGAGAAATTTCAGTTCGTTTAGTATCTTTGCCACTATAAGCATCTTTGCATGCCTAAACACATGGAGGTAGAAAAAGAGGTGAGGTGGCATTACGTCACAAACTTAACGCCGATGTCGGCCATGTTAACTAGCCAAAAGTTCACTGCAATCATACATAATAGTGCGCAGCGGTGATACTTCCCCGTGACGTCACTGTGTCGCATTGCAAGAGCAAATTCATATTCAAAAACAAGAAAAACGTTCGAAATTGTCTTCCTGACACTGTTATTCTTGTAAACTGTGTAATTTTTAGTATTTCCTACAGATATTGCGCGCACACGACAGAAAAAATGAACAAGAAGCAGTAGTAAACATTAGTCTGCTACTGTTTCGGGCTTCTTACAATGGCGCCCACACCGGTTTCAAAACAACGTAGTCTGTAGTGCCACATCCAAACCACCTTGCCTCAACACGTGAGTAAGCTATACAGGGTGGTCCATTGATAGTGACCGGGCCAAATATCTCACGAAATAAGCATCAGACGAAAAACTACAAAGAACGAAACTCGTCTAGCTTGAAGGGGGAAACCAGATGGCGCTATGGTTGGCCCGCTAGATGGCGTTGCCATAGGTCAAACGGATATCAACTGCGTTTTTTTTAAAAATAGGAACCCCCATTTTTATTACATATTCGTGTAGTACCTAAAGAAATAAGACTTAGTTGGACCACTTTTTTCGCTTTGTGGTAGATGGCGCTATAATACAAACGTGTAAGTACATGGTATCACGTAACATTCCGCTACTGCGGACGGCATTTGCTTCGTGATACATTACCCGAGTTAAAATGGACCGTTTACCAATTGCGGAAAAGGTCGATATCGTGTAGATGTGTGCCTACTGTGAACAAAATGCCCAACGGGCGTGTGCTATGTATGCTGCTCGGTATCCTGGACATCATCCAAGTGTCCGGACCGTTCGCAGGATAGTTACGTTATTTAAGGAACCAGGAAGTGTTCATCCACATGTGAAACGTCAACCACGCCCTGCAACAAATGATGATGCCCAAGTAGGTGTTTTAGCTGCTGTTGCGGATAATTCGCACATCACTAGCAGACAAATTGCGCGAGAATCGGGAATCTCAAAACCGTCGGTGTTGAGAATGCTACATCAACATCGATTGCACCCATACCATATTGCTATGCACTAGGAATTGCATGGCGACGACTTTGAACGTCTTGTACAGTTCTGACACTGGGCACAAGAGAAATTACGGGACGATGACAGATTTTTTGCACGCGTTCTATTTAGCGACGAAGCGTCATTCACCAACAGCGGTAACGTAAACCGGCATAATATGCACTATTGGGCAACGAAAAATCCACGATGGCTGCGACAAGTGGAACATCAGCGACCTTGGCAGGTTAATGTATGTTGTGGCGTTATGGCAGGAA
The DNA here is from genome assembly GCF_023898315.1 of Schistocerca nitens. Taxonomy (NCBI): domain Eukaryota; kingdom Metazoa; phylum Arthropoda; class Insecta; order Orthoptera; family Acrididae; genus Schistocerca; species Schistocerca nitens. The sequence continues at coordinate 242,088,111 of NC_064620.1, read as the reverse complement.
GGATAATTGGCACCCATTTTATCGATGGCAATCTAAATGGTGCAGTGTATGCCCATTTCCTACGTAATGTTCTACCGATGTTACTACCAGATGTTTCTCTGCATGACAGAATGGTGATGTACTTCAGACATGATGGATGTCCGGCACATAGCTCGCGTGCGGTTGAAGTGGTACTGAATAGCATATTTCATGACAGGTGGATTGGTCGTCGATGCACCATACCGTGGCCCTCACGTTCACCGAAACTGACGTCCCAGGATTTCTTTGTGTGGGGAAAGTTGAAGGATATTTGCTATCGTGATCCACCGACAACGCCTGACAACATGCGTCAGCGCATTGTCAATGCATGAGCGAACGTTACGGAAGGCGAACTACTCGCTATGTTGAGAGGAATGTCGTTACACGTATTGCCAAATGCATTGAGGTTGACGGACATCATTTTGAGCATTTATTGCATTAATGTGGTATTTACAGGTAATCACGCTGCAACAGCATGCGTTCTCAGAAATGATAAGTTCACAAAGGTACATGTATCACATTGGAACAACCGAAATAAAATGTTCAAACGTACTTACGTTCTGTATTTTAATTTTAAAAAAAACCTACCTGCTACCAGCTGTTCGTCTAAAATTGTGAGTCATTTGTTTGTGACTATTACAGCGCTATCTGTCACAAATCGAAAAAAGTGGTCAAACTAAAACATTCATATGTCTTTACGTACTACACTAATATTTAATAAAAATGGGGGTTCCTGTTCTAAAAAACGCAGTTGATATCAATTTGACCTATGGCAGCTCCATCTGGTTTCCCCCTTCAAGCTAGACAAGTTTCATTCTTTGTAGTTTTTTCGTTTGACGTTTATTTCGTGAGATATTTGGCCCGGTCACTATCAGTGGACCACCCTGTATGCTTTTTCCACAAGAGGATGTGATGTTGGGCAGAGCTCGGGTGAGCGAGTGAGTCAGTTGCCGAGAGAGAGATGGTGGATGTGCCCTATAGGGAGTGATTTTTCTTTTAATGATGCTGCCGCCTCGTGACTCTGATAACTTTCATTTTACTGTCGTACAATCCGGATTTCGACTTCAGGCGATTTTCAAATAAAAACATTTATATGTCAAGACATCAGAGTGGGATGACAAGGACTTTTCTTTCATGCCACTCTGATGTCTTGAGATATAAATAATTTTTTTATTTGAAAATCGCCTGAAGTCGAAATCTGGAAAGTACGACAATAAAATAAGTTATCACAGTCAAGAGGCAGCAGCATCATTCCAGAAATTATCCTCCACTGTGGCTCCAGCGAAAATATAAATTATCAGTTTATTGAGATGCTCCCTGATGTGTAACCGAAGATAAGGATGGTTTTAAGAGGATTTTATATAGAAGCAGCTCATTTGGAAGACGGTAATTTGCTTTGAGTTTGTTTGCTCCGACCGCTAACAGAGTAATTATTGTACTGTAAAGATTTCATTGTGTGTAACAGTGTCTAGGTGTTGGTACCCGGAGTGAATTATCAGTCATATGTCCGTATTCTAATTATCTTTCCCCCTTCACTGGTGGTTGAAAGTATTTCATTAGGAATGCAAAGAGCAGATTTTACGTAATTTAACTATTTGCGTAAAAGTAATTTTTATGGTGTATGACGAGTTGAGGAAAAGCTATAGTTAAAGTAAGTACGAGTAACTTGCACATTAGTGAAAAATTTAATTTAATTTCAAAATACTTGTTTATTCAATTACAAATATTTCTCTGAAGCTAATTCTCTCTTCTTCTTCTTCTTCTTCTGCTTTTACGGCCTCATTGGACCACTTCAGTCAATCATTTCTGGTCCTCTTCTTTGGTATTTTCCCCTTCCGAGTGGCCCAGTATCTCTTCATTCGTTCCGATGCTTTTCGTCGTTCCTTATCTGTAAATACCCTTTTCATTGTGTGTCGTTTGTCAATTTTTGGTTTAAATCTTATTTCTGTGTCCCTCAACTTCTTTAAATTTGGCGTTTTGTTCTGCAAATCATCCAGAGTTATTTCCAGTTCTTCCATATCCTCTCTTATTTCCTTAAGCCATCCTCCTTGTTGTTTCAAATTCCAGAGTTTCTCAATAATTTTCCTTGATAATCTGGTTTCTGGTGTCCTCAGAATGTGACCACAAAAAGAGATCCTTTTCTTTCGTATAGTATCAGTGATGGACTCCAGTTCTCTGTATACCACTTCATTTGGAACTAACCGCCATTGCCCAGCTTTTTGATATTTCTTATTTATGCATGTTCTAGCAATTCTTCTCTCTACTTTTAAAATTTTGTCAATTCTGTTTTTCTGGGTGACTTTAAAAAGAGTTTCACTTCCGTATGTAACCTCTGGTTGAACCACCGTCTTGTAATGTTTTAATTTTGTTTTAATTGATAGACATTTTTTATTGTACGTAGACCATGTTAGTTTTTGAGCTTTTATCATTTTATTAATTCTTGCTCGCCATGCAGGTTTCTCGTCCAATTTATGTGTTATAATTTCACCCAGGTATTTAAATTGTTTCACTATTTTAATTTCCCTATTGTTCACTGTGATGTGATCTATTACAAGTGGATCCGTTACCATTATTTCAGTCTTTTCAAATGATATCTGGAGTCCTAATTTTTGTGCTATATTTTGTAAGCTTGTTATTTGTTTCGTGGCTTCCTGAATATTATTAGCTAGTAATGCTAGGTCATCAGCAAATCCCAAGCAATTTAGGTTTATTTTATCTTTCTTAGTTCCAATTTTAATATTCATAGGATTTTCCTTGTACCATTCTCTCATTACATATTCAAGAGCACAATTGAATAGCAATGGTGATAAACAATCTCCCTGTCTCAACCCTGTTTTAATCGTAAATGGTTCAGATATTTCTCCTCTAAATTTTACTTTGGATTTGGTGTTTGTTAAGGTTAACTGTATCATTTTTATTAATTTAGGATGAAGTCCAAAATTCCTTAATATTTTCATCATTGAAGATCTATGGATGCAATCATACGCCTTTTTGAAATCTACAAAGGTTATGACTAGTTGTTTTTGCCTTCTTTTGTAGACATCCATAACTAACTTCAAGGTGATTATCTGTTCTGGGCAGCTTCTCCAGGATCTAAATCCTCCTTGATATTCTCCCAGTTCCAGTTCTAGTTGATATTTACAGCGGTTGTATAGTATTCTTGACATGATCTTATACGTGCAGTCCAAAAGGGAAATTCCTCTATAGTTGTCTGGATTTGATTTTTCTCCTTTCTTATGTAATGGATGTATTATAGCAGTAGTCCAATTTTCTGGTAATTTCTCTTCATTCCAGATTTTTACTATGCATTGGTGTAATGCTATCTTTACTGGTTCTGCTGCATATTTCCAAAGTTCAGCAAACGTTTGATCTTCTCCACTTGCTTTGTAGTTTTTGAGTTCTTTCAAAGCTCTGTAGACCTCATTAATTGTAGGTGGATTTATATTTTCTGCTGGTGTTTTAATTGGGGTTTCTGTGTTTATCTGAAGAAGTTCTGGGGGATCTTCACAATTTAGTAACTTGTTAAATGTTTCTGCTAGAATTTCTGTATTTTTACTATTGCTATGGGCTAGGTTATTATCTTTATCTTTTAACATTAATGTTGGAGGATCATATCTTTGTAATTGTCTGCCAAATATTTTGTAATAGTCTCTTGAGTTTGTTTTTTCACTATTTGTTTCTATCATTAGAAGTATATCTTTTTGGTACTGACGTTTAACTCTCCTTATTATTTTTTGTGTTGTCTTCCTTTGTTTTGTGAGTTCCAAATATGATTTTTCTGTTTTTTTCATTTTGATGCCTTAACCAGGCTTGGTGTCGATCCAACACTGCTTCATCACATTCATCGTTCCACCACTGGTGTTTTTTCCTTGGATTTATAGGGGCAACTTGTTCAGCTATTTGTTTCAATTTGGGAATTATTTCTTCCAGATCATCTGTTATTTTTAAATCCCTGGTTTGTGCTTCATAATCCTCATTTTGTATCAGTTTATGAGGGTCATAGGTTCTCTTCTTCTTCTGGTGGGATTTTTTCTTTGCTAATGGGGTTAATTTAATTTTAATTTTTATCATGTAATGAACCATGGACCTTGCCGTTGGTGGGGAGGCTTGCGTGCCTCAGTGATACAGATAGCCGTACCGTAGGTACAACCACAACGGAGGGGTATCTGTTGAGAGGCCAGACAAACGTGTGGTTCCTGAAGAGGGGCAGCAGCCTTTTCAGTAGTTGCAAGGGCGACAGTCTGGATGATAGACTGATCTGGCCTTGTAACAATAACCAAAACGGCCTTGCTGTGCTGGTACTGCGAACGGCTGAAAGCAAGGGGAAACTACGGCCGTAATTTTTCCCGAGGGCATGCAGCTTTACTGTATGATAAAATGATGATGGCGTCCTCTTGGGTAAAATATTCCGGAGGTAAAATAGTCCCCCATTCGGATCTCCGAGCGGGGACTACTCAAGAGGATGTCGTTATCAGGAGAAAGAAAACTGGCGTTCTACGGATCGGAGCGTGGAATGTCAGGTCCCTTAATCGGGCAGGTAGGTTAGAAAATTTGAAAAGGGAAATGGATAAGTTAAAGTTAGATATAGTGGGAATTAGTGAAGTTCGGTGGCAGGAGGAACAAGACTTCTGGTCAGGTGACTACAGGGTTATAAACACAAAGTCAAATAGGGGTAATGCTGGAGTAGGTTTAATAATGAATAGGAAAATAGGAACGCGGGTAAGCTACTACAAACAGCTTAGTGAACGCACTATTGTGGCCAAGATAGATACGAAGCCCACACCTACTACAGTAGTACAAGTTTATATGCCAACTAGCTCTGCAGATGACGAAGAAATTGAAGAAATGTATGATGAAATAAAAGAAATTATTCAGATAGTGAAGGGAGACGAAAATTTAATAGTCATGGGTGACTGGAATTCGAGTGTAGGAAAAGGGAGAGAAGGAAACATAGTAGGGGAATATGGATTGGGGCTAAGAAATGAAAGAGGAAGCCGCCTGGTAGAATTTTGCACAGAGCACAACTTAATCATAGGTAACACTTGGTTTAAGAATCATGATAGAAGGTTGTACACATGGAAGAACCCTGGAGATACTAAAAGGTATCAGATAGATTATATAATGGTAAGACAGAGATTTAGGAACCAGGTTTTAAATTGTAAGACATTTCCAGGGGCAGATGTGGACTCTGACCACAATCTATTGGTTATGACCTGTAGATTAAAACTGAAGAAACTGCAAAAAGGTGGGAACTTAAGGAGATGGGACCTGGATAAACTGAAAGAACCAGAGGTTGTACAGAGTTTCAGGGAGAGCATAAGGGAACAATTGACAGGAATGGGGGAAAGAAATACAGTAGAAGAAGAATGGGTAGCTTTGAGGGATGAAGTAGTGAAGGCAGCAGAGGATCAAGTAGGTAAAAAGACAAGGGCTAGTAGAAATCCTTGGGTAACAGAGGAAATATTGAATTTAATTGATGAAAGGAGAAAATATAAAAATGCAGTAAATGAAGCAGGCAAAAAGGAATACAAACGTCTCAAAAATGAGATCGACAGGAAGTGCAAAATGGCTAAGCAGGGATGGCTAGAGGACAAATGTAAGGATGTAGAGGCTTATCTCACTAGGGGTAAGATAGATACTGCCTACAGGAAAATTAAAGAGACCTTTGGAGATAAGAGAACCACTTGTATGAACATCAAGAGCTCAGATGGAAACCCAGTTCTAAGCAAAGAACGGAAAGCAGAAAGGTGGAAGGAGTATATAGAGGGTCTATACAAGGGCGATGTACTTGAGGACAATATTATGGAAATGGAAGAGGATGTAGATGAAGATGAAATGGGAGATACGATACTGCGTGAAGAGTTTGACAGAGCACTGAAAGACCTGAGTCGAAACAAGGCCCCCGGAGTAGACAACATTCCATTGGAACTACTGACGGCCTTGGGAGAGCCAGTCCTGACAAAACTCTACCATCTGGTGAGCAAGATGTATGAAACAGGCGAAATACCCTCAGACTTCAAGAAGAATATAATAATTCCAATTCCAAAGAAAGCAGGTGTTGACAGATGTGAGAATTACCGAACAATCAGTTTAATAAGCCACAGCTGCAAAATACTAACACGAATTCTTTACAGACGAATGGAAAAACTAGTAGAAGCCGACCTCGGGGAAGATCAGTTTGGATTCCGTAGAAATACTGGAACACGTGAGGCAATACTGACCTTACGACTTATCTTAGAAGAAAGATTAAGGAAAGGCAAACCTACGTTTCTAGCATTTGTAGACTTAGAGAAAGCTTTTGACAATGTTGACTGGAATACTCTCTTTCAAATTCTAAAGGTGGCAGGGGTAAAATACAGGGAGCGAAAGGTGATTTACAATTTGTACAGAAACCAGATCGCAGTTATAAGAGCCGAGGGGCATGAAAGGGAAGCAGTGGTTGGGAAGGGAGTAAGACAGGGTTGTAGCCTCTCCCCGATGTTATTCAATCTGTATATTGAGCAAGCAGTAAAGGAAACAAAAGAAAAATTCGGAGTAGGTATTAAAATCCATGGAGAAGAAATAAAAACTTTGAGGTTCGCCGATGACATTGTAATTCTGTCAGAGACAGCAAAGGACTTGGAAGAGCAGTTGAACGGAATGGATGGTGTCTTGAAGGGAGGATATAAGATGAACATCAACAAAAGCAAAACGAGGATAATGGAATGTAGTCTAATTAAGTCGGGTGATGTTGAGGGTATTAGATTAGGAAATGAGACACTTAAAGTAGTAAAGGAGTTTTGCTATTTGGGGAGCAAAATAACTGATGATGGTCGAAGTAGAGAGGATATAAAATGTAGACTGGCAATGGCAAGGAAAGCGTTTCTGAAGAAGAGAAATTTGTTAACATCGAGTATAGATTTAAGTGTCAGGAAGTCTTTTCTGAAAGTATTTGTATGGAGTGTAGCCATGTATGGAAGTGAAACATGGACGATAAATAGCTTGGACAAGAAGAGAATAGAAGCTTTCGAAATGTGGTGCTACAGAAGAATGCTGAAGATTAGATGGGTAGATCACATAACTAATGAGGAGGTACTGAATAGGATTGGGGAGAAGAGGAGTTTGTGGCACAACTTGACCAGAAGAAGGGATCGGTTGGTAGGACATGTTCTGAGGCATCAAGGGATCACCAATTTAGTATTGGAGGGCAGCGTGGAGGGTAAAAATCGTAGGGGGAGACCAAGAGATGCATACACTAAGCAGATTCAGAAGGATGTAGGTTGCAGTAGGTACTGGGAGATGAAGAAGGTTGCACAGGATAGAGTAGCATGGAGAGCTGCATCAAACCAGTCTCAGGACTGAAGACCACAACAACAACAACATGATCTGATCCGGTATCTGTCCCTCTCAGTACTTTCACATTGTAAATTTCCTTGTGGTAATTCTTATCCATGCAAACATGGTCCAGTTGCCATTCTCCTTTTTTCCAGTCTGGATGTTTCCAAGTTTTTAGTTTACTTGGTCTTCTCTTAAAATACGTCGACTTTGAGATCATGTCATGGTTTCTGCAAAATTCCACTAGTCTTATGCCATTTTTGTTTGTTCTTCTTTGTGCTGTCCATTTCCCTATTATGTCTCTATATCTCTTTTCCCTTCCTAACTGGGCATTGAAGTCTCCAATTAAAATTTTGATGTGATTTTTATTAATGTTATTCGTCGTTTGATCTAAGAGCTCCCAAAATTTTTCTACCTCTTCTCTGTGTTCTTTTTTATTATTTTTATCATTTGTCGGGGCATGGGCATTTATTATTGTGTACATTTTATTTGCAGCTTTTAGAGTTAATGTTGAGAGCCTGGGAGATTGTGCTTTAAATTCCATTATGGACTCTATTATTTTCAGACTCATCACGAATCCTGTTCCAAATTGTGGACACTGTTTCATGACTCTCTTCCCTGGTATTCCCTTATAAATCCTATATCCTTGTGATTCTATCGGTTCCTGATCAGTATTTCTCATTTCTTGAAGTCCGGTTATGAGAATCCCCTTGCGATCCATTTCATTCGTCAGAATTTTGAGTTTGCCTGGTTGTATGAGGGAATTTATATTGTGTGTCGCAATGTAGTTTATTTGTCCTGTCTTGAGTTTTGGTCGTCTGTCCGTTTTGGATATTTTCAGATGCTCCGACTCATCCAAGTTACCTTTCAGGTGACTGCCCACCGTATCCGAGTGCAGTCTTCCTTGGTTATTGCCAAGCGGTGGATTATTCCTTGAAAGATTTCCTTCCATGTTTGACTTTCAAAGGTAGTCAACCTTGTATGGAGCAAGCTCCGAGTTACAACTACGGTTGTTAGCCGTGGAGGTTGTTTAGTGTTTGGTCCGCGAGAGCTATTTTATTTCGCTCAAGTCCGCCGGTAAACCGGTGAGGACCCCCCTATCCACCACCTGGGACGCGCCACGTCGGAATATCACCTCTCCGCCTGCTACGACACCGTAGTAGGTTCTCTATTAAATGAAAAGCACATTTGTTAAGTCACGCGTTACGCTATTGGCGTGGACAGTGAGTTACAGTTTTTGAAAGATAATCAAAGTCGAGTCAAGAAGCACCAAAAAAATAAAGTGAGATAAGGCAAACGGGGGCGCAGTGGTGTACTTCAGAAACATGCAGTTCGCCACTTCATATTTTCGCAATACGCAGAGAGAGCAGAGCCGAACTGTCCGATGCAAAGGTAAGAAACAATTGTAGAGCGAAAACTTAACATTTGAGAGAAAATTTGGAACAATATTCAAACCTCCTGTTCGATTATGTCGGAGGAATACAACGTTGCGAATGGGGTTTCCAACTAGAAGTTATGAAATACTGGCCTGTCCTATCCTCGCAGCATGGAGGTCGGATATGAAAGAGCCATTGAGTAGGGTTTCGTAAATTACTATTATGTATCCATGTCCTTTCCTGCGATTGCAGCACCATCTGTGGCGAAACGAAGAAAATGCTTCAGGCAAAACGTATGTAGATTGTGCCGTAGAGTAGATTGTGCCGTAGAAACGTAGTCTGCGGTAATAGTCGGGGGCTCCCATTGAAGATTTCGAGGTTGCCTCACGCCACCCAAGCACGGGGTTGGGTGGAGGGTTGAGTCTGTTACATTGGACGTTCCCCTCCGAGACAAACAACTTGGAATTATAACTTTTTTGATTAGATGTGTAGTTTTAGATATATTTCAATGTTTCCAGTTAAACTGAACCCCCTGGATATTGAACGCAACACAGCAAAGTAATAAGGTAAATTATATCATACGACTGTACTATTATTTCATTATGTAACAACTACAAATGTAATATTACCAAATTTGTATATGTATGAAGCACTCACTTCGTGTTCTATTAAATGCGTATTGTGTTTTTCTGTTGTAAATTGCCGCAACCATTTGAAAAGGGTGTAACGTCAAAATTATCCAATTATGGAACAATAAATAAAACGTTCAGCATTTCTTGGTAATATGGATCACACAACCTTGAGCAGTATTCGAAGATGGGACTCATTATAAGCAATCTACTAACATAAGAGTGAGATTACGTGATCATACCAATTCATACCTGTACAAACTGTTACATTTAGGTAGTTATATTATTTGACTAATTCCTATTGTGACTCGTCGATACTGTTGCCACAGAGTAAAGAGCGTAGTTTTATATTCATGAACGTTTACAGCAATTTGCCAATCTTTGCACCAGTTTAAAATCTTATCAACATCTGATTGGATATTTACGCACCTTTTTCCAGATAGTACTTCACTATAGGTGACCGCACCATATGGAAATAGTTTGAGGTTACTACTGATAGTGTCTGTCAAATAATTAATATACAACATTAATAGCACTGGGGTCCAAGACACTTCATTGGGACAAACATGACGTTACTCCGACATCGGTCAGGTTTCTCTCCATTGAAGATAACATACTACGTTTTTCCTATCAAGAAACCTGAACTCAATTAATACGCAATACGATTATGCTTTTTATACTAAAAGCAGGTGTGGTGGAGAATCAAATTTTTTGGAAATCAAGAAATACTGCATATTTTAGTCAGTTTGGGCGAATATGTCATACACTACTGGCCATTAAAATTGCTACACCAAGAAGAAATGCAGATGATAAACGGGTATTCATTGGACAAATATATTATACTACAACTGACATGTGATTACATTTTCACGCAATTTGGGTGCATAGATCCTGAGAAATCAGTACCCAGAACAACCACCTCTGGCCGTAATAACGGCCTTGATACGCCTGGGCATTGAGTCAAACACAGCTTGAATGGCGTGTACAGGTACAGCTGCCCATGCAGCTTCAACACGATACCACAGTTCATCAAGAGTAGTGACTGGCGTACTGTGACGAGGCAGTTGCTCGGCCCCATTGACCAGACGTTTTCAATTGGTGAGAGGTCTGGAGAATGAGCTGGCCAGGGCAGCAGTCGAACTTTTTCTGTACCCAGAAAGGCCCGTACAGGACCTGCAACATGCGGTTGTGCATTATCTTGCTGAATTATAGGGTTTCGCAGGGATCGAATGAAGGGTAGAGCCATGGGTCGTAACACATCTGCAATGTAACGTCCACTGTTCAAAGTGCCGTCAATGCGAACATGAGGTGACCGAGACGTGTAACCAGTGGCACCCCATACCATCACGCCGAGTGATACACCAGTATGGCGGTGACGAATACACGCTTCCAATGTGCGTTCACCGCGATGTCGCCAAACACGGATGCGACCATCATGATTCTATAAACAGAACCTGGATTCATCCGAAAAAATTGCGTTTTGCCATTCGTGCACCCAGGTTCGTCGTAGAGTACACCACCGCAGGCGCTCCTGTCTGTGATGCAGCGTCAAGGGTAACCGCAGCCATGGTCTCCGAGCTGTTAGTCCATGCTGCTGCAAACGTCGTCGAACTCTTCGTGCAGATGGTTGTTGTCTTGCAAACGTCCCCATCTGTTGACTCAGGGATCGAGACGTGGCTGCACGATCCGTTACAGCCATGCGGATAACATGCCTGTCATCTCGACTGCTAGTGATACGAGGCCGTTGGGATCCAGCACGGCGTTCCGTATTACCCTCCTGAACCCACAGGTTCCATATTCTGCTAACAGTCATCGGATCTCGACCAACGCGAGCAGCAGTGTCGCGATACGATAAACTGCAATCGCGACAGGCTACAATCCGATCTTTATCGAAGTCGGAAGCGTGATGGTACGCAATTCTCCTCCCTACACGAGGCATCACAACAACGTTTCCCGAGGCAACGCCAGTCATCTGCTGTTTGTGTATGAGAAATCGGTTATAAACTTTCCTCATGTCAGCACGTTGTAGGTGTCGCCACTGGCGCCAATCTTGTGTGCATGCTCTGAAAAGCTAATCATTTGCATATCACAGCATCTTCTTCCTGTCGGTTAAATTTCGCGTCTGTAGCACGTCATCTTCGTGGTGTAGCAATTTTAATGGCCAGTAGTGTAGTTTCAGGAAGTGAGGAAAGTCGTTATTTGGAATCTGTGACATACGGTGTACAAAGCGCAAGAGGCAGAACTACACTCACTTTCCAGTCACAATACTGTGATAACATGTCAAGACCCTGAATAACCACTTTTGCAGTGAGGCCGCTGCGCAGAAGTCTCGTAGGGAGTCAGTGAAGTTGCGGGAGTACCAACTCCTGTACAGCGGCCATTTGCACTAGGTTTCTCGGTTGAGGATCCGTCGCACGTACAGCTCCACAGATGGGGCTTAAATGTGGGAAGTATGGTGACCAGGGGAGTACGGTAAAGTTGTCCTGGTGGTGTTCGAACCTAACGCGTACACTTTGACCTGTGTGACACGTTGCATTGTCCTGTTGGTAGATGCCATCGTGCCGAGGAAAAATAAACTGCATGAACTGGTGGACATGGTCCCCAATGATGCTGAAATTGTACTGATCCACTGTGCCTTCCAAAATGATGCAACCACCCGGCCACCTGTCGCTACTTAGTACTTAGTGGACGTACATTTGCAGTGCTGGTGTGCAAATTCTAGCCTTCGTAGCCAATGAACAGCAATCAGCATGCGTGCGTGAACCAGGCACCATACGCAGCAACGTTCGCTGAACGGTCGTTGAGGAGACACTGTCGGTAGCCGCTTGGTGCATCTAGGTGGTCAGTTGTTCAACTGTTACACGTCTATTGAAAGGTCTGTTGGATTCCTTTCATGTCAATTTTTTAAAACTGTTGTTATTTACGGCATACATTCAACTTCTAAATTTACTGTGGTGTTTCTGACTATCTGGGAGGAGACTGAGCAGTGGAACGTGTTACTTTTACACATAATCAAGAACGATCTGTCACACTAATACACTTTAAAATACAGTTTATATGTAATTCATGTCTCACAGTATCATACGGAACCTACACCCGCTTTCTTTTATATACTGTAAATGATAAGATACTGACATCCCTCTTCCCTTCTGTGTGAAAGGATGAATGAGCAAATGTATTTCTAGTTGCATGCTTGATGGTAGCAGACAAGCCTGTCTGCTAGAGAACAGTAGGACCAACGTCAGAACAGGTAGCTACGCTTTCTAAAAGCAAAGAGTTTTCTATTCTTAGTATGGTCCTGTCTGTCCCTTGTCATGTTGGTATAGGAAGCTGTCTCTCTGATCACTTCCGTTTTGTATCTGGAAGCACCCTCGGTAGGGGCCCACGGCAGTCTGTCCTCGGCGAGCGTCGGAAGTGGTAAGATCTCCGGCTAAGCGTGTGTCTGTTAAGTCCGTAGGACAATGGATTTCTTAAGTTCAGCGTAATTGAAAATTTAATCACCTTTATTTCTGGTTTAGATCTAAAATATCTAATGTTATCTTAAATTGCAACGCAGTGTAATTCGAGTGTGAAGTTCATAATATCTTCCAATAATTCTTTTGTCACTACTCTGTGAGTAAAGTGGAACCACGTGTGGATGATCCGTAACTCTAACTAAGATCATCAATCTTAAATGCGAATGTGCATGTGATTATAACGTCTCGTCTTGACAATATTTTTCAATACAGCAACTTTTCTTTATGTTCAACCCACGTGGGGTGTACTTTGAGAGACCAGTACCACGTGCTTATACAATTGTTTGACCCATCAGGTTAATAGTAAAACGATAGTAACCAGTTCGAGGTTTTTCTTTTGTAATTTGCGTTTCGATGTAATTTATTTAAATTATCAAAATTATTGTGGAGTTACACTCTTTGTGTAAACCAAGTTGACCACGTGAAGCATGTGGTGTAATCATCAAAGTAGCCGTCAGCTATTCTTTTCGGGAAGATTTCACAGAGAGTATGAATTTAGTATACCAGTGTGTGGTAATTTCATGACGGACAGGATTGCGCTACGAACGTAACTTCTTTGGGTGAAAATTGAATCGGTTGGTTGTGGTTAATTTCCTCTTGCATATGTTTCAACGTTCTTCGTGTGTTATTTTATGAATGCAGTGTTGTATGCAGGCTCCCAATCGTGGCTCCATATTTGATGTGTTCCGTAAGATTACAAACTCACATTTTTACAATCCTAAATAAGACACCAGTTTAGTTATGAATCAAGTTTAATATGCTGAAATTTTAACGGAACAATGATCAATGTTAAAATAAATGTCCAAATATAAACTGATTTATTTCTTTTTATTTAAATTGTCTTTTTATGTATGTAATCACCGGTTATCGTAAGATGAATACTAAAAGATTATAATTAATGTTAGTCTGGTTGGGAATTTGGTAAGCTAGACTGGATACCTGGTGAAACAGTTGCTCAGTAATACAAGGTTAACTTCCCCAGATAGCTCACAGCTTTTAACCCGCTTTTATTGTCTTGAATATCAACACCGCTTTCAGAACAAATTAATGCAGCAACATCACACTACTCGCCATTACACATGTCCGCAGCCGTCGTTCACCATTGTCACCTTTGGTCCATTGTGCATCACAGTTGCTGCGCGCCGGTTTTGGTAGCGGCATTTTGCCGTGCACGGTGTAATTTAACGACAGTGACACGGCCGGCTGGGGTGGCCGATCGGTTCTAGGCGCTACAGTCTGGCATCGCACGGCAGCTGCGGTCGCAGGTTCGAATCCTGCCTCGGCCGTGGATGTGTGTGATGTCCTCAGGTTAGTTAGGTTTAAGTAGTTCTAAGTTCTAGGGGACTGATGACCACAGATGTTAAGTCCCATAGTGCTCAGAGCCATTTGAACCATTTGAACCTACTGTCTGAGTGGTTAATTGACGTTAACGTCGAACATAGATGGTGGTCACGTTAAAGGCCGGTTCCCACTAGGGCTGCCGTGCGTCAAAACCGCGCGTCAGCGGCGTGGTTGCCATGGAAACGGCGTCAGCGGCACGCCGCGGCGGGCTCTGCGTCGCGGTTTGACCATGTCGAACCGCTTCCGCTGCCGCGTGACGCGCTCCAGGTCCGCGCCGCCAATCACAGAACGCGAACTTTCGCCGAACCGCTGGCGCGGACGCGGCGGCAGCTATGAAATACTTATCATCCGATTCCAAGGAAACTATTCGGCAGAAAAATTTGATTCTTGGGCATGTTACAGCCTGATATCTTCTCTCGATAAAGGTCCGAATTTATTTTCGTTATTCGTCGTGGTTACTTGCTGTATCGCATTTACGTAAACCCGTACACGAAATTTTAATGAGCGTGCAGAGGTAAAAACGCATTGCGTGGACTTTGCGTACAGTTCATTTTAGGTAATACATTATTGCGTATGAAATTTAGTCAACATATCGAAATTGTTTTTAAAGCTGAGAGCAGATCGATAGCTATCACCGTTCTCGAGATATTGAATGATATGTCGGTGGACGGGCTGTGCCGTGATCGCGCGCGGGTTGCTCGCGACGCGACCGGTACTTCGTCCTGCTCGTCGTAAACCATGTGGTTGTATCAACCGCAAATTTCGTAAACGGTTCAAGAAATCGAAAGGCGTTTTTTGTGAAAAGTCATGTATTTCGTCACATGATAAATATCCTAAATCTGTTTATCTACCGAGATATGAAAGTAACTACAGTTTTTCAGAAGGGATAGATGAATTCTTTTAAACAGCATTTAATAGCATGTGGAATGAGAAGTTAAACCGAAACTAATTTGCTGGTATGTCATAAGATGTAATTTACTAAATATCTACAGCTATTGATTATTCCCTTTGGTAAGTAACAAACTTTTTTTCTTTATCCAGTGTACTTCACTGACTGAAGACGCGTTTCGCCTTTTACTTTAAGGCATCTTCGGTGGAATCTAGAATGATTCAGTTTTGTTTTGATATGTGATACTTGCAGATTATAAAACAGTTCACATCTTTTTTTATGTGAATGACTGATTACTTACAGTGAATCGAGTTTTTGGCGGACATATACGTTTCCCCTCACCTGGTCACATGCTGGAGGTTGAACTAAAACTTAGATTATGGAACATAAGCACATTTTCATGTTCGCTCTTTTTTCTTCTGTCACTAGCAGTAGACGTTTTACCGAAAACTCTGATTTGAAGTGGTAACTACAGTGTGTTCACCTCATGTCCCTTCCTGTCTGGTTTATGTGCATGTTGCCAACCTGCAGAATTATATGCTGAAAACTAATGTTTGTTTATTTTTGTTCTCCTTATATCTGTATGTGTGTGTGGCTAGCCAGTGATAGTTATACAAAGTTGAAAGTGAATCCAGTAGTTGTCAGACAGTGGTTGAAAGATTTGGTGTTCAGCTGATTTCAGTTTTGGTTTAAATGTTTTGTGGGGGAGTGCATGGAAGAGTAAATTCACTGCTTACATTAATAGATAGTATTTCAACAGATGATTATTATCAGAATACTATCACCCAACTCCTTTGTCCTCACTCTTTGACGCCCCATAATACGTCCTGTCAACCAACCCCTATTGTTGTTAAAGTTGTGCCGTAATTTCCTCTTCCTCCTCTATTTAATTCCGTAACTCTTCTTTAGTCACACGATCCTCGTATCTAATCTTCAGCATTCTTATTGATCACCACGTTTTGAAAGCGTCCATTCTCTTCTTGACAGAACTGTTCATAGTCCACGTTTCACTTACATACAAGGCTGCACTCCACACAAATACCTTTGTAAAATAGTATCCAACCATTAGAATTTATATTCGATGTGAACAAATTTTCTTTTTCAGAACGCTTATCTTGCTATTGACAGTCTTCAGTCAGGTTTGCGTCTGCACCAGGAAAAGCCTTACAATTTAAAATCTGGTTTCGAAACTCTGTTCCAAATATATGTTCTTTCATGATTCTTAAGCAAGGTGCTGGCTATGATTACATTATGCTCTGTGGGAAATTCTGTCAGGTGGCTTCCACTTTCATCCCTTCCATCTAGCCTTTGTGTTCTTACTGTTTTCGTGTACCTGCTACCGTATCACATTTTAAATTTTTGTCTCGCTTAACTATCTGAATAATCTCTTTTATCGTTCATTGTTTCAATGTGTTAGGAGATAGTGAACAATCATGAACGGTAGTCATGAAATCTGTTTATGTTGAAATGAGAAAACATGAATAATGAAATATGTGAAAGAGTGCATTGTACAGAAAATGAAAAATTGGTATGTCTTCACCCAACTTCGTCTTTCCTTCATGTAGGTGTAAGATATATAGTTATTCAAACACACCGGTCGTTTCGGTGGGTCCCACCCCGTACCTCAGTGGCTGTCCGTCATTGGCTACCGCTAAGCGTCTGCCGCTTCCAGATGGGAACGCCAATTCCGCGAGCCGCCGCGTCAAAGCGGAAAACTCTTGCCGCTGCCGTTGCCGCACGCCGCGCTGCCGCGCTCTAGTGGGAACCGGCCTTAAAAGTGACTGGTGGGTGTATCGACCGTATCACACCAGGCTGCTCACAAAAAATGCTTCAAATGGCTCTGAGCACTATAGGCCTTAACATCTGAGGTCATCAGTCCCCTAGAACTTAGCTTAAACCTAACTAACCTAAGGACATCACACACATCCATGCCCGGTGCAGGATTCTAATCTGCGACCGTAGCAGTCGCGCGGTTCCGGACTGAAGCGCCTAGAACTGCTCGGACACAACGGCCGGCGGCTGCTTACAGTGTGATAATTAATTTTAATGCACAGTTCGCAAGGGATTAGTAACTCTCGAGAAGTGCTACTTGACGAGTTCTTACAGAGCTCCCACGAGGCTTGGAACTGCGTATATTCTGCTCGTGTTTGCTGCAGCAATAGTGTTTCTGCGCGCCTGCTGTCTCCAGATGGACACGGCAGTACGTTTTGTTGTCGGCTGGTTCCGAGAGACTACGGTGTCCCGTTACCAGCCCGCTCGCTGCTCCTGCCCCCACTGCCGTATTTTAGTGACGGTGTGCGTCGGCTGAGAGACTTGCTGAAAAGCGCGCGTGGCTTTGATGTCTAGGGGAGACCGCGGGGCCGGCTGAAGTGGCCGTGCGATTAAAGGCGCTGCAGTCTGGAACCGCAAGACCGCTACGGTCGCAGGTTCGAATCCTGCCTCGGGCATGGATCTTTGTGATGTCCTTAGGTTAGTTAGGTTTAACTAGTTCTAAGTTCTAGGGGACTAATGACCTCAGCAGTTGAGTCCCATAGTGCTCAGAGCCATTTGAACCATTTAGAGACCGCGGACAGCACCCTGTGGAACGCTTGCCAGCAACTAGCGCACCATAAGCAGATATGTGAATTACATGAAATACGTACGTTTGAAATACAAATACAATATGCAAAATACTTACTTTTATTTTGCATTTGAAATACGTTTTCTCTAAAGCATTTTCTGTTTTATTTGCTACTTTGTGTCTGTAGAATGCAAGATACTTCTCTTGCTTTTTATTTTAATTCATACTTCGTATTTTTTTATTCATTTCGTGAATAATTTATTAGCTCCATGTCGGATACAGATGGCGCAATAAGCATGAAAGGTAGACCTGTCATTGCTATGAACCTAAAGTTTAGAAAAGGCAGTAAGATTTCAGTACACATCATGTGTTTAACATTATTGTTTGTATTTTAAACATAGCTGCACAACAGCAACGGTTCCACTTAATAAAATTATAAACAGCCGACCAGTTGCAATGGATAAAGAATTCTTTACCTAGGTTTCAACAAATTTAAATTTGTCTTCTTCAGAAGGTGGCCTAAGGACAATGAACATCATAGCTTAAATTAGAACGGTATGAAACTTAAGTCAAGAATAGATTTTAACACAAATTAGAGAGCTCTTGCATTACAGAAATATGAGAACGACGACTGGTACTTACAATTTTACATTAGTATGGACTAATGTACCAGCGCCGTTTATGTAATGTGGTTTTCTCACGATGTATGGCTGCCACTACATCGGCCCTTATGTGATTTTGTCTGGCTCTAAAACGTTGGTTCCCTGCGAATGTATATTAACTGGATTGTGGACCAGGGTTCGTAATTCTGTCTTAAGAGCCATTATTGTCAATTTTAAAGTTCTGACATATATATTGTGTGTGGGCTTCACTAATATAGTAATGTAATTTTTATATTCTGGCTGTATATGCCACTGTGCGTAACTATCTCGGCGTAAGCGCCACCTGCCTTTTTGATGTATAACTACATTAATTGTACCAAGGCTCCCATACTGTTATAACGGGAGTGTTAAACGCTTTCCTTCTTTTTATTGTTACTTTATCTAAGGACGTTATTAATACTGATAATTTACACGTTGCTTTTGTACGCCAATCGGCTCATGGTTCGCGCCATGAGCGCCACCTGCCCTGGCCGCAGAGTAACTACGCTGGCCGATTACACTCAGTCGGTTGTGAGCTGTGCAACATCCATGTATTAATTTATATTAACGTGACAAACCCTATTTCTAGTGCTATATTTTAATTTTGACAAATGGATCTATGCCGACATTTGAAAAAACGGCGCTGGTACATTAGTCCATACTAATGTAAAATTGTAAGTACCAGTCGTCGTTCTCATATTTCTGTAATGCAAGAGCTCTCTAATTTGTGTTAAAATCTATTCTTGACTTAAGTTTCATACATTTTTAATGTAAGCTATGATGTTCATTGTCCTTAGGCCACCTTCTGAAGAAGACAAATTTAAATTTGTTGAAACCTAGGTAAAGAATTCTTTATCCATTGCAACTGGTCGGCTGTTTATAATTTTATTAAGTGGAACCGTTGCTGTTGTGCAGTTATGTTTAAAATACTGAAATTCCTGCCCGCCGAGGTATCAAAAGCTGCAACTAGGTACATGGACATCAAATTAAAAATTGTGAAAGCAGGTATGGCTATCGACTTTAATCAACAGTGCCTAGATAAAGACATTACCCCTGATTATGTGAAGGCGTACTTAAACTTTAAACAGTGTAACAAAGTGCCTTCTGTTAAAAAGAAATTAGTGCGTTCAGTCATTTCGGATAGCACAGTGAATTTGTACAAGAAAAAAGATGTTCTTAATAGTGAAGTCTACTGTATACACCTATTTTTAACTGAAGCCTTTAAAGATCTTTGTAATTTCCAAATTGACCACCTGTGGAATAGTATTAATGAATGGCTCTTTAATCGTAAAGAAGAAATCAAGGCCAGACATGAAAGAAAGTTGTTGAAGTTTAGTAGTAGGACCACAAGTAAAAATGTTAATACAGCAGGCAATAGTGTCAAACATCAATTTTACGAAAGAATACTGAATAAAACCAATATTACTTTTACGCAGGCTGAGAATGACTTGTTATGTAAAGGCCTTAAATATAATTTGCCTGCTCAACTCGATAAATATCCAGTTATCTGTAATCATATTGTAGATCTTAAAATCGGTTTAGAATCCCTGAAATTAGAGAAAATCGAGCAAGTCAAATGTGCCTATGAATGTAATAACATAATAGAAAAAGAAATTAAATTATTTCCTAATGGGCACTTGGGCGAATATAGTAAAAAGCATCAATCGTAGGCTTAGAGAACACGACGCCTTAGTCACTAAGAGTAACAAAGGCAACACCGCTGTCGTGGCTTATAAAAATGAATATATAGAAAAGACTGTAAAGTTTTTTGAGGAGAATGACATCACTGAGGTTATCGTAGATCCAACCGCGGAATTACAAAATGAAATCCGGCGTACTTTAGCTAGTTCTGTCAGCCTGTTCAAAAACTTCCAAAAGAAAGGGCTTATAAATATGAACCCGAAACCACCCGTGCTCAGAAGTCAGTTTAAACTGCACAAACAAAATCACCCGATTCGCCCTGTAGTGAATGGAATAGGTAGTCCACATCACACACTTGTTACGCGCCTCCATTTTAAAATTAAAGATGCTTTCACATTTGAAAATAATTTTTCTGTTAAAAATAGTAAGGAATTAATTAACAATATTCAAACTGTAAGATGTACACCTGACACTAGACTGGTGTCCTTTGACATCGTCAGTCTTTATACAAATGTCCCGGTTGATGAAACCATAGCCCTTATAAAAAAGGATCTTCTCAAACATAAGAAACTAAGTGAAACTCAGATTGCGGAACTCATTGGTTTGCTTAAGGTCGTTTTAAAATACAATTATTTCACGTTTAATGGGAAAATGTATGTGCAACCAGATGGTCTAGCAACGGGTAGCCTCCTCGCCGGTATTTATGCAGATGTTTTTATCAACGCCCTGGAAATAACGTTCTTCAATTCAAGTTCAGAATTACACCACAAAATCCGCTATTATGCACGTTATGTTGACGACATTATCATTGCTTTTGATGGTACTGATTATGAGTTAGAGCTTCTCTTCAATACTTTCAATGGTTTACATGAAAAGATTTCCTTCACAAAAGAACTTCAGAATGAAAAAGGAGAACTTAACTTCCTCGATTTAACAATTTCTATACAGGATAGTTCCTTCAATTTCAATATCTTCCGTAAGGAAACTTATTCAGATGTCATCCCTGCTGACTCAACTCATCCAAAAGCTCATAAACTGGCGTTTTTTCATTCTGCCATTCACCGAATGGTAACTACTCCTTTATCACCTGCTGATCAACAAAAGGAATTTAATGTCATCAAAGCGATTGCGGCTAATAATGGGTACAATCAGAATATGATCGATTACTTGTTCAATAAGAAAATTTCCCAAAACTGTTCAACTTTGAGCAACAACCTCCTCCCTGATAGCAAAGAAGCTAAAAAATTTATTTCCATTCCTTTCTTGGGTAATATATCATATAGGATTAAACGTCTTCTAAAGAAAAAATATAACTGTAACGTCTCCTTCTCTACAGATAACAGTTTAAAAAGAAATCTTGTACATTCAGTAGAGATTGCCAGCGATTGGTTTTCCAATTCAGGTGTTTACAAACTAACCTGTAATAACTGCCCTCATATTATATTGGTCAAACAGGCAGAGCTGTGAAAACAAGATATAAAGAACACCTATTAGGTAAAAAAGGAGCGAATATACACAGCTCTACTTTTGCTGAACACCTCTTGATAGCCGGTCATACGCCTAAACAGTTAGAAGACACGGTTATCCTACACAGACAAGTCAAAGGGCGTAGACTAGATCTGTGGGAAGAGTTACATATTTTTAAACATCTAGAGCTCAAAGACGGTAATATACTGAACGACCAGTTGAACCTTGCTTGTAGACAATTTTTCGAAGGCTTTAAACCTATACTGTTTATGGTATAACATTAATGCTGGTAACCTCAGTGGTCTATTTTCTCAGGAAGCTATGATGCACTTTCAAATCTTTAAGCTCACTACCCTTTATGTAATGTGGTTTTCTCACGATGTATGGCTGCCACTACATCGGCCCTTATGTGATTTTGTCTGGCTCTAAAACGTTGGTTCCCTGCGAATGTGTATTAACTGGATTGTGGACCAGGGTTCGTATTCTGTCTTAAGAGCCATTATTGTCAATTTTAAAGTTCTGACATATATATTGTGTGTGGGCTTCACTAATATAGTAATGTAATTTTTATATTCTGGCTGTATATGCCACTGTGCGTAACTATCTCGGCGTAAGCGCCACCTGCCTTTTTGATGTATAACTACATTAATTGTACCAAGGCTCCCATACTGTTATAACGGGAGTGTTAAACGCTTTCCTTCTTTTTATTGTTACTTTATCTAAGGACGTTATTAATACTGATAATTTACACGTTGCTTTTGTACGCCAATCGGCTCATGGTTCGCGCCATGAGCGCCACCTGCCCTGGCCGCAGAGTAACTACGCTGGCCGATTACACTCAGTCGGTTGTGAGCTGTGCAACATCCATGTATTAATTTATATTAACGTGACAAACCCTATTTCTAGTGCTATATTTTAATTTTGACAAATGGATCTATGCCGACATTTGAAAAAACGGCGCTGGTACATCAGTCCATACCAATGTAAAATTGTAAGTACCAGTCGTCGTTCTCATATTTCTGTAATGCAAGAGCTCTCTAATTTGTGTTAAAATCTATTCTTGACTAAAGTTTCATACCGTTCTAATGTAAGCTATGATGTTCATTGTCCTTAGGCCACCTTCTGAAGAAGACAAATTTAAATTTGTTGAAACCTAGGTAAAGAATTCTTTATCCATTGCAACTGGTCGGCTGTTTATAATTTTATTATTGTTTGTGTAATTTAAAACGTACCGAAATCATCTGATAATGCCTAGTGATCTTGAAAGGAAGTGAAGGAAGGAGGGAATGAGGTCAGCATCGCTTTTTTGTGAGGTCACAAGTTCACCCATGGACAACACTAAGAGACTACATTCGATGTGACAATGATAGCTATACCTTGGTAAACAGTACCTATTCTATGGAATACTTGAAAAACAGCTATACATTTTCTTCTGTTAGATTAGTGTAGAGTTTTTAACTAAGTATCTAATTGTTAACTATCACAATATAGTTATTTCTAATAATCTAATCGAAAATAAAATTCCACCTTTATAGATCGTCGTTTGGTAAGAAGTGAGATTTGTTCAAAATATTTAATTTATATTAGCTGTAGTATCCAGCACTGCTAGAGAGTCTGTTTTATGGACTTCATAGTGCACTCAGAGTTTCTGAAGCTTAATACGAGGATTGGAACTTAAATAGTGCCAACTATTTATTCACAACCGATACAAAATAGTTACATGTTTGAACCTGTTACTGTCCTTCAAAGTAGTCACCGGCGTTGTGTAGAACCCGTTGCCAGCGATGTGGAAGGCGTAGTACACCGTTAGCAGAGCCTGTTCTGCCGATGGTGGAAATGGAGCGGTCTAAAGTTATGGTGATTCTTGTGTAAGACTGTGATGGTGTCATCCTAACGCATTACGTTCCTCCACGGCAGACCGTCAGTGCACAGTGTTACTGTTCGTGTTTGGGGCATCACCTGCGACCAGCTTTGCGAAAGAAGCGGCGACACTTTCTGCGCAATCCACTCATCATTTTGCACGACAATATGCGGGTGCATATAGTGCAAGCTGTGGCTGCTCTGTTCGGTCGGTGGGACTGGGAAGTACTGTACCATCCACCATACTCCCCGGACTTAAGTCCTTGTGACTTTGATTTGATTCCGGAGATGAAGGAACCACTTCATGGCATTCGCTTCAGAACTGTTCCAGAGATTCGACAGCAGCCACAGTTTGCGGTGTATGCGCCCGCGCATTGTCGTGCAAAATGATGAGTGGATTGCGCAGAAAGTGTCGTCGCTTCTTTCGCAAAGCTGGTCGCAGGTGATGCTCCAAACACGAACAGTAATACTAGAGCGTCTGCTATGTAAAGAGGAGATCCCGGGTTAGAGTCCCGGTCGGGGCACACATTTTCAACATGTCCTCAATGAAGTAGTCTACATCAACGCCTGTTTGAGCTAGGGTGTCCATTTAATTATCATTTCTAGCAAACCTGCATGGTCTTCTACGGTAACTGTTCTTTCGGGAACAGATACTACCGTCACGTATAGATATTGTCTGTCTACAGCACGTACGCGAGAAATAATAGCCATGGTCCCTAGTTATATTCGTGTCATGGAGCCACAGTTACGAATATTTCGTGCCGACTGTCTTCTGTTTTCAATTTCTGCTCTTATTGAACTACTATTTTCTTTTGATGGAACGACAATGAGGCCACATGGATGAAATATGAAAGACGAAATATTTGAACAGTTGCTGGAGTTAAAATCAGTGAAATAAGGGTAGGTAATATGTTCACTAACTACAGGTATTTTATTTGAATAAAAGTATTTTGAAAATGCGTTATTTTCCATTTAAATACTTTTATTTAAAACCATTTTGTATTTACATGTGAAATAGAAAAAATGACCGAGTATTTGCATTGTGAATTTAAATACTTTTAATCAATTATTTTGCACATCTCTGGCCATAAGCACACCGTCGCCACAACAAGGAATTACTCGGCAGTCAGCGGCAGCATCAACGACTGTCTTTTTTCGTACGCGTCTGACATCTCATTTCCTGGCGTACCGTATGGCGCATCCTATTTCGCTATTGTGGATGCAACAGCCGGGTTTCGGTATCTGGGTGTGGGACAGTGGCTTTTCTTCGCCATTGGGATAACGGGCCGGTCTTTGCACTCCTATTTTTTCCATTGATCAGTCTTCTCTGGATCGAACTCCTGTCCTGTGTTAACCCACTCACCTCTGATTAGCACTTGCATCTTACGTCCTGAGTTATTTGTTTGATGTCTTCCAATCTCTACTTTCCTCTAAAAGTGTTTAACCTCTACAGCTACCTCTAGTACTGTCTGCTTTTCTGTGATGTCTTAAACATGTCACATCCGTCACGAGCTTCTTCTTGACATTGTTTTCTGGAAATTACTTTTCTCACCACTTCTGCGAGGAACTGTAGCATTACATGTGTAATCGTTCGAGTAGCCCACGAAATCTTTAAGCAATAATCTTGTCGGGATGTCCATTTAAGTCAGATATACTTTGTCACGTAAGAATAAGGAGAGTCAAAACAGGTAGTAAACGCGTGACATCACCTCAAGTCGAGATTTTTTTGTAGTGCAATCTTTGCAGAGTGATTGACACTGTGTAAGAATCAGTAGGTAATGAGATCACAATGCTACGTTATGCGTGATTTTTGAAAAAAATGACAACTTCTGAGTTGCTCAAGTGCGCGGACAAGTTGTAATCGAATGCGAGTCCTCTTCAGTTTTGAAGAATTGACCTAAAACTGATAATCCATAATCCGGAGTTGTTTTTAAAACATTCTAGAGAGCCACGGCCAAACATTGTTATAAACAGATCGCATGCGTACTTTGAAATTACGACGAGAAGTTTGAGATACGCGGTAGGCTATCGCGCGTTATAGTCGCGTGAAGTATTGATACTCCCCGTAATTTATTGACATTAATTTGGTAATAATTATTAGAGAATTATTGGAGGTTTGATTTACTGTTTGAATACGTCATATATTAATCACGGAATAGTCAATTGATTTATATGTTGGTTAACTACCAATAAACAGATTGTAATGGAATTACCGGAACGATCATTTCAATCATTGGTGACCACTACACGCACTACTCTCATTGTGAATGACATTTGGACGGATTAGTTTTGTTTTAGCTCCTTGGGATCAATAAACTTCATCCGAAGTTGGAACTTTATAATTTCACAAGCTGCGACATCGTCGCGAAAAACACAGTGACCCGTATATGTATATAACTTTATACGCTGTGTCGTGTTCTTTCAATTTAGTAGACAGTCTACACTACAATTTTCACCTTTTGAAAAAGAGAGCACTTCAGAGAAATGTTTCACATTTAGTCCTCAATCTTACCAAAACGGAGATAAGGGAGACACTCACACATAGCAGCACGTTATCGTGACCAACCACATATGTGCCTCCTTCTCCCTCCCTTTTATGGAAAATCCTGAGAAATAGCTGCGGTACGACGAAGGAAGAAGGTTTTGACAGCCGAGGAGAAAAGAAGAAAACGACGACGACGGAGCAAGAGAGAGAAAGGAGCAGAGGGTAGGTCACAGAACCATCTCATTCCTTATCTCGTCAGTCCACCTAATGTTCAACATCCCTCTATATTATCACATTTCTTCTTTTTCCTGTGTTCCCAAAATTATTCACTGCCATACAATGCTGTGTTGCACGCACATTCTCGGAAATTTGTTCCTAATGCTTCCAGATACGTTGTGGTCCAAGCTTAGAGTCCAGTTTAAATAACTTTGACTTTCCCAGGACGTAAGTGTTTCGCAGTGCCCACGAGAAATAGTCTTCAGAAATTTCTGGCAGGAAACAACACCTTATGAAGAGGAGCAGGAAATGCTGAAATGAAATACCTGATTTATATGAGGGTCATTTCAAACGTCCTGCACACTGCGTATGCGTGACCGTTTCCGTACCGCGACCGATTTGAAATAAGAAGGGCTGTTCAGAAAGTAAGCTCCGGTTGATTGCCAAATTGAAACCACAGTGAACATCAGAAATGTTTTACTTGTAACAATTAGCTACAACTTTCAGCTACTTCTCTACGTAGTCGCCGTTCTGACTTAGACTTTTGTCATAGCGTTGTACCAACTTTTCAATAGCCTCATCATAGAAGGCAGCCGCCAGTGCTTTCCGCCAATTCTCCACGCTGGCCTACACCTCGTTGTCTGTGTCAAAATGTTGTCTTCAAAGACAGCGGTTCATGTGACCAGAGATGAAACTCAGGGGGAGACAATTGCGGACTGTATTGAGGGTAATCTCACATTTCCATTTGAAAACGATGCAGGAGCATCTTCATTGCCCCTGCAGAATGCGGCTGAGAATTGTCTTGAAGAAGAAACAGCACGACAGTTATGTAATGGTAGCTGCATAGCTTCAGGCGAAATTTCTCACCAGGCCCTCGTACTTGGCGGCAGACACTATTTTCTAGACATCTTTACGCACTCACTGCGAGCTCAGAAATGAGAAGAGCGACGTGATGCTAACTGGGGTTATACTAGAGACACTACCCAACACATCTGTGCAAAGCTTTATCGGATTTTCATAGTCGTTTCCATTTCGCGACCGATCGGAGCTTACTTTCTGAACGCCTCTCGTATTTGTCAGTTGCGAGACTTTATGCGTGACTGTCAAATGTGTTTTCTGGTTTTTGTGGGTGCGTCGTAAATCAGTTTTAAAATGGGAACTGACACAGAGTCACGTAGGATTACACGTAGTGACCAGCGTTCCTATATCAAAATCGGACCCATACATAGAACGAGCCCAACCAAATGTACAACGCTTTGAGAGAGGTGTGCGGGAATAGTGCAGTGAATCGTAGCACAGTATCACAGCGGTCTGGTCGTTGCCGTGAAGGTCGGGTAAGCACTGATGACAACACAAGAAGTAGAAGGCCATCAAATGCAACAGACTACATATCTCGGCTTATTGTTAATGACATCTTGAGAGAAGATCGACGAGAAACGGGTTCAGAAAATGCATAAAATGCCAGAATGTGTCACTTCAGATTAAAGAATCATAAATGAAAAGTTAAAGATGAGAAAAGTTGCTGCCAGGTGGGTTCGGCATGATCTGAGTGAAGAGGAGGAGGAGGGCACAAACGTATCACAAAATAAGAGCTTCAACGCTATCGAACAGAAGGAGAACAGCTGCTCAAAAGGATTTTTGCACTTGAAGAAAATTGAATACGAAGTTTAGAGCCAGAACTAAAGTCTCAGTCGTCACAATCGCAAAGTTCCGTCTCTCAACTCCAGAAAAAATTCCGGTGCCAACAATCAAGGGTCAAACTGATGATCTTTGCGTATGACATGATTGGAGTCATAGCTACAAATAGGTTTCCGACCGAGTAGATCGTGTACAGAACAAATTTTAGTTTCGAAACTAGTTATCAGATATCAAAAGATATTTAATAAGGAATTTTAAAAAGCTTATGACCCAGTTGACTGTATGTTTCTCCTCAATATCCTGAAAGAACAGTGGCTACATCTCAAAATCACATCAGTTATTAGTACAGAACTAAATGGAACAAAATCTAAAGTAAAATCGCGAAGAATTGTGGTCCCGTGGCAAAGCGTATTGTCATCACCGAAATTCTATCGTTGAATGGCTGCAGATGGTCTCGAAGTAGTCGAAAATTACCATTTCCAGTTAGTGGTCGGTTCAGTAGGACCAGATGACGCAGTCCATTCCATGTAAATACAGCTGACACCGTTACGGAGCCACCACCAGCTTGCACAGTGCCTTGTTGACAACCTGGGTCCGTGGCTTCGTGGGTGTCTGCGCCACACTCAAACCCTACTATCCGCTCTTACCAACTGAAATCGGGACTCATCTGACGAGGCCACGGTTTCCCAGTGGTCTAGTGTGCAACTGATGTGATCAACAGCCCAGGAGAGGCACTGCAGGCCGTGTCGTGCTGTTAGCAGAGCCACCTGCGTCGGTCACTTGATGCCATAGCCCATCAACGCCAAATGTCGCCACACTGTCCTAAAGGATACATTCGTCGTACGTCCCACATTATTTTCTGCTGATATTGCTCACAGTGTTGCTAGTCTGTTAGCGCTAACGACTCCAGGCAAACGCCGCTGCTCTCTGTCGTTCAGTGAAGGACGTCGCCCCTGCTTGTCTGAGGTGAGAGGAATGTCTTAAATTTGATATTCTCGACACACTCCTGACGGTGTGGATGTCGGCGTACTGAATTCCCTAACGATTTCCGAAATGGAATGTCCCATGGGTCTAGCTCCAACTACCATTCTACACGGAGTCCGTTAATTCCAGTTGTGCGTCCATAATCAAGTCTGAAACCTTTCCACATGAATCATCCGAGTAAAAATGACGGCTCCGCCAATGTACTGCCCGTTTATACCTTGTGTAAGTTACACTACCGCCATCTGCATGGGTGCATATCGCTATTCCATGATCTTTGTCACCTCAGTGAAAAACACAATGGGTTTAAGATTTCGCGTGTCTTGTATACTCTTTCATTTCTTTGTATTTTCGTAAAACCCAGCGGGATTTACAGAATTTCACCTCACCAACATGCTATTGTAGCTGCAAACTTCGACAGAATCCTGAAAGTATGTACTATTGAACAAAAATTTGAGAACAAGTAAGGTCAGCTGGTTACAAAAAGCTCATGCTCACGATAAAAAAGCCATACTAATTCTCATTTCACTAACTATCGATGGCTCTTAAAATAATTACACCATGTCATTGAAAAAAAGTTCAGTCACTTGTGTATGACAGTAGATGGGAAAGTTTTGCATGTAGCTATATGACAAAAGCTCTCCACAGTACATGCTATCGTTTTCTAAAAATTCGTTTTATTATCTCAAGGGACCTATGAGATATGAGCGAAGTTATGAATATTTCAGTTGCACTCTTATCATATGTGCACACGACTGAAAGTGAGTGCACTACATGCGATGCATTTTCTCAAAACTGGCGATAGATACAGATCTCGTCTCTAGTTTAAAGAAAAATTAAATAAGTTTCCTCCAATTCATACACAGGATTTTTATACTTTAACATGCACTGAACGCCAATTCATAGCGGTCCCTATTTTTCAATCCAAAGTGCAGTACGAGGTGCGACAATAAAGTAATGAGACTAATGTGAAAAAAAATGTTGCGTACCGTTTTAGTCAAGTTTAGTGTTGTCTCCTTCAAAGAAGTTCCCTTATGATTGCACACACTTTTTCAAGCGCTTCTGCCATTGATGGTAACATTTCGGGAACTCATCTTCTGTGCCGGTCGGAGTGTCCGAGCGGTTCTAGGTGCTTCAGTCCGGAACCGCGCGACCGCTACGGTCGCAGGTTCGAACCCTGGCTCGGGCATGGATGTGTGTGATGTCCTTAGGTTAGTTAGGTTAACTTAGTTCTAACTTCTAGGGGACTGATGACCTCAGAAGTTAAATCCCATAGTGCTCAGAGCCATTTGAACCATAATCTTCTGTAATATCCTCCAAGACCCTCGTCACAGCTTTTTGGACATCTTGTGTTGTTTGAAAATGGCGTCCCTTGACCGCCGTTAACTCTTGGAAATAGAAAAAACTCGCACAGTGCGGTATCTGGTGAATAAGGTGGCTGTGGTAGTACTGAAATTTGTTTTGAGGTTAAAAACTGCTGTACTGACAGAGCAGTATGGGATGGCGCATTATTGTGATGCAGAATCCAATTATTAGCAATATTGGCACGGACACGAGAAACACTTTCACGAAGTCTTTCTAAAATTTATTTGTAGTAATATTGGTTGTTTGGCCAGGAGGCACCCACTCTTTATGAACAGTTCCACTGGAATCAAAGAAGCACACAGGCATGCATTTCAATTTTGACTTTGACATACGAGCTTTTTTTGGTCTGGTTGATCCCTTTGAGCACCATTGCAAACTTTGGCGTTTTGTCTGTGGGTCGTACTGAAAAAGACAACTTTCATCACCAGTGATAACACTGCTCAACGATTCTGGATTGATTTCCGTTTGCTGTAACAGATCGGCTGCCACATTTCTCCGTGTTTCTCGCTGTAGTGGTGAGATTTTTGGGGTACATTTTTGCACAAATCTTTCTCATACCAAGATCTTCAGTTATTAGACGAACCGTTTCTCGATTAATGTTCAGTTCTTCTGCAATCATTTTTACGGATAATCTTCGATCAGCTCGTACGAGTTCACGCACCCTGGCAAAGTTGACATCGGTCTGTGAGGTTGATGGTCGTCCACTGCGGTCTTCATCTTGAACATTCGTTCTGCCTTCACTAAACATTTTATGCCAACGAAAAACTTGAGCTCTTGACATAACCTCCTCTCTAAAAGCCTTCTGAAGCTTACTGTAAGTTTAATGCAAAAAGGAATGGCATACCGTTGCGCAATATTATGCAGTTCCATTTCCGTGACGACACACACACACACACACACGCACACACACACACACACACACACACACACACACACACACACACACACAAATGGCTCTGAGCACTATGGGACTCAACTGCTGAGGTCATTAGTCCCCTAGAACTTAGAACTAGTTAAACCTAACTAACCTAAGGACATCACAAACATCCATGCCCGAGGCAGGATTCGAACCTGCGACCGTAGCGGTCTTGCGGCTCCAGACTGCAGCGCCTTTAACCGCACGGCCACTTCGGCCGGCACACACACACACACACACACACACACACACACATGTTAACTTATTACAGCACAACTCATGACTGAGCAGTTGCATCAATGTGCCGCTTGGACTAGAAGCAGCTTATAGACAAAGGTCAAAGATGTTGTGCCTACACAAGCCTGCAGGGTCGCCACATCTTGCAAAGAAAATAAGTCTCATTACTTTCTTGTCGCACCTCGTATCTTGCTTAATACAAAAATATCAGAATAACTATGACTGTTAACGAAATGATAGGCAATCCAGAAAAGAGAGAGCACATTTTGGTAGTCGTAGATATCTTCTAACAAGGGAACCTCCCCATCGCACTCCCCTCAGATTTAGTTATAAGTTGGCACAGTGGATAAGCCTTGAAAAACTGAACACAGATCAATCGAGAAAACAGGAAGAAGTTGTGTGGAACTATGAAAAAATAAGCAAAATATACAAACTGAGTAGTCCATGTGCAAGATAGGCAACATCAAGGATAGTGTGAGCTCAGGCCGTGGTCCCGTGGTTAGCGTGAACAGCTGCGGAACGAGAGGTCCTTGGTTCAAGTATTCCCTCGAGTGAAAAGTTTAATTTTTTTATTTTCGGACAATTATTATCTGTCCGTCCGTCCGATGCGAGGTAACTGCACCGTACTATACTATCGGGCAAGGTAGAAGAATCTTTTTACACATTCGCTAAGTGTACAAGTTAGGTGGGTCGACAACATAGTCCTGTCATGTGACGCACATGCCGTCACCAGTGTCGTATAGAATATATCAGACGTGTTTTCCTGTGGAAGAATCGGTTGACCTATGACCTTGCGATCAAATGTTTTCGGTTCCCATTGGAGAGGCACGTCCTTTCGTCTACTAATCGCACGGTTTTGCGGTGCGGTCGCAAAACACAGACACTAAACTTACTACAGTGAACAGAGACGTCAATGAACGAACGGAGAGATCATAACTTTGCGAAAATACAGAAAGTAAAGTTCTCACTCGAAGGAAGACTTGAACCAAGGATCTCTCGTTCTGCAGTTGCTCACGCTAACCATGGGACCACGGCGCTCCCGAGCTCACAGTCTCCTTGATGTTGCATATCTTGCGCATGGACTACTCAGTTTGTATATTTTGCTTATTATTTTCATAGTTCCACACAACTTCTTCCTGTCTTCTTGATTGAACTGTGTTCAGTTTTTCAAGGCCTGTCCACTGTGCCAACTTGAAACTAAATCTGAGGGGGGGGGGGATGCAATGGGGAGGTTCCCTTGTAAGGGCCTAAGGGCCACTGAGGTGTGATATGATGCACGAGTGTTTGTCAAACCAGGACATTATATGTGGAGCACTAGGAGCACAGCTGTTGTCTTGGAAGACGAGAGTGACCACGGCATCTACATCTACATCCATACTCCGCAAGCCACCTGCCGGTGTGTGGCGGAGGGTACCTTGAGTACCTCTATCGGTTCTCCCTTCTATTCCAGTCTCGTATTGTTCGTGGAAAGAAGAATTGTCGGTATACCTACTGAGCATACTGAGCATGAAGTTGTAAAAGAAAGGGCAGCACTTGATCACTGGGATTCTTGAGGTGAACATCCTGCTCCATGTTCATGGTAATTATAACGGCCCAAGTCATGCTATGAAAAACACCCACAGAACATCATAGAAATACTTTCAGCCTGAACTGCACCCTCCACACACTGCTGGTTAAACGCCTCACTCGGTTGTCCGTGTAGTAGGCGTCTCGCGCCATTAGGAAAGAAGACTCCAACAAGTTGTCCAGTTCCTGTGTCGCTTGGCCCATTGAAGAGATGCAGTTGTGTGTGCTGCTATGAACAGCGGCTACACGTCGTGTAGCCCAAATATCAATTACTTGCAGCTTCCTAGCCGGCCGCTGTGGCCGAGCGGTTCTAGGCGCTTCAGTCCGGAACTGCGCTGCTGCTGCTACGGTCGCAGCTTCAAATCCTGCCTCGGGCATGGATGTGTGTGTGTTCTTAGGTTAGTTACGTATAAGTAATTCTAAGTCTAGGGGACTGATGACCTCAGAAATTAAGTCCCACATTGCTTAGAACCATTTGAACATTCCCATTGTTTTTAAAGTTTCCTTCCTAATGTACTTCGGAGTCTCGTTGAAATGGGACTGCATTCAGTGAGAGCAGGAATTCCTAGCGTGTTTGAAACCGACTCTCACTGACAAGTCTACATCTACATACAGACTCCACAAGCCACCGTATGGCGCATGGCAGAGGGTACTCTGTACCACAACTAGTCATTTCCTTTTCTGTTCCAGTCGCAAACAGAGAGGGGGAAAAACGACTGTCTGTCTGTCTGTCTGCCTCCGTACGAGCTCTAATCTCTAATCTTATCTTCGTGGTCCTTATGCGAAATATACGTTGGCGGCTGTAGAATCGTTCTGCAGTCAGCCTCAAATGCCGGTTCTCTAAATTTTCTCGGTAGTACTCTTCGCGACGACATAAGTTGCCTGTGACATCAGAGGTTTGAAATGTTGTTGCTGTATCGTTCATGTGCGTGCGGAGCCCAGCGCATGCAGATGTGCATTGTACTGCCCGAGCACAACCAACACCAACCTACTTCTTCCAGGGTGTTACAAAAAGGTACGGCCAAACTTTCAGGAAACATTCCTCACACACAAATAAAGAAAAGATGTTATGTGGACATGTGTCCGGAAACGCTTAATTTCCATGTTAGAGCTCATTTTAGTTTCGTCAGTATGTACTGTACTTCCTCGATTCACCGCCATGATTTCATACGGGATACTCTACCTGAGCTGCTAGAACATGTGCCTTTACAAATACGACACAACATGTGGTTCATGCACGATGGAGCTCCTGCACGTTTCAGTCGAAGTGTTCGTACGTTTCTTAACAACAGATTCGGTGACCGATGGGTTGGTAGAGGTGGACCAATTCCATGGCCTCCACGCTCTCCTGACCTCAACCCTCTTTTTCATTTATGGGGGCATTTGAAAGCTGATGTCTACGCAACCCCGGTACCAAATGTAGAGACTCTTCGTGCTCGTATTGTGGACAGCTGTGATACAATACGCCATTCTCCAGGGCTGCATCAGCGCATCAGGGATTCCATGCGACGGAGGGTGGGTGCATGTATCCTCGCTAACGGATGACATTTTGAACATTTCCTGTAACAAAGCGTTTGAAGTCACGCTGGTACGTTCTGTTGCTGTGTGTTTCCATTCGATGATTAATGTGATTTGAAGAGAAGTAAAAAAATGAGCTCTAACATGGAAAGTAAGCGTTTCCGGACACATGTCCACATAACATCTTTTCTTTATTTGTGTGTGAGGAATGTTTCCTGAAAGTTTGGCCGTACCTTTTTGTAACACCCTTTATATCCTGTCACACAAAGGATACTCCGCGCACTCTGTATACTGCATGTGCAACGACCCCAGCAGGAATGAATCAAAACGCCAGGGTTGCCACCGGGTCACTAAACCGGAGTTTTTGTTTGGCATATTGGGATTCTGTTCCTCTGGATTTATTTATCGATTGCCATTTTTTATTTGTAGTTCACTGTTGCTATTTGGGTTACGCATTGTCTTCACGTCATTTGGAGATAGCGAGTGGGGCTGTGTACAGTAGAAAATGGAGTGCCAAGTGGAGAAATCGGAACATTTCCGACATGTTCTTCTGTTTGAGTTCAATAGAGGCCGGCCTGTATGGCCGAGCGGTTCTAGGCGCTTCAGTCTGGAACCACTCCGAGCCATTTGAACCAATTCAATAGAGGCGCAGTAGCAGCGGAGGGAGACGGAAATATTTGCACCGTGTTTGAGGATAATGCCATTGGACAGAGCACGGCAAGAAAATTTTCTCGTTTTAAGGAGGATTGCTCTGATATTACTGACATTAGTGAGTCTCCACGTTCGCGAAAACCTTTAGGGTTACCGGAAGATTGTTTAAACGCGTTAATTCACAATGAATATACGAGGGTGAGTCAAACGTAAACTTTAAATATTTTTTAAATATTATTTATTGTGCAGAAGTGGTACAAAGCTGTATCACTTTTCAACAGAATCTCCCCCACGCTCAATGCAAATCCTCCAGCGCTTACAAAGTGCATATATTCCTTTAGAAGGAAATTCTTTTGGTAGTCCACGCAATCACTCATGCACCACGTGGCGTACCTCATGTCATTCAGTGTCACTCGGCGGTTTTCCTTCACTATGGCTTCAACTGCTGCATTGTTCTGTGGAGTCACAACTCGTTGTGCCTGACCTGGAAGAGGAGCATCTTCCACTGAAGTCACACCATTTGCGAACTTCCTACTCCATTAGTAGACTTGCTGCTGTGACAAACATGCGTCACCGTATTGAACCTTCATTCGTCGATGAATTTCAATAGGTTTCACACCTTCACTACGCAAAAACCGAATAACAGAACGCTGTACTTCCCTGGTGCAAGTCGCTAGTGGGGCAGCCATCTTTATACTGATACTGCGACGGTATGTGTGCATCTGCACTATGCTGCCACCTACAGGCCATTCTGCACACTGTTTGTAGCATGCTTACCAACTTACAGGATAACGGCTCGAAATTTCGATTTGTTATTGCAAATTTAAGGTTTTCAGTTGACTCACCCTCGAACGTCTGTGTACTCGAGAACTGGTGACTGTGATGAACTGTGATGATCATTCCTCCATCATGCGATATCTGCATGCAGTGAGGAAGGTTCAGAAGCAGGGTGTATGGGTGCCACATGCTCTAATCCAAAATCACAAAAACCAGTGTGTGGCCGCACGTGCGTGTATGCTTGTTCGTCATCAATTGGCTCGTTAACAACACTGACCATTCGTATCTTGTATCGTTACTGGCGGGGAGAGATGGTGTCTCTATGTCAACGTAAGGAAAAGAAAGGAATGGTTGAGCCGAAACAAAGCAACAACTCCCCATACAAAGATTTGCGCGCATCCACAAAAGATAATTTAATGCATCTGGTGGAACAGCGACGGTGTGGTGTACTATGTAACCATCACAGCTGACATTTATTGTCAACAACTGACAATGAGACATGTTGGAGACGAAGTCCAAGAAGAACTACCAGAAAGAATGCGTGAAGGGATACTACTCCACGATAACGCCCTCCCGCATTCTGCTAGACTGACAAAGAACGCTCAGATTTTCACCTTTTCCCCTCTCTACCTAACATCCGTCAAAGAACTTCTTTTCTGTATGAAAATGCTCTCCAAAAATGTCTCGCTGAGTTCTTCGCCTCAAAAACGTCATTTCTACCTTCGCGGAATCGAAAAGGTGGTGGAGGAGAATATACGAGGGTTGTTCAGAAAGTAATTTCTGATCGGTCGTTAAATGGAAACCACAGTCAAAATCAGAAACATTTTATTTGCAAGAGTTAGCTATACTTTCCAGATACTTCTCTACATAGTCGCCGCTCTGACTCCGACATTTGTCGGAGCGTTGTACCAAACTTCCAACACCATCGTCATAGAAAGCAGCCGCCTGTGCTTTCCAATAATTCTCTACGCTGGTTATAGCGCGTAGCCTGCGCCCTAGTGTTGTCTTCGTATCCAGCGTTTCATGTGAACAGAGATGATACTCAGGACGAACCAATTAGGGCTGTGTTGTGGGTCATCGAACACTTCCCATCGAAAAGGCTGCAGGAGCGTCTTCACTGCCCCTGCAGAGGGCGGCTGAGAATTGCCATGAAGGAGGAAGTGCGTTGCACTTGTGTTAGGTGGGCTGCATTCGTTAAGGCGAAGAATCTCAGTGGGCCCTCCTACTTGTCGGGAGACATCGTTGTTCTAGGCACCTTTACTCGCTAACAGTGCGCTAACAACTGGAAAGAGCGTCTTGACGCGATCGACGGTCATACTACAGACACTACCCAACACATCTGCACAAAGCTTCATCGGGTTTTCACTGTGGTGTCCATTTCGCGACCGATCGGAACTTACTATCTGGACAACTCTCGTATTATTGATGACTAACGTCTCTGTTATGTGTATCTGTTGAAAAAACGCTTCGAACTTAAGCACCAAGCCAATCCAACACATTATTGGTTTGCTTCTAGAAAGCGCTATTTATGTTTTATGCTAATTATTTATACGAAAATGGCTAGGCCAGAAATTGTTCCACGTAACACAGAACTATGAGCAGATGAGAGACTACACAGGAGTATCATGTGGACATACTGAGTCATTTTTGTTGTATCAACACTGTAGTATACCCTTGTGAGAAGCTTCAGTGATGAACGTCTCAAATGGTGCAGCAGGATTATCGACTGTCTGAACAATTAATTGCTATGCTTATGTTAACTTAGTTCTGTATTGCGATGCAGAATGTTGGTTGTAAATTCCAGAGTGAAGACGGAAGATAAAATATTGGTCACGTAACGTTTCCTGGTTTTTGCTGGTTTACATGCCCACAAAATCAACAAACCGTCTGGTGAGGAGTTTGTACTATCAAAAGTAATAAAACAGTGTGTTATATGACATTGTTTGTTCAGTGACTGTAGCTTCTACAGACCTTGGGTTCGTAAACCTTGTAAGATGCCCCTGTATTGGTGTTCAGAAAGTTGCCATATTTGACATATCCTCTTATATCATGAAAGTTTTGTCCCCATGAAATTTTTATTGAATGGTATTTGACTATATTTTTAAAAATAAATTCACAACGGGAAAGCTTACTTTGCGCCATCTGTTGACGTATGAGGATAAATGAACTTTACGATCAAACTTCCTATCAGCTAGTTTGTGAACTGACTCACGAAACATGTAGACAAAAACATGTGTAATGAGCATACGCGGCTCAGACTATCTTAACACTTTCCCAAGCAAAGCCCACAATTATAATGCACCAGAACAAGCACTGTACGGAATCTGAGATATCGTCGGTTACTACGGACATCTCAACGCAACTTACCTTCAAAAGCCTGAAAGATGATGCGAAGAAGCTGGAACTAAACGTGCTGCTGAACAAATGAATGCTGATTGTGCAAGTATCTCGTACGAATAAAAACGTGTGGTGGCGGTAAATTATCGTAGCAGAACCTCAAGATACAACTCGTAAGCACAAATACAAATATTCATACACGACCCACCTTGCGTTCTATGCCAGCCTTTAATCAAGAAATTACCCACAAATCATTCGGGATTCCTACGAAAATATAAAGAATGGTTAAACGACTGAGAATGTGAAGTATTTAGCTCGCCTACGAGTCGGATCTGCTACGGAGAAACCTATTTCCGGCCCACGTGAATCGCGACTGAGTGTCTCAGCACAAACCATGTTGAATCCCACTATTCGTATTGGCTAGTTACAAACCTTAAATCGTTCACTAAATTAATGGACTAAGTTACGCAGTGCCGTGCTTTACCTCACCGTAATTCGTAGGTCGTAACAAGGTTATGCAAGCGGGCAACCTCATGGCAAGTTTGCACATCCGTCTTCTCCATTAAGCACGCGTCAGTACAGAGCTATACACTCAAGGCCATCCGTCCAGCGCCGAACAGAAACCACAAGCAATAGTCTCTCCTTTACCTTTGTCCTATTTCAATGCTGTCCATGCGTTAAGTCACGAGCCCGCGCTGAATTCTCATTGGCGAAGACTTTGCTCGCCAAAGAACGTTGCCCGGTGTTCCCTTCACGACTGGGCTAACACTGTCCTCACTTCAGACATCGTTTACCTAGTATAGAGTATGTTAGCAATGTCCTCGCGAGTTTGGAAACGCGGATAATAGTAAAAGGAAAAAGTTGTCATTTGTCATGAACACTTTTCAGCCTCCCAGCACAAATGTAAACTTTCACAGATAAATTACCTTGATTGGTGCTAGAAAAGACACAGCTCTGTATTTTATTAAGTTGGCGCATAAGTTCGTAGCGTTTTTCCATAAACACAACAAAT
Source organism: Schistocerca nitens (assembly GCF_023898315.1). Lineage (NCBI taxonomy): Eukaryota > Metazoa > Arthropoda > Insecta > Orthoptera > Acrididae > Schistocerca > Schistocerca nitens. The sequence continues at coordinate 242,049,161 of NC_064620.1, read as the reverse complement.
ACATGTAACAGACATTTCTTATCAATAATACAGGGTGTCCATAACGTCCCTTTACAACTTCAAAATTTTATTACCACAGCAGTTGTTGAAATATTTCAACATTTCGTTTACTGTAATCAGTGTTTAGAACAGTTTTTTTGTCAGTGTTTAATAGACCTCCATATGGGCGCTTTTAGTTGCACGAAGCACATAAAGACGGTACTCGATTTCTTGCCATGTTCGCTGTAGCATAGCGTCATCAGTGGTGGCAATGGCATTACGAATCCTTTGCTTCAAGTCAGCAATGTCCCGTATCTGTGTCTGATACACGATATCTTTTACATACCCTCATAAAAAAGTCCAAGGGAGTGATATCTGGCGAACGCGGTGGCCAAGGAATTGGCCCATCCCTCCCATTCCATCTGCCTGGAAATGTTTCATTGAGGAACCGACGAACATGCAGTCCCCAATGTGGTGGTGCACCATCTTGCTGGAAAATGATAGATGGTTGTAAGTGAATCAGTTGTGGTGCTACGTATTCGGTCAGAAGGTCGAGGTAAACACTTGCACGCGCCCGGGTTCCCGGGTTCGATTCCCGGCGGGGTAAGGGATTTTCTGTGCCTCGTGATGACTGGGTGTTGTGTGATGTCCTTAGGTTAGTTAGGTTTAAGTAGTTCTAAGTTCTAGGGGACTGTGACCATAGATGTTAAGTCCCATAGTGCTCAGAGCCATTTGAACCATTTTTTAAACACTTGCAGTAATTGTTGACTCGTTGAAGAAAAATAGACCAGTTATTCGGTTGCATATGATTCCACACCACACATTCACTTTTGGCCTATCCCGGTGAAGCTCCCTAGTCACATGGGGGTGTTCAGATCCCCAGATTCTCGCATTGTGTCTGTTTAATGTCCCGGAAACAGAGGAGTTGCTTAGTAATTGAAACAAACTCGCTTGAGGAATGCTTCATCTTCCGAAAGGCGTTCCAGCATGTTGAGTCCGTTTTAGCTTGTCATTTGGCTCAAGTGTCTGTAATAGTTGCATTTTGTAAGCTCACAAGCGTAAGTTCTTGTCGAGGACCTTATGCACAGTTGGCGTTGTAGTTGCAACTGTCTGGCAGCAGTGCGGATAGACTTCGTAGGTAAACGAGTGAAGACGTTTCAAACGCGATCGATGTTTTCCTCGGATGTTCTTGGCCGCCCGCTCTTCCCTTCATCCAACACTATCCCTGTCTCCATACAGTTTTTGTGCCATGCACGGATTGAAGGTCGCGATGGTGGATGTCTTCTTCGTTCTGAAGTTTCGTTGGGTGTGAACATTCTATTTTGTCTGAGCAAACCAGGACACACATTGTGCCTTCTCTTGAGAAGTTGCCGTTTTATAGAGGTTCAGTTCCTTACATCAACAGAGAATATAAAACACAATATTTTACTTTATATATAAAAACTTAAGTAAGCAGTGATTACAGTAAAAGAAATTATGTTAAAATATTTCAACAACTGCCGTTGTAATAAAAATTTAAAGTTGTAAAGGGACTTTATGGACACCCTGTGCATTCTTCTTCACTATTTACAACAGTCTTCCAACGCTGAAGTAACTTTTCGATCCGACAAGTGTAGAAATCACGTGTTTTTTAGGCGAAGAACTTGTCGAGCCATTTTCGGAGTGCATTTTCATCCAGAAATGAAGTTATTTGAAGAGTGTTCGATAGAGTGTGGGGCCGGCTGGAGTGGCCGAGTGGTTCTAGGCGGTACAGTCTGGAACCGCGCGACTGTTACGGTCGCAGTTTCGAATCCTGCCTCGGGCATGGATGTGCGTGATGTCCTTAGGTTAGTTAGGTTTAAGTAGTTCTAAGTTCTATGGGACTGATGACCTCAGAAGTTAAGTCCCGTAGTGCTCAGAGCCATTTGAACCATTTTTGATACAGAGTGGTAAAAGTGAAAATCTGACGGCGCAACGGCACGTGAATGAGGTAGGTGCGGAATGACTTCCCAGCCAAACTCCTGCATAGTCCCCGTTCTATCAGATGCATTACATTGTCTTTTGTTGGTGCACGCTTCCTTTGTACGGAGATTTGTTGCTTTGTTTGGGTTCAACCATTGTTTTTCTTACTTTAGTATAAAGGTTCCATTTCTCGTCACCTGTAACGATACAGGACAGGAATGGTCGGTGTTTTTCACGAGCCAATTGACGACGAACAAGCAGAGATGCATGTATGGCAACCCATTGATTTTTGTGATTTTGGGTTAGAGCATGTGGTACCCACACACCATACTTCTGAACCTTCCCCATTGAAGCAAATGTCTCACGATGGCGGAATGATCATCACAGTTAATCACGTTCGCAAGTTCTCGAGTGCACATGTGGCCGTGCATTGTCGGGCAACAGCAAAACATCCTGCTTTTGCCGATGTGGTCGAACACGACTCAGTCGAGCTTGAAGTTTCTTCAGTCTCGTCCAATATGCATCAGAATGTATGGTGTTTCCACTTGGCATGATGTCCACAAGCGAGAGTCCTTCTGAATCGAAAAACACTGTAGCCATGACTTTTCCAGCAGTAGGTGTGGTTTTGAATTTTTTTTTTCTTGGGTGAATTTGCATGATGTCACTCCATTGATTGCCTCTTCGTCTCTGGTGAAAAATGATGGAGCCATGGTTCATCACCTGTCACAATTCTTCCAAGAAATTCATCTCCATCATTCTCGTACTGTTCCAAAAAGTTTGCTGCATACCGTTCTTGTTTCTTTGTGAGCCACTGTCAACATCCTGGGAACCCACCTGGCACAAACCGTTTTTAAGGCCAACACTTTCAGTATTCTGCAAACACTTCCTTCACCTATCCCAACGTAGCGTGACAACTCGTTCAATGTGATACGTGTGTCAGCAGTCACCAGTTCGTTAATTCTCTGCACATTGTCTGGAGTGTGTGCAGTACGAGGCCTGCCGCTGCGAGGACAATCCTCAATATTGCCGTGCCCGCTTTCATCACGTAATCTGCTTGCCCACCGACTAACTGTACTGCGATCGACAGCAGCATCTCCATACACCTTTTTCAACCTCTTGTGGATATTTCCCACTCGCAGCACAGGAATTCTATGACAGCACGTTGCTTCTGACGAACGTCAAGTGTAGCAGCCATCTTGAAGACACGCTGTGACGGCGCCACTCACGGGAACAGGTTGAACTAAGTTTGAAAACAAGCGGGAAGGATGTATCTACACACTGTAAAACTTTCACACATGCAGAATGAAAACTGCATTTTTACAAAAATAGTGTGTATTTCTTTTGGAGTCACCCTGTATTTAAACCAATCTTTAGACAACTCAGTTACTATACTAATTGCCCTTTTCTGTACTTTGTAGAGTATCGTGAAATGTGTTCGCAATTGCCAATATGAACCACATCCGGCCATATAATGGAATGACGAAAATGAAAATTTGTGCCGGACCACGACTCAAACCCTAATTACCCGCTTTACGCGAGCGAATTACCCGCTTTACCCGAGCGAATTACCCGCTTTACCCGAGCGGTTGGCCTTACCGCTTTGGCTATCCTAGCGCGACTCACAGCCAGACCTAAACTTCCTTACGTCATCATATCTGTACTCCTACATACCACTCTTGTCGTTCCCGTACAGGGTCTAACAACCCTACCACAACAAAGGTCAAAATTTAATAATGATTGTGGTGTTGCTCACGCTGCTAAATACTGCATTTTCGGGCAACAACAAAGTTATTATGTGGCAGGTGTCATTAGAGCACAGTTAATAAAGTCATTTCATGTAATAATAAATAAACGAGGCACTCATCTTTTCGTGTTTCCCACGCTGGTCTCGTTGTAAAATCATGGCTCAATCGTCGAAAATCTAGGTGGTGATGTTTCCAAGCTCGGATGCAAAGAGGCCTAGGTTTTATTCTGCTATATTCAAAAGTTTTGTAGATGCGCTTCACAAACCATTCTTGAAGATTACACTTTTGCAGGACAATGGTGATGTACAAAAGCAATCAGCACTCCGAATTGAAGTTACACTTCTTTTTTATTAATTTTGCTGCAATATCACGAAACACACACATCACAATACAAAACATACATGAAAACATCTTCCACACGGTTAAAGTTCACATTTTATAAGCTGACTACAATATGCGACTTTTAAAAATGACGTTCTGTAAGTAGGCTGTTTCTGTTTTCTTATTGGTAACGCCACGTAGCGCTCTGTATAAAAATCACTGGCTGTGCTGTGTGCAGTCTGTGGCTAGTTTGCATTGTTGTCTGCCATTGTAGTGTTGGGCAGCTGGATGTGAACAGCGCGTAGCGTTGCGCAGTTGGAGGTGAGCCGCCAGCAGTGGTGGATGTGGGGAGAGAAATGGCGGAGTTTTGAAATTTGTAAGACTGGATGTCATGAACTGCTATGTATACTATGATTTTTCAACACTATTAAGGTAAATACATTGTTTGTTCTCTATTAAAATCTTTCGTTTGCTAACTATCCCTATCAGTAGTTAGTGCCTTCCATAGTTTGGATCTTGTATTTAGCTGGCAGTAGTGGCGCTCGCTGTATTGCAGCAGTTCGAGTAACGAAGATTTTTGTGAGGTGAGTGATTTGTGAAAGGTATAGGTTAATGTTAGTCAGGGCCATTCTTTTGTAGGGATTATTGAAAGTCAGATTGCGTTGCGCTAAAAAATATTGTGTGTCAGTTTAAGCACAGTCATGTATAAATTTTTCTAAGGGGACGTTTCAGTTCAAGACTTGACATTCTCAAAGTCCGGCTCTAACTCTCTAACTAACTAACTAAGAATCGCTTACGCGGCCAAAAATCAGAGTTACAAGTACGTCAAAGATCACAGTGACAAAAGAAAGAATACACATACGAATAATATCATTGCAATATACGAGGTGCAGCTAGAAAAAAAAAAAAACAGGACTGATGCTGGAAAAAACATTTATTTACAATTATTTACAATTTCATGTTATCTCCTTCAATGTACTCTCCTCCTCGGTCTCTACACCGCTCCATACGAATTTTCCACTGTTCATAACAATGCTGCAGATCATTTTCGGTAAGTCCATACATTACTTCCGTCGCTTTTTCTTTTACTGCTTCAACAGTCTCAAATCTAGTTCCTTTCAAAGCTGACTTGACTTTAGGGAAAAGAAAAAAGTCACAGTGGGCCAAATCAGGTGAGGAGGGTGGATGATCTAAGATGGGAATGTTGTGTTTTGCCAAAAACGTCTTCACTGACAACGCACTGTGAGCTGGGGCATTGTCTTGGTGAAGGATCCATGACTTTTTTCTCCACAAATCGTTCCGTTTTCTCCGTACTCGCTCACGTAGGGTAGCCAGGACGCTAAAGTAGTAATGCTGATTCACTGTTTGTCCCTCTGGTACCCAATCAATGTGCACAATCCCTTTGATGTCAAAAAAAAAAAAAAAACAATCATCATTGCCTTGAATTTCGATTTTGACATTTGTGCTTTTTTTTGTCGTGGAGAACCAGGAGTTTTCCAATGCATCGATTGGCGTTTAGTTTCGGGATCGTAAGTAAAAAAACCACGATTCATCGCAAGTAATAACATTTTGTAAGAAGGTGGGATCACTTTCAATGTTTTCCAGGATGTCAGAACAAATCATTCTTCGGCGTTCCTTCTGTTCAATTGTGAGACACTTTGGAACCATTTTTGAACACACTTTGTTCATGTTGAAACTTTCATGAAGAATCTGCCTAACACTTTCCTTGTCAACTCCTGTTAACTCAGACACTGCTCTGATTGTTAAACGGCGATCTTGTCGAACAAGTTTACCGATTTTTTCAATGTTTGCATCAGTTTTTGCTGACAATGGTCTGCCAGTGCGAGTGTCATCACTGGTGTCTTCGCGGCCATCTTTAAATCGTTTAAACCACTCAAACACTTGTGTTCGCGATAAACAATCATCGCTGTACACTTGTTGTAACATTACAAACGTTTCACTTGCAGATTTTCCTAGTTTGAAACAAAATTTGATGTTAACACGCTGTTCTTTCTGTACACTCAACATTTTCCGACGCACAGACAAAACGTCAACTACTTAAAACAGACGCCACGGGCAGACTGAGTGCAGGAGGCAGATGAAACTCGAGCAGTAGGCGGAGCGAGAGTCACGTGACAGGCCACGCGACTTTCAGCCTTATTGCATTCGTTTTATTGTTTCACCAGTACTAGTCCGGTTTTTTTCTAGCCACACCTCGTAAACATATCGATGTATCAAAGTACCTCTACATTAATGAAATCAAATATAGAATATTGTTGGTATAGAGAGGTTCAGGTGAGCTGCCGTAATGGTTACGTAATTCAAGTACCATTACAAGGGGAGACGTTTCATTTGTGATTCCCAAGCCCGGTATCGGCCGATAAACACGAAATTGTCTGTGAATCCATCTCTGAAGAAACATTGGCCGTACTTCTTCACAACATAGGCACTGCAGTGTCGTATTTGTAGACAATGTCCACGTTTTGTGTATCTGGTCACCAAAAACTGATTGCAGAAATTGTATGAAACTACAGTGCATCGTCTACTGCACACTGATGGCATGATCCCAGGGCATAGCATGCTCACAGCTTCTTTGCTAGCGTGTGCGCTTGCGTTCATTCCACTTCAACTGACAGTGAACATTAATTCCTAAAAATTTTATGTTTCCTTTACAAACCAATGTAAATCATTGCAAAAGTACCTGAAAATGACCAGTAGAGTGTCAGATCAAACACCGTACTTGAAGTAAATGACGACCTGTTGCAATACCAAAACATCGAGTGCATAGGCTGCTTTATTCACTCAGCCTATCTTACAAATAGTAGATACGGCTGTACGGGTACATTTCGTCTTTCACTTGTCGAGGTGTCGATACTGCACCACGTTCTCGTCTAATAACTAAGATACGGTTATACGGAGTCTCTACACAAGTATATGATTGAGCCTAGCAAGGTGTAAAGTTACACTATTCTGTTAGTTGTGGGTGGAATACTTTGGTTGGAATCTTTACTTAAATACCTGAATTTGTCCCTTTATATCTGACGTAAATAAATTATCAACCACCAAAACAATAACGGAATTCATTTGGCTACGAAATTAGACAAAGATCTCCATGAACTCTGTTACACACATACTTAATAAAGTTGTTTATAGTTGGATAAAATACACTAACCGATCTTGAATAATGCGAAATGACCTATTCCCAAGTTAAAGACTCGAAACCCAGAAATCCACTACCAAATAGCTACATGAAAATTAATGAACGTCAACATATACGAGGGTTGTTTTTTAAGTAAGGGCCGTTCGCGCATATAGTCCCGTAGTTCACGCGGACGCCGCAACAAGCCACCGCGCCACTTGCCGGCTTCCTTCCCGTTCACACTGATGCAAGTTGCAGCTCTGTAGCTGACGTGTACGCATCGCTGTGCTACTTTATAATGTTTACGATTATTAATCGCCCGCCGCATGTGAGGTACGGTTAGTGATACGTTTTTTGACCGCAGGAAGCCAATCAGCTGCAGAAATTCATCGTCAGTTAACAGAAGTTTATGGCTTGAATGCAGTGAGTGAAGGTAAAGTGCGTCAATGGGTTAGAGAGTTTAAAAATGGCCGTCAAAACGTCCATGACGAAGAACGCTCAGGCCGGCCCTCTGTGATCACTGATGATTTGGTGGCTGCAGTCGAAACAAAGATTCGTGAGGACACAAGCTTCACAATTTCCACTCTTTCTTTGGAATTTCCACAAGTTTCAAGATCGGTTTTGTACAAAATTGTGTCTGAAAGCCTAAACTTTAAGAAACTGTGTTCTCGGTGGGTACCCAGACTCCTCACAGAGGACCACAAAGGGAAGAGATTTGCCACTTCATTGGACTTTTTGATTCGTTACGAGGAAGAAGGGGATGACATGTTGAGTCAAATTGTCACTGGAGATGAAACATGGGTATCCCATATCACACCCGAAAGCAAGCGACAATCGATGGAATGGCGACACACAACCTCACCCGTCAAGGTCAAAACCAAACAGACGCTGTCAAAGCGCAAGATTATGACAACTGTGTTCTGGGACCAGCGCGGTGTTTTGCTAGTGTACTTCATGCCATGAGGAACGACAATCAAGTCAGATGCCTACTGTGCAACTCTAAAGAAGCTCCGCAGAGCAATTCAAAACCAAAGGCGCGGCATGCTGACAACAGGAGTTTTGCTCCTGCACGATAACGCTAGGCCTCACACCTCTCAAAACACTCAGGATTTGATTGATTCTTTTGGCTGGGAAGTTTTGGACCATGCACCATACAGCCCCGACCTTGCTCCTAGCGATTTTCACCTTTTCCGGTACCTGAAACACCATCTTGGCGGGCAGCGCTTCAATGACGACGATGAAGTGAAAGCGGCCGTGAACTCTTGGCTGTCGGAGCAGGCGTCCGAATTCTTTGAAGAGGGAATTAAAAACTTAGTTGTACGGTATGACAAGTGCTTAAATAAACAAGGCAACTATGTAGAAAAATAGATAAAAGTGTGTAGAATCAGAAAATAAAAGTTTTTTTACAAAAGTATTTGTATCTTTTTTAAAAAATAAAAACGGCCCTTACTTAAAAAACAACCCTCGTATAAACACATTATAAAGTTACTACGATTATTATGGACTTCTTAAAAATATAGCCAATGATAAACATTTATTTCTTCTTAGTTTTTGTAATGTATGTTACAAAGATGATTCTGCACAAATAGACTGACAAACGAAAGTACCTTCTTTGCTACTTCTTGTTATAGGAAAATCTGTTCTTGTTCAGTACGAATGTGGAGTACGAGTTATGTGTGTGTGTTGTTAGCATGGAGGTTGAACTTAATTGTATTCTGAAGCGAAATAGCTAAAAATATATCTATTAGACAACAGAAACTCAACCGGCATTGAGATCATTTAAGAAAATGAAGCTGAGCATCCCCTAGATCAGTGTACGACATTGCAGTTCAGAATCTAGCATGGACATGGATTACGAGCCTACAGCTTTTGACAACAACGACGAACAATAACAGATGAGAACTGTGAAAACTGTTCATTTAAGTTTTATCTTTGCTATGTGTATCTGCAGCGTTTCACTATTTCCGCGCGCCAAGTGCTCTGAAACTGTGATCAGTTGCATAGAACTAAACGTACTTCAAAATGAACCGACTTTGGATTACAAGAGGGTGGTGAAGGTTAGCGTAAGTAATCAAAATCACAATAAAGAAATGAAACGAACATTAAAATGAGTAGACTAATGCCTTGGCAATGTGAACAGGGGATCTGGAATGTGATTCAAGTGAGCGCATGTCTGGACGAAACATTTACATTCGTGGGAGTCAGTTCGTGTTTGCCGAACGATAGTGCATACAGACATAAAATGCTACAGAAGGATATGCGTGTGCACCTATTGCCAGAGTTGAAAGCGTGTGGAACCTCCAACTGCAAACAAGGCTTCAGAATGAAGACCGAAATTACTGAATATTATTGCAGATGATTCGTCTTTCCCTACAGTTCGCTACGCAGTTGTGGCTGGACCTCACCATACTCGTGTCCGCCCCGATAGCTGAGTGGTCAGCGTGACGGATTGCCGTCCTACGGGCCCGGGTTCGATTCCCGGCTGGGTCGAGGATTTTCTCCGCTCAGGGACTGGGTGTTGTGTTGTCATCATCATCAGTTCATCCCCATCCGGCGCGCAGGTCGCCCAATGTGGCGTCGAATGTAATAAGACCTGCACCAAGGCGGCCGGCCCTGCCCTGTAAGGGACCTCCCGGCCAATGACGCCAAACGCTCATTTCCATTTACCATACTCATAATCTGCAGATAACGGCTGCAAAATCACTCACTGGTTCTGTACCACCAACCCCTCTCTGTCTGCTTCTAAGTTCAACTCTACCGGACGAGACCCTCTCGTCCCAGACGAGCCTGGATGTGGAGAAGTCGTCTAGAAGTGAGATCTACCCGTCGAGCCTGGCAAAAACGCTACGCATCAAGCAATTCCCTACAGAGCACTTCCGAGAAACGGTCGCTTGACAATAGCAAGCATCCTGGCCGAATAAAAATTATTTTGTTAGGTTGGTGCATAAGTTCGTAGAGTTTTTGTTTTGCATATTTGTATTGTAGTTGCTCTGGTTTTTTTTATCGATTGCCATTTCTTATTTGTAGTTCACTGTTGCTATTTCAGTTTACATATTGTCATGTTGTCATTTGGCGGTAGCGAGTGGTGCTGTGGACGCTAGAAAGTGGAGGGGCAAATGGAGAAATCAGAACGTTTCCGAAATATTCTTCTGTTTGAGTTCAGTAGAGGGGCAGTGGCAGCGCAGGCAGCCCGAAACACTTGCACCATGTTTGGGGATAATGTCTTTGGACACAGCACGACAAGGCTCGTTTTGAGGAGGATCGTTTTGACTTTATTGACTCTCAACGTTCAGGAAGACGTTCGGGGTTTGAAGAAGATCGTTTAAACAAATTAATCCACAATGGTACACGTGTAACACAGAGTCTGGTAGCGCTGTGGTTAGCACACTGGCCCTCGCATTCACGAGGACGATGGTTCAAACCTGCGTCCGGCCATCCTGATTTAGGTTTTCCGTGGTTTCCACAAATCGCTAAAGGTTGGTTGACTGATTTTGAGAGGGGACCAAGCAGCGAGGTCATCGGTCCCAACGGATTAAAGGAAGTCGGCCGCGCCCTTTCAAAGAAACCATCCCGGCATTTGTCTGATGCGATTTAGGGAATTCACGGAAAACCTAAATCAGGATGGCAAGGCGCGGGTTTGAACCGTCGTGCGCCACATCGCTCGGCAAAACTCTTAAGGCAAACACCGAGACGGTTCCTTCGAAAGAGTACTTCCGCTTTTCTTCGCCATCCTTCCCGAGGGTGTGCTCCGTCCTAATGGTCTCGTTGTCGACGGGATGTTAAACACTATCTGCTCTTCCTCCTCATGTAAAATGTGCTTTAGGTATCGTATTCTGTTGCTGAGGAAAACTGAGTTGGCCCTGTGTTGCACAAGTGGACAGTGTCGTGAAATAAATCTTTCATCTTCATAAAATGCAAAATTTGAAACAATGAAAATGGATCTAATGAAAAACCAAAAGAAACTAATTGTGTGCTCAATGAAAGCTATGTAACTAAAACTCAGTACTGAAGCACATTATGAACGTTGCGCGATATGAAGTGCAGTGTTTCATTTGGAATATCCACAAAAATAAATTACTGCTCTACTTGGAAGAAAATAGATGTTTGAAGTTACCAACACTGTTCACCGAAAATTAGTCTGGTTACTAGCACGATACCTAACAATCCCGACTACACACAGTTTGGTCAAGAATGCAAGGTGACATCTGCCCAGAAAGAAGTGACTTACCTCTTGCTCAGCATGCTGTTTTGACTGTGATGTACTGATATTCTCGGAAGCACATACAAATGAGCAGACGCTGCAGATAAAGGTAAATAATCTACTCCAAATTTTTGTGTGTGACATAACTTCACGACTTGACTATGGATAATGGAGGTGGGTTTTACTCTAAAGAAAATAGTTCTTGAGAAATCAAACTCTGATTATTTACAAAAAAAAACTGCAAAACATAAGACTCTAACAGTTATAAAATTCCCTCATTACAGAGAAACTACAAACATACCGTTAAAATTCCTCCAAACTCTTCTCCATCATTTCAAAGAACAAGAAAATATTATAAATGAGTTTTCGTCTCCGTAATAGTGTCTACCAAATAGGTCCTCCCAGATTCAGAAATAACAGATCTTTCTCCGAAAAACTCAACTTCTCGTTACTATAAACAAGAATGCCCTGTGCTGCACAACTGATTGATTAGCATGTCAACCACAGATACAACTAAAAACACAGTCAAGGATCTTATTCATTACTCGTGCAGTGCGCTCATTCAACTTTGTCCCAGTACAGTAAAGATGAATTATCTACAACAGCATAAATATAAAAAACTTTACACACCTACCTACAGCCTAACGTGGAATCCGAATCACACATCGTTCATGTCGAATCTTCACATAATTTAGAAATGAAGGCTAGGTAAAAGTAGACTGAAACGTTCCGTAACTCAACCGGGAATCGATCCCACGAGCATTTGGTTTCCAGGCAACCGCTTTACCATTACACTGACAGGCCCGACGTTCAACAGTAACTATCATAATTTAATGTATCTTATCGTAAAACGCCATGCCTAAAGTCTGTGACGGGTATTTCTATTAGGGATGAGGAAAACCGACCGTTTAAAACAGATATCAGTATTTTAGTTCTGAATAACAGGTATTTTTCGGTATTTGTTTGGTCTTGGTTATAACACGTATTTCTAGTTTTCACTCATAACCAGTTATAAAATCTATATATCAATTTGCCATAGCAGTAGTACAAAAATTTTTGATTTTAAAATAAAATATTTTCTGAAAATTGAGTTTGTTAGGAAATTGTGGCTTTCGAAAGTCTGGTCTTACCTGTGAATAACATTGTTTCTGACTGAGTCACGTTACAGATCAACACCTTACGGAGTGAGTATTTATGAACAGATTAGAGAGTACATATTGCCCTGTGTATTAATTCATTCTTCCGAATGCGAAAATATTTTGTTGAGCCCAACCTACATAGGTAGGAATGATCATCAAAATAAAATAAGAGAAATCAGAGCTCGAACAGAAAGGTTTAGGTGTTCGTTTTTCCCGCGCGCTGTTCGGGAGTGGAATGGTAGAGAGATAGTATGATTGTCGTTCGATGAACCCTCTGCCAAGTACTTAAATATGAATTGCAGAGTAATCATGTAGATGTAGATTGAAATTTTACCTATTGTTATGTAAGTGTTCCTGGTGAACGTCGTATTATGCCGGTTACCTAACATTTTTGACTTTTATGAGAGAGAATTTTTTAATTAGTTAGTAAAAAATAAATTGCATTCAAATGCCCGTTAGAAATTAAAAATACATGTTTGACAAAAATATTTCTTTCACATGGAAATAATTACAGAAAAATAAAGCTAAAAATTTGACACAAAAGCTTATATTTGTGTATCATTTCTATAAAATAACAGAGAAATGTCGTTATGGTAACAGTAAAGAATTAAAAACTTAACAATTCATTAAAATTTGCAATAAAATTAGGAAATAATTGATCTGCTACCTATTTCTAGATAATATATCTTTAGCTGCTTGTAGGCCTTGAAAACCTACCACGAAAAGTAGAGTTCTCCAGCTTTAGTGTTCATCCTTCAGCAATGACTGCATGTAATGCCAAATAGTGTATGATCCTCGATTACAGAGTGACTTGTGAGCAGAGATTTAAAAATTTAGAATCTGGAGCAGAATACTGAGGGATTTTTTTAGTATTCTACCAGTCATGAGTTTCCGAGAAGAGCAATGATTGGTGGATGGACTGAGTTTTCTTTTATTTGCCTATTTTATTTGATATTTTGATTGTATGTATCTTGAAACATATTATGTAAAAATGCGACGGAATGGCATAGTTTTGCAATCTTTGTTCGATATCTATGTTTATTGCTGATATTATAGCAATAAAAACAGAGAGCAGAATACTGAGGGATTTTTTTAGTATTCTACCAGTCATGAATTTCCGAGAAGAGCAATGATTGGTGGATGGACTGAGTTTTCTTTTATTTGCCTATTTTATTTGATATTTTGATTGTATGTATCTTGAAACATATAATGTAAAAATGCGACGGAATGGCTTAGTTTTGCAATCTTTGTTCGATATCTATGTTTATTGCTGATATTATAGCAATAAAAACAGATCCTTTTTTTAAACCGGTTTTTTTAGCTGTTTTAACAGTCAAGTTAAACTAAAAATGGAAAAAAAACGATATAGCCAAAAGCTTGTTCAAATGGCTCTGAGCACTATGGGACTTAACTTCTGAGGTCATCAGTCCCCTAGAACTTAGAACTACTTAAACCTAACTAACCTAAGGACATCACACACATCCATGCCCGAGGCAGGATTCGAACCTGCGACCGTAGCGGTCGCGCGGTTCCAGAATGAAGCGCCTAGAACCGCTCGGCCACCCCTGCAGGCAAACTTGTTGTTTCAGTGACAATCGCCATCCATCATTTCTAAACTCATTCCATTTTCTTGAGCCTAACAGTTCATTCATTGTGGCGAAGTGTTGATTCAGCGTTTTCGGACGGGCCATGCGGCAACACGAAGAATTCAGTACATTGGTGCAACTGCTATCAAGCTTCTGATGCCAGCCGAGTGTGTGTGTGTGTGTGTGTGTGTGTGTGTGTGTGTTGGTGTGTGCCTAGTGAGACGTAATTCAGTGTAGCGCGTGTATGAGCGTAGAATGGACAGTGACCAACCATTTGATGCAGTGCAATTCTGTAAACATATCTTTTTTAAATTGATTGTAAACTTGTTTACAAATATTTGTAAAAACACAACACACAACAAATCAAAATTAGCAACGTTAATCTAATCAACATGAGAGAATTTTATTTTATTTACGTAATTTTTAAAAATTGTTTCCTTTTTTGCACTAAGATGACATTCGTTCGTTCATTTCATTTATTGCCCATTTAAAGACCTGCTGCCTGGTATTTTAAAAAACAGGTCGTACGTTACATAGTTTTACATGTAACAGTAGAATGTCCCACATTACTAGCAAAATTTATTTTGAGCAATAAAATTACAAAAAAAATATTCAAATGTGTGTGAAATCTTATGGGACTTAACTGCTAAGGTCATCAGTCCCTAAGCTTACACACTACTTAACCTAAATTATCCTAAGGACAAACACACACACACCCATGCCCGAGGGAGGACTCGAACCTCCGCCGGGACCAGCCGCATAGTCCATGGCTGCAGCGCCCTAGACCGCTCGGCTAGTCCCGGGCGGCAATAAAATTACAGTAATAACAATGGGTTACAAAGAAAATTAATTAGTTGTAGGAAACGGAGTCTCAAAATAATAAATGTTAGTAATTTAGAAGAAAATATTAGGAAGACAGGAAAGGGACGGTCTGCAAATTTTCTTTTACTGTCAAAACAAAATATAACACATAAATTATGGTTTGTGTTGCTATTCCAGTTGAGAGGGCCCCAGTAGAAACATAGAGCCTGGCCCATCTGAAGTAACATACACAATTATGCCTTCCTATAATACAAAATGAAATACATCATGAGTGATTCTGTGTGTATTTGTTCCTACTGGCTAAGAACTAGTACTACTTATTACATCTTCTAAGTGCTTATGCGCGTCATACCCATTGCACTGTTTGTGTTACTATATCTACAGATAGTTGTACATGTTGTATGTGTGATGTGACTTTGTACGAGGGTGGTTTAAAAAGTTCTCGAAACGAAATAGAAAAAAAGTACTTACATCACTGAAACTTCTTTTATTTTTCAGTGCAGTTTCCTTGTAGATTGGTCCAACGATGTTCCAGTGCCTTGATCCCATCTCGAAAATGAGTTTCCTCCAGGCCTGCAAAATAGTTGTCAACTCCGGCTATCAGTTTTTCGTTTGAAGTGCATCTTCGTCAACCAAGAAAAATTTTCAGTTTTGTGGAGAGATGGAATTAAGTCTGACGAAGCCATACCAGATAAATAAGGCGGGTGTGGCCACAATTCATAACTTAGTTCGCGCAGGTTTGTTATGGCGATGGTACATGTGTGCAGGCGCGCAGTGTCTTGATAGAAGATGACTTTCTTCCTTGCTAAATCTGGCCTTTTTCCGCGTATCGTTTGTTGCAATTTGGCCAGGAGGTTAGCGTAGTATTTGCCAGTAATTGTTTGCCCGTTGGGCAGATAATCTAAAAACAGAATTCCTTTGGCATCCCAGAACACTGATGCTGTGACCTTTCCCGCAGAAGGAATTGTCTTTGCTTTCTTTGGTGGCGGAGAATCAGCATGTTTCCACTTCTTTGACTGTTGTTTGGTCTCTCGGGTATAGTCGTGCACCCCCCTTGTCTCTGCCCCCAGTCTCCCGCTCTCAGTCTCCCCCCGTCCCCCTGGTCTCCCCCCCGGTCTCACCCCCCCGGTCTCCCCCCAGTCTCCCCCCCCGTCACCCCCCAGTCTCACCCCCCAGTCTCCCCCCAGTCTCACCCCCCAGTCTCCCCCCAGTCTCCCCCCTGGTCTCCCCCGGTCTCCCCCCCCCGGTCTCCCCCCCAGTCTCCCTCCCACGTAGATCTCCCCCCCACCTAGATCTCCCCCCCACCTAGATCTCCCCCCCACCTAGATCTCCCCCCACCTAGATCTCCTCCCCACCTAGATCTCCCCCCCACCTTGATCTCCCCCCCACCTTGATCTCCCCCCCACATAGATCTCTCCCCCCCCACCTAGATCTCTCCCCCCACCTAGATCTCTCCCCCCACCTAGATCTCTCCCCCCCACCTATGGGGGACAGTGATGTCAGTGGGGCAAATCCCCAGAACCACACAAAAGGCTTCTACTGAAGCGGTGCTAAAAACAACCGACATTGAACAGTATGCTTCTCTCTCCACGCTTCGACACACACAGGCGATGTGCTCGTGCACTTGCTGCAAAGCGTACTGTGGCTTCCATGAGGGCTGTGAGATTACGTTCGTAGCGCCTTCAAAAGTTTTATGTTTGTGTGGTGTTTAGCTTTGCAAGTTCGTGAATCAGTTTCATCACTTTTCATCACTTTATCAACTGTCAGTCTGATGGGCACATTGAAAGCCAGTCGTTTGTCAATATGTATTCCTAAATATCGTGTTACATGTTTCCTCTTCATGTTAATGTTATCCAGTTTAATAATTACTTTGCTTTTCATACCGCTTTGTCTAACAGATGTGCTGTTTTGTTTGTAGCTATTGTGAATTTGTTTTGGCAATACCAGTCACTTTAATTACTGATCAGCCAGAACATTACGACTACCTACCTACTATCGATGTAAACCCGTCCAGGCGATAGCAGCGTCACCTGGCGAGGAACGATGGTTAGTCAGACACACGCACGGTGCATGTAGTATCAATGAGCGTGCTGTCCGTGAGTAGAATGTGGAAGGAGCGCGGTCTTTCTGAGTGTGACCGAGGGAAGATTGTGATGGCCTGGAGGCCAGGCACGAGCATTTCGGAAACTGCACGGCTTGTCGGCTGTTTGCAGAACATTGTGGTGAGTGCCTTCAACACGTGGCGAAACCAGACGCGCGTGGTTGGCCGGCCATCCATCATTACAGATAGCGGATGTCGTAGGCTGGGCAGACTACTAAAACACGACAGGCGGCGAGCTGTGGCCGAACTAACATCATACTTTAATGCTGGGCAGAGTAAAAGTGTCTCTGAACACACAACACACCGAACACTCCTAACGATGGGCTTCCGCAGCCGATGACCAGTACATGTCAATGTAAGCACCACGACATCGGCAGCTACCCCTGAAATGGGCACGTGACCACCGGCACTGAACGCTGGCGCAGTAGCAGTGTGTTGCATCGTCTGATGAATCCCGATCCCTTGGTATCGGATGGGAGGACGCGAATCCGTCGTCTTGCAGAGGAACAGCTCCTTCATACCTGTACTACGGGACGGAAACAAGCTGGAAGCAACTCAATTATGCTCTGGGAATCAATCATGTGGGCGTCCATGGGTCCAGTGGAACTCTTGCGAGGCACATTGACGGCCAGGGGGTATCGTACACTGGCTGCAGAGCAGGTACACCCCTTCATGACGATCTCGTTTCCCGACGGTAGTGGCATTTTTCAACAAGATAGTGCGCCATGTCACAAGGCCAGAGTGCGGTGGAGTAGTTAGAGGAACACAGTGGCGAGTTCTAGCTGTTGTGCTGGCGCCCCAACTCGCCAGATCCGAACCGGATCAAACATATCAGGGATGTGATAGGACGTGGTGTCAGAGCTCGGAGCTCATGGGCTGCCTCCCCGGAATTTACATAGTTTGATGATTTGTGCACTGATATAGTGCCAGATCTCTCCTGCGACCTATCAAGGCCTCATAGCTTCCATGCCACGACACGTGCCAAAGGCGAACATATCGGCTGTTAGGTAGGTGGTAATAATATTCTGGCTGATCAGTGTACTTACGAGACGTTGTGTAGTTTTGTTTTTCTAGGTGTACTCGTGAGTTTGCTGATAAAAGTAGTAAGAGTCATGTGCATAAGTGACTACTTCGTTTACTCTGCCATCCGCATCCAAAGAAGCGGCTCGTTAGCGATGTCCCAAAATGTTGGTCCACAGATTGAGCCCTGCAGGCATCCTTTAGTTATTTTCTTGACTACTTTCTGTGTCCTGCTCCGCACTCTGCAGTTCTGTTTATGCAATAATCTAGTAAGTTGTTATACAAGGCAGTGGGTAGTCACATCTCCCTCAACCTAGCGAACAACATAAGTCACCAAAAGTTATCAAAAACACCTGCGATGTAGATTAAAATTATAGCACTCCGTCTTCAGGACACAAGTGGCCCATCGTGACCATCCGACCGCCATGTCATCCTTAGCTGAAGATGCCGGTAGGAGGGTCGTGTGGTCAGCACCCGCTCTCCCAGTCATTATGGTGGTTTTCTTTGACCTCAGCCACTACTATTCGGTTGAGTAGCTCCTCAATTGGTATCACGAGGCTGAGTGCATTCCGAAAAATCAACAGCGTATGGCAGCCCAGCTGGTCACCCATCCAAGTGCCAGCCACGCCCAACAGCGCTTAACTTTGGTGATCTGACAGGAACCGGTGAACCCACTGTGGCAAGGCCGTTGCCCCGATTAAAATTGTAACTGTGTATTTATCGTTTATTGTGTTTATTATACCTAATGCGCGATTGTTTGCATCATCCATTGATCTTTTTGCCCTAAGATGACATTTCTGACATCATTTTGTAAATATGACCTGTCGACGAATAAACAACTAACGGCCTAGTTCGCCACGTTGCACTGCTCGGTAGTACCAGCAACGCCGTCGACGCTGCAAGTGCGAAACTCAGCTGTCCGGCGGGTTGCTGCCCGCCGTGGACGTAGGCGCAATACATTTTCTGCGCAGAATCCAGGAGGTGGAAATGACGACATTCCACGTATTAACCAATGGATAGGCGTTTCCACGGCTAATAATGTTTCCCACTACCCAAATCGGGAAAAGTATGTATTCTGTAAACGAGTCACTGGTAACAGGTTGTAACCCATAGACTTCTCGTTGGCACTCTCAGTACATGGTGAAGGCATCAAGACTGCCCTTTCCATTGCCAGAGGCAGAGAGAGAGAGAGAGAGAGAGAGAGAGAGAGAGAGAGAGATAAAATCAGTTCAGAAAATGCGATTACAGATTCACATTGCTGGCGAGAAGACGAAATGACTGATACCGAGCAAGGACCTTGAAACGTCCCCTTTGAACAATTGCACACGACTGTGCTTAAACTGACACACAATATTTTTAGCGCAACGCAATCTTTCAAAAATCTTTAAATATAATAGTGTCCAAAAAACACTCACGCATTTATATACATTTCTTAACTCTTAAAGTACGATTCTTGGTTTCCAACAACCTTTTCCACAAATCAGAGTCCCTAACCACTACTCATTATTCCTTACCTTATTATACATATACATATTCGTCGACACTTCTTCAATATTTCATCATAAGAAATACGTAGCATAATCAAATTCCTCATATTCGGTAGCATCATCTTATTGATTATAAACATATCTCAACAGCATAATACACATCGTCGTCGTAATAATATCATAACATCTCAGTCAATTCTCAAAATCGTCGTAGCTTCCTCCAATAATTTCAAAACCTAAAAAAAAATTCTCTGCTCATTTCAGTAGTGTCATCTACCTCAAACGTACTTTAAAAATCATGATCTCATACCAAATACATCATTCAAAGCCCTCATAGTATCACAATGGTTCTGAAAAATATGAAGGGTTCACACAGTACAGACAAAATACAGTTTCATAAGTGTGAAGTTATCCAACTGTGTAATTGAGTTAACATGTGTCACTGATGTAGTAAAAAAAATGTTTGTCTCTTTCAGTTAAACGATCAGATAGCTGTGTAATTTATGTGTTAGAGAAATATGGTACCGATGTGTAATGTTGTATAAGCAAATACCATATTAGCTAGGGCTCCTGGTACACAAAGTAAGCATGTACCCCCCTGAGGATTAATGAATAATACCCTCAGGTGTTACAGATTACAGCAATGGAATGAAATGTATCACGGAAAAACTTTGTATCATTGTACTTCAAATATTTTAAAAATAAAAGTTTTAAGTACAAAATTAATCACTCAAATGCATGTACTGTAGCGCTAAACTGTGCGTCTTGTTGTAAGATAATCTCTGTGGAAGTGTCGTAGTTATCGTCCTCCGAAAGCTAAGTTCTGCAGAAGTCAATGTACTTACCTCATCATAAACGAAAGTGAAATTCTTTGTGTATAGATATTGTAGTTATTACGTACCTTACCGTGATCAAGAAAGTACTATAATGTAATGTATTGTTGTGCTACGGAAAAGGCTGTCTCATTGTAGCTATACCACAAAAGTTACTACTAAAACATGTTTCACTTTCCAGAATAATACAGAAAAACTGTGCAGATATAAAACAGAAACGCTGAAAAAGCAACATTGTAAATTGTCACTCATTAGTAGCGTTATGATAAAATCGTGTAGCTGTCACATAAACTAACCACTATGTCATCTGGTATCTCACTGAAAGTACTTTAAATCCAGAATGTATTTTCAAGTAAACCAAAATGTTGCATTATAATCTCATTAGCAGTACCAGTATATGTCCTAAGTATGTAAGCCTTATAGTCGTTACGTAATCGTGCAACTAACAAGCAAGAATGTACACACACAATAACACTGTGATGTCTGTTCACTATAACAATGCATTCGTAATTTCTGTTTAAATAAGTTCTCTTGGTTCTTGATTGGATATTTAACTTCAAACATTGTTGCATGGTAACAGTTTCTGACAATGCATACTAGTAATGTAAAGTGAAAAGTTTTATGGCAAAGACAAAGTTAAAAAGCAGATTATCTTTCAATAAACGGTTTTACATGTGAAATGTGGTGTAAACCTTTACTCTTCCTAGTACGCAGAGTTTTAGCTTCAGTGGAATTATCATGTGGTATATGGTACATCGGTAAAGAATGCTAAAATTTTTCTCAAAGTTAGCGTCTATGTTATTTTTCCCTGAGCCAGCCGGCGCACGTGGCTGCCTGCGGTGCGAGTCATTGTCTGTCTCTTTGTTGGCGTGCGTCGTTATTGGGATTAGGAGACCTAACTTCTACAAATTCACCTTGTCGAGAGTGCCCTGCTCTGTTTGAATCCCGCCAGTTCTGATGGAATTCAGGTCTGTCGATTTGTCGGTAGTTTACATAGTTTCTTGTTTGTCGATCATGTGGTGGAGAATTTCTCCCGGAATCGTAACTGCGCGCTGAACTGTTGCGTCTGAAGTTATTCTGTCTCCCTCGAAAATAATTGTTTTTGTTCCCATATTGTCTGTTTCTATGGTAATCTCTGTCATATTCATTACTACGGAAATGCGATCTTTCTCTGTAACTATTATTACTCTGCCAGTGGTTGTCATATGGGTGGTGTCTGTTTTGGTCACGATTTGCGTTGTAAGAATAGACTTGTCGTGTCCAGTTATTGTTTCTGTCGTCACGGAATTGTGACGGATGTGACCTGTAGTGATTGTTTTCGCATCCCGCGACTGTCTGAGTCAATTTCTAATTCTTGTAAGAGTCCCTGAAAAGCTTCAATGTCGTCTTTGCAACGTCCTGCCAAAATAATATTTCTTAAATGTTCAGGCAATTTCATTAAGCAAATGCGGATGAGTTCTGAAGGGCTGTATGGGTTTGACAGGTATTGATTCTTGTGCAATATGTCTTCAAAATATTTGACAAGACTGGAAAATTCAGATTGTTCAAAGTGTTACATCATGATGATTCTATGTTTTACTCGGTCTTGTGTAGCTTGAGACCAATATGCTGAGAGGAAGGCATGGTAAAATTCTCCTTCACTGTGACAATCGTGAATGACCTATCGCATTCTAACAGCTGGTTCATTCTCTAAGTAGCCACACATAAATTCTAATCTGTGCTCTAATGACCAGTTGGGAGGAAAACAATGAGAGAATTGATGGAGCCACGCTTGTGGATGAATGTCGCTGCCAGAATTCTTAAATGTTTTAAATTTACGTGTAGTAATGAACAGCTTATACTCAAAATCATCATGTCGGCGAGTCGCATATCGGTCATTGTTACGTCGTTTCGGCGGTTCCATTTCAAAATTCGGTGCACCTTGCCAATTTCTTTCATAATTTCCGAAATGCGCTGTGTTATTATTTTGTGGTTGTTCCGTATTTCTAAGTCCCTCTTCCCGTATTGGGGCGCGAGTGTCCTCTGAAATACGTAATTCTTGTATTACCTGTGTCAGCTGATCTTGTACTTCCCGGATTTCTCTTTGGTGTTGCGTATTAATTTGACTCTGATTTTGTTTGAATTTTCTAATTTGTTCATACTCTTCAGTGTCCGTGAAGGCTACAAGTCTTGTGGCATTCAGATCATCACCTACCTTTGTAGATAAGTTAGTGAACTGATCTGAAAGTTCGGCTACTTTATCCATTAGTGAAATTATTTCCTCTGTGTGTTTTTCTGAACCAAGTTTCAGAGTGTCCATTTGTGTTGAAATCGTATCTACTGTGTCCTTTAAGTTTTCCTGAGTTTTTGCAAGTTGCGTAACCGAATCGGTAGATGCAACTGAGTCAATTTCAGCTTGCAAGGTCTCATGATTTTCATGAACAATAATTTGCAGTTCTTTTATGGCTGCTTCGTGATTCTGTAATGCATTTTCATGCCGCGAAAAAATAGGTTGAAAATGCTCAAAAATTTGTGTTTCTACGTCATTACAGACTTTTTGACATTTCGATTCAATGTTATGTAACTCAGTAGTTAAATCTTCACGTGTTTGTTCAAGTGAGACGTCTAACTTTTGTAGCTTTTGTTCCATTGTGTCTAACTTATGAAGCTTTTGCTGTGTTTGTCTCTGATTTTGTTCCATTTGTTGCATTAATTGCAATAATAATGTATAAGTGTCTGGAATGTGTTTCTCTATGCTTTTTGGCAGTGCATTTTCACTGGCAACATTCACGTTTTCACAAGCAGAAAATGTGTCTTGACTTATTTGAGAAAACGGTGAGGACCCAAAACCTGAATCTACAGTATTTGCGAGATTGTGTCCTGTCATTTCGGATTCCTGAGGCGAGCTATTGCCGACCGATCGATCGATAATGCTTCCCTGTTCACTTATTGTTTCACTGTCTACGCCATTATTTGCCGCCTGCTCCATTTCCCTGTGCACAATTACCAAATCACTAGTTTGAACATTAGTTAATTCATTACACGGTGGCGCTAACACACTGCTTTCGTCTTCACTGTCATTTCTCAGTTTACTTTGGAGCCTAGTATTACGTTTTTCACACGCCATTATTGTCACAATATTTCACACGACAACACAGAAAAGCACAATTTGAAGAGCAAAATAACAAAACACATTAACATAGCATTGAAAATAATATCTAGTTAATTGCAAGCGCAGCTGCGAAATACTTGGTGCAAATCTACATGCATGCCACAACTCTGTACAACAATGAAAAACTACAACTACAAAGGAAATTCTCTCAATAATTACGCGCTAGCAATAAACAAAGGCTGCACTAATTGCACAAACTACAAGAAAAAATCAGAAGATTCCAGTGAGGTATCCTGGCAGGGTCGCCATATGAAACGTCCCCTTTGAACAATTGTACACGACTGTGCTTAAACTGACACACAATATTTTTAGCGCAACGAAATCTGACTTTCAAAAATCCCTACAAAAGAATGGCCCTGACTAACATTAACCTATACCTTTCACAAATCACTTACCTCACAAAAATCGTCGTTACTCGAACTACTGCAATACAGCGAGCACCACTACTGCCAGCTAAATACAAGATTCAAACTACGGAAGGCACTAACTACTGATAGACATAGTTAGCAAACGAAAGATTTTAATAGAGAACAATGTATTTACCTTAATAGTGTTGAAAAATCATAATATACATAGCAGTTCATGACATCCAGTCTTACAAATTTCAAAACTTCGCCATCTCTCTCCCCACATCCACCACTGCTGGCGGCTCACCTCCAACTGCGCAACGCTACGCGCTGTTTGCATCCAGCTGCCCAACACTACAATGGCAGACAACAATGCAAACTAGCCACAGACTGCACACAGCACAGCCAGTGATTTTCATACAGAGCGCTACGTAACGTTGCCAATAAGAAAACATAAACATCCTACTAGCACAGCCAGTGATTTTCATACAGAGCGTTACGTAACGTTGCCAATAAGAAAACCTAAACAGCCTACTTACAACCTGTCAACTGCGTAGTCACGGTTCCTTAATTAAACAATTCAATTTAAGTATCAGAGCTAGTTTTCTCCCACCAGCAAACCACGTTAATGTCATGCCTACAAGGCGTGCTATCGGTTGGAGGGGTAAACCTTTTTCTCATTTTCCCATTTAATTAATATAAAAATCCCTCAAAATTGCGGATTGTCTTAAAATTTATAGCCGTTGGGTTCAAATACAACCAGATGGCACATAGTCGCGCAAGGACACCAATTCGTCACGCGCTTCAGAGAGACAGTTTCAGTAACTTAATCTTCAAGCGGTCGAGTGGTGCCTCGTGTCCAGGACACAGGAACTGTTAGCGCCTTCCCCACCAATTATGTTGGCTATGGGTACCTATTCATTTATGGCGAAAGTGCACTGTGGAGAGGTGCCCGTAGTAACAAAAGTCCTGGAAAGCCACCTCCCAACTCCCAGTCGTACGCAGTCGCTTGAAGATGCTAGACGTGTCACTTCGAGAATAGCCGTAAAGGGGAAATGGCAGCAGCCTTTCTTCGAGGCTGACTTTGCATCCCTTGCGAGCAGTCTGGAGTAACATTCTGTTGCTCTCGAGTATCGTGATTACCGATCGAGAGCTTGCTACAACTACGGTGATTGAAACTCGTACAAAAGTCATAGGACGAAGGATTTCACGACCGGATGACATAGTTGCTGGTAAACCTTTCGGGATGTGAGGTCGTGGTGGAAGAAACTCTTCTGTTCCTGACGTTTCGTCTAAAACTGCGCTGGACATCTTCAGAGGTGCTCCTCCGCGGAATCTTGCGACTCGGCAAGACTCAGTGGAAGAGCACCTCTGAAGATGTCCCGCGCAATTCTGGTCGAAACCTCAGGAACTGACGAGTTTCTTGGACCACGACCTCACATCGTACAAAAATACCATATTAGCATACTCGGCGTTTGTAAATACGTGCGGCATGCTTAAGCGATAGTGGAAGTGGCCAACAAATCACATCAGAATCACAGTTGAAAATTCAGTTGCGTAAACTCAAATACAGCTTTAGAACTTCAGTTTCGAAATAAAAATGACAATCGATAAATATATCCATAGGAACGGCAGTACCAAACCGCGAAATAAGTTATTTATCACTCTAGGCAGATGTGTCTCCATCATCAACAAAAGTTGGATTAAGTTGTATGGAATATTTTATAAGAATTAGTGATAAGCAAATCACAGTACTCGCTTATCATGTTGTAAACTTTACGTAAGCTTACGGGTGAAAATATTGCTGATCCCACTTGAAAGAGGAACCTGGTCGATTTTGAGCGCTATAGACGGTGTTAGGACTAGTAGCAGGTGATCAAGTGAATCCTCACCGTGCATTGTGCTGCCACCTACTGCCAGGTACTCCATATCAGCGACCCCAGTAGACATTAGACATCGTGAGAGAGCAGAATGGGGCGCTCCGCGGAACTCACGGACTTCGAACGTAGTCAGCTGATTGGGTGTCACTTGTCATACGTCTGTACGCGAGATTTCCACACTCCTAAACATCCCTAGGTCCACTGTTTCCGACTTGATAGTGAAGTGGAAACGTGAAGGGACGCGTACACCACAAAAGCGTACAGCCCGACCTCGTCTGTTGACTGACGGAAATCGCCGACAGTTGAAGAGGGTCGTAATATGTAATAGGCTGACATCTATCCAGACCATCACACAGGCATTCCAAACTGTATCATGATCCATTGCAAATACTGTGACGGATTTCATGGTCGAGCGGCTGCTCATAAGCCACACATCACTCCGGTAAATACCAAACGACACCTCGCTTCGTATAAGAAGCGTAAACATTGGATGATTGAACAGTGGAAAAACGTTGTGTGGAGTGACGAATCACGGTACACAATGTGGTGATCCGATGACAGGGTGTGGGTATGGCCAATGCCCTGTGAACGTCATCTCCCACCTATGAACGTCATCTGCCAGTGTGTGTAGTGCCTTCAGTAAAATTCGGAGGCGGTGGTGTTATGGTGTGGTCGTGTTATTCATGGAGGGGGCTTGCAACCCTTGCTGTTTTGCGTGGCACTATCACAGCAAAGGCCTACATTGTTGTTTTAAGCACCTT
Source organism: Schistocerca nitens (assembly GCF_023898315.1). Classification (NCBI taxonomy): domain Eukaryota; kingdom Metazoa; phylum Arthropoda; class Insecta; order Orthoptera; family Acrididae; genus Schistocerca; species Schistocerca nitens. The sequence continues at coordinate 242,022,708 of NC_064620.1, read as the reverse complement.
CTTGCTTTCCAGTGTTGAAAATCAATCCGAGGATGGCAATTTCATCTTTCAACACGATCGAGCACGTGTTTATAATGCACGGCCTGTGACGGAGTGGTTACACGACAGTAACATCCCTGTAATGGGCTGGAATGCAGAGTCCCGACCTGAATCCTATAGAACACCTTTGGGTTGGTTTTAACGCCGACTTTGTGGCAGGCCTCACCGAACGACATAGATGCCTCTCCTTAGTGCTGCACTCCGTGAAGTACGGGCTGCCATTCTCCAAGGAACCTTCGAGCACTAGATTAAACGTATGCCTGCGAGAGTGGAAGCTGTCATCATGGCTAAGGGTGGGCCAACACCATATTGAATTACAGCGTTTCCGATGGAGGGCGCCACGAATTTGTAAGTCATTTTCAGCCAGGTGTCTGGATACTTTTGGTCACATAGTGTAGGTCGATGTGGTGAAGTGACAGAACGGCAGAAACTAGCTATCGTGTTTGGTTATCCCCCTGGTCACACCTTGAGTAAAGATGCGTATTTCTTTTGTGTATTAACACGACTGTTCAGTGTGTCCACAAGGAATAGTGTTCCACTCAGTCTTGTAACAAGTCTAAGAACACTGGTCACAAAAAGGTCCTAACCGTAAACTGGAGACGTGTATCATTCTTTGCTAAGTTACCAAAAACTCATTGCTAACACGCAAGTGTTGATTTTTCTTTTAGTCGTGGCTAAAAGTCGTAATTACGAAGCACCTGTTTCTACGCCATCGCTGTTGTAGTCTATCCGACGCTCATAACAAAATATATTGAGGCCTAGCTGTTGATCCATTAGATTGAGAAAGCTGAAATCTGCGAGGCTTATAAACGATCGCTACCACTAGCGACCATCCTCTTGCAAATGAGTCAACAACCACCCAAGTGCCAACACTAGATGAGTGACTCTAATACAATTCATAGCCTGTAACGCCGGAAATGCATATCCTTCTATTTCCATCTATTGTACACTCCTGGAAATTGAAATAAGAACACCGTGAATTCATTGTCCCAGGAAGGGGAAACTTTATTGACACATTCCTTGGGTCAGATACATCACATGATCACACTGACAGAACCACAGGCACATAGACACAGGCAACAGAGCATGCACAATGTCGGCACTAGTACAGTGTATATCCACCTTTCGCAGCAATGCAGGCTGCTATTCTCCCATGGAGACGATCGTAGAGATGCTGGATGTAGTCCTGTGGAACGGCTTGCCATGCCATTTCCACCTGGCGCCTCAGTTGGACCAGCGTTCGTGCTGGACGTGCAGACCGCGTGAGACGACGCTTCATCCAGTCCCAAACATGCTCAATGGGGTACAGATCCGGAGATCTTGCTGGCCAGGGTAGTTGACTTACACCTTCTAGAGCACGTTGGGTGGCACGGGATACATGCGGACGTGCATTGTCCTGTTGGAACAGCAAGTTCCCTTGCCGGTCTAGGAATGGTAGAACGATGGGTTCGATGACGGTTTGGATGTACCGTGCACTATTCAGTGTCCCCTCGACGATCACCAGTGGTGTACGGCCAGTGTAGGAGATCGCTCCCCACACCATGATGCCGGGTGTTGGCCCTGTGTGCCTCGGTCGTATGCAGTCCTGATTGTGGCGCTCACCTGCACGGCGCCAAACACGCATACGACCATCATTGGCACCAAGGCAGAAGCGACTCTCATCGCTGAAGACGACACGTCTCCATTCGTCCCTGCATTCACGCCTGTCGCGACACCACTGGAGGCGGGCTGCACGATGTTGGGGCGTGAGCGGAAGACGGCCTAACGGTGTGCGGGACCGTAGCCCAGCTTCATGGAGACGGTTGCGAATGGTCCTCGCCGATACCCCAGGAGCAACAGTGTCCCTAATTTGCTGGGAAGTGGCGGTGCGGTCCCCTACGGCACTGCGTAGGATCCTACGGTCTTGGCGTGCATCCGTGCGTCGCTGCGGTCCGGTCCCAGGTCGACGGGCACGTGCACCTTCCGCCGACCACTGGCGACAACATCGATGAACTGTGGAGACCTCACGCCCCACGTGTTGAGCAATTCGGCGGTACGTCCACCCGGCCTCCCGCATGCCCACTATACGCCCTCGCTCAAAGTCCGTCAACTGCACATACGGTTCACGTCCACGCTGTCGCGGCATGCTACCAGTGTTAAAGACTGCGATGGAGCTCCGTATGCCACGGCAAACTGGCTGACACTGACGGCGGCGGTGCACAAATGCTGCGCAGCTAGCGCCATTCGACGGCCAACACCGCGGTTCCTGGTGTGTCCGCTGTGCCGTGCGTGTGATCATTGCTTGTACAGCCCTCTCGCAGTGTCTGGAGCAAGTATGGTGGGTCTGACACACCGGTGTCAATGTGTTCTTTTTTCCATTTCCAGGAGTGTACTATAGATTTTTCCTTATTTTGTTACCTTTATATATTGTAATTGTTTTACTATTTGTATATATATATATTTATGCATTTATGTCAATGTATAATTGGTTTGTTTTGTAAATACTATTTGTATTTTTACGCTGGGTCTTGCCTAGGGAAAACTATGCTATCGAACGAATACATCGATAGGTCGTGTGGAGAACCAAAGTGTTTAGGATCTTTGGTAATGTTAACTCTGCCGCGTGGAGCGCGGGCAGAGCAGAGAGAGTCTCGCTGGAGTAGGGTGGTGGAGCAGGTGTGTTGTGTGACGCTCGCGCGAGTTGCCGCGCTTTCGGGGTTGTAAGTTAGCTACTTTAATTTGTTATAATAAAAGCGTTACTGCTAGCCAATGAAACCGGGTTAAAAGCTGTGAGCTGTCTGGGGAAGTTAATCTTGCATTACTAACCAACTGTTTCAGCAGGTAACTAGTCTAGGTTTACCACATTACCAATCAGACTAACATTGATTATAATCTTTTACAGTCATACAACAACCGGTAATATATATATATATATATATATATATATATATATATATATATATATATATATAAAAGGAGAATTTAAATAAAACGAAAGAAATCAGTTTATATTTGGAAATTTATTTTTAAGATTGATCATCGAAATTTCAGCATATTATACATGAGTTATAACTGAGCTGGTGCCTTATTTACGATTGTGAAAATGTGAGATTGGAATCTTACGGAACACATAAAATATGGAGCCAAGATTGGGAGACTGGATACAACACTGCATTCATAAAACAACACACAAAGAACATTGAAACACATGCAAGAGAAAGTTAACCACAACCAACAGATTCAAATTTTCAGTCAAAGAAATTACGTTCGTAGCACAATCCTGTCCGTCATGTAATTACCACACACTGGTATACTAAATTCATATTAACTCTTTGTGAGATCTTCCCAAGAAGAATAGCTGAGGGCTACTTTGATGATTACACCACATGCTTCACGTGGTCAACTTGGTTTACAGAAAGTGTATAACTCCACAATAATTTAGATAATTAAAATAAATTAGATCAAAAAGCAATTTACAAAAGGAAAACCTCGAACTGGTTGTTAACGTCTTACTGTTAACCTGACGGGTCTAACAGTTATATAAGCACGTGGTACTGGTCTCGCAAAGTACACCCCACGTGGGTTGAACATAAAGAAAAGTTGCTATATTCAAAATATTGTCAAGACGAGACGTTATAATCACACAAGCATTTGCATTTAAGATTGATCTTAGTTAGAGTTACTGATGAACACGTGGTTCCACTTTACTCACAAAGTAGTAACAAAGCAAGTCCCGGAAAATAATATGAACCTCACACGAGAATTACACTACGCTGCAATTTAAGATAACCTTAGATATTTTAGAGCTAACCCGAAATGAAGGTGATTAAATTTTCAGTTAGGCTGAACTTAACAAATCCATTGTCCTACGGACTTAGCAGACACGCGCTTAGCCGGAGATCTTACCATTTCAGACGCTCGCCACCGCCAGACTGCAACTGCCTACCGCCAGACTGCAACTGCCTACCGCCAGACTGCAACTGCCTACTGCCCAGCGTGCTTCCTGAGAGTCGCTCACAAAGACAAACGGAAGGGGCCAGAGGGGCAGCTTCCTATGCCAACATGACAAGGGACGGACTGGACCATACTAAGAATAGAAACCTCTTTGCTTTTAGGAACCGTAGCTACCTGTTCCGACGTTGGTCCCACTGTTCTCTAGCAGACAGCCTTGTCTGCTACCCTCAAGAATGCAACTACAAACACATTTGATCATTCATCCTCTCACACAGAAGGAAAGGGGGATGACAGTATCTTATCATATACTGTATATCACAGAAAGCGGATGTAGGTTCCGTATGAGACTGTGTGACATGAATTACATATTAACTGTGTTTTCAAGTGTAGTAGTGTGACAGATCGTTCTTGTTTACGTGTAAAAGTAACACGTTCCACTACTCAGTCTCCTCCCAGATAGTCAGAAACGCCACAGTAAATTTAGAAGAGGAATTTATTCCATAAAAGACAACAAATTTGAGAAATTAAACATGAAAGGAATCCAACAGAGACCTTTCATAACCCCAACGCTCCGGGAAAAGACTGTGCAGGGAATTTTCTGGCCATGCTAGGACATTCCCAAGCAGGCTTCTCACACCCTACTTAAACCAAAAGTGTAAAGAAAAGGCAAAAGGTCACCAGCTACTTGCTAAAACACAATAATTTCAAACATCTTTACAATCTACCAATTTCAAAGAGAGAAACAAAAACACACAATCTGTGACACCTATTTAAAAGATCGTGTAGACCTAAATCGGTCAGCAAGTAAAAACAATGGTTCCTGTGTCATTAATATGAAAACAATTTCTGGTTGTTACCCTTATGGAGTTCACCAGTATTTGCTCATTGCAAGAGCCAACTCATCACAGGAAAATTTATGACTGTTTATTAACAAGCAAAATTTATGAAAATAGCAAAGGTGCCACAGCAATTAAAAAAAGAACATGAAATAACATCAGTATTATAAAGCAGAACATTACAATGCACAATTCGCAAAAGCAAAAAAATTGATAAGAAAAAAAATATGTTTTACAAAGTGGTTATCGCAAAAAATATTCTATATCTTACAAAACTAATAATTTGTAGAATTAAAATAACTATGTTGCACTAATTTAATCACTCTACTATATTTCAATTAGCTAGCAAACAATGAGCACTGTGTCGTTATACTGAAACTACAATAATTGTGTGATTGTTACCCTTAAGGGGTTCCTCACAATAAATATGCCCCATGCAAAGGCTAATCGATCACAGTCCAATGAGAATGAATAGCAATCTGACTGATAAACGAAGCAATGCCACTGCAATGAATTTACGAAACAAAATATCACAAATCTAATACATAACACAAGAACAAACATTGATCAATAAAACAGTACAATAGTCAACATCTAAAACAAATCTCCAATAAATAAAACACCTGCAAAATACAAGAGTCAAAGTTTAAAAAAAATATAGACCACCTGCAAAATACAAGAGTCAAAGTTTAAAAAAAATATAGAACACCTGCAAAATACAAGAGTTCCATGTTTGTGTTGTCAAATTCGTGCGGTATCCTCGTTTGACACGCCAGGTTGATATTCTTGGGCAAGGATGACACTTAATGGCTCTTCTTTTGTGCCACCCTTAGCGACCAGAGAACATCGAACCATGATTTACTGTCGTTTGACAGTGGGCATCCGTCAGGAGATGTTGATAGGCGTCGTTGAAGTCTGCCAGTTTCTCTGGACAGTATGTGTCAAAAGGCTCCACGCGCTTTGTGTTGTTACATTCTTGAGTTATCCTCAATTGGCTCGCCGGTTTGATATTCCCGGGCAAGGATGGCACTTAGTGGCTCTTCTTTTGTGCCACCCTCAGCGACCAGAGAACATCGAACCATGATTTACTGTCGCTTGACAGTAGGCATCCGTCAGGAAATGTCGATAGGCGTCGTTGACGTCTGCAAGTTTCTTTGGACAGCACCTGTCAAAAGGCTTCACGCCCCTTGTTTTGTTTCACCGCGGCCGTCTCGTCACGGTCGCGTGCGTGTGGTGCGTTGCCAGCAGATGGATTTCCGCGCGGTGGACCGCTCGCCCATCTCAGGTCAACGTCTTCACGAAGGGTCGCACGGGGTGGCCACCTATTAGCTCCAGGTACAAGGGAAAGTGTTTGCGGCCCCCTTCTTTTGTTGTCGGCCGCACTCCCGAAGTGTCCCGGTTGACAGCGTGTCCCGCTGGGAAACCCGCCAGTTTACAACTAGTCCGGCTGCTCCCCCGTCTCGTAAGAGTTTTGCCGGTTCGCTTTCACGTTCTCAACTGCATTCACAGAAATTTTTCATCATCCTTATGTGATTACACAATGTCATACATAATACCACTTAGTATTGTCTTTCACAATTTTTTAGAACAAACGTGAGACTTAATTTTTTTTTAAATAAAAAAAATTAGATGAATCGACAATATAAAATAAAATTTAAATGACTTGACAATGTAAAAAAAATAAAAGTGAAATGACTTGACAATGTAAAAAAATTAAAATTAAATGAATTGACAATATAATATTTAAATCCACATCACTAATGTGGTTCACTTACGTTTTAATAAATCAAGTGCTACTTATTAAATCACTAAAATGAATAGGATTATCCCTTGTGCAAGTATAGGTCAGGACAACATAGGGTTCACATGTTATTTACACACACACACACATGCACACCTGTTGTCTATTCTACAAACTAACTACCCATAAACATGCATTACTCATAATTCTACTTCTATCCACTCCTAGTTAAGCCCACAAGCTACTCCAATTCTATTTCAACACCGTGTATATACCACTACAGCAATGTTCTAATTCGCCCTCTTCTTGACGCTCGCGGCATACGTCTTGTCATATAATGAATATGGAGACTTTCCTTAAACATACACATTAAAAAGAACAATGGTTATTTGCACACCAAAACATTTATACCAGTACACACACCTGAAAAGAGACTCGCAATTATACATTTATCATACTCATATATTCACACATAAAACAGTAAGAAAATTTCATCTAAAATTACGTTATCACAAGAATTAATCACACAGATGGCTCTGAGAAGGTTAAAATATCTGCACTATACAAGTTATACTACATTTTCTTACCCATTTTGCTGCGATTTCGTTCCTTCTTTAAGTTACCTTTCGCTTCCAAATCAGTTATTTCGCCTGTGGTGGTTATTCTGGATTCATTTCTCATGAATGGCAAAATTGTGGTCACCTCTACTCTGTAAAACAGTATCATCTTAACATATTGAACTTACAACAGACACAAAAGATTCGAATCCTCCTGTAGTTTAAATGACAAATGTTTTGCTTCATCCTTATTACCTTAAACCAAGCTTTCCTTCGTTCCCATAATCAAAATTATTTAATCATCCTCTACCTTCAAGAGGGAAATTTCCTCAGTACAAATCATATAGGCTGCAGTGCATCCCGCACCAGCGAAAACAGTAGGCTGTAATGCTCACAGCATCAGCAAAACACATAAACGTCGCTTTTCTAGGACAAGTATTAACGCAGAATAATTTTTTAGGCTTTGGCTCAACATCAATCAAGACTACAAAAAGGATCCATATTTCCGTTCCATTCTCCATTTGCTGAAAAACTGCTCGTATTTGACTACCACAATAATATTTCAGGGCCACGTAAATTACACAAACCACAATTCTTCTTTCACCTTGAAGGGAATCAATCTACTTACGAAATCCACAGACAGCACTTTACGTACTCAGCTATAAAGAACAAAAAGGACATATATCATCAATATTAACATATCATCGCATATTGGGAAGCCATTGGTTAAACAATCGTATTATCACATCCTGTTTTCAAGATTTCAAACTTACTCATTCCTTTCTCAGAGTTCTCCTATCTTAAAATATTCATACAGCATGCATACTATAGTAAGAGATCCTCATTTATACAGACAGATATAGAATAGTAATAGATAGATAGTAGCACTGAAAACAGAAAATCGAAAACAAGGCTACTAACAGCTGGGGACCTGGGTTTGCCAGACCCATAATACCCACAGATCGGATATTCCCCTGAGTTTTCCTATCTTAAAATATTCATACAGCACGCATACTATAGTAAGAGATCCTCATTTACACTGACAGATATAGAATAGTAATAGATAGATAGTAGCACTGAAAACAGAAAATCGGAAACACGGCTACTAACAGCTGGGGACCTGGGTTTGCCAGACCCATAATACCCACAGATCGGATATTCCCCTGAGTTTTCCTATCTTAAAATATTCGTACAGCACGCATACTATAGTAAGAGATCCTCATTTACACTGACAGATATAGAATAGTAATAGATAGATAGTAGCACTGAAGACAGAAAATCGGAAACACGGCTACTAACAGCTGGGGACCTGGGTTTGCCAGACCCATAATACCCACAGATCGGATATTCCCCTGAGTTTTTTGCACTAATTAAACAACGATCTTGCTTCTCTCAGGAGCGACTCCATTCAATTTACAAAAAAAAAAAAAAAAAAAAACAAACAGCATTTCACTCGTTCACAAGGAAACCTTTTATGTTCACATTTGAATCAAACTAAATCCTAATTGCACAAGGAAAGAAAACAAATTAAAACATCACTTCAATCAATCACATAGAAACATCTTTATCATTATTTTTACCAACATATTATTCAAAATGCATACGTCACAAATTTAAACTAATCAATTCTTTCTCCTCTCTATAAATCCTATGTACTCATTTGCCATGTCGCTCATTTGTTCCGATTTGGCGCCTTCTGGGCTGATCATTTGTCATTGCCGGTTTCGTTCATTCCCATTTGCTGGATTATGTCTAGGGTTGGCCGGCCGAATTTCAACATCATGTGGGGCTCCGCCTACAATCCTACTTCCACCGTATTCATCGTAGTACCGATTCTGGTTGCCGTACCTGTAGCGTTCACGATCTTGTCCACGTCCTCGATCATTTCCGTTGTTCCACCTGTGCTCGCGAGCGTTACCCCTGTTTCTATACGGCCGGTCCCGCTTATTGTTCCGTTCGCGTCGCAACGACCAGTCACGCCGTTGATTAGTACTACGGCCACGACTGCGATCGCGCTGCTGTGCCCCGTAATAACTTTGTGCCTGATTAGGCGGGCATTCTGCTGTATTGTATTCCAACTCTTGGAGAAGTGTCTTAAACGTTTCCACGTCCTCTTTGCTTCGTCCCGCAAGAATGACGTGTTGCAAGTGCATCGGCAATTTGGTGATGCATATCCTAATTAGTTCCGCAGGCCCGTATGGGTCGTATACAAATTGATTTTCCTGCAGCATGTGATCGAATAGGCGTGCAGGGCTGCCGAAACCAGGCTGGTTCAGCTCGTGAATCGCTAAACTGTTGTCCGCTATTGTGTTGCTAACGGACGTGGGACAATGCGTTTCCACCTCCTGGACCCTCGAGAGTACCTGCGGGTGTTCCCTTTGGCATTCTTGTCTTAGCTCTTGGAAATTCCTAAGTAGCCGTTCTTCGCTTTCTTTAGATTCGGCCTCGCCACTCCGCTTGTCCTTTTCTACGGCTTGCAGATGGTCATCGATTTGTTCAAATGTACGGCCTAATTCTTGGATCTATTTTTCTGATTTATGCGTCATTTGTTCGCCTAGCTCGCGGATCGATTTTTCAAATGTATGCGTCATTTGTTCGCCTAGCTCGCGGATCGATTTTTCAAATGATTCTTTTTGTTCTCGGAACGATTTTTCTGATGATTCTTTTTGTTCTCGGAACAATTTTTCTGATGATTCTTTTTGTTCTCGGAACAATTTTTCTGATGATTCTTTTTGTTCTCGGAACAATTTTTCTAATTTATCTGCGTTTTCTTTACTTTGTTGCATAAAGGCTTTCATGAGTTCTGCCAAATCAATTTGGTTAGTAGGAGGCAAATTTATTTCTGGCTCTGCTGTGAGCCCGTTCATCCTGTTTTGCATTTCGTCTGAAGTATTTCCCATTGTATTTTCGGAACTGCCCGACGCATTAACATTCGAAATCAAATTATCCCCTTGGTCCATGTTGCTTAAGTTGTCGGACCGCTTACTTTTAGCTTGGTTAAGTGTCTACATTAGTGCAATTTATACCCGGTACGCGACACACTAATCAAAATAAATGTGTCCCCCAAAAATTACGACAGTCACACGAAAGATACCCAACCTAGTACGCACTTTTTCACACGCAAAACAAATTTTTATATTTGATCGAAACAGTGCAATGTACAAGCGAGAACAAAAAACACACACACATATAAAACACACAAATATAGAAAACAAAACAAGACAAACAACACAACGCCGATCAACAACGCCGTGAATCTTTTGAAAGTCTGCTCAGAACAACGCAGAAGTTGTTTGAGCGCTGTAGGGAAAAAAATTAAGATTATACAACGCTTGCAATCTAACGTTTCAGAGATTCCAGAGTCTAGCGGAATCACAGAACAGGGTCGCCATGTGTAAGTTAGCTACTTTAATTTGTTATAATAAAAGCGTTACTGCTAGCCAATGAAACCGGGTTAAAAGCTGTGAGCTGTCTGGGGAAGTTAATCTTGCATTACTAACCAACTGTTTCAGCAGGTAACTAGTCTAGGTTTACCACATTACCAATCAGACTAACATTGATTATAATCTTTTACAGTCATACAACAACCGGTAATATATATATATATATATATATATATATATATATATATATATATATATATAAAAGGAGAATTTAAATAAAACGAAAGAAATCAGTTTATATTTGGAAATTTATTTTTAAGATTGATCATCGAAATTTCAGCATATTATATGTGAGTTATAACTGAGCTGGTGCCTTATTTACGATTGTGAAAATGTGAGATTGGAATCTTACGGAACACATAAAATATGGAGCCAAGATTGGGAGACTGGATACAACACTGCATTCATAAAACAACACACAAAGAACATTGAAACACATGCAAGAGAAAGTTAACCACAACCAACAGATTCAAATTTTCAGTCAAAGAAATTACGTTCGTAGCACAATCCTGTCCGTCATGTAATTACCACACACTGGTATACTAAATTCATATTAACTCTTTGTGAGATCTTCCCAAGAAGAATAGCTGAGGGCTACTTTGATGATTACACCACATGCTTCACGTGGTCAACTTGGTTTACAGAAAGTGTATAACTCCACAATAATTTAGATAATTAAAATAAATTAGATCAAAAAGCAATTTACAAAAGGAAAACCTCGAACTGGTTGTTAACGTCTTACTGTTAACCTGACGGGTCTAACAGTTATATAAGCACGTGGTACTGGTCTCGCAAAGTACACCCCACGTGGGTTGAACATAAAGAAAAGTTGCTATATTCAAAATATTGTCAAGACGAGACGTTATAATCACACAAGCATTTGAATTTAAGATTGATCTTAGTTAGAGTTACTGATCAACACGTGGTTCCACTTTACTCACAAAGTAGTAACAAAGCAACTCCCGGAAAATAATATGAACCTCACACGAGAATTACACTACGCTGCAATTTAAGATAACCTTAGATATTTTAGAGCTAACCCGAAATAAAGGTGATTAAATTTTCAGTTAGGCTGAACTTAACAAATCCATTGTCCTACGGACTTAGCAGACACGCGCTTAGCCGGAGATCTTACCATTTCAGACGCTCGCCACCGCCAGACTGCAACTGCCTACCGCCAGACTGCAACTGCCTACCGCCAGACTGCAACTGCCTACGGCCCAGCGTGCTTCCTGAGAGTCGCTCACAAAGACAAACGGAAGGGGCCAGAGGGGCAGCTTCCTATGCCAACATGACAAGGGACGGACCGGACCATACTAAGAATAGAAACCTCTTTGCTTTTAGGAACCGTAGCTACCTGTTCCGACGTTGGTCCCACTGTTCTCTAGCAGACAGCCTTGTCTGCTACCCTCAAGCATGCAACTACAAACACATTTGATCATTCATCCTCTCACACAGAAGGGAAGGGGGATGACAGTATCTTATCATATACTTTATATCACAGAAAGCGGATGTAGGTTCTGTATGAGACTGTGTGACATGAATTACATATTAACTGTGTTTTCAAGTGTAGTAGTGTGACAGATCGTTCTTGTTTACGTGTAAAAGTAACACGTTCCACTACTCAGTCTCCTCCCAGATAGTCAGAAACGCCACAGTAAATTTAGAAGAGGAATTTATTCCATAAAAGACAACAAATTTGAGAAATTAAACATGAAAGGAATCCAACAGAGACCTTTCAGGGTTTGGCAGCATGTAATTGCGCTCGACTTGCTATGATTGTTTTGAAACGTCCCCTTTGAAAAATTATACAATGACTGTGCTTAAACTGACACACAATATTTTTAGCGCAACGAAATCTGACTTTCAAAAATCCCTACAAAAGAAAGGCCCTGACTAACACTAACCTATACCTTTCACAAATCACTTACCTCACAAAAATCTTCGTTACTCGAACTACTGCAATACAGCGAGCGCCACTACTGCCAGCTAAATAAAAGATTCAAACTACGGAAGGAACTAACTACTGATAGGGATAGTTAGCAAATGAAAGATTTTAATAGAGAACAAACAATGTATTTACCTTAATAGTCATATTATATATAGCAGTTCATGACATCCAGTCTTACAAATTTAAAAACTCCGCCATTTCTTTCCCCACATCCACCACTGCTGGCGGCTCACCTCCAACTGCGCAACGCTACGCGCTGTTAACAGCCAACTGCCCAATGCTACAATGGCAGACAACAATGCAAACTAGCCAAAGACTGCACACAGCACAGCCAGTGATTTTAATACAGAGCGCTACGTAAGATTGCCAATAAGAAAACATAAACAGCCTACTTACAGTTTCTGACACGGTGTCGCGGACGGGAAGCATTAGCTGGCGCACATCAAGAGCCCGTTTCACCTGGTGACAGTGTCGAGAAGAAGGCGCGCCAACATCCAGCTTCTGCAACAGCGACGGCCGACAATGAGTGACTGTCGTAACCTCCTCGATCGACGACTTCAAACCTCCAATCAACCAACAAGGAAGACTGGAAGCACGTTAAGTTTTAGAACTGTATGGCAGACCTCAGCTTTTCAAACTGGTCAATTTGTGTCACCAAATTACAGCAACGTAGCATGAACCTTTGTTGCTCATTGTCCCAATTGCATTACCAAGCAGGGTCCCTTCCTCTTCCGGAATGAACCCGAGTGTCGTTGAAATTCAAACGCCAGCATTAAAGTAATAACATTCCATTTCACTGCTTTAATTTCAAAGTTCAGTTAAAGTATTCATAGCTGGCTACAATATTTAGATTACACAAGCACAAATTAAGAGTGCGAGTTTTGTTACCATATTTTAGCTTACCTGTGACTGCAGCTCAGCTTGGTACGTACTAAATTTTACTATTTTTAATTGTTCAGAATCACTTAATTCAAGTTCAAAGTTAAATCTCTTATTTCTAAATTGCGTAATTCAAGTAGCTTTTGAAATGATTGTTGAGGTAGCCCAAGACTAACCTTATTTTATTGAATTTCGTAGTGCTTTAGAAACAAAGTTCACTATTACTTTCAGTCACTAAATTAACTTTCAATTTTCCAGTTTTATAAATTCTTTTGCTCTCCGCCATCATTTTGCTCTCCGCCATACATCATATGATGTGTCCACATTAGATGAACAACGTTCAGTGATCCGCTTTTTGCATTCTGAAGGTGAAAAACCGGCTAAAGTGTTTTCTCGGATGATTTAACAGTACGATGTATATGAGCCTCATTTTTATAAGTTGGTAGGACATTCAAAAACAGTCGAACCTCAGTGACTTCACTTGCAACCTATATTGTTGACAGTATTCTTGAAGACCGTTACAGTTGAACATAAGCAAAAACGGTTGCAATAAGTGTTGGCATAGTTCATAATGTTATCAGCAACAAACTCACATACAGCAAAAAAGTGCAAGGTCGGTTCTGAAAGTGTTACCACAAAAAACACAAGAAAACCAGACTGAAAATGTGTACAAATTTGAAAGACTGCTGTGAAAGGGAAAGTAGCCCTTTTCTTGCCCGCCCGGTTAGTCGTGCGGTCTAATTCACGGCTTTCCGGATTGGGAAGGAGCGCCTGGACCCCGGCACGAATCCGCCCGACGGACTTGCGTCGAGGTCCGGTGAGCCGGCCAGTCTGTGGATGGTTTTTAGGCGGTTTTCCATCTGCCTCGGCGAATCTGGGCTGGTTCCCCTTACTCTGCCTCAGCTACACTATGTCGGCAATTGCTGCGCAAACAAGTTCTCCACGTACGCGTACACCACAATCACTCTACCACGGAAACATAGGGGTTACACTCGTCTGGGGTGAGACGTTCCCTGGGGGGTCCACCGGGGGCCGAACCGCACAATAACCCTGAAAGAGTGTTTCGGTGTGGGGGGAGGCGGAGGGGTGAAATGGACCACTGCGGCTGCGGCGGGGACAGTGTGTCTCCGAATGTTTCTAGTCACCCGGTTAACATACAATACAACACAACCCTTTTCTTAACAAAATTTTAACGTGTGATGAAATTTAGATTGACCATTTTGAACCACAGTTCAAAAGACAAAGCATGGAACGGAAGAACCAGCGGGAAAAGTGTAGTTGACCATTTTTTGAGAGGCTCAAGGTGTCATCTTTTGTGATTATTGGGAAGGTCAGCGCACAATAAACAGCGCGTACTACTTCAATATTCTGAGGAACGAAGTAAACCGCGCAGTGAGAGAAAAACGTCGCGGATAACAAAGAAAAGGCAAGCTATTTCTGCACGACATTGCTTGCTCTTACAACGCCCGCCTCATCCAAGAAAGAATCGAAAAAATGTGTTTGCAGATACTACCTCATCCTCCCTACCATCCAGATTAGGTTCCCTCGGATTTTCGTTTGTTTGGCCCACTCAAGGAGGCATTACGTGGACAAGAGTTCATCGACAAAGGTCGAAAAATTTGGGGGAGGGGGGGGGGGGGGAAATGGGTCAAACGACAAGAAATTTTTGAATGAGGTATGTAAATAGTTATCGGTGGGACAAGTTTGTTAATACTGGTCGAGATTGTGTTGAGAAGTAGCAGAAGTGTTCTTTTGTGAAAATAGTTTTTTCCTACATCAGTTTGTCTCTTTAATTATTAAATGTCCCTCATAGGTCGTGTAACAGACGATCATGTGGGTCCCCAGCGCTGAGCTAAGTCATGGTAGGGAATTTTGTGCCCCCTGTTTGTATGGAATGACCGTAGTAAGATGTGCAGACGTGGAGACGTGACAGAATGGCCGACACGAGCTATGTGCTCCATTTATATCACAGCATGGTCGACAGTTGTTCGCAGCATGTCCAGTGTAGTCTAATCACAGCGAGATGTCGTCTATGCTATCCTTCATATCAGGAAGACTCCGGATACGTCCCTGATAGACACGATCTTTCAGATATCCCCACAAACAGATGTTAAATGGATTTATGTCGGGGAATCTGGAAGGCCACACGTCTTGTAACTGTCTAGAGATGATGCAGTCGTTACCGAAGGTTTCACGAAGCAAGTCTTTCAACTGGCAAGCGACTTGTGATGTCTCCCTATCTTGCATGAAAATAGTGGTGTAGACACAGTTGCGTTCTTGCAAAACTGGACAGCCCACGTACCGTCACCTTCTCGATGAAAAACGGACAGAACGAAAAACTTGTAAATCACACCACACAGTCACACAATCTGAGTGCAGTGGATGTTCTTGCACATGTGGCGGAGTAAAACCCCACATGCGACATTTCTGAGCATTCACGGCACCATTCAGAGTAAAAGGTGCCTCATCCGTCCGAAGTATATTCGCCGGGCACATGTCGTCCATTTCCATGGGTGCCATAAAAACGAAGGGCAAGATTATGGCTTTTTAGCCTGTGTTTGGACTTCATTTGGTGCGCATTTAGAATCTTGTAGGGATACCAGTGTGAAATGCGCCGCAAAATCTTTTGAACTGTTGCCCATGGGAGAGACAATTCCCGTGACACAGCTCGAGCACTGGCTGCAGAATTTGAGGTTGTGCTGCATAATCGGCTACAGCTACAACAAAGTCACAAACAGCACACTGACGTCAAAACAGGAAACATTTCACGTTCTGACTGCTTACAGTGCTACATTTGTTGACTTAGAGAAAGCTTTTGACAATGTTGACTGATCTACACATATCGGAATTCTAAAGGAATAGAAGATATAATACAGAGAGCAATAGGTTATGTGCAAATTCTACGGGAACCAGACTGCAGTTAGGAGTCTAACGACACGAAGGGGAAACAGCAGTTGAGAAAGTGAGACAGGGTTGTAGCCTCTCCTCGGTGTTACTCGGTCTGTACATTGAACAAGCAGTAAAGAAAAGCGAGGAGTAATTTGGAAAGGAAAGTAAAGTTCAGAGAAATGGAATAAAAATTATGAGGCATACCGATGACATTGTAATAGGGTAGTGTCTTGAAAAGATTTTATTGGACATCAATAAAGGTAAAACAAGTATAATGGAAAGTAATCGAATTAAATCAAGTGATGCTGAGGGAATTGCATAAGGAAATAATACCGTAAAAGTGGTGCCAGTAATTGAGTTTTGCTATCTGAACAGTAAAGTAATTGATGATGGCAGAAGCAGTGAGGATACAAGAGATACTCGCGAGAAAAGCATTTCTGAAAAAGAGTAAATTGTTAGCAACTAATATAAAGTTAAATGTTCGGGAATCTTTTCTGAAGATATTTTCTCTGGAGCATGGTCTTGTAGGTGATAAATAGTTCAGACAAGAAGAGAATAGAATCTTTTGAAATGTGGTTCTACAGAAGAATGCTGAAAATTAGATGGATAGGACGAGGTACTACTGAGGAGGAACAGAATCGAATTGGGAAGAAAAGAATTTATGGCATAACCTGACTGAAAGAAGGGAGCTATTGACATTACAGACCCTGAGGCATCAACAAATCATCAGTTCAGTAATAATGGGACATGTAGGCAGGTGCACGGGATATCAAGGCTTGTATACTGCAGGCAATGTGGTTGATGTGTAGATACGAAGAGATGAAGACTCCTGCACAGGAGAGCTGCATCAAACCAGCCAGGGCTAGTGATGGAGGTTATCGCTGAAACGAGGGCTGTACAAGCAATGATCACACGCACGGCACAGCGGACACACCAGGAACCGCAGTGTTGGCCGTCGAATGGCGCTAGCTGCGCAGCATTTGTGCACCGCCGCCGTCAGTGTCAGCCAGTTTGCCGTGGCATACGGAGCTCCATCGCAGTCTTTAACACTGGTAGCATGCCGCGACAGCGTGGACGTGAACCGTATGTGCAGTTGACGGACTTTGAGCGAGGGCGTATAGTGGGCATGCGGGAGGCCGGGTGGACGTACCGCAGAATTGCTCAACACGTGGGGCGTGAGGTCTCCACAGTACATCGATGTTGTCGCCAGTGGTCGGCGGAAGGTGCACGCGCCCGTCGACCTGGGACCGGACCGCAGCGACGCACGGATGCACGCCAAGACCGTAGGATCCTACGCAGTGCCGTAGGGGACCGCACCGCCACTTCCCAGCAAATTAGGGACACTGTTGCTCCTGGGGTATCGGCGAGGACCATTCGCAACCGTCTCCATGAAGCTGGGCTACGGTCCCGCACACCGTTAGGCCGTCTTCCGCTCACGCCCCAACATCGTGCAGCCCGCCTCCAGTGGTGTCGCGACAGGCGTGAATGGAGGGACGAATGGAGACGTGTCGTCTTCAGCGATGAGAGTCGCTTCTGCCTTGGTGCCAATGATGGTCGTATGCGTGTTTGGCGCCGTGCAGGTGAGCGCCACAATCAGGACTGCATACGATCGAGGCACACAGGGCCAACACCCGGCATCATGGTGTGGGGAGCGATCTCCTACACTGGCCGTACACCACTGGTGATCGTCGAGGGGACACTGAATAGTGCACGGTACATCCAAACCGTCATCGAACCCATCGTTCTACCATTCCTAGACCGGCAAGGGAACTTGGTGTTCCAATAGGACAATGCACGTCCGCATGTATCCCGTGCCACCCAACGTGCTCTAGAAGGTGTAAGTCAACTACCCTGGCCAGCAAGATCTCGGGATCTGTCCCCCATTGAGCAAGTTTGGGACTGGATGAAGCGTCGTCTCACGCGGTCTGCACGTCCAGCACGAACGCTGGTCCAACTGAGGCGCCAGGTGGAAATGGCATGGCAAGCCGTTCCACAGGACTACATCCAGCATCTCTACGATCGTCTCCCGGGAGTTTAACCTAAGTGTTCAAATCGCTCAAAATAATCGGTTTCTGCGATAACTGATTGTCGGTTTTTTTGAAGAAAGCTGAGAAATTTTGACATTTTGACTACCAAAGCTTCAAGATACATGAAATCAAAACAATAAATAGGCAAATAAAAGAAAAATTAGTTCTTCCACCGTTCGACCCTTTTCACGAAATGTGGTAAACGCGGGAGTGCTACAAAAAATAAGTAATATTCTACTATTGATTCTAACTTTTGAAACTCTGCTCAAAAATCTTGTTGTAATCGAGGATTTAGGAATGGTGAATGCTCGAGGGTCAAACCTGAGGTTGAAGAACTGATTTTTCGTGTTAATTTGACCGTTTTCAAGGGCTACAAGCAAATAAAGGCAAATTACGTATACGCTGGAAGCCGATCAGCTACCTTCAATTGTTGTTGTAAACAATGCACGAGTTACTAAGTTGTAAGTTTTCTCTTTATATGTTGTTTCAAGTGTGTTGTGTAGTCTCCCATTCTTAATCTTTTAAAGGAAATGGAATATTATTCTTCATTACTACTACTTTTTGTAGAATATTTCCAAACTAGGTACGGATGGTGCCACTTCGTAATAGATCTAATGTCGAACGACGATAGCATGAAACTACGCTACAGACAGATGAGGCAGTTCTCACGCACTGCATGTACACGCATACAATCCAACATATTACGTCACAGGGTAACAAGTTCATTATTCTCGTAACAGTGCTGTACTAATGCCATGTGTTTGTTCTTCGTTTCTGATGGCATTGCTATTATAGTAGCACTGATCGTTCTTCCCATTTTCTATATTAACACAATATTACAAAGCAACGGAGATTTTATGAATAAAAATTACTCGTTTCTGTTTTAAAAAAAAAAAGATTTTATAAAAATGCTGCTATGGCCAATGGATATTTCGGTTTTTCTAAACGGTTAGTACACTGAAGCGCCAAAGAAACTCGTATAGGCATACGTATTCAGATAGATATGTAAACAGGCAGAATACGGCGCTGCTGTCGACTAGGCCTGTACAAGACAAAAAGTGTCTGGTGCAGTTGGCAGATCAGCTACTGCAGCTACAAAGGCAGGTTATCAAGATTTAAGTGAGTTTGAACGTGGTCTTATAGTCGGCCCAGGGACACAGCATCTCCGAGGTAGCGATGAAGTGGGGATTTTTCCGTTCGACCATTTCACGAGTGTACCTTGCATATCAGGAATCCGGTAAAACTTCAAATATCCGGAATCGACACGGTCTAAAAAAGATCCTGCAAGAATGAGACCAACGACGACTGAAGAGAATCGTTCAATGTGACAAAAGTGCAACCCTTCCGCAAATTGCTGCAGATTTCAATGATGGACCATCAAGAAGTGTCATAGTGAGAACCATTCAACGAAACATCATCGATACCGGCTTTCGGAGCCGAAGGCCCAGTCGTATACCCTTGATGACTGCACGACACAAAGCTTTACGCCTTGCCTGGGCCCATCAACACAGACATTGGAGTGTTGATGACTGGAAACTGTTGCCTGGTCAGACGAGTCTAAAAAAAAATGGTTCAAATGGCTCTGAGCACTATGGGACTTAATATCTGAGGTCATCAGTCCCCTAGACTTAGAACTACTTAAACCTAACTAATCTAAGGACATCACACACATTCATGCCCGAGGCAGGATTCGAACCTGCGACCGTAGCGGTCGTGCGGCTCCAGACTGAAGCGCCTAGAACCGCTCGTCCACACCGGGCGCCGGACGAGTTTCGTTTCAAATTGTATCGTGTGGGTAGGCGTGTACGGGTGTGGAGAAAAGCTCATGCATGTCAACAACGGGCTGTTGAAGCTGGTGTAGGCTGTGCAGTGGTGTGGGGCGTGTGCAGTTGGAGTGATATGGGACCCCAGATACGTCTAGATACGACTGTGACATGTGACACGTACCCGTACGTAGGCATCCTGCCTGATCACTTAGATCCATTCATGTCCATTGTGACGGACTGAGGTAATTCCAACAGGACAATGCGACACCCCACACGTCCAGAATTGCTCCAGAGCGGCTCCAGGAACGCTTTTCCGTGTTTAAACACTTCCTCTGGCCACCAAACTGTAGCGAAAAATGACAACGGTGAAGTTGTACGAGGCGCCAAATGATAAGTTGCTTGTGTGGAAAAATGACCTCGAACTGGCCGTGAAACCATTCTTATGAATGAGGAATACAACCACACAACGTACGCTTTCACTCCTGCCGCTTTTCGTTATGAATTTTCAGACACGCTTTATAGACGTTATACATGAAATACACGAAATGTTTTTACAGTTGCGAATATGTACAGTCATCAGTTGTATAATCGAAAGACGGCAAAGAAATTTGTCAGACCGGGACTCGAACCCGGATTTTCCGCTTATCGCGAGCGGACGCATTACCACTAAGCTATCCAGTCAGACTCCCGGCTTTATAAATGTTGCCTTGCGTGCAAAAACGGGTCTGGCGATCCTTGTCGAGACCGCATAACAAGTTCAGCTGTGGTGAGATTTGACCCGGTTACTACGTTTCCTTATATATCAGTGGTGCAATATGTGGCAAATAGCTGGGAAGGCGATGTGAATTTGTTGTGTGCCATGGCGTCTTTGAGAACGTATGTAATGAACGTTTCAACTTGTTTCCAGAAGACGCGTCTATAAATGCGTAACTCTATTCTCCGTTCAGTCTCATTGCTGGCCATTGTAACTCGTTGCTAAGGCGGGCGATTAACGATCAGCAGCGGGTCGAATGCGTTGTGTCGAGCGTCGCCGTACGCGCAGCACGGCTCACGGGTAATTGCGACTGTAGTATTTGCAGGGGATTTCACGGCCGGCCGTGCCCAGGTCGGGGTTCATTAATATTTATCCAGGCGCAGCCCCGCGCCCTTTTGCAGCCGCGCTGGAGCCAGCTCGTCTGCGCTCTGCTCCCACGGGCCCCTCGCAGTCCGGCCGACCGCACGACAACGGTCGGCGGCTCTGAAAGCGGCGAGCCGGCGTCTCCACAATGGCGGCCATTGTCACCGCTCGCAGCCGGCTGCGTGCCGCACGTGACCTGCGGGCGTGCGCGCCGCGCGTGCGCAGAGGTCGCGTGGCGCGCCGCACCGGGGGTTCCCCCGGCCGGGCACGTACAGTCTCTGCCCGCCTGGGCCGCTAAGCGCACGGAAGTCTGCGATTTGGAAGGGAAATATCTATTAGCAGTGACGCGGTGGAAGGGCACCCTTCGAACATTTTAGGCACCAACAGGCGCTGTACTGGGTGGAGAGGTCACAGGTTTTTACTGGTGCGCAGCCTCCCCACCTAAATTTAACTTGCTGTTACCATTGCTTTTAATGTACGGTATCACCGAGGACTAGAATTTTATTAGTAATAATAAAAAATATGAAATGTGAATATAATAATAATTTTTCAAATTCGTGCTTATTGGGGGTGGGCAAGTTAACGGTGTTAGCAGTGAATCTTCTTCTTTCTTCTTCTTCGCGGATAGATCACTTAGGACCACGCGTAATCAACATTTGTTGGCCTTCCTTTTCGCCCAGTATTCCTTCATAAACAACGAATGGGCTAGCTTTCGTTGCGTAGACCATGTATGTCGGTTAGTTTTTCTCTCTTCTTCCTCCAAACCCCGTGTGTTTGTGATTTTTCTGATTTCATTTCTATCATGTAGATTTGGAGATCCTAATTCTCTCAGGTCTTTTTCCGTCTGTTTGTACCAGTTCGGTCTTGTAGTTTTGTTCTTTAAAAATGTATGGATTTTGTGCGTTAACCTGTTTGAGTCCATTCTTTCTAAGTGCCCCATGAATTGGATTCTTCTCATGTGCATTGTGTCTGTTATTTTGGAGATATTTTTATATATTTCTGCATTGGGTTTTGGATAATGTACCCCATCTTTAGTTCTTGGTCCTATGATTTTCCTCATTATCTTACGTTCTTTCACTTCTAATTCCTCTTTTAGTGTTCTGTGTTGAAGGTTTAGTGTCTCAGATGCGTAGAGAGCTTCGGGTCTAATTACTGTTGTATAGGGTCGTATTTTGCAGTTCCACGAGAGACTCTTTTTGTTGTAAATGTTTTTTGTTAACTGAAACGCCGTCTCCATTTTCTGGACTCTTGATCTGACAGATTTCTTTTCATTACAATTTTCTGCAATCCATTCACCTAAATATTTAAATTCTTTTACTCGAGAGATGTAGTTATTACCAATTTTGAGATCAGAAGGTGCATCTTTGATGTCAGTCATAAATTTTGTTTTTTCAAATGAAATTTGTAATCCTATTTTAGCTGCCTTTTCTTGTAATAATTCTAGCTGTTTCTGTGCATCGGTAATGTCTTGTGCGATCAGTGCCATGTCATCAGCAAATGCTAAACAGTCTAATTCTATGGCCTTATGTCTTGGTCCCAGCCTGTGTGCTGGTGCACCTGCTTTTCTCCATTCTCTAACAACTTTTTCAAGAGCACAATTGAAGAGCACTGGGGACAGTACATCCCCTTGTCGTACTCCTGTGTCTATTTCAAATTCTGTGCTCAATTCTCCCATAAATTTTACTTTGGATTTGGTCTCCGTGAGTGTTTCTTTTATGATGTTTGTTGTCTTTTGTTCTAGTCCAAATTCTGCTAACACTTCAAAAAGGGATTCTCGGTCTATATTGTCATATGCTTTTTTAAAGTCGACAAACGTGATGACATAACTTTTGTTTGAAGTACTATGTAAATATTTCATTGAGTTTTTCAAGTTAAGGATTTGTTCTACGCATGATCGACCTTTTCTGAACCCACCTTGGTATTCGCCTAGTTTTGAATCCAGCTGAGGTTCTGCGCGGTTTAGTAGGGCTTTAGACAGAATTTTGTATGTTATTGACAATAAAGAGATTCCACGATAGTTGTTGGGGTCTGTTTTACTTCCCTTTTTGTACAGAGGATGTATGATTGCAGTCTTCCAATCTGTGGGGATTTTTTCAGTTTTCCAGATTTCATGTATAATTTCTTTGAGTTTTGCAATAAGATTTTCTCCTGCATTTTTCCATAATTCTGCGATGATTTGGTCTTCTCCTGATGCTTTGTTGTTATTCAGTGACTGAATTATCTCTTTAATCTCTTGTAAACTTGGTGGCATTGAGTCTGGGTTTCGTTGTGTACGATGGAACTCAAATTTTTCTGCAGGCTTTTCACAATTCAGTAATTTAGAAAAGTATTTTGCAAGAATTTCACAGTTTTCGGTGTTGGTATGAGCAATTTCCCCATGGTCATTTTTGAACTGGAGTGATGGAGGAGAGTACTTTGTTTAATTTTTGTTTGAATACTCTGTAGAAATTTCAGGAATTGTTTTTCTTGGAATCATTTTCTATGTCTTGCAATTTTTTGTCTTCGTGTTGTTTACGGACTGTTCGTATTGCTTTTGTGACTGTTTTCCTGGTATCTTTGAGATCTTCCAGGGTCTTTCGATTTTTGTTGCACAACCAATTTTGCCACGCCTGTTGTCTGAGATTTATCAGTTGGTCACACTCATCTGTCCACCATGGGTGTTTACGTGTTCTTGTTTGCGGTGCTACAGTTTCAGCTGCATTTAAAAGTCCTGCTTGCAGTTGTTGCCAATTTTGTGGTTTTAAATATTGCGTTTCTTTTGTAAATTGTTCATTGCCATTTATCTTTTGTACATCATATTTACGGTGTGGAGATTTCTTAGTGAATTTTCTTTTTTCTGGAATGACATCTAGGGAGAATTTTGTTCGGTAATGGTCGGAATCTAGGTCTAGTCCAGCCGGTCGCGGTGGTCGAGCGGTTTAAGGCGCTTGAGTCCGGAACCGCGCGACTGCTGCGGTCGCAGGTTCGAATCCTGCCTCGGGCATGGATGTGTGTGATGTCCTTAGGTTAGTTAGGTTTAAGTAGTTCTAAGTTCTAGGGGACTGATGACCTCAGATGTTAAGTCCCATAGTGCTCAGAGCCATTTTTAGGTCTAGTCCATTAAGGACTTTAAGTTTCATGATTTCTACTGTATTTATGCGGGAGATCATTACATGATCCAACTGATATTCACCTAGTAATGGATTAGGTGAGATCCAAGTTTTCGTTTTCGAGGCTCTTTTCTTGAAAAATGTTGATTTGAAAAATAGGTCATGGTTTTTGCAGATTTCAATGAGTCGCATGCCATTCCGGTTGGTCTGTGTATGCCCTGACCATTTACCTACCCAATATCGATATTTCTTTTCTTTACCGATTTGTGCATTGAATCATTTTTAATAAATTAATTTTTTTTTCTTTGCTTGTAATAATTTGTGTTGTGATATGCCTAGGTGTATTAATGTTTATTTTATACAGTCACAATTATTTTGCCAATTTTAAAAGGTAAATGAGGCTCTGGGAGTGACGGTAGTGGAAGGTGCCTGGGAGGGTGTGCGCGCGTAAACCCTTAACAAAATGTAAAATTTATTAAACAGTACAATAACTCAGAGCGCATAGACAAGCAACAGTTAAAAAAGACAAAATTCGTCCTAAGCACAATTCAGTCACATTGCGGCATGAAAAAGGAATAAAAGTGAGCTAGTGTTAATACTTTCATCCTTCTTTACCTTCTCTGCATTACTGCAGATTACGTGTTACTGAGCACATTTGTACTGTGCATGCAGTACATGTGAAGTGCCTAGTTGTTTCCACTGCCGTGTGTGGAATATATAAGTTCTTGTACACTTCACTGACCTGCTGTCTTCATGATGATGATGTCCCCAGCGCAGAAAACAGCACGCAGGTCGTGGATTCTTTTTCTTGAGGCTAAAATTAACTTCGCAAGGAACTGCTGCTGCGAATAAACTATAACTCATTTGGGATGCCACTCACGTTTTTATTGATATACACACGAGAAACTATTCTTGATCACAACGTATTGAACATATCTTTCCACAGTCATTATATCTCGCTAAAATAACATGAAATACATCCTGCCACAGACAACATGTCTGTCTGCTGGAACCGTCAGAACTGGAGAATAAAATTACATGAATCAAATACTACTATTACAGACAACATGTCTGTACCTAGCGACGGTCGGAACTGTAGTAAATAAAATTGCATGAAACAAATACTGCTATAACAGACAACATGTCTGTCTACTGGAACGGTCAGAACTGGAGAGCCGGACTCCCCGAGACACTTCGCGCACAAAGTCAGCAATGTGTCACCCGAACGCCACCGAAGTGCATCGGCAGTAATATCGTCAGTCTTTTGTTTTAGTAATACTTTGATTTTAATAATTTTGAAATGACTCATTGATAGCTGGCTGCTAAGAGATGTTTATTTAAAAAATGAAGTAATTTGGATGACAGGTTTAATTAATAATAGCAACTAAAGTTTAACGTTTTGGCGCCCTACCGCCGAACACAGCAGCCAATCACAGAGCAGCAGCATCATGCAGGCGGTCTTTCTAACGGGAATGGTACCGAATCTAACATCTGTCACCGGTACCTCATCCCACATTGCGTTATCTCTATGCTTCTTGCATCTCCACTGCCCTGGGAATAGCTTCCTGGAGCCTAATATGATGGCTGAATAAGCCAGAAATATTACAACATGGAGATCTCTACAAATTCCAGGCCCAGCAGTGGCCTCTCCCCCCCCCCACTCCCCCCACTCCCCCTCCACACACACACACACACACACACACACACACACACACACACACACACACACACACACACACAGCTCCTCCTCCCTCTCTCTTTGTCCATCTTCTCCTTCCCCCTCTTGCTGTACAACTAATCCTTCCCCCCCCTCTCTCTGTCCATCACCTCCGTACACTCTGTCTGACACCTCCCCCTCTTTCTGTCTGTATGTCTCCTCCTCCTCCTTTCTCTGGCCACCTCATTATCTCCCATCTCTAACCATCCATCTCTTCCACCCTCCTCCTCAACCGCCGAGCTAGTTAGTTCAATGGTTAGCACACTTAACTTGCATCGCGGAGGACGACGGTTCAAACACGAGTCCTGCCATCCTGATTAAGTTTTCCTTGATTTTTCCTAAACCGCTTCAGGCAAATGACGGGACGGTTCCTTTGAAAGGGCACGGCTAATTTCCTTCATCCTTCCCTAAGCCGAATTTGTGCTCTATCTCTAATGACTTTGTTGTCGACAAGACGTTAAACGCTTATCTGCTCCTCCCCCTCCTCTCCCTGCTCAGTCAGACCGATATTCACATGTATCCCCTGCAAGGCAGTTTGCAGGACAGCTTATATGGGAGAGGCTAAAAAACACGTTTTTGCCATTATCTCCGCTCCTGTTTGAGCCAGGAGGCTATAAACGACAAGTGAAGTTTGCTGTTAAAGTACTCATGAAGTTTGTTGTTCGTGTGCCAAATTTGATTGAAATCGCTCCAGGGGTTTCAGGGAATACCCTGGACACACACACACACACACACACATTAGCATGTTGTGATCCCCCAATGGACTAGCTATAGTAACAGCATGATTACTTGGCTGCCAACCAGAAAGTACTGGAACATTTCATAGTAAGTGTACTCTGTTTCAGACTGCAGCTACTCTCAGTGGTCAAAAGGTATGATACTGTAATTGCCTGACGAAGTTTTGATATGTTGTATATGTGAGCGGATGATTAATTGATTAATAAGAGTAGTTTTAATTATATATAAATGCATTATGCAATATGAGACACAATAATAAATATTTGCCATGTGTTTTGACTGTCTTTTTCCTTCCAGTCGTTGAAATGCATTACAGCAAGCTAAATTGAATTTTTATATTCCTTACAGCAGGTATGCCTGTTTCGACATTGCGCATTGACGAATGTATGTCACTTCCATGTGAAATTCGTACGACAGCATCTGATCGGTAAGAGTTGCCCACGACCGTGAGTTGTCAGTACTGAAAGATAAACAATAAAACATTGTCCGTCTCACATTCTCTAACCTTACATTGGCTGCAGTACTTACACCTCTGCCCCTGAGGCGAGGGGCCAACTTCACTTAGGTCAGAAATGTCAATTAATATTGAGGACATCTTAAAATTTTACTTTTTCCCTAAGTATTTTTGTTTGTTATTGGGCTGGAAAATTATACTCTTAATAATTTCTTAATGTTAGTTGACGTTTTTGGATTCGGCTGTTAGTTGCTACGCTGAAGCGTCAAGGAAACCGGTATACGCACTTGGATTCAAATACAGAGATACGTAAACGGGCAGAATACGGCGCTGCGGTCGGTAACGCCTATATAAGACAAGTGTCTGGCGCAGGGCGAGCGATGAGACACAGCATCTCCGAGGCTGCGATGAAGTAGGTATTTTCCCGTACGACCATTTCACGAGTGTACCTTGAATACCAGAAATCCGGTAAAACATCAAATCTCCGAAGTCGCTGCTGCCGGGACCAACGATGACTGAAGAGAATCGTTCCACGTGACAGAACTGCAACTCTTCCGCAAATTGCTGCAGATTTCAGTGCTGGGCCATCAACAAGTGTCGACGTGCGAACCATTCAACGAAACATTATCGATATGGGCTTTCGGAGCCGAAGGCCCACTCGTGTCTTGATGAGTGCACGACACAAAGCTTTACTCCTCGCCTGGACCGACATTGGACTGTTGACGACTAGAAACACGTTGCCTGCTCAGGCGAGTCTCGTTTGAAATTGTATCGAGCGGATGGACGTGTACGGGTATGAATCCATGGATCCTGCATGTCGTCAGGGGACTGTTAAAGTTGGTGGAGGCACTTGGTGTGGGGCGGGTGCAGTTGGGATGATATGGGACACCTAATCACCTGCATCCATTCACATCCACTGTGCATTCCAACGGACTTTGGCAATTCCAGCAGGACAATGCAACACCCTACATGTGCAGAATTGCTACAGAGTGGCTCCAGGAACACTCTTCTGAGTTCAAACACTTCAGCGATGTTGGGGTGATATGGGACACCTGATCACCTGCATCCATTCACATCCACTGTGCATTCCAACGGACTTTGGCAATTCCAGCAGGACAATGCAACACCCTACATGTGCAGAATTGCTACAGAGTGGCTCCAAGAACACTCTTCTGAGTTCAAACACTTCAGCGATGTTGGGGTGATATGGGACATCTGATCACCTGCATCCATTCACATCCACTGTGCATTCCAACGGACTTTGGCAATTCCAGCAGGACAATGCAACACCCTACATGTGCAGAATTGCTACAGAGTGGCTCCAGGAACACTCTTCTGAGTTCAAACACTTCAGCGATGTTGGGGTGATATGGGACACCTGATCACCTGCATCCATTCACATCCACTGTGCATTCCAACGGACTTTGGCAATTCCAGCAGGACAATGCAACACCCTACATGTGCAGAATTGCTACAGAGTGGCTCCAAGAACACTCTTCTGAGTTCAAACACTTCAGCGATGTTGGGGTGATATGGGACATCTGATCACCTGCATCCATTCACATCCACTGTGCATTCCAACGGACTTTGGCAATTCCAGCAGGACAATGCAACACCCTACATGTGCAGAATTGCTACAGAGTGGCTCCAGGAACACTCTTCTGAGTTCAAACACTTCAGCTGGCCAACAGACGCCCCAGACATGAACATTATTGAGAATATCTGGGATGCCTTGCATCGTGCTGTTCAGAAGAGATCTCCATCACCTCGTCCTCTTACGGATTTATGGATAGCCCCGCAGCATTACTGATGTAAGTTCCCTCCAGCACTACTTCAAACATTAGTAGAGTCCATGTCGTGCTGCGGCAATACTACGTGCTCGAGGAGGCCCTACACGATATTAGACAAGTGCACCAGTTTCTTTGTCTATTCAGTACATAACTGCTAGAGGTAGAGAACAAAAGGCACGCCAGTTCCAGGAAAGTAATGATGACACTTTTCTTTGACCGCAAGTGCACGTGCTCATTCACACTCTGGAACACGATGCCACAATTAATGCACAGAGGTACGCGGACACTTCGCAAATATTGAAGCACACCAGCAAGCCCAATCGTCCATGAATGTTTACGGACGACGACATTCTGTTGCAGGCAATAGTGTCAGCTGCGAAAAATCTGAAGTTACTGTTACTACTGTCAACAGTGTCAATATACAGGGTGAGTCACCTAACGTTACCGCTGTATATATTTCGTAAACCACATCAAATACTGACGAACCGATTCCACAGACCGAACGTGAGGAGAGGGGCTAGTGTAATTGTTTAATACAAACCATACAAAAATGCGCGGAAGTATGTTTTTTAACACAAACCTACGTTTTTTTAAAATGGAACCACTTTAGTTTTGTTAGCACATCTGAACATATAAACAAATACGTAATCAGTGCCGTTTGTTGCATTGTAAAATGTTAATTACATCCGCAGATATTGTAACCTAAAGTTGACGCTTGAGTACCACTCCTCCGCTGTTCGATCGTGTGTATCAGAGAGCACCGAATTACGTAGGGATCCGAAGGGAACGGTGATGGACCTTAGGTACAGAAGAGACTGTAACAGCACATTACGTCCACATGCTAACACCTTTTTATTGGTCTTTTCCACTGACGCACATGTACATTACCATGAGGGGTAATGTTAGGTGACTCACCCTGTATAATACGAACCACGTGGGACCCAGCACAGTTCTCTGTTATCTGGATTGTGTGGAGAATCGTCTAATCTAAAAACCCCTTGTGTGCACTGCACATACAGTCAGGTACTTTCTTAGCTGCCTCCGATGTGTAAATGCGCACCTGAGCCGTTTATGGGGAATCTACAGTTCTCAACCCTATGGTGCAAGTCCTGAAAGTTAGCTTGTTACAGAACCTTCGAAGTCTTTGATTCAAGCCTTCCAGTCGACTCAGAACCAGGGGGCCACGATATGTTCTGGTGACAATACGGCAGATTGTGAGCTTCGTTGAAACTGCATGAGCATGGCTGATATTCTCAACCTGCTCTGCTAGTCGCTGAAATGATCCAAGTATGACCAAGGAGCCCAGACGACAGGCATCGTTTGTACCAACGTGCGCGACAGTCTGCAGTTTGTTGCACCCTCCCTTTCGGAAAAGCCTCTGAACATGCAGAATGAGGTCTCCAGGCACACATACTGAGTGAACCTGGCATTCTTTCCCATATATTACTGCCATTTCTCTAAGGGGTACCATTATTCGCCGTATGTTTGAATTGCGGACGATTAGTAGATCCCACTGTTTTGTGTTTGTCTCTCCTTGGCACAGGATACAGGAGGTTTCCCAACACCTCGAACTTGTTGGTTACGTTGGTAGGTGTAACATCCTGAGTTCTCTCTGGCCGCTGTCTCCCCTGTACAGAACGCCTAGAGCTTCACTGAGACGCCACTCACAATCAAGTGGGCGGGTGGTGATGAATCCTGTATTTCCCGGAGAAGAGACGGTATCCACAGGAGAGGATAGTACTTGGGGTACCTTTGGTATATTAGGCACGTTGCGTGACTCTCGGTAGCCCTGCTAACACACCCATTCTCCAAACCACTTGCAGTAATCAGGCCGATCTCCAGCTGGTTACAAATAGCAATCAACTGACATCCTACCTGAGAACAGCAAACACAGTGGAGCAGCATTATGTGTAATGCAATATTTTACGGAACAGCACTTATGCCTGGAGCAACGTTTTACAGAGCAGTAAAGATATGGCTTTAAACTAAGCCTGCTGGTTGTTTCCTAATACATGAGTTTGATATGCTACAGCTACAAAAGTGGCCTTTTATAGCTAAAGCAATTAACAGGCAAAACGAGAAATCTATTATAACAATATCGATGTTCTCAGTATAACTGAATAAATGAGTAAAATAAAATAAAAATGTCCCATAAAATTCCTCCCTAAAGCATAGGCATGCGACACAAACATGATAATGATAGTAACAGAACTAAATTAAATGCAAACCATGCAATTAAAAGGTTATGAAAGTGTATGATAACAACATATGCCTTTTAACATTTCATTTATCACACCACTCAGCCCTTGTTGCACTTAGCAGACTGTTCCGGTGTCTCCAACGAACCGCATCCTGCTCATTTCGTAGACCTGACAAACACCCCTTATATAGAGACAGCCCGTCACTTCCCTCACTGTCTCTTCAGTACACAAACTAAACACTGTACAGTGAATAACGCTACCTCACACACTCTGTGAGGGCCTCTTGTACAGCTCTATCGGTGCTGAGCACTTCCAGCCATCTCCAACTGTTCCTGTAGCTGGTACCGCACCATCTTAGAAAAAGGAATGTTTTATTTTGTTCCCCGTTGTGGGAAACTTGCTCCAGATCTACAAACGCGATTTCCTTGTTTTTCATAAATCTGCCCTTTGTTAACAGTCGTAGCATTGAAATGCCTTCTCGAGTTCCCCTGCATTTTGTAAAAACAAATTGCTAATCCACTTTCCGTCTTCCTATTTACGTATCTGGCACGATAGCAAGTCGGAATTTTAGTTTACTGCGTTTTATTTTTCAGTAGATTGTTTTGTTCAGAAAGTTTCTACTTTTGAAGAAAAAAAATTTAATTTTCAAGACTATAGCCGCGCGGGGTAGTCGCGTGGTCTAGGCGTCTTGTCACGGTCCGTGCGGCCCCTCCCGTCGGAGGTTCGAGTCCTCCCTCGGGCACGGGTGTGTGTCTTCCTCAGCATAAGTTAGTTTAAGTTAGGTTAAGTAGTGTGTAAGCTTGCGGACCGATGACCTCAGCAGTTTGGTCCCATAAGACCTTACCACACTTTATAGTTTTGAAGGTGAGACGGAATAAAGTTTTATTTTTTGACATAGGACCTTGATTTAGTTATATTAAAAATTTCACCTCATTACTGAAGCAACCAGAATGAACAATTTCATTAGAGGTGAGTCAGAAAGCTAAGTACTAGTGCAAACTAAGGCGACTTGTGGCGAAAAAAATAATTATAAAAAATTTAAAAAATGGCGTCCAGATGAGTAAATGTCAGACAGAAAATGCGGAGGTCCAGAGTTCGAGCCTCATAGTTGCAGCGTGGTTCGAAGGCCACGTTATACTTGAGTAAGTCGCTCTATAAACTGTCTGCGTACGTCAGCTCTGTAGGACCGTGTCAGGTAAAGCACTGCCTTGTTCAGATCAACAGTCTGGCTGACAATAACATTGCATTGTGTGTCCTCTGTTAAGTACCCTTCTGAGTATTGTCGTCTTATATCAGGTTAAAATGATGTGGAACAGATAAATTCAGATTTTTCTGGACGGCTGGTGTGAAAGTTCCCTAGGTGTTTACGACTTTATGCAGGATGAACATGAATAAAACAGACAAATTGCAGGGACGCATTCCTGACTGGAAATTAAGGAAAAAATGTCGTATGAACTTGCATCCGGAAATTTTCGATGTGCACGCATCGCATCCACATCACAATAGACGGTTCAAAGTGGCCTCCAAGAGGTGAAAGGGACAGTAGCGCTTTCATGCCGGATACACATAATCATACTTTGGCGTACACCATGTTGGAGGGCCACTTGGCTGAAGCTTGTACTAGGGTTCGTCTCAGTATCCTGTAGAATCTGATCCTCCAAATCTGTTCTACGCACAGTCCGCCACATCCCAGCACGGTTGTCTGTCTGAAAGGACCCATGATCACACAAACGCCGACAAAGGGCTTGAAATGTTGTGCGATGTTGTTGGTGTCTGTGAGGGTAATTGTTTTGGTATAGTCCTGTTGCCTCTTAGCCGTTTCCATCTTCGTGGTCGTACACAGACACCATCTCGGCTTGTTCCCGACATGGATACCGAACCATTCTGCTGCTTACAGTACGCTGCGTCAGTCACACAGCCTGCAACACGCGAGGAACACACTGCAACTGGTCAGAGGACCCTTCATCCGTCAGCGCCATCTACCGTAGCAACGGCGCATTTCTGGACACATGTTCGTAGGGCCTTTTTTCTTCCATTTCCAGCCAGTAATCCGTCCCTGCAAAAACGCGATTCGCCTTTCTCTTGCTCTAAGGCATCTTCAGTGCGATCTATAACGATACAGTTTCGTTCTTCTTAGATTATCAAACAGTCACGTCTTGTTTTTATATGTAATTAAGTAATTACTTACAGTTTGCTGTGAGATGCGTTTCCTCTCACCTGGTCTGGAGGTCGCACTACCACTTTATTTTCTAAAGCCGGCCGCGGTTGTCTCACGATTCAAGGCGCACAGTCCGGAACCGCGCGACTGCTACGGTCGCAGGTTCGGATCCTGCCTCGGGCATCGATGTGTGTGATGTCCTTAGGTTAGTTAGGTTTAAGTAGTTCTAAGTTCTAGGGGACTGATGACCACAGCTGTTGAGTCCCATAGTGCTCAGAGCCATTTGAACCATTTTTTTATTTTCTAAACATAAGCACAGTTTTGTATTCAGAGTTTTTTTCACACTGTTCACCATGTTTCTCCTTTATTGTACTGTACTATTATTTTTTTCCACTGCAAATAGCTATATGTTCGAACTCTGTGCTTTTAACAACGTAGATGTTGTAACTTCATTATGTTTTTCCTCCTCTTTCGTTTGTTTACCTACATGTTGCCACCCTAACGTTCAGCAAGAAAAGGCGGTTTTATTTACAAAACAAGTACACTACTGGCCATTAAAATTGCTACACCAAGAAGAAATGCAGATGATAAACGGGTATTCATTGGACAAGTATATTATACTAGAACTGACATGTGATTACATTTTCACGCAATTTGGGTGCATAGATCCTGAGAAATCAGTACCCAGAACAACCACCTTTGGCCGTAATAACGGCCTTGATACGCCTGGGCATTGAGTCAAACAGAGCTTGGATGGCGTGTACAGGTACAGCTGCCCCTGCAGATTCAACACGATTCCACAGTTAATCAAGAGTAGTGACTGGCCTATTGCGACAGGCCAGTTGCTCGGCCACCATTGACCAGACGTTTTCAATTGGTGAGAGATCTGGAGAACGTGCTGGCCAGGGCAGCAGTCGAACATTTTCTGTATCCAGAAAGGCCCGTACAGGACCTGCAACATGCGGTCGTGCATTATCCTGCTGAAATGTAGGGTTTCGCAGGGATCGAATGAAGGGTAGAGCCACGGGTCGTAACACATCTGAAATGTAACGTCCACTGTTCAAAATGCCGTCAATGCGAACAAGAGGTGACCGAGACGTGTAACCAATGGCACCCCACACCATCACGCCGGGTGATACTCCAGTATGGCGATGACGAATACACGCTTCCAATGTGCGTTCACCGCGATGTCGCCAAACACGGATGCGACCGTCATGATGCTGTACACAGAACCTGGATTCATCCGCAAAAATGACGTTTTGCCATTCGTGCACGCAGGATCGTCGTTGAGTACACCATCGCAGGTACTCCTGTCTGTGATGCAGCGTCAAGGGTAACCGCAGCCATGGTCTCCGAGCTGATAGTCCATGCTGCTGCAAACGTCGTCGAACTGTTCGTGCAGATGGTTGTTGTTACCCACCGATTGCATATTCTGCTAACAGTCATTGGATCTCGACCAACGCGAGCAGCAATGTCGCGATACGATAAACTGCAATCGCGATAGGCTAAAATCCGGCCTTTATCAAAGTCGGAAACGTGATGATACGCATTTCTCCTCCTTACACGAGGCATCACAGCAACGTTTCACCAGGCAACGCGTGTCAACTGCTGTTTGTGTGTGAGAAATCGGTTGGAGAGTTTCCTCATGTCAGACGTTGTGGGTGTCGCCACCGGCGCCAATCTTGTGTGAATGCTCTGAAAAGTTAATCATTTGCATATCACAGCATCTTCTTCCTGTCGGTTAAATTTCGCGTCTGTAGCACATCTTCTTGGTGTAGCAATTTTAATGGCCAGTAGTGTATTTCTGTGCTTGCTCCGGAGGATGGCCATGTAAACAAACTTGTTGTCGTACAGTCTTCGTCTCTGTTAATTATGTCCTTTAATTATTATGATCTTGTCCCGTGAATGGGATTTCGGCTCCGAGCAGTTTATCATCCAAAGTTGGCAGAAACGTAATAGAACAGACATGCTTTTCAATCACAGTTTTTATATTCTGCAGATTACTTTTCGGCTTGGAAAAGAGGCGTCTTACTACAACGCCATTGGCAGAGGTGGTACCACAGAGAAATGAAAAATGATACACTTGGTTTTTACAGATCGTGCCTCCTTTTGATTCAGAGGTGAACAAGCAGAGTAATTTAGATGGCAGGATAAACATATTCCTTGACGTTCGTCGTATAGGCAAGAATATTCAGCTATTACTTGCTTAATGGGCAAGATACAGTACAGCATTTATGACCCTGGTGGCGCTGTAGTGATTGTGGGGCAGTTTTTACTTTATTTCATCATAATCGTAATAATTACGTTCCTGTCCAACCTTGCCGAGTTACATAAGTTTCAAACACGAGCCCATATAATGTTTACCGGTGACGGGTGATTCGTGCAGAGGCAGCAAGGCACGGAGCCTGGCCCTCGCGTGCTGGAGGGGAGTGGGTCTGCAGCTGCAGCTGCCGGTGGCCGTGTGTCTGTCTGGCTGGCTGGTGTGATTCACGCTCTGGAGTCGCGTGCCGGCGAGCGGCCCCTCAACAAATTGTGCCCGGGGCCGCGGGTACACGCCCTGCAAGCAACAAGTGGCGCCGCCGCCGCCGCAGCCGGAAAGCAGCTCGCTTGTTTATACTCTGCACAGGGAATACCTGTCCGTATAGCGTAACGCGCTGCCCGCTAGCTTCCGAGACACGGAGATGTACTGCACTGAAGAGCCAAAGAAACTGGTAGTTTACACGACGGCATTGGGGTTTCATATTTGATTGTAGACATGGCGAAACTAGTGTATACTTCAGTTTCGTCGTTTTGTGGGTCCCTGAGTCGTGTCTGAAATGAAAGTTTTGGCAGCTGCACGTCGCACGAGATGTGTTGGAGTTGAAGTTTGTTGCATGGAATAGGTGCATAAGAAAAAAAGAAAGAAACGTGTTTCGATTCGTGACTGGATGAAGAAAAGACGTCAGCTCGGTTACTCAGCATCCTTGCTATAATATTTTATAACGGAAGATCACAGAAGTTCCTTTAATTATCTGAGAATGTCGCCAGAATTGTTCACGTTTCTCCTAAATAGAGTTAATTGTGCGATAAGGAATAAAGCTACTGTAATGCATGAAGCACTGTCGCCAGAACTGAAATTACGTATCATAGTGCGTGCATTACAATCGAGAACACTCGGCATGCTATAAGGTACGGTTTTAGTTGGTGATGACGCTATTTCATTAACACGAATAATTATTAACATTAACAGAAATAATTGTTAACATTAGCAACAATAATTATTCGAAGCAGGCCGCATTAAGAAGAGAATGGTTTGAGAATGGTTTGCAAACTACTCTCCTTGAAGATAAATCTGTACAGTGGCAAGATTATGTGAATGGGGGGCACTGCAGCGACGTTTCAAATAGATGAATATTGAATAAAGAATGCAACTTCTTGAATTTGTATAGCCTTCCCTCCTGTCAACAATATTCCTTAACGAAGAGTTGGCCAACTCGAACGATGAGATTTTAGTCTTGTAGACGACACCATTGCCACAACTAGAGTTACACTTCCTTGTATTTTTCTTAATTCAGTTGCATTTGTGCTCCTAACTCAATAAATTTTGCCCTGCAGCTCAGATATTGTCAAACCATCTATGTTATGATCGCACTTGACGGTCACAGCGGCAGCAATATGTTGCCTATTTTTGTAATCAGCATCAGCATCCCACAAACACCTATGCAAAGCATAGATACCCAAAAAGCGAGCATTATTCTCCGTTCCCCTCTTCATATTTCAGTTTGCTT
Organism: Schistocerca nitens; assembly: GCF_023898315.1. Classification (NCBI taxonomy): domain Eukaryota; kingdom Metazoa; phylum Arthropoda; class Insecta; order Orthoptera; family Acrididae; genus Schistocerca; species Schistocerca nitens. The sequence continues at coordinate 241,985,616 of NC_064620.1, read as the reverse complement.
AAACTCTACGAACACACAAAACCTCAAAACTCGTGCAACTAGTGTCACCAAAGTTGGAACACGCCGAAAGTGGTTAGTTTCACCAACGAGTTGCGCAAACGCGCGGCGCGCATCCACAGTGGGAGGTAGCGCAGTTGCCTGCAACCTAGTGTCGTCGTGTAAACTAGGCTTAATAGTTAGGGTCCTAGCGAGCACTCAGAAGTGCCGCAACACGACGCGGAATGAAATCGACTAATGTCTGAAGTAGTGCTGGAGGGAATTGATATCATGAACCCTGCAGGGCTGTCGATAAATCCGTAGGAATACGAGGGGATGGAGATCTCTTCTGAACAGCACGTTCCAAGCCATCTCAGATATGCTCAATAATGTTCATGTCTCGGGAGTTTGGTGGCCAGCGGAAGTTTTTAAACTCACAAGGGAACCTCCCCATCGCACCCCCCTCAGATTTAGTTATAAGTTGGCCCAGTGGATAGGACTTGAAAAACTGTACACAGATCAATCGAGAAAACAGGAAGAAGTTGTGTGGAACTATAAAAAAATAAGCAAAATATACTAACTGAGTAGTCCACGCGCAAGATATGCAACATGAAGGACGATGTGACCTCACGAGCGCCGTGGTCACGTGGTTAGCGCGAGGAACTGGGGAATGAGAGGTACTGGGTTCAAGACTTCCTTCGAGTGAAAAATTTACTTTTTTTATTTTCGTACAGTTATGATCTGTCCGTTCGTTCATTGACGTCTCTGTTCACTGTATTAAGTTTAGTGTCTGTGTTTTGCGACCGCACCGCAAAACCGTGCGACTAGTAGACGAAAGGACGTGCCTCTCCAATGGGAACCGAAAACATCTGATCGCAAGGTCATAGGTCAACCGATTCCTCCATAGGAAAACACGTCTGATATATTATATACGACACTGGTGATGGTATGTGCGTCACATGACAGGAATATATTGTTGACCCACCTAACTTGTACAGTTGGCGAATGGGTAAAACAATTCTTCTACCTTGCCCGATTTAGATTTTCTTGTGGATGTAATAATCACTCACAAAAAAGTGATGAAAACATAAGAGTTTGTCACATTAACTGCAACAAATGAATGCAACAGTTTCACAGTCGCACAGTTTTCTCTGTGGTCTGTCAAAACATACGTTTTTCATACAACGTCCCCATACTACGGCGCAGTTACCTCGCATCGGACGAACAGATAATAGTTGTCTGAAAATAAAAAATTAAACTTTTCACTCTAGGGGGGACTTGAACCAAGGACCTCTTGTTCTGCAGTTCCTCACGCTAACCACGGGACCACCACGCTCTGGGCTTCGGATTCCCCTAGATGTTGCCTAAATTGTGCATGCACTACCCAGTTTGTATATTTTGCTTATTTTTTTTCATAGTTCCACGCAACTTCTTCCTGTTTTCTCGATTGATCTGTGTTCAGTTTTTCAAGGCCTATCCACTGTGCCAACTTATAACTAAATCTGAGGGGGGTGCGATGGGGAGGTTCCCTTGTCAGAAGAGTGTTCCTGGAGCCACTCTGTAGCAATTCTGCACATGTGGGGTGTCGCATGTCCTGCTTGAATTGCCCAAGTCCGTCGGAACACACAATGGACATGGACGGATGCAGGTGATCAGACAGGATCCTTACGTACGTGTCACCTGTCAGAGGCATAACTAGACGTATCAGGGTTCCATATCACTCCAACTGCACACACCACCTGCAGGTTGAACGGTGCCCTCCTAACATGCAGGGTCCTGAATTCATGAGGTTGTCTCCATACCTGTACACATCCATCCGCTCGATACAATTTGGAGACAGACTCGTCCGACCAGACAACACGTTTCCAGTCTGACGTGCGCAGTCGAGGCGTAAAGATTTGTGTCGTGCAGTCATCAATGGTACACGAGTGGGTCTTCGGCTCCGAAAGCCCATATCGATGATGTTTCGTTGAATAGTTCGCACGCTGACACTTGTTGATGGCCCAGCATGGGAATCTGCAGCAAAAATGGCTCTGAGCACTATGGGACTTAACATCTATGGTCATCAGTCCCCTAGAACTTAGAACTACTTAAACCTAACTAACCTAAGGACATCACACAACACCCAGCCATCACGAGGCAGAGAAAATCCCTGACCCCGCCGGGAATCGAACCCGGGGAATCTGCAGCAATTTGCGGAAGGTTTGACTTCCGTCAAATTGAACGATTCCCTTCAGTCGTAGTTTGTCCCGTTCTTGCAGGATCTTTTTCAGGCGCAGCGATGTCAGAGTTTTGATGTTTTAACTGATTCCTGATATTCACTGTACACTCGTGAAATGGTCTTACAGTAAAACTCCAATTCTACGCTACCTCGGAGATGCTGTGTACTATAGCTCGTGCGCCGAGTATAACACGTTCAGACTCACTTAAATCTTGATAACCTGGCACTGTAGGGCAGTAACCGATCTAACAACTGCGCCAGAAACTTGTCTTATATAGGCGTTGCCGACCACGGCGCCGTATTCTGCCTGTTTACAAGTTACTGTATTTCAGTACGCATGCCTATACCAGCTTCTTTGGAGCTTCAGTGTAGGTAAAGATCGAACACGCGCCGTAAACTAACGACCGCTAGTGTGATAGCCTGGCCAGCCTGGGCGTGCATTTCGGCTGTTTCCTGCGCTTCTTTACGCAAATGCTGGGCTAGTCCCCTAATTTCACCTCACAAAAAGTTAAAAAATAGTATAGCACACAGAACGAAGTTCACACGATTCGCAGACAGATGGCGCTAACGACTTTTCTGCCTGATGACTGTGGCGTCCGGCCACAAAGTTGAATAACAAATTAAAATTTGCCAAAGCCTGAACAAGCGTATTCTTTACTAGAAGGGAGAAACGCTAGAGAAAAGAAGAAAGACGCCCTGGCCAGAAATTGAGGCGTAGGGGCTGAAGAAAACGCGAAATGGTAGAAAATTGAAGAGATGAGGCGTGAGTAAATTTAAAGAACCGAAGTTGTTGAGAGTTTCTGATGGAGTATTAGCGTCCGATTGACTGAAACAGGGTTAAGGAATACAACAGAAGAGACATGAAATAGTGAAGGTAGCAGAGAATGTTATAGGTAAAAAAGACAAGGCCCGGTATAAATCCTTGGATTACGCAAGAGATAGCGATTGTAACTGAAGAAGGGAGAAAAGACAATACTGCAGCAAATGAACATAGACGTCTAAAAATGAGATAGAACGAATGAAAGGCTGTAGAAGCATGCATAACAAGGGAAGAGATAGATGCTGCCTATGGCAACATTCAAGTGACCTTTGGAGAAAAGAGAGCAGCTGTATGAATATCAAGACTTCAGATTAGAGATGGTGAAGGCTGAGTATTCGTTTCCTCTCGGTTACAATAATTTTTTTACTAACAACCAGGTAACAACTGATACGTCAACTTGCTATACGAGCAGTACTAAAATTTATGGTTTTGAAATAACGTGTTTTAAAAATTTGAATAACCTTTATTATTAAAATTTCTTCTGCTTTGAAATATTGGGTTATTGAAGAAAACCAGAAAAGCTATCAGTGTTATTTTAATAACAATGTCGACAGCTAGAAACCACCAACAGACACATGACATGAGTCAATACAGCACTGTTGAGACGATAATGTGTGGTGTACTTGCAGTGTGGAAGACTTCTGCATTGTCTCAAGAATGGCGCCATACCTAGTCTCGAGGTATTGTAAAAAGTGTTGTAGCAATGAAGTTCAATGCTCCATTTGCGTTAAGATTAAAAACGGGAGGAGACACAATAAACTTGGAACATCATAGAACATCACATTGCTCCTTGGAAGAAAAGGTAAATTTGATTGATATACCTCTATTTTTTTTGACCTACCGTAAACTTCGGATAATAACTGAATCCTTAATTTTCTGGTTGCTTTAGGCAAAATTGGTACCATCCAAAAATGGCGATGATGGAAAGTCAACAACTTAAAACATCACGCTCTGTGCCTTCAGAGCGTCAGTCTTCTTCACCTTTGCCATCTTTACACAAAAGCCTATTATTTATGTGCCATTTCTGGGCAATAGTAAAAGGGAAAGGAAATTATAGTAAAAGGGTACAGTACCGCCCGACATTGAAAATAGGTACAACATACTTCATTATTTTTGTCAGAACAACACATTTTTTTTCTAATAATAACTCAATTTCAATTAATACAGTGAAGCCAGATACCAGTGTGGGAAAGAATGACAATTTATTTATTTAATTGATCACATGTGCACTCCCACAAAGTAAATCCCTACATCCAGTTTGGTGAGATCTGTGAAATGAATGAATGTATGATCGTCTGCTAACCGCAGATAGTGAATGTGAATATATGATCATCTTTGAGACGATCCTTTGGCCACCTTTGGTGGGACCAAAGAGATGAAATTTACCTGAGCTTTGAGCACCTGAAATGTGGCTGACCAATACGGTAGCAAGGTGCTCCCCCACTTCAGCAGAGGTGCGAGAGGACCTCGAGAACGGCCATGTTTCAGCACTCTGCCGCTGGATCTTGTGCTGTTAAGACCTTTTTTAATTGTGCTCCGTAATGACAAAAGAGTGGAGACATGGTATGCATGTGGAATATTTAAGAGTAGTTTGAAATAATAATTTCTCTATTTCAGGAACTTTTGTGGGGAGAATTAAATGTCAGGCAGGTAATATTAATGGGATTGTAGTAATCTTCGGAAGTGACCAACGGTCACAATGAAACCACGTGTAGCAATAAGTTGAAATACTTCCGTGTGCTTAAGTTAAGCTGAATTACTAGCGTGTGTACCATAAGTTGAAATATTTAAGAAATGGCGTGTGCAGGACTTGAAATTAGAGACGAGTACTTCCACGTGGTGAGTACTGTGTGAGTCTCAATCTGTGTATGAGACAAAGGATAAAGAGAAGTACTCGTCCATGGTATCAGTTGAGGACTCGCGTGTGTGATGAATATGTTCTTAACATTACTTTGCGTGATATGATTCCGTGTGACGCTAGATTCAAACTCTGAGAGAGAAGCAAGGTGAGTCGGCCGTCTATCCAGCAACGCCACTTGGCTTGCATTGCACAGGAAGACGTGCAAATATCTCCAGAGTTCATAGTAGGAAAGTAGAATTACAAAGTGGGGCAGTGTCGTGTGAAACTGGGATAAATACTAATTGAAGTGGGAAAGCTGAAAGTGATAATGTTGTGACTATTCAGTGTTTTGTATTCCATGTCGTAGTGTGGTGATTGTCATGTAATTTGGGTATGTGTGGTTTGCATGGGAGAGTAGCAAGGTAGTTTCAAAAGATTAGTGGGTTATGCTTGTTCCTTCTGTACTGCTCGGTCTGGAGGATAGTTTCGTGATGATGATTGTGAGAGTCGAAGTGTGAGAAATAATAAAAGATCCACCATCCTATCCAGAAAGTGCACTGTAGCGTTAAATAATTACGTGACCATAATATAGAGATTCACCAATGCAAAGCCATGCCCACTGGGCGGAATTTCTCATGTGTTATTGTTGTAGGTTATAGAATTTGTGTGTTTAGGTTAGAGAATTTATCGGAATAAATAAGATAGTGAAAAGAAAAAGATTGGTGGACTTTTCCTTCGAATTGTATGTTGTCATAATGTCCCGAATTTATAATGTGTGCGCCATTCATATTCAGTGCGGTGGCCACGTGTTGACAAAAGCCGTTAAATAAAAAAAGAAAGAAAATGTGGTATAGCCAGTGCGTAGTGTACAGTCAGAGTTCTGTAAATTACTGATAGTCAGATGCGTGTTTCCGTTGCGTATTAATCATATAGGAGGATAACTTGTAACTTACGTGTGAGTACTAGAGTTCATGTTACTCGATAAATAAGAATGAATCCACTCGCTTCGCAGACCACTCATCTTGCAGGCCTGACTGCTTGATGCCATAGTATGAGCAAGCCATGTGGGTGCCTCTCAATAGCAACGGTAATAAATTAAAATCTTAAAAATTCATTCATAGTTTATAATAAAAATCCGCTTAAATGTGATTGTCTCGCTTGGAAACGGACAACGTAACACGAAACACAAGAGTTCTACAACCTCTTGTAATGACTATTCCTTACGCTAAAAGAATGGTATGATCCTCAATTAGAGCACGATTTTTGAGCACAGTTTAAAAAATTAGAATCACTAGAACAACTGGGGTGACTTTTTGTGCTATTCAGCCCACCCTGCTTCTCGAAAAAGCTATGGGGAGTGAACGGACTAAGTTTTCTTTTGTTGTTGTTGTTGCTGTTGTGGTCTTCAGTCCAGAGACAGGTTTGATGCAGCTCTCCATGCTCCTCTATCCTGTGCAAGCTTCTTCATGTCCCAGTACCTACTGCAACCTACATCCTTCTGAATCTGTTTAGTGTATTCATTTCTTGGTTTTCCTCTACGATTTTTACCCTCCACGCCGCCCTCCAGTACTAAATTCGTTATCCCTTGATGCCACAGAATATGCCCTACCAACCGATCCCTTCTTCTAGTCAAGTTGTGCCACAAATTTCTCTTCTCTCCAATTTTATTAAATACCACCTCATTAGTTATGTGATCTATCCGTCTAGTCTTCAGCATTCTTCTGTAGCACCACATTTCGAAAACTTCTATTCTCTTCTTGTCTAAGCTATTTGTCGTCCATGTTTCACTTCCATACATGGTTTCAATCCCTACAAATACTTTCAGAAACAACTTTATGACACTTAAATCTATACTCGATATTAACAAAATTCTCTCCTTCAGAAACGCTTTCCTTGTCATTGTTAGTCTAAATTTTATATCCTCTCTACTTCGACCATCATCAGATATTTTGCTCCCCAAATAGCGAAACTCATTTACTACTTTAAGCGTCTCATTTCCTAATCTAATTCCTTCAGCATCACCCGTTTTAATTAGACTACATTTCATTATCCGCGTTTTGCTTTTGTTGATGATCATCTTATACCCTCCTTTCAAGACACTGTCCATTCCGTTCAACTGCTCTTCCAACTCCTTTGCTGTCTCTGACAGAATTACAATGTCATCGGCGAACCTCCAAAGTTTTTATTTCTTTTCCTTGGATTTTAAAACCTACTCCGAATTTTTCTTTTGTTTCCTTTACTGCTTGCTCAATATACAGATTGAACAACATCGGGGAGAGGCTACAGCCCTGTCTCACTCCATTCCCCATCACTGCTTCCCTTTCATGTCCCTCGACTCTTATAACTGCCATCTGGTTTCTGTACAAATTGTAAATAGCCTTTCGCTCCTTGTATTTTACCCCCGCTACCTTCAGAATTTTTAAGAGAGTATTCCAGTTAACGTTGTCAAAAGCTTTCTCTAAGTCTACAAATGCTAGAAACGTAGGTTTGCCTTTTCTTAATCTTTCTTCTAAGATAAGTCGTAAGGTTAGTATTGCCTCACGTGTTCCAACATTTCTACGGAATCCAAACTGATCTTCCCTGAGGTCAGCTTCTACCAGTTTTTCCATTCGTCTGTAAAGAATTCGCGTTAGTATTTTGCAGCTGTGACTCATTAAACTGATAGTTCGGTAATTTTCACATCTGTCAACACCTGCTTTCTTTGGGATTGGAATTATTACATTCTTCTTGAAGTCTGAGGGTATTTCGCCTGTCTCATACATCTTGCTCACTAGATGGTAGAGTTTTGTTAGGCCTGGTTCTCCCAAGGCTGTCAGTAGTTCCAAAGGAATGTTGTCTACTCCCGGGCCCTTATTTCGACTAGGTCTTTCAGTGCACTGTCAAACTCTTCACGCAGTATCATATCTCCTATTACATCTACATCCTCTTCCATTTCTATAATATTGTCCTCAAGAACATCGCCCTTGTATAGACCCTCTAGATACTCCTTCCACTTTTCTGCTTTCCCTTCTTTGCTTAGAACTGGGTTTCCATCAAAGTTCTTGATATTTATGCAAGTGGTTCTCTTTTCTCCAAAGGTCTCTTTAATATTTCTGTAGGCGGTATCTATCTTAGCCCCTAGTGATATGCGCCTCTACATCCTTACATTTGTCCTCAAGCCATCCCTGCTTAGCCATTTTGCACTTCCCGTCGATCTCATTTTTGAGACGTTTGTTTTCCTTTTTGTCTGCTTCATTTATTGCATTTTTATATTTTCTCCTTTCATCAATTAAATTCCATATCTCTTCTGTTATCCAAGGATCTCTATTAGCCCTCGTCTTTTTACCTACTTGATCCTCTGCTGCCTTCATTATTCGTCTCTCAAAGCTACCCATTATTCTTCTACTGTATTTCTTTCCCCCATTCTTGTCAATCGTTCCCTAATGCTCTCCCTGAACCTCTCTACAACCTCTGGTTCTTTCAGTTTATTAAGGTCCCATCTACTCAAATTCCCGCTTTTTTGCAGTTTCTTCAGTTTTAATCTACAGTTCATAACCAATAGATTGTGGTCAGAGTCCACATCTACCCCTGGAAACGTCTTACAATTTAAAACCTGGTTCGTAAATCTCTGTCTTACAATTATACGAGGGTTATTTTTTAAGTAAGGGCCGTTCGCGCGTATAGTCCCGTAGTTCGCGCAGACGCCGCAACAAGCCACCGCGCCACTTGCCGGCTTCCTTCCCGTTCACACTGATGCAAGTTGCAGCTCTGTAGCTGACGTGTACGCATCGCTGTGCTACTTATAATTTTTACGATTATTGAATCGCCCGCCGCGTGCGAGATACGGTCAGTGATACGTTTTTTGACCGCGAGAAGCCTATCAGCTGCAGAAATTCATCGTCAGTTAACAGAAGTTTATGGCTTGAATGCAATGAGTGAAGGTAAAGTGCGTCAATGGGTTAGAGAGTTTAAAAATGGCCGTCAAAACGTCCATGACGAAGAATGCTCAGGCCGGCCCTCTGTGATCACTGATGATTTGGTGGCTGCAGTCGAAACAAAGATTCGTGAGGACACAAGATTCACAATTTCCACTCTTTCTTTGGAATTTCCACAAGTTTCAAGATCGGTTTTGTACAAAATTGTGTCTGAAAACCTAAACTTTAAGAAACTGTGTTCTCGGTGGGTACCTAGACTCCTCACAGAGGACCACAAAGGGAGAGATTTGCCACTTCATTGGACTTTTTGATTCGTTACGAGGAAGAAGGGGATGACATGTTGAGTCAAATTGTCACTGGAGATGAAACATGGGTATCCCATATCACTCCCGAAAGCAAGCGACAATCGATGGAATGGCGACACACAACCTCACCCGTCAAGGTCAAAGCCAAACAGATGCTGTCAAAGCGCAAGATTATGGCAACTGTGTTCTGGGATCGGCACGGTGTTTTGCTAGTGGACTTTATGCCACGAGGAACGACAATCAACTCAGATGCCTACTGTGCAACTCTAAAGAAGCTCCGCAGAGCAATTCAAAACAAAAGGCACGGCATGCTGACAACAGGAGTTTTGCTCCTGCACGATAACGCTAGGCCTCACACCTCTCAAAACACTCGGGATTTGATTGATTCTTTTGGCTGGGAATTTTGGACCATGCACCATACAGCCCCGACCTTGCCCCTAGCGATTTTCACCTTTTCCGGTACCTGAAACACCATCTTGGCGGGCAGCGCTTCAATGACGACGATGAAGTGAAAGCGGTCGTGAACTCTTGGCTGTCGGAGCAGGCGGCCGTATTCTTTGAAGAGGGAATTAAAAACTTAGTTGTACGGTATGACAAGTGCTTAAATAAACAAGGCAACTATGTAGAAAAATAGGTAAAAGTGTATAGAATCAGAAAAAAGTTTTTTACAAAAGTATTTGTATCTTTTTTTAAAAATATAAACGGCCCTTACTTAAAAAAACAACCCTCGTATAATCTATCTGAAACCTGTCAGTATCTCCAGGCTTCTTCCATGTATACAACCTTCTTTTATGATTCTTGAACCAAGTGTTAGCTATGATTAAGTTATGCTCTGTGCAAAATTCTACCAGGCGGCTTCCTCTTTCATTCCTTACTCCCATTCCATATTCACCAACTACGTTTCCTTCTCTTCCTTTTCCTACTATCGAGTTCGTCACCCATGACTATTAAATTTTCGTCTCCCTTCACTATCTGAATAATTTCTTTTATCTCATCATACATTTCATCAATCTCTTCGTCATCTGCAGAGCTAGTTGGCATATAATCTTGTATTACTGCGATAGGCGTGGGCTTCGTATCTATCTTGGCCACTATAATGCATTCACTATGCTGTTTGTAATAGCTTACCCGCATTCCTATTTTCCTATTCATTATTAAACCTACTCCTGCATTACCCCTAATTGATTTTGTACCTATAACCCTGTATTCACCTGACCACAAGTCTTGTTCCTCGTGGCACCGCACTTCACTAATTCCCACTATATCTAACTTTAACCTATCCATTTCCCTTTTTTAATTTTTCTAACCTACCTGCCCGATTAAGGGATCTGACATTCCACGCTCCGATCCGTAGAACGCCAGTTTTCTTTCTCCTGATAACAACGTCCTCCTGAGCAGTTCCCGCCCGGAGATCCGAATGGGGGACTATTTTACCTCCGGAATATTTTACCCAAGAGAACGCCATCATCATTTAACCATACAGTAAAGCTGCATGCCCTCGCGAAGAATTACGGCTGTAGTTTCCCTTGCTTTCAGCCGTTCACAGTACCAGCACAGCAAGGCCGTTTTGGTTAGTATTAAAAAGCCAGATCAGTCGATCATCCAGACTGTTGCCCCTGGAACTACTGAAAAGGCTGCTGCCCCTCTTCAGGAACCACACGTTTGTCAGGCCTCTCAACAGATACCCCTCCGTTGTGGTTGTACCTACGGTACGACTATCTGTATCGCTGAGGCACGCAAGCCTCCCCACCAACGGCCATGGTTCATGGTTTTCTTTTATTTACCTATTTTATTCAATATTTTGATTAAATATATCTTGAAACGTATAACTCAAAAGTCTGAGGATCTCTCAATTTTTCAGTCTCTGTCTACGTTTATTACCGGAAATAATAGCAATAAAAATTCGAAAATCTGTTGTTCCAGAAAACGGTTACATTGAGCGATTTTGATAGGTTAAACTGGAGATGAAAAAGAAACAACAGTATAATCCAAAACCGCTAGTCTTAGCGATAACCGCCATCCCTACCTCGCATTGAAAGCTAGTACCAAGCAAAGAATGGATAGCTGATACGTGGGAGGTTTATATACACCGACTGTTCTTAGGGTTCCGACACTGTTCTTTTATTCTTGCCGTATAAGCGGCGTCAGCGCATTAACTACGGTAGGAGCTGGAATTAACTTCTATAAGCAACGGTTATGCATTCGGCCAGTCATGGCAGCACGAAACTTGACACCAGTCGACAGGTGTCCTAAACAATTGTACGTCATTTTGACGTCACTTCGCGGTAAGCATCGAATGAAACTAGCTTTGCCTTGTCACGCCGCCACTTGGCCGACGGACTGGAGGCGGAACTTTTGGCAAACGGCTCGTCTCTCGCTCTCTAGACGTTCTCACGGTCCCTGCGACCTTAGCCCGGAGGAGATTGCAGACCAACCCAGAGAAGGCAGCATTTGATTTATGAGCGTGGTCAGCATGCACGGGGGCGCTAATTCACCGAGAGGTTCGCTTCTAGAAGACAGCGCTCATTTCTCAGAGATCAAAGGCTTTTGACCCCTGAAGTGACTCTTAAAAAGCGTTCGTTTCAAAACTTCCCAGCAAAAGTGGATATTGTCGGAATACTTTTGCTTGTTTGTTCACAAAATTATGATGACGTACACTCAATGATGTTGCGTGTAGTCGGGTTGTGCCTAACACAGGCACTGCAACATCGCATTTATGCTGTTTGAGACTGTCCCGACGCAATAAGTTCTTCTTTGGTTCAAGGGCGTCGCGTCGTAAATGTTGTGGAACCTGCACAATATTTCAACGAGACAGATACTCGTCATCATAATGCTTACTGATGTGTTGCTGCAGTATATGCTAGCTCGCTAGAAAAGCGCAGGCCCAACGGGTGGAGTTATAATGTCATCGTATACGGATCATCGAGTACGACGATATCCAGTGTCATCTGCCGGAGAAACGGGCACGGTTTTCTCATGCGCGACTCGGAAAAAGCGCGGCCGCAGATCGCGCGGGCAGCGTGTTAAGTGTGCGGACACCGATTCCTCGTATATGTTCATCTACATCTACATCTATACTCCGCGAGCCACCTTACGGTGTGTGGCGGAGGGTACTTATTGTACCACTATCTGATCCCCCCTTCCCTGTTCCATTCACGAATTGTGCGTGGGAAGAACGACTGCTTGTAAGTCTCCGTATTTGCTCTAATTTCTCGGATCTTTTCGTTGTGATCATTACGCGAGATATATGTGGGCGGTAGTAATATGTTGCCCATCTCTTCCCGGAATGTGCTCTCTCGTAATTTCGATAATAAACCTCTCCGTATTGCGTAACGCCTTTCTTGAAGTGTCCGCCACTGGAGCTTGTTCAGCATCTCCGTAACGCTCTCGCGCTGACTAAATGTCCCCATGACGAATCGCGCTGCTTTTCGCTGGATCATGTCTATCTCTTCTATTAATCCAACCTGGTAAGGGTCCCATACTGATGAGCAATACTCAAGAATCGGACGAACAAGCGTTTTGTAAGCTACTTCTTTCGTCGATGAGTCACATTTTCTTAGAATTCTTCCTATGAATCTCAACCTGGCGCCTGCTTTTCCCACTATTTGTTTTATGTGATCATTCCACTTCAGATCGCTCCTGATAGTAACTCCTAAGTATTTTACGGTCGTTACCGCTTCCAATGATTTACCACCTATGGCATAATCGTACTGGAATGGATTTCTGCCCCTATGTATGCGCATTATATTACATTTATCTACGTTTAGGGAAAGCTGCCAGCTGTCGCACCATTCATTAATCCTCTGCAGGTCTTCCTGGAGTACGTACGAGTCTTCTGATGTTGCTACTTTCTTGTAGACAATCGTGTCATCTGCAAATAGCCTCACGGAGCTACCGATGTTGTCAACTAAGTCATTTATGTATATTGTAAACAATAAAGGTCCTATCACGCTTCCTTGCGGTACTCCCGAAATTACCTCTACATCTGCAGATTTTGAACCGCTAAGAATGACATGTTGTGTTCTTTCTTCTAGGAAATCCTGAATCCAATCACAAACCTGGTCCGATATTCCGTAAGCTCGTATTTTTTTCACTAAACGTAAGTGCGGAACCGTATCAAATGCCTTCCTGAAGTCCAGGAATACGGCATCAATCTGCTCGCCAGTGTCTACGGCACTGTGAATTTCTTGGACAAATAGGGCGAGCTGAGTTTCACATGATCTCTGTTTGCGGAATCCATGTTGGTTATGATGAAGGAGATTTGTATTATCTAAGAACGTCATAATACGAGAACATAAAACATGTTCCATTATTCTACAACAGATTGACGTAAGCGAAATAGGCCTATAATTATTCGCATCTGATTTATGACCCTTCTTGAAAATGGGAACGACCTGCGCTTTCTTCCAGTCGCTAGGTACTTTACGTTCTTCCAGAGATCTACGATAAATTGCTGATAGAAAGGGGGCAAGTTCTTTAGCATAATCACTGTAGAATCTTACGGGTATCTCGTCTGGTCCGGATGCTTTTCCGCTACTAAGTGATAGCAGTTGTTTTTCAATTCCGATATCGTTTATTTCAATATTTTCCATTTTGGCGTCCGTGCGACGGCTGAAGTCAGGGACCGTGTTACGATTTTCCGCAGTGAAACAGTTTCGGAACACTGAATTCAGTATTTCTGCCTTTCTTCGGTCGTCCTCTGTTTCGGTGCCATCGTGGTCAACGAGTGACTGAATAGGGGATTTAGATCCGCTTACCGATTTTACATATGACCAAAACTTTTTAGGGTTCTTGTTTAGATTGTTTGCCAATGTTTTATGTTCGAATTCGTTGAATGCTTCTCTCATTGCTCTCTTTACGCTCTTTTTCGCTTCGTTCAGCTTTTCCTTATCAGCTATGATTCGACTACTCTTAAACCTATGATGAAGCTTTCTTTGTTTCCGTAGTACCTTTCGTACATGATTGTTATACCACGGTGGATCTTTCCCCTCGCTTTGGACCTTAGTCGGTACGAACTTATCTAAGGCGTACTGGACGATGTTTCTGAATTTTTTCCATTTTTGTTCCACATCCTCTTCCTCAGAAATGAACGTTTGATGGTAGTCACTCAGATATTCTGCGATTTGTGCCCTATCACTCTTGTTAAGCAAATATATTTTCCTTCCTTTCTTGGCATTTCCTATTACACTTGTAGTCATTGATGCAACCACTGACTTATGATCACTGATACCCTCTTCTACATTCACGGAGTCGAAAAGTTCCGGTTTATTTGTTGCTATGAGGTCTAAAACGTTAGCTTCACGAGTTGGTTCTCTAACTATCTGCTCGAAGTAATTCTCGGACAAGGCAGTCAGGATAATGTCACAAGAGTCTCTGTCCCTGGCTCCAGTTCTGATTGTGTGACTATCCCATTCTTGCTGATGCAGGTGGTCTATAGAAGCATCCGACTATCATATCTGACCCACCTTTGATACTTAACTTAACCCAGATTATTTCACATTCGCATTCGCTAATAACTTCACTGGATATTATTGAATTCTTTACTGCTATAAATACTCCTCCACCATTGGCGTTTATCCTATCCTTGCGGTATATATTCCATTCTGTGTCTAGGATTTCGTTACTGTTCACTTCCGGTTTTAACCAACTTTCCGTTCCTAATACTATATGCGCACTATTTCCTTCAATAAGCGATACTAATTCAGGAACCTTGCCCTGGATACTCCTGCAGTTTACCAATATTACGTTAACTTTTCCTGTTTTTGGTCTCTGAGGACGGACGTTCTTTATCAACGATGCTGATGTTCTCTCTGGTAAGCCGTCAGGTATTTTATCGTTTCGCCCAAGGGGGGGTCCCTCTAACCTAAAAAACCCCCGTGTGCACGCCACACGTACTCTGCTACCCTAGTAGCTGCTTCCGGTGTGTAGTGCACGCCTGACCTGTCTAGGGGGGCCCTACAGTTCTCCACCCAATAACGGAGGTCGATGAATTTGCAACCATTATAGTCGCAGAGTCGTCTGAGCCTCTGGTTTAGACCCTCCACACGGCTCCAAACCAGAGGACCGCGATCGACTCTGGGCACTATGCTGCAGATATTAAGCTCAGCTTGCACTCCGCGTGCGATGCTGGTTGTCTTCACCAAATCAGCCAGCCGCCGGAAGGAACCAAGGATGGCCTCAGAACCCAAGCGGCAGGCGTCATTCGTTCCGACATGTGCTACTATCTGCAGCCGGTCACACCCAGTGCGTTCAATAGCTGCCGGAACGGCCTCCTCCACATTACGGACGAGACCCCCCGGCAAGCACACCGAGTGCACACTGGCATTCTTCCCCGACCTACCCGCTATTTTCCTGAGGGGCTCCATAACCCGCCTAACGTTGGAGCTCCCTATAACTAATAGGCCCGCCCTCTGTGACTGTCGGGACCTTGCCGGAGAATCGGCCACTGGCCCAACAGGCGAGGCATCCTGTGGTGGCTCGGAAACGATGTCATCACCACTAGGAAGCACCCCGTACCTGTTGGAAAGGGGTAAGGCAGCTGCCACGCGGCCAGATCCCACCTTCGCCTTTCGGCCAGGCACGCGCGAGCCCACCACTGTCCGCCATTCACCCTGGAGTGATGGCTGACCGGTAAGATGCTCACTGCCGGAAGACGCAGCGACATCAGGGGTTCCATGTGATTCCAAGGCCACCGAAGTAGGCATAGGTCTCACCACAGTTGCCCCAACGCCACTACGAGCCGACGCCTGCGCCTCGAGCTCGATGAGCCTAACAGACAAAGCCTCCACCTGCCCCCGAAGAGTGGCCAATTCTCCTTGCGTCCGCTCACAACAACCACAGTCCCTACACATGACTATGTTTACCCTACTCTATACGGTGACAAATTCCCAAGATAATCTTCTGATGAGCTACTCTGATAATCAAGAAACACTCACTGAAATACGAGACGCGAAACCTACGCTAGGTTTTCCCAGAAAAACTATTTAAAAGCTAAGCGCAGCAAATAAGTACAAAATAAATTTCTCTCCTAACGATCAAGAACTGTTAGTTTCTATGCAGAGCAGATAAACACAAATAGAATCCCTTCCTTAGTGGAAGGTCGTAAACAAAATGCAAAATAAACGCTTTATACAAACAGTACTCGCTGCTGCTGGTGCTCTCGCTCTGGCTGTCACAAGACAACTCGGATTCATTCACCAGCGACTGACGATGCCTTAGTAACGTGGTTCTCATGGCTTGGTGAGCTGAAATCCCTTGTCTCTATCAATCTGGCCGTTACTTATACGTAACTTATACGTCTTTAATGATGGCGTCCCAGGACATGGAAGACCCGGCACAGCCATCACCACCTCCACAAAAACCACCATCTCCCCTACACCCAATGTGGCTTTTGACCTTCCTTCTCTGCCGATGACCAACTCCTACGCCTCACTCATCTCCTCTCCCTCCACCTTAATTCCCGTCGCTCCGCCGTTTTTGTCTCCCTCGACCTCGAAAAAGCCTACGACCGTGTCTGGCATCCCGGTCTCCTGTTTAAACTCCAGACCTACGCCCTGATTGCCTCCTTCCTCTCCCACCGCCCCTCCTTCGTCACCATCCATAACGCCGATTCCTGCACCTTCTACCCCTCTGCAGGTGTGCCCCAGGGCACTGTCCCCTCTCCTCTACCTCCTGTACACGGCAGATATGCCCCCTCCAGTACACCTCCTGCAATATGCCGATGACACCGCATTCCTTGCCCCCGCTCCTACCCTCCATCGGTCCCAACGCCTTCTCCAGAATCACCTTGACCTTTTTGCCGCATGGTGTAACCAGTGGCTCCTATAAAATCAATCCTTCCGAGACCCAGGCAATCATTGTAGGTCGTACCACTCGCTCCTTCCTGCTCCTGGATTTCTCCCTTACCATCTGCGCCCGTCCTGTCCGCCTCTCCCCCACCCTCACCTACCTTGGCCTCACCTGGATCCCTCATCTCCGCTCCATCCAGTCCAAAGCCCACAACTGCCTCAGACTCCTCAAACTCCTCTCTGGCCTGACATGGGGATTAAACCCCTCTACCATCCACCACACCTACAAATCCTTAATCCGTCCCATCCTCTGTTATGCCCGTCCCGCCTGGATATCCGCCCCCCCCCCAAAAATTCTATAAGTCCCTCCAGATCCTGGAGCGCCATGCACTCCGCCTCGCCTTCCTTATACTCCTCCTGTCCCCTGCGTGGATCCTCTACGACTCGATTCCTTTCCCCGGTCTGCTCCTATTCCTCGAACATATCCGCATCCTCTACATCTCCCACCGCCTTGATCCCCCTCATCCCCTGGTTGCTCCTCTCCTCTCCAACCCCTGCCCTCTGCCGTGCCTTCACTTTTGTCTCCCCCCTACCCTCCATCTCTACACTCTTCAGCTCCTGGCTTCTGTCAACTCCCCCTCCCGGATGATGTCCCCTCTCCACCATTTATCCCTCCTATCAACTCTGAACCTCATCTCCCCCTCCTTTCCTCTGTCCTTTCCCAGGCTCCCTCTTCCCCCCTCATTCCATCCTTCTCCCTCCCCCCCCCCTGAGTCCTTTTGCATCCCCATCCTCTGCCTTTCCCCACTCCCTCTCGCTTCTGCCCGCCCTCTCTCCCCCCCCTCCCCGTTATGTGTCCTCCGTCGACTCCTTCCGCCCTCCCACCCACTTCGTTTTTCCTCTCCTTCCCCCCCTTTTTCTTTCCCATTATCTGTCCAGGTTACCCCCATTTCCCTCAGCTGTGGTGTGTCATATTTGTGCCAACTTTTTAGTGCAATGTTCAAGTGAGTGTTCAGTGTTGTGGGTCTTTCCAAAGTGTTGCAAACAGGAATCATGCTGTCGCTGGGTGTGATTTTTATATCTCTTGTGAACAGAAACCAGACTGTCGCCGTCTTTTTTTTAATTGTCTATAATTTTACCTGTCTGCTTCCCGTTTATTTTATTAGCATCACCAACCCTTTGTTTTATGTTTTAAGTTCCACAATTTTCCGTCATTTTACCATTTAAGTCACCGACTTTATCTCCTGCTTTTATTATTTATTATCTTCATTTTTTTAAAAACAAATTCTGTAGGCTGAAGAGCGGCGTACTAAGCTGCTGCCAGCCCACCCCCCTTCGAGGGGAATAGAACTTCTATAAAGGAGGGGAAAAAAGACATGGAAGCGGACGAAACGATCTTTGTCTCTTCGTAATTCGTGCTATCGTCCATTGTCAAGACAGTGTTCAGCAACAACAAACCTTTCTGACTGACCCAGTCTGGTGTGACGTCTATGTTCGGCGCATCTATCTTCAACAGTGCGACACGTCTCTCCAACGTATGATTTCCCACACTGCCACGGTTTCTTTAATATCCGTGGTCTCCTTGGACTTAGGTTTTTAACAGAACCCAGCATCGTTTGCACTCGCGCTGGAGGGCAGAAAACACATTTTATTTCATGTTTCTTGAACAGCCTGCCGATCTTAAAGGACACGCCACCAATATACTGTAGGAAAACAAAACTCGTAGAGCTCTCCATTTCTTCTGGCCGTCCTCGAGATTTATTGCGTGCCGGTTGAAACGCATTATGAATCTTTATCAGAGTACCCGTTTTGTACAAACGCTATGCTGATAAGCTCCCTGCATCTGAGGTAACTCTGGCCCTATGAACGGGAGTTCGTAATACGCCACTGCTTTGAAATGGGTGATGATGGCTCGAAGCTCGTAGATACAAGTCAGTGTGGGTTGTTTTTCGAAACACACTTTGGCCCAAGAATACGTCTTCTTTTCTGCAGACCAAGACATCTAAGAACGGGATGCCACCATTTTTCTCCACTTCCATGGTGAAGGAATGCTTGGATGGAGGGAGTTGAGGGTTTCCAGAAATGTAGGTGGTGTTGCTGCCGCCATTTAGGTTTCAACACCGCTGACTGAAGTGCTTTTCCCTCGAAGTCTTCCATATCCCTCGAAGTCCTCCATACAAAGGGTAGTTACTATGGAAGCACTTCAGTCAGCGCTGTTGAAAAATAAATGTATGCATAATGTTCGATTTGATGGCCCTGATCTGGTCAGGTTAAGTAAATAAAAAATTACAAGCTACAAATTGGAGCTTGGCTTTGTAATAGTAGTCTACTTTCCTTTGGTTCCATGTTCATTCAGTCCGCTATCAAGGAAACGCCCGGTTGTAACAAGGATCGCTGGAGCTAACTGACTGACTCGATGTAATGGCATAAATCTACATAAGACTAAAAGTAGAGTGGACCGCGCAAAGTCGCAGTTGAAGGTTTCTTATCTAACGGCTTCCAGCGGCAACAAAAATTTCATCTTCCGTATTTCGTGTAATTATTGACCCAATTTAAAATGCTGTGTAATCTGCTCGCTAAGAGGTATAATCTTACGGTAAAGATTTAACACAATGAGCCAAGTATTAAAGTTAGAAACATCGTATAGGTCTTGAGGTAACGTAATTCACACTGCGCAAATTACCTAGTTTACACTCATCCAGTGTTTGATAATGAGAGCACTTCGCAACTTTCAAAATAATTTTAGATCTCTTCTGTACCGCTCCTCCCTTAAAGCTCCGCAAAAGTAATGAATGGAAAACACTTTATCTGTTACTAATTGGCGTTTTTCATGGGGAAAACCTTCAGCACCAAAGATGACATTCTGATTTATTATTTGTTTATCGCTAACCCTATTCTTTACCCATTTTACAGACAGTATCCGCATGCACGACAGAAGACACGTACAAAATTATGTCATTATATGCGACATAGTTTAGGAGAAAAATTAGTCTTCGTAAATAAGTAAATATTTCTCAATATCGGTTGTATAAATATAGAACTAAGAAACCTGCCTTAGAAGGTAGTTCTCATATGAATCTACCATATAGGCCTACGATTAACAAATAAGCATGAATCTTACACAGGGTGGTCCATTGATAGTGACCGGGCCAAATATCTCACGAAACAAGCATCAAATGAAAAAACTACAAAGAACGAAACTCGTCTAGCTTGAAGGGGAAAACCAGATGGCGCTATGGTTTGCCCGCTAGATGGCGCTGCCATAGGTCAAACGGATATCAACTGCGTGTTTTTTAAACAGGAACCCCCATTTTTAATTACATATTCGTGTAGTATGTAAAGAAATATGAATGTATTAGTTGGACCTCTTTTTTCGCTTCGTGATAGATGGCGCTGTAATAGTCACAAACGTGTAAGTACGTGGTATCACGTAACATTCCGCCAGTGCGGAAGGTATTTGCTTCGTGATACATTACCCGTGTTAAAATGGACCTTTACCAATTGCGGAAAAGGTCGATATCGTGTTGATGTATGGCTACTGTGATCAAAATGCCCAACGGGCGTGTGCTATGTATGCTGCTCGGTACCCTGGACGTCATCATCCAAGTGTCCGGACCGTTCGTCGGACAGTTACGTTATTTAAGGAAACAGGAAGTGTTCAGCCACATGTGAAACGTCAACCACGACCTGCGACGAATGATGATACCCAAGTAGGTGTTTTAGCTGCTGTCGCGGCTAATCCGCACATCAGTAGCAGACAAATTGCGCGAGGATCGGGAATCTCAAAAACGTCGGTGTTGAGAATGCTACATCAACATCGATTGCACCCGTACCATATTTTTATGCACCAGGAATTGCATGGCGACGACTTTGAACGTCGTGTACAGTTTTGCCACTGGGCACAAGAGAAATTACGGGACGATGCCAGATTTTTTGCACGCGTTCTATTTAGCGACGAAGCGTCGTTCACGAACAGCGGTAACGTAAACCGGCATAATATGCACTATTGGGCAACGGAAAATCCACGATGGCTGCGACAAGTGGAATGTCAGCGACCTTGGCGGGTTAATGTATGGTGCAGCATTATGGGAGGAAGGATAATTGGCCCCCATTTTAGCGATGGCAATCTAAATGGTGCAATGTATGCTGATTTTCTACGTAATGTTCTACCGATGTTACTACAAGATGTTTCATGGCATAACAGAGTGGCGATGTACTTCCAACATGATGGATGTCCGGCACATAGCTGGCGTGCGGTTGAAGTGGTATTGAATAGCATATTACATGACAGGTGGATTGGTCGTCGAAGCACCATACCTTGGCTCGCACGTTCACCGGATCTCACGTCCCCGGATTTCTTTCTGTGGGGAAATTTGAAGGATATTTGCTATCGTGATCCACCGACAACGCCTGACAACATGCGTCAGCGCATTGTCAATGCATGTGCGAACATTACGGAAGGCGAACTACTCGCAGTTGAGAAGAATGTCGTTACACGTATTGCCAAATGCATAGAGGTGACGGACATTATTTTGAGCATTTTTTGCATTAATGTGGTATTTACAAGTAATCACGCTGTAACAGCATGCGTTCGGAGAAATGTGAAGTTCACAAAGGTAGATGTATCACATTGGAACAACCGAAATAAAATGTTCAAACGTAACTAGGTTCTGTATTTTAATTTAAAAAACCTACCTAGCTGTTCGTCTGAAATTGTGAGCCATATGTTTGTGACTATTACAGCGCTATCTATCACAAAGTGAAAAAAGAGGTCCAACTAATACATTCGTATTTCTTTACGTACTACACGAATGGGGATTCCTATTTAAAAAAAAAAAAAAACACGCAGTTGATATCCGTTTCACCTGTGGCAGCGCCATCTAGCGGGCCAACCATAGCGCCATCTGGTTTTCCCCTTCAAGCTAGACAAGTTACGTTCTTTGTAGTTATTTCGTTTGACGCTTATTTCGTGAGATATTTGGCCCGGTCACGATCAATGGACCACCGTTTATACAACGCAGTTAGTTAACGCTTTGAGTGCGATTCTCGTAATATTACATTGCCTTTAATGTTAGAAAGAACACCATGCCCGTAATGTTTCTGGCAAAGCATCTTAATGTGAGCTGCCACGCCTATAATATTATTTATTACTTTATTTATTTAGTGCTTATTTAGCCTGACAAGATCATGCCCTCCCTTACATCTGACCAAGAGTAACACACGCAGAAAAATATTACATAGCATTCATAATAATAATAATTTCCATGTAATAATAATTGACAATAACGATAATAATATAACAGGAATAATGATGATAAAATAGTGGAGAACTTAATGATGATATTGATTAGTTATTACATAATGAGCTCAATAATAATAATTTGCCTTGTTAGTAAAAGTAGTAATTGGCAATAGTAATGTTAATAGCTTCACCAATAATAATAGTAAAGTAATGGAGGCATTAAGAACGATATTGATTAGTTTTGCAGTTTTGAATCCTTGTTTGGTATTAGAGGAGTGCGCCACTGATATTCATAGTATGTTTGAGTTAATTGGAAAGACATGGAGCACATTTTCTCCACTCCTTTAGTGTTGTGTATGAGCATGTTTACCGTATAAATTACTGAGTATATGAGTAAAATTAGATACATAGTAAGTTATGTCAGTAACGGATATGGCAGTGCTGAGTAAGATGTACCCGAAATACACTGAGGTCACAAAAGTAATGGGATAGCGATATGCACATATGCAGATGGCGCTTGTATCGCTTACACAAGGTATAAAAAGGGAATTCATTGGCGGAGCTGTCATTTGTATTCAGATGATTCATGTGGGAGGTTTGCGACGTAATTACAGCCGCACGGAGGGAAGTAACGGACTTTGAACGCGGGATGGTAGCTGGAGCTAGACGCATGGCTCCTTCGATTTCGGAAATAGTTAACGGAATTCAATATTCCCAGATCCACAGTGTCAAGAGTCGGCATTACCTCTCACCGTGGACAACGCAATCGCCGAAGGTCTTCACTTAACGACCGAGAGCAGCGGCATTTGCTCAGAGTTGCAACACGGCGTGAAATAAGCACAGAAATTAATGTGGGAGGTACGACGAACGTATTCGTTAGGACAGTGCGGCGAAATTTGACGTTAACGGGCTGCAGACGACCGATGCGAGTGCCTCGGTTAACAGCACGACATCGCCTCTCCTGGGCTCGTGACTGCATCCGTTGGACCCTAGACGGCTGGAAAACATTGGACTGGGCAGACGACTTCATAGTCCAATTGGAAAGAGTTGGTGGTAGGGTTAAAGAGTGGCGGAGACCCACGAAGCCATGGACCCAAGTTACGAACAAGGCGCTGTGCACCCTAGTGGCGGCTTCATAATTGTGGGGGTAGTGTTTACATGGAATGGACTGGGTCCTCTGAACCGATCATTGACCTTTTCCAGCCATTCATGGACGTCATGTTCCCAAACAACGATGGAATTTTTATGGATCACAACGCGCCATATCACCGGGCCAAAACTGTTCACGATTAATTTGAAGAATATTCTGGACAATTGGGGCTAATGATATGGTCACTCAGTTCAGTCATATCGAGCTTTTATGGGACATAGTAGAGAGGTCAGTCCGTGCACTGGCAACACATTCGCTTCTGTGGACGGCTATAGTGGCAGCATGGTTGAGTCAATGCGACATCCAGATGCTGTAAACGCCTGGCAAAAGGAGATCCGACACGATGTTGGGAGGTATCCTACGACTTCTGTCGCCACAGTGTAATACTTCTTCACTACAAACTCTATTAAAAACTGGGTTGTTTTGGAATTCAGCCTTATGCAAACACAATTAGTTTATTTTTATATTTCCCCAGACGTGTTTCTACACCAATGTGTCATCTTCTGTGGGTTAAATTCTTTATTTCTGTAAAGTATAATAACACATTTGTAATAATTTAACTACTGTAGGCCTAAGAAATACAATATTTGCAATTTGCTACGTTTTGCTTTGGACACTCACCTTAAATTGCATTGACACACACACACACACACACACACACACACACACACAAACACACACACACACACATACACAAATCAGCCCTGATGTCCGTATGGCGTGTGTTGCCTCGACGATACCACATGAAACCATACAAAATTTAGCTGCTACAAGCTCTGTGCCAAACAACAACATGTGGAGTTCTGCAATTTCGTTCTTGGCAAGAAGACGGAGGACAGTTTTCTTTCACACTTAGTGTTCAGTGACGAGGCAACGTTCCATTTCAATGGAAAGATGAACAGTCATGACGCGAGAATATGGAGTACGGAACAACATAAGAGGGACTGTCCAAAATTTAATGTGTTTTGTATGAAGATGGTATCGGTTCTTTCGGACATGTCCGAAAGAACAGATACCATCTTCATATTGTTAAGGCTAATTGACCATTGATCTTCTTATGGGACTCGGTCAGATTGTCTGCCGCGAGTAATGAGTGTAATGGGCAGAGCACTACGGATCTAGTGTGTGGATATTAAGTTGGGAATGTGGGTCACACGGGGAGCGTGCAAGGGATAAATCCCTGCAGTCGCACCATCCGCCGGCACGATAGCTCAGCGTGTTCGGTCAGACGGTTAGCTGCCCTCTGTAATAAAAAAACTGAGTTAATGGATCAATGACGATCTGAAACGGGTGTCTTGCGACGTCCGCCCCGAGCAAATACAACGAACAAAATGAGATTAATTTAAAAAAAAATGGGTAGAGCGTCTGCCATGTAAGCAGGAGATCCCGGGTTTGTGTCCCAGTAGGGACACACATTTTCAGCTGTCCCCGCTGAAGTATATCAGCGCCTGTCGACAGTTTAAGGTCTTGATTTAATTATCATTTCATTAATGTGTTTTGTACAGTTTCACGGGAAAAGGTCTATGGTCCAGTTTTCTTTGCCGAGAACACTGTTACAGGAAGCACGTATCTCGCTCCGCTTGAGAACTTTTTCCCACATTGGGAGACTGATTCGAACGACTTCATTTACCAACAGAATGGGGCACCACCACACTTTCATCTGGAAATGCAGGAATTTTTAAATCAAAGGATTACTGAACAATGGATCGATCGCACTGGACCAAATGATTCAGCCTTACGTTACTAGCTTCCAACGTCACCAGACCTGACTGTATGTGATTATTTCTTGTGGCGAATTAAAAAAGACTCTGTTCATGTGCGCCCGTTACCAACGACAATGAATTAATTGAGACATCGCCTAACAGCAGCTGTGGAAGCTGTAACTTAAGACATGCTTGCTGCAGTGTGGGAACAATTTGAAAATCGCTTTGATATAATATGCCGTGCATCTCAAGGGGGGCGTACTTGGACACCTATGAGAAGGTGTGAAAAAACTTTTTGAGTTTCCCGTTCATCAAAAAACAAAATTCGTTATGTATGTTCGTTAGTTTCAGAAATGTAGACGTTCCAAATCGGATGATTCTTTCTGGTAGACCCTGTATTATTTTGCGTTCAGTGTTGGAAAGAATGCGACGCCGTGATGTTTCTGGCACAGGTTCTTTGTGATGACTGGCACGCGCATAATAGTATGGGAATGTCATGTACGGACTCAAAAACATTATTTTCTATTCATTCTTAGTATGCGGAATTTAACTCGAAAAGATAGTGATGTTTTATTAACGTGGAAAAAATATTGTCATTACGAGCGAAGGACTTGGATACTAATGTGACTCAAAACATGACAATGCTGACTCTATGAACAAGAAAAGAGAATCTACGTCGTTTTCGCTTCCCTTGTTTTTAGGCCTGTCTTGTGATCGGTTCTTATCTTCACCTCCAGCTGGTAACTGAACCGACGTATTGTTCATGTAAGTTACGTTAAATAATAAAGCACTCCGTCTTCAGACCACATGTGGCCCATCGGGACCATCCGACCGCCGTGTCATCCTCAATGAGGATGCGGGTAGGAGGGGCGTGTGTTCAGCACACCGCTCTCCCGGTCGTTACGATCGTTTTCTTTGATCGGTGGCGCTACTATTCGCTCGGGTAGCTCCTCAATTGGCATCACGAGGCTGAGTGCACTCCGAAAAATAGCAACAGCGTATGGCGGCCCAGATGGTCACCCATCCAAATGCCAGCCAACCCGACAGAGCTTAACTTCGGTGATCTGACGGGAACCGGTGTATCCACTGCGGCAAGGCCGTTGTCCACGTTAAATAGACCGAGCGAGGTGGCGCAGTGGTTAGACACTGGACTCGCCTTCGGGAGGACGACGGTTCAATCCCGCGTCCGGCCATCCTTATTTAGGTTTTCCGTGATTTCCCTAAATCACTCCAGGCAAATGCCGGGATGGTTCCTCTGAAAGGGCACGGCCGACTTCCTTCCCCATCCTTCCCTAATCCGATGAGACCGATGACCACACTGTCTGGTCTCCTTCCCCAAAACAACCAACCAACCACGTTAAATAACAAGTGATGAAGAAAATGTATCGTGTTGTGTTGTGGTACATCATTTTAATCCTATTGTTGCGTTTTAATTACTCATGTCAAAGAATAAGTAGCGAGTTGTTGGTGATCAGCATTAGCCGGCTACGTCGTGATCTGTTTAGCCGCCATTGCCGTCGTCTCATTGAGATAACAATTATTTACGTCTGTCGCTTACAACCCGCATAGTTGCGCAAGTGCGAAAAGAAATTGTTGGACGTCTAATTTTAAATTTCGCCGTCATTGAAATCTTATAACCAAGCCTGTTAATTTGCGAGGTGTCGGGGCTAGCAGTGTATTTAACACTAAATTCTTCTCTAATCTTCATATGGAAATGATGCACTAAGCCCCCCCCTTTTCTAACTCCTACTTTTGCTGTTGCACATGGATTAAGAAGAAACGCGAACTGACTTTAATCGACCCTGCAAGTGGAGTAGAAAAGAGTTTGGCACCTGCAATAATTTAATTTGATAGACATTAATTAAATAAAGGAAAGTTTCAATAACGTAGTGAGAAATGAAAGGGTTGCTCTACTGATTAACAGAATGAAAGTTCTGTCCAAAATAACAGTTTGATTTATTATGACTAAACTCAAAATCATAAACAAAACACATGAAACATTTACAATACATCCAATGGTACCAAATTGGATACTCAAATAAAAGCTGTGAAGGTGAAGTTGTCCATAAACTAGATTGTGACATTTATGACGAAGTGGTATGTGGAGCCAATTCCTTGCAACTCAAATCTTAAGAGAAACACCCATCAACTCAACATTAATTGCTGCTACGGTAGTGATAACTCAGACAATGAACACCCAAGACAGAACAAAGTTAGAAAATGACGAACAGGCGCGATGGCTGGTTGCTTCAACGTCCTGTTGTGGTGATGATAATGTCGCGAGTATAGCCCAAAACAAATTGTCCTGGTCTGGTTGTTCCAGACTAAAGACTTCCTATCAATACAAATGCGCCTCTGGGGGAGACGAAGAAGGCTCACCACACAATCACTGATGGTACAGTGATTGATTTTAACAAGCAAAGTCACTCAGTAACTCCGATACAGTCAACTTTAGCCAAAACTGCCCAAGACACACAACATAGGCCGCTTGTATGCAGAACGCTCAATTGCCAACTGTACTCGGAAAGTTACGTTGAAGTCGAAACTTCAGCAACTTTGTTAAACAGTTACAATCAAATAAAAGTATATTAGACAGCCAACGGAAGGCAGGCTGTCCAGAGCAGCGAGAGCTCAGTCTTGTAACCTACTCCAACCGAAAGGCAAGAGCCGACTACCGCAAGAGCACCCGTACAAACCGAACACAGAACATTCCCGCCTCCACGATAGTGGCCGTGGTTAAACGTTCCAATCAGCAACTCGAAAGCCGGCGGAAAATTCCACTTTATTGCCGAAGCACTACTATTCCACCAATGGAGATTCTTGGCGCCAATTTCTGCGCCGATTTTGCTACGTCACGGAGCTATGCCCTGAGCAAGCCAATCACAGTTACGATTTTGCAGAAAACGCGGGAATTTGCCCGCCGAGACTGCCTGGGAACACATGTCATTCCCACACATCGCTGGTAGCCCGCCAGAAAGTGTTTTCGCTAAGTTTCTGTGAAGTAACGGAATCTCTAGCCCAGCCGCTCCTTCAGGCCCCTGCGGGCGTGTCTCCGCCGCTATTATGACAATGTCGGCGTCTGGAAAGCATTCACTTCACTCCACTCCCTCACACCCGTCGGCTTAACCCTTTCAAGATCAGCAGTGCCTGCCTGTCACCGGACCACCTGGCTGACGAGAGACGCTCCGTGGGAAGTCCGCGTGTGAAGGAATAGCAACTTTTCACTGCATGCAATTAGAGAGGAAAATCGAATTACTCAGGGTAAGAAACATGAGAGGGGGCTTCTGCTACCTCTCAAATTCGTGAAAAAAAATTTCGTATTCAGTCAACAGATTAACACCGCAAGAAAAAGTTACTTTTTTCTAAGGCAAGTCTTTATGAATAACTTAAAGATAATTCCCACTGTCACGCTGTGATGGACGTCCTATATGATCTGAAACTGTGATTCATTAATGAATCAGTCAGAATTCGGTCATTATTTGATGGGAAGTATTTTCAGTAAATTTTATCTCTGGTTAGATCTCATATAACGGACCTTACAGGTGTACCCGAAATATTATGGGCATGGTTTTCTTTCCAAATGTGAAAGCAGTGTAACATGGCGGGTATGGCACCCAAAATGTTAAGACTCGGGGGTGGGAGATTTTTTCTTAAATAACTAGTGGAAGCAGCGAAGCCGCAGCAGCTCTTAGCCTGCGCACATTCAACTGACGCTACTGGGAGCAGCTCACATCCCCGACGTCGAAGCACTCCGTGGGGACGGTGTGTGTTTCTCGATTTTACGCGGCTGTTAATTGTAGCTCAGATGGGACCCTGACCCGGCCGTAAACCGAGGACCCTTTGTCTCGCAACGAGCCGCCAGTCCGTGCCCTCCGCGTAACACGCGGCTGCCTTTTAAGGAGACGCGCATTAACATCTACTCAGCTCCGCTATCAGAGGCCCGCCTTGTTCTCGTTCGTAATTGTTGCCTCCTTTTATCCGTTCCACTTGGGGCCGCCCGAGAAAGCAATCTTCCGACCCGCCTAATCACTTACGGCGCGAGTAAAAAAGCAACACGGTCCAAGATTATTTAGAGTTATGAAATGGCTCGAATTCGCCATCACGAAAAAGTGAAATTTGTCTCCATTAAGGAACAGAAAAATTATTTCGAGTGGGCAAAGATGGACTGCCGTAACGAATGTCCGGCGACGCACTAATCAAAGAGAGTTGAGAAGTTTTTCCTCGGCTTCGCTCGCCGCTGTCTTCTTGAGGCGGGCTCTCCGCGCTTCTTGTGAACTGTTAGACTAATTACTTCAGCTCCCGAGTCTGGCAGCGACTTTTTTTTTGGTGGTGCTTTTAGCGATAACAGAGGAGTAATTGAAGCTGCAGGTTCCGCTGGTGCAGGTGTGAAAATTTTGTTGTAGCTGCTTCAGACGAGGTATTCCACTGCTCTTATGGTTAAATACACGAAAATATGCACCAGGAATCATTCAGCGGCTTCACAGTACACGGTATGACGAAACGATAAGTACGCCCCACATAGTACTTTCTTTGGCAGGATAGAATACTGCACTTACCAGGTAATGACTCTAGCTCCTATCGCGTTATTTCGGAAGGTGGGAGCGAAAGGCTATTTACAATTTGTACAGAAACCAGATGGCAGTTATAATGGTCGAGGGACATGAAAGGGAAGCAGTGGTTGGGAAGGGAGTGAGACAGGGATGTAGCCTCTCCCTGATGTTATTCAATCTGTATATTGAGCAAGCAATAAAGGAAACAAAAGAAAAGTACGGAGTAGGTATTAAAATCCATCGGCGGATGACATTGTAATTCTGTCAGAGACAGCAAAGGATTTGGAAGAGCAGTTGAACGGAATGGACAGTGTCTTGAAAGGAGGGTATAAGATGAACATCAACAAAAGGAAAACGAGGATAATGGAATGTAGTGGAGTTAACTCGGGTGGTGCTGAGGGATTAGATTAGGAAATGAAACACTTAAAGTGGTAAAGGCGTTTTGCTATTTGGGGAGCAAAATAACTTATGATGGTCGAAGTAGAGAGGATATAAAATGTAGACTGGCAATGGCAAGGAAAGCGTTTTTGACGAAGAGAAATTTGTTAATATCGAGTATAGATTTAAGTGTCAGGAAGTCGTTTCTGAAAGTATTTGTAGGGAGTGTAGCCATGTATGGAAGTGAAACATGGACGACAAATAGTTTCGACAAGAAGAGAATAGAAGTTTTCGAAATGTGGTGCTACAGAAGAATGCTGAAGACTAGACGGATAGATCACATAACTAATGAGGTGGTATTTAACAGAATTGGAGAGAAGAGAAATTTGTGGCACAACTTGACTAGAAGAAGGGATCGGTTGGTAGGGCATATTCTGTGGCATCAAGGGAGAACGAATTTAGTATTGGAGGGCAGCGTGGAGGGTAAAAATCGTAGAGGAAGACCAAGAGATGAATACACTAAACAGATTCAGGAGGATGTAGGCTGCAGTAGGTACTGGGAGATGAAGAAGCTTGCACAGGATAGAGTAGCATGGAGAGCTGCATCAAACCAGTCTCTGGACTGAAGACCACAACAACAACAACATCGTCGAAGTAGTCCCCTTGGATATCCGTGCACAGTTGCCAAAGTTTCTGGAGGTCTTGGAAGCAAGCAGCGAAATTTTCAGCTGCAATGCTTTAAGCTCATTCGTCACAGTCCATTGGATGTCTGCAATACCTTGGAGCTTTCCTTTCAGTCGCTTTTCACTTGCGGAAACAAGAAAAAATCGCAAGGCGAATATGGTGGATTTGTGACAGCAGTAATAGAATGTCTGGCCAGGTGCTCGATAACAGGTGAAGCAGTACGGGGTCTTGCATTGTCATGCAGTAAGAACCAGTCCTGAGAATGCCACAGATCAGGGCGGCGGCGCCGATTTGCTTGTCGCAAACGTTTCGAGACTCGATGTAAAGAGTTTGGTTCACTGTTTGACCCATGGTGAACTAATCGTTTACTATCAGAGAATGCGATCAACATTGTCTTTGTTCTCTAAGGTTGTCATTTGTTGTAATCCAACATATCACTCTCCATTTGGTAGTCAATCACGTTAATACGCTCTATGCCAGCCATCCTATCGCTGTCGATGAAAAATGATTTCCCCTCGTTCACAGTGCTTCGATGTAAATTTTTCTCTTATTCCTCTTGCTGCCAGGTTCAAGAATTGTCCTGCACCAAACAGAAGACATGCATTTACTCCCTCATTTCGGCGTATATTTCTTCACTCAATTTATACGTATTTTCCCTCAATTTTTTCGTAATTTTATGTGACTTCTGCCCATACCATCATGACATCACTTCTCGCCACGTGTTCTAAAACTGCTTGTAAATGTAGTAGTGCAGTTGACGACACCTAGAGCAAACACACTATTTTTTCTCTGGTTGGTTAGTATAGTAAAGCTATGTTCTCGAACGCAGTTGCAATGCATTTGCTGTGTTTTCTATATGTCTTTGCGTCACAGACGGTTCAAGGAGGAAGCCAGTGCGGCTTCAGATCTGCTGCCAGCTTCATGTGGTCTCAAAGAAGGAAGGCTCGGGTATATCCCGAGGGTCAGGAAGTGTCCTTAAGATTACCGCATGAGCAAGCGCGGGCCCTGACCACTGTGGCACAGCCCGGCATACGATGTGTATTACCTGCCGGTGTGACTGCAATATACATCTGCGGAATGGATCGCGTGTTTGACCCGATGCAGGACTCATTAGGTGTTTTAATCCTAACAAACGGGATTTACAGTGTGCTTGTCTGGACTCTCCGCCAACTAAAACTTTGCAGTGTCAGCTAATAAACAGTTGCTGTGCGGCAACACTACTATATTGAGGTAATAGTGATACATGCGAGTTGACTACTGTCTCTGATGCTTTCTTGGTGGAAAGAGAACCATCTGACTCTAAACTGACTTGCATCTGCGTTACAGGATGAAAGAAACTGGATGGAGTGATCGGTTGAGAGGGATTTGTCACGAGTTACGATTCAATGTTAGACTGATGAAGCATTCTAGAGAGAGAGGGAGATGTTGCTGCAAGTCATTTAACCATGTTTTCCGTTAATGTGTCGGGGTGTATCAGTTGTGTGGCATAACGTGCGTTCGACTCGTAAATAACTGCGTGTTCTGTGTGTGATACAGAGCACTATCTACATGCGATCGTTCAGTCATCAGAGGACTTCCATCTCATGTGTGATGAAACATGTCCATCCTGTTTCGACATCTTCCTCTAGTCTAGACGAACGAAGATTTATGCGAACTATTCCTTCCCCCTGTCGTATCTTGGGGATAAAATCGACTCTTCAGTTTCGTAACTACGGTGATTCTAAGTTAGCCACAGGTTTCTGTGAGGTCCTGCAATCCCCATGTATACATCTGCTGGGCAGTCCTGTTTACGAAGTTAGTGCCAGCATGACTGCTGCTATGCGTTTGTCTGTTTCCTTTTAGAGGCAGTCTGCACTGCTGACGTTTTTTTTTTTTTTTTTTTTTTTTTTAGAGGACTGATGAAAGAATAGTATAATTTCTGAACCGTGATCGGATGTGAACAGTGGGCGCTATACACCTCTGGAAAGCTATATTGCGCATGTATTGCAAAGAATCTGTGTTTCATTGGTGCGCAAGGCAATACTTTTTTCGTTTTATGGTTTGTCACCATAGTTTATCGTAGAGAAACCTGCAAGGAGAATGTATGTATTACGCTGGAATATTAACAGCGTTGCATTCGACACGACTAATAGGTCTGAAACCGCATTATAGCTTATTTTAAGTGTAGAACCAGGTAGGCTTAGGAGTGCATGTGTTTATGTTCTCTCTTGCCAGTATTTTCTTGGTACTGGACCCAGGCACTAGAAAAATACTTTAGAATCGATAGCGCAGTTGATTTACATAATCTCCTTCCAAATCCGTCCAGCTGGAGCTCCATCATGCATAAAAACCGCACGTTTCTTCTTCTTGACCGTCTGTTACATCATCACAACGCTTTCAAATGTACTATACACCGATAAGGGGTGCTAAACTCCTCGACATGCGCGCACCCGGAGAAATCTTGTGCACTTGGATGGGTGCAGTTAGAAAGATTAGTGCAGAACAATAGTTACGGGCTCGCTAGCTCTGTTCCTTCACGAAACGTGGAATGTAGCGATCTACTTCTGGTCAGCTGGAAATTTAATCGATGACATTGTTGCAGGGAGCGTTGGTCAAAGATAATGCGAGGAGATCTTTCAGTCTCGAACTTTAGCCTAAAAATGCTCTATGATTCCCATCCATAAAGGGAAATATGGCCAATCGTAATCGTAAATTACGCACTATGATGGAAGTGTTAGAAATATGTAGATCGCTGTCTGGTATACTTTGATGTATATGTTCGAGAATTAATAATGAATGGACGTACTGCACAGTCATCTATCTACATTGACAATCTAGTATGTGGTACAAAGCAGTGGAGGGGCGGCTTAGTGATGATAAAGAAATTGGCAAACATGCTGCCGCGTCATTGGTTGAAATTATGGAAAAATTGCTAAAGTTGATCGCACTATCAATTATTACAGTACTTCGATACTGTCTTTTCCATCACATCCATCCACTGGTACACTGTTGATTACCACGTAATTATTGACTGACATCCCTTGTTTAAGATGGAGAAAAAGTCTTCGTGGAGGAGAAACACCTTCCGGGGATGGCCAGCACCGAAACAGTGATCGTGTACATGGCTGATATGAGGAATCAGTCGAAACGGAACCAATGTGCCATCTGCTATCCCGTCACTGTGAAATATGAGTTTAAGTGGAGAGGCTGTCAATCACCTTTGGACAGCTATTTCGAAACGCTTCACAACGCCACAAACTCTTCCAATTTCCGTATGTTGTGACTGTCTTTTACTTAAAATTATCTTGTGTTTATGTTGTGGGAGCAGCAGCATAATTTACACCTTGCGATGTGCAGCTTTCAGACAGAACAAATGGATCGAAACGTGTCAATGTCAGTTTAGAACCTTACACAGACCTCGAAGTCGTGGTGGAGAAAACGAAATGTACGGCGGTGTACAAGCTGTCACACGTAGCTTGCACGTGTTATAGCAGAACAAACAAGTGTCAAACAACACAGGAACCCTCTCTTACTGCTGATAGTCTGTGGGATATGGCCCTCCTATAGTACAGGCGATGACACTTTAGACTGGTCTGTGTAAGCGACTTCGATCACTGAGTGGATTTAATAGGGGTCAGCGCATATGATTGATGGCAGCACGCAGACTGCATTTCTTTCTAGCTCAAACGTCCCTGATTTCAAAGACCCAGGAAAAAAAGCCTCGGGCAATACCACCTATGTTGGCCACCCCCCGCCCATGCGCCTCGACAACACCACGTATCCATGTCCCTGGCTCAAGCTGCCGGAATTATCGTCGACCTCATGTTCGTTCCACAAATGTGACACCTAACTTATTCAGCAATAAGACCGAACACCTGCAGAAACTGTATGACATATGATATTATTACCCATATCAGAGTGTATTGACACACACACGAACTTCAATGATATATTGAAAGGTGGCTACACTGAGCCACAGCGCCAGAGATCGCGCTAGAGAGCATTGTTCCGCCGCCTCCACTGGCAGTGATTATTGAGAACTCGTAGTGGGCAGTGCTTTGGGAGAACTCGTGGTAGTCAGTGCTGAGATGTCGTAGTGAGGAGTGTTTGTTGAGATGAGCTAGTAGGCAGTGCTTGTCGAGATGTGATACTGAAAAGTTCTTGTTGAGATGTGATAGTAGCGAGTCGGTGTGGAGAGATTGTAATGTCTAGAGTGCTTTTCATCAATATAAATTAAGGTAACAAACTACTTTTCTTTTCTTTCTCATTATTTCAATGTCCTGAATAATGCGTCATTACAGGTTCAGTCAACAAAGCATCTGGCTTGTGTTCTTGTATTAGAGTGTAATTCTGGTTTTCTTGAGTAATTATGGTATTTCTATTTTCTTTAATTAATTCAGTATAAATGATATTTAAAATTTCTTGTGTTGTTGAAGAAGAACCGTGCCAGATGCGTACGTTGAGTCATACTTCCACACACAGAACAGTTACACTTGTGCTTTGGTTTCGTAGGTTTTATAGTTGCTTGGGACTTAATTAATTAATTGTGTTAATGAAAATTTCCATTTCATTCTTTGTTGTTGTTCTATGCAGTCAGATTGCGTAATAATACTAGTCAGGGCCAACCGTTACGAGACTTCGTAATCGGACAAACAACTACTAAATCAAAAAATTAAAATTATTTGCATTGCATTCTTTTTTAATTAAGCCCCCATGCACGTGGCGACCGCTGCTTCGGATCGTCCCTTGGAATTCTTCTGATTGTAAAAATAGTAGACAGTAGTATTGTTGTAGTACTTTGTAGTTTAGTAATTGTAGTCTATTTTGCATGTGTAGATTTGGTAATTGTCACTCTTCTAATGGTATATTTTTTTGCAGAATTTAATTTTGTTATCTTGTATACGGGTTTGACAATTTTGTGCAGTTAGGAAGATTTCAATTGTTCGTTAATCGTGGTTGAGGGAAGCATTTCGTGTGAATGGTATTGTTGGAAATAAAGAGGCATTGTGTGTAATTTTCGTACAGTAACGAGTTTTGTATGTTTTGTAAATGATTACGCGATCAATGAAAAAGGCGAAAATGATGACTAGTGAGAATGACGAAATTGTCGACATGGCGAACTCGCCAACACAGGACAACAGTATGATGAATAATGGAGTTGAAAACAATTTAATAAGTCGGGAAGACAGTCCGGAACCATTTCAAAATTTTTCTCAATCAGAAAATTCACAGAATACGAGATTAACGATAGAAAATTCTGGAATAGCATCGAACACAGATAGCTTTACAGCTATGACGAATGAAACTGGTTTTGCGGGAAATGTTAGGGGCGAAAGGAATTTCGAACCGGCTATTATGGAGCAGTTGATGGGTGCAATATTAAATTTGGGATCACAAATAGGAACAATTAAAACAGAGATAGGAACTTTGGCAACACGGTTAGACTCACAAGGATCTGAATTAAAAACAGAAATAGGAACAATTAAAACCGAGATGGGAACTTTGGGATCTGAATTAAAAACTGATATGGGAACACTGGAAACACGGTTAGATTTACGAATAGGGACATGTTTCAAAAATATGAAAGATGAATTAAAGAAAGAAATTAGGGAAGAAGTACAACCGATTTTGAATTCTCACAATAATAGATTAATTGCAGTGGAGATTAGACAAAGGGAACAAGATAGAGAACAGGAAGAAAGAGATCGCGTGATAGTACAAAAATTTTCAGAGTTAAATTTACAACGTGTACACGATAAGGAAGAAATATTTGAGAGAATCGAGGAATCCGTACCAAATGACAGAATAAATAATCTAACACAACAATATGAACAGTTAACTACCAAATGTGTCAACACTGAAACCCGAGTCGCGACACTTACGGAAGACGTAAATAAACAGAAAGAAAAAATAGGTGACTTATCGGAAAGAGTTGAGGAGATTTCAGATAAATTGACAAATCTTAGTTTACATGGGGACAGAGAGTCGGATGATACAGCTCCATTACCATTTGCAGAAACCGAAGAGTACCAGAACATAAATAAGCATGTTGAAAATCAGGGAAAATTTAATGAACGTGTTAAAAGGGAAGTTGAGGCATTACGAAAGCAAGTCAAACAAATTGAAGGGGAAATTGTAGGAAAAGACAGCAAAAGAAATTTGGAATCACAGATAGCAGAGGGGTTTGAAGAAAATAATTTGTTTCATTTACGGGATGCAACAAGAGAGCGCCAGGCGCGCGAACTTGACAATAATCGACATTCAAACTGGGACAGACGCGGTAGGTCTTTGTCGCCACGAGGCGAAAACTTTGACTATAAACACTTTTTGACTGTTCGGAAATTTAAGATCTTCCGCAATTCTAAGAATGACATACATCCATGTGCATGGTTAGATCAATTCATGTATGCACTCCCACCAAATTGGCCACTAAGTCACAAACTGGAATTTATGTGTGGATATTTAGAAAACGAACCGGCGACGCGGATGCGCGCACTCATTAGAGATTGTAATAATCTGAATGATTTTTATCATGCATTTCTATCGGCATATTGGTCCGAAAACACACAAGACAGAGTCAAACATAGTCTGATTATGCAGCGTAATTTTAAACAGTCTGAGTTCCGCACGCCGGCAGAATACTTTGAAGACATGATTCGAAAGAATCAGTTCTTGTCCAACCCTTATAGCCCGACTGAATTAATTCGCATTTGTTTAACTAAGCTGCCACAATCCATAAGACAAATTGCTTTAGCCGGAAGATGTAAAGACGACATTGAGACTTTTAAGACTTTGTTACAAGAACTTGAGTATGACAACGGCGACGGGACTTCTTGTAACTTTTTCAATAACAGTAATTACGATAGATTTTCAGAGAAAAGGGATAGTGATCGGAACGGGCGTTATATGGGTAATTTTGAGAATGACAGACGTAACAGACAGGACAATAGATACCAGCCTTATGACAATAACAGACATTCTAACAGAAATTACACAGACAATTATAATAACGGTAATTCTTACCGGAATGATCAATCATACGGAAACAGTAATCGGTATCATCAAGACAGAAATTATCCATACAATAATAGAAATTCTCACTACAGAAATAACCAGGGTAGTAGATACAACAATAATTACAGAAGTGACAGTCGAAATTATACAAGAAGTAGTTATGCAGACAGACAGGAAAACAGAAATTTTAATAACAGACACAACCAAGAATTTGCATCTAACAGACAGGAAGGACCTAATTGGCATCCTCCGCGTGACAGAAATTCAGAGAGACAAGTGGAAATAGTAGAAATTGATCCGCGAAATGTCGGGAATAATCAAAGACGTGACGCAAACAATCGACAATGACTAGCAGCTTTACACTACGTACGCCTGGAAGATATGAGAGACATTTTGCTAGGCGAAAAGGAGAATAATGTAGACGCATTTTTACATCCTGTTATTGAAGTATGTGTGGGTAAGAATAAGTTCACTGCAGTTCTAGATTCTGGGAGCCCATTGAACGTCATTAGTGAATCAGTTTTTCGTATATGTGAAAGAACTATTGCCTGTCCTGTGTTACCTATTTCTAAAACTACAATTCGAGGAGCGATTTCTGGAAAAGGTGTGGAAGTTAAACGACAGACCAACCTAAATTTCATTTGTCAAGCATACGAATTTTCTGCTAATTTTATTATTGTTCCATTACTCAGTACACAGATTATATTAGGTATGGAGTTTCTTAACACACATAAGGCAATTTTGAACTTTAAAGAAGGAAGTGTGAATTTGACTGTTGCCGGAATGCCGAAATGTCTGAAATTTTTCGAGTGTTTAGCAAGATCTGAATCAGATACAAAATGTTTAAGGTTTCTTACTTCTGATGTTTTCGTTGAGCATTATGACGACAGTGTGTTTATTCATGACAATGACAATAGATACAGAGACGCGATGGAGGATATAATTAGTAGCGAAGAATTAATTAATGAAAAGGTTAAAAAAGCTGAAGTGCCAGATGACGTTGCAAGAGAAGAGCTGCACCATATTTTGACTTCACATGCTACAGTGTTTAGTCATCACACAGGAACTATACAAGGCTTACAATATTTATTTAAAGTAAAAGAACACACACCATTTCGCGGGAAAACGTACGCTATTCCTTTGGCTTACAGAGACAAGATTAAGAATGAACTTCAATACATGTTAGATCAGGGCATTATTGAGCCAGCAGTCAGCCCTTATACCAGCCCATTACACGTTGTCCTTAAAAAGGATGGGTCAATTCGTTTGGTTCTGGATTCCAGACAGATAAATAATATTATTATTCCTGAAACTGACCGTCCACAAAATTTAGATGAACTTCTTCAACATTTCCATGGAATTAAAGTTTTATCCACGATTGATATGCGCGCAAGTTTTTGGCAAATAGAACTCCACCCTGATTGTAGAAAATATACTGCCTTTTTAGCCTTTGGTAACTGTTACCAGTTTCGGAAATTACCGTTTGGACTTACTGTATCATCAGCAGCATTCATTCGTAGCTTAAATGAAATTTTACCTGTTTATCTTCGTGACAATATTACTTCATATGCTGACGATATTCTTATTGCTAAACGTTCTTGGAGTGAGCATAACAAAATTTTGGATTCATTATTACGTATTTTTGCACGAGTCGGCATGACAGTGAACTTGGAAAAATCTGAATTTGGTCGTTCTCAGGTGAAATTTCTCGGTCACATTATTTCTACAGAAGGTATTCTTCCTGATCCAGAGAAACTAGACGCTATTCGTAATTATGCTGTTCCTACCACAAAACGTGACGTTCGTAGTTTCCTTGGTGTCTGTAATTTTCTTAGACGCTTTGTTAGATTGGACAATTTGGCCACACCTCGTTTATGTGAACTATCTGGAAAAAATTCTAATTGGTGTTGGGATGAGGAAGCTCAGTCAGAATTTGAACAACTTCGTGATGCTTTAGTTGCTGCTCCACTTCTTTCACATCCGGATTTATCTAAAGATTTTTGTTTGGCGACGGACTCATCATACAAAGGCCTAGGTGCACATTTATTTCAAGAGATAGAAGAAAACGGCGTTGTAGTACAGAAGACTATTGCATTTGGAAGTCGTGTTCTCTCTAAATCCGAAAAGAATTATTCGATTACGGAACTTGAAGCTTTGGCTGTTGTTTGGGCTTTCACAAAATTTCGCACATTTTTGTTTGGTAGACATACTAAGGTTTACACTGATCATCGAGCTTTGGAATTTCTTATGTCGACAAAATTAACTCATGGCAGATTGTCACGATGGGCGCTGTATCTACAGGAATTTGATTTTAGTATTGTTTACATACAGGGATCTTCAAATATTGTTGCTGATGCTTTATCACGTGCACCTATGGGTTTGAAACAAAGTGCTGAAGAGGACTGCAAAGAAAACCATTATTGTTTGATGTACATTCAAGGTGTTGCGTTTGAGAACTTTATTTCATCTTCGCTCCAGGACATCGCTAAGGAGCAAAATAAGGATCCAATCTGGAAGGACATTAAGGAGAAGTGGAGGAGAAAGGAAAGCGTAGCGATCAGACAGTATTATTTAGTTCGCAATGATATTCTTTTCAAACGAAAATCGGTCGACAACTCTGTTTGGTTAGTTTGTATTCCTGATGAGTGGGTCAATAAATTGATTTGGTACACACATTTTAGTTATGCGCACTTTGGTCCCAGAAAATGCTTTCATAAATTACGAGAAAATTGCTACTTCAGTAATATGGAAAAACGTATTCGATCTGTTCTTGCCAAATGCAAATTATGTCAAAAGGCTAAGCCGCCAACAATTTCTCACAGAGCACCGTTGTTTCCTATCATTCCAGCGAAATTAAAGGAGATGGCTGCAGTTGATTTGTTCGGTCCAGTGGTTCGATCTACTAATGGTTTTGCGTACATTTTTGTAGCAGTGGAATTGACATCAAAATATGTGTGTTTTACACCGTTACGCAAAGCAACAGCTCGTTCAGTATCTAATGCTTTCATCAAACATTTTCTTAAAGAAGTGGGTCATGTTGATAAGGTTATATCAGATAATGGATCACAGTTTCGCTCTAAAATTTGGCTTCGTACTCTACGGCGTCGTAAAATTAAACCAATCTTCATTTCACTTTTTCACCCTCAATCTAACGCTTCAGAAAGATGGATGAAGGAAATCAATAAATTGTGCCGTCTTTATTGTCATCAGAATCACAGAACTTGGGATCAGTATCTTCATATTTTTCAAAACATTCTGAATGAACTTCCTAATGACTCAACTTCTTTACCGCCTATATTGATATTAAAAAATAAAGTACCAACAAATCGCATTTCTGAAATCATTCCTTTTCCGCCTTCACGGAAACTGCGGCATTCTGAAGTTGTCAACCTGGCTCTACGAAATATTGCATCTGCGGCTGCTCGAAGAGAGAAATCAGCTAAACGTCCTGGTCGTTTAAAAACTTTTTCAGTTGGTCAAAAGGTATTAATTAAGTCTCACCGTTTGTCTCACAAAGGAAAAGGCTTGTGTCGCAAATTTTTTCTGCTTTACAACGGTCCATATAGAGTTCGCAAAATCATTCATGATAACACTGTTGAAGTAGAAACTCTTAAATCACGACGCTCTAAAGGAATACATCATATATCGAACGTAAAAATTTTTGTGGAGTGACATACCTTAGAGAAACTAACAGCTACATGTAAACATGCGGAGAGTACAAGGATACCGCGCTGTGTTTTGGCGGTGGCACATACTCAAGCAACAGTCAGTCTGCGCGCCGCACAAGGCAGTCGTTGACCGCAAACAATCACCTTCTACGTCACGCGCCTACAGCTGATCGAGCGCTCAGTGCGAATGCACTGACAGCCGTAAACAAATACACAGTCTAATTTCTCCGATTAAATTCAGTATAAAGCTATAGTGACTTGATAAATTATGTTATTAACGTTCAGTATTTTTCAGGATACGGTTGTGTAAAATATTTAAGACCTTCAGGTAAATTCTGTGCGTGTCCGACGTTAAGACGACTTGCTATGGAGAAAATTTCAGGAAGAATGTAATTTCGAAGATAAAAGTAATAAACTAAAAAGGGTAACTATTAACTGAGTTTATTTTTCAGGTAACATATTTCCACTTAGGTACGTACTTTGTAATATTTCTACAGGAATTTTGGTAATCTGAAATCGGATGCTAATAGTAGAATAAAAGCGGGTTACAAGCCGTGAGCTGTCTGGGGAAGTTAATCTTGCATTACTAAGCAACTGTTTCACGACTGGGCATCTGGTCTAGGTTTACCACATTACCAATCAGACTAACATTGATTATAATCTTTTACAGTCATACAACAACCGGTAATATATCTATATATAAAAAAGGAGAATTTAAATAAAAAGAAAGAAATCAGTTTATATTTGGAAATTTATTTCTAAGATTGATCATCGAAATTTCAGCATATTATACGTGAGTTATAACTGAGCTGGTGCCTTATTTACGATTGTGAAAATGTGAGATTGGACTCTTATGGAACACATAAAATATGGAGCCAAGATTTGGAAACTGGATACAACACTGCATTCATAAAACAACACACAAAGAACATTGAAACACATGCAAGAGAAAGTTAACCACAACCAACAGATTCAAATTTTCAGTCAAAGAAATTACATTCGAAGCACAATCCTGTCCGTCATGTAATTACCACACACTGGTATACTAAATTCATATTAACTCTTTGTGAAATCTTCCCAAGAAGAATAGCTGAGGGCTACTTTGATGATTACACCACATGCTTCACGTGATCAACTTGGTTTACACAAAGCGTATAACTCCACAATAATTCTGATAATAAAAATAAATTAGATCGAAAAGCAAATTACAAAAGAAAAACCTTGAACTGGTTACTAACGTCTTACTGTTAACCTGACGGGTCAAACAGTTATATAAGCACGTGGTACTGGTCTCGCAAAGTACACCCCACGTGGGTTGAACATAAAGAAATGTTGCTATATTCAAAATATTGTCAAGACGAGACGTTATAATCACACAAGCATTTCCATTTAAGATTGATCTTACTTAGAGTTACTGATCAACACGTGGTTGCACTTTACTCACAAAGTAGTAACAAAGCAACTCCCGGAAAATAATATGAACCTCACACGAGAATTACACTACGCTGCAATTTAAGATAACCTTAGATGTTTTAGAGCTAAACCCGAAATAAAGGTGATTAAATTCTCAGTTAGGCTGAACTTAACAAATCCATTGTCCTACGGACTTAGCAGAGACGCGCTTAGCCGGAGATCTTACCATTTCAGACGTTCGCCACCGCCAGACTGCAACTGCCTACTGCTGGACTGCAACTGCCTACCACTCGGCTGCAACTGCCTACCGCCAGCGTGCTTCCCGAGAGTGGCTCACAAAGACAAGCGGAAGGGGCCAGAGGGGCAGCTTCCTATACCAACATGACAAGGGACGGACCGGACCATACTAAGAATAGAAACCTCTTTGCTTTTAGGAACCGTAGCTACCTGTTCCGACGTTGGTCCTACTGTTCTCTAGCAGACAGCCTTGTCTACTACCCTCAAGCATGCAACTACAAACACATTTGATCATTCATCCTCTCACACAGAAGGGAAGGGGGATGACAGTATCTTATCATATACTGTATATCACAGAAAGCGGATGTAGGTTCCGTATGAGACTGTGTGACATGAATTACATATAAGAATTACATATAAACTGTGCTTTAAAGTGTAGTAGTGTGACAGATCGTTCTTGTTTACGTGTAAAAGTAACACGTTCCACTACTCAGTCTCCTCCCAGATAGTCAGAAACGCCACAGTAAATTTAGGAGAGGAATTTACTCCATAAATGACATCAGATTTAAGAAATTAAACATGAAAGGAATCCAACAGAGACCTTTCAACTTTAGACGTAATTTGCTGCTTGCGATTATGTGACTCATACTTTGTGCTAAATTTCATGTTCTATGAATTTACTTGTGAAGCGACGTGCTTGTGTACATTTACTGATTTTGACAA
The DNA here is from genome assembly GCF_023898315.1 of Schistocerca nitens. Lineage (NCBI taxonomy): Eukaryota > Metazoa > Arthropoda > Insecta > Orthoptera > Acrididae > Schistocerca > Schistocerca nitens. The sequence goes on along the minus strand of NC_064620.1, from coordinate 241,942,012 downwards.
TTATTGATTAATGAACAGTGTTGTTACTTATGTATATTATGCATCGCTTGGCTGCTATGCTTTTTCACTGATGTCATATTTTTTTATTATGTGCCTGCTGTGCTTATTTATTTAAATTGTAATTGTCCACTGATTAATTGTGCTGACTGTGGTTATGTATGTAGGTTACACTTTGTGATTTATCTGCTTGCGCCTTCATGTTTACTTATTAAGATTACGTATGAACATTTATTTGCTTATGCTGATATGATGATAATGACCTGTTTATTATGTAAGATATATGTTTGCTGCTGTGCGTATGGATTGCATATTTACAAATTTCTGTTTGTTGTCACAACTACTCTTCAATTTAGAATATAGCAATGCTGATATACTGTGTACGTACATAGAGTTTAGGTTACACTGTGGTATTAATTATAGATTGTTCGCTTGGCAGAGCCTCGTTGTAGGAATTGTGCTGTATCCATTTGTTGACATTCTGTTCTCTACTGGTATATTTACTCGCTATTGCATGTTTTGCTTACGCTCAGTGCCTGATATTTTTAAGATAAGAAAATGAACTGCAGTAATTCGACGAACGACATTAGTACAAGAAACTTTATAGAAGTCACATGAGCTGGAGGTTTTATGGAAGCTGTATAAATTTATGTTACTAGGAAGGAAGCTAACGACATGACACACCAACATTAGGTTTAGACCATTGACAGTTATTACACTGCATTCTTCGTGAGCAATTGAAATAGGAAGTGACACTTGACACAAAAAATACTCCACATGTTTGCTTCTGCCATGATTCTTGAAGTGGTGTACACACTGTGAAATATTGTGATCATTCACACTCCGTAATCGTACTTAATTACTGAGAGTTATTCAAACTAAAGTCTGTTAGAGGTCATGTATGCATTTCTTTTATTTAACGATGGACAAGGAACCAAAATGTATCTTATAATTTATAATGAGTAGAAGATTTGGGTCAGATGGATTATACAGAGGTTGTGTGTGGACACTGTGTCTTCGGATTGTATGGGATGCTGAATTGAAGTTGCACTAGGATTTTGTCTGTACTTGTTCGAGGAGACTGACTAGAGGAAAGAGTTGTTATGGAAGTGAAATGATATTGGTGCTGAGGTTTATATGTATCGACGTATTATTGAGGTATTGAGATTATGTGAAGTTGATGATTATTGGAGTTTCGTGGACAAGAGGTAAGGTAAATGAGGTATTATTGAAGTATTGAGATTATGTAATGCTGATGATTATTGGAGTTTGGTGGATAAGAGGTGAAGTAAGTGAGGAGCATATTTTTTTTGTTGGTCTATATGGAACAAGGAGGATGAAGATGGCAGACTAGAACACTCAAGTACAAAGAAGATTGTCTACACACACTTTGTTAAATCAATAAGCAGTATATACTTTTTTTTTTGGAGAGAGGAAGCATTTGCATATCTTGGCTCACTGACAGTTGTTCAGCAACCGTACATTTTGATCTGGCTTGGCAAACATTGGTCTTGACATGATGACTATGACGTTGACTAACTATTATTGACTGTTATACATTGCTGCCACTACTACTTGATACACATGATGAACATAAAATTTTGACAGAATTGCATTTACACAGTTAACACTATTCAACTACACAGTAGCACTAAATGTGGATGAAAGATGAGTGAGTGTGTTTTGTGTGTTTTCCTTTTATAATCCCAGAGAAGTGATCCCAACCTATCTCCTAAATATTATTTTACTTGTTGTTGTGGCTTGCACTGACACCCATAAAAATTATAGGTTTACTGATATTTGTGTATTTGTAATATTTAATATGACAATTATCTGATATCATTTGTGTGTTTATTATGATTTGTATGTTTTGTGTAAAAGCATTGTATGTGTATTCAAACTATTGTTCATGCCTGAACTGTCTGATTAGTGATGGTGCTGCACTTTTCAACATGATGTGTGACATTTAGTCATGTTTAATTTCTGCTGATGAACAGTGTGATTAGTGAAAGTGAATATTATGGACTGCTGTCTGCACCTGCTCAACATTGCTGGGTGCCACTGATGGACTGCTTCTACTGAAATGATGTCACTTGTTGATGTCTGCACCTGCTCAACATTGCTGGTGCCACTAATGGAACTGCTTATACTGAAATGGTGTTACTTGTTGATGTCTGCACCTGCTCAACATTGCTGGGTGCCACTGGTGGACTGCTTCTACTGAAAAGATGTCACCTGTTGGTGTCTGCACCTGCTCAATATTGCTGGGTGCCACTGATGGACTGCTTCTACCGAAATGATGTCACTTGTTGGTGTCGGCACCTGCTCAACATTGCTGGGTGCCACTGATGGACTGCTTCTACCGAAATGATGTCACTTGTTGGTGTCGGCACCTGCTCAACATTGCTGGGTGCCACTGATGGACTGCTTCTACTGAAAAGATGTCACCTGTTGCTGTGTGCACCTGCTCAACATTGCTGGTGCCACTAATGGAACTGCTTATACTGAAATGGTGTTACTTGTTGGTGTCTGCACCTACTCAACATTACTGGGTGCCACTGATGGACTGTTTCTACTGAAAAAATGTCACTTGTTGGTATTTGCACCTGTTGACCATTGCTGGGTGCTACTGCTGGAACTGTCAACCACTTGTTTCTTGGGCTATGGAAAGCGTTTATGTGAATATTTGTATAAACTGATTTTTTGTGTATTACTGTTTGTGAAAAGTAATGAGACTCTTACCTGCACATATTCGTCATTGCTGACGCTATTGATTGAACTGTTTAACCACATAATACTTGTGTAAACTGTTATGTAAAGTCACATGTATGAAAGAATTTGTATTGCTTACTGTATTTTATATATTAGGTTATTGAAAGGTCAGTGCAAAGCCAAAATTTTATCTAGTTATATGATATTTACGTATTAATATTATCTTTTATTTTTGTCTGTATTTTTTTGACGAATTTGGTGGTATTTTCACCACCAATGCTGGCAAAAATACCATCAAATTCTAGACGTGGAGGAAGGGCATATGAAAGGTGGCTACACTGAGCCACAGCGCCAGAGATCGCGCTAGAGAGCATTGTTCCGCCGCCTCCACTGGCAGTGATTATTGAGAACTCGTAGTGGGCAGTGCTTTGGGAGAACTCGTGGTAGTCAGTGCTGAGATGTCGTCGTGAGGAGTGTTTGTTGAGATGAGCTAGTAGGCAGTGCTTGCTGAGATGTGATACTGAAAAGTTCTTGTTGAGATGTGATAGTAGCGAGTCGGTGTGGAGAGATTGTAATGTCTAGAGTGCTTTTCATCAATATAAATTAAGGTAACAAACTACTTTTCTTTTCTTTCTCATTATTTCAATGTCCTGAATAATGCGTCATTACAGGTTCAGTCAACAAAGCATCTGGCTTGTGTTCTTGTATTAGAGTGTAATTCTGGTTTTCTTGAGTAATTATGGTATTTCTATTTTCTTTAATTAATTCAGTATAAATGATATTTAAAATTTCTTGTGTTGTTGAAGAAGAACCGTGCCAGATGCGTACGTTGAGTCATACTTCCACACACAGAACAGTTACACTTGTGCTTTGGTTTCGTAGGTTTTATAGTTGCTTGGGACTTAATTAATTAATTGTGTTAATGAAAATTTCCATTTCATTCTTTGTTGTTGTTCTATGCAGTCAGATTGCGTAATAATACTAGTCAGGGCCAACCGTTACGAGACTTCGTAATCGGACAAACAACTACTAAATCAAAAAATTAAAATTATTTGCATTGCATTCTTTTTTAATTAAGCCCCCATGCAATATCTAAACCTAATAAAAAAAAAGCAATTAGAAAAATTAGACTTATTTCCACACAACAAGCACCAAACTAATCCAACCCATCAAAAATGCTGAACACAAAAAAACTCACTAAAAAACACTTCCACAACCTACATTACCACACCAACTACCAAAAACTCAAAACCACATTAGCACGATGACAAGCAAAACTCAAATGAACCTAATACCAGATATTAAATTCAACATGTCAGCATCCACCACCAGAGGACACCATCACATACAACAACACGACATCTACAAACACATGCCACAACCTTATTACATCATGGGTGGAATAGAACCCTTCCATTGACCCCAATAATTAATAAAATGCACCACCTTGTAGAGCATCTCAAAGAATTTATTTATTTATCATCAATACATCTCTAGATGTGAACCATTTGTTGCACAAAGAATATTGAGTCTATATTCCATTTCTTGTCAAGTTCTTTGTAACATTTCCTCTGTTATTGTTGCAATCGCATTAGTGATACGATGTCGCAACGAAGGAATATCGTCCACTTTGGTCGCATACACGCGGTCCTTTACGAATCCCTACATGAAGAAATCAAGCGGCGTAATGTCGAGTGAAAGTGGTGGCCAGGCAATGGGTCCTCCGCGTCCGATCCAATGAAGGGAAATTATCTGTCCAGGAACTTGCGAACAGCCGTTGACCAATGCGGCGCAGCTCCATCTTGTTGAAAAATAGTGTTGGGTTGCAAGTCTTGTATCTGAGGGTTCACAAACTGCTCCAACATGTCCAGATACACTGACCCATTCACTGTTTGTTCCTCGAAGAAGAACGGTCCAACAATCCTGTCGTGCATTAGCCCGCACCAGACGTTTAGTTTAGGGCTATCACGAACATGTTCAATGACCACATGCGGATTTTGCAAACCCCAAATCCGAACATTATGCCTATTAACCCTTCCTGATAGATGGAAGGTTGTCTCATCTGAAAATAAACATCTTTCCATGAAGCTGGTATCCATATCAATATACTGAGGCATATACGCAACAAATTGTTGTCCGCGTGGTTTGTCGTTAGGCGTCAGATGTTTCAGAATTTGCACTTTGTAAGCACGCATACGAAGACGCTGGTGAACTACACGATGCAATTTTGATCGAGGTACATAAAGTTGCCTAGACCCTTGACGAATTGACTTACCTGGGCTTCTGAGAAACGTTTGTCTGATGTCCTTCACTGTCACTTCTGAAACTCCGTAACGTGACCCGCAAGAATGTTTCAGAACACTTCCAGTTGGCAGAAACTTCCTGTACCATTCCTTAATTGTTTTCACATCGGATGGATCACATTCATACAGACGACGAGAATTTCTTTGAACGGCAATCGGCGAGTTTGTCTGTGCAAACTACACTATTGCTTGCGCGCGCTGCTGTGGAGTCGACATTTTCACTTCATGCGACCATGCTGCACGTTGGCGACGATACTTGGCACTTCTGACGCGGGAATATAAATCCTTTGAGACGGACTATAATGTGGTGCATTTTTCATTGTCGTATCTACTGTGGCTTTTCTCTCCTGCTTCCTTGAAATCAGGGAGGTTTGAATGGGACACCCTGTGCATCTCGGAATACAGGGCCGTGGTAAAATCTATTCTGGATGATGTTAGCGGAGTTTTTGTAGTTCGTAGTTTTTTATTCTGTGTTGGGTGGTACAATATAACTTTGATAGGGAGAATGTTTGGGTGAGAAACGAAAGTGCACCCTGAGGGACGCAGATCTCCTTCGCACTGCAGTACCTGTATGTAGTTTGGAGACGCACAGTAATGCAGTAACGAAATCCTCGTCGTTCTTCCAAATCCCATACTGTCTTTTTGTACTACTGCCTCTCGTTGCAGAAGAAAGCTTAGTTTAGCGTTGGCCTTATACATCGTACACTGTTGGTGAAGCTACAATATGTTCCCATTTCTACCAAATGGTCCAAATACGGTCTTGTCGCATTAACTGAGCTTACCCTGTTTCTACATGGGTTGCAGAAAAGGTGGTAGATATAGCGCTCTCCAACTTCTGCTCGGTTCCGGCTTAAATTGGAGCGATCACATGCACAAAGCTGCAGGGAGAGTGGGGCATAGATTTAGGAACAGTTACAAGATGGATAGGGGCTGCCTGAAAAGAGTACCATGTTGGATTTTTATATTGTAGCAGATAGGTTCGAAAAAGGTGACTCTTTTCGAGATATGAATGTGCCGTGAATGTGATCCACTAATGGCTGCAATCATTAAGACATCTCCCTCGGATCCAACGCAGTATGTGGTTGAATAGGAAGACTTGATTCCAAATGGCAGACAGCATTCATACCAAAAAGCGTAACACTATAGATCTGAAAAGATAGTGTGTTGATCATGGAATTTTATGCATTTATCACGACCACAATCTAGCGTTGCATTTTTTAAGTGATTCGTCGAATAACACACCATCTATTGTATGTCATCATTCTCAGTCTCCCATCAACTTCCGTGGCGTATAACCCAGTGGATATATCGCAGAACCTGTCGCATGGCATCGAGACAGAATGCGTTACAGATACTGCAGAAATATCTAGCGGTGGCATGAGGGAGTTGCAAATAGGGGATTCACACCACGTTCCGTAGCCGAATCACTTTCTATATTCCGCCATTTTATTACAAGCTTACACTGCCGGCGACGTGCACTCCGTACTTTCGGTCTGTTAATACAGGGTGTCCCATTTATCTTGACCACACTAAATCACTGTCTGTCCAGATGCAAATGCCGGCCGGAGTGGCCGTGCGGTTCTAGGCGCTACAGTCTGGAACCGAGCGACCGCTACGGTCGCAGGTTCGAATCCTGCCTCGGGCATGGATGTGTGTGATGTCCTTAGGTTAGTTAGGTTTACGTAGTTCTAAGTTCTAGGGGACTGATGACCTCAGAAGTTAAGTCGCATAGTGCTCAGAGCCATTTGAGCCAGATGCGGAAGGGGAGGGGGCGGGGGCGGCATCAATCAGCATGATTGCCTTCGTTGTAGCTTTGGTTTTTACAAAGATATGAACAGCGGTATGACTTTTTTAAATGGCGCCCTGTATTTTTTATTCTGTAATTCATTTCCTACAACATTATTAATTACATAACACAACATTGACTTTGAGCCTGAGATCACAAACTCATCCACTTGCTGGAGTTGTCAGAAAACAAATGAAAACCAAGTAAAAACATAACTCAAAATTGACTTTGACTCTCCGGTACCATTGGCCAGGAGTAGAACATTCAAAGGTTCTCAAAGTGGTGACCCTGGACACCGATACACTGGTGCACTCGTTGAATGAAAGAATTATTTACTGCTTCCATTGTTGCCTGCTGAAGAGAATTACAAGCAAGCACGATACATTCCTGCATATCCTATGAAGTTGTTGGAATATCCCGATAGACAATGTCTTTAATGCATCCCCAAAGACAGTCCAGAGCGTTTAAATCAGGAGACGTAGCAGGCCAAGTAAATGACCCTCCTCGACCAATCCATCTGGCAGGATACTTTCGGTTCAGAACACGACGTGCGCGCAAGGCATTATGTGCTGGATATCCATCGTGTTGATACCAAATAAGCATTCTGGTTCTTAGCGGCACTTCATCCAGAAGAGGAGGAAGAATTCGTCTGGGGAAGTTTGCATACGCTGTGCCGTTTAGACTATCATAAGGGCCAATAATTGTAGTACCAAGCATCCCACACCAGACGTTAACTCTCCATTGACGCTGATGTTCCACCTGTCTAAGGCATCGTGGGTTGTCGCTGGACCAATAATGCATGTTCCTTGCATTTACGTGTCCTTTGTTTGAGAAGGGACATTCATCGGTAAATAGAATATTAGAGAAGAATTTCAGGTTGGCGAGGATTTGGTGCTCTGGCCACTGACAGAACTGTACACGATTCTGGAAATCATTCCCATGCAGTTCTTGATGTAGGTCTACATGGTAAGGATGGAACCGGTGACGTGTAGGAATACGATGTACACTGGCCTTAGGAATGCCAATCTCGTGTTGAAGCTGTCGTGTGCTCGCATATGGATTCATAGCAACGGAAGCGAGAACAGTAACTTCGGCAGCTTCGTCTGTGTGAGTACCACGGCGATCCCCGTTTCCTGAAGCGTCGCAACAAGACGAGGAAACATCCGTCGGGAAGGTGGGCTCTTGTCAGGATATCGCTCTCTGTACAGTTCCGCTACCTGCGTAGCATTTCGCCTACCTTCAACAACAACGACAACAACAATAACAATAATAAAAGAAACGTTATGTCGATGCAATTTGTAGGAAGGACAGCATTTTCTGTATGCCTACTCTACACAACAGTATTTAGAAGGACTAAACTGTTGTACTAAATGTACCCGTACAGAAGAAAACAGTATTGTAATTACTGTTCTGCTAACTTACATTCCCCTTAGATGAGTAGCATTTCTACCTTCTCTTCGATGGTGTACATTCTACTCTCACAACACTTCAACTGACGATGGTTGACGGAATGACGGGTGAGCATTCTACTTCTGTTTACATTTGTCCTCTGTCAACGTCAACACGTGGATGTGTTCCATTAACCCGAGTACCTGCACTAAGCGTTGGGAGAGTCAACGTCAGTGTTGTGTTATGTAATTAACAACGTTGTGTTTCAGTGAATGGTACACTGTGTTACATTTCTGAATAGGTCTTTAGGAGAGGAAATGAATTACCGAATAAAAAATACAGGGTGCCATTTAAAAAAGTCATGCCGCTGTTCATATCATTGTAAAAAAAATTACAACGAAGGCAATCATGCTAATTGATGTCCCCCTGACGACTAAAGAACATTTGCGTGGAACATTTTGTAATTTGCATCTGGACAAACCGTTATTTAGGGTGGTCAAGATAAATGTATACACAACAGCGACCATCATCTATATTCAACGTTACGATATTTGTGTGGAAGACCACTTCATTCAGAAGCCTACCACACCTCGATGTATAAAGCTTGTATAGTTTTTAACATGGGTATCGTTAGTGGTACTTGTGTGGACCGGTAGAACCAAGACCACTTGTGACAGTAATGTAGCCGTCGGAATCATGTTTTCTTAATAGCTGGACGCTTATAAGACAATTACACGTCTCTTCCTAAGGCACACTGGTACCAATGGCAAGAAAAATAAATGAGGCATGTCCATCCATGTTGGATGGAGTGTTTGGTGTCACCAGCATTCAGTTATTGGCAAAGTATTAACTTAGGAGGGGATATGTGATAGATTCACTGTGATCACAGACTTATACAGTGTGTGTGTGTGTGTGTGTGTGTGTGTGTGTGTGTGTATGTGTGTGTGTGTGTGTGTGTGTGTATGTGTGTGTGTGTGTGTGTGTGTGTTCTGACAGGTGCAAAGAAAATGACTGTGTCCTGTCGTAAGGAAGGTATGGATTTGAGGGTAGAAACTGTGATTGCTTTAAGGGTGAAGAAAGATTTTTTTTTTTTACGTCGAAAATTATGTCCAGCCATAAGGAGGATGTAGGTATTTTATTTCCAGAGCCACAGTCGTCCGGAGGGGGTATTTTCGATACTTCGCTCATCGTCCAATGTCGTCAGATTGAGACTGCAATCGTGATACTTAATTGTAAGTAGAGTGATAAAATATATGTGGCTGGTTTCCTAGCACTGTTCTATCTGCGGTGCGGGAGCGCGCGTTGCGGCGGTTTCCTGTGGCCGAAACGACTGACTAACGGCGGGACGTCCGACGTGGACGGGCTGGAGTACAAGAACGCAGCTGACCTAACACTGTCGCCCTCTAGGCGGGTGAATAGCGAACTAATACTCAGTATGTGTTGGGGAGCGTTCGTGATCAATTGTGTTCTCTGTGAAAATTTGAGAAGATTCAATATGGGCGTGTGTTTACGGTAGACAGTTATTCCCTCGCATGTGAATTGGCCTATTGACTGCTTCTACACATTTCCCGACTTTATTTGATTGAGAGAACATCGATTGTCGTGTCTGTTGTGTGCATCTAGATGGTAAAGACAGATGGAAGAGATGTTTGCTGGTTTTCTAGACACGGGAAACACCATAGTTGACTTTGTGAAGTAGAAGGGTGATTTGGAATCCGTTATACCATTGACATCGAACATTCCTTAAAAAATTACAGTGGAACTACCAGTTTCCTCTATTTCTGCAGTTTTCACCTAAAGATCTCCACAGTGGTTTGCAGCATGTTTTACACTGTTGCAGTGAGTATGGACCCAACTTAAGGGGGCTTGAATTAGCTTACTCGGTTAGTCTTGCCATCTAGGAATGAACATTCTGCCCTGTCTGTTTGTTTAGACCGATCTGTGTAAATCTGTCTTGAGGATGGCCACGCTGTTCGGCTGTCGGCTAAAATTTTCTCATTCAGAATACCTCAGGTGATTGGAAAGTACCTCTTTATTACAATGTTAGCTTAGGGAGCGCCGAAACAGCTTAAATTCAGGGATGCGGCGAAGTATCTATGGAACGCCGAAGCAGCGAAATAAAATTCTGCTATGGGCGGTAATTCCTTCTTAATCCAATACCAATCTGCATAGCACTTTGTAGTGAGATCTGTAACCTTTGTTAATAGACAGTCATTTAAGAAGAAAAAACGTTTAAAGAGAAATTTGACGGTGACGTGTTTCCTACGTAGTTCTGATGGCATTTCATTTTTCCACCAGCAAAGTGGTAATTTGAGTTGATTTGAATGCTCTAGTAGCTTTATATTGGCACTTACCTAATTTCTGTATTTTGCGTTGCTGAGCCGTAACTGATGCATTCGTAGTCCATGTAAGGTCTTATTACAGCGCGATGTGTGTTAATGGAGTGTCTGCTCCCCAACAAATGCTTGTCACAGCGCGAAGAATGTTTACGGAACCTTCACATTTTTCAATTACACGATTAATATGATGTGACCATGTTATATTATGACGGATGGAAAGCGCTAAGTACTTGACCACTCTTTTGACCGGTAATATAAAGGATCCTAATCTTACTTTTCGTATTTCGTTAAGCCACTGTCTCGTATATATGCACACAGCTGATCGATGAAGCGGTATGTGGAAGCATTCATTGAACGCTATCATAGCGTTAGCCATTTACTTCTAACACTCAGATGTTACTTATGCTTATGGTTTCCCAATTATTTAGTTTGACTTAAGCATATCGTTGATTGTATCTGATCGGTCTTTCTGGTGCAAAAAGTGGACCAGGTCTATTAAAGTTAGTTTCGAAAGGAAGAACTGTGAAGGAAAACCACTTGCATTAATTAACCATACGATTTAAATTATTTTCAGTGCTGAGGTATGTTTATTAAGTATTTAAGTTGTCTATTTCTCTACATTACGTGCGCTACCTCGTTATACTTACAGCTTAAAAGCATGAAATTTAACTTTGTTTGGGAATTGATTCAATTCCCATCTCAATCTTTTAGATAAGTATTTGACATAATATTCATTATTAATATTAGTTTCCTATAATAAAATATGGGTTGTTAAGAAAAAGTACTCCATATTTTGAAATGTGGTAATACGAGCCAAAGTAAGACAAAAATGTCCAGTAAACATGGGCTTTTAGAGTATGCATTTTAGAGGTGATGTTTACTATATTTTTTGTTATTTTGACCCATATGACCACCTGTCAAAATACATAATACTTTTTTTCGCCTTGTATACGAAATACGTTTTTACCACAGTTACATACATATTCCTTATACCCTCTGTTTTTAAAGAAGTAGTGCTTACACAGTCTGTAATGTCAATCATCTTGTCACAGCTTCGTATTTCTCAACATTCTAGTTATAAAATATGTCTCAGTCGTCTTCATTTTGCAAGTTACGTTGCTGGACTGTCTGATCAACTGGAATGGAATGGTTTTTTAATCACGGGTGGTGTGTTGGTGGTACGCACAGCAGCAATGATTTCATACCCTTTCCTTGTACCTACTCACTGGTCTTCCGGAGTTCAAAAATGGTTCAAATGGCTCTGAGCACTATGGGACTTAACTACTGAGGTCATCAGTCCCCTAGAACTTAGAACTACTTAAACCTAACTAACCTAAGGACATCACACACATCCATGCCCGAGGCAGGATTCGAACCTGCGACCGTAGCGGTCACGCGGTTCCAAACTGACGCGCTTAGAACCGCACGGCCACACCGGCCGGCTCTTCCGGAGTCATCAGGTAAAAGACTGCAGAGGTCGTCATTGTCCTTTTTTCCAGATTAATATCTCGAAAGGAAGTACAAAATTCGTTGAACATTTCTTTGAATTGAATCTCAAATCCTATTTCTGTTCATCTAATTGACAGTGCGTCCATTCTCCTGCCAGTTAAGAAATTTTCCCAAGCTTTAGCCGTATGCTTTAATTACTGAACATTAAAAAGACTGCGAATTTAAGCTTATTCCTCCTTGCAGCTTTTATCTCTTTGGTCCAGTCCCATGGCACGTAAACACATTGTTTCTTTTTACTTACTTTTCGAATGTACCAGTGTCAGCATCGCTAAGCAATAATGAATGCCCTCACCGGAGGAACTTCAAATCCATATTTAGTACTTTCAGTTCAGGAGCTTGAGATGGTTTTAACAGAGACAGAGCTAATCTGATGCTTTGGTTTTGTCCAGCGCACGAGTCTGAAAATAAAGCTACGTGTTTGAAGTTTCGAGCATTTTCTTTTAAAAACTTGCTGATACAAGATGCTGATGACATCCACTTCATCAAAGCATTGAAACTGAAATCAAAGTTTCGCTGTTTACTTACAAAACATTTAAATGAAAAAATACACCAAGAGAACTATTGTGACCTGGTTTCACTATAACTGAAAGTAGTTGATTGCACTTATGAGGGGAAGAGATCAGTTCCCATTTGGTGGATGAAAATTTAAAAGCTGCTTCAACAGGACTCTGTAAACGAATATTCTTTTACAATAAAACTGTACGATTTTACACTATACTTGCAATAAATGTGGACATCGTCACTTTAACTCTTAAACCTCCAGTTATTTCTGTTTGGAGAGATGATTATTTTGTCCCCAATACTAATGTTGTATGTCTCAACAGCTCCTGTAGATGCGTAAATCACACCCAAGTTTAAGTATAGTGTTGGTTTGATTTTTGTTTATTTTGTGATGAGAGATCAACTCGAGTATCTCTCCAAGTGTATCGCCAAGTTGAGTTGACGTTGTTTACTTAGATGTGACTGTCACACTCACTTCGTAACGTCAAGAACCGTTACATGAATGTCATGGTACAAAGATACGTGACACATTGACCTACTCACTGTTTTATCGCTCCACCAGTGCATAGAGTAGCAGTCTGTAAGGAATGAGGATTCAGATGTGCGAACAGATTCTTCGTGGCCAGCATGTATCGACTACGAAAGTCAGGTGACTATGATACGACGTAAGGTTTGACCGTAAGGGCACTGCACATTTCAAATGTCCATTATAGACAGATCTTGTTCAAAAGTATCGTGGATTCATATGCATCTTAACAACTTCGATTTCATAAGTTTAAAGCTCTCAAGACATAAACGCGAGGGCGTTTCACTTGTTTGTGGTACATGTAACAACTCGTATGTCGCTGGTTCTTGTTTTCGCTGTAAGTAAAGAAGGGATATCCATCACTGTTTTTGGTCTTGAACTGAACGTCATCACTTTGTCGAGTTTCTGTTTTAATAAATTACGTTGTTGGTGTATTGCAAAAGGACTTCCTAGTCCTCCAAAGTGAAAATATACATAAAATCTTTGCTTTTGGAACTATGACATATAGCAAATTAGCGATTTATCATACTATAAAATATTTTTAAGGACCCATTTCTTCTGTTTTTACTTCCTGTTACAATCTAATTAATGTCTCTTCATTCTTAGGGAAACTAAAATATGTCACAAATAATCATTCACCAAGTCGTAGGAACTTTGGCGACTTTAAGATAAGCACAATAATTTGAAAAACCGAACCACACTATTAAAGCTCGCTATAAATATATGGAAATAAAGGATGCTATGCCTGCATTGAGATGCGTCTTGACATTAATCAAAACATAAAGCATCTCTTAGTATTTATACATCATATAGATTACAGTCTGTATGTAAAGGGTAATCTCAGGAACTACTGAAAGAATTTTGATACGGTTTTCACTAGCAGACTGATTCACGAGGAAGTTTTGTGTATACTTGTATAATTTATTACAGTTGCGTCAGACAAGTCGTAGACGTTTCGTATTACCTGCGCGAAGCTGAGGCCGGGGGAAGAGGGTCTCCCGTGATAACTATAAACAGACCTTAGTGATACTTAGTTATGAAGAATAACTTTTATTCTTTCAACAAATTTCGATTTGTAATCGTAGCAGAAACAATGTGACACCGTTGCTGTTGCCAATAAACTAATGATTGGAAACACGTTAATACGTGCAATACATCAAAGTTTCGGTGTCAGCGCAAAATGTAAACAACGGTGACATACCAGTGACACGTAACTGTTTTGGTTTCATATCGGCGATAGGCGCAATATGCTCAATACGGAGATATTGCCGCCCTGTGCATTGGCGATACTTGAGAGATGCGGTTCTCACTAAGACGATGCAACATGCCATATGATATACTTATATGGATATGGTGTCTGTTCTTTCGGAGTTGTCTCAAAGAACAGACACCATTGATGACCTGCAGCCGTCTAGAGCGAATTTAGAATTATATTAATACCTTCAGCTGCTAACGGGCGTTGATATACAGGGTGATTCAAAAAGAATACCACAACTTTAGGAATTAAAAACTCTTGCAACGACAAAAGGCAGAGCTAAGCACTATCTGTCGGCGAATTAAGGGAGCTATAAAGTTTCATTTAGTTGTACATTTGTTCGCTTGAGGCGCTGTTGACTAGGCGTCAGCGTCAGTTGATGCTAAGATGGCGACCGCTCAACAGAAAGCTTTTTGTGTTATTGAGTACGGCAGAAGTGAATCGACGACAGTTGTTCAGCGTGCATTTCGAACGAAGTATGGTGTTAAACCTCCTGATGGGTGGTGTATTAAACGTTGGTATAAACAGTTTACAGAGAATGGGTGTTTGTGCAAAGGGAAAAGTTCTCGACGGCCGAGAACGAGTGATGAAAATGTAGCACGCATCCAGCAAGAATTTGTTCGCAGCCCAGGAAAATCGACTCGCAGAGCTAGCAGAGAGCTGCAAATTCCACAATCAACTGTATGGAGAGTCCTACGAAAAAGGTTAGTTATGAAACCTTATCGTCTGAAATTGGTTCAAGCACTGTCTGCAGCTGATAAGATTAAAAGAATCGATTTCTGTGATTTTGTCCTTGCTCAAATGGAAACAGATGAATCTTTCGTTTCAAAGATTGTGTTTAGTGATGAAGCAACTTTCCACACTAACAGGAAAGTCAACCGTCACAATGTCTGTATATGGGGCACTGAGAATCCGCGGGAAACAACTCAGTATGAACGTGACTCGCCTAAGGTGAACGTTTTCTGTGCCATTTCAGCCAATAAAGTTTTTGGTCCCTTTTTCTTCAAAGGTGCTACTGTAACTGGACTACAGTATCTGGAGATGTTAGAGAATTGGCTGTTCCCTCAGCTCGAACAAGAAGCACAACAATTCATATTTCAGCAGGATGGAGCACCACCACATTGGCACTTATCTGTTCGTAACTACCTGAACGTCAACTACCCGAGGCGATGGATCGGCCGCCAGGCAGCCCGTGACAGAGCACTTCATCACTGGCCTCCAAGAAGCCCTGATCTTACCCCCTGCGATTTTTTCTTATGGAGGTATGTTAAGGATATGGTGTTTCGGCCACCTCTCCCAGCCACCATTGATGATTTGAAACGAGAAATAACAGCAGCTATCCAAACTGTTACGCCTGATATGCTACAGAGAGTGTGGAACGAGTTGGAGTATCGGGTTGATATTGCTCGTGTGTCTGGAGGGGGCCATATTGAACATCTCTGAACTTGTTTTTGAGTGAAAAAAAACCTTTTTAAATACTCTTTGTAATGATGTATAACAGAAGGTTATATTATGTTTCTTTAATTAAATACACATTTTTAAAGTTGTGGTATTCTTTTTGAATCACCCTGTATATCAATGGGGACAGGTGAAAATGTGTGCCCCGACTGGCCATGACCTTCTTCTGTGCGGATGCACACATATTCCCCGAACTCTTACGGGACTTGGTAAGAATGTCTTCCACGAGTAATGAGTGTGTTGGGGTGGGACACTACGAATGTAGTGTGTGGACAAATAAGGTGAGAATGTGGGTCTCGCGGGAGGCGTGCGCGTGATAGTCGCTACAGACGCGCAATCCTCTGTGTCCTTGGTGGCTTAGATGGATAGAGCGTCTGTCATGTGAGCAGGAAATCCCGGGTTCGAGTCCCGGTCAGGGCACACATTTTCACCTGTCCCCGTTGATATATATCAACGCCTGTTAGCAGCTGAAGGTATTAATATAATTCTAATTTGGTATATGATACGTGTTGTGACTCGCGATATGACGCAGAAGCAACCTGCATTGATGGGGCACGGAGAGACGTAGCAGGAAGGGATTTACTGTTTGACACTGGGCGGACAGCGATACAACACCGACACGATTCTCTGTCGTACTGAGTGCTCATTGCTCCATGGAGCTGTATCTTACGATACATGGAGCGGGACATTTCAAGCCATCTGATATACGTGAAAAGAGATTGTTTTATGTAGATGAAGCAGTGCTACATCTGTCTCCGTAGTTAGTTTCTCAGTGACACTTCTACTTTTTGCGTAAAAAAATTAAAAACCATCGTTTTTGGGATTTGCGCGCGCGTTCTCCGCTATGCAGTTTCTCTCATTGGATTCTGAGGAAACTATTCGGTAAAAACTATAAAAAATATGCTTTTACGGTCTAATATCGCAGCTTGATAGTGAACTGGTTAAAATGGTTCAAATGGCTCTAAGCACTAAGGGACTTAACATCTGAGGTCATCAGTCCCCTAGACTTTGAACTACTTAAACCTAACTAACCTAAGGACATCACACACATCCATGCCCGAAGCAGGATTCGAACCTGCGACCGTAGTAGCCGCGTGGTTCCGGACTGAAGCGCCTAGGACCGCTCGGTCACAGCGGCCGGCAGTGAACTGGTTATCTTTTCAGGTGTGCCCATGGTTATTGTAATACTTCGAAACGAAGAAAAACGCAACGCGTATTTAGAAAAGTTTGCAGCAAAAAGTGTAGTCACTGCTGACTTTATGTTTGGTACATTTCAGGTCATACAACACTGCGTACCAAATTTA
Organism: Schistocerca nitens; assembly: GCF_023898315.1. NCBI lineage: Eukaryota > Metazoa > Arthropoda > Insecta > Orthoptera > Acrididae > Schistocerca > Schistocerca nitens. The sequence goes on along the minus strand of NC_064620.1, from coordinate 241,924,933 downwards.
GCTAACATATCAAAATTGTATTTACTGTTGGAAGAAGAGCTATATTTCTTTCTAGTCTGGTGCAAATATGTGATGTGTTTGTAAGTCGTCCGCGACGAGGCTGATAGAGACGTGCCACACACAAGGCTGCTACCGCCAGCTGTGTCCTGCTGTTTGTCGTATCGCTTGTGTGGGAACACGAGTATCGTGTGGATAACCATCCCCTCGCGCCCCGTTTATTGCGACGTGTCGTATCACAGAGAGAACTGTGCTATAATGTCTGAGGCATGCCACAGCAGGCCTCAGGTTTTGTAGGGGAGCGGCGCAGCCCCTCCACACTGCAGCTGTCAGCGTCGCAGAGCAGGGCGTGGGCTACTCGGCGTCGCACAGCACGGCCATGGCCTGCTGCTGCTGCTTGCTGCTGCCTCGCAGGCTGCAGACTGCCGGCTTGTCGTCGCCGTCGTCGCTGCTGTCGCCGTGGCGCCGCCGCAGGGACGCCTCTGCCCGGCTGAAGGCAGCGGTGGAGACGGCGCAGCCCACCACCAGGATCCCCAGCTGCGCGTGCAGCCCCAGCCACCGGCTGTACACGAAGCTCGCCGCCGCGCCCACCGACTGACACACACAGGCCAACACACCACCTATAAACACTCTCTAGAGTCCAGCACTAACATAAGCAAAAGATCACTCAGCTCACACATTGATTTGTGACTGCTCACTGGCTGCAGTGCACCTCCACTGCTAATTCACTCATCTGGCCTTCTAACACTAACCAAAACGGCCTTGCTGTGCTGGTACTGCGAACGGCTGAAAGCAAGGGGAAACTACAGCCGTAATTTTTCCCGAGGGCGTGCAGCTTTACTGTATGGTTAAATGATGATGGAGTCCTCCTGGGTAAAATATTCTGGAGGTGAAATAGTCCCCCATTAGGATCTCCGGGCGGGGACTACTCAGGAGGACGTTGTTATCAGGAGGTGTCTTGAAACGAGGATATAAGATGAACACCATCAAAAGCAAAACGAGCATAATGGAATGTAGTCGAATTAAATCGGGTGATGCTGCGGGAATTAGATTAGGAAATGAGACTCCTAAAGTAGTAAATGAGTTTTGCTATTTGGGGAGCAAGATAACTGATGATGGTCAAAGTAGAGAGGATATAAAACGTAGACTGGCAATGGCATGGAAAGCGTTTCTAAAGAAGAGAAATTTGTTAACATCGAGTATAGATTTAAGTGTCAGGAAGTCGTTTCTGAAAGTATTTATATGGAAGGTAGCCATGTATGGAAGTGAAACATGGACGATAAATAGTTCGGACAAGAAGAGAATAGAAGCTTTCGAAATGTGGTGCTACAGAAGAATGCTGAAGATTAGATGGGTAGATCACATAACTAATGAGGAGGTATTGAATAGAATTGGAGAGAAGAGAAATTTGTGGCACAACTTGACTAGAAGAAGGATCGGTTGGTAGGATATATTCTGAGGCATCAAGGGATCACCAATTTAGTATTGGAGGGCAGCGTGGAGGGTAAAAATCGTGGAGGGAGACCAAAAGATGAATACACTAAACAGATTCAGAAGGATATAGGTTGCAGTAGGTACTGGGAGATGAAGAAGCTTGCACAGGATAGAGTAGCATGGAGAGCTGCATCAAACTTGTCTCTGGACTGAAGACCACAACAACAACAATGACTGTGTAGTGTAACATCAGATTCTTCGGAATAATGTGTTCCACTATTGCAATGGTCACAACCTGGGGGTAATTACCCGCTGAGGGGTAAAATGAAATTTTCTGAAGGGTAAAAACAGATTCGATTCTGTTTCAGCCAAAAAACCAAATTATTTTCAAAAGGTCGTTACTACAAGGTGTACAACTTTGCTTCCACCGTTTTTTCCCAATCATTTGAGGCTTTGATGAAACAAATTGATTACACATGTATCATTCAAAGTATTTCCCATCGCTGGCCACTACTTTTTCCCATCTTTCGGGCAGTGTACGAATCCCGTGTCGAAAAATTTGTACATCTTTTGAAGCGATCCACGAATCGATCCAATTTGTGACTTCTTCATGAGATCGGAAGTTTTGGTCAGCCAGGCCATGCGCCATTGATCTAAACAGGTGATAGTCAGAGGGAGCAAAGTCTGGAGAATACAGCGGGTGGGGTGGGACTTCCCATTTCAACGTTTTCAAGTACGTTTTCACTTCTTTTGCAACGTGGGGGTCGAGCGTTGTCGTGCTGCAAAACCACTTTATAGTGACTCTCTCTGTATTGTGATCGTTAGTCTTTTAATGTTCTGCTCAAACGCATTAACTGCTTTCGATAACGAGCACCTGTGATTGTTTCAATTTGTTTTAACACCTCGTAGTACACGACGCCGAGCTGGTCCCGCCAGATGCAGAGCTTGATCTTGGAGACGTGAATATTCGGTTTAGCCGGCCGCGGTGGTCTACCGGTTCTGGCGCTGCAGTCCGGAACCGCGGGACTGCTACGGTCGCAGGTTCGAATCCTGCCTCGGGCATGGGTGTGTGTGATGTCCTTAGGTTAGTTAGGTTTAAGTAGTTCTAAGTTCTAGGGGACTTATGACCTAAGATGTTGAGTCCCATAGTGCTCAGGGCCAATATTTGGTTTGGCCGTCGAAATGGAAGCGTGTGCGGGATATCCCCATAATTTTTTGCGTTTAAGGTTATCGTAATGAACCCATTTTTCGGCCCCGGTCACAATGCGATGCAGAAGCCAATTCCGTTTTTGCCTCTGAAGCAAGTGTTCACAAACACACAAACGCCGTTCAACATCTCTTGGTTTCAGCTCACACGGGACCCAAGTGCCTTCTTTCTGAATCATGCCCATAGCCTTGAGACGTTTTGAAATGGCTTGCTGTGTCACTCCCACTAATCGTGCCAATTCTTCTTGAGTTTGACGCGAGTCTTCACTCAGCGATGTCTCCAGTTCTGCATCTTCGAAAACATTCTCTTCCACCACTATGCCGGTCTACGACGTTAAAATCACCGTTCTTGAAGCGTTGAAATCACTCACGACACGTTTTTTTCACTAATAGCGTCCTTAACGTACGTACTTGAGAGCATTCGATGAGACTCAGCCGCTGTTCTTCATATTGAAACAAAGCAGTAACACCTCTCGCAAATGACGAGAATTAGGCTCGTAAACTGACATTTTCAATCAAGAACAACTTTATGATGCAGACACAAATCAAATAATGTTTGAATGAGGTTATGTTGACAGAGGTCCAAGCTAACTGCGTGACGTCTGCGATCTGTTTCTTTCGACCGCTACTTACCGTTGTCGGCACCTATTGGCAAACGGCGGAAGCAAAGTTGTACACCTTGTAGAAACACAGTTTTGTATGACTCTAATATTGACTATGTAAGTTGTCAATAATCACTTCATCACAATTAGTGTCATTAATGCGGTGTAGGTTACGGGTTCCTCACATAGTGCACCCATTACACACACATGTTGTGCTTTGTCCCATACATCACTGATGATAAAAGTGAGAATGTACGTAACAAATGCTAAATATCTCAGGAAAATGTCTTCTCAAAGTTGTTGGTAGTATCTGTAGTAGTCCAGAAATTGCTTCATTACTCTCATCGAAACAGGTAAATGAATTGACACCATGACACAATAGTAACCACAAAACGGATCTATAGCGCCGTACACAGTACTATTATTGTTATTACTATTATTATTATTAGAGTGATTATATGCAAAGCATTAACAGCCTGAAGTCTTCCAATTTCTGCCTGTTCAGAAGTAATGAGTGCAAAAATCGAGTATAGCTCGCCCATCCGAACTTGTTTGATTTTAAATGGGATTGCAGTGTGCAGGTGAAGTAAATGCCTCAGTGGAGTGGAGTAATGCAGGGGAAGAATGTTTTGTAACAAGTGTCTACCCTCACTGTAGGTAGTTAGCTTTTTTATCTAAGGAGGAGTTGTGGGTAGCACTTGCGATACGCCACGAATTCCTAACACTCCCCCTTCCCCCTCACGCACACAAACTAAATATCGTTCATCTTTCATAATTTTAAAAGTAAGTGTTCCGACAAAAATCTTTCTTTCTACAGTTTAGTTACGCGCTAAAGTTGGTGATAATGTGCGGAAAAAGGTGGAGGGGGGGGGGGGGAGCAACAGAAGCGGTGGTGGGGTAGCACTCAGGGGTAATGGTCTAACAAGGGAACCTCCCCATCGCACTCCCCTCAGAATTAGTTATAAGTTGGTACAGTGGATAGGCCTTGAAAAACTGAACACAGATCAATCGAGAAAACAGGAAGAAGTTGTGTGGAACTATGAAAAAATAAGCAAAATATACAAATGAGTATTCCATGTTTAACATAGGCAACATCTAGGTGGGTATGAACCCATGCGCGTCGTGGTCCCGTGGTTAGTGTGTGCAGCTGCGGAACGAGAGGTCCTTGGTTCAAGACTTCCGTCGGGAGAAAATTTTAATTTTTTGTTTTCAGACAATTATCAAAGTTCAGGCACTCACATATAATCAACTTCGCTCTCCAAAATTCCAGGACATGTTCAGATTTGCTTGGACATATGCAGGATTTGACGGTCTACACACGGAAAAATTTGAAAACGTTAAAAACATACGTTTTGACAGAGCACAGACAAAACTGTGCGACTGTGAAACTGTTTCATTCATTTGTTGCAGTTAATGTGACAAACTCTTATGTTTTCACACTTTTTTGGGAGTGATTATCTATCACATCCACAAGAAAACGTAAATTGGGCAAGGTAGAAGGATCTTTTTACCCATTCACCAAGTGTACAAGTTAGGTGGGTCGACAACATATTCCTGTCATGTGACGCACATGCCGTCGCCAGTGTCGTATAGAATATATTAGACGTGTTTTCCTGTGGAGGAATCGGTTGACCTATGACCTTGCAATCAAATGTTTTCGGTTTCCATTGGATAGGCACGTCCTTTCGGCTACTAATCGCACGGTTTTGCGGTGCGGTCGCAAAACACAGACGCTAAACTTATTACACTGAACAGAGACGTCAATGAACGAACGGACAGATCATAACTTTGCAAAAATAAAGAAAGTAAACTTTTCACTCTAGGGAAGATTTGAACCAAGAACCTCTCGTTCCGCAGTTGCTCACGCTAACCACGGGACCACGGCGCTCCTGAACTCGGACTCTCCTAGATGTTGCCTATCTTACACGTGGACTACTCAGTTTGTATATTTTGCTTAGTTTTTTCATAGTTCCACACAACTTCTTCCTGTTTTCTCGATTGATATGTGTTTAGTTTGTCAAGGCCTATCCACTGTGCCAACTTATAACTAAATCTGAGGGGGGTGCGATGGGGAGGTTCCCTTGTAAGAAAGGTTGTGAACCACTGCACTATGAGGCCGACGATACACGTTCGTGAGACGTAGAAAGGTATTTAAGTAGTTAGCATGTGTGGGACATCTGACTGTGCGCATCCTTTGTGGTGTATGTGCAGATCCACCGAAAAAGGAGTGAACTACAAACAGAGGCAAGGTGCGGCAGAAATTGCGTGTTTCCAACTGCTGTGAAAGCCTGCTTATGCTTTAAAGTCGCGGCTTGGCGGTGTCTTGGAGCTCAGACATAAAAAGGGGGGCTCGCGACAATTGCCACGTCCAGAAGCAGAAGAAGAGTCTGTAATCTATTGACCACTCTGAAATCACATGTTTGAATAAGAGCTTCTGTTACGATCCTAACTACATGAGAGTAATAACATAGTGATCTGTGTACCCGCAACCATACCTGCTTTAAGAAAGAAGCAGAGTGTCCTCTACAGTCCCTATGTCGTATACTCTGAAGCGCCCACGAAACTGGTACAGGCAAGCGTATTCAAATACAGAGATACGTGAACAGGCAGAATACGTCGCTTCGGTCGGCAACGCATATATAACAAGCGTCTGGCGCTGTTGTTAGATTGGTAACTGGTGCTACAATGACAGGTTATCAAGATTTAAGTGGGTTTCAACTTGGTGTTATAGTCGGCGCACGAGCGATGGGGCACAGCATCTCTGAGACAGCAATGAAGTGAGGATTTTCCCGTATGACCATTTCACGAGTGTACCGTGAATATCAGGAATCCGGTAAAACATAAAAGCTCCGACATCGCTGCGGCCCAAAACAGATCCTGCAAGAACGGAACCAACGACGACTGGAAAGAACCGTTTGTGACAGAAGTGTAACCCCTCCGCAAATTGCTACAGATTTCAATACTGGGCCATCAACAAGTGTCAGCGTGCGAACCATTCAACGAAACATCATCGATATGGGCTTTTGGAGCCGAAGGCCCCTCGTGTACCCTTGATGACTGCACAACACAAAGCTTTACGCCTCTCCTGGGCCCGTCGACACCGACTTTGGACTGTTGATGATTGGTATCATGTTGCCTGGTCGGATGAGTTTCGTTTCAAATTGTATCGAGCGGATGGCCGTGTACGGGTATGCGGACAACCTCATGAAATCATAGACTCTGCATGTCAGCAGGAGACTGTTCAAGGTGGTGGAGGCTCTGTAATGGTGTGGGAGTGTGCAGTTGGAGTGATATGGGACCCCTGATACGTCTAGATACGACTCTGACATGTGACACGTACGTAAGCATCCTGTCTGATCAGCATCACTTTGCAGGAAAACGGAATTTACTTTCGGAGAGGTGCGAAGCACTCGGGTGCAGGACTTTGGTCTGGAAGTACTTCTTGTCTCTGGCGTGTGTGATTGGTACTTGGGACCTGTCCTGAGACTGACTTCCCTTGCAAGTAATTTAGACTGGGGAGCCTATAGTGAAGTTATTACTGTACCGACAGTGTGACTTCAAACTTCTCGGACTACTCGTTTGCCGAGGGCACACTTATTCGTTTTTCGTTTACCAGTCTTGACGATTGGTATCCTTGTGCGCTCTGTCGTGTAAGTGAGCCAAATTGGTCCGTGGTACTACCAGCGAACGAGTGTGTCACACACTGAAATCTACGGTGATTTCAGGGCTCTGGTACAGAGTAAATTGGGATCCGCCTGAACGATCACTAGACCGTGAGATTTTTGCATTTCTTTGGTGGCCGCGATCGATTCACAGGTACCGCCTCCACGTCTCACCTCCGCCGCACACATCTCGCCAGCTGCAAGTTACATCGCTGCACGAAGCGAACGGGGTAACGTACCGCTGCTCCGGCATTGTCAGGGTGCACAGATCTCAATCGCCACTTGCTCTCAGCTGCACCTATGTAGAGAAACTACAGTAGATTTGATCAATCAAAGTCTGCTCAGCTTCAAATCAGTTCAGATTGCATTACCCACATTTTTAGGGCCAGAATACTTGACTCACTCCACTAGTTAAACTGCCTCTGCTACCCAGCATCCTTGTCCAGTGTAGTCTTAAATCACCTGTTAGTTTTTTACGATATTCAATCAAAAACTTGTTTAGCATAATTTGTGTCTGTTTTAAAGAAAAAATAAATGTTGTTAGAACACTAAAATTATGATAACATTCTCAATCATTTATACAGTCCTCACCGGGTTACCTTTCAGTACGTAGAAAAGATAAAATATCTGACAGTCGTAAAATGCGATTAAGAGTATTTTGATACAAATATCAACGCCACATAATTTGTACACTTAAGTACATGGGTGAGTGCTAGCGATGGCCTTGGAGGTCCTATAATTGTAGCAACATCATCTATAGCCGGTACAATATGCTAATTCTGAGGTTCATAAGTGACCGGCACTACAGATTACATTGCTTGAAATGGAATATTCATGATCGTTAGTTAAAATAGTTTCACATGACTAAGACGTGTGTCTTACACTAAAACATAAAGTACAATACAGTATGTAATAACAAAATCCCTACTTAAAATCAGAGTAAAACAAGTAAAAGTTGTGAAACTTCCTGGCAGATTAAAACTGTGTGCCAGACCGAGACTCGAACTCAGGATCTTTACCTTTCGCGGGAAAGTGCTCTACCAAAGTTTCATATCAGCGCATACTCCGCCGCAGAGTGAAAATCTCATTCTGGAAACATCCCCCAGGCTGTGGCTAAGCCATGTCTCTGTAATATCCTTCCTTCCATGAGTGCTAGTTCTGCAAGGTTCGCAGAAGAAAAAAATAATTAAGTGCCAGACAAGATCGTGGACTCGTTTACAGATTTCATTCTGGTAGTGTCTCTATGGGAGATTAATTTGCCACGTACTGCCCTCTTCTAACGGCCAATTTCACATTGCTGGATGTCCTAGTGTGTGAAAGCATTCAGGTTCACACAAAGACGTGGTTTTAACTAAAATCGGCATCTTCGCAATAATTAGTAAGTATTTACTAGAACGAGATATGAACTGGCAATATCAAGCAAATGCACCTTTATACCATTGTATCACCATATCTATTTACTATCTGTCGCATCACGTATACACTGATAAGACAAAACATTATGACCACCTGCTTGTTTGTCCGTCTTTGGAACGGAATACATCACTGTCAGGGATCTGACGGTTTGTTGGTAGGTTTGCGGAGGTACGTGGCATTAGATGATGAAATTCGCATAAATAACGGGCCGTTGATGGCTCCCGATAGCGACCCAGATGAGTTCCATAGCATTTACATCAGGCGAATTTGGTCGCTCAGACATCAACGTGAGTTCACTATAATGCTCACGCCACTGTAGCACGGTTTTGGCACAGAGACACGGACAATTATAGAGGTGGAAGAGGACATAGCCGTCGGGGAAGACATCAAGCATGAAGGGATGTAGTTGGTTTGCAGCTGTCAGCTATCAGCTATCTTCGATTACTACCACAGGTCCCAGGCAAACGCAGGAGAATGTCTCCCATAGCACAATATTGCCCCCATCAACCTGCGTCCGTAGCGCGACGGACGTTTCGAGCCGCCGTTCACCACGGTGACGGCGATGGTGGAGACGGGCATCGACCTGGTGTAGCAAATGAGATTCACCCAAAGAGCCAACACCTTCGCATTGATCGACGATCGAATACTGGCGGTCCCGTACCCGCTAGAATCGCAATTGACGAAGTCGTTGGGTTAACATGTGAACATGGAGGGGTAGTCTACTGCAGAGGTCCACGTTCAACAATGTACGCTGAACGGTGTGCTCCAAAACACATGTGCGTGCACTACTTTACAGAGCAGGCAAACCTCCGAACGCCACGTTCTGTGAAGAGTTGCGGACGTCCAACCATTCAGCGCGTAGTGGTAGTTTCATTACCCTTCTACCGCTTTCCGTAATTGCTCACGACAGTAGCACGTGAACATTCGACTAGCTTCGCCGTTTCCGAAATACTCATTCACAGGCTCTGTGTAATAATAAGCTGCCCTTTATCAAAGTCGCGTTCATCTCAATGGACTTCCTCATTTGCAGCCCGCATCTTCGCTAGGGTGATAAGCCGTCCCTGTCTGTTCCGCTTATATGCTTTTGTTACCGCGTGTCTTGCCCGCAGTGCCACCAGGCATCATCGAACGTGGCGGAGGGCAGTGGTCATAATCTTTTGGCTTATCAGTATAAAATCGATATGGAAATTTGAACGCTCTTTGAATCACTGAACTTTCTGCACTAATTTGTAGCTCGAAGTACGTAATTTCCTTCGGTCTAATTTTAAAATTGTATTGCGATCACTTGATGCTTGTGGTATAACACCTTGTGTAACAGCAACTGATATGAAACGTTCCTCCTAGCAGTTTGTGTAGTGTGATGTATGCAGAGATTAAGTACTTTAAACACGGAGAGATGCGACGTGTGTTGTGCGTTCAGTGGTACACAATTTGCGCTCACCTGGACGAACTTGAAAATAGCGAATGCAGAGGCGCCATCGCGTGGCCACACGCCACCCAGCAGAGCGTACAGCTGCGTCACCAGCACGCTGTCCCCCAGACCCACCAGCGCCGCGCACGTCATCGCCACGTAGGCGCTGCAACACGCAACACAGCGTCAGTCACCTGGCGTCACAGTGCCTACCACAAGTACTGACGTTTTGCGGTGAAGTCGGGAAATTCGTAACAGTCAAAGCGAGACGGCTAAAAAACATAACGTACATCCTTTATACAGTCAATAATGAAAGCAAGATGAACGAGGTAGGGAAGTCAGCAGGTTGACACCTCTGGGGTTCTGCATGCGACAAGAAAAGTCTTACCCACTGTTGACACACATTAAAATCAAGAGCGCCAGTATTCAAGGAAGTATGACACACAGAATAGATTCTCGAACATATTCTCAGTTCGAATATAATGAATCTCCTTGAGACAGAGAAGTTGCTGTCCATGCATCAGCACGGCTTTAGAAAGCATCGCTCCTGCCCATTTTTCACATATCATCTTGCGAACCATGGATGTAGGGTATCAGACGGATGCCATATTCCTTGACTTCCGGAAAGCGTTTGACTCGGTGCCCCTCTGCAGACTCCTAACTAAGGTAACGAGCATATGGGATTGGTTCCCAAGTATGTGAGTGGCTCGGAGACTTCTTAAGTAATAGAACCCAGTACGTTGTCCTCGGTGGTGAGTGTTCATCGGAGGTGAGGGTATCATCTGGAGTGCCCCAGTGAAGTGTGGTACGTCCGCTGTTGTTTTCTATCTACATAAATGATCTTTTGGATAGGGTGGATACCAATGTGCGGCTGTTTGCTGATGATGCTGTGGTGTATGGGAAGGTGTCGTCGTTGAGTGACTGTAGGAGGATACAAGATGACTTGGACAGGATTTGTGATTGGTGTAAAGAATGGCAGCTAACTCTAAATATAGATAAATGTACATTAATGCAGATGAATAGGAAAAAGAATCCTGTAATGTTTGAAAACTCCATTAGTAGTGTAGCGCTTGATACAGTCACGTCGATTAAATATTTGGGCGTAACATCGCAGATCGATATGAAGTGGGACAAGCATGTAATGGCAGTTCTGGGGAAGGCGGATAGTCGTCTCTTCGGTTCATTGGTAGAATTTTGGGAAGATGTGGTTCATCTCTAAAGGAGACCGCTTATAAAACACTAATTCGAACTATTATTGAGTACTGCTCGAGCGTTTGGGATCCCTACCAGGTCGGATTGAGGGAGGACATAGAAGCAATTCAGAGGCGGGCTGGTAGATTTATTACTGGTAAGTTTGTTACTGGTAGGTTTGATCATCACGCGAGTGTTACGGAAATGCTTCAGGAACTCGGGTGGGAGTCTCTAGAGGAAAGTAGGCGTTATTTTCGTGAATCGCTACTGTGAAAATTTAGAGAACCAACATTTGAGGCTGACTGCAGTACAATTTTACTGCCGCCAACTTACATTTCGCGGAAAGACCACAAAGATAACATAAGAGAGCTTAGAACTCGTACAGAGGCATATAGGCAGTCATTTTTCCCTCGTTCTGTTTGGGAGTGTAACAGGGAGAGAAGATGCTAGTTGTGGTACGAGGTACCCTCCGCCACGCACCGTATGGTGGATTGCGAAGTATGTATGTAGATGTAGATTTATAAATATGGCTTGGCAGAAAGAAAGCGAACCGAATCTAGAAGCGATTAAAACACAGGACAACACGGATGAAAGAGTTGGCTGGTCAAGGAGATAGGGTCGGGGATCCCCCAGACCTAGCATACAGCAGGAGGCCTAAGCTGTATGGGAACGATAGGGAAGGCACACCCGTTCCCGAGGTTCCAATCGCCACAAGGGAGGATCGGCATATCGTATACCAAGCACATTGTAAACCATTCACATCTGCGACTGCCATCAGAGAACAAATATTGTACACCGTGCAACATTCTGTGTCATCCTGTATGATTGGTTGCCGGCCGCAGTGGCAGAGCGGTTCTAGGCGCTCCAGTCTGGAACCGCGCGACCGCTACGTCGCAGGTTCGAATCCTGCCTCGGGTATGGATGTGTGTGATGTCCTTAGGTTAGTTAGGTTTAAGTAGCTCTAAGTTCTAGGGGACTGATGACCACAGATGTTAGGTCCCATAGTGCTCAGAGCCATTTGAACCGATTTGTATCATTGATTGGAGACTATCGGCAGTGGAACTAGGGAATTACTGAAACTTCCTGGCAGATTAAAACTGTGTGCCCGACCGAGACTCGAACTCGGGACCTTTGCCTTTCGCGGGCAAGTGCTCTACCAACTGAGCTACCGAAGCACGACTCACGCCCGGCCCTCACAGCTTTACTTCTGCCAGTATCTCGTCTCCTACCTTCCAAACTTTACAGAAGCTCTCCTGCGAACCTTGCAGAACTAGCACTCCTGAAAGAAAGGATATTGCGGAGACACGGCTTAGCCACAGCCTGGGGGATGTTTCCAGAATGAGATTTTCACTCTGCAGCGGAGTGTACGCTGATATGAAACTTCCTGGCAGATTAAAACAGTTTTAATCTGCCAGGAAGTTTCATATCAGCGTACACTCCGCTGCAGAGTGAAAATCTCATTCTAGGGAATTACTGTCCCATGCCACGTTGCCAATAACACCACAACACAAACGGCTGTGTTTGGAGTGGTGCAGAAGCATAGACTGGTCAAGAATGGCGTCGCATTGTGTCTAGTGATGAATCATGGTTCTATAGCACCGTGGGTGACCATTATATGGCGCTGACTTGGGGACGCGTCCCATTCTTCCTTTTTTGTTTTGAGGGGCACAGCAGTGTTACTCCTGGCGTCGGTGTGTGTGGAACCAGCGGGTGTGACTTCAGGTCAAGGCTGGTAGCGGCTGAGAGAACTCTGACAGCACAGCGGCACACTATGGGGCGGCGGCTAAAAGTTAATCATTTGTTTGTTCGCAGTTTTTCTCACGCGGGCCTTGCAACTAATTAAGTGGTCAGACAGAAAGCGAAGGGAAACACACTGACCTTAGTTTCCAGTCTGCATGGCCACATTCTGGTCCACCCCACTGAAAGAAAAGTTTCTATCCTCCTATTTCTTTGTGGGATCAGGACTTTGATTTTAAATAAAAGTATAAAGTTCCAATCAAAATTATAATGCATAAAGTTTCTCCCATACAACAATTGGAAATTCACTATTTTAAATTGAAAGTAAGTCTTTCTATTCAAAAATGGTTCAAATGGCTGTGAGCACTATGGGACTTAACATCTGAGGTCATCAGTCCCCTAGAACTTAGAACTAGTTAAACCTGACTAACCTGAGGACATCACACACATGCCCGAGGCAGGATTCGAACCTGCGACTGTAGCGGTCCGGCGGTTCCAGACTGAAGCGCCTAGAACCGCTCGAGTCTTTCTATTCTAATAGAACATTTAGCAGTTTAGAGGCGATCTCTACGGTACGTTCCTACCTGATTGTCTTTCGCTCTGACTAAAATTACTCAATGAAAGTTTGTAATAAATTTTCAAAATAAACGCTCGCCATAAAAATGGAAATAAAGTCACCACTTGCCATGCGGAATTGTAATTCACACGGGCGGCGCACTAACAGTCACTCTAGCGAATTCTAAGCGATCCAGGACAGTGTACGGTCCTCGCGAGTTCACTATCCGTTTTTACCGCAAAATACGCGCTTTGACACAGTTCGGCTCTGACGTCATCCGAGGCATAGCGCGATCCGACGTTTAACATAGGTGGATCTTACAGCAGCTAAATGCGAAGTGAATCTTACTACTGCCTCTCGGGCTGTATTTAGGTGGCGGAGCGGACGGCCGAGGGAACATCTGTTGTTTACGGTTATCTGCATACTGCAGTTAAGTTGTTTGAATTCACCGAAAAAGTTTCAGCTCGCTACAATGAAAACTTCGCCTTCTAGAAATTTCATAGTGTAACTAACGGTAGATCGTTACCTCTGAACCTTATCTTTACTAACACATATCGGCCGTCATTAATACTACAACTCTCAAATTTGATATAGCTTTTTCATTTGGTGTGTTTTACCATTCACTTTAACCAAAATTCTCTTATCATTAAAATTACAGGTGCTTAATGTACTACGATTGGGTATACTTTAGTTACAAAATTGGTTATTACTTAATTACTCAAAAACTATAAGAGGTAGCTTAACGTAGTCTCTCAGTTATTATTTTTGGGGTGAACTGAAGCCCAAAACAAATTTTCTTGTTTCTAAGTCCATTATTTACCGCCTCTGATTTTTCCCAAGAATGTGGATTCCGGTGTTAATTTTCGTTATATGGTTTTGCAAAACTGCACCACTTATGAGCTCTAACTGCACCTTCTGACCAAATTCTGGCTTTCTAGCTTCATTATTTAGCGCCACTTTTTTTCTCTTAAAACTGCATTTTTAGGTAAACTATTAAGTCTAGAACATAAAAACTTGGTATTTGGAACATTATAACACTAAACCATATTTCAACGAAATTTTAAACATAAAAATTCGATTTTCAATTTCATACTTAATTGTGGTGGAATACTTGCGCACTACACGCATACACGTTAAGGTGACATGGCGCTACTAGCAGTGAACTGGGGTAAGTCCCGGCACACTCTCTCCCCTCTGTATCTCACACATGATACAGCGCTTGCTTTGCTTCAATACCATACCCAACCTGTCTCCCCATGTGTTACCTTTCAAGTGAGAGTATCCTGATGGCATGTTTCAAAAGGACAATTTTCACCCCCACATGGTACGTGTCTCAGTAAGATGTCTGCGTGATGTTGAAGTACTCGCATGGCCAGCAACATCCCCAGATCTGTTTTCGATGGAAGGCGTAGGATCAACTTCGGTGTCGACTCTATCACTGTACTCGTATCGAAGATATCAAGAGCCAGTTACAAGAGTTATGGGCCAGTTTGCCTCAGGAGAGGATACTATGGCTTTATGACTCCCTTCTAAACCGAATCATTGCGTGCATTCAGGTCAGAGGGGATGCAACATCATACTGGTAAATGGTCTCATACTGCCAACGTCTTCTTAAATTTGACTATTTTGTAATCGCTGAAATAACATCACATACCATCTTAATGTTCGCCCCCGGTAGCTAAGTGGTCAACGCGACAGAATGTCAATCCTAAGGGCCCGGGTTCGACTTCCGGCTGTGTCGGAGATTTTCTTCGCTCAGCGACTGTGTGTTGTGTTGTCCTAATCATCATCATTTCATCCCCATCGACGCGCAAGTCGCCGAAGGGGCGTCAACTCGAAAGACTTGCACCCGGCGAACGGTCTACCCGACGGAAGGCCCTAGTCACACGACATTTACATTTACCATCTCAATGCGTGAAGTTTCTTTTTGCTTCCTCTTCTTCTTGGTCGTTCACTTTTTTGGTCAGACAGTGTAAGCCCTCCGTTGACAATATCGGTGACATTCTTACAGTTACCAGCCAGGATTGGAAAGCATTTTCGGTCAGAGTATCTGTTTAGTTGAAACAACGAATATGGGAACAGGAGTGTGTAGCTCACTTGCTGTTGATGAAGGCCGGGTCGTCTGTGTCCTTGAAGGGCGCCGCGTCGGGCAGGTTGAGGAAGGCGAGGCAGAAGGCGGCCACGTGGAGCAGGCAGCTCACCACCACACCCGGGAACAGGCCGTGACGCGTCGCTCGCTTATCCAGCACGCCCAGCGCCACGCCCCCTGCCACACAGAGGGAATACATTACAGCACCGTTCTCAAACACTTTTTGTGACAGAATCCTTTTGAAATGTCATGTTTTATGGAACAATCAAAACCTCTTTTGACGTTCATTCTTTATTCACAATCATTTAATGAAACGCAGACAAAAATGGGTACATTATACTTCCAAAAAATATATAAAACAGACAATAATAAGATTCACTGAGGCAAAAAAAATCATGGGATAACGATATGCACATATACAAACGGCGGTAGAGTCGTGTACAAGGCAGAAAAGCGCAGCTTACTGGTGGAGCTGTCATTTGTACTCTTTTGATTCATCTCAAACTGTGTTCTACGTGATTATGGCTGCATGACGGGAATTAATAGACTCTGAATGAGGTTTGGTAGTTGCAGCTACGTGCATGCGTCATTCCATTTCGGAAATGGTTAAGGAATTCAATGTTCCGTGATCCACAGTGTCAAGAGTGTGCCGATAATACCACATTTCAGGCATTGTATTTCAGCACGGACAGCGCAGTGGCCGATGGCTTTCACTTAACGACCGAGAGAAGCGGCATTTGCATCGATTTGTCAGGGCTAACAGGTAAGCAACACCGCGTGAAATAAACGTACAAATCTTAGCAACAAATAATCCTGAGTTAATAACGAGCCTCAAAACCGATTCAGGAATTAATGAACACAGGGTTGTCGTAGCGAGATAAAATATTGTAATCCCCAAATCCTCGAAAAATAAGCTAAAAATATACCTATTCAAAATGCAGATAAAAATTCACTTGACGCCTTCCTGAGAGACAATCTCCACTCATTCCAAATTAATAATATAAGTGTAGACCAGATGTGACTTGAATTCAAAGAAATAGTATCGGCAGCAATTGAAAGATTTATACCAAACAAATTAACAAACGACGGAGCTGATCCTCCTTGGTACATAAAACGGATTAGAATACTGTTGCAGAAACAACGAAACAAACATGCCAAATTTAAACAGACGCAAAATCCACAAAGTTGGCTATCTTTTACAGATGCTCGAAATTTAGCACAGACTTCAGTGCGAGATGCCTATAACAGTTTCCACAACAAAACTTTGTCTCGAAACCTGGCAGAAAATCCAGAGATTCTGGTCGTATATGAAGTATGTTAGAGGCGAGAAACAGTCAATGCCTTTTCTCCACGATAGCAATGGAGATACTATCGAAGAAAGTGCTGCCAAAGCAGAGTTACTAATCACAACCTTCCGACATGCCTTCACAAAAGAAGGTTAGGTAAATATTCCAGAATTCGAATCAAGAACAGCTGCCACATGAGCAACGTAGAAGTAAATGTCCTTGGAGTAGTGAAGCTACTTAAATCAGTTGATAAAAGCAAGTCCTCTGGTCCCGACTGTATACCAATTAGGTTCCTTTCAGAGTATGCTGATGCATTAGCTCCATACTTAACAATGATATACAACCGTCCGGTCGACGGAAAATCCGTACCCAAAGACTGGAAACTTGCACAGGTCACACCAATATTCCAGAAAGGTAGTAGGAGTAATCCACTAAATTACAGGCCCATGTCGTTAACGTCGATATTTTGGAACATATATTGTGATCGAATATTATGAATTACCTCGAAAAAAACGGTCTACTGACACACAGTCAACATGCGTTTAGAAAACATCGTTCCTGTGAAACACAACTAGCTTTTTATTCACATGAAGTGTTGAGTGCTGTTGACAAGGGATTTCAGATCCATTCCGTATTTCTGGAATTCCAGAAGGCTTTTGACACGGTACCACACAAGCGGCTCGTAGTGAAATTGCGTGCTTATGGAATATCGTCTCAGTTATGTGACTGGATTTGCGATTTCCTGTCAGAGAGGTCACAGTTCGTAGTAATTGACGGAAAGTCATCGAGTAAAACAGAAGTGATTTCAGGCGTTCCCCAAGGTAGTGTTATAGGCCCTTTGCTGTTCCTTATCTATATAAACGATTCTGAAGACAATCTGAGCAGCCGTCTTCCGTTGTTTGCGGATGACGCTGTCGTTTATCGACTAATAAAGTCATCAGAAGATCAAAACAAATTGCAAAACGATTTAGAAGAAATATCTGAATGGTGCGAAAAGTGGCAGTTGACCCTAAATAACGAAAAGTGTGAGGTCATCCACATGAGTGTTAAAAGAACTCGTTAAACTTCGGTCACACGATAAATCAGTCTAATCTAAAAGCCGTAAATTCAACTAAATACCTAGGTATTGCAATTACGAACAACTTAAATTGGAAGGAACACGTAGAAAATGTTGTGGGGAAGGCTAACCAAAACCTGCGTTTTATTAGTAGGACACTTAGAAAAATGTAACAGACCTACTAAGGAGACTGCCTACACTACGCTTGTCCGTCCTCTTTTAGAATACTGCTGCGCGGTGTGGGATTCTTACCAGATAGGACTGACGGACTACATCGAAAAAGTTCAAAGAACCAAGGAGACTGCCTACACTACGCTTCCAATTACCAACAGGGAGGAACGATCAGCACGATAAAATAAGGGAAATCAGAGCTCGTACGGAAAGATATAGGTGTTCATTCTTTCCGCGTGCTATACGAGATTGGAATAATAGAGAATTGTGAAGTGGTTCGATGAACCCTCTGCCAGGCACTTAAATGTGATTTGCAGAATATCCACGTAGATCTAGATGTGGATGTAGATGTCGTACGTGCGACGAACATATCCGTTAGAAGTTTGGAGTTAATGGGCTATGGCAGCAGACGAATAATGCGAATGCCTTTGCTAATAGCACGACATCGCCAGCAGCGCGTCTCCAGGCTCGTGACTATATCGGCTGAACGCTAAACCACTGGAAAACCGTGGCCTGGTCAGATGAGTACCAGTTTCTGTTTCTAAGAGCTGACGGAAGGGTTCGAGTATGGTACAGACCCCACGAAGCTAAGAACCCATGTTGTCCAGAAGGCACGGTGCAAGCTGGTGGCTTCATAATGGTGTGAGTTGTGTTTGTATACAATGGTCCAGCTGGTCGATCATTGATTGGGAATGGTTACGTTCGGCAGCTTGGAGACCATTTGCAACCGTCCACGGATGAAATTTTTATGGATGACAATGTGCCATGTCGCCGGACCACGGTTGTTCACAATCGGTTTGAAGAAGATTCTGGACAGTTCGAGAGAATGATCTGGCCACCCAGACCGCCCGACATGAATACTGTCTAACATTTATGGGACATAATTGAGAGGTCAATCCGCGCAGAACATGATGTGTTGGCAACACTTCAGCATTTATGGACGGCTTTAGAGACAGCATGGCTCAGTATTTCTTCCAACGACTTGTTGAGTCCATGACACGTCGAGTTGCTGCACTACTCTGGGTAAAAAGGAGGTCCGTCACAATATTACGAGATATCTCATGACTTTTGGCTCCTCAGTGTACACAAAATAACTCTGTATTGATTCCACTGAAAATTCATAAAATCGTTTCCATTTAATGGGAGATGTGGAGTTGTTTTCTATTTTTGATCAACTGTTTAATGTCACGCTTGACAGAAGAGAGCTGAACATTTGTCAGGTTCAGCATCCAGTCGAATGCGGTATTTTGTGTTTGTAGTTTCATATGCTGAGAATCCTATTCCACACAAGAATGTTGTTGGCAACCAGAGAAGAAAAGTCGGAGACCTTGTGACTAGTTGTGGGCATTCATCACGAACCCTTCACCAAAAATTATGAAGTGACATTGGACATCATGGAGACACTGGGTCATTTCTTCAAGTATTTTTTTGGTAATTCTGTTGTCTCACAAAGTTCTCTCGTGCCAAGACAAACAAGTCGAAAATCTTTTTATGAGGCGGTTATTTTGTTGTTAGTAATGAAAGCTGTATGTTTTCCTCGTAAAGATAAATTTAATTCAGTATTTCTTCGAAATATATCTGCCAAAAGAGCTAGTCCTAATAACCAAGTCACATCGATCAATTTTAATTTAAAAGATATATCAGTCATAAAAGCTTGTAATTCAGCTCTTAGTTCGAATAATTTTGTGAAGGTCTTTCCCCAAGAACCAACGGTGTGAGCGTGGAGCAGTAATGTTTCGTGTCTGCTCTCATAGTCTTCACACAATATTGAAACTGGTTCTGAAAAGCACGCGATTTAATGTAACTAATTATTTTTACTTCTACGAGTGCACGAGCCGCGCTGGAGAGCTGACGTCTCATCAGAGAGTCGTGACGTCGCCGTCGCGAGTCAGTGCCACGGTTAGATTGGTACACTCGTTGACGTAAAACCTGGCCGGCGGTCGGCCGCCGCAGGGCCTAAATCAGCGTGTGTTGTGCTGGCGTCGGTGGAGGGGCAGGGAAGGAGCTGCCCGCCCAGACGTTTTGCGTTGATACAGTACGGCCACCACCTTAGCACTCTTGAAGACAGCGCATCGTGCGCTCTGGTGGAGCCTGTCGACTGTGGTCCAGGATGCCAGTTGTCATGAAGACTAGGCCTTGTGACCCACCATGGATCGACCAAGATTGCAGCAGATACTCACGAGTCGACAAGAAGGCTGCGTGAGCGTGCGTTGGTTCGTCGGTGCGAAGATCGCAGCTTTCAGGTCATATGTGATGATCCAGTAGTGGAGGAGGGCTCGTCGCTCACCAGCCTCGTCATCCGCAATGACGCAATAGTGGCAAACCACGTGTGTGCTATGCATTGGGTTGGCTGTGTCTCAATGTCGAAGTCAGCAAGCAAGTAGCAGGCTTGCAGAATGAGATTGTCACTCTGCAGCGAGTGTGCGCTGATATGAAGCTTCCTGGTAGATTAAAACTGTGTGCCGGACCGAGACTCCAACTCGGGACCTTTGCATTTTGCGAGCAAGTGCTCTACCAACTGAGCTACCCAAGCACGACTCACGACCCGTCCTCACAGCTTTAATTCCGCAAATACCTCGTCTCCTACCTTCCAAACTTCACAGAAGCTCTCCTGCGAACCTTGGAGAACTAGCACTCATGGAAGAAAGGATATTGCGGAGAGATGGCTTAGGTTCGCAGGAGAGCTTCTGTGGAGTTTGGAATTTAGGAGACGAGGTACTGGCGGAATTAAAGCTGTGAGGACGGGTCGTGAGTCGAGCTTGGGTAGCTCAGTTGGTAGAGCACTTGCCCGCGAAAGGCAAAGGTCCCGCGTTCGAGTCTCGGTCCGGCACACAGTTTTAATCTGCCAGGAAGTTTCATAAGTAGCAGGCTGGCCATCTTTGATCAGCATGTAGTGGTTTCACTGAAACTCCATAGACTGTCATTCTCTCTGGTTCTAGCGACACTGACAAAATGGCAGCATGGTAGAATCTGTTTTTGAGCTGCAGAAGAATCTGTTTTGAGCTGCAGAAGAATCTCTATTTATTGGGCCAAGCCCACACCTTTGTCGTAGTGACTGTAGATGTATGAGCGCATTTATCCTCACTTATCAGTCCCATCAGCGGTCCTTGCTTTACTATGTTAATTTCAATAGTGATTCTGTGCTTGCGTTTGAGTCTGCCTCCTTTCGAGGTCTGTTGCATGTCTTGTTGACATAACGATTGGCACACCAACTCAGCGCTGGCCTACTCTATTTCAAGCTCGCATGGTAGAGCATGATAAAATTATTCTCCTGTGCAACAGCACACTATGTTACGTGTGTCACAAATGGTTTTATGAAATCTTTGAAACTGATGCTGCATCTTCCGGGTGAACTAGTTTTCAAACTTCTCATTGCAACACCTTTAAGCCAACGCTCCATTCTGTCTTTTAAAATCAACAATTTAATTTTACAATGTGACAGACACAGAAAATATCTACACTTGATATTGAATTTTACAACTGTAGTCAATAACAAACATGACTCCATTATACTGCGGTCTGAGAGTAGGGCGCGGAAACGCCGCGCTAAAATGCACTGCACGTTGCAATGCAAACTCGAGTACGAACTGTAGAGTGGGCTGCTGAGCATTGGTTTATATAGCCCGGGTGGTGAAGAGACAAAATCTTTCGAAGTGGATGCTCGCGGCGTGTGTAGATGAGATAGCACGCATAGAGAGAGAGAGAGAGAGAGAGAGAGAGAGAGAGAGAGAGAGAGATGGAGGGGGGGGGGGGGGAGGGAGGGAGCACATAATTTTTGATCAGAGTGTTATTATAGAATTATTATGCTGCTTCTCCCCTCATTTCCGGCTATTTCGCACAAAGAAAAAAAAACTTTCAAATGGCTCTGAGCACTATGGGACTTAACTGCTGAGGTCATCAGTCCCCTAGAACTTAGAACTATTTAAATCCAACTAACCTAGGGACATCACACACATCCATGCCCGAGGCAGGATTCGAACCTGCGACCGTAGCGGTCACGCGGTTCCAGACTGCAGCGCCTAGAACCGCACGGCCACACCGGCAAAAAAAAAAAAAAAAAAAAAAAGCAACTTTAATAAAACCAATATTGATTTCGTATTTATAGGAGTGTGATAGTACGTGCTGTGCTTTGTTTTTTAGGTTGTTGAAATTTGGGTGGAGTCCTCGTAGAGGCCTTGTTGAGCCCCAGGGCTCCGCGGAGCATGCTTTGAGTATCGCTGTTGTGTACTCGTAGTGTAAGCGGCACACCAAAGGCGCTCCAACCGCTCTTCATTCCAACAACTGGCATCGAGATCCCTAAATACAAAGAACTCATCAGCCAGTTCTATGCCTTTTTTGTTCATTTGTGGCATTTTCCTTTCAGTATGTTACATTCAGAAATACTAGCTATGCCTAGCATGCAGTGCAGTGCCTCTTTTTGTTTCTATGTAGGCAGGCGTATACAAAGCATAAACATTTACATGGAAAACGAATGGAAGACAATGGTTTTTTTGTGCATTAAATTAGCTAGTTTGTTGCGCATGGCTTCGGCCACGTAAGCGTAAGTCACATATATATATATATCTCTCTCTCTCTCTCTCTCTCTCTCTTTCTCTCTCTCTCTCTCTCTCTCTCTCTCTCTCTCTCTCTCACACACACACACACACACACACACACACACACGCACGCATATATTTGTACACACATTTCACCTCTACTGAATTTTTCCATGGAGTTTCATCTGAATTTGGAGGAAGCTTATAACAATTAACCGAGTGCCGCTTCGAGGAGAACAGACGACGGCAATTGTTGATTCTCCGCTGTTTCAGACCATGTGACTAAATACAACGGTAAATGTACACATGATGAGTCGTGTGGTGTGACCTTTGGCCCTGGAACGCATCCCTACATGTCACCCCTTCTCCTCCACACCTCCACCCCTAGCGGCAGTTGGGGTTCCTAAATCCCACAGTACTTTTATGCAAATAATGAGTCTTGTACACGCAAAATTTTGTTAAAATTATGTAAGTCTGCAGGCTTTCGTGGCTGTTGTCACTGAAGTTAAAATCTTCTGGGTTATTAGGCCGCGTCATATTTCTTCTAAAATTATCTACGTTTCGACCTCTCTGCTGGGATTTTACTGAGGATCTTCTGCTGTCCACTACTGCTAAAATAGAGGGGTCGAAGCGTCGATCATTTTAGAAGAAATATTTCGCGGCCTAATAACCCAGAAGATATTAACTTTGTTAAAATTGTTTGAGACGTTCCCGAGTTGTGCTTTTGTGACACCCCATTTGACCGCAGATTCTCAGCCTAGGTGCTAGGGGTACTACTGTCACAGTAAATTTTTCCGTATAACAGTTAAGTGTGCTAGTTTTGGTAGAAATTCCTTCAGGCATTACAGAGATATGCTGATGTGACACTGTCTTTGCATCCATCCCCCTTATCCTTGCTGTAGGCCTGAAACGTCTCTGTGATTGTTACCAAATGTTTAACGACCCAGAGAACTGTGGATTTGATGCTAACATCGATCATTATATAATATTTGTACATGTCAAGCCTTCTCATCCCCACGCCCAGGGCTGGTTGGGGTATATTATCCCCCCCCCACCCCACCCCAAAATGTTTATACAAATAATTATAAAAATAATAAGCCATGTATATACAAAATTTGATTGAAATTGACACATTCCTCAATTCAGATTCTACGTCACCCCTTTTTCACCTACAGACCTATGGGTGGCTCTTACCCTCACACGAACTTTAGTAGGGCGTGCGCAAGAACAATTCACTAAAGTTACTTTATAATCGGATCAGTGGTATGCAGGAACGCACAGAAGACAGACAAGCAAACAGTCATTTTTATACATTAAAAAGCAGCTGGCTATATTTATATAATGTTCTCCATGTCAAGACTCTCTTCCGGATTTCATGTGCCCTCAAGTGCCGAAATACTCCAAATACTCCTATATACTCACTAATTCGGATTTCACTAATTCGGATTTCACTAATTCGGATTTCACTAATACGGATTTCACTAATTCGGAATTTCGATCATTCGGATTTCACTAATTCGGAATTTCGATCATTCGGATTTCACTAATTCGGAATTTTGATCATTCGGACTTTTTTTTTATTGCGAGGTGAAACGTCACATTACTGAATCAAATATTCGCGCCAGGGACAGCTCGTAGATAAGTGCTCTGAGGCGGAGCTTCCCTAAGAGATACATTAAATTCTTGTTCAGTAATATATCACAGAAATTAAGTGATTAGAAAACGTTTCGTATAATTTCCATATCACTTAAATAATAGCACTCGACATTTTTAAGAACTATAAAAGGACTATGCTGGAGCACACTTGTATGCGGCATCAGAATAAGATAAGAATATTAATAAATTAAAATGAAACTAGGATACTATAAACGAAGAATGTCTCTGACAGGCTCGATAATGCAGATCACTGCTTTGTTGAAGTAAGAGAGCGCTGGGCGCATAGTTGTAGCTGTCTGTGAGGGAAAGACGATAGAGTAAGCAGTTTCTGTGGTGTGCTGTGTGAAGCCACCAAGGGTTAGATTAATGTAGGTATGTCAATATTGTTGAAAATGGAAGCAGAAGTCTTCAGGGAAATAAGGTAAAGATGTTCAATAATTACGATTTCTATTTTTGCCAGCGTGTTAGTATAGGTGAGTTGGTTGATAATTTATAATTGTTGAGTAACCCCAGAATGTACGTAAACTGCTCTGAGAAAAGGATTGGATAAATATTTCATTTTCGTAATGGATTTTAATATTTGTTATCAGAGCTATGTGTAATTTGATTATTTTCACTTATGTTGGATGAATGAAGTTAGATAATTCTGGTTGTTTAAATCTCATTGTTTGTGAATCAGTTGTTAGTAAGGTAGCTTCAATTGTCAGATGTTTTTGGAGAAACAAACTTAACTTTCAATATAACTTTGCTAAAAAAGCTGAATGTCAGTATTTCTTAAAAGTCAGTACCGCCATTAGACTGTTTTTTTTTATTTTTTTTTTTTTTATTTGCAGTGTTACATTTAGACGATCATAATTTCGGCTTTAAGTTGCCATTATCAAGTGTTTTGATGTTATACAATGCCTAAGATGGCATACTGTCGTATTTAAAATACACCATTAGACCCATTGTCTAAGGGTTATATGTGTCCAATAGTGTATTTTAAATACGACAGTATGCCATCTTAGGCAAGTTAAAGCCGAAATCATGCTCGTCTAAATGTAACACTGCAAATAAAAAAACAGTTTAATGGCGGTACAGACTTTAAAGAAGTATATTATGTCTTTGGCCCCACATTATGAAAAAATTATTGAATGTTATTAATTCACCATAATCAGTACCGCCTACCAGTCCAGGTCATATATTTTTTAAAGAAGCTTGATTTTCTTAAATGTTCTCCTTTAGCAGCCAAATGAATTTCATATGCATTTCAAGTATTACGGCTAGCGTAGCATATTGCTGAGCCTGTAGTTAACGTATTCATATTTTTATACAAGAGACCAGAGCACATCGCGTTACTCCGTTGCTGCTTTAGAGGTAAGACAATTTAATTTCTTATGTGCACAGGGACAAGTGTTATTAGTTTTGAACAGGGCCAGATGATTCAGGGCCCAAGGGGCTGAATGTATTTTGCAGTGACTGTATTTCTTTATTGGTATGGGGAGTTTCATTTGAAAGGTCTCTGTTGGATTCCTTTCATGTTAATTTCTTAAATCTGTTGTCATTTACGGCATAAATTCCTCTTCTAAATTTACTGTGGTGTTTCTGAATCTATCTGGGAGGAGACTGAGCAGTGGAACACGTTACTTTTACACATAAACAAGAACGATCTGTCACACTACTACACTTTAAAACACAGTTTATATGTAATTCATGTCACACAGTCTCATACGGAACCTACATCCGCTTTCTTTTATATAGTATACACGATAAGATACTATCATCCCCCTTCCCTTCTGTGTGAAAGGATGAATGAACAAATGTATTTCTAGTTGCATGCTTGATGGTAGCAGACAAGCCTGTCTGCTAGAGAACAGTAGGACCAATGTCGGAACAGGAAGCTATGCTTTCTAAAAGCAAGAGGTTTCTATTCTTAGTATGGTCCTGTCCGTCCCTTGTCATGTTGGTATAGGAAGCTGTCTCTCTGGTCACTTCCGTTGGTATCTGTGAAGCACCCTCGGTAGGGGCCCACGGCAGGCTGGGCCGGAGTGGCCGTGCGGTTCTAGGCGCTACAGTCTGGAACCGAGCGACCACTACGGTCGCAGGTTCGAATCCTGCCTCGGGAATGGATGTGTGTGATGTCCTTAGGCTAGTTAGGTTTAATTAGTTCTAAGTTCAAGGCGACTGATGACCTCAGAAGTTAAGTCACATAGTGCTCAGAGCCATTTTTGAACCAAGGCAGTCTGTCCGCAGCGAGCGTCTGAAGTGGTAAGATCTCCGGCTAAGCGCCTCTCTGCTAAGTCCGTAGGACAATGGATTTCTTAAGTTCAGCCTAACTGAAAATTTAATCACCTTTATTTCAGGTTTAGATCTAAAATATCTAATGTTATCTTAAATTGTAACGCAGTGTAATTTGAGTGTGAAGTTGAGAATATCTTCCAGTAGTTGCTTTGTCACTACTTTGTGAGTAAAGTGGAACCATGTGTTGAGGATCTGTAACTCTAACTAAGATCATCAATCTTAAATGCGCATGTGCGTGAGATTACAACGTCTCGACAATATTTTTCAACATAGCAATTTTCTTTATTTTCAACCCACGTGGCGTGTACTTTGTGAGACCAGTACCACGTGCTTATACAATTGTTTGACCCATCAGGCTAATAGTAAGACGATAGTAACCAGTTCGAGGTTTTTCTTTTGTAAATTGCGTTTCGATGTAATTTATTTTCATTATCAAAATTATTGTGGAGTTACACTCTTTGTGTAAACAAAGTTGACCACGTGAAGCATGTGGTGTAATCATCAAAGTAGCCCAGTGAATTTACACGAATCGATTGGGCAATGTGTAATGTTGATGCATTAAGGGGTTCTGAAAGCGGTGCTGATATTCAAGATAGTAAAAGCGTGTTAAAAGCTGTGAGCTATCCTTGCATTACTGAGCAACTGTTTCACCAGGTATCCAGTCCAGCTTACCAAATTCCCAACCAGACTAACATTAATTATAATCTTTTAATAGTCATCTTACGACAGCCGGTGATATATATATATATATATATATATAATCTCATGGAACACATCAGATATGGAGCCAAGATTGGGAGACTGCATACAACACTGCATTCATAAAATAACATACGAAGAATGTTGAAATATATGCAAGAGGAAATTAACCACAACCAACCGATTCAATTTTCACCCAAAGAACTTACGTTCGTAGTGCAATCCTGTCCAACATGAAATTACCACACATTGGTATACTAAATTCATACTAACTCTCTGTGAAATATTCCCGTGTTGTAGGTACAACACGCTACACGACAGTTAGAGTAATGTATCCATTCCAAAGAACAGACATTGATTCGACGTAATCGTTATCATTCTTAATCATTTTATTTAAAAGAGCGTCACAACTATTGACTCCGACTGATCTTTTCAAAAAGGTAGTAGATCGTCGTAAGTCTGCTCATTCAAATACAAGTTCGCTCGATGTAGCAGAGGTTCGTGTGAGTCGCTGTGAGGAATTCTAGAAGGCACAATTAGCTGAACCTAAGGGAATAATATCAACCTCCACGCGATTTTGACAAGACGTTTCTTGCTGTTAAGGGGTATCACGATAGTGGCTGAACCTCACTCTTCGAATACCTGTGTAACTCTCTATAATATGCTTTGATGCGTCATTAATTGACTTTTAAAACTAAACTTTTGATAGTGTGAATCACACAATTTTTGTTGCTGTCATTGCCAAATCTATCCGTTGTACAAAAGATACGCCAAGCTTGTAAACGTCTCGCTAGAATGCATTAGACGACCGTATGATACGAATTATTTGTGGAACTAACTCAAACGTCATGTACAGGCTTGTTCAAGGAACTAAGGTACTAATTACTGCTACCCAGTACGTTTATTCCATAATTAAATTTGTCACAAACTATTTAAATTTTTTTCAAGCCAACAGATAAATTCAAGGACTGAATATTAGAAGCAGTAATAATATTTACGAAGATGTAAAGCCACTTCATTTGCTCCAGAGAGGTGTCCATTATCCAGGAATACGCTGAAACTTCCCCTTTGAAAATTAAGAATGACAGTACTGGAAAAACACTTACGTTATTTGATTTTCAAACAGCTGAGCAAAACTGAACGTACTCAGACAGTTCTCTCTTTACTTATTCTGATCGTCACGAAACTGACACACAATATTTTTAGCGCAACGCAATCTGACTTTCAATAATCCCTACAAAAGAATGGCCCTGACTAACAATAACCTATACCTTTCATGAATCACTTACCCTACAAAAATCTTCATTACTCAGAGTATTGCAATACAGCGAAGGACCAACACTGCCAGATAAATAAAAGATTCTAACTACTGAAGGCACTAACTACTGATAGGCATAGTTAGCAAATGAAAGATTTTGATAGAGAACAAACAATGTATTTACCTTAATAGTGTTAAAAAGTCATAATACATGTATCAGTTCATAACATCCAGTCTTACAAATGTCCTTTTTCTGACGGACACACGTCCAGATCGTCCGCTCTCAAAACTCGGGCATCTCACTTCCCCACATTCACCACTGCTGGCGGCTCACCTCCAACAGCCCAACGCTACGCGCTGTTCACATCCAACTGCCCAACACTACACAAGCGAATATTCCTACAATGAGTCCAACCAGCCACAGATTGCACACAGCGCAGTCAGCGATTTTCATACACTGCACTACGTGGCGTTACCAACATAAAAACCTAAACAGCCTACTTACAACGGCTTTTCAATAACTTAACAACGACCGTAAAATTTATTTACTAGTACGAGGTTCGTTTGATATGTCTGGTAAAAAAAAAGCGAGAAAAATATTTTGTAAACAACTCACCTTACTTCTCAACAGTCTCCTTTGAGGGCTATACACTCCTTTGAGGGACACACGAGTTGTTCGTAAAGTTCAGTGTTTAAGAGGAACCCAAGCGATTTATTGGCGGCTAATTGCTGCCATTCCATTGGCGAATTTCTTAGTAGAACCATCTGGCGCATATAGTATTAACAATGTCAGAGAACATGAGTGTTAGGTAAAACACGATTTCCGGACCTCTCAAGTATAGTAATGTGATTAATGTAAATAAGTGTTCTAACTGATTTTCTGTTTCCGTGGCTACATTAGCCTAAGAATTGTTATATGCACATCAGTGTGTTATACATTTGCATGTTTTGTGACAAGTTTGTTATGATCTCTCTTTTGGCACGCTCTTCATCCATATATAGATTGTGTGTGTGTGTGTGTGTGTGTGTGTGTGTGTGTGTGTGTGTGTGCGCGCGCATATGAGCATGTTTCGTGCCCTTATTCCATCACGAACTTACAGTTACAGCTGTGTATGACTTTCCATCCATGATAACATGCTGGGCTCTCTCACTGTACTAGTTATTATGGCTTCTTCGCATTTCGTTCATGTATGGAGCGGAGTGCGAGAAGAATGATCGCTTAAATGGGTCTGAGTGCCCTGTTTTTAGTTTAATCTTGCCCTAGCCATACCTACGGGAGCGATACGGAAGAAATTGTAGTATATTCCTTGATTCGTCATTTTAAAGGTGGTCAGTGAAACTTTGTAAGTAGACTTTGTCGGGATAGTTTGTGTCTGTTTTCAAGCTTCTGCTAATCTAGTTTCTTCTGCATGTCTGTGACTCTCTCCATGGGCCAAACAAACCTGTGACCAATCGTGCTGCCCTTCTCTGTACACTTTCAATACCCTTGTTAGTCCTATCTCGTACGGGCCCCAAACACTTCAGCAATATTTCAGGTTGGTTCACACGAGCATTGTACAAAGTCTCCTTCGAAGACTGATGACAATTTCCCCAGTATTCTACCAATGAAACGAAGTCTGCTAGCTAGTTTACTTATGAACTGAGCATATGTGATCGTCCATTGCATCTCTCTAGATATTGTTACAAGCAGGTCTTTGTATGTGTTGACCAATTCTGTTTATGACTCATCGATATTGTAGCCATATGGTACTACACTTTTTCGTTTTGTGTAGTGAACAATTCTACATTTCTGACCATTCAAAGCAAATAACCAACCTTTCTACCACCTTTTTCCCAACACACTTACCTGGGACACACCTTCTACATCTGTTCATAACGCCTGGACCAAAATAAATTGTTGTGCCCTCCCTACCAAAAACTCCCCAATCAATTCACAAATTATGCTTGCTACCCCATGCGATCGTACTTTCGCTAATAAGCATAGATGTAGTACTGAGTAAAATATGTTTCGGAAATCGAGAAAAAGTCTATCTACCTGACCGCATTGAGGCATTTTATCCATGCCAATTGGGTTTCATGTGACCTATGTTTTCGGAATCCATGTGGGTCAGCATGAAGGACGTCATTCTTTCCGAGATAAGTCGTTACTTTTGAGCTCAAATATATTCCAGGGTTCTACAAGTAAAGGATGTCAAGAATATTGGACAGTAGTTTTGTGGATCGCTTTTGCTGCCTTTCATGTGTGTGGGGGGGGGGGGGGGGGGGGGGGGCGCTGATCCGTGCTTTCTTCTGACTACTGGGCATGATTGTTTGCTGAAAGAGTCCACGGTAGACTATGGTTAAAAGAGGGCCTAACACAAACGCAAATTCTGTATAGAATCTGACAGGGATTCAATGGGCCCTTGGCTTTGTTCGAGTTTGGCGGTTTCAGATGTTTCTCAAGTGTGTCATTAGTTTCCGTTGCCAGCTGCAGTTGCATGTTAAAGTACGTTGTTTGTAAGTTTCTTTTCGTTGCTTTTGGTGAATTTTGGTGGGGCTTTAGGTGCATTTTGGCGGGTTTTGGAACTCGTATGTTACAATTGCCAAAAACAATTGTTTTTTTTTCGAATTGAAAGGAACAGAAAAATCGGCAGTACTCTCCGGCACTCGAGAAGTGATAACAGATTCGTGGCCTTCCCCAGTATGGAATGCACTAACCGTAGCTGGTAGAGCTGACTGTAAGGCGCCGAACGGTGGCAGGAAGCATCACTCGTTGTTAGTGTACAGCTGCAAATCAAGGGCGCTCCAAAAACGGTACCGCTGTCATGAGTGAGGTGAACGCGGCTTGCAGTTGGCGGGACTCACCAGCCACCTCCCCGGCGCCGCAGAAGATGCCGGCCAGGGGGACCAGCTGCTTGGCCTGCGGGCCCAGGCGGGTCGTGAAGCCGACGCTGGCTCCGTACACACCGCTGTAGAAGGACAGCTCCAGCCCTGCAGGGCAGATATCAGGTGGGCGCTCGTCCAAGGCTGCACCCTCTCACAAAGACTCTCCACAATATTTAGCGTATGATGTAGCACATCACACGAATTAATTTAATAAATAAATGTAAATAGTTTACGATACAAACATTAATTATACATGGAGGTATGTTCCGTCTTTGCAACTAAATGAAAGGCAGTTTTATTTTTTTTTTATTTTTTTTACTATCTAAAACAGTCTTGATCACAATTTATATATTACAGTTACCGGTTTCGACCACTACTGTGGTCATCTTCAGACCAATCAGTAAGAACCTCCTTCTGGTGGTTTATCACTAGAAGAAGGTTCCTACTCATTGGCCTGAAGATGACCACAGTAGTGGTAGAAACGGGTCACTGTAATAAATAAATTGTGATCAAGACTGTTTTTGATAGTAAATATTTGTAATACATTGATCACAATGTATTCAAAAGCAAGAAAGGCAGTTTGTTTTATGCCACAAACGTTTCACTTTTTTTATTTATTAAACATCATCAGTGGCCGGTAATACATATTTGTTTTTACATTTATAATTAATATATTATGTAGTAGTTACAAATATGTTTCTATGTTACGTTTTCTCGCATCTTTCTGTTGTTTTTCGCATTAGAAACAACTTCAGTAGCACAAGTTTCGTGTGGTTAAATTATCGTTTTGTGTTGCTTACAATTTCCAGTGTTCAAATGGTTCTGAGCACTATGGGACTTAACATCTATGGTCATCAGTCCCCTAGAACTACTTAAACCTAACTAACCTAAGGACGTCACACAACACCCAGTCATCACGAGGCAGAGAAAATGCCTGACCCCGCCGGGAATCGAACCCGGGAACCCGGGCGCGGGAAGCGAGAACGCTACCGCACGACCACGAGCTGCGGACAATTTCCAGTGTTGCTACCCATCATGTGTGGTCCTGGAGGCGTGTTCATTCGGTCCCCATACTCCAGCTGGGAAACCGAACTTAAAATTTCCGCGTTCCTAGCAGCTCATGAGACTCGTTTAGTATGACTGACCATTTGACAAATACGCTAAAAAGTGCGTTTCCTGGTTCTAGAATAGTACAAAATGGTATTATGAAAAGAAACAAAGGAATGGCTGTTATAAGAAATGCTACTGTACCCTCTGATGAAAATTAGCTTCTTTTGTTAAATAGTTAATGTTTCTTTGTAACAGTAGAACGTACGCCAGTAAATACTATCACCGTAGGACGATATGGTAAAAGGGGAGGCACAGATTAAAAAATGAAGGTTTATGGTATTTTCGGTGGTAGCATGATATTTTTATAGTGGGTTGTATGATCCATTTGCTGTGACTTCATGCCAATATTTATTGCCACTGTGACTTGAGGCAGTCGCCATGCCGCCAACCAGCAGACACACCCCCCGTAAGAGGCGCTGCCACTGCGGAGATATATTTTGCCTTCTCACATGCCGGTCGGGGTGGACGAGCGGTTCTAGGCGCTACAGTCTGGAACCGCGCGACCGCTACGGTCGCAGGTTCGAATCTTTCCTCGGGCCTGGATGTATGTGATGTCCTTAGGTTAGTTAGGTTTAAGTAGTTCTAAGTTACGTAGCAGAAGTAACAGGATCTATGTGGAAAAATCTTACATCTATGGGTAGAATATACGTTGGATTTCATGCTATCAACGTGAGGGACTACTTGGTGGTACCTCGTTGCCACAACTGTGGCGATTTAGATCATATTCACAAGTACTGTGACAGGAAGCCGGCTTGCTCCAGATGCGGAGCGGAAGATCACCTAAGAAAGAATTGCACTAAATCTGGAACCTGCATTCCATGTGCAAAGAGAGGCAAAAAGACCTGTAACGCCCCAGGTAGGAATTGCCCATCCTATAGGATGTTGGAGCAAAGGCTGATATCAAGAATTGATTATGGCTGAAGCCGCAGCTGTGCGCAGGATGCCAAAAAGGAAGTCTCCGGGGAAGAGGCGTAGGGACGCGGCTGTTGTTGTTGTTGTGTTGTTGTGGTCTTCAGTCCTGAGACTGGTTTGATGCAGCTCTCCATGTTACTCTATCCTGTGCAAGCTTCTTCATCTCCCAGTACCTACTGCAACCTACATCCTTCTGAATCTGCTTAGTGTATTCATCTCTTGGTCTCCCTCTACGATTTTTACCCTCCACGCTGCCCTCCAATGCTAAATTTGTGATCCCTTGATGCCTCAAAACATGTCCTACCAACCGATCCCTTCTTCTAGTCAAGTTGTGCCACAAACTTCTCTTCTCCCCAATCCTATTCAATACCTCCTCATTAGTTACGTGATCTACCCACCTTATCTTCAGCATTCTTCTGTAGCACCACATTTCGAAAGCTTCTATTCTCTTCTTGTCCAAACTGGTTATCGTCCATGTTTCACTTCCATACATGGCTACACTCCATACAAATATTTTTAGAAACGACTTCCTGACACTTAAATCTATACTCGATGTTAACAAATTTCTCTTCTTCAGAAACGATTTCCTTGCCATTGCCAGTCTACATTTTATATCCTCTCTACTTCGACCATCATCAGTTATTTTACTCCCTAAATAGCAAAACTCCTTTACTACTTTAAGTGTCTCATTTCCTAATCTAATCCCCTCAGCATCACATTCCATTATCCTCGTTTTGCTTTTGTTGATATTCATCTTATATCCTCCTTTCAAGACACTGTCCATTCCGTTCAACTGCTCTTCCAAGTCCTTTGCTGTCTCTGACAGAATTACAATGTCATCGGCGAACCTCAAAGTTTTTACTTCTTCTCCATTAATTTTAATACCTACTCCCAATTTTTCTTTTGTTTCCTTTACTGCTTGCTCAATATACAGATTGAATAACACCGGGGAGAGGCTACAACCCTGTCTCACTCCTTTCCCAACCACTGCTTCCCTTTCATGCCCCTCGACTCTTATAACTGCCATCAGGTTTCTGTACAAATTGTAAATAGCCTTTCGCTCCCTGTATTTTACCCCTGCCACCTTCAGAATTTGAAAGAGAGTATTCCAGTTAACGTTGTCAAAAGCTTTCTCTAAGTCTACAAATGCTAGAAATGTAGGTTTGCCTTTTCTTAATCTTTCTTCTAAGATAAGTCGTAAGGTCAGTATTGCCTCTCGTGTTCCAACATTTCTACGGAATCCAAACTGATCTTCCCCGAGGTCCGTTTCTACCAGTTTTTCCATTCGTCTGTAAAGAATTCGCGTTAGTATTTTGCAGCTGTGACTTATTAAACTGATAGTTCGGTAATTTTCACATCTGTCAACACGTGCCTTCTTTGGGATTGGAATTATTATATTCTTCTTGAAGTCTGTGGGTATTTCGCCTGTCTCATACATCTTGCTCACCAGATGGTAGAGTTTTGTCATGACTGGCTCTCCCAAGGCCATCAGTAGTTCTAATGGAATGTTGTCTACTCCCGGGGCCTTGTTTCGACTCAGGTCTTTCAGTGCTCTGTCAAACTCTTCACGCAGTATCTTATCTCCCATTTCATCTTCATCTACATCCTCTTCCATTTCCATAATATTGTCCTCAAGTACATCGCCCTTGTATAAACCCTCTATATACTCCTTCCACCTTTCTGCCTTCCCTTCTTTGCTTAGAACTGGGTTGCCATCTGAGCTCTTGATATTCATACAAGTGGTTCTCTTCTCTCCAAAGGTCTCTTTAATTTTCCTGTAGGCAGTATCTATCTTACCCCTAGTGAGACAAGACGCGGCTAGGGCTGCTAAATTCAGGCAATTCTTAACCTTCGTTGAAGGAAGTAAAACTGGAAGAACAGGTATGGTAGATGTGTCCGTCCAGACGGACCTGTGTGAACGGGAAGCTGCCGCTCTCCCCTCCCCCCGGAACTCGAGACCGCCAGAAGATCGGGCACCCGAAGTCAGGCGTCCTGCAATAGCGGGCCAAATTAAAGCCACAAGAAATAGCTCCACATCCGAAGAACCACTTCAAGTAAACACAATTAGTAGTACAATAGCCACACCTACCTCTGACCAACCGTTAGTTAAACGTCTAGAGGTGGATCCCATCAGGATCTACCCCAATCTAGAACACGCCTTGCAACTTTCGCGTCTGGAGGAGCCGGCTGTCCTGACCACAGCATTAAGGCATATAGCGCGGGTGGGACACCAGTATGGACGTAAAGTCACCTTCTCGGCCATGGAGGCTGTCGATAGGATACAGTTAAAGACCATGAATCTCCCCACTGACTTCGGCGCCCTGCGTGACCTTGTCAAAAAGGTTTTTCAAAGAAGAAAGGAGAAATTCGATCTAGACGAAATTTACAAACAGGCTGTCTTAGCCAATGGAAGGATAGCATTTGACTGGAGGAAGACCTTTCCAGGACAATATGTACACACGTATTTCCCATGACAATTAAAATACAGCTAGGACAACTTAATGCACATAATAGCCGATTAGTCATGCAGGAGCTACGAAGGGTGGTGGAGGAGATGAGTCTCGACGTACTCTGTCTACAGGAGCCATACTCTCTTGCGGGGAACATAGCTTTCGCTAGTGTTAACTGGCAAATAGTATCCTTTGGAGATGACCCTAAAGCCACCACTATAGTCATAAATAAAGCCATACGAGTCACAGTGCTCGCTCATTTTTCAAATGAACACTGTATTGTAACCGAACTCCAGACTCCAGTCGGGGTGATTCATTTAGTTAATATGTATTGCCAATATGGTGAGGACATTGAGACATATTTAGATCAACTATCACGAGTCACAACAGCACTCAGAGGCCGAAAGATAGTGGTGGTGGCAGATGTCAATGCCAAGTCCCCCCTGTGGCACAGTGGCACCCGGGATGGCAGAGGGGAGAAGATGGAGGAAACAGTAATGTCACTACAGTACTTGGTTGCCAACAGAGCCGGGAACCCCCCCCCCCCCACCTACAAGGGCGGAGGAGGAGAAGGAACTAATATTGATGTAACATTACTTTCACCAAATTTTGCTGGTCACCTGAACAACTGGAGAGTAAGAGACCAAGAAACGACAAGTGACCACAACTTAATCACATTTGAGCTCACAGACAGGGAATGCCACTGGGACATAGGATGGGAGTTTCAATTAAATTATAACAAAACTGATTGGGAGCGCCTTGCAAGAGAGTTTGTTCCCCCGACATGGCCGGAAGGTGATGAAGACGTCGACAGGCATGCTGAAGAGCTGGTTAGTGCCATCACAAAAGCGGTAAAGGCCGCAGTACCAACTAGGAGAAGGGCTGTCGCGGCCTCCCCGTCACCATGGTCTGCTGAACTGGAACAGATGCGTCAGTCGGTCAGGAGGGCGAGGAGGTACTACCAGCGAAGTGTCGTCTGGGAAGAAAAACAGAGATGGCTAGAAATCTATGGGAATGCCAAGGAAGAGTTCCAGAGGGAGCTCAAAAGGGTTAGGCTGGTAAGCTGGGAGAAGTATGTCCAGAGCCAATTGGCTACAGATCCCTGGGGTATCCCATATAAAATAGTCAGGGAAAAAATTAGGTCCCCTATTGTACTATCAACCATCCGGGATGGGAATCGGATGACAGGGACATGGCAGGAAACTGCTGAAGTCCTTCTCCGGTCCCTGCTTCCGGATGACATGGAAAACGAGGATACGGAAGAACAAGGCCTAATTAGGCAAGCTCAGCTAGAAGAGTACCAAAACAACACCTTGGTGTACCCTTTCTCGGAGTACGAGGTGGCGGTGCACATTAAGGCACTTAAAGGAGGAAAGGCCCCAGGACCAGACGGCATCATAGCGGAGGTGGTGCAATACCTCGCTCCTCAACTAGTAGCACCTCTAGCTAGAATCTACAACGAGGCCCTAAGCCTCAAAAAGTTTCCCACCATCTGGAAACAAGCAAACGTTGTCATAATAAAAAAGGGACTGGATAAGGATCCAAAAGAGGTCAAGTCCTACAGACCCATTTGTCTGTTGGATCTGCTGGGAAAACTGCTGGAGAGGCTGCTGGCTGACAGGCTGATGGCACACCGAGTGCTTTGTGGAATGAGCAGCAGGTAGTTCGGCTTTAGGCCGGGGCGTTCTGCGTCTGACGCAATCGCCATGGCGGCTGAGGTCTGCGGGTCGTCCACACATAAGTACATAGTTGGCATCATGGTGGACATCAGTGGCGCCTTTGACAACCTGTGGTGGCCTTCGCTTTTCTCTCGCTTGCGAGAGAAGGAGTGTCCAGGGCCGCTATATGGCTGTCTCAGGAGCTATTGCTTGGACAGGGAGGTTTGGCTATCATCCCCTAGCGGAAGAGTGGGCAAGAAGATAACAAAGGGGTGTCCACAGGGCTCTGTCCTGGGGCCACTCTTTTGGGATATCAATATGGAGCCTCTCCTTGAGACCTTGGAGAGCTGTGCAGATGTGCTAGAGGTGATAGCTTACGCTGATGACCTCCTCCTGTTGGTTGGCGGTCGGAGCCGAGAGGAATTAGAACCAAAGATTGAGAGAACCATGACATTACTCTCACAGTGGTGCCATAGAACTAAGCAAAAAATAGCACCTAACAAATCCACTTACCTACTCCTAAAGGGCCAATTGGTCAGAAACCCTACAGTTAGAATGGATGGCACACCAGTTATACGTCGTCGAGAAGCTAGATACCTAGGGGTAATGCTAGATGAAAAATGGGGCTTTGCCAGGCATATTGAGGCAACTACACATTGGTCAATAGAAGTGTTAAACAATCTCATCAACATCGGCCATAGACGATTTCATCTTCCACCGAATCTCATCAAGCTATATCATAACACCATTCTCGTCTCCATCGTGGGCTACGGGTCCGGGGTCTGGGCCCACAGGCTCATGAGGGTAGTTCCTGCTATGGCCGTGAGGAGAGTGCAGCGGAACATGATATTTCGATCAGTAGGGGCATATAGAACATCACCAGGGGGAGCATTGCTGATACTCATGGGCCTGTGTCCCCTTGATGTAAAAATAAGGGAGCAGGCTGCATGGTATTGGGTGAAAAAGGGGAAAATTGAAAAAACTAGGGATATCATGGGGGTCAGAGTGGGGGATAAAATTACAATTAAAAGAAGGGGAATGGAACTTTGGCAGGAAATCTGGGATGGGGAAGAGACAGGAAGAAGAACGAACCAATTATTACCAAACGTTCAGGAAAGATTAGGGATGAAACATTTCCAGCCAAGCAAGGGACTGCTGCACTTCCTCACTGGGCATGGCCCGTACCCGGCATATCTTTGCCGGTTCTGGAAAAGAGCGACACCATCGTGTGACTGTGGTGCCGAAATGGGCACACCGGATCATGTAGTCTACGAGTGTCCGCTTTTCGACGACGTTGCAGCTAACTTACGAAACTCATTGCCTATCACAGACACCTTTCATCTCATTAGGGACCCTACCACCTTCACCATCATCGATAAACTGGCTAACGAGGTATCCGCCAAGATCCTAAGGGAATATAGAAGGGAGATCGAGTAGATAGGATCCAAAAACTTGACATCATGCACCATCCCATTCCGCCAGGGTGCGTACTGGCCGACAGTCAATGACGATCGGGATCCGACGCATCCAGGACCAGGGGGAGGGTGCGACCATACCGGCTAAGACTACAGCACACCAACTATGACTAATAAAATTTATTATTATTATTCGTAGAAGTAGATTGTAGGAAATTTTCTTTAGACCTGCAGCGATTGTGGTAAGGCCAGCCCAGTGCCAGGGGCACGCCCACTGGGGTTAGCTCGGTGGGCATGGCCATGGAACAGTAGGTTTATATTATATACTGGCACACATGTAACGCTGCAGGATGTAGTTGTTAGTAGTAAAGTAGGTTAGAGTTGATAGTATGATTGACTAACAGTAAATCACATAGATACCCATAGATAATATAGATACTCATAGATTGAACCAACTTCCTGTAGCTAACATTAACAGTAGAATACAAAAGATACAGTTAATGCTTCTGAAATGTAATTTTGTAGCTTAGTTCGACCCACTAACGATTTCAGGTGGTGGGTTAGTTTTGTATAATATTGGGTTTTGAAGAATAAAGATTTTAAAAAAAAAGTTATAGGGGACTGAGGACCTCAGAAGTTAAGTCCTATAGTGCTCAGAGCCATTTGAACGATTTGAACCCCCTCACATATTCGCAAATGGACTGCTACGTATTCTGCAGTTGGTATTTTTTCTATGAAGCCACAGGGTCAATGCCCGGCAGTCAAAGCCGTCGCACCAATCTGGAGACAACAGCCTTGCAGAGTCCACCTCATGCTGCCATCGTCCACCGCGAAGCAACACTGCGACATTGGTCTCGTGGAGCTCTGGTGCCAAGACTTTGGTATTCACCAGCTTGTTACTGTGTTAGTGCTACTGGACAGCTGTCCAAAACAGTGGTTCTTTTCCAGACATAGACTTTTTTACCTATGTAAAATTCATTGAACTTATTTAGTTAGGGACAGCTAATATGAACTTTACACATACTGCTTATACAGGGTGTTTCACAAATGACCGGTATATTTGAAACGGCAATAAAAACTAAACGAGCAGCGATAGAAATACACCGTTTGTTGCAATATGCTTGGGACAACAGTACATTTTCAGGCAGACAAACTTTCGAAATTACAGTAGTTACAATTTTCAACAACAGATGGCGCTGCGGTCTGGGAAACTCTATAGTACGATATTTTCCACATATCGACCATGCGTAGCAATAATATGGCGTAGTCTCTGAATGAAATTACCCGAAACCTTTGACAATGTGTCTGGCGGAATGGCTTCACATGCAGATGAGATGTACTGCTTCAGCTGTTCAATTGTTTCTGGATTCTGGCGGTACACCTGGTCTTTCAAGTGTCCCCACAGAAAGAAGTCACAGGGGTTCATGTCTGGCGAATAGGGAGGCCAATCCACGCCGCCTCCTGTATGTTTCGGATAGCCCAAAGCAATCACACGATCATCGAAATATTCATTCAGGAAATTAAAGACGTCGGCCGTGCGATGTGGCCGGGCACCATCTTGCATAAACCACGAGGTGTTCGCAGTGTCGTCTAAGGCAGTTTGTACCGCCACAAATTCACGAAGAATGTCCAGATAGCGTGATGCAGTAATCGTTTCGGATCTGAAAAATGGGCCAATGATTCCATTGGAAGACATGGCGGCCCAGACCAGTACTTTTTGAGGATGCAGGGACGATGGGACTGCAACATGGGGCTTTTCGGTTCCCCATATGCGCCAGTTCTGTTTATTGACGAAGCCGTCCAGGTAAAAATAAGCTTCGTCAGTAAACCAAATACTGCCCACATGCATATCGCCGTCATCAATCCTGTGCACTATATCGTTAGCGAATGTCTCTCGTGCAGCAATGGTAGCGGCGCTGAGGGGTTGCCGCGTTTGAATTTTGTATGGATAGAGGTGTAAACTCTGGCGCATGAGACGATACGTGGACGTTGGCGTCATTTGGACCGCAGCTGCAACACGGCGAACGGAAACCTGAGGCCGCTGTTGGATCACCTGCTGCACTAGCTGCGCGTTGCCCTCTGTGGTTGCCGTACGCGGTCGCCCTACCT
Source organism: Schistocerca nitens (assembly GCF_023898315.1). Taxonomy (NCBI): domain Eukaryota; kingdom Metazoa; phylum Arthropoda; class Insecta; order Orthoptera; family Acrididae; genus Schistocerca; species Schistocerca nitens. The sequence continues at coordinate 241,884,171 of NC_064620.1, read as the reverse complement.
TTCCAGCACGTTCATCCGTCACGTTCCCAGTCCGTTGAAATTTTTCAAACAGATCCTTTATTGTATCGCTTTTCGGTCCTTTGGTTACATTAAACCTCCGTTGAAAACAACGTCTTGTTGCAACAACACTGTGTTCTAGGCGGTGGAATTCCAACACCAGACAAATCCTCTGTTCTAAGGAATAAACCATGTTGTCTACAGCACACTTGCACGTTGTGAACAGCACACGCTTACAGCAGAAAGACGACGTACAGAATGGCACACCCACAGACTGCGTTGTCTTCTATATCTTTCACATCACTTGCAGCGCCATCTGTTGTTGAAAATTGTAACTACTGTAATTTCGAAAGTTTGTCCGCCTGAAAATGTACTGTTGTCCCAAGCATATTGCAACAAATGGTGTATTTCTATCGCTGCTCGTTTAGTTTTTATTGCCGTTTCAAATATACCGGTCATTTTTGAAACACCCTGTAAGTAGACAATAGATAGTTTATTGTGCCATCAAGAAGTTGTTGTGATTTTTACTGGTGATTGAATTACTGACAGCGCACAGACAATTGTGAGGTGTTCTTTTCTGTTGTTTTAAAATAAATGTTTTCTTTTTTGTTTCCCATCTAGGAGTGAGTTCTTGCTTACCAGTCCTAGTCCAGATAGTTCACCATTGATGACTGTAGGGAAGTCCATGTGCCGAATTACTTCAACTTATAATTTCTTGGATTCAGCAGAAGAGAAATCAGCAACATATCAGATTATATGTGGAGACACCTGATGCTCATCCATATGCTACTCGAATTAAATATGGTGGAATGTTCATATTACATTACTAATTACTGAGGTCAGAAAGACACCCTATAAAGCAGTCAACCAAATTTTCAAGACACCTGAAAGTAATAATTATGTTTAACATTAAATATTGCAGTGTAATGTGTGTAACCCAGATCCAGCGTGCTGTGTCAATTTCTTTACGGAGAACCCAAAATTATATGGAGATGGACGCCTTGAAAATTAGTGGCAATCACCTGGATGGCGCCGCAAGAAAGAGACATCCTGTATATGTCATGACCTGAATGGAAGTTCTTCTGAAATGCAAAGCATAACGAGTACATCTGGTTAATGGGCCATCATCTCATCTGAGTAAAGATTCCATGAATATTTAATCCAACAACTCTGGATGCTAGTACAACAGTTGCAAGAATACAATCACCTTTTCCAAAATTATTTGTGCATAGCACTGGAGATATGATGAAATAGAAATCAGATCTCAAAGTGAACAGATAGTTAGATGCAGGAAAAGGAAGTGATCAAATGGAGGCGCCCAACTGCAACAACCAAAACCAAGGAAACAGTAGATTCACGGTCAAAATTAAAGAACCATTCAAGTCATATACACAAAGCAAAGAGAGTGTGTGTGTGTGTTTGTGTGTGTGTGTGTGTGTGTGTGTGTGTGTGTGTGTGTGTGTGAATGTCTGGGATCTTCTCCCAGATCCCTGGATCGATTCCAAACAAAACTGGCAACTCGTAGCTCCAGCAGGAGTGGAAATATGGGCAAAAGGAGTTGTTTCCAGCCTCTGGCATATAGTCTGTCCTGCATGACAGGCATGTTGTGTTGGAGTAGTATTGGCTTGCCTTATCGATCTGCTTTGCTGGGTCTGGTACATCAGGTGTAAGTGAAGAATTTCAGTCGCTTGGTATGTAGCCTGCCCTGCATGACAGATGTGCTGTAGGGTAGCATTAGCCTGCTCTGTTGAACTGCATTGCAGGGGTTACACGTGCTGATGAACGTGGCTGGGACAGGTTGATATGGATAGAGGAGGAGATGGACAGAGTGTAGGGAGGAGGGGGAGATCCATGAAGCAGGTGGAAAGTGTGGTGGGGGGTGGACAGGTGGAAGAAAAGAAGATGGGTGGCAGAGACCGAAAGAGAGAAGTGGAGGATAATATGGTCAGAGAAGGGAAGGGGAAATGGACAAAGAGATGGGGAGGAGAAGATGAAGAGGGAATATGGGGAGGAGGAGATAGACAGATAGAGGTGGTAGGATGAGGTGGACGGACAGAGGGAGGAAGAGGTGGAAACAGACAGGTTGAGAAAGTGTGATCATTATATGTTTCGAATGTATACATAAGCAAACCAAGGGGAAAACGCTGGCTGTTTGTTTTATGGTTGGAAGTCATGGTATGATTGACCCAGTAAAGGAAATACGCCACCGTCGAGAAAGTGTAGCACCTAACCATTATCAGGAGAGTGATGCTGAATATCTTTTTGATTACCACAGCCTGCTGCAAATGAATTATGGTCATGAGGGACAAACTTCCACAGGGACGTACTGTTGAAGTCTCGCAACGAGGTTGTGGGAGGCTGTTGAGACAATCACGGGAAGTTATCCAAGATGGTGTTTCTGCCTTAGAACCACTCTCCAGGTTATTCTGCATAGGACATAGTCACACATGCTGCTTTTATGGGCTGTCAAGTTTTGCGTCGACTTACATATACTTCCTGCTCGGCACCAAATGCCCTCTTCGTATTTCCTCTGATAAGAAAACCATTGCCCAGCACGAAGCATCTCTAGAATGAAAAAAGTTGTTATATTCCAAGTCGAACGTTTACTGAACAGCCGAAATAGGGACTTCGGCAACCAAGATCTACGCCAAGTAATCCATCATTGTGAAAAATGTTTCTCACTGGAAGGTGAATATGTCGAACAGTAACACCTTCACCCAATTCTGTCATCAAAGCTTGATTTTTTCTAGGTGATAATTAAAACTATATGACTACCCATCATATTCAATTTAGGTACATTGTAATTAATGTGACCTTAAAGGAAATTATTTAAGCAATGTGTTCTCCATACAGCCCGCCTTCCACAAAGAGTAGTATTCAATTCACTGTGGATGAAGCCCGACCAACAGGCATTACATGCATTGATCAAAAATGATAGTGGTAGGTAGTATACAAACCATATGAGTTAAGTATTCTTAGCATTGAGAATGGCTAGTTTCTAGCTGAAATCTAGATCTGCCAATAAAATTTAAAAAGGACGATTGATAGCTGAAATCTATTATTTACAAGTCAATATAACAGTCGGTGCGTGCAACAGCCTTCTGAATGGAAGGTAACCTGATAGACATGAAACAGTTATTAGTGTCTGGCCAAAAATATCCACACACATATACGAAATTCAGATGCCATGAGCCTCTATAAAAAGCAGGAAGTAGTGTGTTGCCAGTATAGAAGCAGAAACAGCAGACTTCGCCAATCAGGAGGGATCAGTACTTCAAACGTGGACTAGCCATTGGATGTCACCTGAGTGGCAGATCCATCAGGGACATTTCAGCCCTTGTAAAGTTGTGCAAGTGGACTGCTGGTGATGTGACTGTGGAGTGGAAAGGCGAAGGAACAACCACAGCTGAAGCAGGGCCAGGCAGACCTCGTGTACTGATGCACAGAAACCGTCGAGCATTGAGCATGATATCAGCGAAAGGAATCACTTGTGTGCTGCAAAGTGCTAGCAGCAGTCGAGCTAGGACAATGACTACGTGCAGGGAGTTAAAAACTTTGGAGTATAATAGTCGAGCAGCTCCTCAATAAGCCACACATTTATTTAGCCAGGGTTAAAAGACGCTTGAGGTGGCGTAAAGAGTGGGTTGGGTTGTTTAGGGGAAGAGACCAAACAGCGAGGTCATCGGTCTCATCGGATTACGGAAGGATGGGGAAGGAAGTCAGCCCTGCCCTTTCAGAGGAACCATCCCGGCATTTGCCTGGAGCTATTTAGGGAAATCACGGAAAATCTAAATCAGGATGGCTGGACGCGGAATTGAACCGTCGTCCTGCCGAATGCGAGTCCAGTGTGCCAACCACTGCGCCACCTTCCTCAGTGCGTAAAGAGTGACTACTGGACAGCGGATGATTAGAAATGAGTGATTTGGAGTGATCAATGACTCTATAACCTGTGCCAGTCCAATGGAAGGGTTTGGATTTGGTGAATGGATGGAGTCATCTGCCAACACAGAAGTAGGCAGGAGGTGGTGTTATGGTTAGAGAGTGGTTGTCTTGGTTAGGCTTTGGTTCCCTTATTGTGATTAAGAAAACACTAAATGCAGAAGGAAGGATATGGACACAGTCTACAGCATTGTGTATTGCATACAGTAGCTGTAACAGTTCGCAGACCATGACTGATTGTTTCAGCATGATAATGCACTATGTCATAAAGCAGCAACTGTTAGGCAGTAGTTTGTTGAAATGGATTGTACTGCCCAGAGTCCATACTTTAACCCAGTAGAAAATCTTTGAGATGAGTCAGAAAGTCGACTTCGCTCCAGACCCCATCGTCCAACATCACTACTCAGAAAGTCGACTTCGCTCCAGATCCCATCGTCCAACATAACTACTTTCTCCAGTTTCGGCTCTCCAGCAAGAATAGGCTGCCATTCCTCCAGAGACATCAGGACACCTCATTAAGTGCTCACAGTAGAATTCAAACCATCATAAAGGCCAAGGGTGGACAGACCCCGTATCGGAGCCCACTGGTAGGTGGATACCTTTGATCAAATTTTTGGCAATAAAAATAGCATTGGTACGAAATGTCACAGAGGCATGTCGGCGGGACTGCAGGCGGCTTACCGGAGTAGAGGAAGGTGAGGGCCAGGAGGCGCATCTGTGGCGTCGCGGCGAGTCGCAGCGCTCCGCGAAAGGCGTCCATGGGGCCGTCGGTCCCGCTGCTGGCGGAGGCGTCGTCCTCAGAGGCGGGGGCGGCGGGGGCGGGCCTCAGCGCCGCCAGCATCGCCAGTCCGACGCCGCACACCCCCGCCAGCACCCCGAACACCAACCGGCGAGTCGACCGGGCGATGCGTGCAGCGCCCGAGAACGCCACGTACACGAACAGGTTGCCGAAGAACATGCTGGAACGCACGACCCGGTCGTTCAGTCACCTCCACTTAGACTGTCTGCAGCTGTTAGGAAGTGAACTCAAACAGCCTCGCAGTTCGTGTTTTTGTGAGGAATTGGCGGTATTTAACGTAACTATTAAAATACATCTACATCTACATAAGCACGCTACAAGCCACCGTGAAATGCATATCAGAGGGTACCGTGTACCATGTACCACTACTAGACGTTTCCCTTCCTGTTGGACTCGCAGCTACAGTGAGGGAAAAACGACTGTCGATATGTCTCCGTATGAGCCCAAATTTATCGTATCTCATCTCCTTACATGATTTACCCATATCTCTGTTGTAGACCTCTGCGACGTGAAATGTCCGGTATGCGATGATGTCACGGCCGTTAAAACTTTCCACTCCTGGAACTTTATCGACTTTACGTCCACGGACGAGTGCTACGTTTTCCCATCCGTTACCTTGCTGCATGGTATCACTGTTGCTAATAGTGAAGTTCAGAAATCCACCATAGAAAACTGATGGACCATGCAGGACGACTTGTGCACCTACATAGTTCTCCATATTATTAGCAATATTGTCTATTGCTTTATACACCGTAAGGCGCGTACGCCTTCTTCTCCTGTAAAATCGTGGCGTTTTCTGTGTGAGCGGTCCAATGTTGTTGCTCGAGCGGCTGCACGAAGACTGAAGCCTTCTTTCCAGATTCATTACTTATATAGACAAAACTGTTGCATCCTTGAGCCCCTGGTTCTCGATGTACACTTGGCGGTTCTCGGCTGACGCTAGTAGTCATAAATTTTCTAAGTCCAAGGTCGGGTGGATATCCCGTACGCGTTGTGTAGTAAAACTAGCAGCACGCGTCTCATTTGGCTTTTCATGTTTGTAAACACAGAGCGAGAAGCGATAGGCGGTTGCGTAATGACCATGGTCAACGCTCACACAAAGTATCTCCCATGTGGCTGATACAATGGCTTTGTAATTTAATTTTTTATTATTTGGTATTTTACAGGAGAAGAAGTATGCGCCTTACAGTGTATAAAGCAACAGACAATATTGCTATTAATACCTCTAACCACGTTGGTGCACAAGTTGTCCTCCATGTCCATCATTTTTCTGTGGTGGAATTCTTAACTTAACTAATAGCAACAGTGATATCCTGCGGCAAGGTAACCGTAGCCCTCGTCCGTGGACCCAAAGTCGATAAAGTTCCAGGGCTGGAAAGTTTTAATAGCCGTGACGCCATCGCATATCGGACATTTCACGTCGCAGAGGTCTACAACAAAGATATGGGTAAATCATATTACCTGTCAACCATGCCGATCGTTCTCAGTACCAGAAATCATCGTAAAATAAATGAATCGGAATCTGTGTCAGGGTGGGTTAAAGGTGCTGACAATTGTAAGGGAATTAAACTCGTCGGTGACCTTACCCATTATTATAGAAATTATATAAACGCTTTCCTTTCCCTTAGTCCTTTCAAAAAAGAATACCAAATAATAAAAAATAAATTACAAAGCCATTGCGTCAGCCACATGGGAGATACTTTGTGTGAGCGTTGACCTTGGTAATTGCGCAACCGCCTATCGCTTATCGCTCTGTGTTTACAAACATGCCCTCACACGACATGTATGTTGGTGGCAGTAAAATCGTTCTGCAGTCAGCTTCAAATTCCGATTCTCTAAATTTTCTCAATAGTGTTTCTGAAAAAGAACATCGTCTTCCATTCAAAGATTCCCATTTCCGTTCCCGAACCACTCCGTAACACTTGCGTGTTGTTCTAACCTATCCGTAACAAATCTAGCAGCCCCCTCTCAATTGCTTCGATGTCCTCCTTCAATCCGAACTGGTACAGATCCCAACCATTCCAGCAGTACTCAAGAATAGGTCGCACTAGCGTCCAACATGCGCTCTCCTTTACCGATGAACCTTATCTTCCCAAAATTCTCCCAATAAACCGAAATCGACCATTCGCCTTCCCTGTCACAGACGTCACATGCTCTTCCCGTTTCACATCGCTTTGTGACATTACGCCCAGATATTTAAAAGACACAGACTGTGTCAAGTGGGACACTACTAATGTTGTATCTGAAAATTACGGATTTGTTTTTCCTAGTCATCCGTATTAACTTAAATTACTTACATTGTCAGTACCTGCGTAAAACAACATGCCACCAGTGCGGAAATCGATTTTCGAAGCGACCCCATTTGCTGCTAAGTGGCAGCAGCTTCCTTTAACTGTCGTGTGCCGACCTAAGCATTTCGATCATTCGCGTCGCTATTTCTTTACTACATAACGTGGCACTGCAGTCCTGACGCACGAGAATGTCTGTGCAGCATTGGTAACCAATTCTCCCTCAAGAACAGAAATCATAGGAGGCACTGATATCAGATACTGATGTCTGGAGCGAAGCCTATATTCTAACTCGTCCCACAGGTGTCCACAGGATCCAGGTTGGGACTCTGGGCAACTCAGCCCGTTTTACGGAGTGTTATTGTACACAGACCACTGCCTCATAGATGTTGCTTTATGGCAGTGCATTATCATGCTGGGAGAAACAACTGTCGTCACGGAATTGTTCCTCGACCTTATGCGGTACACATGCGAGGTGCCGGGGCTAGTAGTGTATTTATCACTAAATTCTACTAGAATCCACATGTGTAAATCATGCTCTAAGCCCCCCCTATTCTAACTCCGACTTTTGCTGTTGCACAAGGATAAAACAAATACGCGAACTGACTCTAATCAACCCTGCTAGTGGAGTAGAAGAGAGTTTGGCACCTGCAATAATTTAATTTGATAAATAAGTTAAATAAACAAAGGTTTCATTAGCATAGTGAGGAATGATAGGGTTGCTCTATTGATTAACAGAAAGAAAGTTCTGTCCAAAATAACAATATGATTTATTAAGATTAAACGCAGAATAGTAAAAGAGACACAGGAAATATAAAACATCAAATTGGCTAAAATTGGAGATTCATACAAACACAGTAAAGGTGAAGTTGTCCCTAACTTAGATCGTGAGGTTTAAGACGAAGTGGTATGTGGAGCCAATTCCTTTCCACTCAAATCTCAAGAGAGACACACAGCTAACCCAATAGTAATTGCTGCTACTCGAAACTGAACAAAGTTAGAAAAGGATGAACAGGCGCGCTCTGCTGAGCTCTGATTATCACCTAGGAAAATCCCTATCTGCCGGTGCTGCGGACGTACATTACCAACAGTCTTCTTATCTCCCAGAACACGATCTGGCGTACCGCAGGCGAGGGCTGGTTGCTCAGACGTCCTCGACCGAAAGGCGACTCCCGACTACCCAGAGCACCCGCACAGGCCGAACACCGAACATTCCCGCCCCCACGACAGTGGCCGTGGTTACGTTCCAATCAGCAACTCGAAAACCGGCGGAAATTCCACTCCATTGCCGGAGCACTACCATTCCACCAATGGAGATTCTTGGCGCCAATTTCTGTGCTGATTTTGCAGAAAGTGCGGGAATTTTCCCGCCACAACTGCGTGGGTACACAAGTCATTCCCACGCCTCGCTGGTAGCCCGCCAGAAAGTGTTTTCGCCAAGTTTCTCTGAAGTAACGGAACCTCTAGCCCAGCCGCTACTTCACACCCCAGCGGGCGTGTCTCTTGACAATGTCGGCGTCTGAAAAGCATTCACTCAACTGCCTCACACACGTCGGCTTAACTCTCTCCCGTTCCACAGAGCCCGCCTGTCACCGGCCCACCCGGGTGACGAGAGACGCTGCGTGGGAAGTACGCGTGTTAAGGAAAAGCAACCCTCCACCGCATGCAACTAGAGAGGAGAATCGTAAGATAGAAATATGAGAGGGGGCTCATGCCACCTCTCATTGCCCCTACGCCATTTTAGATTGTAATTGGTGAGCGGTTGGCTCACTTAGGAGCAAGGTAGTGAGTCAATCGCCCAAGAACAATCTTACAAAGTGACTCCACATACCGCACTCTATAAAAAGATCATTGCAACTGAAAAATGCAACTCATAGAGGGAGGATTATTTATGATGTAGCCAACTTCACCTTCTTAATATGGAACACTAACACTCACATCACACATCCATACCCAGGGAGCCCCTTCCCAAACACCGATTCACGCAGACATTCACTCTCTAAATATGGCCCGGGCATCTGAGCCAAATATGGAGCAGTTTATTCTTTACAATCAGAGTTGGAGTGCTCCGCAATTAAATGCCCAAGATGTTACAACAATTTTAATCATTAAACTAACCTGAACTCACTCACACATGATACTATATAAGTTAACAATCTCTTTGTGAGCTTTCAGAATCTAATTACAACCTCCGATTCATTCTGTCTCCCTGCAGCAAGAATAACCTTTACAAAATGTTCCCTGAACTGATGGTCCATTCACAATGACAGTGGTGGTATCTGCTTCAGTTTATGGGGACTTCAGGCACACTGTTTGCATACACACAACAATAAACACAAAATACAAAAAAAACATGGTGTGGAGAACAATACAGTAATCTGTAATAAGAATTACAGTGTAAAACACAAACGCATACAAGGTATGACATACATTACCAAAACAACATAAGAGAAAGAAATTTAAGAAAAAAAACAAGGTTCATGGGGCATCAAATTGTGCGTGCACATTGCACAAAGTTCACGACTGTGCTGAGAATGAGGCACTAAATCACATTGTTAGAAATATCCGTGGCACTTCACTGATTCCACTGTACTGACATCACATAAGGCTAAACGTCGGTTGTAGTTGCTACGTTGTGGCAACAGCAATAGGGAGTTCTGGAGTGTCTGCAGTACGCTGTTGAGATTGTAGTCAGACCCACGCATATGATCACGGCCGTATGGTAGGAAGACACAGTGATAGGCTCTCCTCACGTCGATTAATTGTCTCTGAGGTCTAGATCGTTGGGATACATCACTAGTCTAGGTCTCTTCTCTCGCTGGACAGAACTTTATGTTTCCCAATATTGCAGTTCGACGAGGGATGATGGCACGTGGAGTGACTCCACAAGTGTGTGAGGTCATCCATACAGGATCGAACTAGGAGCGACTATTGTTAAAAACTGCTCTCTAATAGAGAGGAGAAGTAAGACATGAGACCATACATTTGTTAGTGTGGCACGATACTGCTTTGTGTATGCAGGTCGGCCAATGCTAGTGAGTTGTAAAAACCCAAACAGGTGAGTATAGAGCGTCCCTTTCTGTCCTGAGGCACATGAGGCGCAGGTTCTGACACGATATGTGATCTTCTTCGTGTACTCACGACAACGTGGTCTGCCGCAGGGAATCCCTCCAAGCGGCTGCCGCGTCCGGAGAGCTAGCAGGCTGTCGCGTGTCAGGGTCAACGGCCAGCCCCACTTTCGCTTGTGGCGGGGCAAGGGTCCCGTGTAATCCCTCAGGTAGGCAGCCGGGTGACTGTCAGCGTGTAGGACGGGACGCTCGCCCTCTAGCAGGTAGCCGAAGACCTCTTGTTTTTGCGCTGGCTGGCCTCTGCATTGCCACGTTCCTCGTCATCTGTACAATTCTTACAAAAGTCTTATGCCTAACTTTTTCCCATGACCTTCTATGTTATAATAAATTTACCTAATGAAACATTGATGGTCTGTCATTTCAGACACTCTTATTTTACTTTTATAGTTATTAATCTATGGCAATCATTATAACATCTAATCTAGACATGGAAATAATTTATTTTGATATACGTGTAGAGACCGATCTCAGTAAGTACATGGTGTGTGATAACTGATGCTTTGTAATGGATGAACAACTAAATGTGCGGGCCCGCACTAATATTACTATTAATTATATAGATCGACAGTAGACATGCTTCAAGAATTAACTACCATATCCCAACGATCTACATTCTACGTCTTTTAATTAAATTATGTTGTTATGCAGGTCTAAGTTTTACTGTGCTATAAAGAACATGCAACTACGCTACTTTCGCTCGCCCGTCGTCCCTCCATCTCGGGTCTGTGGTTTGGTGACCTGAAAAATAGCAACTCAACAGGCGCGCGCCACACTTGTGGTAGAAAACCCCCACAATATTAATCTAGTTATTGTTAAATCCTACAGTCTAACTTATCCTAGTATCGTACTTTCCCTTTTATTTATTTATTTATTTATTTTATTTTATTTATTTATTTATTTATTTATTTATTTTTTTTTTTTATTTACCTTATACAATACCCTTACATAGTTCCTGTTACGCTGAGATGTCTTGCTGCTCGCCGCTATTGACGACAGTGATGTGCGCGCCGTACGACATGACCTCCGAGTTTTCATTACGCCTCACTGAAACTCCAGAGACTGGGTTAGCCATGGCTATACACGACAATAAATTTATAGTTGCAACTTCCTTCTCTATGTGAAGCGGTTTTCGCGATCGAAGTACCTCTTTCCAGAAGCAATGTAATATGACCAAGCCAGGACTGGTTCCTGTTGAGGATTCAGACACCCAACACACGCCAGCTACACAGTATGTCACGAATATCCAAGTACAATTCCTTGGTGATTCATCTGTGACAAAAACGAGCAGCACGCTAAATCCCCAACCAGCACATTAGCATGGTAGGCTTTTATGCCCTCATTTCTCTCGTCTAGGGCACCATTAGAGTCAAATGCTCACAGGTTCACCCCGACTTGCAAGACAACGATACCGGCGCAGCTCTGCAAAAACTATACTGCCCATATTCACCCTCGAAATCGCGCAATATACCACAATCGTGCAGTGCACTGACGCGTGCCTGCAAGCATTGGTATGAACGTCTCACGAACTGGTTGTGGCCGCTATGGAGCGTATCACGACCTCTCAGAACGCTTCTAGGAGCACGTTCTTGTATGCGCCCGTTTGTGCGACGTCTCGTCACTCATCCTTATCCCTTAACATGGACACCAGATAGGAAAGGACAAAAACATTGCTCATGAAAAGGTAGTGTCTCCTACTCCATCGACATTGGAGATCGCAAACATAAACAAAAAGAGGATAGCAGCAGTAAATTCCTATGCAAGACAACGCAGCGTGTTAACACTTTAGCAATCTTAATCTATTAATGCAACGGTTATTGTTCCCCGAAAAAAGGTTCATATCTTTGCCTATTCTACTATGTACATTTCTTACACTACTACTATTCTACGAACTCCTTTATGTGAGAGAAGTGGTGGAGTCCTATGGACTAGCGTCAATCCCTTCTTAGACTCCCCCTCCTCTGACGTGCATTAGGATTTGGAGGTCTAATTTCAATCTCCTGGCTCTCCTGTTGTCCTTGATTTCGCTCCCTCCAATTACGGTCGCTTTGCCGTTCGTCATTCCTCCTGTCCCAGATTGCTTGTCTGGATTGACCCTGTTCCCTGACGTTCTGGTTTCCGTGTCTCTGGTTTCCATAACCTTGAATAGCGTAACCTTGATCTCGGTAACCCTGGTTTCCTAACTGACCAGTGCGATTATGCGATCTGTTGTCGTCTTCCCTTGCTGGCCCGTGGTATTTGTTATTTAGCGCCTTCTTCCTGTCCTTTGCGTCTTGTTTATCGAAGACTACTTCGAGTTCGCGCAGTAGACTCTTGAATGCATCTATGTCAGATCCACACTTCCCGACAAGTGTCTGTTGATACCTAACTGGCAATTTCGAAAAGCAAAATTTAATAATTTCTCCGTTGCTGTATGGACTATCTAAAAACTGATTCTTCTTGAGTAAATCATCAAAAAATTTGGTTGCGCTCTTATGCCCGGACACTTCCAGTTCAGGACAAAATATTATTTCCTCTTTAGTCCTGTCTTGCGTTTCCTTTGACCAGTAGGTCCGCAGGAATGCACCAACAAATTCCTGATAAGTCCGACACGTCGCTGCCACGCCCCGCATCTTTTCCGCGGCTTGGCCTTCGATGTGTCCACACATGAATTCTAATTTGGCCTGGGTTGGCCATGACGACGGTAATGAATTAGTAAATTGCATCACCCAGCTCTTCGGATGCATCGACCCTCCATTATCTTTGAACTTCTGGAATTTGAGTATCGACAGGAAGTGATTGTGATCAAAATTCTGTCCGATCCTCGCACTGGTGTTGTCAGACGTTTCCGATACTTGCACGTCTGCGGAGTGTCCTGATCTATCTTGCTGATAACTGTGATGTGCTACGTCTGTATCACAGTGGAAGTGGCATTCAGCATTCACTCTTCTAAGTGGGCTGCAATTATTGGGGCTATTACTCGCTGTTTCTGCGTGTGCATTGTTTGTTCCGCACGCTGTCACTGGGCTAGAGCACGGCGGGCTTTTCCTCGGAGACACAATCCTGTGTGCTCCATCATTGGTATCCGAACGCGCAGTGCTCGTGTGCCCATTTCGCTCTAGTTTTGCTATCCGACTCTCTACTTCTTTCATTCGTTTCGTGATGTTCGTAACCGCAATATTACCTTGAGTCTTTAAGGCCGCTAGGGATTTCGAGTGGACTTGTGTCGCACGTCGCAAGCGCCCTGCGAGTTTAAGAGTTACTCTTGCGATTTTCATTGCCCCTGTTGCTGCAGTTTTGGCTAGGCCTGCTACTTTTTGTGCTACCATTGACATTTGTTTTGCTTCTCCACATTCTTTCTTTATTGTTAATAATTCCCCACGAATTGCCCCTATATGCGAGATTATTGCCTCAGTGTCCCTCTTACGCTGTTCGTCAGCTTCTTCCTTCTCCTTCTTACGTTGTTTCTCCTCTTCTTCCTTCTCCCTCTTACGCTGTTTCTCCTCTTCTTCCTTCTCCTTCTTACGCTGTTCGTCAGCTTCTTCCTTCTCCTTCTTACGTTGTTTCTCCTCTTCTTCCTTCTCCCTCTTACGCTGTTCGTCAGCTTCTTCCTTCTCCTTCTTACGTTGTTTCTCCTCTTCTTCCTTCTCCCTCTTACGCTGTTCATCAGCTTCTTCCTTCTCCTTCTTACGCTGTTTCTCCTCTTCTTCCTTCTCCCTCTTACGCTGTTCGTCAGCTTCTTCCTTCTCCTTCTTACGTTGTTTCTCCTCTTCTTCCTTCTCCCTCTTACGCTGTTCGTCAGCTTCTTCTTTCATTGATCGTAGGAAGCTCAGTATTGGGTTTACGTCATCTTCTTGATCCTCTTCAAACATGGGCGATGTAACTCTGGACACCTGGGCGCTAGAGCTCTGACGTGACCGAGCTGGCCTCTGTCTGCACTCGTTCGTTTGACTATAAACTTCTGCTACCGTCTCGACCTGTGTGCCTGTCTCTGTTTCATCCTCTACTTCACTATCATAATCACGGCCGCAACGCTGCTCTGAGATCGCGTCCAAATCACCTTCCTCATCAATGCCCCTGGCGTCCTGTCCTGCTAAAAATGTGCCCATCTCATCTCCGAACCTATTCCCGTCAGTAAACTGCCCCTTATCCATTATGCTATCCTCTTTTGTTTTAGCTTCGCCCGATAATAGTCGTGCCTTACTTCTCGTTATCATTCATAAAAACAAATTCATCTAAAATGCACAATAAAATTAATCTACTCCATATATTTTTTACACATAAACATAAAATTTCAACAACGCTGTTCCAACGCTGTAATCACAAACACAATTTGATGTGGTACAGAAACCGCACACAAATCCGACAAAGTGCGATGCGGTACAGACACCACATCAGCGAAACACAAAAAAAACAATGAACAAAAAATATATACACTGAAAACAAAAACTGTAGTCATGCGCCGCTACTTAAAACTAAACGCGGAACTACCAAAAAAAACTTGGGTATTAATCATTAAAAAAAATAGAGAGAAAAAAAATTGAATGTTCCTACTAAGAATCCTGTTTGTTTATCAGAGATTCACAGGAAAGATCCGAGGCCAAGGGTCGCCATATTATGCGAGGTGCCGGGGCTAGTAGTGTATTTATCACTAAATTCTACTAGAATCCACATGTGTAAATCATGCTCTAAGCCCCCCCTATTCTAACTCCGACTTTTGCTGTTGCACAAGGATAAAACAAATACGCGAACTGACTCTAATCAACCCTGCTAGTGGAGTAGAAGAGAGTTTGGCACCTGCAATAATTTAATTTGATAAATAAGTTAAATAAACAAAGGTTTCATTAGCATAGTGAGGAATGATAGGGTTGCTCTATTGATTAACAGAAAGAAAGTTCTGTCCAAAATAACAATATGATTTATTAAGATTAAACGCAGAGTAGTAAAAGAGACACAGGAAATATAAAACATCAAATTGGCTAAAATTGGAGATTCATACAAACACAGTAAAGGTGAAGTTGTCCCTAACTTAGATCGTGAGGTTTAAGACGAAGTGGTATGTGGAGCCAATTCCTTTCCACTCAAATCTCAAGAGAGACACACAGCTAACCCAATAGTAATTGCTGCTACTCGAAACTGAACAAAGTTAGAAAAGGATGAACAGGCGCGCTCTGCTGAGCTCTGATTATCACCTAGGAAAATCCCTATCTGCCGGTGCTGCGGACGTACATTACCAACAGTCTTCTTATCTCCCAGAACACGATCTGGCGTACCGCAGGCGAGGGCTGGTTGCTCAGACGTCCTCGACCGAAAGGCGACTCCCGACTACCCAGAGCACCCGCACAGGCCGAACACCGAACATTCCCGCCCCCACGACAGTGGCCGTGGTTACGTTCCAATCAGCAACTCGAAAACCGGCGGAAATTCCACTCCATTGCCGGAGCACTACCATTCCACCAATGGAGATTCTTGGCGCCAATTTCTGTGCTGATTTTGCAGAAAGTGCGGGAATTTTCCCGCCACAACTGCGTGGGTACACAAGTCATTCCCACGCCTCGCTGGTAGCCCGCCAGAAAGTGTTTTCGCCAAGTTTCTCTGAAGTAACGGAACCTCTAGCCCAGCCGCTACTTCACACCCCAGCGGGCGTGTCTCTTGACAATGTCGGCGTCTGAAAAGCATTCACTCGACTGCCTCACACACGTCGGCTTAACTCTCTCCCGTTCCACAGAGCCCGCCTGTCACCGGCCCACCCGGGTGACGAGAGACGCTGCGTGGGCAGTACGCGTGTTAAGGAAAAGCAACCCTCCACCGCATGCAACTAGAGAGGAGAATCGTAAGATAGAAATATGAGAGGGGGCTCATGCCACCTCTCACACATTGTTGAAAATGTATTCGCATCTTTTCGCATTCAGCGTTTTCTAGAGTGTAATAAGGGTGCCACAATGATAGGTTTCTTTTCATGTCTAAGTAAGTTTAAGCCGCAAAACTAAAAAAAAAATCATGTAAACCTAAGTAAGAACCGCTGTATTTTTGTATTAATTCCGCATATTCTGTTTAAATTGTCTTATAGTTTAAAACTGTAATTAATTCTTGAATGTGAGACAGCATACAGATGTTAAAACTAGTAAAAGAGAGCAGCTGTATTTTTTAATTGGCAAATAATGCATCAGGAGCAGCGAAACCGGCGACAGCAATCAGATTTTATGCGATCAGCCGCGCCGGAAACGAGCGCAGCGACGTTTTTCGACGCAAGAGGCTTCCAGAAGGGGAAGAGACTGAGGAAATATGACAGTAGAGCTGGCTTCAGTTGTCTACACGAGCGGCATCTGGATCGCTCTCTCCTGAGGCCAGCTCTCTATTGATGTCTCCGCTCTTATCGATCGCTCTCTCTTAATGATCGCTCTCTCGAATCATTCTGTAACAGCCAGTTGTGCTTGACAGATATTTTCAAGGTGTGTAAAGTACACACATTAAAAAAAGTTTTGTATCACTTCAGTTCCTAGAGTTCCGGAACCTGTGCAGAAAACTGGAATAAAGATCAACATAAACATCATTTCCGCCCATTTTATTGCTCATGAAAACCACACATTGAATGTTCTACCACCATACAGAGAGACATTCAGAGATGGTGGTCCAGATTGCTGTACACACCAGTAGCACGTCCTCTTGCATTGATGCATGCCTTTATTCGTCGTGGCATACTATTCACAAGTTCATCAAGGCACTGTTGGTCCAGATTGTCCCACTTCTCAACGGCGATTCGGCGTAGATCCCTCAGAGTGGTTGGTGGGTCACGTCCATAAACAGCCCTTTTCAATCTATCCCAGGCATGTTCGATAGGGTTCATGTCTGGAGAACATGCTGGCCACTCTAATCGAGGAATGTTGTTATCCTGAAGGAAGTCATTCACAAGATGTGCACGATGGGGGCGCGAATTGTCGTCCATGAAGACGAATGCCTCGCCAATATGCTGCCGAATGGTCGCACTATCGGTCGGATGATGGCATTCACGTATCGTACAGCCATTACGTCGCCTTCCATGGCCACCAGCGACGTACGTCGGCCCCACGCAATGCCACCCCATAACAGCAGGGAACCTCCACCTTGCTGCACTCGCTGGACAGTGTGTCTAAGGCGTTCAGTCTGACCGGGTTGCCTTCAAACAAGTCTCCGACGATTGACTGGTTGAACGCATATGTGACACTCATCGATGAAGAGAATGTGATGCCGATCCTGAGCGGTCCTTTCGGCATGTTGCTGGGCGCATCTATATCGCGTGGCATGGTGTCGTGGTTGCAAAGATGGACCTCGCCATGGACGCCGGAGTGAAGTTGCGCATCATGCAGCCGATTGCGCACAGTTTGAGTTGTAACACGACGTCCTGTGGCTGCACGAAAAGCATTATTCAACATGGTGGTGTTGCTATCAGGGTTCCTCCGAGCCACAATCCGTAGGTAGCGGGCCGCGCGGGATTAGCCGAGCGGTCTGGGGCGCTGCAGTCATGGACTGTGCAGCTGGTTCCGGCGGAGGTTCGAGTCCTCCCTCGGGCATGGATGTGTATGTTTGTCCTTAGGATAATTTAGTTTAAGTAGTGTGTAAGCTTAGGGGCTGATGACCTTAGCAGTTAAGTCCCATAAGATTTGACACACATTTGAACATTTTCGTAGGTAGCGGTCATCCAGCGCAGTAGTAGCCCTTGGGCGGCCTGAGCGAGACATGTCATCGACATTTCCTGTCCCTCTGAATCTCCTCCATATCCGAACAACATCGCTTTGGTTTACTCCGACACGCTTGGGCATTTCCCTTGTTGAGAGCCCCTCCTGGAACAAAGTAACAATGCGGACGCGATCGAACTGCAGTATTGGCCTTCTAGGCATGGCTAAACTACAGACAGCATGAGCCGTGTACCTCCTTGCTGGTAGGAACGACTGGAACTGATCGGCTGTCTTACCCCTCCGTCTAATAGGCGCTGCTCAAAGGGACTGTGTCTGTGAAACAATATCCATAGTCAACGTCTCTCTTCTGGAGTTCTGGGAACCAGGATGATGCAAAATTTGTTTTGATGTTTGTTTACCTACGTAAAAGTATGGTCAATACATGAATAATTGTTATTGTTCACCATTGTTTCTTTTCAACAACATTAACCTTGTCCGCCAACTTTGCTATGTTTCAGCTAGGAGAACTGCAAGGCTGCCGACATATCGTTTGCTAGCTGCTGCCGAACATCATCGATGTTCGAATTTTTAGCAGCCACTCGTGCGTCCCTGAGATCTGTTAAGCCGATCTGTAAATGCAGTTTCCGGGCAGCACTTCTGTGCAGAACGCGTAATAATAAAAATCGGCAAACGGCCAAGAAACGATGTGCCCGGTCTGTACACTCCACGGTATCAAAGCAGGTTAGGCAAAATCTTGAATAATTAATTTTCTCTCTCTTTGTGCTAATTTTATCTGTACCGTGCGATAATTTAACCTTTTCATATTTTTACTTGGCTGATTCTTTTAATTAACGGCACTCCAGTTAATTTCCTCTTATCAAAATTTATTTTTAAATTACCACTAAAGAGCACCACACAAAATAGAAAGATTTTCTGTAGCGAATATAATAATTCAATGCCCTAACCGCGAAAAACACATCCATACTGTACCACCACTTCATCCGTATTTCACTCTTCGCACCAAATGTGATGGCATATAACGTTCTCCAGGCATTCACCAAGCCAATGCCTTCCATCGGATTTCCACAGGGTACAGCGTGATTAATCACTTTTTTGCAGTCATCTACTGTCCAATGGCGTCTCTCTTTACATCACCTCAAGCGTAGTTTAGCAATGACTGCAGAAATATGTGGTTTAGCAGGATCCGTTTGGCCACTGAATCCCATTCTTTTTAACTCAGATCTCACTGTCATTGTGTTGAAATATCGGTAATGGGTTTGTTACACGAATGACAGCCAAAGACTAGTCCACTTTCGCAGTGATTGAGTTCTCCTGGCTGACACTTCTATTACTGCTCCACCCCCTTTTAAACTGGCGGGTCGTCTCTTGATATCTACTGGTCAGTTCCGCATTGAGCCATGCTGGCCCCGGCTTACGCATTGGTTTAAACCTTGACTGTTACTCTGCGTTTGTTTCCCGCGGTTACTGCGGTTATGCCGTGGTTCTTCCTCTTTCTATGTGTGACAGCAGCGGTGTGTATCGATATTCGCACCTTGTACTATCTTCGGTCTGGTGCTTATAGTTTCCGGCTAGCCGGTGTGCGGCAGTCGGTCGGTTGGTGTGGATCAACCAGGAAATCTCTGCGCGGCGCAGTGGGCCGGGCCTGCTGGCAGTCTCTACGCAGTGTCGGAGTGTGTGGGAGCTGTTCCGATAACTACGAGGTTCGTGGCTCACCAACCCAGGGCATCGAAGTTGAGTCGTGATTTAATTACCGAAGGCAGTCTGTTCACATTGTGCCATTGGTTTTCATAGTTCGCTGTTGGGGGTATTCCCGTGAGCAATAGCGAGTGTTCGAGTTGGCAAAAGTTTGGCCACTGTCATGTGGAGTTTAACTGTATTTTGGTTATTTGAAGTCCAAGTGCAGCAGCGGAATTTTCTGCCTTGTGGCCATTAGCGTTCCGGTTACCTGCCCTGGCCGCTGATGTAAAATTCAGGCAGTGTCCTTTCCTCACCATGTTGTCGCTGTTCAACATGTGTGTGTAGTTTTGACAGCTTATGCATACTTGGTTGTGCGCGGCTACGCCTTTTACGTTTTGGCTGTGGAATTCCTTATGTACTGGTCGGGTGGAAAGCGAGTCATCTTGTCGGTGGGTTCGTTGAGTCTCTTGGTTGGGTTGCTGGCGGATCGGATATAGTTGGGCCGACTACGTCTCTCCCCTAAGCGAACCTTACAATTTCAGGTGCAGACCGACCCCCGGAAACTTCTGAGCGCTGTACTGCCTTTTCTTATTAGTTTTTGAATGTGTGTTTTAATGGCTCATAGCCGATGGTTTGAATTTGTATGCTTTTGCTTGGGTTAAATAATGGGCCTTCAGCTGTTTTAAAATTGAAAGTTCCTTATTTGTCAAGTTTTGCATTGTTTGGGCCTTCAACATCATTTAAAATATCTTTGGTCCTTCTGCCTTTTGAAAATTCATTGTACTTGTGTTTTTAAATCATAGGTTCAAAAATGGTTCAAATGGCTCTGAGCACTATGGGACTTAACTGCTGTGGTCATCAGTCCCCTATAACTTAGAACTACTTAAACCTAACTAACCTAAGGACATCACACACATCCATCCCCGAGGCAGGATTCGAACCTGCGACTGTAGCGTAAATCATGGGCCTTCAGCCGATTTAAAATTAAAATTCCTTTCTTGTCAAGCATCAGATTGTTTGGGCCTTCAGCCTCATTTGAAATATTATTTAAGGATAAGAACTTGCGCTTTCTGCCTTTTGAAAATTTATTGTAGTTGTGTTTTAAATCATGGGCCTTCAGCCGTTTTAAAAATTAAAGAGGTTGTGCCCTTAAGCCATAAGATTGTGTGACATATTCAGTCGATAGTTAAGCTCGGAAATTTGCACTGTAATGTATGGGCAACTAAATAAAGTTGTGTATGTTAGAGTGTAACTAACAGCCGCTCATTTTTGGCCCCTTTCCACAATTCCAACTACCTGTTCTGTCCTGCGGATTTAACCAGGCGTTTCACGCATTACATCTACATCTACATACATACTCCGCAATCCACCATACGGTGCGTGGCGGAGAGTACCTCGTACCACAACTAGCATCTTCTCTCCCTGCTCCACTCCCAAACAGAACGAGGGAAAAATGACTGCCTATATGCCTCTGTACGAGCCCTAATCTCTCTTATCTTATCTCTGTGGTGTTTCCGCGAAATATAAGTTGGCGGCAGTAAAACTGTACTGCAGTGAGCCTCAAATTCTGGTTCCCTAAAGTTCCTCGGTAGCGATTCACGGAAAGAACGCCTCCTTTCCTCCAGAGACTTCCACCCGAGTTCCTGAAGCATTTCCGTAACACTCGCGTGATGATCAAACCTACCAGTAACAAACCTACCAGTAACAAATCTGGCAGCCCGCCTCTGAATTGCTGCTATGTCCTCCCTCAATCCGACCTGATAGGGATCCCAAACGCTCGAGCAGTACTCAAGAATAGGTCGTGTTAGTGTTTTATAAGCGGTTTCCTTTACAGATGAACCACATCTTCCCAAAATTCTACCAAGGAACGAAGACGACTATCCGCCTTCCCCACAACTGCCATTACATGCTTGTCCCACTTCATATTACTCTGCAATGTTACGCCCAAATATTTAATCGACGTGACTGTGTCAAGCGCTACACTACTAATGGAGTATTCAAACATTACGGGATTCTTTTTCCTATTCATCTGCATTAATTTACATTTATCTATATTTAGAGTCAGCTGCCATTCTTTACACCAATCACAAATCCTGTCCAAGTCATCTTGTATCCTCCTACAGTCACTCAACGACGACACCTTCCCGTACACCACTGCATCATCAGGAAACAGCCGCACATTGCTATCCACCCTATCCAAAAGATCATTTATGTAGATAGAAAACAACAGCGGACCTACCACACTTCCCTGGGGCACTCCAGATGATACCCTCACCTCCGATGACCACTCACCATCGAGGACATCCTACTGGGTTCTATTACTTAAGAAGTCTTCGAGTCACTCACATACTTGGGAACCAATCCCATATGCTCGTACCTTAGTTAGGAGTCTGCAGTGGGGCGCCGAGTCAAACGCTTTCCGGAAGTCAAGGAATATGGCATCCGTCGGATACCCTTCACCCATGGTTCGCAAGATATCATGTGATACGTAGGGGTGATCGGACACTTTTGACCAGATAACGTTTACAGGACGGCCGTCAGTATTTTTTCGCGCGCATTTTAACATTCTACGTGGTGTCTGTCTGTTCTAAGTCGTGTCTCCCTACCACTTTCGCGCAACGACGCTCTGAGCGTGTTTTTTAGGGAATTGACTAGTTTGAAACTGGAACCTGTTGCTGAAAAGGAGACGCCAGACCACACATGACATGTAGAGTTCAGAAGAGTTCAGTGAGACTAGAGATGATGTAATCAAATACTTAATGATTTCAGCGTCAGCTCCACTGCACTCCCTGTAAAAGGATCTTAATACTAACTAAATTCAGTCGAAGGGTTTCAAGGCTTTCCTATTTTTAGTTAGCTGGTAAAATAACGTCGAAAAAGCAGTTAAGTTTACCATTGGAATTTTTATTCTACTCACAAAACATTGTTTATAAATTGCGCTATTGATAAAAGGAAATATTTTAATACAGGATGATAAAAACCAACTGCGTTCAACAAAAATGTGAACGAATACTCCCTGAATGGGTTTCCAAGTTCTACAATGGATCGAAGGATGACCTAAGCCATATCACATCTATAATCTAGGTTTAAGTTATGTTTCATAAAAGAGAAAACTATCAAAATGGCCTACAGTGACCCTAAATTATCTTTAATTACTTAGTTAACTTGTCGTTAATTACAGTGGATGATGTGGCTTCTCAATAACTATATAACAGAAAAGTCATCGCGTTTCAGATTTTTACTTCAAGTGGCAAATGTGAACACCATGAGCTTTAATTGACGATCGACACTAGTATTACGCAAAAATGGGGTGTAACAGATGAGACTTCTGCAGTTCTGAGTGAAGCATTATGCGCTCAAAAATGCGGCATCGCGTGCGTTCATTTTCTTGTCGGTGATCAGACAGCGTCAGGGAGCGGAGGGCGCCGCAGCTCCACACACCTCGCCGTCTTGGAAGCAACTCCTTTCTAACCTCTCCTTACTACAATTTACCGGAGTTGGTTTAAGAAAAAGGTATCTGGCTGTGTTTTCAATTGACCAATCAGGATCTCAATGTTAACTTAAAGCTCTGCCTACAAAAATTCTGTCTATCCAATAGGAAACGTTATACTTTTCGTGGTGGGGCAATGTTTTTAATGTTTGCAACGTAAGAGAGACGCGTATAGTCTCACGCTAAAACTTGCAGCTGGTGTGGCCCTTTTAGTGTTATCGTAAGATCTGTACTGTTCTTCTGGAGGGCTCTATGTTTTAACATGGGCTGGGGGTGGTCTTGGCGGTCGGCGGGCGATGTGGGTGTCCCTTATCGTAGGGCCTCCTAGCCTACATGACTCTGCTCTCGGCTTCTCGTTTCTCCCCTCGAAACTGCGTCTGTTTTACAGTGGGAAGGTGTGACATGCATTTAGGCGTTCTTGTGTTAGTCTGTGGTATTCCATTTGCTCACTCGTTGATCGTATTACTTTGGTTAATTTAATGTCAGGATTTATTCGGAGCTATGTGACGTACTGCCGGATTTGCTATCATGTCAGGGTTTTCATGGAAGGTGTTGGATTTGCCTGACACCTTCAGCATCATTAAAAAAAGGACTAGTAGGAAAGGGGAGAAGATTGTACTGGTCGGTAGCGCCCTATGCCAATGCAGAGATGTAGATACGGCTGCAGGAATATGGGAGCTGGGAGGCGTGTACCCACCTGCACTGCAGCAGCGCCCAGAAGACGGCCGAGTTCCTGGAGACGGTGTCCGGGTCGGAGTTCTGGGCCAGGTAGGCGCCCTGGCCCGTCCAGAGGAGGGCTGCGCCGAAGCCCACCAGTGCAGAGGCGGCGTACAGCAGCCACGTGCTCTCCGCCAAGAACGACGCGATGAACAGCCTGTGACAAAACTCTAAACTTTATACACTCTCCAGATGTCCGCTCTAGTCAGTCATATCAGATGGAACACTTAGCCACATGGTTAAAGGAGAGTCCTATCACGCCTCTGCATGGATTAATGGAGGAGAGATTTGGGTACATCTACATGGATACTCTGAACATCACATTTAAGTACCTGGCAGAGGGTTCGTCGAACCACCTTCACAATTCTCTATTATTCCAATCTCGTATAGCGCGCGCAAAGAATGAACACCTATATTTTTCCGTACGAGCTGTGATTTCCCTTATTTTATCGTGGTGATCGTTCCTCAGTATGTAGGTCGGTGTCAACAAAATATTTTCGCATTCGGAGGAGAAAGTTGATGATTGGAATTTCGTGAGAAGATTCTGTCGCAACGAAAAACGCCTTTCTTTTAACGATTTCCAGCCCAAATCCTGTATCATTTCTGTGACACTCTCGCCCACATTTCGCGATAATACAAAACGTGCTGCCTTTCTTTGAACTTTTTCGATGTACTCCGTCAGTCCTATCTGGTAAGGATCCCACACCGCGCAGCAGTATTCTAAAAGAGGACGGACAAGCGTAGTGTAGGCAGTCTCCTTAGTAGATCTGTTACATTTTGTAAGTGTCCTGCCGATAAAACGCAGTCTTTGGTTAGCCTTCCCCACTAATTTATTTCAATGTTGTAGAACCTTCGTTCTCCTATCCTGTTACCTGACCCTGGGGCATAGCTGTGTAATAGCGGCAGGGAGAAATTGCCTCAGCAGTGTACTCGTATTGTGCCGCGCGGAGTGGCCGTGCGGTTTGGGGCGCTATGTCACGGACTGTGCGGCTGGTCCCGCCGGAGGTTCGAGTCCTCCCTCAGGCGTGGGTGTATGTGTTGTTCTTAGAATAAGTTAGTTTATGTAGTGTGTAAAGGTAGGTCCCTTACGTATTCACACACATTTGATTTGAACAGTTTATTGTATCAGAAGTCGTTTCACGAACTCTCAAACTCTGCCTACCCTAACGAGAGTGGCAGCTCGGCCTCCACAGCAGTAGCGATGACGCCTTTCCAAAACTGGCGACAAGGCTCTACAAAAAGAGGCGTGCATGGCTGTAGTCCCACTGCTAATAACCAGTTCACAACAGTTCGTGTTGACTAGTCTGGGCTCACAAGCCCTCTTATATGTGCTGTGGTAGCTGTGTAGCTGTAGGATATGCCATTGCTGCCCTCACAATACGACGATATGAATGTTCATGTGGCCATTGAGACCAGCATCATTACACAAATGGCTCTGAGCACTATGCGACTTAACTTCTGAGGTCATCAGTCCCCTAGAACATAGAACTACTTAAACCTAACTAACGTAAGGGCATCACATACATCCACGCCCGAGGCAGGATTCGAAACTGCGACCGTAACTGTCGCACTGTTCCACACTGTAGCGCCTAGAACCGCTCGGTCACTCCGGCCGGCCAATTAAAGCAGCAGGTCCAACTTCGGTGGTAATTCTCCGAAGGGACCATCACTCCAATGGAAGGCCACAATATGACCCCTTCCAAACTCGCTCTGTTGGCTGTAGGAAACACGAGTGCGTCACTGTGCAATGGTTGCCTCCTTGCTTCAAGCCTTCTGCCTGCTAGCATTCCCTATTAAATAGTAGACACAGATGGCACTCTATTAGCTATCCCACTACGCTATCCGTTGGCGAACGACGTTGAAACCATTATCAGTACATCTGCTATCCTCTAGGTCGTATATGCCGTCATCGGATCCAAATCGACGTCGTCTTTCCAGGTGTACTAATTTTTTTCCGGCAGTGTAGATCAGGTGAGAAGAGAAAAAAGCTTTTCGCATCTGCTGCTACAGAAGAATGCTGGAGCTGAGTAGACATGATAACCAATGAGGCGGAACTGAATCGAATTGAGGAAACAGGAAATTCATAGCACAACCTGACTAAAAGACCACAACAGCGACAAGTTGGCCGCGCATTTGTAATACTGTTTCTGATACACGATGTACTAATAGTACAACCGCAGTCGACTCCAGCCTTTGCTATTGACAAGGGATTTCAGATCGATTCCGTATTTCTGGATTTCCGGAAGGCTTTTGACTCAACCACACAAGCGGCTCGTATTGAAATTGTCTGCTTATGGAATATCGTCTCAGTTATGTGACTGGATTTGTGATTTCCTGTCAGAGAGGTCACAGTTCGTAGTAACTGACGGAAAGTCATCGAGTAAAACAGAAGTGATTTTTGGCGTTCCCCAAGGTAGTGTTATAGGCCCTTTGCTGTTCCTTATCTATATAAACGATTTGGGAGACAATCTCAGAAGCCGTCTTCGGTTGTTTGCAGATGAAGCTGTCGTTTATCGACTAATAAAGTCATCAGAAGATCAAAACAAACTGCAGAACGATTTAGACAAAAAAAAATATCTGAATGGTGCGAAAAGTGGCAGTTGACCCTGAATAACGAAAAGTGTGAGGTCATCAATATGAGTGGAAAAAGGAACTCAAACTTCGGTTACACGATAAATCAGTCTAATCTAAAAGCCGTAAATTCAACTAAATACCTAGGTATTACAATTACGAACAACTTAAATTGGAAGGAACACTTACAAAATGTTGTGGGGAACGCTAACCAAAGACTGCGTTTTATCGGCAGGACACTTACAAAATGTAACAGATCTACTAAGGAGACTGCCTACACTACGCTTGTCCGTCCTCTTTTAGAATACTGCTGCGCGGTGTGGGATCCTTACCAGATAGGACTGACGGAGTACATCGAAAAAGTTCAAAGAAAGGCAGCACGTTTTGTATTATCGCGAAATGTGGGCGAGAGTGTCACAGAAATGATACAGGATTTGGGCTGGAAATCGTTAAAAGAAAGGCGTTTTTCGTTGCGACAGAATCTTCTCACGAAATTCCAATCATCAACTTTCTCCTCCGAATGCGAAAATATTTTGTTGACACCGACCTACATACTGAGGAACGATCACCACGATAAAATAAGGGAAATCACAGCTCGTACGGAAAAATATAGGTGTTCATTCTTTGCGCGCGCTATACGAGATTGGAATAATAGAGAATTGTGAAGGTGGTTCGACGAACCCTCTGCCAGGTACTTAAATGTGATGTTCAGAGTATCCATGTAGATGTACCTAAACCTCTCCTCCATTAATAAATTAGTAACAGTCACACAAACGAGTTAAAAAGGTTTACTTACCTTTGTGACTTGTCGAATAATGAAGTCTGCAACATTGCGTGTAATATAACACAAAAAAGGTCCTCAGTGGCTAAGTGCAAATAGTCGTAGGTGAGCAGTACACAGCAAATGCAATTTACAACAACTGTATGTTCACTTCTAAAAGTTCACTAACGACATTCCGTGTCCATGTCAGCGCTGGATGATGATCTGTAACCAAGGACGAGAGTTGCTCTTCTATCTTCCGAGTAGGCTTCCGTCCGCTGTCGTCCTCCGGTCATTGGCGAATTGCGCTCGGCAGGCAATTGGCCGAGTCGACTCCGATATTTTCAGCCTCAACGCCGCCCGTGGCGCTGGTGGAACTCGCGCAAGTGGCGAGTCTCTATAGCAGTGGCATTAGATCGCATCTTTGCGCCTGTGGGGCTTTTGCCCAGTCTGTGTCTTGTTCGGACGACACAGCACCTCCAGCCCTTCTTCCAGTCACGTTACAGCATCGACGTGCACGACTCAACTGGCGTCGTTAGAGGACCACCAGCAATATGGAATGGCACGCCGTATTTTTCATCGATGAAGGCAGATTCTGCCTGCACGCTAGTGTTGGTCGTTTGGGCGGACGATGTAGACCTGGTGAGCACTGTCTCGTACAGTGCATTCGTCCAACACACACTGGCTCTGCCCCAGGTCTTTAGGTCTGGGGTTTGACAAGTTACAACCCTAGTTCACCTTTGGTGTATCTGGAGGGGATGCTAACCAGCGTTTGGTATGTGCAGAATGTTGCCAGGTCAGTTCTTTTGGCGTTCTTGCAACGGAAAGGTGATGTGTTGTTCCAACAGGATAATGTTCGCCCACGCATTGCCGTGAAACTCAACGTGGCCTACAAGAGTTGCAACAACGTCCTGCCGAGCACTATCTCCAGACTCGTCTTCAGTCGAGCACAGGTGGGATATGATGGGACGAGAAGTGACTCGCGTAACTCGTCAACCAACAACTGTTACAGAACTACGCGACCAGGCGTGGCGTAACGTTTCCGAGCACAGTATTCGCCATTCGTGTGATCGACTTGATGCGTTGCCGCCCGTGGAGTGTGTTACAGCACGGGTCGATACCAGTACCTCAGAGCCGCTTGTGCTATTGACCTTCAACAACAGGTATTGAGTGAACTGGTGAAAGGGTCCTGTAGTCCCCTTTCATCATCATTTTGTTAGCTTTCCAGTGATACAGAACGCTCTGGCATGCGTGAGTGAACGAATGTGGGTGTGTTTCATTTTGCTATACAGTGGTTTAGTCAGCTGCAGAGAATCAGCGGTAGTCGTACAGAATGGCCAACCTTTGTAGTTGTCAGGTAGGCAAAGAGGTTTGCACCCCTTGTGTGAAAGTTACCGGTGTTAGGTTGGTGGCGGAAGCCTCATCTCTGGGTTTCCCTGGCCACGGGGTCGCGTGGGAGACGTTGGAGTGTGTGAGACGGTCAGTCTGGTTCCAGCTCGCTGAGGGTCTGCAGCCGAGGTCTCTTCGAAGAAGGGTGAGATGATTTAACCGCGTGCCGCGTTGTCATAGCGAGAGGGGAGCTTTTAGCTTTTGGTCTTGCGTTTCATCTTATAAATATTGATTTGCTGGGTCGCAGCAAGGAATGCAAGGCTTTTGCAGACTTTCAGTTTGATTCCTCATGCAGACTTGACTTTGATCCGTAAGAAGAACCTATCACAATGGTGTTGTATATGTTGAAGCGCCCTCGGTTCAGTGTCAATGTTTGTGTGCCTGCAACTGCGCGTGTGTGTGCATTCTACTCTTTTCCGAATCTTGGTAATTTTTTCTTCTTTGTGAATTTTCTTTGTCTCATTCCTTTATGTCCGGTGGAAACCATCCACATCAGTTAATATTAGAGTTTCTTGTCCCTCTGCTACTATCATTTGTATATTGAAATGTGCCCTCTGTAAAATGTTAATTGTTTGCGACTGCGTGGTATGATGTTACTAAAATTTGGCCAGGGTACGTAGAAATTGTCTCTCCGCGAACCACGTGGGCGCACAAGTCTGTTGTGAAACGTATAGCGTTTCACAAGCAATTGTACTTCGTTACCAGGCAACAGCAGTTCTATGTATGCATTACCTCAATGTTTCAACGAATAGCCGGCCGTTGTGGCCTAGCGGTTCTAGGATGCTTCAGTATGGAACCGCGCGATCGCTACGGTCACAGGTTCGAATCCTGCCTCGGGCATGGATGTGTGTGATGTCTTTAGGTTAGTTAGGTTTAAGTAGTTCTAAGTTATAGGGGACTGATGACCTCAGAAGTTAAGTCCCATAGTGCTCAGAGCCATTTGAACCATTTTAACGAATAAATAATTTTGCCTCCAATCTCATCCATTGTACCGATGTTACGTATCCGTTACCAACCCCATTTACCTTGTAGTTTTCCTTGTTAACCCATCTGTAGCGTTTCCATGCGCACAGGTTCAATAATTAGTGTCCCTTTTTTATTTAAAACAAATGCTTTGGAATAGATCTTGTTTTCAGGACTGTTGCTGCAAGCTGCACTTATGCACAGTGTTCACGCACTCTTTACTTTATTCAGTATTTGATTCAAGCGAACAATGCCTGAATGCTGTTAACAATTACATCCCATCTTTATCAGGGACTTTACAATGAATGTTCTATTGGGAGTTTCTCTTATAAATATATTAAGTAATTTTCCGACTCAGCGCAACCTCTTATTTGTCATTTGGCTAGAGTTGGTGGCGACCCAATCTTTTACGTTGATTTCAATGTCAGATAGCATTTTCTTATCCAAAGTTCGCGTGGCTCTTTTAGCCATCAGGATTTATACATAGCGACCCTTTTCTCACGCTATTTACACTGGAAACCTCTCATTTCTTCCGACAGTGAGTTTAGAGACCACATTTCACTTCACTACAAGGCTACACTCAAGACAGTTACTTTCGATGTTAATAAATTGCCCTTTTTCAGTAACTCCGTTCTTACTGTTGCAGGTCTCTACTCCCGCAATCATCAACGATTTTGCTGCCCAAATAGCAAACCTCATCTTCTATTTTTAATATCTCATTTCCTATTCTAATTTTCTAAGCATCAGCTGATTTCATTAGACTCCATTCCATTACCGTTGTTTACTTTTTTTTATATTCATCTTATAACCTCTTTTCTCAAAACTATCCATTCCTCTCAACTGCTGTTCTATGATACTGGCTGTCTCTGGTAGACTTACTGTGTCATCGGCAGATCTCAGAGTTTTTGTTTCTCCTGCCTGAACTTTAATTCCCACTCCACATTTCTCCTTGGTTTCCTTCACCAATCGCTCTGAATACAGATTAAATTATATCAGGGTAAGCTTCAACCCTATCTCACTCCTTTCAGCTACTGCTTCCCTTTCATGTCCTTCGACTCTTATAATTGCAGTCTGTTGGCTTTACGAGTTATAGATAACTCTTTGCTCGCTGTATTTTGTCCTTGATGCCTTAAGAATTTCGAAGAGTGTGTTCCACTCAGCATTACCAAAATCTACAAATACTGTACGCATAGCATGTTTTTGTATTCCCGTTGCTGTCTGAAGTTGATATTTGAGCATCTAAACATGAAACTGCATTAAATAATTTAAGAAGTCAACAAATTTCGTAGCTGGTTGCGGTCGCAGAAATATCTTTTCATAGGATGAGTGTAGGTTTTCCTTTCTTCGGTCTGTTCTTGCAGGTTATAGAGTCAGTATTGCCTCGCGTGTTCCTACATTTCTCTGGGATCCAAACTGATCTTCCTCGGTGTCGGCTTCCACAATTTTCAGTACTCTCATCAAGAGAAGAAAACGAATCCATACATAAATATGATACGAATACTTCATTTCTGAGTTGGTAACGATTTTCTTTAGCAGCATGAGAGAGGCTGTCTAAAATTTAATGTGTTTTGTGCAGTTCCACGGGAAAAGGTGTATGGTCCAGTTTCCTTTGCCGAGAACACTGTTACAGGAAGCACGTACCTCGATATGCTTCAAAACTTTCTTTTCCCACTGTTGGAGACTGATTCGAACGACTTCATTTACCTACAGGATGGGGCACCACCCCACTGGCATCTGGAAGTGCGGGAATTTTTAAACTGATGGATTACTGATCGATGGATCGGTAACACTGGTTCATGTAATGTTAAAACAACAGCTGATTCCTCAAACTGGGGGCTATCAAGTACGGGGTCCCACAGGATTTGGTCTTAGGTCCTTTACTGTTCTTGATATACATTAATGACTTACCATTCCACATTGATGAAGATGCAAAGTTAGTTCTTTTTGCTGATGATACAAGTATAGTAATAACATCCAAAAACCAAGAACTAAGTGATGTAATTGTAAATGATGTTTTTCACAAAATTATTAAGTGGTTCTCAGCAAACGGACTCTCTTTAAATTTTGATAAAACACAGTATATACAGTTCCGTACAGTAAATGGCACAACCCCAGTAATAAATATAGACTTTGAACAGAAGTCTGCAACTAAGGTAGAATTTTCAAAAATTTTAGGTGTGTCCATTGATGAGAGGTTAAACTGGAAGCAACACATTGATGGTCTGCTGAAACGTCTGAGTTCAGCTACGTATGCTATTAGGGTTATTGCAAATTTTGGTGATAAGAATCTCGGTAAATTAGCTTACTATGCCTACTTTCATTCACTGCTTTCGTATGGCATCATAGTCTGGGGTAATTCATCGTTGAGTAGAAAAGTATTCATTTCTCAAAAACGTGTAATCAGAATAATTGCTGGTGCCCACCCACGGTCATCCTGCAGACATCTATTTAAGGATCTAGGGATCCTCACAGTAACCTCACAGTATATATATTCAGTTATGCAATATGTTGTTAATAATCCAACCCAGTTCAAAAGTAATAGCAGTGTGCATAGCTATAACGCCAGGAGAAAGGATGATCTTCAATATGCAGGGTTAAATCTGACTTTGGCACAGAAAGGGGTAAATTATGCGGCCACAAAAGTCTTTGGTCACCTACCAAACAGTATCAAAAGCCTGACAGATAGCCAACTAACATTTACAAATAAATTAAAAGAATTTCTAGATGACAACTCCTTCTACTCATTGGCTGAATTTTTATATATAAATTAAGGGGAAAAAAACTTAAACATTAGTGTCATGCAATATTTTGTGTAATGTAATATCTTGTACAGACATCTTTTATTAATCTGACACGTTCCACATCATTACGAAGTGTCGTATTCATGATCTATGGAACAAGTATTAATCTAATCTAATCTAATCTAAATGATTCAACCTCACATTACTGGCCTCCTGTAGGGGATTATTTCTTGTGGGATTTATAAAAAACTTTGTTTATATGCCTCCGTTACCAACAACAATGAATGAATCGCGACATCGCATAACAGCAGCTCTGGAAGCTGTAACTCAAGACATGCTCGCTGCAGTGTGTGAGCAATTGTAATACCGCATTGACATATGGCGTGAATCTCAAGGGGGGGCATATTGAACACCTATGAAAAGGTACGAAAAAAAACTTTTTGGGTTTCCCGCTCATCAAAAAACAAAATTCATTGTATATGTTTATTAGTTTCAGAAATACAGACGTGCCAAATCGGATGACTCTTTTTGATACACCTTGTATTACATAAAAAAGCTATAGATTTATCACCTTCCCCTCCAAGGTTTTCACTTGAACTATCACCAGCCACGTAGAAAGAACACTGGATTTTAATCAAGCGAAGGGAATAGCTGGCTTTAG
Source organism: Schistocerca nitens (assembly GCF_023898315.1). Classification (NCBI taxonomy): domain Eukaryota; kingdom Metazoa; phylum Arthropoda; class Insecta; order Orthoptera; family Acrididae; genus Schistocerca; species Schistocerca nitens. The sequence continues at coordinate 241,851,399 of NC_064620.1, read as the reverse complement.
AAGTCGATACACCACAACGGCTCATTCGCAATGTGAAAGCTAAATTAAGGACGGAGCAGGGATTATATCTTACCGCTTTGTGTCCTCAATTCATAGAATAGACTGGGTTCCAGCAACCTGTACTAAAAGCCCTTGAGAAGTAGGGCAATAATTCAGTCTACCTTAGTATACTGAAGAATACAAACACTACCTGGTCAGAGGTATTTGGGTACCTGTTGTGGACATTAATGAGGGCTGCATCTACCCTTCGCCTTTATGGCGACTTGTACTTGTATACTTTCAATGAACTGTCTGAATATCTGTGGAAGAATAGCAGCCTGTTCTTCCTCAACAGCGAAACCAGAGAAGGTAGAAAGAAATGATAATTAAATCAAGACCCTACGCTGCCGACAGGCGTTGATATACATCTGCGGGGACAGTTGAAAATGTGTACCCCGACCGAGACTCGAACCCGGGATCACCTGCTTACATGGCAGACGCTCTATCCATCTTAGCCACCGAGGGCACAGAGGATAGTGCGACTGCAGCGTAGGGTCTTGATTTAATTATCATTTCATTCTAGAGCGCTGCATGGTCACCGATGGTACCTGTTCTTTCCGACATGCCCGAAAGAACCAAAGGTTCAAATGTGTGTGATATCTTATGGGACTTAACTGCTAAGGTCATCAGACCCTAAGCTTACACACTAATTAAACTAAATTATCCTAAGGGCGAACACACACACCCATACTCAAGGGAGGACTAGAACCTCCGCAGGGACCAGCCGCACAGTCCATGTCCGAAATAACAGATACCATCCTCATAGGGAAATTAGAGGTGTTTGACGCTGGGTCTGGAGCGAAGTCGACACTCTGACCCATACCAGAGGTGTTCTGTTCGGTTCAGGTATGGACTCTGGGCCAAATAGTCCATTCCCGGTGTGTTATTGTCCACAAACCATTGCCTCGCAGCTGCTGCTTTATAACAGGGCGCATTGTCATGCTGATACAATTATGCAATACAGAATGCTCTATCCTTCTGCGTCTACTGTTTTCTTAAGTGCTGATAGGGGATCAGACCCTAACCACGAAAAGCACCCCCATATACACTACTGGCCATTAAAATTGCTACACCAACAAGAAATGCAGATGACAAAAGGGGATTCATTGAACAAATATATTATACTAGAACTGACATGTGATCACATTTTCACGCAATTTGGGTGCATATATCCCGAGAAATCAGTACCCAGAACAACCAACTCTGGCCTTAATAACGGCCTTGATACCCCTCGGCATTGAGTCAAACACAGCTTAGGTGGCGTGTACAGTTACAGCTGCCCATGCAGATTCAACACGATACCACAGTTCATCAAGAGTAGTGACTGGCGTATTGTGACGAGCTAGTTGCTCGGCCACCATTGACCAGACGTTTTCAATTGGTGAGAGATCTGGAGAATGAACTGGCCAGGGCAGCAGTCGAACATTTTCTGTATCCAGAAAGGCCCGTACAGTACCAGCAACATGCGGTCGTGCATTATCCTGCTGAAATGTGGGGTTTCGCAGGGATCAAATGAAGGGTAGAGCCACGGGTCTTGACACATCTGAAATGTAACGTCCACTGTTCAAAGTGCCGTCAATGCGAACAAGAGGTGACCGAGACGTGTAACCAATGGCACCCTATAACATCACGCCGGGTGATACGCCAGTATGGCGATGACGAATACACGCTTCCAATGTGCGAACACGGCGATGTCACCAAACGCGGATGCGACCATCATGATGCTGTAAACAGAACTTGGATTCATCCGAAAAATGACGTTTTGCCATTCGTGCACGCAGGTTCGTCGTCGAGTACACCATCGCAGGCGCTCCTGTCTGGGATGCAGCGTCAAGGGTAACCGCAGCCATGGTCTCCGAGCTGATAGTCCATGCTGCTGCAAACTTCGTCGAACTGTTCGTGCAGATGGTTGTTGTCTTGCAAACGTCCCCATCTGTTGACTCAGGGATCGAGACATGGCTGCACGATCCGTTACAGCCATGCGGATAAGATGCCTGTCATCTCGGCTGCCAGTGATACGAGGCCGTTGGGATCCAGCACGGCGTTCCGTATTACCCTCCTGAAACCACCGATTCCATATTCTGCTAACAGTCATTTCGATCTCGACCAACGCGAGCAGCAATGTCGCGATACGATAAACCGCAAGCGCAATAGGCTACAATCCGACCTTTATCAAAGTCGGAAACGTGATGGTACGCATTTCTCCTCCTTACACGAGGCATCACAACAACGTTTCACCAGGCAACCGCGGTCAACTGCTGTTTGTGTATGAGAAATCGGTTGGAAACTTTCCTCATGTCAGCACGCTGTAGGTGTCGCCACCGGCGCCAACCTTGTGTGAGTGCTCTGAAAAGCTAATCATTTGCATATCACAGCATCTTTTTCCTGTCTGTTAAATTTCGCGTCTGTAGCACGTCATATTTGTGGTGTAGCAATTTTAATGGCCAGTAGTGTAGTAAGACAACGCCCTCCTCACTTCAGTCTTGGAAGTACACTTGAAGAGAAGTAACGTTCTACAGGCATTCGCTAAACCCAAACGCTTCCATCGGATTGCCACGGCGCATGCCGTGACTCATCACTCCAAGTCACTCGTACCCAATCATATACCGTCCAGCAGCGTCGCCCTTTACAGCATCTCAAATGTCCCTTAGTCCTGACTACAGAAATGCGTCCCTTGTGAGGAGCTGCACGACCACTGTGCCCCATACTTTTTAAATCCCTTTGTAGAGTCATTGTGATAGCTGGACCGCTAGTAGCTCTCTCAAACTCACGAGTGAGTCCTGCAGCTTATTCCATGCGATTTTTTTACAGCCAGCCTCCTCAATGCTCGACGATCCCTATTCGCCAGTACACTTGGTCTGCGTGGTCTTGGTTCAGCTGTGGCTGTTCCCTAGCGTTTTCGATTCACGGTCATGTCACCAACAGTCGACTTCGGCAACTTTAGAAGCATTAAAACGCCGCTGACGCATTTCTTACCCCGGTGATATCCAGTGTCTAGTCTAAGTTCGAAGTAACTGAGCTCTCCTGCTGTTACTGACAATATTTTCGCCCTCATTTTTGTACTGGCGGGTGCGCCACCTATGACATCTATCGGTCAATTCCGCGTTACGTGTGGGCGCCACGGTAGTTTTGTTCACATAGTGTACATCACTGCCACAAAATCCATTAGCCTTCATTAGGAATGCGGGAAATTCAGAACTGAAGAGGTAAGGAGATTCCAAAGAATTCGTAGTAGCTAGAGTAAATTTCACATCCCGAAAGTAGGAGTACGTATTAACGAACCATATCTGAACCATATTCGTTTTGATGGTGGCATTGCAATGTTATCCTGTAGTACAGAGAAACTGCAACTGCTAATCACAGAATTTAATAGAGTAAATTAGAATTTGGGCCAAAGATGATTTACAGCAAGACTAAAATAACGTCTTTGGTTTTAGATGCCGGCCGATGTGGCCGAGCGGTTCTAGGCGCTTCAGTCTGGAACCGCGCTGCTGCTATGGTCGCAGGTTCGAATCCTGCATCGGGCATGGATGTGTGTGATGTCCTTCGGTTGGTTATGTTTAAGTAGTTCTAAGTCTAGGGGACTGATGACCTCAGATGTTAAGTCCCATACTCCTTAGAGCCATTTGAACCATTTTTTGGTTTTAGATCTGTAGGAGATGCCGACTTAATTTCTGTAGAAACAAGATAAACAAGGGTAAAAATATGGATTGAAGTCCTATTGATATGCTAAGTAGTTTTCAAAACCAAGCTTACTATAGGAAGTTTACAATCAGAGCGTGTTCACAGTTTTAACTTGTGGTACTGAAACGTGGACGTTTAGGACAGAAAGCAAAGAAAAGCTGAACAATGGTGAGATGTATGTTGGCAATTAGAGAAGTATGGAAAGTAATGGATTGGTGATTACACTGGAATGCAAAGCGTTATTGTGACTAATGGAGATGGGTGGGACATACCCCCAGGAGAAAATGTTATGGATGGACCAAGGAAATTCTCCGCTGGATTACAAGAGGTACCAAAAGATCTAGATGACGACCTAATACATAGACGGATGATACATTGCATTAGAAGATGTACAGGAATAACATGAGGTTGTATCAAGAGTGGGTCGTTCGCGAAGGAACAGATCTACAGGAACGGTTTGCAACACTGAACGGAGATATCGACGAACGATTTCTAAGAAATGGTCGTTGACCGTTCCCTTCAGGTCGGTCTCGTTCCCGCCTCCGTTTCGTCATTTTTAGTATGGTCACTCGTTCCATTTCCACTGTTATTGTTCAGTACACAGTTGTATTTCCTCTCGTTCATTGCGTTCGCCCGTTCATTTCAGTCCGTTATCGAAACTCAACTTTTCGTCCTTTGCGCAAACCAATCAGCGTCCACGACCAGTAATTTACAACTTCTTAGTAATTACATATTAAAATTAAAACTAGAGCTCCCGATTCAGTGGAATTCGCTTTTAGACATGCAAGTCTGTGAAGAAGGTGCCCATAAATTCCACTTTAGCTATATCAAATAATATTTTTGTCAGTCACAATGTTTAAGTATGTATATGTACACTGAAGCGCCAAAAAACCGGGTGTAGGCATGCGAATTCAAATAAAGACACATGTAAACAAGCAGAATACGGCGCTGCGATCGGCAACGCCTATATAAGACAACAAGTGTCTGGTTCAGTTGTTAGATCGATTACTGCTGCTACAATGGCGAATTATCAAGTCTTAACTGAGTTTGTACGTGGTGTTATAGTCTGCTCACGAAGATGGGACACAGCATCTCCGAGGTAGCGATGAAGCAGGGATTTTCCCGTACGACCATTTCACGAGTGTACTGTGAATATCAGGAATACGGTAAAACATCAAATCTCCGACATAGCTGCGGCTGGAAAAAGATCCTACAAGAACGGGGCCAACGACGACTGAAGAAAATCGTTCAACGTGACAGAAGTGCAACCTTTCCGCAAATTGCTGGAGCTTTCAATGTTAAGCCATCAACAAGTGTCAGCATGCGAACCATTCAACGAAACAGCATCGATATGGGCTTTCGGAGCCGAAGGCCCACTCGTGTATCCTTGATAACTGCACGACACAAAGCTTTACGCATCGCCTGGGCCTCAACACCGAAAGTGGACTGATGAGTGGAAACATGTTGCCTGGTCGGACGAGTCTCGTTTAAAATTGTATCGAGCTGGGTCTCCACGGAAGGACTCGCGTCGTACCCAGTCACAAAACCAGTCCAGTCGAGTACCAGTTAAGTATCAGTCTGAACTAAGACGGAACATGTGAAGGATAATGTGTCAGTACCATGTGTACCCAGAGCAATTTCTCGGAAGATCTCAAAACTATTTCCCCAGTCACCTAGAAACAAACATTAATTGCTCTCCCTCCGTCCTAACTCAGTTCAGGGTAGGCTATTGTTACTGGATACAGTATTCGTAATATTCCATTTTCACTTTTTAAAACCCATGCGGCATTACGCAATTAGACAAAAAAGAAACGGTGAATGAGTAAAAATGAACGGACCCTAAAAAGGATTCGTCGCCAGTGAAATGGTTCTCAAAATTGAACAGCACTGTCCATCTCGTTCCTATGGCTGAAGACAATGACACGCTTCAAAGTCTGAGAGAGGCCTCTCTCCTGCTCTGGATGACAAGTGGTTCCTGGTGATGTATCTTCTACAGCAAAGAGGCACAGATACAGGTGGGAGGAGAGAGAGAGAGAGAGAGAGAGAGAGAGAGAGAGAGAGAACGAACTACTAACCCGTAGGTGAGGGCGCCCAAATCCATGGCGAGCCTGGGCCCCGTAACGCTGATGATGGACGGCGTTAGCCAGTTGGACAGCGACAGCACGGCGTAGATGATGGCCAGGCTGCTGTAGCCGTCCCCCGAGAACGAAGGGTCGTCGCCGTGGATACTATCCAGGATCGTCTTCTGCAAAAACATACCGTAGTTCCATCACTCTCATTGACCCTATTCACAGAAGCAAACTTCTATACAAGTATAGCTCTGCCCATGCGTTATAGTGAGTGACGGCAACAGCGCTGACACCGCACTTGTGTCTAGTCTCGCGTAACGCACTCTCTCTCTAAAATTCGAAAATGGCAACGCTGAGCATCCGTAGTTGCCTAGGTCGAGTGTTAGTACCGAGACGGTGTGCAGATTTTGGCGCAGTTCTTATTTTCCATTCCTTGTTGTTGTTGTGGTCTTCAGTCCAGAGACTGGTTTGATGCAGCTCTCCATGCTACTCTATCCTGTACAAGCTTCTTCATCTCCCTGTACCTACTGCAACCTACAACCTTCTGAATCTGTTTAGTGTATTCATCTCTTGGCCTCCCTCCACGATTTTTACCCTCCACGCTGCCCTCCAATACTAAACTGGTGATCCCTTGATGCCTCAGAACATGTCCTACCAACCGATCCCTTCTTCTAGTCAGTTGTGCCATAAATTTCACTTCTCTCCAATTCTATTCAATACCTTCTCATTAGTTATGTGATCTACCCATCTAATCTTCAGCATTCTTCTGTAGTACCACATTTCGGAAGCTTCTATTCTCTTCTTGTCTAAACTATTTATCGTCCATGTTTCACTTCCATACATGGCTACACTCCATACAACTACTTTCAGAAACGACTTCCTGACACTTAAATGTCTACCCGATGCTAACAACTTTCTCTTCTTCAGAAACGCTTTCCTTGCCATTGTCAGTCTACATTTTATATCCTCTCTACTTCGACCATCATCAGTTATTTTGCTCCCCAAATAGCAAAACTCATTTACTGCTTTAAGCCTCTCATTTCCTAATCTAATTCCCGCAGCATTACCCGATTTAATTCGACTACATTCCACTATCCTCGTTTTGCTTTTGTTGCTGTCCACCTCCTTATTGAGTTATTATTTTCGGCAGTTTGACTCGAAATAAAAAGTGTATCTCGTGGTATTAATTGTGCAATTTACGAGGGTTGGAACTTAAATAGTGGCAACTATTTATTCACAACCGATACAAAAGAGTTACCTGTTTGCACCTGTTACTGTCCTTCAAAGTATACAGCAGCGTTGTGTAGAACCCGTTGCCAACGATGTAAAAGGCGTAGTATACCGTTAGCAGAACCTGTTCTGTTGATGGTGCTAATGGAGCGGTCTTACTGCCTGTCGAATCTCTGGAACAGTTCTGAAGCGAATGCCAGGAAGTGGTTCCTTCATCTTCGGAATCAAATCAATGTCACAAGGTCCGGGGAATAATGGTGGATGGTACAGTACTTCCCAGTCCTAGCGACCGAACAGAGCAGCCACAGCTTGCGCTGTATGCGCCCGCGCAATGTCGTGCAAAATGATGGGTGGGTTGCGCAGAAAGTGTCGCCGCTTCTCTCGCAAAGTTGGTCGCAGGTGATGCTCCAAAGACGAACAGTAATACTGTGCATTGACGGTCTGCCGTGGAGGAACGTAATGCGTTATGATAACACCATCACAGTCGTACACGAGAATCACCATAACTTTCACCATACTGGGCCTCTGACGCACTTTCGACTTTCGCGGCGACCCATAATGACGCCATTCGTTGGACTGGCATTTCAGTTTTGGCTCGTATGATGTGGCCCACGTCTCATCCAGTGTTAAGATACGGCATAACAAAGCCTCTCCTTCGCGCTCATAACGCTCCAAGTGCGTCTGAGCAGCGCCGTAACGCATCCATTTCTGCATTTCCGTCAAGTCATGCGGAACCCGTCGTGATGCAATTTTTCGCATGCCCAGGCGTTCCTTCAGGATGCGAAGCACAGTCGCATGCGCTAATCCGGTTTCGTTGGCGAGCTCACGATTCGTATGGCGTCGATCACAGTCCACTAACGGGCAACAACATGCACTACTTCTTCAGAGGCGCTAGGACGACCTGCCCGATGCATGTCTGCCATAGTTTGCTGACCTTCGTTGAAGGCTTTTACCCAACGTGCCACTGTTCTGTACGGCAATGCCGATTCCCCGCACGCCTCTTGAAGACCTTGATTACACTGCCGTGCTGTACGACCTCTGGCACATTCAATCTTGGTCCAACTCCGTTGTTCTTGTTTCGAAAACATAGTAACACCGTTACGTTGGACCGCTCGCTCGCAAGTGACTGTGTTTCCCTCGATTATGCGCACGCCGGTGACGTGAGACGGGCGAGTCCATTTGCTCGGAGGTAAGGTAGGTAGGTCAACAACGTCTGCTATCAGCGACAATAGTAGATCCCATTGCATAGTATCTCCACAGCAGTGTTGCCACTATTTAAGTTCCAACTTACGTATTTATTGATTCCTAGTGTTGGTGTAACTTGAAAGCGGAAAAGTAGGTTCAAAAATGGCTCTGAGCACTATAGGACTTAACATCTGAGGTCATCAGTCCCCTAGAACTTAGAACTACTAAAACCTAACTAACCTAAGGACATCAAACACATCCATGCCCGAGGCAGGATTCGAACCTGCGACCGATGCAGCAGCGCGGTTCCGGACTGAAGCGCCTAGAGCCGCTCGGCCACAACGGCCGGCGGAGAAGCAGGGAAACAGAGATTTGCCCTGTGCCATGTGAGCCGGTTTCCAAACATCTCCTGCAAGACGTACTTTGACAGCAGGAAGAATGCGACAGGAAAAGCCAACTAACTTTCGCCGGCAAAGCAAATCCATAATCCACAGAGTCGGCATATATTTAAAGCATCTTGTACACAGTGGTGGTGAAGTGTTAGGATCTACATTCAGGCAGGTTAAGAAAGATTTGCGGAAGGTAGCGATGGTATCAAGAAATGGAATGAATGATGTAACCGTAAAAAAAAACAATCATTGTAAGAAAAAAACATCGCTACCGTACAGGCTGTTTGTGCTGCAGCTTGTGATATTATTTTAAGAACCATGCGGTGCGTGTAGATGAAAATCTCAAACGTTCAATTCTCCAAGGAAAAATATTGAGTAATAAAAATCTTAACCAAACTAAACGTTCTCAGGCGGACAGTCTATGAATTTTACGACAACGGCGACTACCCAACATCAGAAAGACTGACAAAAAAGTTAATTGAAAAAATAAATTTTCTGGATCCGCTAGCTCTATGATACGCATATTAAGCGATACAGGATTTAAGTACAAGCGTCATAATGACTATAGAGAATTTTAACTTCAACAGAACGACGTAGTGGTCTGCAGAATTAAATTTTTGCGGACGATGAATTCACTGCCTACTTCAGGTGACACACCTAAGTTTCACCGCTTATGCATTTTCGTTATCGTGCTAATTTGCTTGAAATTCCAATAGTTTTGTTTCTTACCCTGATATGAGTTTTTTTCATTGATTTACGTACATTTACACTTCATATAAACATATAATACATAATGTTGTCAATAATAATTTTACACACTGTAAACTGCAAATGACGAACTAGGTGGCAAGGCATTTAAAATGTCTTTACATTCAGATAATGTACACGTATATTTCTTCCATAACTATATGGCTATATGGCGGCGGAATAAAACTCTTTGGCGCAATCTCTGGCGCTGTGACTCAGTGTACCCACCTTTCAGGCTGACATAGCCTAAATCAATATTTCAACGCAAAAACGTAATTATATTGATTTTGAGCAAAGCAGAAATTATTATCCAGTTGGACATGTATTTGAGAGAAAATCGCATGTGGCCTTTGTCAGGACATGTCACTCAGATTGTGTGAGCGGTTACTCGGGGTTTCTTCCAAAGCCCTAACCGTACATTGCACTGCTTAGCAAGGCCGCCCGAGGTAGGCAGAAATAATTATTCAACCTGCTATGGCCCACACGAAAAAGTTATCATGCGTCATCTGCCCGTAATTGTCTCAGGATCAACTTGAGCGATCCTGTCATGAACCGTTTAGTTTCAAAATCTCAACTTGTTCGTGCCAGCTGGTAATTGACAAAATATGACCATCAGGTGTTACAGATTTGGAGTTTTCCTTTCTGCTTGCTATTTCTCGTCGAATATTAGGAGGAGCAATTACAAAAAAACAAAATAAATTTTTCCATATTGTGTGGGTCATAGACAGCCTATAATGAAGTGCCATGTCTCTTGATAGCCGCATCCACTGCCTTGTAAAAGGGTAGTCAGCGCAATGTAGGACATATGTATGCAGGTGTAGGATCAGTTCGAGAGAGAATTTCCGTAAAACAGCTCAGCACCACCACAGCAAACGAGAGCACCATGACAACAGATGCTTCACTGAAATGGGCGATTTGGCTACCCTGGGAATAGCCCGCTATGTCGGGCATCAGGAAACTGGAATGGACAACAGACCTTTGCCAATGACCCCGAAATCGATGTTGCAATATTATTGGATTTCAGCTACTTTGCATATGAGATATTTGTCATAAAAGAAAAGGACAACCAACGAGCTGCAGTTCGTAAAAATGCTAAGCATCACAGCGCGAGAGTAAAGAGACGAAATATTTTTTAATGTGCGCCTGTACCAAGACGCGCGTACAGCGTTTAAATACTCTAAATGGACACTATGACGCTCTGGGCACAGATATTTAAAATCATTGCCGCAGCGCTTGATAGCAAGAAGCTGCGAAACAGAAGAAAGAACAATCTATCTTTTGTTAAGAAATATTCTAGAGACTTCTTTACCTTTTGTAAGTAGGCTGTTGAGGTTTTTATGTTGGTAACACCACGTAGCGCTCTGTATGAAAATCACTGACTGTGCTGTGGGTAGTCTGTGGCTGGTTGGCATTGTTGGAATAGTCGCTATTGTAGTGTTGGGCAGTTGGATGTGAACAGCGCGTAGCGTTGCGCAGTTGGAGGTGAGCCGCCAGCAGTGGTGGATGTGGGGAGAGAGATGGCAGAATTTTAAGAGCGAACGATCTGGACGTGTGTCCGCCAGAAAGATTAAATTTGTAATACTGGATATCATGAACTGATATATATATATATATATATATATATATATATATATATATATATATATATATTGTGTGGGTCATAGACAGCCTATAATGAAGTGCCATGTCTCTTGATAGCCGCATCCACTGCCTTGTAAAAGGGTAGTCAGCGCAATGTAGGACATATGTATGTCCTACATGTATGTCCTACAACGACGAGATGTGTATATATATATATATATATATATTATGACTTTGGAACACTATTAAGGTAAATACATGTTTGTTTTCTATCAAAATCTTTCATTTGCTTAGTATGCCTATCAGTAGCTAGTGACTTCAGTAGTTAGAATCTTTTATTTAGCTGGCAGTATTGGCGCTCGCTGTTTTGCAGTAGTTCGAGTAACGAAGATTTTTGTGAGGTAAGTGATTCATGAAAGGTATAGGTTATTGTTAGTCAGGGCCATTCTTCTGTAGAGATTATTGAAAGTGATTGCGTTGCGCTAAAAAAGTATTGTGTGTCAGTTTCGTGATGATCAGAATAAGGAAAGAGAGAAATGTCAGAGTACGTTCAGTTTTGCTCAGCTGTTTGAAAATCAAATAACGTACGGGGTTTATCAGCACAGTAATTCATAAATTTCGAAAGGGGACGTTTCACTTTGTACTTTGGATCGCCGACATGTTAAGACGTACTACATAGTATTACTACAAGTTGTATTTTTATTTTGTGTAAAAACTATGTGAAACGACGAACAAACGTTTCGGTAACTCGGGTGACGATGTAATGTACTTACGCACACGCAAGGACATATAATTTTAAGGAGGAACGGACTGATAAAGCAGCGATCATTGGACTGCGCCATGTACAAAAGAAATATCAGATGTAAGTCATGTATTTATTGTGTATTTGTCAATGTCTAGAAGTTTAAAGCCAATTTGTTCAAAATATATTAATATTTTACCATGCAGTAATTTTCTTATTCTTTTCTTTTACCAACCAAAAATGATTTTCAAATGTATATGAGCATTGAAACTTCCTGGCAGATTAAAACTGTGTGCCCGACCGAGACTCGAACTCGGGACCTTTGCCTTTCGCGGTCAAGTGCTCTACCAACTGAGCTACCGAAGCACGACTCATGACCGGTACTCACAGCTTTACTTCTGCCAGTACCTCGTCTCCTACCTTCCAAACTTTACAGAAGCTCTCCTGCGAAATATCAGATGTAAGTCATGTATTTATTGTGTATTTGTCAATGTCGCAGGAGAGTTTCTGTAAAGTTTGGAAGGTAGGAGACGAGGTACTGGCAGAAGTAAAGCTGTGAGTACCGGTCGTTAGTCGTGCTTCGGTAGCTCAGTTGGTAGAACACTTGCCTGCGAAAGGCAAAGGTCCCGAGTTCGAGTCTCGGTCGGGCACACAGTTTTAATCTGCCAGGAAGTTTCATATCAGCGCACACTCCGCTGCAGAGTGAAAATCTCATTCTGGTATATGAGCATTGTTACAGGTTCGCTCTTTATCGCGGTGTCTCGATTGTATTTGGGAGACCACTAATGTGTTCAACTTCCGATCTGTTAATGTTTTTCTTACGAAATTCCACTAATTTCCGTTCATTTCCATTTTCATATTCAAATAGGTCCCTTAGGTATTTTCATCGAAGATTCTGATTGCGTGAAGGCAATCCGGCTCAAAAGATCAACTAAGAAAGCCCCTTCGCGCAATCAATCCGTACGTCTCCTGAACACAATCGAGAACCGACGCATAGGTGATCAATTAATAATCTTTCACTCTTTTTAAATCATACTAAAAAACGGCCATAGAAGATAGCCGTAAGCACGCAATCTATCGCTAGGTTGCATTTTGTCAGTAAATATTACCAACAAACAGTGACAGCATCATTATTATTATTTACTAATATTTCTTGTAGAGAATAAGCAAGTTCCTAACGCCAGAACGTTCAGTCGAGGTGACGTCGTGGACCGGTGAACAACGCGCTGTCGCTGCGGAGACGGTTTACAAAAACGACAGTTACTTGTTCGTGCAGCATGCACACTGACGAAAAAAATAGCAACACCAAGAAGGAGTTTTGGGACATAAACGAAGGTTGGTAGGCATGTTTCTACATCTGAAAGATGATATCTAATCAAATTTCGCACCAGTCGCATAAGAGTAGCTCTATTACCTCCACTATGAGGATGCAAATCAGGTTTGCTTTAAATACGCGCCGTAACGGTCTTGAGTGTTAGTTGCCTTTGAGTTGGGACGTGGTGAGTTGATGTTAGTCAAGAATTCCTTTAAGACGCGAAAGACGCCATTATCAACACCTCACTGAGCTTGAACGACGTCGTGTAACAGGGCTACGAGAAACTGTCCTTTTTCTTCTGCGACATTGCAGGAAGACTTGGCAGGAGTGTATTATGTAGTCACTGTACACGATTGCTGGCAGCAGCGGTCACGAGAACATGCTGTCGCAAGAAGACCGGGCTCCTGACCGAAAACGATCATGCTCGGCGTATGGCTCTGGTGCATCGTACCTCATCTGCAGCAGCAATGTGAGCAGCAGTCGGCACCACAGCGACTGTTACAGATCGGTTACTGGATAGATCCGAGCCAATCGCCCTGAAACGTGCATTCCACTGACCCCAAAACTCCACCATTTGCGGTATCAGTGGTGTCAAGGGAAAGCTCAATGGAGCGCAGGGTGAAGGTCTGTTGTGTTTTCTGTGTGATGGCCGCGTACTGATTAGGAGGAGCCAGTTGAGGGCCTGCATCTGATCTGTCTGTGTTGTAGACACAATGGACCTACACCTGGAGTTATGGCGTGGGATGCGATTTTGTATGACAACAGGAGCACTCTTGTAGTTACCCACGCACACTGACTGCAAATTTGTCCGTCTAAAAAATGGCTCTGAGCAATATGGGACTTAACTTCTGACAAGGGAACCTCCCCATCGCAGCCCCCTCAGATTTAGTTATAAGTTGGCACAGTGGATAGGCCTTGAAAAACTGAAAACAGATCAATTGAGAAAACAGGAAGAAGTTGTGTGGAACTGTGAAAAAATAAGCAAAATATACAAACTGATTAGTCCATGGGATGACAACGTCAATGACACCGGGAACGCAGGAGCGCCGTGGTCTCGTGGTAACGTGAGCAGCTGCGGAACAAAAGGTCCTTGGTTCAAATCTTCCATCGAGTGAAAAGTTTAATTATTTATTTTCAGTTTATGTGACAAACTCTTATGTTTTCATCACTTTTTTGGGAGTGATTATCACATCCACAAGAAAACCTAAATCGGGCAAGGTAGAAGAATCTTTTTACCCCTTCGCCAAGTGTACAAGTTAGGTGGGTCGACAACATATTCCTGTCATGTGACGCACATGCCGTCACCAGTGTCGTATAGAATATATCAGACGTGTTTTCCTGTGGAGGAATCGGTTGACCTATGACCTTGCGATCAAATGTTTTCGGTTCCCATTGGAGAGGCACGTCCTTTCGTCTACTAATTGCACGGTTTTGCGATGCGGTCGCAAAACACAGACACTAAACTTATTACAGTGAACAAAGACGTCAATGAACGAACGGACAGATAATAACTATGCAAAAATAAAAATTTCACTCGAGGGAAGACTTGAACCAAGGACCTCTCGTTCACCAGCTGCTCACGCTACCACGGGACCACGACGCCCGTGAACTCACTTTCTCCATGATGTTGCCTATGCGACCCGTGGACTACTCAGTTTGTATATTTTGCTTATTTTTTCACAGTTCCACACAACTTCTTCCTGTTTTCTCAATTGATCTGTGTTCAGTTTATCAAGGCCTATCCACTGTGCCAACTTATAACTAAATCTGAGAGGGGTGCGATGGGGAGGTTCCCTTGTGAGGTTATCAGTCCCCTAGAACTTAGAACTACTTAAACCTAACTAACCTAAGGACATCACGCACATCCATGCCCGAAGCAGGATTCGAACCTGCGACCGTGGAGGTCGCGTGGTTCCAGACTGTAGCGCCTAGAACCGCTCGGCCTTTGTCCGTCAGTCTGGTGATCCGACCTGTTGTTCTGTCTTTCATAACCATCGTTCCAGGAAGTGTTTTCCAACAGGATACCCCTCGCCCACACACCGCTGTTATAACCCAACATGCTTTACAGAGTGTCGACATGTTGCCTTCTCCTGCTCGATCACCAGATCTGTCTCCAATCGATCACATATGCGACAACATCGGACGACGACTCCAGCGTCATCCACACACAGCATTAACCATCCCTGTCCCTGGTAGCTGAGTGGTCAGCGCGACGGAATGTCATACCTAACGGCCCGGGTTCGATTCCCGGCTGGGTCGGAGATTTTCTCCGCTCAGGGACTGGGTGTTGTGTTGTCCTTATCATTTCATCACCATCGACACGCAAGTCGCCGAAGTTGCGTCAACTCGAAAGACTAGCACCAGGCGAACGGTCTACCCGACGGGAGGCCCTAGCCACACGGCAATTCCATTTCCATTAACCGTTCCTGTATTGACCGACCAAGTGCAACAGTCCCTAAACTCCATCCACAAACTAACACCCGGGACATGCACAACAAAATCCATGCATGTTTACATGCGGCATTCTGGCAGTTACATCGATTATTAATGTACGAGCATTTCACATTTGCAATGGCTCATCTCGCTCTTATGTTATCCTGTGATCTTCCTATGTTCATCACTTAAATATGTTACCTAGACAACCGTATTTCTAAAATTTCATTACTTCACATTAATCATTTTTTGTTGATGAAATTATTTTCCGTCAATGTATTTCGTGCTCTTATAATCTCTCCCGTGTGCACATGCTGTTAAACAGTGGGTACAGAAATTTGAGGAAAAGGGTGGTACGGTGCGGAAGAGGCGTGGAAGTGCAAAACGTGTGTGCACACCGGAGAATTTTGCAACAGCCTTCAGCAAGTCCCGGGCGTTCTGCACGCAAGCGTGTGCTGCAATTTGATATATCGGATCGCAGTGTACGGCGGATGTTACACAAGGAACTTCAATACCAAACATTTAAAATTGAGACAGTGCAAAAACTGAATGCAGGCGGCCTTCCAGTCAACGCTTTTGCCGGGAATTGTTAGAACTCATGAAAAATTACCGAGGCCTGTGCAACAATCTGATCATGAGCGATGAGGCAAATTTTTATCTCTGAGGCTTTGTTAGGATGCAAAACGTCAGGTACTGGCCATGGGCCATGTGAAAATCCGACAAGCTTCAATATAAGCCGCTTCACAGTCCGATAGAAGTAGTGTGGTGCAGTGTATCAGTCACCATTTGTAATCATAGGATTTTTTTTTTTCTAAGGCGTTCGTAGCAATGTTGTTACTGCGAATGCTGAACGTTATGTTCAAGTGTCGAACAGTTTCCTAGGGCGACAGCTTAGTGATCTTCCTGTAACTGCAAACACTTTCTTCGAACGAGACGGCGTCACATACCTCGCGGCATTCCATCAACACGCTACAGAACACCTTTCCTCGTCCCTGGCTTTCAAGATCCAGTACCCTTCCAGTGTGTAATTTCTTCCTTTGGGATCATTTGAAATCTCAGATCTAGTGGCGTGACCCACCAGACACCATCCAGGAACTGAAGGATCAAATTCGAGAGGAAATTAATCGGATTCCAGTGCCAGTCCTGCAAGATCTGATACTGTATCTTAACTTCCGCAAAAGGCTCGAAGTAAATGTGAAGGAAAATGGCTGCCACATACGTGATATCATTTTCAAGAGAAGGACATTTTAAATTGCAGTCATTATAAATTCATATAGTATTTCTTTTATACCGCTGTCAATAAATTTGTATAGCTGATGAAGGTTTGAAAATCGCCAGTTTCACTGCCGCTCCCGTTGCATATAGCGTACGGGTCATATGAGCAAGAGACATAAGAGCGCGAACATAGGCATATAGAAATCGTTTTTACATTTCGCAGCGTTTCGATGAAGTAATTGAAACTGCACTTGTGCTCAGTAGAGTAGCAGCAAAGAACGATGTTACATGCGAACATCTGCACTGATGTCGCCTTTTGGACAGCACAGTGTAGGCCAAACCAAAACAGTGAGAAAAATGCTACGGTTATTGTAGTAGTTTACAATTTGTACGAGGGGCGTTTGAAAAGTCCGTGCAAAAATAAAACCTACTGATGTGTTTGGGGTAAACCTTTTTTTATTTTTCCACATAGTCTCCTTTTAGACTTATACATTTCCTCCAACGCTGTTCTAATTTTTTGATCCCTTCCGAATAATAGGAATTGTCCAAGTCTGCAAAATAGCTATTAGTTGCTGCAATCACCTCCTCGTTTGAATGAGATCTTTGTCCCGCCAGCCATTTCTTCAAATTGGGGAACAAATAGAAGCCTGAGGGAGCCAAGTCTGGAGAATAGGGTGGATGTGAAACGAGTTGGAATCCTATTTCCAATAATTTTGCGACCACAACTGATGAGGTATATGCTGGTGCAGTGTCGTGATGGAGAAGGACTTTTTTGCGGTCCAATCGCTGGCGTTTTTCTTGCAGCTCGGCTTTCAAACGGTCCAATAACGATGAATAATATGCTCCTGTAATAGTTTTGCCCTTTTCCAGATAGCCGATGAGGATTATCCGTTGCGAATCCCCCAAGTCAGTCGCCATAACCTTTCCGGCCGAAGGTCTTCGCCGTTTTTGGTGCAGATTCTCCCTTAGTAACCCATTGTTTAGATTGTTGTTTGATCTCATGAGTATAGTAATGTACCCATGTTTCATCCGCAGTGACTAAACGATGCTTAAAAGTCCTGCAGACTCTACCTGAACAGCTGTAAACCATCCTTACAACACTTCACATGATTCCGTTTTTGGTCAAGCGTGAGCAATCGCGGAACCCCTCTTGCGGATAGCTTCCTCATGTCCAAATGTTTATGCAAAATATTATGTACCCGTTGAAAGGTGGCTACACTGAGTCACAGCGCCAGAGATTGCGCCAAAGAGTTTTATTCCGCCGCTTCCACTGGCAGTGCTTGTTCAGAAGTTGCTGTGGGCAGTGGTAGTTCTGAGGTTGCCGTGGTGAGTGCTTGTTGAGAGGATGTCGATAGCAGTACTAGTTGTGAGCATGTCGTGTGCAGTTGTTCTGATGGGCTAGACAGCCGATGCTGTTCGATTGGGGATGTTGTAATGATCAGAGTGTATTTTTCGTCAATATATATGAGTTGTATAAGAACTTCAGGTAAATTCTGTGTGTGTCCAACGTTAAGAGGACTTGCTATCGAGAAAATTTCGGGAAGAATGTAATTTCGAAGAAGAAAGTAATAAACTAAAAAGGTAACTATTAATTGAGTTTATTTTTCAGGTAACAAATTTCCACTTAGGTACGTACTTTAGACGTAATTTGCTGCTCGCGATTACGTGATTCATACTTTGTGCTAAGTTTCATGTTCTATGAATTTACTTGTGAAGCGACGTGCTTGCGTACATTAACTGATTTTGACAATGACTGATTAATGAACAGGGTTGTTACTTGTGTATATTATGCATCGCTTGGCTGCTATACTTTTTCACTGATGTCACATTTTTTTTAATATGTGCCTGCTGTGCTTATTTATTTAAATTTTAATTGTCACCTGATTAGTTGTGCTGATATGGTTATGTATGTAGGTTATACTTTGTGATGTATCTGCTTGAGCCTTCATGTTTACTTATTAAGATTACGTATGAACATTTATTTGCTTATGCTGATATGATGATAATGGCCTGTTTATTATGTAAGATACATATATGCTGCTTTGCGTATGGATTGCATATTTACACATTTCTGTTTGTTGTCATAACTATTCTTTAATTTGTTATATATAGAATTGCTGATATACGGTGTACGAACATGGAGTTTAGGTTACACTATGGTATTAATTATAGATTGTTCGCTTGGCAGAGCCTCGTTGTAGGAATTGTGCTGCATCCACTTGTTGACATTCTGTTCTCTACTGGTATATTTACTCGCTATTGCATGTTTTGCTTACGCTCAGTGCCTTATATTTTTAAGATAAGAAAATGAACTGCTATAATTCTACGAACGACGTTGGTACAAGAAACTTCATAGAAGTCACATGAGCTGGAGGTTTTATGGAAGCTGTATAAATTTATGCTAATAGGAAGGAAGCTAACGACATGACATACCAACTCTAGGTTTAGACCATTGACAGTTATTACACTGCATTCTTCGTGAGCAATTGAAATAGCAAGTGACACTTGACACAAGAAATACTCCACATGTTTGCTTCTGTTTTGCCATGATTCTTGAAGTGGTGCACACACTGTGAAATATTACGATCATTCACACTCCGTACTCGTACATACTTACTGAGAGTTATTCAAACTAAAGGCTGTTAGAGGTCATGTACGTATTTCTTTTATTTAATGGTGGACAAGGTAACCAAAATGTATTTTATAATTCACAATGAGTAGAAGATTGGGGTCAGATGGATTACACAGAGGTTGCGTGTGGACATTGTGTCTTCGGATTGTGTGGGATGATGAATTGAAGTTTGCACTAGGATTTTATCTGTACTTGTTCGAGGAGACTGACTAGAGAAAAGAATTGTTATGGAAGTGAAATGATATTGGCGATAAGGTTTATATGTATCGACGTATTGAAGAGGTATTATTGAGGTATTGAGATTGTGTGAAGTTGATGATTATTGGAGTTTTGGTGGACAAGAGGAAAAGTAAGTGAGGAGCATTTTTTTTTTTTGTTGGTTTATATGGAACAAGGAGGATCAAGATGGCAGACTAGAACACTCAAGAAGAAGGAAGTTTGTCTACACACACACACTTTGTTAAATCAATAAGCAGTATACACTTTTTTTTGGAGAGAGGAAGGATTTGCATATCTTGGCACACTGACAGTTGTTCAGAAAAAGTTGGCTAGGCAAACATTGGTCTTGACATGATGACTAACTATTATTGACTGTTATACACTGCTGCCACTACTACTCAATACACATGTTGAACATCAAATTTTTGACAGAATTGCATTTACACAGTTAACACTATTCAATTAGAAAGATGAGTGAGTGTGTTTTCCTTTCCTAATCCCAAATAATGGTACCGACCTACCTCCTAAATATTATTTTACTTGTTTGTTGTGGCGTGCACTGACACCCATAAATATTATAGGTTTACTGTTATTTGTGTATTGTAATAGTTAATATGACAATTATCTGATATCATTTGTGTGTTTGTTATAATTTGTATGTTTAGTGTAAGAGCATTGATAATAATTCTGTAAAAGCAATTGTGAGTGCATTCAAACTGTTGTTCGTGCATACACGTATTAACATTGGTGGGTGCCACTTGAAAATGTTTAATTTCTGCTGATGAACTCTGATGAACTGTCTATTTAGTGATAGTGAATATTATGGACTGTTACCTGCACCTGCTCAACATTGCTGGGTGCCACTGTTGGAACTGTTTCTACTGAAATAATGTCACTTGTTGGTGTCTGCACCTGCTCAACATTGCTGGGTGCCACTGATGGAACTGATTCTCCTGAAATGATGTCACTTGTTGGTGTCTGCACCTGCTCAACATTGCTGGGTGCCACTGATGGAACTGCTTCTACTGACATAATGTCACTTATTGGTGTCTGCATCTGTTCAACATTGCTGGGTGCCACTGATTGAACTGCTTCGACTGAAATGATGTCACTTGTTGGTGTCTGCACCTGTTCAACATTGCTGGGTGCCACTGATGGAACTGCTTCTACTGGCATAATGTCACTTGTTGGTGTCTGCACCTGTTCAACATTGCTGGGTGCCACTGATGGAACTGTTTCTACTGACGTAATGTCACTTGTTGGTGTCTGCACCTGTTCAACATTGCTGGGTGCCACTGATGGAATTGCTTCTACTGAAATGATGTCACTTGTTGGTGTCTGCGCCTGCTCGCCATTGCTGGGTGCCACTGTTGGAGCTGTTTAAATACTGCTGATGAAAAGATATGAGACTGCTATTTGCAGCTGTTGACCATTGCTGGGCGCTACTGTTGGAACTGTCAACTACTCTGAGGAGTGCTACTTGTTTATTGAACTATTGACAAGATTTTATGGGGAATATTTGTATAAACTGATTTTTTGTGTATTTACTGTTTATGAAATGTTATGAGACTCTTACCTTCACCTATGCTTCATTGCTGACGCTATTGATTGAATTGTTTAACCACACGATACTTGTGTAAACTATTATGTACAATCACATGTACGCAAACATTTGTATTCCTTAATGTATTTTATATATTAGGTTATTGAATGGTCAGTGCATAGCCAAAATTTATTTAGTGATGTGATATTTACTTATTAATATTATCTTTTATTTTTGTCTGTATTTTTTTGGACGAATTTGGTGGTATTTTCACCACCAATGCTGGCAAAAATACCATCAAATTCTAGCCCGTGGAGGAGGTGCATATGAAAGGTGGCTACACTGAGTCACAGCGCCAGAGATTGCGCCAAAGAGTTTTATTCCGCCGCCTCCACTGGCAGTGCTTGTTCAGAAGTTGCTGTGGGCAGTAGTAGTTCTGAGGTTGCTGTGGTGAGTGCTTGTTGAGAGGATGTCGATAGCAGTACTAGTTGTGAGCATGTCGTGTGCAGTTGTTCTGATGGGCTAGACAGCCGATGCTGTTCGATTGGGGATGTTGTAATGATCAGAGTGTATTTTTCGTCAATATATATGAGGTAATAAAAAATTTTTGTATTTCAAATTTCCTAAATAACAATGTCTCTTGGTCACAGGTTCAGTCAACAAAGCATCTGGCTTGTGTTCATGTATTAGAGTGTAATTCTGGTTTCTATGTGCAATCATAGTATTTCTGGTTTTTTAAAATTACTTCATTGTAAATGGCGTTTAAAGCATCTTGTCGTATTGAGGAAGAACCGTGCCAGATGTGTACGTTGAATCACACTTCCACACACAGAACAGTTACACTTGTGCTTTGTTGTTTCGTAGCTTTTATAGTTGGTGGGGACTTCGTTCATTCGAGATGCCCACAGCGCTAGCAATCTCACGCACCTCAACTCTTCTGTCATCCATCACCATATGATGGATTTTATCGATGATTTCTGGAGTCGTAGCCTCCACAGGGCGTCCAGAACGTTCAGCATCACTTGTGCCCATATGGCCATCCAGAAAATTTTGAAATCACTTATAAACTGTTCTAATAGAAGGTGCAGAGTCACCGGAATGTTTATCAAGCTTCTCTAAGTCTCCTGAGGCGTTTTGCCTTTCATAAAGTAATGTTTAATCGCCAAACGAAATTCTTTTTCGTCCATTTTTTGACAATCACTCGACTTCCTTGATTCACACGAATGCCAAACACAAAGAAATAGACCAATATGGCTGAAACTTGGTGTGCGTTCTTTCCAAAGA
Organism: Schistocerca nitens; assembly: GCF_023898315.1. Lineage (NCBI taxonomy): Eukaryota > Metazoa > Arthropoda > Insecta > Orthoptera > Acrididae > Schistocerca > Schistocerca nitens. Next base: position 241,829,092 of record NC_064620.1, on the reverse strand, counting down.
TGCTACTAACTAAACATGACCTCGATACGCGCCGGTGGTGCCATCTCTCGGACTTTGCACGGACTTTTCAAACGCCCCTCGTAGGCTGCAGTCGTGTGACTGCGTGAAAGCAGGTTATTTCCGTATGTGGAGCACTCACAGCATTTACGAGACGTAAGGCACGCCAAACTGCTTCCTACTAGTAATATTTACGTTCGGAGAGTCAGGTAGCCTCATTACGGACGTGGGACGCTCCAGCATTAACTGACGACAGACGAGGAAACATAAACTGCTTCCTGTCAGCGGGTACCTCCTGTATCACCGCTCTTAAGACGCTGCCTTTCACGTCCTGGGCACTTTACACGTAATAACATTTTAGACGTAGCGGTAGAGAATTGTAGGAAACATGAGACGGCACTGGCCACTGTAGGGTCTCGTACACCTCCCCTCTCGCCAGCATGAATCGAATGGTCATTATGCGAGGTGCTGGGGTGGAGAGGAGTTTGTACCTCTTTAATTCTGGCGAATTTTGCATGAGAACTAAACATGTACTCGACACCCGCTCCTTATTTAGCACTTAATTAATTATGTGCACAACGGTAACGAAAGGAACTGATGGTGGACCCTGCTAGTTGCTAAAATAAGGAGTGCACATTCACAATAATTTAATAAAAATCGTAATATACTCAGTAACAAGAAGGGAATTTTACCATAATAAACGACAGGAAATGGGATTCTGCATCTATCTATGAAATCATATGCGGATTAAATATTACAATAATATTTATTTTAAATCAGAGCATAAAGGTACTTGATTGTCGATACAAACAGTAGGCTAAAGGTAGGGTATACTGAACTATTATGAGAATAAGAGTTGGCTCGAGAACAAGGGCTCCTACTCTCTGTGATGCAATAGATTGATGATAATGACTGGAGGTCCTAATAAATCAAATATTACTCCCCCAACTATAGTGCAGTATCGCAATTAGTAGTGAGAGTTCAAATGGGAGAAAAATTGAGGAACAAACAAAGTGGACTTGTACCAAAGCGAGCACGCGTGCTGCTGAGGACTTCAGTATAAAACTGATAGGTCCTGCAATGCCGGAGCCGCAAAATACTTGACCAGTCCTGAAACCTGCAGCACGTCGTCGATAGGCAGCGATCTGATGACGTAGGCGCCGACTCCTGCTTTGCAGCCACTCTGTTTCAACCTGTGGCCTCGAATGCTGTCTCAGAATTCTAAGTTCTCCTCACGTGACTAAAGCAGAGAAACTCCTGGATGCACGAGGATGCATCTCCAGGAAGAGACACAGCAAAAACGCCTAAACTCGTCCGGTCGGTAGAGGTGCGAAAACGCAGAGTAAGAATCAGGGCCTGAAGTCGCAGAATGAAACTGGAGTATTACCGAACGATTCTGAAAAAGTGCGACTAAGTCGCAACATCGTCTGATTCCGATGAAGATCAGATCCCGAATGCCATGCGCCCGCGCAACGCAAGAGCGAAGTCAACGTTATGCAACTCCCCACTATCCTCAAAAAGCCGCGAATCAGCATTCAGTGCTGAGTCCAAAATTCCCCACACTATTTCAGAACATCATTCACCCCAATAGCGACCATTCCCTCCACTTTCGTGCAGGGCTTTATGACGTCAACTGACCACAGCTGCCCGCATCTCGTGGTCGTGCGGTAGCGTTCTCGCTTCCCACGCCCGGGTTCCCGGGTTCGATTCCCGGCGGGGTCAGGGATTTTCTCTCCCTCGTGATGGCTGGGTGTTGTATGTGATGTCCTTAGGTTAGTTAGGTTTAAGTAGTTCTAAGTTCTAGGGGACTGATGACCATAGATGTTAAGTCCCATAGTGCTCGGAGTCATTTTTTTGACCACGGCTGAAGTTGACCATTATGCCTCTGCTATTTAGCTCAGGACACTGAACTTGTCGTTTGACTGGCTACATAAACAACACGCAAAGACCACCGGCCATCTGGCGCCAGACAACCACACCCAGCAGGGCACCGCCCACAAGAATTCTCAGAATCATGAAGACAATACAGTCAGTCGGCGCCAGCAGTCTTCGTTCCAGACGCACCGGAACGGTAAACACACAAAATGTGGCGACACTCAGACAGCTCGCAGGTCGTTTTGCCCTCCGTACAACAGGCGAAACCTGACCGAGGTCAGTTACCCCGCCAGGCGCTCAAGCCCATTGTGTACAACCCTCTCCATGTTCGCAGAAGTGGACACTCCCTACGAAAACGCAGTGTGTCGCGTCCTCCAGCGCTCGCCTAGCAACGAGCCACACAGGGAAGTAATGGAGCGTAGCAATCAAGTGAAAAGTAACTTGAACTCTCAGTACAAATACACTCATCAAAATAACCTTATTCGAACCCTTCCCACCGTGAAATGATATGAAACATTAATGAAATTGATGAAAATGAGAGGCGACAAGAAAAAAAGAGGCATGGAACCTCTCAATTACTTTTATTATTAGTAGAACTTATTTCGTTGTGGTTGGAAGTTGGGTTCAACATGTTAATCATTTGTGTAAATTTTATCCACAGCAATTGCTTTCACTGGCTTTCTCTGACGAAACAAACGATAAACATCTGGAAGTATGGCTTCTTTCTCTGTCGCTGGGCGGAGAATACTTGTCAGTGATACTGATTAAAGAAATTAAAACTGGTGAGTTCAAAACATATGTCTTGGCCAAATTATTCATCATTACTCTACAGTCTTCTTATGTTCACAATGATCGGCTACATTCATATATTACCGACGATACAATGTATTTAGTAGGAAGTCAAGAAATATCTTCTGGTAAACCTTCCGGGATGTAAGGTCGTGGTCCATGAAACTCTTCGGCTCCTAACGTTTCGTCCAGAGCTGCGCTGGACATCTTCAGAGGGGTGAAGACGTCCAGCGCAGCTCTGGACGAAACGTTAGGAGCCGAAGAGTTTCATGGACCACGACCTTACATCCCGGAAGGTTTACCAGAAGGAAGTCAAGAAATGTTCCAATAAAAGTCTCTCATACTCCACGACATATCTTAGAAGACAGCTTGAAGAAAGGCAAACCTACATTTACAGCATTTGTCAATTTAGAGAATGCTTATGACGACGTTGACTGGAATACGCTCTTTGAAATTCTGAAAGTAGTGGGGATAAAATATAGGGAGCGAAAAATTATCTGCAATGTGTACAGAAACCAAACTGCAATTATAACTGTCGAAACACATGAAAGAAAAGCAGTAGTTAAGTAGGAAGTGCGACAGAACTGTAACCTATTCCCCAGTTATTCAAACTGTATATTGAATAAGCGATAGGGAAGAAATAAAAACGTTTTAGTTTATCGCTGCCACTGTAATTCTGCCAGACGCGGGAAAGGTCGTGGAAGGTCAATTCGCCGGGGAAACATTTCAACTGAATCTTGGAAACCATGATGGAGGTTTCAATCCAAAATACGTATCGGAAACTGAAATCTACGAAATGCGAAATACCGGCAGATGATGGACTTTTGTTCATCTACTTGTATGCACTGTAAGTCACCTTAAGGTGCGTGGCGGAACCAATGTCTGATCCCCCTTTTCCTGTTCGATTCATGAATGATGCGTTGGAAGAATTACCGTCGGTAAAGCTCCGTATCAGCTCTAATTTCTCGGATTCTCTCGTCGTGATAAGTATGTGAATGCCTTTGGGAGGAAATAATATACTACCTCACTTTCCTTGGAACGTACGTTCTCGAAATTCCAACAGTGAATCTCTACGTTATACATAATGCATCGCTTGTAGCGTCTGCCTCTTGAGTTTGTTGATCATCTCTGTAACACACTCGCGCCGAGTAAACGATCTCGTGACGAAACGCGCCGCTCTTTGTTGGATCTTATCCATTTTTTTTTTAGTAATCCAACCTGGTAACGATCCCACAAAAAAATGGTTCAAATGGCTCTGAGCACTATGGGACTCAACTGCTGAGGTCATTAGTCCCCTAGAACTTAGAACTAGTTAAACCTAACTAACCTAAGGACATCACAAACATCCATGCCCGAGGCAGGATTCGAACCTGCGACCGTAGCGGTCTTGCGGTTCCAGACTGCAGCGCCTTTAACCGCACGGCCACTTCGGCCGGCTAACGATCCCACACTTCTGAATTATAACGAAGAACCGTTTGGAGGAGTTGCTTGTAAGCCACTTCTTTCGTGGATTAATTTAATTCCCTTTCGATTCTCTTTCAGATTCTGAAGGTGGCAGGGGTCAAATACAGGGAGCGAAAGGCTATTTACAATTTGTACAGCAACCAAATAGCAGCTATAAGAGTCAAGGGGCACGAAAGGAAAGCAGTGGTTGAGAAGGGAGTGAGACAGGTTTGTAGCCTATCCCCAGTGTTATTCAGTCCGTATATTGAACAAGCAGTAAAGGAAAACAAAAGAAAAATTTGGAGTAGGAATCCATGGAGAAGAAATAAAAACTTTGAGATTCGCCGACGACATTGTAATTCTGTCAGAGACAGGAAAGGACCTGGAAAAGCAGCTGAACGGAATGGACAGTGTTTTGAAAGGAGGATATAAGATGAAGAAAAACGAGGATAATGGAGTGTAGTCGAATCAAATCAGGTAAATGTCGTGTGACTAGGGCCTCCCGTCGGGTAGACCGTTCGCCGGGTGCAAGTCTTTCGATTTGACGCCACTTCGGCGACATGCGTGTCGATGGGGATGAAATGATGATATTGACATTCTGTCGCGCTGACCACTTTTTTTACTGTTTGTTCCTTATTGTTCGTTGTGTTTGGTCGTAGAGGACGTTACATGACATCCGTTGAAGTTCGTTGTTGATCCGTTCACTCAGATCTTTTTATTACGGAGAACAGCCTGCTCTCTGACCGAACACGCTGAGCTACCGTGTCGGCATTTTTGTTTTTGTTTTTAATGATGGTGGACACACAACACCCAGTCTCCTGCCGGGAATCGAACCCGGGCCCCCTGCGTGGAAGGTGGTAACGCTACCGCTACGCTACGGAGGCGGGCGACCACTCAGCTACCGGCGGCGGACATCAAATCAGGTGATGCTGAGGTAATTAGATTAGGAAATGAGACACTTAAAGTAGTAGATGAGTTTTACTATTTGGGAAGCAAAATAACTGATGACTGTCGGAGTAGGGAGGATGTAAAATGTGGACTGGCTATGGCATGGAAAACGTTTCTGAAGAGGAGAAATTTTTTAACATTGAGTATAGTTTAAGTGTCAGGAAGCCTTTCCGGGAAGTATTTGTACGGAGTGTAGCCATGTATGGAAGTGAAACATGGACGATAACCAGTTTAGACAAGAAGAGAATAGACGCTTTCGAAGAATGCTGAAGATTAGATGGGTAGGTCACGTAACTAGCCGGCCGCGGTGGCCGTGCGGTTCTAGGCGCTTCAGTCCGGACCCGCGTGACTGCTACGGTCGCAGGCTCGACTCCTGCCTCGGGCATGGATGTGTGTGATGTGTTTAGGTTAGTTAGGTTTAAAAAGTTCTAAGTTCTAGGGGACTGATGGCCTAAGATGTTAAGTCCCATAGCGCTCAGAGCCCATTTCACGTGACTAATGATGAGGTACCGAGTCGAATAGAACTGGAGAAAAGAGGGACTTCTGGAACAACTTGACTAGAAGAAGGGATCGGTTGCTAGGACACGTTCTGAGGCATCAAGGGATCACTAGTTTAGTATTGGAGAGAAGCGTGGAGGGCAAAAATCGTAGAGGGAGACCAAGAGATGAATACACTAAGCAGATTCAAAGGGATGTAGGTTGCAATAGTTATTCGGAAATGAAGAGGCTTGCACAGGATAGAGTAGCATGGAGAGCAGCATCAAACCAGTCTCTGTACTGAGGACAACAACAACAACAACGACGACGATTCTCACGATTAATCTCAACCTGGCATATGCTTTTCCGATTATTTCTTTTGTGTGGTCGTTCCATTTTAGATCTCTCCGTATGTTTACTCCTAGGTATTTTGTGTCAACTGCCAGTCCCTGCATCATCTGAAGAGCAGAAATGGAAAACTTTCTAATTACCACTTTTTTTTTAAAAAAAGCGAGATCACTTATATTGCGTTCTTGGTACTATGTCGAAAGCCCCTAGACTTATTCGAAGAATCACGTCATGGGCAAAATGTTTTAAAGGTTTATTAGTAGAAGATGCACGGTCTTCGTGCGAAGCACTGCTTCCGTCAGCGAAAGTTGTGAATCCATTCCATGTGATTCCAAAGGATACAACTGACCTCTTAGATATTAAAGACGCTACTGAAACATTGTTGTGCACGTAAGTGTTACTATCTCCAAATGCAGTACGACCAAAGTGTCTCGTATTCATACATTTCAAATAGCTACTAAAAATTCTTACTCTGAAACAGCAGAATGGAAAAATGTCAATATTTTCAAGAGAGGAAAGCCCGTGGCAAATGTATGCCATGTCGTATCTCATCTTAACTTCAGCCATGTTTTCAGCTGCAAAACAGGAAGACCTGTTGACGATGCTGCCATTTCTTCTGCAACAGCACAGGGTTTTTTACAGTAAACTTTGCAGCACCCGGTCCCAAGAACGGAGTCATGCAAGAAACACACGTCAACACGGTGGGATTTTTTCATGAAATTACTTTTGTTATTCTCTTGTAAAAAAAGTGAAAGAAATGAGAAATAGTTTTTGTTGACTACAGTTCTACTACTCAAAATATCACTGCTGTATTTCTGTATTTGTATTGTCCCAAATAAAACGTAGTGCCTCTGTATGCCTAGCACTTGGAACAAAAATTTCAATTGGCTCTTAGAACAAGTTTTCTTTTGTGGCACTTAGAACGTTCTTAATACATGTTTCCAGTTTGTCATTATTTCTTGCAGTGGTGAGATTGTCAGCATTATTATATGGAATCAGAAAGTCTTCTCAGTTGTTTGTAGACAAATAAGTTATGTTCAGAAAGAGATACGAATTTTGTACATCTCGCGTATAAATCTCAACTTCCAATGTTACGTCTTTGAATATATGACACTAACGCAATGCAAAACTTTTAGGGAAACGATAGTATACACGAAAGTTACGTCTCTGAATATAACAGTAGCCAATTTGAATAAATGGAAAGGGATTTTAAAACCCGTTACAAGGAACACACAGAATTAGAAAGTAAAACATAGGAACTAAATCCATCTTCAGAGCTCACCTACGACAGGATAGCCACGCGAGGCACAGTATCGAAACCAATCTAGTATTTATTCATACAATGAAGAGGGGACACTGTATGGAAATTCATAAGGAAACAGATTTATTCTACTTGCAAAAATCCATCGAAAAGGCGATCAAAGATCAGTGCACGCTAAGAAACCCTGCACAGGTATTGACATCTTCCTTTAAAGATATTCTGCAATTTCGTAGCTCCATCCGAATGTTCTTGTAAGCATTACACGTTGCATCCAAGACATGCTACCATCCTCTAGAGTTCCTTGTTCAAGCTTCTATCCGTTCACGCTGGAGGACACAACTTCACACACGACAGGACGCACCGCATACTGCAACTATTTTAGAATTTTATTAAATCTAAAAATAAAAATGTATTTCAGTTTTTGATTGGTAAAGCATGCAGCTTAAAACTTCGAACATATAAGAATATAAATCATTTTAAAACTAAGGCAAGTCAGTACATTTAATGTATCGAAATGTACAGACTTTTACAATCTCAACACACCCATTTATCCTACATTATTGGGCATATCACATTTAACTCTACCCGATTCTTACTTTCTTAATCATTTGACGCTGCTTCACTACAGCACAATGCAAGATACATTTTTTTTTCTGTATGTATACTATACATGTGTAAGTGTAGTTTTTCATGTCCTGTTGTGTAAAGTATTTGAATGTCTGTTATACACTGAAGAGTCAAAGACCTGCTACATCTGCTTAATATCGTGTAGGGCTCCCACGAGCACGTAGAAGTGCCGCAACACGACGAGCCATGGACTCGACTAACGTCTGAAGTAGTGCTGAAGGGAACTGACACCATAAATCCTGCAGGGCTGTCCATAAATCAGTAAGAGTACGACGGGGTGGAGAACTCTTCTGAACAGCACGTTGCAAGACATCCCAGACATGCTCAATAATGTTCATGTCTGGGGTGTTTGGTGACTAGCGGAAGTGTTTAAACTCAGAGTGTTCCTGGAGCAAGTCTGGGCGTCTGGGGTGTCGCATTGTCCTGCTGGAATTGCCCAAGTCCGTCGGAATGCACACTGGACATGATCGGACGCAGGTGACTAGACAGGATGCGTACGTACGTGTCACCTGTCAGAGTCGTATCTCTGCGTATCAGAGGTCCCATATCATTCCAATTGCACACGCCCCACACCATTACAGAGCCTCCACCAGCTTGACAGTTCTCTGCTGACATGCAGCTTCAATGGATTCATGAGATTGTCTCCATACCCGTACACGTCCATCCGTCCGATACAATAAAAACGAGACTTGTTCGACCAGGCAACACGTTTCCAGTCATCAACAGTCCAATGTAGGAGTTGACGGGCCCAGGCGAAGCGTAAAGTTTTGTGTCGTGCAGTCGTCAAGGGTACACGAGTGGGCCTTCGGCTCCGAAAGCCCATATCGATGATGTTTCATTGCATGGTTCGCACGCTGACACTTGTTGATGGCCTAACATCGAAATCTGCAGCAATTTGCGGAACGGTTGCACTTCTGTCACGTTGAACGATTATTTTCAGTCGTCGTTGTTCCCGTTCTTGCAGGATCTTTTTCCGGACGCATTCCTGATATTCACGTTACACTCGTGAAATAGTCGAACAGGAAAATCCCCACTTCAAAAATGGTTCAAATGGCTCTGAGCACTATGGGACTTAACATCGGAGGTCATCAGTCCCCTAGAACTTAGAACTACTTAAACCTAACTAACCTAAGGACATCACACACATCCATGCCCAAGGCAGGATTCGAACCTGCGACCGTAGCGGTCACGCGGTTCCAAACTGAAGCGCTTAGAACCGCACGGCCACACCGGCCGGCTCCCACTTCATCGCTACCTCGGCGACGCTGTGCCCCATCGCTCTCTCGCTCACTATAGCACCACGTTCAAGCTCACTTAAAACTTGATAACCTGCCGTTGTAGCAGCAGTAACCGATCTAACAACTGCCCCAGACACTTGTTGTCTTACATAGGCGTTGCCGACCGCAGCGCCATATTCTGCCTGTTTACATATCTCTGTGTTTGAAAACACATGTATATACCAGTTTCTTTGGCGCTTCATTGTATTACGCATTGACAATGACAGCTTCAGATACACATGGAAATGACCTAAATGTCAAGCCCGAAACTGTTCGTGAACTTGAAACAAAGAATATATCAGCAGTTGGAGCGGCCTTTCATTTATAAAAATTAACCCGTTTGTGGGTGAAGTTGATGATATATCCAAAACCACCCACAGCTAATGACGGGCTTTTGCGTCCGCTGCTACCTTTCACCCTTGGTTCCTTTGTTGTGCAGTACCGTGGTTATGCGGTGGTACCTACCCATTGTGGTTGTGGAGATATGATTGTCTGAAGTGGTCGCGATCACATCGTGTTGCTCACCAGGACATATTCTGTCTCTTTCGCCTCAGTGTATGTTTCAAGGGGAAAAATACTAGATTTTTTTCTAAAATGCTCTCGATGTTTTACGAATATTCTCGAATCTGAACAAATGTTTCCAAATTTTCTAGATTATTCTCTATTGATCTAGAATACATTTTGGAAGCAGCGCGTATCAGGTTGATCCGCAGTCCTGGAGTAAAGACAGAGGAACAACTCATCCAGAATGTATACTCCCTATAGAGAGAAACTACGTAAACAAACAATGGTTGTGTGAGCGGAGAGTTCTAGCAACAAAAAATGTAGTTCAGCCACCAGATCACCGAGTACAGAATATGATAACAGGAGAAACACATTAAACATTTTGATACAATGATTAACCAAGACCAAAGTATAAGCTTCGCAACACAATTCCTAAATTCTCTCAATGCTCCCGGTATACCCTCGCAAAAATCTTCTAAACAACTTCATAGAAGAGGAAATGCATAGGCTGATCGATAAAGAATGATCATAACTCTTTTACGGTCATAATTACTTGTACTGGAATTTAATCTTAATGTGTAACGAACACGCAGTACTAGTTTCTTGTTGGCACTCTGAGAGACGGGTAAGGTGAGACGTGTTCAGTATCGCCTACCGCAACAGTGAAGGTTATGAACAATTTGTGGCTTTTAAGTCGTCCTTCCGCCTCAACGAATCGTTACCTGAGGCCTATGTAATGTTGCAGGACGTTTGCGGAAAGTCTGTTCTTCCCGACAGCACAGCTCGAAGGTGATTTAAATTATTTAAAGATTGGAGAGAATCAGTTTTAAAGGAAGGTGGACACGGCGCCCCAGTTATTGCTTTTACGAGAGAAAAAAAAACACCGCTGCTGTCATTGTGTGACAGGATCGACGAATAATATTACAAATTCTTTGTGAACTATTTAGTATTTCGCTGGGTGCCGTCCACAAGATGGCGACAGAAAACTTACTCATGAGACGTGCATGTGCACGGTGGATTCCAAGACTGTAGATTTCCGAACAAAACGACATTAGTGCGTAGGTTTGCATGAAGTTGAAGCTGATGTTAGAGGAAGATCCGGAGTTTCATTTTCTTCGAAGGCAATCACTATTAATGAACCCTGCTACGTCATTTCGATTCTGAGAGCAAACAGCAAAGCTCAGTGTGGAAATTTCCTTCATCACCGACACAATAGAAGCAAAAGCGGATGTTTTTCCCGGGAAAGTTACGTTCATCTCATTTTTATCAGCACGTTTTTCTCGCACACACGTCAAAAACTGGAGTATACTACAAGCACGTCCTGAAGACTTCGGAAGTGCATACCAGGTGAAAAAGACCGCATGTCCGTAAAACAGGCCGCATAATGCACCACGTTAACGCTCTACTGCATACTGCAAATGCTGTTACTGAACATCTTGTAAAAATCAATGCGGAGTTCATCTCTCAGTCCAGATTTAGCTCCATATCTTTTTGTCTATTCCCTAACCTGAAGAAACACATTTGTTGGAAGCGTTATCCATCATCAGAGGTAGTAATGAAGGTTCCAGCTGCGATTGTAAAGGACTTTTCAAAAATGGTTTGCAGCATGGCTTTACAGACTGGCGGAAACTCAAGGAAAAGCCCATCGTATCCAAAGGATGCATGTTGCCAAGAAAAAAATTATCATCGTTCTTTTCTCAACAGCCTTCGTATTAACCGGAGAATAAAAACGCAAGTCATTATTCATACCACGAATTCCACTACTTTCAGCTAACTTAATCATTCTCTTCTGGCTCTGCAGTCCGGAACCGCGGGACTGCTACGGTCGCAGGTTCGAATCCTGCCTCGGGCATGGGTGTGTGTGATGTCCTTAGGTTGGTTAGGTTTAAGTAGTTCTCAGTTCTAGGGGACTTATGACCTAAGATGTTGAGTCCCATAGTGCTCAGAGCCATTTGAACCATTTAATCATTCTCGTATTTCCGATAAGGTTAGCACAGGGGTAAACATTCCAGTGTAGCGGAGTCAATTTAAAACACTCGAGTTTCTTGCATGGATCAGTATACGTAGCATGTTCACGTGTCGGATAATCACGAAACTTATTCGTCTTTGCAACTGAAAACGAATGGAGATTGTAAGGATATGCCTTGAATAACTTAAATACTATAGAAATGAGATTATTTAGTGTACATTTTTCAATTAAGAGCCGCGCGGAGTGGCCGCGCGGTTAGAGGCGCCATGTCACTGATTACGCCGCCCCTCCCACGCATGGATGTGTGTGTTTTTCTTAGCAGAAGTTAGTTTAAATAGTGTGTAAGTCTAGGGACTGATGACCTCAGCAGTTTGATCCCTTAGGAATTCGCACACAATTGAACATTTTGAATTCAGAACAGAAGGACTTTGAGCACCATTTCTTAAGGGAAGGCTCGTTCCGACATTTTGTAAAGAATAGAAAATATGCGTGCCTACGTACGCAGTACTCTGTAGATGGGCGCGTCTTGAAGGGTACGCTTGTTTACTGGTAGTTCTCTTTTCAGTTGGGCAACCGTTTGCTAGCAGAGTCAAGAGCCGCGGAGCAGTAAGGCTGCGTTTGACGGGCGGCGGGTTCTGGCGGAAGGTGCGGAAAGTTACTGGCGTTCCACTGCCGCTCCCTCCTCGTGTACTTCCCATGCAAATGCGGACGCGCTTGCACTGTTTACTGGCGGTCACCGGCCGCGACACGCCAGTAAACACGTCTCCCATGCAAATGGGATTTGTTCCTCCGAAGAGGGGCCCGGCGCCGCGCCGTGTGAAGCTCAAACAGCCGCTCGTCGGCGCCGATGCGAGAGACCGCGGGTTCGCATCCCGCCAACGCTGCTGCCGACGAATCAGCGCTCGCCCCTTCCACAGCAGGCAATGCACACGAGCTTTCTGTCGGCACTGCTCGGGCTGAATAACAAATCAAGCACTGATCTGAGGTGGGAGCAGACCGCAGTCTTCATATAATTACCGAACATATTCATTAACGACAATGATATTTTCACTCTGCACTGGGGTAGGCGCTGATGAGAAACTACCTGTCAGATTAAAACAATGTACCGCAGAGAGACTCGAAATCGGGAAGTTTGCCTTTCGCGGGCAAGTGCTCTATCAGCTGATGTACCCGAGTACAACTGAGGGCCCGTCCGTCCACTACGCCGTCTCCTACCTTCCTAACTTCACAGAAGTTCTCCTGAAAATATCGCCCAGGCTCTGGCTAAGCCATGTCTCCGCAATATCCTTTCTTCCAGGAGAGCTAGTCCGGCAAGTTTCGCAGGAGAGCTTCTGTGAAGTTTGGAATGTTGGAGACGAGGTACTGGCGGTAGTAAAGCTATGAGGGCGGGTCCTCTGTCGTGCTTGGGTATCTCAGTCAGACTGAGGGTACATACCCCCTCTCCCACCTTCCGGCGTTGTCTGACTTTCAATTGGTTCAAATGGCTCTGAGCACTATGGGACTTAACATCAGTGGTCATCAGTCCCCTAGAACTTAGAACTACTTAAACCTAGCTAACCTAAGGACATCACACACATCCATGCCCGAGGCGGGATTCGAACCTGCGAGCGTAGCGGAGACACGGTTCCAGATTGAAGCGCCTAGAACCGCACGGCCACACCGGCCGGCTTCTATTATGTTATACAGTAGTTTTTTGCGGGACACACCGGGAACATTTAGTGAATTTAGCAATTGTGTTGGTAAGTTTAGGCTTCCGTCGCGGTTTATCATTGTACAAACAGATTGAAATACGTGTTTCTTTTCTTCTCCTAGTATCATGTTCCGTATTAACTGATCTGCTTGTTGAACTACACTGACCATTCTACCTCCGACCTCCGATTTCGAGTCAGGGGAGTGTCGTAGGACCGTTGCTATTCACAATATACATAAATGACCTTGTGGATAACATCGGAAGTTCACTGAGGCTTTTTGCGGATGATGCTGTAGTATATCGAGAGGTTGTAACAATGGAAAATTGTACTGAAATGCAGGAGGATCTGCAACGAATTGACGCATGGTGCATGGAATGGCAATTGAGTCTCAACGTAGACAAGTGTAATGTGCTGCGAATACATAGAAGGAAAGATCCTTTATCATTTAGCTACTATATAGCAGGTCAGCAACTGGAAGCATTTAATTCCATAAATTATCTGGGACTAGGCATTAGGAGTGATTTAAAATTGAATGATCATATAAAGTTGATCGTCGGTAAAGCAGATTCTAGACTGAGATTCATTGGAAGAATCCTAAGTAAATGCAATTCGAAGACGAAAGAAGTAGGTTACAGTGCACTTGTTCACCCACTGCTTGAGTATTGCTCACCGGTGTGGGATCCGTACCAGATAGGGTTGATAGAAGAGATAGAGAAGATCCAACGGCGAGCAGCGCGCTTCGTTACAGGATCATTTAGTAACCGCGAAAGTGTTACGGAGATGATAGATACACTCCAGTGTAAGACTCTGCAGGACAGACGCTCAGTAGCTCGGTACGGGCTTTTGTTGAAGTTTCGAGAACATACCTTCACCGAGGAGTCAAGCAGTATATTGCTCCCTCCTACGTATATCTCGCGAAGAGACCAGGAGGATAAAATCTGAGAGATTAGAGCCCACACAGAGGCATACCGACAATCTTTCTTTCCACGAACAATACGAGACTGGAATAGAAGGGAGAACCGATAGAGGTACTCAAATTACCCTCCGCCACACACTGTCAGGTGGCTTTCGGAGTATGGATGTAGATGTAGATGTAGACCTCCGCGGGTGGGAGAGCGCGCCGTAAATGCGCGGATATTTTGTTTATTTTTTCCTTTTCTTTTACCCAGTCTTTGTTTTCTTCTGTGTGGATGACGCATGTTCCACATAATTTCGGAATAACAGTATAAAATACAACAAAAAAATCAAAATAAGTAAACAACAAGAAAGATTCCCACTTCTGTTAAATCCTGTGTCTCCCGCTTTCCTGTGCTCCACAGGCTTGTTGGCGGTGAGGGGGAAACTGTGGCCAGGCCTCGGCTTTTGACCCCTGCCCACTCTGCTCCCTGAGCCTCCATGCCTTAAAAAAGAAAAAAAAAATGAGCACCTGTTGACCGCGAAAGACGAAGGTCCCGAGTTCGAGTCATGGTCCAGCTCACAATTTTAATCTGCCAGGAAGTTTCATACTCATAAGCGTTTATGGCTTTCGAATTTTTATTTCACCAGCTGAAATGCTACCGCTTGACTTGGCCTATTATTCCACTTATTTTCCAAATTGAAAAACAAAATTTGAGTTCATCATTTCATTTCTGTAGTATCTAACATATTCTGCGTATGTTTCTATGTGCAAAGACGAATACATTTCGTGTTTGTTCAACACACTACAGCCGGCCGAAGTTCCGAGCGGTTCTAGGCGCTTCAGTCTGGAACCGCGCGACCGCTACGGTCGCAGGTTCGAATCCTGCCTCGGGCATGGATGTGCGTGATGTCCTTAGGTTAGTTAGGTTTAAGTAGTTCTAAGTTCTAGGGGACTGATGACCTCCGGTGTTAAGTCCCATAGTGCTCAGAACCATTTGAACCATTTGAACACACTACATCTGGTTGTCCGTGTGAGAAATAAGATTCTTTTAAATTAATTTTTCAACAGTGGAATGTTTGCCCCTGCGCTTCATTGATAGTCATATTGTACACAGATCTTAAAGAGATTACAGCTTATCAGAGCTGAATGGTAAGTTAGCTGAACTGAGTGGAATTTGAGATATGAATACTAACTTGACTTTTTCTTTTCCATCTAACATTTCCGCTTCTATTATGTTCAAATGGGTCAAATGGCTCTGAGCACTATGGGACTTAACATCTACTGTATAACATAATAGAAGCCGGCCGGTGTGGCCGAGCGGTTCTAGGCGCTTCAGTCTGGAACCGCGCCACCGCTACGGTCGTAGGTTCGAATCCCGCCTCGGGCATGGATGTGTGTGATGTCCTTAGGTTAGTTAGGTTTAAGTAGTTCTAAGTCCTAGGACATCACACACATCCATGCCCGAGGCGGGATTCGTACCTACGACCCTAGCAGTGGCGCGGTTCCAGACTGAAGCGCCTAGAACCGCTCGGCCACCCCGGCCGGCTTCTATTATGTTATACAGTAGATTTTTGCGGGGACACACCGGGAACATTTAGTGAATTTAGCAATTATGTTGGTAAGTTTAGGCTTCCGTCGCGGTTTATCATTGTACAAACAGATTGAAATACGTATTTCTTTTCTTCTCCTAGTATCATGTTCCGTATTAACTGATCTGCTTGTTGAACTACACTATTTTTTGTTGCTAAAATTATTCTGTCACCCAATCATTTGCCTGTAGAAGCGGTTACACTTTTCCGTTAAGTTATTACTATGTGATTACTACGTCGCACAGCTCATCGGTTAAGACGATTTTGCCGGAGTGTGGATCTGCACGATATGTGCTGTTTCCAGTTGTTGTTGTAGAACATTCGAAAACATTCTAGAATATTCGCAAATGCACTATAACGTTGTAGAGCAATATCAAATTTTTTACTTTGAAAAATACATTGATGCGAAAGACACAGAAGATGTTCTGGTGACCGTAATAGTGTAATAACATCCATTTTCTTAAGATCCTCCTAGTGAATCTCAATCGGGCATGTGCTTTACCCACTACTTGTTTTATGTGGTCAATCACGTTTATTTCGCTCCGATATATTTTACGATGGTTAGTATTTCCAGTGATTTGTGGTCTATATTGTTGATCTCTGCCGCGCGGGCTTAGCCGAGCGGTCTTGGGCACTGCAGTCATGGACTGTACAGGTGGTCCCGGCGGAGGTTCGAGACATCCCTTGGGCATGGGTGTGTGTATTTGTCCTTAGGATAATTTAGGTTAAGTAGTGTGTAAGCTTAGGGACTGATGACTTTAGCAGTTAAGTCCCATAAGATTTCACACACATTTGAACATTTGAATATTTGTTGATCTCTTCGCTAATTTGTTCACATTTGTTCCAGTCTCTTCAGCAACCGCCGATCCTCTACAGGTCTTCCTGCATTTTGCTGCCCTCGTTTGGCGTTTCCTCCTTCTGCTAGACAGCAGTATCGTCCGTGAATAGTCCCATCTAGCCTCCAATGTTATCCATCACAAAAATGGTTCAAATTGCTCTGAGCACTATGGGACTTGGCATCGGAGGTCATCAGTTCCCTAGAATTTAGAACTACTTAAACCTAACTAACCTAAGGACATCACACACATCCATGCCCGAGGCGGGATTCGAACCTGCGACCGTAGCGGTCTCGCGGTTCCAGACTGTAGCGCCTAGAACCGTTCGGCCACTCCGGCCGGCTATCCATCACATCACTCACATAAATTGTCAATAGTAGCGGCCATAAAACGCTCGCTTGTGGTACTCTGGAAGTTATCTTTGCCTCTGTCGATTTTGTTCCGGTAACACGTTCAGTGTCCCGTCCGCTAGGCTTGGTAGCTCGGAGAACGGCAGGTGGCCGACGCCACGCCACGCCACGCCTATCGGCGCTGTCTAGTCTATATTGTTTACTGTGCTCAATCAGCATTTATATGCATAATCTGTGTAAAAATACATTAGCACAAACCATTTCAGATGAGGATACCTCGAGGTTGTACCAAGACCTTCTCACCTGAAATAGGTAGAAATAGGCGATTATTAAATAACCTGCTACTTACACTGTATTACACATCCAAATACAGCATATCACTTCCCTCTACACAATACAAATTATTTTCGCCCTGCTCATTGTGTTACATTTTCTTCCTTTTATTTTCCTTTGATATTTGCGTTACATAAATTACTTCTCATGAACTAGGTCGTAACAAATTATATGGAACCATTTTAACAATTGTTAAGCATCCAATTCGCTGTAACCTCAGAGAAATCTTTGCATATTATGTTCTTTATATTATTTAAAGAAGCATTAACAACTGTATACCAATAATATTCTAACAATGAGAAGTCTTTGCTATTAGAATCAGAAACATCCGACCCACCTTACATTTCAAGGCGGTGGGTTACTCTGTACTAGTCATGGACTGTGTGGCTGGTCCCGGCGGAGGTTCGAGTCCTCCCTCGGGCATGGTTGTCTGTTTTTGTCCTCAGGATAATTTAGGTTAAGTAGTGTGTAAGCTTAGGGACTGATGACCTTAGCAGTTAAGTCTCATAAGATTTCACACACATTTGAACATTTGAACATTTACTCTGTACTGTTAATGAAATAAACAAATGTGCGGGTCGGATTTGCCTCAGTCCGTGACAGGGCACTCTGAAGTGAACGTCGGTTGCGATTTAGTTGTTGGTTTATCTTTCTACCATTCTGTGGTGAAACTTGCGCATGTAACTGCATTCGTTTTCTATTTATCTATAAAATAATTATTTTCAGCCTAATTACAGACAATTTTCATGGACATGTCTCAAAACTGGTGTGAACGTACCAGAAAATTATTTCCTGTTGAAGGTAAATCTATAGTAAGTATAAATTAAAATGTGTGCCCTTCATGTTTTGTTTCGTCTTTTATTATCTTTGATCAAAGCATGGTTTGCATAAATATCTAATATTCGAGATCATAATTTCGTTACAGAACTTTCACTACATGTTCAATAATTTTTTTTCCTCAGTGAAATATTCTGAGATTATTTGACAACGTAGGTATGCAATGTTCTCAGCATTCCTTGTTCTCCATTTGAGCTTTGGCTATTACCATTTTTTTCAGTTTAATGCGAGGATGAAATTTATTCTTGTGATTTATCAGCACCTCCTCATTCTATCGGCTCGGCCGGAAATGAAGGTGAACTATGAAACTTAGGCTGCTTTTTGTCCGACGTTCACTGCAGAGCCAGCCGCTGTGACCGAACGGTTCTAGGCGCTTCAGTCCAGAACCGCGCTGCTGCTACGGTCGCAGGTTCGAATCCTGCCTCGGGCATGGATGTATGTGATCTCCTTAGGTTAGTTAGGTTTAAGTAGTTCTAAATTCTAGGGAACCGATGACCTCCGATGCTAAGTCCCATAGTACTTAGAGCCACTTGACCATTTCACTGCAGAGTACCCGGGCACGGAATGACGCAGATCCGACCCTCACAGTAAACAAAACAAAGACTAGACGGAGCTGGTAGTCAGAACAAGCTAGGCCTGGCGCGGCCACCTGAAGTTCCCCAAGCTACTACGCCTGGCGGGGCGCAGACACCGAACGCGCCAAGAACGACGTGTAATGTTCCATCTCGAAGACAATCCTATATCGAATCACAAATCGGGTCCGACACTTGAAAACTCGTATATTGTTCACTAGCAACAGTGGGGAACTGCATCGAATGGCTTCCTCAAGTTAAGGAAGGCGGCATCATCATAAGCGCCTTTGCCTACGACGCTCTGGATGAACAGACTGAGCTGAGTTTCGCAAGATCTCTGTTTCCGGGCTCAATAGTGATTTTAGACGAGGCCATCGTTGTCAAAGAGCGTCGTAATGAGTGAGCGTAAGTTTGTTCCGTAAATCAACAACAGACGACGTAGTGATGTAGTAGTAGTAGTAGTTGTTGTTGTTCTTGTTGTTGTTGTTGTTGTTGTCGTTGTGGTCTCCAGTCCGAAGACTGTTTTCATACAGTTTCATACAGCCCTCCATGCTGCTCTGTCCTGTCCAAGCCTCTTCATTTTCGAATACCTACTGCAACCTACATTCTTCTTACTCTGCTTCCTGCATGCATCCCTTGGTCTTCCTCTATGATGTTCCCCCTCTCCCCTCCCCCTCCCCCCACAATCGATCTCTTCATTTTGTCAGGTTGTGTCACGAATATCTTGCCTCCCCAATTCTGTTCAGTATCTCTTCATTAATTAAGCGATCTGCCCATGTAATCTTCAGCATTCTTCTGTAGCAGCACGTTGTTGTTTGTCCATTTTTATCGTCCATTTTTCACTTCTATACATGGCTGCACTCTGTTCTAATGCTCCCAGAAAAGACTTGCGAACACTTAAATCTATATTCGATGTTAACAAATTTCTCTTCCTCAGAACGCTTTCACTGCCATTGGCAGTTTACTTTTTATATCCTCGCTACTTCAATCATATTCGTCTACTACTTTTAGTGTCTCGTTTGCTAATCTTATTCCCTCAGCATCACCTGAGTGAATTCGTCTACATTCCATTATCCTTCTATTGCTTTCCTTGGTGTTCATCTTCATTCCTCCTTTTATCTGAGGTCATCAGTCCCATAAACTTTGAACTACGTAAACCTAACTAACCTAAGGACATCACACACATCCATGCCCGAGGCAGGATTCGAACCTGCGACCGGAGCAGCCGCGTGGTTCCGGACTGAAGCGCCTAGAACCGCTCGGCCACAGCGGTGGCGATTTTGGTCCGCTTACTGACTTTGCATTAGACCAAAGCTTCTTAGGATTTTTTGTCAAATAGTTTGGGAAAATTTTACTTTGAAATTCGTTGAATGCTTCTGATACCGATCCGCTTACGCTCAATTTGGCTTCATTTAGCTTCTACTTGCCTATCAGTCTTTCACCTCACATAAAGCGGAGATGAAGCTTTCTTTGCTTTCTCTGCAAGTTACTAACACAGCTATTGAACCATCCAACAGAACGTTACTCGGCAGATACTTGTTTAACAAAGGGAACATCACTAACTTGACTCCATATTTTAAAGAGAAGAAAGCGCACTGACAAGAGATCAGCATCAGTAATCGATCGCCGCGCGGGATTAGCCCAGCGGTAAGGGCGCTGCAGTCACGGACCGTGCGGCTGATCCCGGCGGAGGATCGAGTCCTCCCTCGGGCATGGGTGTGTTTGTTTGTCCTTAGGATAATTTGGGTTAAGCAGTGTGTAAGCTTAGGGACTGATGACCTTAGCAGTTAAGTCCCATAGGATTTCACACACAGTAATCGATCATGAAAGACAATTTAGGTCCAAGTCTGACAGTACACAGTTATGACCTTCTGAAAATCCAGCTTTATATATTCGCGCGCGACGATTGTTTGTCACTCGTACCGCCCCACTGCAGCTGCCTAATGCCTGAGGACCAAGTACTGTACAGTGAAGTGAGTGAGAGGTTTGTGTTCCTAACGTCGGAGAACCAGCAAGTGATACTGCATTGCTCACTGTGTCAAACTGCGAGTTTCCTAACCTGTAGCTGATGCCAGCCATCTCTCTGCTTCGGACATTTTTATGTTGCGATTCATGAGTGCAGTGTGAATTAATTAAATGAATGAGTGTGTCATTAAAGAATTAACGTAGCGCTATTTAAATATTAACATCGTTGTTGCACGTCAGAAAATTGAAGTCTCCCCCTGTTACAACAGCATGACCAGGAGACTTATTGTTGGTGTTCTGCAAGTTCTCTCTGAAGCGGACTGCCTCCACAGATCCTGAGACTGAGGCTGGTGTTCTATAAACGCGTCCAATTACAGCGATTGGCTCACGTTTGATGCTTACCCTCACCCAGACTCAGAATCTATGGTAACCTCAGTAGATGCTATAGACTTCACGACATATACGGAGTGGTCAGAAACAGTCTGAAAAGCTTATGATGGCCTGGCAGGGTAGGTTTTGCTGAGAAATAATTGTTACGAAAAATAGTCGATCCGCCGTGCCGTTACCGAGGTAAGATGAAGTTAGTCAATAAGGCCGTTGCGCGCGCAAATTCAAGCGGCCCGCACTGTCCTTTGTTTCGTTTCCTAAAATCGAACAAGAGAACAGTACAAAAATTTGTACATGGGACAGTAGTAAGGATCGAGCCCGAGCCAAAGGCTGAGCAGTCTCGTATGCTATCATCTGCACTATGAGAACAACAGACACTAACTGTATCTGGCGGGCCGCTTGAATTTGCGCGCGCAACGGCTTCATTGGCTTACTTCAGTGCTAATTAAGTTGGAGACGGTGCAAGGGATCGAATTTTTTTGTTAACAGCCATTTCTCTGCACAAGTTGCCCTGCAACACCGTTACGAGCTTTTCAGAATGTTTCTAACCATCCCGTATACTCCAGACTGAAGACCCTAAGAGTCTGATACACCTGTCTAATATCGTGTAGGGCCCGCGCGAGCACGCAGAAGTCCGGCGACACGACGTGGCATGGACTCGAATGTCTGAAGTAGTGCTGGAGGGAAGTCACACAATGAATCCTGCACGGCTGTTCGTAAATCCGTAAGAGTACGAAGGGTTTGGGATCTCTTCTGAACAGCACGTTGCAAGGCATCCCAGATATACTCAATAATGTTCATGTCTGGGGAGTTTGGTGGCCAGCGGAAGTGTTTAAACTCATAAGAGTGACCCTGGAGCCACTCTGCAGCATTTCTGGACATGTGGTGTGTCGCATTGACCTGCTAGAATTGCCCAAGTCCGTCGGAAAGCACGGTGGACGTGATAGCATGCAGGTGATCAGACAGGATGCGCCGGCCGAAGTGGCCGTGCGGTTCTAGGCGCTGCAGTCTGGAACCGCAAGACCGCGACGGTCGCAGGTTCGAATCCTGCCTCGGGCTTGGATGTGTGTGATGTCCTTAGGTTAGTTAGGTTTAACTAGTTCTCAGTTATAGGGGACTAATGACCTCAGAAGTTGAGTCCCATAGTGCTCAGAGTCATTTGAACCATAGACAGGATGCTTACATGCGTGTCACCTGTCAGAGTCGCATCTAGACGTATCAAGAGTCCCATATCAATCCAACTGCACACGCCCCACACCACTACGAAGACTCCAGCTTTCACAGTCCCCTGCTGACATGCAGGGTTCATGGATTCGTGAGGTTGTCTCCATACCCGTACATGTCCACCCGCTCATACAATTTGAAACGAGACTCATCCGACCAGGCGACATGTTTGCAGTCATCAACAGTCCAATGTCGGTGCTGACGGGCCCAGGCGAGGCGTAAAGCTTTGTGTCGTGCAGTCATCAAGGATACACGAGTGCGTCTTCGGCTGCGAAAGCCCATATCGATGATGTTCCGTTGAATGGTTCGCACACTGACACTTGTTGATTGCCCAGCACAGAAACCTGCAGCAGTTTGCGGAAGAGTTGCATTTCTGTCACGTTGAACGATTCTCTTCAGTCGTCGTTGATTCCGTTCTTGCAGAATCTTTTTCCGGGCGCAGGGATGTCGGAGATTTGATGTTTTACCGGATTCCTGATATTCACGAATGGTCGTACTGGAAAATCCCCGCTTCATCGCTACCTCAGAGACGCTATATCCCATCGCTCGTGCGCCGACTATTACACCAGGTTCAAACTCACTTGAATCTTCATAACCTGCCATTGTAGCAGCAGTAACCGATCTAACAACTGCTGCAGACAATTGTTGTCATATATAGGCGTTGCCGACAGCAGCATCGTATTTTGCCTGTTTGCATATATCTGTATTTGAATACGCATGCTTGTACCAGTTTCTTTGGCGCTTCAGTGTATTTCGCAGCTGTTTATTTTGGGTTCACTAATTTTCTCTTCCTACTAATATGTGGGTCTTATTACTTTTAGTCCTCGTAAGCGAGACTGGCAACGGCCTTGCCGCAGTGGATACACCGGTTCCCGCCAGATCACCGCAGTTACACGCAGTCAGGGGTGCCCGGCGCGTGGATGGGTGACCATCCGTACCGCCATGCGCTGTTGCCATTTTTCGGGGTGCACTCAGCCTCGCGATGCCAATTGAGGAGCTACTCGACCGAATAGTAGCGGCTCCAGTCAAAGAAAACCATCATAACGACCGTAAGAGCGGTGTGCTGACCACACGCCCCTCCTAACCACATCCTCCTCTGTGGATGACACGGCGGTCGGTTGGTCCCGATGGGGCACTTGTGGCCTGCAGACGGAGTGTGTTTCGCAAGACTAATCCAGGGATCTGCTGCAGTTTACTAATAACATATTAAAAATATACACTCCTGGAAATTGAAATAAGAACACCGTGAATTCATTGTCCCAGGAAGGGGAAACTTTATTGACACATTCCTGGGGTCAGATACATCACATGATCACACTGACAGAACCACAGGCACATAGACACAGGCAACAGAGCATGCACAATGTCGGCACTAGTACAGTGTATATCCACCTTTCGCAGCAATGCAGGCTGCTATTCTCCCATGGAGACGATCGTAGAGATGCTGGATGTAGTCCTGTGGAACGGCTTGCCATGCCATTTCCACCTGGCGCCTCAGTTGGACCAGCGTTCGTGCTGGACGTGCAGACCGCGTGAGACGACGCTTCATCCAGTCCCAAACATGCTCAATGGGGGACAGATCCGGAGATGTTGCTGGCCAGGGTAGTTGACTTACACCTTCTAGAGCACGTTGGGTGGCACGGGATACATGCGGACGTGCATTGTCCTGTTGGAACAGCAAGTTCCCTTGCCGGTCTAGGAATGGTAGAACGATGGGTTCGATGACGATTTGGATGTACCGTGCACTATTCAGTGTCCCCTCGACGATCACCAGTGGTGTACGGCCAGTGTAGGAGATCGCTCCCCACACCATGATGCCGGGTGTTGGCCCTGTGTGCCTCGGTCGTATGCAGTCCTGATTGTGGCGCTCACCTGCACGGCGCCAAACACGCATACGACCATCATTGGCACCAACGCAGAAGCGACTCTCATCGCTGAAGACGACACGTCTCCATTCGTCCCTCCATTCACGCCTGTCGCGACACCACTGGAGGCGGGCTGCACGATGTTGGGGCGTGAGCGGAAGACGGCCTAACGGTGTGCGGGACCGTAGCCCAGCTTCATGGAGACGGTTGCGAATGGTCCTCGCCGATACCCCAGGAGCAACAGTGTCCGTAATTTGCTGGGAAGTGGCGGTGCGGTCCCCTACGGCACTGCGTAGGATCCTACGGTCTTGGCGTGCATCCGTGCGTCGCTGCGGTCCGGTCCCAGGTCGACGGGCACGTGCACCTTCCGCCGACCACTGGCGACAACATCGATGTACTGTGGAGACCTCACGCCCCACGTGTTGAGCAATTCGGCGGTACGTCCACCCGGCCTCCCGCATGCCCACTATACGCCCTCGCTCAAAGTCCGTCAACTGCACATACGGTTCACGTCCACGCTGTCGCGGCATGCTACCAGTGTTAAAGACTGCGATGGAGCTCCGTATGCCACGGCAAACTGGCTGACACTGACGGCTGCGGTGCACAAATGCTGCGCAGCTAGCGCCATTCGACGGCCAACACCGCGGTTCCTGGTGTGTCCGCTGTGCCGTGCGTGTGATCATTGCTTGTACAGCCCTCTCGCAGTGTCCGGAGCAAGTATGGTGGGTCCGACACACCGGTGTCAATGTGTTCTTTTTTCCATTTCCAGGAGTGTATTTTCCAGTCCGGAGGGCGGGAAGTTCTCCTCTGAGAGTAATGTGTTTGATCTGCTTTACATTTCGGCAGGCTGTTGAGTATCGCCCCGAGCAGAGGTTAAAGAAACCCGTGCTCGGGGGAAATATTAAAATGCATGCCGAAATGTAAGATGGGTCAGCAAAATAACTCTCAGAGGAGAACTTTCGAGCACTGCAGAGGGTGGTTTTAAAAAATCTCATGAAATCAGCAAAAGGAATTACTCGTGTGTTCTTAAGTGCTACAGCAGTCCAATGACAGTGCATAGGCAGTGGAAAAGTATGAGGTACAATGGACGAGCAGCTTCTCATAAGTCACACATTTCTGTGGTCATTACCAAGTGCCATTTGAAATGGTGCAAAGAACGACGTCACTGGACAGCTAATGGCAGGAAACGAGTGATTTGGTGTGATGATTTACGTTATTCTCTGTGACAATCCGATGGAAGAGTGCGAGCTTGTCGAATTTCTAGAGGACGTTACGTGCCATCATGTGTAGTTCCAACAATGAAGTAGAGAGATGGTGGTGTTACGGTATGGGGGGTATTTTTCGTGTATGCCTCCTTTACTGTACTTAAGAAAACCCTAAATACCGAAGAATATCGCATTTTACGGCGCTGAGTACGGCGTATAGTAGAGGAACAGTTCGGAGACGATGAATTCTGTGTCTGAAAGTGACTGACCGAACGAGGTGGTGCAGTGGTTAGCACACTGTACTCGCATTCAGGAAGACGACTGTACAAATCCGCTCAAGGCAAATACCGGGATGTTTCCTTTGAAAGGATATGGCCGATTTCCTTCCATCTACATCTACATCGTTACTCTGCAGTTCACACTTAAGTGCCTGGTAGAGGGTTCATCGAACCATTTTCATACTAGTTCTCTACCATTCCACTCTCGAATGGTGCATGGGAAAAAGGAACACCAAATCTTTCCGTTCGAGCTCTGATTTCTCTTATTTTATTATGATGATCATATCTCCCTACGTAGGTTCAAAAATGGCTCTGAGCACTATGGGACTTAACATCTATGGTCATCAGTCCCCTAGAACTTAGAACTACTTAAACATAACTAACCTAAGGACATCACACAACACCCAGTCATCACGAGGCAGAGAAAATCCCTGACCCCGCCGGGAATCGAGCCCGGGAACCCGGGCGTGGGAAGCGAGAACGCTACCGCACGACCACGAGCTGCGGACCCTACGTAGGTGGGTGTCAACAAAATATTTACGCATTCGGAAGAGAAAGTTGGCGATTGAAATCCCGTAAATAGATCTCGTCGCAAAGAAAACCGCCTTTGTTTCAGTGACTCCCATCCCAACTCGCGTATCATATCAGTGACAAAAAAATGGTTCAAATGGTTCAAAAATGGTTCAAATGGCTCTAAGTACTATGGGACTTAACATCTGAGGTCATCAGTCCCCTAGAACTTAGAAATACTTAAACCTAACTAACGTAAGGACATCACACACATTCATGCCCGAGGCAGGATTCGAACCTGCGATCGTAGCAGCAGCGCGGTTCCGTACTGAAGCGCCTAGAACCCGTTGGCAACAGCGGCCGACCATATCAGTGACTCTATCACCCCTACTGCGCGATAACACGAAACGAGCTGCCCTTCTTTGCACTTTTTCGATGTCCTCCATCAATCCTACCTGGTAAGGAACTCACACCGCGCAGCATTATTCCAGGAGAGGGCGGACAAGTGTAATGCAGGCTGCCTCTTTAGTGGGTTTTGCGCATCTTCTAAATGTTCTGCCAACATAACACAGTCTTTGTTTCGCCTTCTGCACAATATTATCTACGTGGTCTTTCCAATTTAAGTTGCTCGTAATTGTAATTCCTAGGTATCTAGTCGAATTGACAGCCTTAGATTTGTGCGATTTACCGTATACCCAAAATTTTGTCGGATTTCTTTTAGTACCCATGTGGATGACCTCGCACTTTTCTGTGTTTAGTGTCAATTGCCACTTTTCGCACCATGCAGAAATTCTCTCTAGATCATTTTCTAATTGGAATTGATCATCTAATGATTTTACTAGACGGTAAATTAAGCGTCATCTGTAAACAATCTAAGGGGGCTGCTCAGATTGTCACCTAGATCATTTATATAAATCAGGAACAGCAGAGGCCCTATGACACTACCTTGCGGAACGCCAGATATCACTTCTGTTCTACTCGATGATTTACCGCGTATCACTAAGAACTGAGACCTGTCTGAGGGGAAATCACGAATTCAGTCACACAACTAGACGATACTCCATATGCACGCAATTTGATTAATAGTCGCTTCTGAGGAACGGTATCAAAAGCCTTCTGTAAATCTAGGGATATGGAATCGATCTGAGATCCCTTGTCGACAGCACTCACTACTTCGTGGGAATAAAGAGAGGTCAGTGGTATAGGTCTGTAATTCAATGGGCTACTACTATTTCCTTTCTTGAATATTGGTGTGACCTGAGCTACTTTCCAGTCTTTAGGAACAGACCTTTCGTCAAGTGGGCGGTTGTATATGATTGCTAAGAAAGGCGCTATTGTGTCTGATTGACTGTTCCGTCGGTTTTTGGTAGAATATTGTATAAATTATAAACTAAACACACACAGCACTGGTGTAGTATTCTACAATATTTATTAATTATAACACGAACCGGTTTCGGCTGTTACACCACCATCAGGTACAAAGGTAAGTACCCGCTTGAAGGAACACCACAGAAGTTGGAAACTTAGAGAAGGACACTCTGCTTTTATAGACCTCCTGCTTAAAGAAGGCCGTAGTTACAGGCTGAAAGATGAAGTATTACGTCACATCCACAAAGGAAGGAAGATGAACTATCTTGAAATAATGGACATTAATAAACACATATCCTTCAACCCAAGCTTAGCATTGAATGACGAGACACTGTTCCATTACTCACCACTTATAACTGCAGATACTACTCATAATCCCATCCAGGCCATGTTGTGAACCACCCCTCTTTCCTTTATTTTAGTTAATATAATTTCTCTCGTTTTGTTAAAAAAATTTACTTTGTGTAATCACAGCTGCTTCACTCACCTCCTTAATATCACTATTATATCTTTTCTGTTTGTAATTTAGAATCTATGAAAGCCACATCACTGGAATATGTCACGAAAGTTCTATTATTTACAACTGTTGTGATTTGTCTATAGTTCATTAGTTAATGTGTCAGATATTTTATCTTGGTTACATAATCTTACATCGCATTTACACTGAAAGAATCTCGCTTCTTTTATTCCTAATTCTAATATTAACCATCTCTGGAAATGGAGATACACTGTAGATGCACAAATTTAAAATATTTGATCCAATAAAATTTCACTGCACCACATACTTATATTTTTACCTGATAATGGCGTAACAGCCGAAAACCGGTTTCCGTAACAGATAATAAATACTGTAGAATATTACACCAGTGTTGTGTGTGTTTCATTCCTTCCATATCTTCAACCAGTTTGAGCTTGTGCCCCGTCTTAATGGCCTCATTGTCGATAAGACATTAAATCCTAATATTCCTTCTAAAAGAACGTGACTTCGCTCCAGACCCTCGCGACAACATCACCATCTTCTCTAGTTTTGGCTTTTGAGAAAACATGGGCTGCCATTCCTTCGTAGACATTCAGAAACCACACTGAAAGTCTTCCCAGCCGAGTTCAAGCCGCCGGAAAGGCGAAGTGTGGACACACTCCAGTTTAATGTCCACTAATAGATGTCCGGACACGTTTGATCAGGTAGTGCAGGCGTCGGCAGAGGAGCTCCATGTCAGCAGACCAGGATAACGACTGACTCATTAGGGATAAGTTGGATAAGTTATTATTGGAATGATGGGTAAATTTCACGGATAACTCCATCGTGTGGATCGGGAAGACTAAGGAAATTACAATGGGAAATTACATGGAGTGTCCAGAGATGGAGGGATCGTGAGACTTGTTGATAGAGGCGAGGACAAGGTCAGGGTTCTCAAGTCCAGGGGAGACTGCAGTGTGTTGGGACTCAAGTTTACAGGAGATGCAAGAGAGGCGAAGGGGTTCTATTGTTTGAGGAGATGTGAATACTTTTCAGCTGGTTGAGGATACTGGTGGGAGAAGGTAATCGAATAAGGAAAGAGAAGTTTTGGAGGGAGTGATCCAACACTTTGGGGGGGGGGGGGGGCTCTGTGCTACATTGGCATAGGTAGCAATGGGATGGATGAGGGTTTTATAACTTTGGATTTGGCCGTGGAATTTAATCCCAATATTCTGTCCGTTAGCCGTTTTAGTCTGTTGTGGGCTGTGTAACAGAAGTGGGCCAATTTTAGTGTTTTAGCTACGTTGGCTGCACTGTTGTGGATTATCAGGCAGAGGTTTCTGAGGCGGAATACTGGGCTGGTTTTTCTTTTAATTATTGCATGGACTTTTTTGGTATTGATGGAAAGGTACCACTGGTTAAAACAGAAGCTGAAGTAGTAGAGAGGAAATTGGAGGAACCGGTGGATGGAATACAGGCTAGGATTAACTAAAAGGAAAAGGGTGTCAGCATCGTGTTGGAGTAGGTACACAAGGACAGATGTGGCGATGACAGGCCGGATCTTAGAGGCACACCTGCTGTTGGACGAAAAATGGATGATGTTGGTCAGAAAGGATGTAATTAGGTAGATGTAACTGACCGCCAGACTCGGTCTTAGGGTTTTTCGATGCCTGATGGGAGGAAAAGGGACGTATGGCGTCAGTAGTAGTAGTAGTAGTAGTAGTAGTAGTAGTTTTTTCTTTAAGGAAGTAGTTTTGGTGAAGGAGTTGCTCATCAGCAGAGAAGTTAGGACGGGAGCCACGCTGCGTGACAGATTGTGGAAGGCATTGCTCAAGTTGCTTGCATGTGGATGAATGCATTTAGAGAGGATGCATGCAAATGCAGATATACAAACAAGCGTAAATGCAGCTGTAGCTAAAAACTTCGAACAGGTATGAATAGTGTCCAGGTAACATAATAAACACACATACATAGAACCATGCCAGGAATCATGACAGTAACTTGTATGCAATACGATGGTTTGAAAATAAATATAAAATTTTACTGTCATTGTTTCGGTTTTATTTGTGGCTGTTCATTCTGTGGTCTGGAAACGATCAGTACTCAGAATTTTGGAGTAGTGGCTGCATTTAAGCTGGCGTTAATAAATGCATTTGAGCCAAAACTGACAGGTCGCATCCGGGGTCTTCATCCTTCTAGAATCATCTATAAATCCCTCATCCGCCCCAAGCTAACGAATCTAAATTTCGCTACGTCTTCGCCTCTCCTAGACTGCTGCATACCCTTGAAATCCGAGAAAGACATATACTCTGTCTCGCCTTCTAGATACACCTACCTTCCCCAACACGCATCCTATAAAAACTCATTCATTTACCATACCTTCCTCTCTTCTTGGAGCACCTATAGGATCTTTCGAAATATTACAGGAGCAAGAGTTCTCGTGACCCGTACCACTCCAACTCTGGGGAGCTATTGGATGTGGCAATAGGAGTGATTTGGTTATTGATGAAGGAAGGTTGAATGCTCGCCAGTGGGTGGCAAGAATGGCAAACGCTGTTGTCATGACCACAGTACCAAATGACATATCCAGTGTGCTAATGCAAGACTGCACACTGCATTTCACGCAACAAACGCCTCGAGAAATGGATCATTGACTAACCTGATGGTCTTCCTAGCTGTCACTTACAGAGCACGTATGCGATGCGATGGGAAGATAGGGGGTGTTCAAAAAGTCTCTCCGCAGTACTGTATGACGATTGTTCGCCTGCCTGGGTTACTTCCCTTCAAGTTGTCTCTCCCAGCAGTCCACTGTTTCGTTTATCTCAGCCAGCGGCAGTAGTATCGTTGGTGTGTGTCGTTACGTGTTGGCCTGAACGTTTAAATTTAGTTCCTTTGTTCGTTTTTGTCACTGTTAAAATACTAAACATTGAAGAACGTGTGTTTTTAGTCGAACAAGTGTTCAAAGCTGGCGGTAAATACACAGTTTCAGTTCGTCAAACATTTAATTCAGTTTTCCCGGAGACAACACTCCCACATCGCGATACTGTGGGAGATTTGATTAACAAATTTCGAAGAACGGGTTCAGTGACAGATGCATCGAGAAGTGGTCGTCCTAGTGTTTTGTCTGAGGATATTTCCGATAAAATGCCCATGAGTTCGAACAAGTCAGTAAGAAAACTCACCCAGGAAATTGATGTTAGTGTCGGAACGGCCCACACAGCTGTAAGGAAAAAATTAAAACTTTTCCCATACAAAGTGACAGTCGTGCAAGAACTGAAAAATACTGATCATGGCAAGAGACTGCATTATTGTCAATGGTTCAAAAATTTCGTTCAACAGAATGGAAGGGATTTTCTTAATGAAACGTTTTTCACTGATGAGGCCTGGTTTCATTTATCCGGGTACATGAACTCGCAAAATTCTCGTATGTGGACTACTGTAAATCCATCGTGTATTCATGAGGAACCATTTCATTCTCTGAAAATAGGAGTTTGGATTGCAATTTCTACACGTCGGATTGTGGGTCCCATATTTTTCAACGAAACAATAAACGCACAACGATACGGCAGTGATATTCTATGCTCATTTATAGGAGAACTTGTGTTAAGTGAAATACTGAACGGTTATTTTCAACAAGATGGTGCAACCACGCATACAGGTCGCGTTTCAATGTCACTGCTTGCCGATGCTTTTGGTGATCGCATAATTACACAGGGACTTTGGCCTCCACGATCGCCTGACCTAACACCATCTGACTTTATCTTCTGGTGTGCAGCGAAAGCAACTGTCTATAAAAACCGTCCAAAATCCATCGATGAATTGGAAACTGCAATATCTACTTTCACTGCTTCTGTTATAGAAGAAATGTTACAGCTTGTGTTTGGAAACATGATTAGACGAATTGAATTGTGTATTCGACAACAGGGGCGACACTTTCAACATTTAATGTGAAAATTTGTAAGTAAAAATGAATATTCAATAAATTAATAACTTGTATTTAACTGAGTTTCATTTCGGTATATTCACATACGGCATGCGCGGCTAACAATCATACGGCACTGCGGAAAGACTTTCTGAACACGCCGTATATGCTACCATGGAACCAGCAGTCTTCAAGCATTGACACAGGAGGACAGTAAATTCCACAAGAACACATCTTCTTCCATGCCACAGCAAAAATAACAGAGTATTCCTTCCCGTGCTGCTCGCATCTCATAATGATGATGATACACATGAGTTACGAACGCAATAAAAGTTTAATAATTTTGTACGTGTTATGTGATGATCACCTCCACAAAGTTTCATAAATATCGGACTAATATTTCGTGGGGTAACACTTTGCATTCCGTTTGTGTATGTAAACATAAAACCATGTACTCTCTGGTATGACTATATGCTTACATACAAAATAGAGTACTGCCATCCACTATTTGGTAAAGTGATAATTGAAGTCACAGCCAAGTTGCCAGGACAATACAAACAGATTTCTGTTCTGTTTGTCTGCTTTCAGTATTCTGCACTGACTGCACCCCCGTATCAGTTTAATAAGCCACGGCTGCAAAATACTAACACTAATTCTTTACAGACGAGTGGAAAAACTGGTATAAGCCGACCTCGGGGAAGATCAGTTTGGATTCCGTAGAAATGTTGAAACACGTGAGGCAATACTGACCCTACGACTTATCTTAGAAAATAGATTAAAGAAAGGCAAATCCACGTTTCTAGGATTTGTAGACTTAGAGAAAGCTTTTGACAATGTTGACTGGAATACCCTCTTTCAAAACCTGAAGGTGGCAGGAGTAAAAGACAGGGAGCGAAAGGCTATTTACAATTTGTACAGAAACCAGATGGCAGTTGTAAGACTCGAGGGGCGTGAAAGGGAGGCAGTGGTTGGGAGGGAGTGAGACAGGGTTGTTGCCTATCCCCGATGTTATTCAAGCTGTATATTGAGCAAGCAGTAAAGGAAACAAAAGAAAAATTCGGAGTAGGTATTAAAATCCATGGAGAAGAAATAAAAACTTTAAGGTTTGCCGATGACATTGTAATTCTGTCAGAGACAGCAAAGGACTTGGAAGAGCAGTTGAACGGAATGGGCAGTGTCTTGAAAGGAGGATATAAGATGAACATCAACAAAAGCAAAACGAGGATCATGGAATGTAATCGGGTTAACTCGGGTGATGCTGAGGGAATTAGATTAGGGAATGAGACACTTAAAGTAGTAAAGGAGTTTTGCTAGTTTAGGAGCAAAATAACTGATGATGGTCGAATTAGAGAGGATATAAAATGTAGACTGGCAATGGCAAGGAAAGCATTTCAGAAGAAGAGAAATTTGTTAACATCGAGTATAGATTTAAGTGTCAGGAAGTCGTTTCTGAAAGTATTTGTTTGGAGTGTAGCCACGTATGGAAGTGAAACGTGGACGATAAATAGTTTAGACAAGAAGAGAACAGAAGCTTTCGAAATGTGGTGCTACAGAAGGATGCTGAATATTAGATGGGTAGATCACATAACTAATGAGGTATTGAATAGAATTTGGGAGAAGAGAAATTTGTGGCACAACTTAACCAGAAGAAGGGATCGGTTGGTAGGACATATTCTGGGCATCAAGGGATCACCAATTTAGTATTGGAGGGCAGCGTGGAGGGTAAAAATCGTAGAGGGAGACAAGAGATGAATACACTAAACAAATTCAGAAGGATGTAGGTGGCAGTAGGTACAGGGAGGTGAAGAAACTTGCACAGGATAGAGTAGCATGGAGAGCTGCATCAAACCAGTCTCTGGACTGAAGACCACAACAACAACAACCACGATCGTTGTATGCTCTGACACTGGACCAGTCGACTTCCCATTCTGGAGCGTACGATAATGATGGCTCTTCCCCTTGAGTAGGTACCGCCTGGTATTTGTTTTTTCTTTATTTAAAAAAAAGTATTTCAACGATCCTGAAAGCATATGTCGTCCGCTAATCATCACACACTTTTCTAACACGATATACCACTTTTCATCCAACATGACGACAGCAAGAGCATGAAACGCTATTTTCTTAAGTGCGTGAAGTGCCACGTGTGGGAATGAGATTTGTGTTCCACTTGCACCGTCGGAGGTTCGGTAAACAGCGACAGCTGAAGAACTGGGACAGCGATTATCGGCCAAGTCAAACAAGCTGCCTGTCCACTTATTGACACTCGGGAGTGACGGATCAACGAACGGTGTCTCTTAGGAAAACACGAGTTGTTCGCAACGGTAAGACTGCTCACTGACGAAGCTGATGTACACAGAAAAGTCTCGTCGTCGGGCTACTATAAGAAACTGCAAAAAGACTGGGACAAAATTTCCACTTGCCGTACCGAATGGCATATCTCGTTAAATTCGGAAAAAATGCAAGACAATGCCCATGATAAAGAGAGAGAACCCGGCAGCGTCCGATTACAAGAATAGTGGAGAACATTTTCAGTGTAGCACATCCCATGACTGTTTAGCAGTGATATTATGAAGCGATATGGGATGGGACGACTACGTAAAATCAGCATAAGGGACGTAGTTGGAAGACCTACAAGAGGAGGCCACGATGTTTGGAACGCGGATTTACTGCAAACTTCGTACAATCGTAGTACTCCATTAGGACAACAAAATGTGTAAGCAGTAGCGCGTACTTCTCAAGCGTTATTGAGAAAATCGCAAGGTATTTTCGGTCGTCCAATATATACCTGTGCGTGGCCATTTTTATTATAAACCGGCGGCAGGCGACTGGCTAGCGTTCAAGCCCCGTCATCATTGGGTGGGTGGATCGAGTCCCGTTCGTCAGTTTTTTTTATTTTCAACAATCATTTTCTTTACTATTTATATTACAATTGATATAATGTGAAAAATACGTGTAATCGGATGAACTTTTGTTAAATTTACAATGTTATTTGGCAGTCTACAAACTTTTATTATCACAAATAATATGAGTTACTATCGACTAGTAAACGACGAAACGCACAAAGTGATACTGAAAATGTATGCTTGTCCGTGTCTTCAAAATAGTTCGTATTAAATAGAAAGAGAACGAGAAACTGCTTCTCGTGAAGACGCTATTAAAATACAGTCGATACTGCATGACCAATTAGAGGCGCCGATATTTAAGGAAATGCTGCGTTATGTATGGTTTGCTTCCAAATTATCGTCTGAAAGAGAGGTTATTGAAAATGTTAACGAGGTTCGTTTCCCCACGGAAAACCTCAAAAGACCTTGCGTACGCGGAAACATGGCATTTATTCAGTGCAGCTGGTGCCATTTACCTTCATGTTTTCCATGTTCTTACGAAAAATACCATCCTACAACTTGTACTCGTAATGTCGAAAGCGACGATTAATTGTACATCTTCAGAAAGCCGTCTGTCCCGCTCATAAACTTGGAGGTAACAAGTCGCTACGGGCTCCTTCCAGGTATGAGGGAAACTCAAATCACGGACAAGCATACATTTTCAGTATCACTTTATGCGTTTCGTCGCTTACTAGTCGATAGTTATGAATATTATATTATTTGTGATAAGAAAAATTTGTAGACTGCCAAATAACACTGTAAATTTAATAAAAGTTCATCCGATTACACGTATTTTTTCCCATTATATCAGTTGTAATATAAATAGTACAGAAAATGACTGTGTTGAAAAAAAAAAAACTGACGAACGGGACTCGATCCATCGATTATGGGACTTTAACGCTACCCAATCGGCTGCCGCCGCTTCATGGTAAAAGTGGCCACGCCCAAGTATATATTTGACGACCGAAATTATCTTCTCTATAACGCTTGAGAAGTACGCGCTACTGCTTACACATTTTGTTGTTCTAATGGAGTACTACGAGTGTGTGAAGTTTGCAGTAAATCCGCGTTCCAAACGTCGTGGCCTCCCCTTGTTAGAGTCGCTGGAACAGTTTTTTCAATAATGCAACACATCTGTAAGAGAAAATGCGTCCATTTCCAGAGTAGTGTTCCAATGTTCTGCGTCCACGTCTATACACCAAGAGCCACCTTGCGGTGTGTGGTGGAGGGTACTTTCACTGTCACTTTCCTTTTTCTGTTCCACTCACGAACGGTTCGCAGGAAGAACGGTTGCTGGTAAGCCTACGTGTGGGCTCCAGCTCTATAATTTTATCTTCATGGTCTTTTCGCGAGATATACGTATGACGAAGCAATACATTGGCTGCCTTCTAGAAACGTACGCTCTCGTAATTTTAACAGTAAACCGTACCGCCATGCAGAACGCCTCTTTTACAGTGCCTGACACTGGAGTTGGCTGAACATCTCTGACGCTTTCGCACTTACTAAATGTATCTATAACGAAACGTGCTGCTCTTCGTTGGATCTTCTCAATTTCCTCTATCATCCCTGTATAGTAGGGTTCCTAGACAGAAGTGACACTCAAATATTGGTCGAATGAGGTTCTTGTAAGCTGTTTCCTTTGTCGATGGATTACATTTCCTAAGGACTCTGCCGGCCGAAGTGGCCGTGCGGTTAAAGGAGCTGCAGTCTGGAACCGCAAGACCGCTACGGTCGCAGGTTCGAATCCTGCCTCGGGCATGGATGTTTGTGATGTCCTTAGGTTAGTTAGGTTTAACTAGTTCTAAGTTCTAGGGGACTAATGACCTCAGCAGTTGAGTCCCATAGTGCTCAGAGCCATTTGAACCATTTGAACCTAAGGACTCTCCCAATGAATCTCAGTTTGGCATCTGTGTTACTCGTGATTAGTTTTATGTGACCGTTCCACCTTAAATCGCTCCGTACGCATACTCCTAGATATTTTATAGAAGCATTTGATTCCAGCGACTGTGCTACAATCGTGTAACCATACAATAATGAGTATTTCTACCTATTTGCGCGCATTACATTGCAACTGTTTATGTTGAGGGTTAATTGTCACTCCCTGCACCAAGAATCGATCGCTCTGCATATCTTCCTGCATTTCGATGCAATTTTTTTTAGCATTAGCAT
This sequence comes from Schistocerca nitens, assembly GCF_023898315.1. Taxonomy (NCBI): domain Eukaryota; kingdom Metazoa; phylum Arthropoda; class Insecta; order Orthoptera; family Acrididae; genus Schistocerca; species Schistocerca nitens. The sequence goes on along the minus strand of NC_064620.1, from coordinate 241,792,239 downwards.
CAGCATCATCCGCATAGAACTTCCTACGTTTTCCACTAGGTCATTTACATACACTGACGGAAAAGAAATCACAGCACCAAGAAGAAGTTGTGTAACATAAACGAAAGTTGGTAGGCGTCTTTCTACATCCGAAAGATGTCTGTTCAGATTTCGTGCTGGTGGCATAAGAGTGTCGCTAGTAGCGCCACTATCAGGATGCAAATCAGGTTTGCTTTAAACACACACAGTAACGGTCGTGAGCGTTAATTAGCTTTGAGATCGGACGTGGTGAGTTGACGTTAGTCACCTATGCCTTTAAGGCTACAAAGACGCAGTTATCAACACCTCACTGAGTCTGAACGTCGTCGTGTAATAGGGCTACGAGAAGGTGGATGTTCCTTCTGCAATAGTGCAGGAATGTAGTCATTGTACGTGATTGCTGGCAGCGGTGGTCTCGAGAATATACGGTCGTGAGAAGAACGGGCTCCGGACAGCCACGTGGCACAGCCGAGAGGGAAGTCTTTCGCATTCGGCGTACGTCTCTGGCGCGTCGCACTGCATCTACAGCTGCAGTCTGAGCAGCAGTTGGTACCACACTGACACAACGAACTGTTGTAATCGGTTATTTCAAGGACAGCTTCAAGTCAGACGCCTAGTCGCGCGCATTCCACTGATGAGGCCCCCACAACCGCACAAGTGGTCGACTGTGAAGAGCGGACAAATTGAATAGCTGGCCGGCGGCCATTAGAGTGGTAAACTGACGCGCGGAGTTCGAATGTTTATACATCACTTTTGGTTATAAAATGCCTTCCCTCGAGTTAGGTCACAAACATAATGCCTCATTTAAATACGTTACTACAATATACTTCCTAATTTATGAACAAACAGCAACTAGTCACTGTTTAAGAATTTATCTTACGTACTACATGGAATCTGCCGTAGCTAAAAGTTATGTACTGGACCCCTAGCAGTTTTCGTAGTTCATTTACGATAGATGTACGCAAAATGCATCAAAATATTCTAAGATTTGCCCACTATATTAATAGATATTTTCTGACTCTACCCTGCTTTAGATTTTATGACGAGAAGTGCGTTATATATGGCATAGTGCTTTGGCAACTCACGACCAAATTATCAAGTTTCAACCTAATCTAGACCATGAAAACACTACCGATCAGCCAGCTTTCTTCAAAATGATCAGAACATATAAAATGGTATTCTGTCGGTCGGAAATCTTGCCTTCTGACAGCGTGTAACCATTTTTGTAACAGCTGTGGTTTTGAGAAAGGAAACCTGCAAATAGATGCACAGACATTATGCTAATACCGTGTTACAAAATCATTTATTAAGTAAGTGCACTGACATACAAAACAACTTAAAATATTCACATATCTGTGAAATGTAATATTCGTTCCTTTCTCGAATTTATTTGTACAATTAATCGCTGCACAACTCTTCACCATTGTACTTCTTTTGATTGGAACGCACAGACAGTAGAATTACGAGTAACAAATACTGTATGTACGCCCCAACAAATATACAACGTTGAATCAGGGTCTTCATGAACAACAATACTACACAACACATCAGACTACAACCACTATAATGGCGTCCAGCCGAAGGTTCAAATTATCCCGCGACTGCAGCGCCATCAGGGAGTCTAGTTATTTTTTACAAGGTCTTTGCCACTGATACACAGCAGTACAGATATCACACGACAGTCTCCGATAGCCGGCTTTCGCCTTCCGTAAGTTGTGTCCATATGAAGGTGGAGAGTCGGAGATCCTTTCGTCGGAAATAGAAATAACTAATAACTGTAGAGGTGTTTTGTACATTAATGACCCTAGTTAATGCCAAGTTCTTATGAAGACTAACCATTTTCGTGCTATCGTAATACCAGTCATCAGTGTTAATAATCACTGCCATCAGTTAAAGTCATTATTTAGAGTATTCCATTTAACTTTTTGTAGTGGTGCATGTGGTTTTGTGGACAACAAAAAAACAAATCGCCATCTACTGGAACATATGTAAGTGAACACAATTGTTTTGCATCGTATATAAATACATACAAGCGCTTTAACGCCTTTTTTTAATGAAACAAGTGATAAAGTGGCACTAAATACTCAAATATTCTTGTGCAGTGTGGGAGCAGACAACATGCAGTTGCTCGAAATATCTATGTAATAAAAATGTTAGCCATCTGAAGATGGGCACGGTAGTCTGGAACCGGTTATGGTACTAAAATAAGATATTTAAAAAGTATTTGTGGCCGGTTGCGTCATTAGCCAACTAAATTCGACTTGAGAAACAAATTCGAAAAGTTGTCTTTTCCAGGAATTGAAACCTTCTCAACTCTGCGTGGTGCAACGCAACGCCACGTGCATCCACAGATCTACGAATCCAGCGATTGATATTGCGTGACTGCACGATAATGTGACAACCTGCGGAGATGATAACTGACAACTTTGAGTCCCATGTTGTTACAAGTCGATTCTACCAGCCAGTTTGGGGGTGATGTTTGAAGATTTTTCACGTTCATCTAGTCGGGTACAGGTACTTTACATAATCAAGCCAAAAAATGTAGTTTTCAAAACATATTTTGTTCGCTTTTAATTGTGTCAGTCAACATAAGAAAACTCTGAAAGCATGAAAATTATTAAATAAATTTATTAATGTGAGCACATGTTTTTGTAAGCAAAGAAAGTGAAGTAGATGACATCAAATGTAACACGCTTTTCTCAAAGTTTATATAGCCGGCCGAAGTGGCCGTGCGGTTAAAGGTGCTGCAGTCTGGAACCGCAAGACCGCTACGGTCGCAGGTTCGAATCCTGCCTTGGGCATGGATGTTTGTGATGTCCTTAGGTTAGTTAGGTTTAACTAGTTCTAAGTTCTAGGGGACTAATAACCTCAGCAGTTGAGTCCCATAGTGCTCAGAGCCATTTTTTGAACCAAAGTTTACAGCCTGTTCCTCCAGTCCGGCGGATATTAACGTTGAGAATTATTTTTCATACCCAATTGGATTTTCTGAATATTCTGACATTCTTCTGTTTTGGATTTCTAATTTCCGTTTCATCTATATTCTGCGTTATAAATAAATTGTTTCGCTCAAAGAAAGGCAAATAAAAGTAGCCCAGAGAACAGAGTTCCAGGGCAGAAAGTGACACAGCAGAGGGAAGGGAATACAGAGCTAACCTGGCTATAGTGGGTGTTGAAAGTGAGCACCATTGATCTCTTGGCACTTTTGGGCGCTGGTCAGCAAGATGCTGAAGGTCGATCGAAGTTGGATTGCTAGAATTGCTGCAGTCTCATCCGAAATGTTCTGCTGCAGTTTTTGAAGACGATGAACACAATGCGATACACCTTAGACTTGAGGGCTCCCCACACAAAGCAATCGCACACTGACGTATCAGGTAGCATGCGTGCCCAACTAGGGCCGCGACCAGACTGGCCTCTGCTGACAACTCTGTCGGGCGTGACGATTGCGCAAATGTGCTCCAAGATCCAGCCGACTCTATGGGGAGTTGCTCCATCCTGCTGGAGGTAACTGAAGGTCTTTTCCTCCTCCGAGGTGTGGTTCTATGCATATATTCACGTTCAATCGTATCCACCCGTCCGGGCCACTTTCATTTGCCCCGGTCTTGTAAATAGGTTCCACCTTAATTTCATCTCTTAGGATGCACTGGATTTAGTGATACGACGACGAAATTTTTGATCATTCACTCAAGAAGGTGGTATCCATATTTATATTAATAACACAAAAACATGTACTTCGCACATGCAACTGAATATGCTTACCGTTTCGATATCAAAGTAATCCCTCTGAAATACTAACTGGATTTCTATCTACCGTTTGAGGTACGGCAAGCTTTGTATATTTCTTGTCAAATTTAGTTCGTGGCGCACAACACATTTTCAAATTCACCGAACCAGTTATAGAAAAACTACAATTACAGAATTTCTGGCCTCTTGGAAAAATATTTGCGGATGCCCGTAGATATAGTTGTAGACTTCACAATAATGTTACCTTGTGAAATTCTGTTACCATTTCACTGTTTTGTGCAGGTCGACAAATTCGTTTTTGGATGTTAGTTTTGTATAAAGACGGTGAAAAGTTTGTATTTGCGTACAGCGATGGGCGCAGAGTTAACTGCCGAAATTAAATGAGAATGATTCTGGCTGGAAACCCTGACAGGCCAAACAAAAATGTGAGACAGATGAATGTTTTGTTTTTGGAGTCATGCATATCTGGCGTTCATGTTGAATCGGGAAAAACAAGAAACAAGAAGATGGAAGAACGACAGTAACCAGACATACAGTTTTCAGGTCGTAGAGAAGTTGTTTTCTACAATGGAGTAATATGGAAGTGAGCGCGTGTGATTAATGCACAGAAATGTGCACTGGTAGTAAAGTTTTGAGGCCAACGGCCTTGCCGCAGTGGTAACACCGGTTCCCGTCAGATCACCGAAGTTAAGCGCTGTCGGGTTGGGCTGGTACTTGGATGGGTGACCATCCGATCTGCTGAGCGCTGTTGGCAAACTGAGGAGCTATTTGATTGAGAAGCATCGGCTCCGGTCTCGGAAACTGACATACGACCGGGAGAGCGGTGTGCTGACCACATGCCCCTTCATATCCGCATCCGGTGACGGCTGTGGCCTGAGGATGACATAGCGGTCGGTCAGTACCGTTGGGCCTTCATGGCCTGTTCGGGAAGAGTTTAGTTTTAGTTTAGTTTAATAAGGTTTTAAACCGCACTAAAATATTGATATTGAACCGAATTTTTTTTTTTTTTTTTTTTTTTTTTTTTTTTTTTTTTTTTTTTTTTGCATTAATGGCAGCTACCTATTGTAAGATCAGAAGGTATAATTAAATATCAATGCTTTTTTGTTGCTACAAACGTTGCGAAATCGAACAATGGGAGGAGGCGCACAAGAGTTCTGGAAACCAATTTGTTAAGTGGGTTAAATAACTGCATTTACTACATGAGTTTAGCTGTGTTTCTGCTCCGAGACTTTTAACATTTGCAGTTCATTTTTTCGTGTGTGCTCTTCAGTGACTGGAATCCTGGATGATTTCTGAAGTAGTTTAAATAAATCGACTAGATCACTCTTCGCTATCTTTTGTCCCGTGCTGCAGACACTGCAGAGCATCTTCAAGGATTTCGCATCTCAGAGGCAGCAATCATAAGGGGTAAGACCAACTATACTTTGCTATGAAACGTCTACGACGGGTTATTGTACTAAGTGACAGTTCACGTCCCTCCAATTAAATTTTAAATGTGTCGTAAGTAACAGTGAAAGTTACCTTCAATTTTAACAGTCTGTAATGTGACCATTTCGTACGGGACACCGAGCAATGTGAATAGCGACGTTTCTCATATTCGGTTACGTATGAAACAATCGATTATTGATAGTTAAAAACAGAATGACAGAGATGAGTAACCGAAATGTAAACTTAACATTCGAATTTGTTAGAAAAGGTTGTATTGATTTTAAGAGACCATACACAGTAATGCGCCAGAAGTGCGCGCAAGGTTACAGATAAAAGAGATTACTGAATACTGCACGATCATTAAAACTTCTTGCAAATTAGTTGCAAATGATTTTATTTCTGTCTAATGTTGATAGACGTGAATTCATAGGGTTAAGAGGAATTTATGATACTAGATGTCGGCTGCTGTGATTTCATTTCGTGGTGCTTTCATGGAATTTAATTTCTTTATAGCGTTATTAGATGTCAGTTTTTCATTAGTTGCGAGAGAAATTATTTCTTTAATTACTGCAGCGCTTGAAAAACAAAACACTGTCGCTTTTGTTTTGCCAGTAATTCTAAAGGACCCACTGCATCCTTCGATTTGTCGGCCACCCCAGCAAACTGCACATGTGTAGACTTGTTGGGTTGACCAACAGACCTATTTTGTTTATCGGGCTGTCCGATGGGAGTGATCACTCGATAGCCAATCCCCTTGCCGTTTACAGCTTGTAACACCCCCGATTAAATTCCTTCATTGGGTTTTGTGTAATTTATCGTAGCCGCCAAACAGTTAATTATTATGATTATATGACCGTGTGCTTAATGGAAGAAAGGCTATCGGTTTTTCTGCTGGTTTCGGGGGTATTTCAACCGAGTGCGGCTGTTCTGAGATTGAGTAGTGGAAATGATAGAAAGTTTGTCTATTATTAAGGACCACAAAGGTTGAGATGTACAAACTGATATATATATTTCCCACTAGCACACAAATGCTGAGACAGTTGCTACCTTCGCCTTACACGTCTAATCACAGTTATATCTTTTTATTGGTTGTTGATTTTCAGTACTTCGTCACACGCAATGCTGATGGTTAACATTCACAACAATCCTCACTGCAATCCATGGTTGTTGCTGGCCGACGCGAAACACGTAATTCGGCACTTGTCACTTTCTGTTTCATATCACTCGCGAATCGGTATTAGTGAGGGTCAACCCCACGACGATCAGAGGGACGTGCTCACTCGTCATACTCCGGTGAATTTTACCGTTTACAACTCACTCGACCACCATTCTTGCCCGTCTTTCCTGCACTACTTCTCGCTCGACACACTCCATTACTACTCTGCTCACTCAATACTAGTCTCACTGCCTTCTGCAGTGCTCGACAATCGATTCCTGTCTGCTATCGACCTAGGCGTCGGATACTAGCATCTATGTTCGTAAGGGATCACGGATCCCTTACAAGCTGTAGTGCCTATCACCCGTCAGAAGTTCGTCTTCCGTCACTGCGCGCGGGAAAAACACTAACATGACGGAGTGCGAGTCGGACGAAACTCTGATGACAGAATTTCTGGAGAAGTTTAAAGGTTTCAATGTTTGTCGTGCGAGGAATGCAGCAATAGAGATGAAAGAAATGAAGTACTTGTTTTACAGTTGAACTGTTAAAAAATCAATCCAACTAAGCTATTCGCTATGAAGACCAAATTACTGGACTGAAAAGCTTTTTACGATTGTAGCAGTTGTTAAATGCTTCATTTCTTGTGTATTTGTATCTGTATCTACACTGGTGTCCAAAATTAAACCGAGAAACGGAAATTTTGCAACATTGTGTTTATTTTGCCGTATAATAGTATAAACAGGTGATAGTAAATTAGAAACAATGTAAATAATATAGAACGTAAAAAAATGCAACATGCATTACAGTAGGTAAAAATGTTCTTCGTTTTTTTCCAACTTTACGGATTTGCACATTCCGACAACTGGTTAATGTGCTCAGTATGGGGTGTGACCACCTCTGGCAGTAATGCAGGCCTGTCGAAGATAGGGCATGCTGTGAATGGTGTCACAAATCTCATGTTGAGGCAATAACGCCCATTCTCCCTGCAGAGTTGCTCGCAAGTATTGGAGAATGGTTGATGGATGCTGACGTGATGCAACCCATCTTCCTAGCACATCCCTTAGATGCTCTGTGGGATTCAAATCGGGAGAGCGAGCAAGCCACACCATGTGTGCAACATCTTCCGTTTCCAAGAAAACCACCCATGCTCTAGAAGGTCAAGCATTATCGTCCATCAATAGGAAGTCGAAGCGCCGCAACAACCGAACATATGTTTCCAAGATCTCGTCACGATACGTGACAGCAGTTAAACCTTGCCGATTCACCCGTACAATTTCATGAGGAGGTGTTCGAGCGTTCAACATAATCCTTGCCCACGCCTTTAGGGATTCTCCTCGATATCGATTGCTCCCCACAATGTTTGTGTCCTGAAATCGTGTTCCAAGTTTCCTCCACATGCGAATCCGTCGAGAATTACTCTTCAGACCAAATCGGGACTCATGTATGAAAAGGATATTGGACCACAGTTCGACCGTCCAGGTGGCAAGTTGAGGATTCCTCTCTAAATGTTCCCTTCTGTGAAGACGCCTCACACGTGTCTGACAATAAAGGCCACTCTGCCGAAGCCTTCTGTATACCATTTGCCTAGATACTACACGTCCAGTGGATGCTACGAGGTCAGATGCCAGTTGCCGTTCAGTACTAAGGCGGTAACGTCATGCTCTTACAGCGAAATAAAGGTCCTCTCTTTCGTATTTATGTGGTCGGCCCTGCCCGGTCTTCGGGATAAAGTTTCGGCCTCAATAAATTGTTGCCACATTCGAAAAACAACAGAACGATTCACGTTAATCCGTCAGGCCACGTCAGTTGGCGACTGTGCTGGTTCCATTCTTCCCACGGCCCTCCACCACAGAGCGTCTGGTACGCGTCTTCTCTGTGGAATACTGCACCATCTGTAACTGTGTACATTGCGATTGTGGTTGTGGGTCTACCGGGCAAACATTAACCCCCTTGATAGGTGCCCTGACATCATCGTTGGCGTAGTTGTCCGTTGAAAAATGGTTCAAATGGCTCTGAGCACCATGGGACTTAACTTCTGAGGTCATCAGTCCCCTAGAACTTAGAATTACTTAAACCTAACTAAGGACACCACACACATCCATGCCCGAAGCAGGATTCGAACCTGCGACCGTAGCGGTCGCACGGTTCCAGACTGTAGCGCCTAGAACCGCTCGGCCACAGCGGCCGGCGGTTGTCCGTTGACCGGAATTCCATATTCCGTTCAGAACACGACCGTACGGACATCTGTAGACAATACGCGTGCTTATATCGTGAATTAGACACAGGACGGGGAAATGGCTGTTTGTTGCTTTAATTTTGGACACCAGTGTTTTATATGACGTATGCAACAGCCATTTTCAGTCGTTTCACTTCTGCTATGAAATGAGTTTCTTAGAACGCGCGCACGCGTGTGTGTGTGTGTGTGTGTGTGTTTGTGTAAGGGGGGAGGTCTTTAATATTTCGTCGATTTATCAGCCTTTTTTCATAACAGCAAACTTTTTTAACTGCTGCTGTTTTATGTGTTTTACCCTACAACTGTAAAGCATATTTCACGACACTCGATTAATTTTCTTTTCGCTAAACAGGTAAAGTTCTTGAGATAGCCGTTTTTAATTACTACTGACCCATACGTATATTCGTAACTGCGTAACGTAGTCTACACTTGAGCTAGGGCTATATAGCTAAAAGTGTATTTTGCGATACTTTGCTTCACTTTCTTTACGATAAATATGTTTTCTTTTTATACCTTCATACTGTGCGTCGTGATGTCCGTTACAGCTATAGCGCCTCTTTTTACGATGCTCGATTCACTTTATTACCGATAACTGTTTCTTTTATTTATCTGTGATTGAGTATCGCAGTTGTAAGTCGAAATTTCTTTTCCCTGTGCATTAAATACTCGTATCAATCCTGACTGTTCTAGTTAAGTTTGAAAATATGACAAGGATTTGACCCCATAGCTGCAATGTTGTTTATGCCGTCTACTTCACTGGCCAAAGCCAAACACTAATGGAATTCCCACTGTACCTGATATGTCAACTTACCTTTAGTTCAATGATATGTCTTGATTGAACTGTCGAGACCTTTCGAAATCCTACATTAATACTTTGTGCTTTATTTGTTGAAGACTGACCAGCTGTAAACTTGTTTTGAGGGAGACAAGAAAGGAGAAAGAAATGTGGTCTAACACCCAGAACCCACAACTGGTTTCCAACTTTCAACCGGCATGAACGACTCTAATCATCGATAGTACACCATACTCGCTATTAAACAAAAACTACCGCCGTCTGTCACTAGAGCCAAGTATCCTGCAGTTTGCATATCATTCACAGCCATGCTTACAGAAAGAAACACCAATTCGGCAATCGTCACAGCAATTGGCCCATTAATGACAGAAGGTCGGCCGCGGTGGTCTCGCGGTTCTAGGCGCGCAGTCCGGAACCGTGCGACTGCTACGGTCGCAGGTTCGAATCCTGCCTCGGGCATGGCTGTGTGTGATGTCCTTAGGTTAGTTAGGTTTAAGTAGTTCTAAGTTCTAGGGGACTGATGACCACAGCAGTTGAGTCCCATAGTGCTCAGAGCCATTTGAACCATTTGAATGACAGAAAATACTTCCTTAAGCGTACAAAAAGTAAAATATATGCTTATTTCTTTTCGTAACTTCTGCCTACGCCATTATTTCCTTGCCCTTTCCTTTTAAAAGAATTTATTTCACTTGATTAGTCCTCTCTCACCGCTAGTAGTTTTTTGTATCCCTTTTTCTTCCCCTTTTTCTTCCCCTTTTTCTGCCTTCATGTTTACTGCAACCATTTTATCTCATTATTATTCCGTCATTTGTCTAAATCAAATTTAAATTTAAAGGAATTTGTTAAAGCTGACTGAGTAGATGTTAAACAGAAGGATCTTACAGGCCTTGTTACTCAAGATAGTAAATGTCTAAGAAAGTAAAACAAGTTATTAATTCTTTTTGAGCAAGCCGGCACGGTAGCTCAGCGTGTTCGGTCAGAGGGTTAACAGCCCTCCGTAATAACAAAACTGAGCTAATCGATCAACAACGAACTTAAACGGATGTCTTACGACGTCCGCCCCGAACAGATGCAACGAACAACAGTGAACAAAATGAGATTAAAAAAAAAAAAAAAAAAAAAGTGGTCAGCGCGACAGACTGTCAATCCTAAGGGCCCGGGTTCGATTCCCGGCTGGGTCGGAGATTTTCTCCGCTCAGGAATTGGGTGTTGTGTTGTCCTAATCATCATCATTTCACCCCCATCGACGCGCGAGTCGCCGGAGTGGCGTCAAATCGAAAAACTTGCACCAGGCGAGCGGTCTACCCGACGGGAGGCGCTAGTCACACGGCATTTACATTTTTTTCATTGCATTCATATGAACACAGAAGCTACCGAAATAATCTAAAAGTACCTATTTCATGTTTTACAATCTACACTCCTGGAAATTGAAATAAGAACACCCTGAATTCATTGTCCCAGGAAGGGGAAACTTTATTGACACATTCCTGGGGTCAGATACATCACATGATCACACTGACAGAACCACAGGCACATAGACACAGGCAACAGAGCATGCACAATGTCGGCACTAGTACAGTGTATATCCACCTTTCGCAGCAATGCAGGCTGCTATTCTCCCATGGAGACGATCGTAGAGATGCTGGATGTAGTCCTGTGGAACGGCTTGCCATGCCATTTCCACCTGGCGCCTCAGTTGGACCAGCGTTCGTGCTGGACGTGCAGACCGCGTGAGACGACGCTTCATCCAGTCCCAAACATGCTCAATGGGGGACAGATCCGGAGATCTTGCTGGCCAGGGTAGTTGACTTACACCTTCTAGAGCACGTTGGGTGGCACGGGATACATGCGGACGTGCATTGTCCTGTTGGAACAGCAAGTTCCCTTGCCGGTCTAGGAATGGTAGAACGATGGGTTCGATGACGGTTTGGATGTACCGTGCACTATTCAGTGTCCCCTCGACGATCACCAGTGGTGTATGGCCAGTGTAGGAGATCGCTCCCCACACCATGATGCCGGGTGTTGGCCCTGTGTGCCTCGGTCGTATGCAGTCCTGATTGTGGCGCTCACCTGCACGGCGCCAAACACGCATACGACCATCATTGGCACCAAGGCAGAAGCGACTCTCATCGCTGAAGACGACACGTCTCCATTCGTCCCTCCATTCACGCCTGTCGCGACACCACTGGAGGCGGGCTGCACGATGTTGGGGCGTGAGCGGAAGACGGCCTAACGGTGTGCGGGACCGTAGCCCAGCTTCATGGAGACGGTTGCGAATGGTCCTCGCCGATACCCCAGGAGCAACAGTGTCCCTAATTTGCTGGGAAGTGGCGTTGCGGTCCCCTACGGCACTGCGTAGGATCCTACGGTCTTGGCGTGCATCCGTGCGTCGCTGCGGTCCGGTCCCAGGTCGACGGGCACGTGCACCTTCCGCCGACCACTGGCGACAACATCGATGTACTGTGGAGACCTCACGCCCCACGTGTTGAGCAATTCGGCGGTACGTCCACCCGGCCTCCCGCATGCCCACTACACGCCCTTGCTCAAAGTCCGTCAACTGCACATACGGTTCACGTCCACGCTGTCGCGGCATGCTACCAGTGTTAAAAGACTGCGATGGAGCTCCGTATGCCACGGCAAACTGGCTGACACTGACGGCGGCGGTGCACAAATGCTGCGCAGCTAGCGCCATTCGACGGCCAACACCGCGGTTCCTGGTGTGTCCGCTGTGCCGTGCGTGTGATCATTGCTTGTACAGCCCTCTCGCAGTGTCCGGAGCAAGTATGGTGGGTCTGACACACCGGTGTCAATGTGTTCTTTTTTCCATTTCCAGGAGTGTATACTATAAGCTTAACACAGTTGCTTTTGTGAGAAAACAGGACGTGGATGTTGTTGCTGTTATGATGCTGAGCTGCACTTTGTTGACTGCAGGACGAGTACGCTTTTTTTGCGTCATTTACTAAGTTATGCTAATTATTTTACATTCTTCCGTATTTCAGAGGTTTTACGTCAGATTTAAGAGTTCCAAGCTTCATTTTCACGTATTTCTTGGAGAATTAATGTATTACATTGCAGATTTGCATCACAGCACTACAGAAAATTGTACTTATAATATTATGATACAAACTGCGGAGACAAAAAATGTTCAAATGTGTGTGAAATCTTATGGTACTTAACTGCTAAGGTCATCAGTCCCTAAGCTTACACACTACTTAACCTAAATTATCCTAAGGACAAACACACACACCCATGCCCGAGGGAGGTTCAAATGGCTCTGAGCACTATGGGACTTAACATCTATGGTCATCAGTCCCCTAGAACTTAGAACTACTTAAACCTAACTAACCTAAGGACATCACACAACACCCAGCCATCACGAGGCAGAGAAAAATCCCGAGGGAGGACTCGAACCTCTTCCGTGACCAAACGCACGGTCCACGACTGCAGCGCCCTAGACCGTTCGGCTAATCCCGCGAGGCCTGCGGAGACAATGTTAAATAATTATTACAGCATACTAAGTGGTGCCAAAATATCGTCATGTATCCAATCAACAATATACAGATCACAGCAACAAAGGGCGTCACGTTTTCAATCTCCTCCCTGCCTCAATACTCCATTTTCTCAAAGAAGTGGCTGCGATAGGATTATGTTATATCCGATTTCTAAACTGACAGATAGTTAAATATAGATCTTTATCCAGCGAATATTGCATATGCATGCAGTGAAATCGCCTGATGATGAGTTCAACCAGCTCTAAAGGCGTGGCAGTGCATTATATTAACAATAAATAACAAATGTGCTTGGTAGCAGAACAAAAAAAATAAAGTACTGAATTTTCTTGTTGAACAGCTCGCGGGGTGTTTTCTGAGTAACACGGTTGGCTTTCCGCAATCTTTCCGCGACGGCAGTACGCGTCGTGTTCTAGATGCAAGTTTTTGTTGTCATTGCCGGCCGTGGTGGACGAGGGGTTCTAGGTGCTTCAGTCCGGAACCGCGCGACTGCTACGGTCGCAGGTTCGAATCCTGCCTAGGGCATGGGTGTGTGTGATGTCCTTAGGTTAGTTAGGTTTAAGTAGTTCTACGTTCTAGGGCACTGATGACCTCAGATGTTAAGTCCCATAGTGCTCAGAGCCATTTGAATTTTTTTGTTGTCAGTAACTGAGGACCAAAATTATCGACTCCGCTGATAAATTCTATGTTTATACATTAGGTTTCAGCTTAACTGTTTTGAGAAATAAGAGACCAAATTGGGATAGAAATAATAAAAAAATGAATGTTTTTGATGAGCTTCGTGGTTCATACCTTTCGCCACCATATGTGAGCGGTCAAAGCGTGAGAACCCGCCGTACGGGAGAAACAGTTTCACCCCCTGATACTGCCAGGAAATTTTCCTGTGCGGTAGGACTGAGAAATGGTGCACTGAGCCTCGGGCGAATTGAAGAGCTACACTTGAATGAGAAGTAGCTGCTCCAAAATTTGGGAAACTGCAACGTCCGGGAGAGTGGTGTGCTGACGTCAAGGCTTGTCATACCGCATCCAAACGACGTCCGCCATATGGCAGAGGATGTCATGACAGCCAGTCTGCGTCGCGCGCTCTACTGGGTCTGATCGCGAAGCTACTTTTTCTCAGAGCCCCATCCACTTATTCAGCTGAGCAGAGCTGTGACGGACTGTATTGGAAGAAACCGTTAAGAGTGGCCTGTTACTTAAGCATCCAGAATACGAGATCTCCATTAGCAGAGCAGGCTGCCAGGTGCCTGTTTACGTGTAATGGACACAAAAAACAAGCCACCTTGAAAGCTGCACGCTCCATACTCCTTCCTCCTTACATTCATTGCTCTTTCAGGTTCCTCTAACAGAACGAGAGACTAGGCCAGCGAGATAACCAGTCGAACAGAGGCAGACCCAGTTACATTATGAGCGCGAGATCTGAGCATTCCCAGCACGCATGGAGACTTTCGTGTTCTCCGTCCTCCACCCAGACAAGGCACAGAACCCTCTAAGATGTTTATAATTGGTAAAAATACGAGGGTCATTCCATCATTAATGCCCCACAATTTTTTTCTCAGAACATGTTTATTCTTAAAATTTAGAATTTGGTGACAAAATGATAAATAAATTGTCCAAGGACACCAGATTTAAAGTGTGCCACTTAAACAACACATATTCAAGGATATTTGGATAACGCAGAGCAGCGGATGGTAAAGGTGTAATGTTAATAATGGAACACACTTGCCACTGCAAAGGATACTTCCACTGCTTAGATGTATTACTGAAAAGATTCACACACGTGATGTATGATGATTAAGACTAACTTCCTTTCGTCTTCCTTAAACGTGAAGGCTAAAATGCATGTATAATTGTTTATGTAAATAATCGTGCTAAACTCAACATCTGCTCCAATGTGAAGAGATGCGGACTGAACAGGCTCAACCCACACATTGAGGAAATATTAGACACAGCACAAGCAGGGTTCAGAAAAGGTAAATCAACAATCGACCAAATATTCACACTGAGACAAATATTAGAGCACAATCATGATACCTTCTGCCTGTTTATAGAGTTCAACAAAGCATATGACAGCGTAGTAAGAGAGGAAATGTGGAGGATAAAGGCAGAGTATGGTATACCTGAGTAGCTGATAAATCTAACTAAGATGTGTGTGATGGTATCAAAGTGTAGAGTGAAAGTACAGGGGGAGTTCTCAGCGTATGAAATAAAAAAAAAGGAGTGAGACAGGGAGATAT
The DNA here is from genome assembly GCF_023898315.1 of Schistocerca nitens. Classification (NCBI taxonomy): domain Eukaryota; kingdom Metazoa; phylum Arthropoda; class Insecta; order Orthoptera; family Acrididae; genus Schistocerca; species Schistocerca nitens. The sequence goes on along the minus strand of NC_064620.1, from coordinate 241,777,124 downwards.
TATACCACCAACTCTGTTCAATTTGGCGTCAACAACACACTGAGGAGAGTAATATGTGAAAATACAGGAGTCACCATAGGAAAAAAGATAAATGTCCTGGCTTTTGCGGATGATATTGTGCTGATAGGAAAGAACATGTAAGAACTGGAGAAAATGGGGACTGTGCTAATGGAAGAAGCTAAGAAAGAAGGTCTAACTATAAATGAAAGTAAAACAAAGTTCATTGTAGTAGAAGAAGAGCTTATGTAGTACCAAACCATCTAAAAATCGGAAATCTAACAATACAGAAGACAGACACATTCACGTACGTCGGTGTCAACATCAACCAACAAAACCGTATAGAACAAGACATAGTAACAAAATTCAAGCTGTGGGAAGATGTCTAGGAGCTATGCACAGCATCATAAGATCGAAGTTTCTATCTGTGTAGGCAAAAATAAGAATATATCACACCACCATCAAGCCAATAGTGTGCTAAGCAAGTGAGACATGGACCCTGACAAAGAAAACAGAGAAAAAACTCATCACTTTTGAAAATAAAGTACTGAGAAAAATATATGGACCAGTGAAAGAAAATGAACAGTGGAGTTGCGAGTGTGAAAAGTAACAGACAGATTGTACGAACATGTGAGGAGGAGAGGGGAGAACACGGTAATAAAGGCTGTAATGGCTTTAGAAGCTGAATGAAAGAGACCACTGGGACGGCCGAGAATAAGATGGAAGGATAATACCGTGGGAGACATGCAGATACTGGATCTGGGAGACGAAGATGCGGATGATAGGAAAGTGTGGAAGGCTGGACTGAGTGAGCCCAAGGACCGGCTGCAGTTTGTGGGGCCAGTATAAGTAAGTAAGTAATATTGCCTTACAGTGCAACTGTAATCACAGGTTCTGCTGCATTAAAAGGTGAATGTAAGAAACATTGCCTCTGTGACAATTTAAGCCAAAAACAACGTATGTCAGCATATTTTTTGTGGTTTAAGAGGACTGTTTTAAACTTTCAATGTCAAAAACTTCAACAAACTGTTTCTTTCCTACAAGCAAATGTATGAGAATTTTGCCAGCTTTCAATGTAGCGCAGTATCAAATACAGACAGTTTCTTGCCTCTTCTGAATATTGCGTGCCTCAGCGATACAGATGGCCGTACCGTAGGTGCAACCACAACGGAGGGGTATCTGTTGAGAGGCCAGACAAACATGTGGTTCCTGAAGAGGGGCAGCAGCCTTTTCAGTAGTTGCAGGGGCAACAGTCTGGATGATTGACTGATCTGGCCTTGTAACATTAACCAAAACGGCCTTGCTGTGCTGGTACTGCGAACGGCTGAAAGCAAGGGGAAACTACAGCCGTAATTTTTCCCGAGGACATGCAGCTTTACTGTATGATTAAATGATGATGGCGTCCTCTTGGGTAAAATATTCCGGAGATAAAATAGTCCCCCATTCGGATCTCCGGGCGGGGACTACTCAAGAGAACGTCGTTATCAGGAGAAAGAAAACTGGCGTTCTACGGATCGGAGCGTGGAATGTCAGATCCCTTAATCGGGCATGTAGGTTAGAAAATTTAAAAAGGGAAATGGATAGGTTAAAGTTAGTTATAGTGGGAATTAGTGAAGTTCGGTGGCAGGAGGAACAAGACTTTTGGTCAGGTGATTACAGGGTTATAAATACAAAATAGGGGTAATGCAGGAGCAGGTTTAATAATGAATAAAAAAATAGGAGTGCGGGTTAGCTACTACAAACAGCATAGTGAACGCATTATTGTGGCCAAGATGGACACAAAGCCCATGCCTACTACAGTAGTATAAGTTTATATGCCAACTAGCTCTGCAGATGATGAAGAAATTGATGAAATGTATGACGAGATAAAAGAAATTATTCAGGTAGTGAGGGGAGACGAAAATTTAATAGTCATGGGTGACTGGAATTCGTCAGTAGGAAAAGGGAGAGAAGGAAACATAGTAGGAGAATATGGATTGGGGGGGAGAAATGAAAGAGGAAGCCGTCTTGTAGAATTTTGCACAGAGCATAACTTAATCATAGCTAACACTTGGTTCAAGAATCATAAAAGAAGGTTGTATACCTGGAAGAATCCTGGAGATACTAAAAGGTATCAGATAGATTATATAATGGTAAGACAGAGATTTAGGAACCAGGTTTTAAATTGTAAGACATTTCCAGGGGCAGATGTGGATTCTGACCACAATCTATTGGTTATACTGCAGATTGAAACTGAAGAAACTGCAAAAAGGTGGGAATTTAAGGAGATGGGACCTGGATAAACTGAAAGAACCAGAGGTTGTAGAGAGTTTCAGGGAGAGCATAAGGGGACAATTGACAGGAATGGGGGAAAGAAATACAGTAGAAGAAGAATGGGTAGCTCTGAGGGATGAAGTAGTGAAGGCAGCAGAGGATCAAGTAGGTAAAAAGACGAGGGCTAATAGAAATCCTTGGGTGACAGAAGAAATATTGAATTTAATTGATGAAAGGCTAAGCAGGGATGGCTAGAGGACAAATGTAAGGATGTAGAGGCTTGTCTCACTAGGGGTAAGATAGATAATGCCTACAGGAAAATTAAAGAGACCTTTGGAGAGAAGAGAACCACTTGTATGAATATCAAGAGCTCAGATGGCAACCCAGTTCTAAGCAAAGAAGAGAAGGCAGAAAGGTGGAAGGAGTATATAGAGGGTCTATACTAGGGCGATGTACTTGAGGACAATATTATGGAAATGGAAGAGGATGTAGATGAAGATGAAATGGGAGATACGATACTGCGTGAAGAGTTTGACAGAGCACTGAAAGACCTGAGTCGAAACAAGGCCCCGGGAGTAGACAACATTCCATTAGAACTACTGATGGCCTTGGGAGAGCCAGTCATGACAAAACTCTACCATCTGGTGAGCAAGATGTATGAGACAGGCGAAATACCCACAGACTTCAAGAAGAATATAATAATTCCAATCCCAAAGAAAGCAGGTGTTGACAGATGTGAAAATTACCGAACTATCAGTTTAATAAGTCACAGCTGCAAAATACTAACGCGAATTCTTTACAGACGAATGGAAAAACTGGTAGAAGCGGACCTCGGGGAAGATCAGTTTGGATTCCGTAGAAATGTTGGAACACGTGAGGCAATACTAACCTTACGACTTATCTTAGAAGAAAGATTAAGGAAAGGCAAACCTACGTTTCTAGCATTTGTAGACTTAGAGAAAGCTTTTGACAACGTTAACTGGAATACTCTCTTTCAAATTCTGAAGGTGGCAGGGGTAAAATACAGGGAGCGAAAGGCTATTTACAATTTGTACAGAAACCAGGTGGCAGTTATAAGAGTCGAGGGGCATGAAAGGGAAGCAGTGGTTGGGAAAGGATTGAGACAGGGTTGTAGCCTCCCCCGATGTTATTCAATCTGTGTATTGAGCAAGCAGTAAAGGAAACAAAAGAAAAATTCGGAGTAGGTATTAAAATTCATGGAGAAGAAGTAAAAACTTTGAGGTTCGCTGATGACATTGTAATTCTGTCAGAGACAGCAAAGGACTTGGAAGAGCAGTCGAACGAAATGGACAGTGTCTTGAAAGGAGGATATAAGATGAACATCAACAAAAGCAAAACGAGGATAATGGAATGTAGTCAAATTAAATCGGGTGATGCTGCGGGGATTAGATTAGGAAATGAGACACTTAAAGTAGTAAAGGAGTTTTGCTATTTAGGGAGTAAAATAACTGATGATGGTCGAAGTAGAGAGGATATAAAATGTAGACTGGCAATGGCAAGGAAATCGTTTCTGAAGAAGAGAAATTTGTTAACATCGAGTATAGATTTAAGTGTCAGGAAGTCGTTTCTGAAAGTATTTGTATGGACTGTAGCCATGTATGGAAGTGAAACATGGACGATAATCAGTTTGGACAAGAAGAGAATAGAAGCTTTCGAAATGTGGTGCTACAGAAGAATGCTGAAGATAAGGTGGGTAGATCACATAACTAATGAGGAGGTATTGAATAGGATTGGGGAGAAGAGAAGTTTGTGGCACAACTTGACTAGAAGAAGGGATCGGTTGGTAGGACATGTTTTGAGGCATCAAGGGATCACAAATTTAGCATTGGAGGGCAGCGTGGAGGGTAAAAATCGTAGAGGGAGACCAAGAGATCAATACACTAAGCAGATTCAGAAGGATGTAGGTTGCAGTAGGTACTGGGAGATGAAGAAGCTTGCACAGGATAGAGTAGCATGGAGAGCTGCATCAAACCAGTCTCAGGACTGAAGACCGCAACAACAACAACTGAATATTTCATTTTTTTACGTTGGTTGTTTTTTTGCCAGAAACCATCCAATTGCAAGTTGCCTATCCAACAGTCTCAGGGACAACAAAATTTTGATTTCCAATGTTTCGTATAATTATTGATCAAGTTTAAAATGTTGTAATAATTTAATCAATAAGAAATGGAATCTTACATTAAAACTACAGTTAGAAAGTGTGTATATCTCTTGAAGCAGTGTAACTCATGGCACGCAAATTACCCCGACTTCGTTCATTCAGTATTTGAGAATGAGACCACTTAGCTACTTCCAACAAACTTTAGATTTAGAAACTTATTCCCAATTACATGCTTAAAAATTTACACATTTAACACATTAACTCTTTTGCAGAGAAATCAGATATCTGGAGCTGTTTTATACATGGGAGTTTGATTCTTTAAATAATCTGGGGTTTACTGGTAATGTAGCTAGACAACATACAAATACTCTTCAAAATACACTTGCAACTTAAAGTTCACGACAGGCTACAGTTGTGTTGCGGGCAGTGTACCTGAGCATGGCTCTGGAATGCCTGAAGCAATTTCATACGCGTATACACTGACTGACAATAAAAAAAGCCGAAAGCCGTGCCGCAGTGGTAACACCAGGTCATCTCAGATCACCGAAGAGGCTTGGCTACCACTTGGATGGGTCACTGTCAAGGTCTGCTGGGTGCTGTTGGCAAGTGGGGTGCACTCAGCCCTTATGAGGCCAATTGAGGAGCTACTTCACTGATAAGTAGTGATACCAGTCGGGAAAACTGACAGAGGCTGGGAGAGCGGTGTGCTGACCACATGACCTGCATATTCGCATCCGGTGACACCAAAGACCTGAGGATGGTACAGCAGCTGGTTGGTACCAGTGGCCATTCAAGGCTTGTTTGGACAGTGTTTGTTTTTTGTTTTGTTTTGACAGTAAAAAAGTGAAGAATGCAGAAGTGAGGGAGGAAATGAAATGAAATTTAACAGGTTGAGAGAGTATGTGATGTTATTTGAGTGATTACACAATCGAGTACAATTTACAAAGAACTTAACAGTATGAGCCCATTTACAAGTATGAGGCTCCGTCCCCCTTTGGTCTGGTTCATTTGCACAGGGAGCCATTAGGCCGATGTATCCTCTCCTGGGACATGATGGCCAACAAATGTTGTAAATCGTCCTTGACATCCTTGCTAATGGTACTGGAATGGAGCTCACAGGGCCTCTTTGGCATGGTTCTTTTTTGAGTAGGGCGTCAGAAAGCCCATGTATCCTCTCCTGATACAAGATGGCCAAAAAATGTTGTAAATCTTCCTTGATATCCTTGATACAGGTGCTGGAATGGACTGAAAGGGGCCCTTTGTCCAGATTCAGTTGGGTAGGGTATCATAAAGCGAATGTATCCTCTCCTGAGACAAGATGGCCAACAAATGTTGTAAATCGTTCTTGATATCCTTGAGACTGGTACTGGGATGGAGTTCACAGCCAAGTTGGTTCCACAAATGTTTTACTGGGGACAGATCTGGGGATCTTCTGCCCACTAGAGTACCTCAACATCACACAGACGGTTGACAGAGACACATGCCACGTGTGGACAAGCTTTTTCTGTTCAAAAATTGCAACACGATATTGTCACATGAGAAGTAATTCATGATGATGTAGCTTGTACATGACACACTGTTGTGCTGACTGAGCTCCAGCCATCACCTGTAGCCATATCTGCTGACTCCCTACATCTTGGTACCAGGCATAACACACTCTGCCTCTCCAAAACATTAGAAGAATTGGTCCTCTCCATATGCAGCCGCCATATTCGCTGACGATAGGCATCCAGGGTAGTGCAAAACAGCGATATGTTACTGAACACAGTGCGACGCCTTGCATAGCAGTCTGAGCTTCCTAGTCACGGCGCAACTCCAGGGCAGAGTTTGTGTTGTGGTGTTAACTGCAGCCTGTACATGCGATGTTAATTCCCTAGTCCACTTGGTGCTAGTCTCTGACCAACGGTGCAGGATGACACAGAATGTTGCTGCAGAGAGTCTCTTTTTGTTCTTATATGGCAGGTGTAGATGTGAAAGGGTTACCATGTGTCCGATGCACAATACAGCGAACCTGCCTTCTGGTGGTCAGATGACGTCGACTGGAACGTTAATGACGAGTATGCCTGTTGTCTCTGTCCTATGCAGTACATCATAGGGCCACTGTCACATCCAAAAGTCCTACCAACCTGGATATTCCACGATTCGACCAACCAGCCAAATGGAGACCCACAATAAGGTCTCTCTCAGACTCGGTCAAGTGCTGATAACACTGTCTCTCACGAGCATGCAGCATCTCCGTGTCCTTCACGGTGATTCCTCAACATCTGACGGTGCTAATGCCCCATTATGTAGGCCTATATCCTATCAGGCCTGGTAACAACACTAAGCACGAAGACACTGATGCACTCTGGTGACTATTCTACCCAACAAAAATCTGTTGTTTTCATACCCATTGATAAGAGGAACATGGCCTCCAGTGGTTTATTTCTGGTGGATTATTACAGAGTAATTGGATTTCTTATCCCCATTTACCTTGCCCCATAGGGTAGCCGCATTGTCTAAGGCATCTCGTCACGGGCCGCGCGGCTCCCCCCGGCGGAGGATTGAGTCCTCCCTCGGACATGGATGTGTGTATCGTCGTTAGCGTAAATTAGTTTAAGTAGGATTAAATAGTGTGTAAGCTTAGGGACCGATAACCTCAGCCATTTGGTCCCATAGGACCTTACCACAAATTTCCAAATTTTCAAATTTACCTTCGTATCCCTACTGCACGGAATTGCCTGTGCCATCTGGATCCTTCCCACCAACACCAGCTTTTCTGAATTGTGCAATATATCCTTTGTTCCCTTAAACCTCCTGGCCTCAACCTTCGTTAGTCATTGTTATTACCCATCTAGCCTCTTCCCTGTTCCAGTTACAGCTCTACACAGCCCTCTATCCCATCAACACACCCATAGTCTTTTTACTTCTCTCCTTTTCCGCTGCCCCCTCCCCCCTACCCTCCACCTAGCCTCCCAATTGCATCTAGTTACCCTACCCTCTCTCCACCTCGTCCTTGTATGCTCCCACAAGCAGCACCTTACCGTGCCCCACTCTACCCTGCTATCCCTCCCTCACCCTGCCCCAGCCTCCTAGTTACCCACACCACCTGGCTGCTTCTCCCACCATACGCTGCTGCTCACAGTCTGGCCCCAGCACCCGGAGATCGTGATATGTGTGTGTGTGTGCGCGCGTGTGTGTGTGTGCGTGCGCGTGCGCATATATTGTCTATTTCCAATGAAGGCCTTGTTGGCTGGAAGCTCACTTTTTGACAGTCTTTTGTTGTGCCTATCTGCCAATGAGCATCTCTGCCATATGGTGAGTAGCAACTATCCTTTTCATAATATTTTTGCACTGAAAATATCTGCACAACAGTGTAAATGTCAACTGTATGGGCTGTGTGGCTTGTTTGGAAACAAACTTGTTCCATTCACTCTTCGTACTTGCTGTTGACGTCAGTAATGTCCACTTTGAGGCTTCCATTCACTACAGTTCAGTTCTACCTCGGGGTTGTCTTTCTGGCAGTATTATCACCAATACACAGCAGTATCGAAGGGTTTATTGATGAAGAGTTGTTCGATGTGCCTCTCACGTATCTGTTCAATGAGTGCCATGGAACACTGGTACAACGAAGCTATGCTGTGCTGTTTCGTCTGGGAGTTGTAGCATTGCCCTGTGTCTGTGTTGTACACTTTGGCGATTGTGTATTACAGATTTCTTGTTTGTTGTGCAATATTTTGAAGGATAAAATGGTTCAAATAGCTCTGAGCACTATGGGACTTAACATCTATGGTCATCAGTCCCCTAGAACTTAGAACTACTTAAACCTAACTAACCTAAGGACATCACACAACACCCAGTCATCACGAGGCAGAGAAAATCCCTGACCCCGCCGTGAATCGAACCCTGGAACCCGGGCGTGGGAAGCGAGAACGCGACCGCACGACCACGAGCTGCGGACTATTTTGAAGGAAAGAAGAGCTATGGTACCAAACGAATAAATCATAATGACATTATCACTCCTTAACGAGCCACTAGAGACCACTGTCCCTTATACCAAAATACTAAGAAAATATCCCTGAACAACCTCTGAAATTTTTTCATTCGAGTTGGGTTCTCCCTGTTTAAGCCTGATACTAGATCTGGTAACTAGCCTTTATAACTGTGGTTCCCAACCTACCTAGGACCATTACTTTGGAACGAGAGTATACACACCAAATACCCCCAACAAAGTTGATCTTCTGATTTCACTTTAGATTTAAAAAAAGAAACACTCTTCTTTTTAAAATGTGAGGAGGTAAATAATACATTGTTAACATTCGAAGGAATGAAACACATTTGTCTTTGCAGCCCTTTTATTTAATCAATAAATAATGATTAATTATAACAGATATTTTTATATGTCCTGTGGTGTCAAGCAGTGCACGTCCTAACTCACGGTCGAAGTATACTCCCTTCATTGTTTCTGCTGCCGTTCGTTCGCTTTCACACCTGTAAATTTATTTCAGTTCAGTCAATATTGTTGAGGATTTTTCACGTAATAACAAATTGCCTCTATGACTTTTCGCCTAAATGTCGCTATTTCTCTATTCTCTAAGTCTACGAGGGTTGGAACTTAAATAGTGGCAACTATTTATACACAACCGATACAAGAGAGTTACATGTTTGCACCTGTTACTGTCCTTCGAAGTACTCACCAGCGGTTTGGAAGGCGTAGTATACCGTTCGCAGAGTCTCTTCTGTTGATGGTGCGAATGGAGCGGTCTACTGCCTGTCGAATCTCTGGAACAGTTCTGAAGCGAATGCCACGAGTGGTTCCTTCATCTTCGGAATCAAATCAATGTCACAAGGACTTAAGTCCGGGGATTATGGTGGATGGTGCGCATTGTCGTGCAAAATGATGGGTGGGTTGCGCAGAAAGTGTTGCCGGTTCTTTCGCAAAGCTGGTCGCAAGTGATGCTCCAAAAACGAACAGTAATACTGTGCATTGACGGTCTGCCGTGGAGGAACGTAATGCATTAAGATAACAAGCTATGGCTGCTCTGTTCGGTCGATGGGAGTCCTTGTTACTTTGATTTGATTCCGACGATGAAGGAACCGCTTCGTGGCATTCGCTTCAGAACTGTTCCAGAGATGCAACAGGCAGGAGACCGTTCCATTCGCAACATCGACACAACAGGTTCTGATAACGGTATACTGCACCTTCTACATCGCTCGCAACGGGTTCTACACAACGCTGGTGACTACTTTGAAGGACAGTAATAGGTGCAAACATGTAACTCTTGTATGGGTTGTGAATAAATAGTTGCCACTAATTAAGTTCCAAACCTTGTAGTTTCCGGGTTCGATTCCCGGCGGGGTCAGGGATTTTCTCTGCCTCGTCATGACTGGGTGTTGTGTGATGTCCTTAGGTTAGCTAGGTTTAAGTAGTTCTAAGTTCTAGGGGACTAATGACCATAGATGTTAAGTCCCATAGTGCTCAGAGCCATTTGAACCATTTTGAACCAAACCTTGTATTTTCAGTGTGTTATCTGTGTGGAGTCCAACTAATTTGGCTCGTATTTCATTATTTGAAAACATTTCATTAGTTACTGATAGTAGGATGGATGGGCCCTTGTGAGGCAAACTGAGGTGCTACTTGATTGAGAAGTAGTGGCTCCGGTCTCGTACATATGGCATATAGCCGGGAGAGCGGTATGCTGACCACATACTCCTCCATATCCGCATTCAGTGACGGCTGTGGCTGAGGATGACACGGCGGCCGGTCGGTACCGTTGGGCCTTCATGGCCTGCTCGGGAGGAGAAAAGAGAGAGATCTGAATGACGGCCTAAGGCAGCATGAATAGATCAACCTATGAAAAAAATCCAGGAGTAGTGAAGATGAGAATTCACTGAAAACGCTGCGGCATGAAAGGCCTGAAAGAGACATGTATCCAAAGCTGAATGTCAAATAATTGACGATGATGATTTAATAACCACTGCAGACTAAAGTAGTAATGAAAACTTAGAGTATTTTTTAAAAAATAATTTATTGCTGTAACTAAACCTAATGGCACACTTTTCGTTTCTACCCGAAAGAAAGGAGGCTACAACGTCAGTGAGTCATAACTAGCATCAGTCAGCTCATACAGAAATCTGGGTTTAACAATTTATAACGATGTAAAACGGAACGATGAAATGGATAAAGCCGGTGGTTAACTTCAGTTCACAGGTCAGATGCTAGGAGATTCCTTACAAAATACTCGTGCGGTCCGTCCTAGAATGCTCAGATGTGTGGCAGCGATACCACATGGGAGTAGCAGCCGATACTGAACTAGAGATGGGAAAACTCGTTCATCCTTGGGAACTAGTTCGCTGGTGATCGCTTTTTCTTGGGAACCGTTCATTTTTACTCGTTCACCGTTCACTGTGTTTGGTATATAGTTCTTATGAAAAATTGAAAATTAATAGCATAGGTGACTGAAGATGGAAGGCGCCAAGAGGGAGCACTTGTCTTCCCCCTGGAGTACTGAGTTTTTATTCATAACAGAATTCTCACACACTTGTAGTTTTCGTGATTCTGCAAAACATCTCGTTTAGCCAACTGTAGCGTTATGTGGCTGATCGCAGTAAAAAGATATAAGGTGGCGTACAAAAAACCGGCCCCGAGTTCAGACTGCTTGCCAATTACGCACGATTTGTTGACCGCTACGAGCAGAACAGATAAATATATAATAATTAGGCAGTGAAGAAATAACAAATAAGCTAATGTCAACAACTTCGAAACAATAGATGACGATTGGTAAGCGACAATGAGCAGCTAGTACTCGGGGCCGATTTTTCGTGCGCTACCCTGTACCACTGAAATATTATTGTAGGAGTTATCACATTCTCTTTACAAAATGTGTGACACCATACAGTCGGTTTTAAGTCGGTCTGCCTTCCATAACAATGAGCATGCTCTTTTACCTTGCATAAAAAAAGACGGAAAATGGCTACTAGTGTGTGCCGTGCCGACGTCCTTTGCATGTGTAATAACAAAAAATCTTTCCTTTTTACAAGTATTTCTTCTGCTGTTCATCGGAAAAATGAAGTAAGCTGATACGCCGTTTTGTTACCTGAAAATATGTATGTATTGCATATCACGTTATTTTTATGTAATTTACATAATTATAAAATACATTTTAATTATCGGTCGTGGAAGCTGAATAGAAGCAGACCAGAAGTTCAGAGTACAAAGGGCTCTGACCACTATGGGACTTAACATCTGAGGTCATCAGTCCCCTAGACTTAGAACTACTTAAACCTAACTAACCTAAGGACATCACATACACCCATGCCCGAGGCAGGATTCGAACCTGCGACCGTAGCGGTCGCGCGGTTCCAGACTGAAGCGCCTAGAACCGCTCAGTTTAGAGTTCAAAAAAGCTTGAAACAGATCTAGAATGAGCGTGCGAAGCGAACGGAACGAACAACAACAACTCGATACAGAACTATGAGCAGTCGGCATTGGAACTGCGACGAGTGGCCACGCGAAGAAGGACGAGTGCGGCCGAGCGAGACTGAGACAGAGAGAGACGGGAACGGGACCGAGGCTGGAACGAGACCGGACGACGTTCCCGTTGCGGGAACGAGACCGACCGTTTTCCGTTCCCGGGAATTATAATTAGTAAGCCGCGACCGAAGTGAACTATGAAACACCGTTCCTTAGAATTCGTTCCTCGCTCGTTCCGTTCATCTTGGTGAACCGTTCCTTTGGACCCGTCAGTTCGCGAATGACACATCTCTATACTGAATGTACACTGCTGGCCACCGTAAATGCAACACCCTGAAGGAAGCATCCGAATCAAGTGAAATTTACACCATGGGTTTGCAGCGATGAGATATGCAACTGATTAGAATTTCAGCGCAGACGCACATCACGCGCGCCTGTGGCGCCACCTCATAGCGCCATTTAAGGCTTGGCGATTTCGACGAGTGTACGTTCGGCACGTGTGTTTACCTTGTGGTTGTTTCACAAGACGATCAGTTATGCCTCGTACACAACAGCGAACATCGTTTGATCAAGTATCCGAGTTCGACAGAGGAAGGATAGTGGCTTACCGAGATTGTGGATTATCATACAGAGAAATCGCTAGTCGTGTTGGACGAAACCAAACAACTGTAATGCGGATATGTGACCGTTGGATGCAGGAGGGTACGACGGACCGACGTGGTCGATCGCATTCACCTCGGTGCACCACTGCACGTGCTGATAGGCAAATTGTGCGCATGGCAGTGACGGATCGCTCAGTGACATCCCGAACCGTAGCACAGCACATTGCGTCTGTAACGCATCATCCAGTGTCTGCGCGTACCATTCGACGCCGTTTACAGCAGAGTGGTCTGTCCGCAAGACGTCCATCGCTTCGTCTACCATTGACGCAGAACCACAGACGTCTCCGTCGCCAATGGTGTTATGACAGACGGATGTGGACGGCAGAATGGAATGACGTTGTCTTTACTCACGAGGCACGCTTCTGTCTTCAGCACCACGATGGTCGGATTCGAGTGTGGAGACATCGTGGAGCGAGGATGTTTGACAGCTGCATTATGCACCGCCACACTGGTCTTGCACCGGGTATTATGGTATGGGGCGGTATTGGATATTACTCTCGCACGCCTCTAGTACGCATTGCCGGTACTTTAAATAGCCGGCGCTACATATCCGAGGTGCTGGAGCCAGTTGTCCTTCCTTACCTTCAGGGCTCGGCCACAGCCATATTTCAACAGGATAATGCGCGACCACACGTGGCACGCATTGTCCAAAGGTTCTTCGTCAATAACCAGATTGAATTGCGTCCCTGGCCGGCTCGCTCTCCGGATCTTTCGCGGATAGAAAACATGTGGTCCATGGTTGCTCAACGAGTGACCCAGATTACATCCCCAGCTGCCACACCAGATGATCTTTGGCAACGTGTGGAAGCTGCTTGGGCTGCTGTACCCCTGGAACACATCCAACATCTCTTTGACTCAATGCCGAGACGTGTGGCAGCGGTTATCTCCAACAATGGCGACTACTCTGGCTACTGATTCTGCCAGGAACCACATGTCACAGACGTATGTAAACGTAATCGTTTGATACTTGGTCAACATGTTATCTACAAAATAAATTTTGTTGTGCTACCTCTTGTCTTTCTGGGTGTTGCATTTACGATGGCCAGCAGTGTATTCAGAAAGGGGTAGCACGAATGGTCACAGGTTTTTTTAACCCTAGGGAGAGTGCCACGAAGAAACTTGAAAATCTGAACTGGGAGACGTTTAAAACACCAATTATCCTGCCCGAGTTTACGTAGAAGGTTCCAGGAACCAGCGTTCGTGAGGATTTTAGGAATATACCACAACGCCTTACGTATGCCTCCGGTAGAGACCGCGAAGGCAATATTAGGCTAATTATAACGCGGTCGGAGAGGCATTTAAGCAAATCGTTTCAGCGCTCCATTCACATTTACATTTATGTCTGCATGCCTACTCTGGAGTTCACAGTTAAATGGTTGGCAGAAATTTCGTCGAACCATCTTCAAGCTACTTCTTTACCGTTCCACTCTCGAACAGCGCACGGGAGAAATTAACCCTTAAATCTCTCCTAGCAAGCTCTGATTTCTCTTATTTAATTATAATGAATATTTCTCCCTACGTGACTGCGTGTCAACGAAATATTTTCGCTTTCGGAGGACAACGTTAATGATTGAAATTTCGTGAAAAGATCCTGTCACAACGAAAATGGCCGATGTTTTAAGGATTACCACCCAAATTCACGTATCATATCCGAGACACTCTGTCCCCTGTTTTGCAATAATACAAAACGAACTGCCCTTCTTCGAACTTTTACGTTCTTCCTCAGTTCTATCTGATGTGGATCCCATACCGCACAGCAATACTCCAGAAGAGGATAAGCAAGCGTAGTGTATTAGGCAATCTCTTTAGTAGCCCTATTGCATTTTCTAAGTCATCTGCCAATAAATCGCTTTCTGTGGTTAGTTTTTCCCATAACATTCTCCTTGTGATCGTTGCATTTTAAGTTGTTCGGTATTGTAATTCTTAGGTATTCCGTTGAATTGACATTCTTTAGATTTCTGTGATTTATTGACGAAACGAAGTACAACGGATTCTTTTTAGCATTCATGTGGCTGACTTTACACTTTTGATTATTTAGGGCCAATTGCCACTTTTCGCGTCATGCAAATAACGTGTCTACAGCCTGGTTCACCCTCGCAACTAATGTGGCACCACAGCTTGTGGTTTTCTGTAGCGACACCGTCAGCTATTGTTCACACAGGACGCCACAAATTCTACGTAGTTGCACAGTTTTCAATATGGCATCAATTTAAATCATATGGGCGGGTGTGAATGTAATAGTGCAGGTTATGGCAGTAAGAGCTGTGACAAAAGTTAAATACAAGGAAGACAAAAACTAAATGTTGGATCCGGAAATAGATTTCGCACAGGGATAAATCGGAGGCCACAAACACGATTATAAAAGAAACTACACGCGGAGACGAAAATGCTGCCTGCAATAGCAAACTAAACAACAGCTGGCAAGTAAATGTCATCTGGAAACACGCCACCCTTCCAAGATTTTACAGTCTTATTATATTCGTTGAGATACGCATTTCGAATAACTAATTTTTAGTTTCACAGTTGTCACATCACACTCGGAGCTATTTCCTGCATATAATCCACAATTTATACAGCGCTGGTTTCACAAATCACGAAGTTAATACTACTCGTTTTTTTTTGTTACTTATGTTTAGTTATTTATTCATTCAAAAATTATTTCAAATATTGCCCCTCCGACACAAACACACACTGCTGCAGGGAAAGAAGCATAGGTTGCTGTTCTTGTATTTGCAGAAGTTGCGAAAGTGTACATGCCGACCACCGTTTTCACTCTTTTCAGTGATAACATGAAAACACACTGAAATCGTGTGGAGTGCAGCTGCAATTACTCCAGGATAACTGCGACAGAATGCTTGTGTTTCGAAATACTGCCACCAGGGAGCAGTGATGGAAAGGAAGTAGCGCAACAAAGCACAACCAAGTTGAACTTTTTGTGGCATGGCAAATGTTCCGTTTCTTTTAAGTTGCGCCACTACAAACAGGGGCTTCACACATGCAACTGCAATATGCCATCAGCTGTGCCGACACTTTTGTTGCGTGTGTGAATGCGCCTTAAGTCATTTTGCAGTTGGTTTTAATATTCTACGAGACGATAAATGTCAGCATCTTCTGCAAACAATTTAGAGCTGCTCAGATGCCCTCCTAAACTGTTCAGTTACTACCAACTGTGATCTTTCTGACAGGAAGTAGCGAATCCAGTCGCCCAACTGAGACTATACTCCGTAGGCGCGTAATTTGATTAGAAGCCGCTTGTGAGGAACGATGGCGGAAGCCTTCGGGATCTAGAGTATGTAGTCAATTTGACATCCTCTATATATATGAAGACGGTATCTGTTCTTTCGGACATGTCCGTAAGAACAGATACCGTCTTCATATAATGCTCACGGCTGGTCCCGGCGGAGGTTCGAGTCCTCCCTCGGGCATGGGTGTGTGTGTGTTTGTCCTTAGGATAATTTAGGTTAAGTAGTGTGTAAGCTTAGGGACTGATGACCTTAGCAGTTAAGTCCCACTCACTACTGCGTATATGTCAAAAAAAATCGTTTTCTTCGAGGTAATTATTCATAATGTTCGAACACAGCGTGTGTTCCAAACTCCTACTGGAAATCGACGTCAGTGATACTCTTCTGTAATTCACCAAATTTCTCCTGTTTCCTTTCTTAAGCACTGGTGTGACCTCAAGGACGTAGCCAAAGAGGGGGGGGGGCGGGGGGGGTGTTCCTTGTGGTTCCGACTCCCCCCCCCCCAAAAAAAAATCACCTAAATGAAATTACACACGACCTAATTGCCGTGTTGTGAAACTGAAAGATATTTTTGTTTTCAAAAATAAGACGTAAAAGGCATACGCACTGTCGATAATAAGCCAACGATGCCCGCATCTCGTGGTCGTGCGGTAGCGTTCTCGCTTCCCACGCACGGGTTCCCGGGTTCGATTCCCGGCGGGGTCAGGGATTTTCTCTGCCTCGTGATGGCTGGGTGTTGTGTGATGTCCTTAGGTTAGTTAGGTTTAAGTAGTTCTAAGTTCTAGGGGACTGATGACCATAGCTGTTAAGTCCCATAGTGCTCAGAGCCATTTGAACCATTGTTAAGCCAACGATAGCGGAGGAAAATCGGTTATGATCCGTCTGATAGCGTTATTGCAAATTAAAGTATGTACGCACTACTATAATACCCTAATTACCTGTCTATAGCTGTTTAATGTTAGCACTGGAGTTGTTATTTGGAGCCTAGTAGAACTTTGGGGTTGCAATATTTCAGTATTTCACAAGACAGTACAACAGTTGATATCATTACAAATAACATTAAATTAAAATCAGTGCATAAAAAATACACTTGGATTTGTTTCTCTCGTCCAAAAATCGCGTTGATCAACAAAAATATCGCCCAAACGGCGATGCTTGCATCTCTTTAAAAAATTTGCTCAGTATTCTATCATTAGTAGCACAAATGGCAAAATATCGCCCAATCTGGTCACCCGGCTGGTGCTCAATTATGAGAACATTTCCGATACGGAACGATGGGCAAGAGTTTATGGAGAGAGAAAGGGGTATGTGATGGCAGCACGTGCTACAGTTCTTTCGTTTCTAAAAAGATTTTTTTTTCAGCGGGCTGTATGAATTCGTCCGAGCCCTGTACTCCTCCCTCCCCCTTCCGTCCAAAATCTATTTATGCTCTTGTAATACTATACATACATTTCATGCACAATTAAATCTTAAAATATGCATGCACCTGTGCATCATCAAATGACTAAACATGCACAATTAAAGGAAAAACATGCAATGTCAGAATTCAGTCTTTCGTTGTGATTCATTTTATTTTATTTTAAAGCTATGTACAGTAACCAGTTTTCCAAATTCTCCAGCGACTTGGGATAGCTCTGCGTGTTGAGCCACTGAACTATCAATCCCTGGATTCGGAACGTGAGATGGTTCGAATCCATCCGGCCTGCAACCTTGAAAATGGTTTTCTGTGGTTTCCGATTTTCAGTTCTACATCTACATCTATACTCCGCGAGCCACCTTACGGTGTGTGGCGGAGGGTACTTATTGTACCACTATCTGATCCCCCCTTCCCTGTTCCATTCACGAATTGTGCGTGGGAAGAACGACTGCTTGTAAGTCTCCGTATTTGCTCTAATTTCTCGGATCTTTTCGTTGTGATCATTACGCGAGATATATGTGGGCGGTAGTAATATGTTGCCCATCTCTTCCCGGAATGTGCTCTCTCGTAATTTCGATAATAAACCTCTCCGTATTGCGTAACGCCTTTCTTGAAGTGTCCGCCACTGGAGCTTGTTCAGCATCTCCGTAACGCTCTCGCGCTGACTAAATGTCCCCATGACGAATCGCGCTGCTTTTCGCTGGATCATGTCTATCTCTTCTATTAATCCAACCTGGTAAGGGTCCCATACCGATGAGCAATACTCAAGAATCGGACGAACAAGCGTTTTGTAAGCTACTTCTTTCGTCGATGAGTCACATTTTCTTAGAATTCTTCCTATGAATCTCAACCTGGCGCCTGCTTTTCCCACTATTTGTTTTATGTGATCATTCCACTTCAGATCGCTCCGGATAGTAACTCCTAAGTATTTTACGGTCGTTACCGCTTCCAATGATTTACCACCTATGGCATAATCGTACTGGAATGGATTTCTGCCCCTATGTATGCGCATTATATTACATTTATCTACGTTTAGGGAAAGCTGCCAGCTGTCGCACCATTCATTAATCCTCTGCAGGTCTTCCTGGAGTACGTACGAGTCTTCTGATGTTGCTACTTTCTTGTAGACAACCGTGTCATCTGCAAATAGCCTCACGGAGCTACCGATGTTGTCAACTAAGTCATTTATGTATATTGTAAACAATAAAGGTCCTATCACGCTTCCTTGCGGTACTCCCGAAATTACCTCTACATCTGCAGATTTTGAACCGTTAAGAATGACATGTTGTGTTCTTTCTTCTAGGAAATCCTGAATCCAATCACAAACCTGGTCCGATATTCCGTAAGCTCGTATTTTTTTCACTAAACGTAAGTGCGGAACCGTATCAAATGCCTTCCTGAAGTCCAGGAATACGGCATCAATCTGCTCGCCAGTGTCTACGGCACTGTGAATTTCTTGGACAAATAGGGCGAGCTGAGTTTCACATGATCTCTGTTTGCGGAATCCATGTTGGTTATGATGAAGGAGATTTGTATTATCTAAGAACGTCATAATACGAGAACATAAAACATGTTCCATTATTCTACAACAGATTGACGTAAGCGAAATAGGCCTATAATTATTCGCATCTGATTTATGACCCTTCTTGAAAATGGGAACGACCTGCGCTTTCTTCCAGTCGCTAGGTACTTTACGTTCTTCCAGAGATCTACGATAAATTGCTGATAGAAAGGGGGCAAGTTCTTTAGCATAATCACTGTAGAATCTTACGGGTATCTCGTCTGGTCCGGATGCTTTTCCGCTACTAAGTGATAGCAGTTGTTTTTCAATTCCGATATCGTTTATTTCAATATTTTCCATTTTGGCGTCCGTGCGACGGCTGAAGTCAGGGACCGTGTTACGATTTTCCGCAGTGAAACAGTTTCGGAACACTGAATTCAGTATTTCTGCCTTTCTTCGGTCGTCCTCTGTTTCGGTGCCATCGTGGTCAACGAGTGACTGAATAGGGGATTTAGATCCGCTTACCGATTTTACATATGACCAAAACTTTTTAGGGTTCTTGTTTAGATTGTTTGCCAATGTTTTATGTTCGAATTCGTTGAATGCTTCTCTCATTGCTCTCTTTACGCTCTTTTTCGCTTCGTTCAGCTTTTCCTTATCAGCTATGATTCGACTACTCTTAAACCTATGATGAAGCTTTCTTTGTTTCCGTAGTACCTTTCGTACATGATTGTTATACCACGGTGGATCTTTCCCCTCGCTTTGGACCTTAGTCGGTACGAACTTATCTAAGGCGTACTGGACGATGTTTCTGAATTTTTTCCATTTTTGTTCCACATCCTCTTCCTCAGAAATGAACGTTTGATGGTGGTCACTCAGATATTCTGCGATTTGTGCCCTATCACTCTTGTTAAGCAAATATATTTTCCTTCCTTTCTTGGCATTTCTTATTACACTTGTAGTCATTGATGCAACCACTGACTTATGATCACTGATACCCTCTTCTACATTCACGGAGTCGAAAAGTTCCGGTCTATTTGTTGCTATGAGGTCTAAAACGTTAGCTTCACGAGTTGGTTCTCTAACTATCTGCTCGAAGTAATTCTCGGACAAGGCAGTCAGGATAATGTCACAAGAGTCTCTGTCCCTGGCTCCAGTTCTGATTGTGTGACTATCCCATTCTATACCTGGTAGATTGAAGTCTCCCCCTATTACAATAGTATGATCACGAAACTTCTTCACGACGTTCTGCAGGTTCTCTCTGAGGCGCTCAACTACTACGGTTGCTGATGCAGGTGGTCTATAGAAGCATCCGACTATCATATCTGACCCACCTTTGATACTTAACTTAACCCAGATTATTTCACATTCGCATTCGCTAATAACTTCACTGGATATTATTGAATTCTTTACTGCTATAAATACTCCTCCACCATTGGCGTTTATCCTATCCTTGCGGTATATATTCCATTCTGTGTCTAGGATTTCGTTACTGTTCACTTCCGGTTTTAACCAACTTTCCGTTCCTAATACTATATGCGCACTATTTCCTTCAATAAGCGATACTAATTCAGGAACCTTGCCCTGGATACTCCTGCAGTTTACCAATATTACGTTAACTTTTCCTGTTTTTGGTCTCTGAGGACGGACGTTCTTTATCAACGATGCTGATGTTCTCTCTGGTAAGCCGTCAGGTATTTTATCGTTTCGCCCAAGGGGGGGTCCCTCTAACCTAAAAAACCCCCGTGTGCACGCCACACGTACTCTGCTACCCTAGTAGCTGCTTCCGGTGTGTAGTGCACGCCTGACCTGTCTAGGGGGGCCCTACAGTTCTCCACCCAATAACGGAGGTCGATGAATTTGCAACCATTATAGTCGCAGAGTCGTCTGAGCCTCTGGTTTAGACCCTCCACACGGCTCCAAACCAGAGGACCGCGATCGACTCTGGGCACTATGCTGCAGATATTAAGCTCAGCTTGCACTCCGCGTGCGATGCTGGTTGTCTTCACCAAATCAGCCAGCCGCCGGAAGGAACCAAGGATGGCCTCAGAACCCAAGCGGCAGGCGTCATTCGTTCCGACATGTGCTACTATCTGCAGCCGGTCACACCCAGTGCGTTCAATAGCTGCCGGAAGGGCCTCCTCCACATTACGGACGAGACCCCCCGGCAAGCACACCGAGTGCACACTGGCATTCTTCCCCGACCTACCCGCTATTTTCCTGAGGGGCTCCATAACCCGCCTAACGTTGGAGCTCCCTATAACTAATAGGCCCGCCCTCTGTGACTGTCGGGACCTTGCCGGAGAATCGGCCACTGGCCCAACAGGCGAGGCATCCTGTGGTGGCTCGGAAACGATGTCATCACCACTAGGAAGCACCCCGTACCTGTTGGAAAGGGGTAAGGCAGATGCCACGCGGCCAGATCCCACCTTCGCCTTTCGGCCAGGCACGCGCGAGCCCACCACTGTCCGCCATTCACCCTGGAGTGATGGCTGACCGGTAAGATGCTCACTGCCGGAAGACGCAGCGACATCAGGGGTTCCATGTGATTCCAAGGCCACCGAAGTAGGCATAGGTCTCACCACAGTTGCCCCAACGCCACTACGAGCCGACGCCTGCGCCTCGAGCTCGATGAGCCTAACAGACAAAGCCTCCACCTGCCCCCGAAGAGTGGCCAATTCTCCTTGCGTCCGCTCACAACAACCACAGTCCCTACACATGACTATGTTTACCCTACTCTATACGGTGACAAATTCCCAAGATAATCTTCTGATGAGCTACTCTGATAATCAAGAAACACTCACTGAAATACGAGACGCGAAAACTACGCTAGGTTTTCCCAGAAAAACTATTTAAAAGCTAAGCGCAGCAAATAAGTACAAAATAAATTTCTCTCCTAACGATCAAGAACTGTTAGTTTCTATGCAGAGCAGATAAACACAAATAGAATCCCTTCCTTAGTGGAAGGTCGTAAACAAAATGCAAAATAAACGCTTTATACAAACAGTACTCGCTGCTGCTGGTCCTCTCGCTCTGGCTGTCACAAGACAGCAAATGTTGGGGCTAGTCCCTTAGTATAGGTCACAGACAATTCCTCCGAATATCTTCCTTTCCTGGCAGATTACAGTTCCCTTAAAGATATAGCCCACCCGCTTAAATGAAAAGAGCTGCGTCGAAGCCGAGCCGAACACCTCTTACGAGACTCCCGACATTGAAAGCCGTATGATGAAAAAAATAATAATCAAAATTTTACTCAATTAGGCTCATGCAGTTGTCTGCAGGGACATTCCGCAGCAAATGATGTTTCTTGCAGTGCAATAAGTGAGAGATGCATATTTCAATGAGGAAATTTGGGAAAGTGAATAACTGCAGATACTTTACATTTTGGCCACCAAAAATTGTTCTAGCTTCTTTTTCGAACAGAGATCTGTCTATTCCAAAAGCCCTGCCGACAATAATCACGTTGCTCCAAAAAAATTGCGGTCGTCCATTCTAGATAACACCCGCAGTTCAAATCCAGACTGAAAGAAGATGACTGTAAAATGGCGTTGGAGGGTGAAGGAAGACTGGAGCATAACTGCTTCTTACAAGGGAACCTCCCCATCGCACCCCCCTCAGATTTAGTTATAAGTTGGCACAGTGAATAGGCCTTGAAAAACGAAACACAGATCAATCGCGAAAACAGGAAGAAGTTGTGTGGAACTATGAAAAAAATAAGCAAAATATGCAAACTGAGTAGCCCATTCGTAAGATAGGCAATATTAAGAACATTGTGAGCCCAAGATCGTCGTGGTCCCGTGGTTAGCGTGAGCAGCTGCGGAACCAGAGGTCCTTGGTTCAAGTCTTCCCTCGAGTGACAAATTTACTTTATTTATTTTCGCAAAGTTATGATCTGTCCGTTCGTTCATTGGCGTCTCTGTTCACTGTAATAAGTTTAATGTCTGTGTTTTGCGACCGCACCGCAAAACCGTGCGATTAGTAGACGAAAGGACGTGCCTCTCCAATGGGAACCGAAAACATTTGATCGCAACGTCGTAGGTCAACCGATTCCTCCACAGGAAAACACGTCTAATTTATTCTATACGACACTGGTGACGGCATATGCGTCACATGAGAGGAATATGTTGTCGAATGGGTAGAAAGATTCTTCTACCTTGTCCGATTTAAGATTTGTTGTGGATGTTATAATCACTCCCAAAAAGTGATGAAAACATAACGGACGGACAGATAATAGTTGTCTGAAAATAAAAAATTAAAATATTTCACTTGAGGGCAGACTTGAACCAAGGACCTCTGGTTCTAAGCTACTCACGCTAACCACGGGGCCAAGGCTCTCCTGAGCTCACATACTCCTTGATGTTGCCTATGTTGCGCATGGACTACTCAGTTTGTGTATTTTGTTTATTTTTTCATAGTTACGCACAACTTCTTCCTGTTTTCTTGATTGATCTGTGTTCAATTTTTCAAGGCCTATCCACTGTGCAACTTATAACTAAATCTGAGGGGGGTGCGATGGGGAGGTTCCCTTGTTAGTGGTTTGCCAGAATAGAGATCTTATAAGTAACGAGATTATATGCATGGATGCATGCATGTCCAAAGGAACTTTGAATCGCAATCAGAATAACACAGGCCCTGCAATGCCGTATTTATCTACCAATGCCGGGCAAGCGACTTTCAATTCCAACGTCTGATATGTACGGGAATATACGTAATGGATGTACGAGTACAGGTCGCAGACGCACGTGTGACGACATAAGGAAGTTTGGGTTTGCACGGATAGCCAGATGGTAAGGTGACTGCTCGCGATAAGCGGGAAATCCGGGTTCGAGTCCCGGTCTGGTACAAATTCTCATTGCCGTCATTACTTTCTACAGCTGATGGTTGTCCTCATTTGCAATTGCGAATTTATTTAATGTAAAATTGTTTATCGTTAGATACGGAAATTTTCAGAATAAATCGAAGACATGAGTCTTTTTACGGTCATTTACAACAAATCCGACCCTCCCTTTGACAAAATGCTGGCTACATCCTTCGTGACTCGCTTGTGGAAAGAAACTGATACGCGATACGAATGTGAAGGACCCTTTTGCCAAGCATGTGACAGTGGTTTGCAGAGTATAGATGTACGCGTAGAAAGAGCGTGGGCCCCACCTCGATGTTGCCGATGGTCTGGAAGGCAGTGAAGGCGAACATGAAGCCCAGGCCGAGCACCACGACGTTGAGGAACCTGCGGTCGAAGGCGGCCATCCTGTCGCGCCGTCTGCTGGGCGTCTCGCACTGTGCCGCCAGATAAGCCGCCGCGACTCCTATAACGAGGCGCCGGGCACAGGTGGGAGGCACGGGCTCTCCTCTCGCTCGGCCCCCGCCTAACTGTCGAGAAGGCGCACAGGCTCCCTGCTGGCTGACTAAGATTCAGGAGAATGCAAACGCAGCTCCTCGGCAAAGCACACAAACCACCCTACTCCTATTCGTGGTGGTGATAATGTGTGACAGCTATAGACGTATTACTCTTTCGATCTCTAGATACGAGATACATGCGATATGGCTCTGAGCACTATGGGACTCAACTGCTGTGGTCATCAGTCCCCTAGAACTTAGAACTACTTAAACCTAACTAACCTAAGGACAACACACACATCCATGCCCGAGGCGGGATTCGAACCTGCGACCGTAGCAGTCGCACGGTTCCGGACTGCGCGCCTAGAACCGCGAGACCACTGCGTCCGGCGATACATGCGAAACTAATAACAAATAGACTTTCAGAAACGTTTCTTAGAGGAGAGCAGAATGGGTTGGGGAACTCTTGCTTAAAGAGTGTTTTTCCTTAGTTACTCACTTTTACTGTATCACAACAACACAGCATATAACATTAGAGATTTTCGCAAATTAATGTTGCAATTTTGAGCAATGGAGTAATTTTTAAGTAATATACACTACTGGCCAATAAAATTGCTGCACCGAGAAGAAATACAGATGATAAACGGGTATTCATTGGACAAATATATTATACTAGAACTGACATGTGATTACCTTTTCACGCAATTTGGGTGCATAGATCCTGAGAAATCAGTACCCAGAACTGTGGTGTCACCGCCAGACACCACACTTGCTAGGTGGTAGCCTTTAAATCGGCCGCGGTCCGCTAGTATACGTCGGACCCACGTGTCGCCACTGTCAGTGATAGCAGACCGAGCGCCACCACACGGCAGGTCTAGAGAGACGTAGTAGCACTCGCCCAGTTGTACAGCCGACTTTGCCTGAGATGGATTACTGACAAATACGCTCTCATTTGCCGAGACGATAGTTAGCATAGCCTTCAGCTACATTTGCTACGACCTAGCAAGGCGCCGTATTCAATTGATATTGAGATTCTATTAACGTATCATCAAGAGCGATGTTCTACAAATGTGGATTAAAGTTAAGTATTCCAGAAGCTACGTACTTTTCTTTATAGCATTCATTACGTATCCTGTTTCAGACCTCACGCCAGCCTGCGTGAGTTTAAGCGCGTGCCTTTCGGCTTCCTCTCATTGTGTCTAGGCTGTCTTGTCTAGACACAACAAGAAAAACCACCTCTGGCTGTAATAACTGCCTTGATACGCCTGGACATTGAGTCAAACAGAGCTTGGATGGCGTGTACAGGTACAGCTGCCCATGCAGCTTCAACACCATACCACAGTTCATCAAGAGTAGAGACTGGCGTATTGTGACGAGCCAGTTGCTCGGCCACCATTGACCAGACGTTTTCAGTTGGTGAGAGATCTGGAGAATGTGCTGGCCAGGGCAGCAGTCGAACATTTTCTGTATCCAGAAAGGCCCGTACAGGACCTGCAACATGCGGTCGTGCATTATCCTGCTGAAATGTAGGGTTTCGCAGGGATCGAATGAAGGGTAGAGCCACGGGTCGCAACACGTTTGAAATGTAACGTCCACTGTTCAAAGTGCCGTCAATGCGAATAAGAGGTGACCGACACGTGTAACCAATGGCAACCAATCCCATCATGCCGGGTGATACGGCAGTATGGCGATGACGAATACACGCTTCCAATATGCGTTCACCGCGATGTCGTCAAACACGGATGCGACCATCATGATGCTGTAAACAGAACCTGCATTCATCCGAAAAAATGACGTTTCGCCATTCGTGCACCCAGGTTCGTCGCTGAGAACACCATCGCAGGCGCTCCTGTCTGTGATGCAGCGTCAAGGGTAACCGCAGCCATGGTCTCCGAGCTGATAGTCCATGCTGCTGCAAACTTCGTCGAACTGTTCGTGCAGATGGTTGTTATCTTGCGAACGTCCCCATCTGTTGACTCAGGGATCGAGACGTGGCTGCACGATCCCTTATAGCCATGCGGATAAGATGCCTGTCATCTCGACTGCTAGTGATACGAGGCCGTTGGGATCCAGCACGACGTTCCATATTACCCTCCTGATCCCACCGATTCCATATTCTGCTAAAGTCATTGTATCTCGACCAACGCGAGCAGCAATGTCGCGATACGATAAACCGCAATCGCGATAGGCTACAATCCGACCTTTATCAAAGTCGGAAACGTGATGGTATGCATTTCTTTTCCTTACACGAGGCATCACAACCATGTTTTACCAGGCAACGCCGGTCAACTGCTGTGTTTGTATGAGAAATCGGTTGGAAACTTTCCTCATGTCAGCACGTTGTAGGAGTCGCCACCGGCGCCAACCTTGTGTGAATTCTCTGAAAAGCTAATCATTTGCATATCACAACATCTTCTTCCTGTCGGTTAAATTTCGCTTCTGTAGCACGTCATCTTCGTGGTATAGCAATTTTAATGGCCAGTAGTGTATTTTGTCTCTAATTTGCAAATATTTTCTTATGAATGAATATTTTTATATAATTTAAATTCAATAACTAAAAAAGAAGAGCCGGTCGGGGTGGCCGAGCGGTTCTAAGCGCTACAGTCTGGAACCGCGCGACCGCTACGGTCGCAGGTTCGAATCCTGCCTCGGGCATGCATGTGTGTGATGTCCTTAGGTTAGTTAGGTTTAAGTAGTTCTAAGTTCTAGGGAACTGATGCCCTCAGAATTAAGTCCCATAGTGCTCAGAGCCATTTGAACCATTTAAAAAAGAAGTATGTAATAACATGTGCGAGGGCTATTCGGAGAGAAAGGAACGATAGGTCACGAAATGAAAACCACAGTGAAAATCAAAACTGTTTTATTTGTAGCAGTTAGCTACAACTTCCAGCTACTTATCTGCATAGTCGCCGATGCGACATAAGACATTTGTCGTAGTTTTGTACCAACTTTCCAATAACCTCGTTATAGGTGGCCGTCAGTGCTTTCCGCCAGTTCTCTACACTGGTTTACAGCTCGTTACCTATGCCAAAACGTTGTCTTCATAGCCAGCGGTTCATGAGAGCAGAGATGAAACTCAAAGGGAGACAATTGCGGGCTGCATTGTGGGTAATAAAACATTTCCAATTGAAAACGATGCAGGAGCATCTTCATTGCCCCTGCAGAATGTGGCTGAGAATTGTCTTTAAGAAGAAAACGCACGACAGTTATGTAATGTTGGCTGCATAGCTCCACGCGAAATTTCTCACCAGAGCCTCGTACTTGGTGGGGAAGAGGTATCTTTATGTGCTCCCTGTGTGCTCAGAACTAGAAAGAGCGACGTAACGCGATCGACGGGCATACTAGAGACAGTGCCCAACACACCTGTGCAAAACGTCATCGGATTTTTCACTGTGGTTTCCATTTCGCGAACGATCGTTCCGTACTTTCCGAATAACCGTCGTAGTAAGCACGCTGGTCTTGTCAGGGCAATTTGCTATTGTGAACAGTCAAAGAGTATACGACATCTGCTCAATATATTCAAGAACTTTGTCCACAAAATTTTTGTACGCTTGCCTTTACTTACTGTGCAAGGTTTCCTTCGAAATACTCCGCAGTTGGACACCACTCCCAACGCCGTTTCCAGATTAGATTAGATTAGACTAGTACTTGTTCCATGGATCATGAATACGACACTTCGTAATGATGTGGAACGTGTCAGGTTAATAAAAGGTGTCCATACAAGATATTACATTAGACAAAATATTACATGACACTCAATTTTTTTTTTTTTTTTAGGCTGGGAAATTACTCACTTACTATATCAAAAAATTCATCTAATGAGTAGAAGGTGTTGCCATTAAGAAATTCTTTTAATTTCTTTTTAAATGCTATATGGCTACCTGTCAGACTTTTGATGCTATTGGGTAAGTGACCAAAGACTTTTGTGGCAGCATAATTTACTCCCTTCTGAGCCAAGTTAGATTTAACCTTGAGTAGTGAAGATCATCCTTTCTCCTAGTGTTGTAGCCATGTACACTGCTATTACTTTTGAATTCGTTCGCATTATTAATAACAAATTTCATAAGTGAATATATACACTCCTGGAAATTGAAATAAGAACACCGTGAATTCATTGTCCCAGGAAGGGGACACTTTATTGACACATTCCTGGGGTCAGATACATCACATGATCACACTGACAGAACCACAGGCACATAGACACAGGCAACAGAGCATGCACAATGTCGGCACTAGTACAGTGTATATCCACCTTTCGCAGCAATGCAGGCTGCTATTCTCCCATGGAGACGATCGTAGAGATGCTGAATGTAGTCCTGTGGAACGGCTTGCCATGCCATTTCCACCTGGCGCCTCAGTTGGACCAGCGTTCGTGCTGGACGTGCAGTCCGCGTGAGACGACGCTTCATCCAGTCCCAAACATGCTCAATGGGGGACAGATCCGGAGATCTTGCTGGCCAGGGTAGTTGACTTACACCTTCTAGAGCACGTTGGGTGGCACGGGATACATGCGGACGTGCATTGTCCTGTTGGAACAGCAAGTTCCCTTGCCGGTCTAGGAATGGTAGAACGATGGGTTCGATGACGGTTTGGATGTACCGTGCACTATTCAGTGTCCCCTCGACGATCACCAGTGGTGTACGGCCAGTGTAGGAGATCGCTCCCCACACCATGATGCCGGGTGTTGGCCCTGTGTGCCTCGGTCGTATGCAGTCCTGATTGTGGCGCTCACCTGCACGGCGCCAAACACGCATACGACCATCATTGGCACCAAGGCAGAAGCGACTCTCATCGCTGAAGACGACACGTCTCCATTCGTCCCTCCATTCACGCCTGTCGCGACACCACTGGAGGCGGGCTGCACGATGTTGGGGCGTGAGCGGAAGACGGCCTAACGGTGTGCGGGACCGTAGCCCAGCTTCATGGAGACGGTTGCGAATGGTCCTCGCCGATACCCCAGGAGCAACAGTGTCCCTAATTTGCTGGGAAGTGGCGGTGCGGTCCCCTACGGCACTGCGTAGGATCCTACGGTCTTGGCGTGCATCCGTGCGTCGCTGCGGTCCGGTCCCAGGTCGACGGGCACGTGCACCTTCCGCCGACCACTGGCGACAACATCGATGTACTGTGGAGACCTCACGCCCCACGTGTTGAGCAATTCGGCGGTACGTCCACCCGGCCTCCCGCATGCCCACTATCCGCCCTCGCTCAAAGTCCGTCAACTGCACATACGGTTCACGTCCACGCTGTCGCGGCATGCTACCAGTGTTAAAGACTCCGATGGAGCTCCGTATGCCATGGCAAACTGGCTGACACTGACGGCGGCGGTGCACAAATGCTGCGCAGCTAGCGCCATTCGACGGCCAACACCGCGGTTCCTGGTGTGTCCGCTGTGCCGTGCGTGTGATCATTGCTTGTGCAGCCCTCTCGCAGTGTGCGGAGCAAGTATGGTGGGTCTGACACACCGGTGTTGAGAGGTGGCATGAGCCCCCTCTCATATACGATTCTCCTCTCTAGTTGCATGCGGTGGAGGGTTGTTATTCCTTCACACGCGGACTTCCCATGCAGCATCTCTCGTCACCCGGGTGGTCCAGTGACAGGCGGGCTCTTCTGACTTTGAAAGGGTAGGCCGACAGGCGTGGGGGGTCGAGTGAATGCTTTCCGGACGCCGGCATTGTCAGGAGACGCGCCCGTTTGGAGCCGGAAGTGGCGGCTGGGCTGGAGGTTCCGTTGCTTCGCAGAAGCGTAGCGAAAACACTTTCTGGCGGGCTACCAGCGAGGCGTGGGAATGACTTATGTACCCAGGCAGCTGTGGCGGGAAATTTCCCGCGCTTTCTGCAAAATAGGAACTGTGATTGGCTTGCTCAGGGCATAGCTCCGTGATGGAGCAAAATCAGCACAGAAATTGGCGCCAAGAATCTCCATTGGTGGAATGGTAGTGCTCCGGCAATGGAGTGGAATTTCCGCCGGTTTTCGAGTTGCTGATTGGAACGTAACCACGGCCACTGTCGTGGGGGCGGGAATGTTGTGTGTTCGGCCTGTACGGGTGCTCTAGGGAGTAGGCAGTCGCCTTTCGGTCGAGGACGTCGAAGCAACCAGCCAACGGCTCCAGTACGCCAGATCGTGTCCTGGCAGTCAAGAAGACAGTTTGGTAATGTATGTCCGCAGCACCGGCAGACAGGGATTTTCCTAGGTGATAATCAGAGCTCAGCAGAGCGCGCCTGTTCGTCTTTTTCTAACTTTGTTCTGTCTTGAGAAGCAGCAATTACTGTTGGGTTAGCGGTGTGTCTCTCTTGAGATTTGAGTGGCAAGGAATTGGCTCCACATACCACCTCGTCTTAAACCTCACGATCTAGTTTAGGGACAACTTCACCTTTACAGTGTTTGTATGAATCTCCAAATTTGAGCCAATTTGATGTATTATATTTCCTGTGTTTTTTTTTACTATTCTGTGTTTAGTCTTGGCTCTGAGCACTATGGGACTCAACTGCTG
The DNA here is from genome assembly GCF_023898315.1 of Schistocerca nitens. Lineage (NCBI taxonomy): Eukaryota > Metazoa > Arthropoda > Insecta > Orthoptera > Acrididae > Schistocerca > Schistocerca nitens. Next base: position 241,746,650 of record NC_064620.1, on the reverse strand, counting down.
AGGTCATTAGTCCCCTAGAACTTAGAACTAGTTAAACCTAACCAACCTAAGGACATCACAAACATCCATGCCCGAGGCAGGATTCGAACCTGCGACCGTAGCGGTCTTGCGGTTCCAGACTGCATGTTTAGTCTTAATAAATCATATTGTTATTTTGGACAGAACTTTCATTCTGTTAATCGATAGAGCAACCCTATCATTCCTCACTATGCTAATGAAACCTTTGTTTATTTAACTTATTTATCAAATTAAATTATTGCAGGTGCCAAACTCTCTTCTACTCCACTGGCAGGGTTGATTAGAGTCAGTTCGCGTATTTTTTTTTATCCTTGTGCAACAGCAAAAGTCGGAGTTAGAATAGGGGGGGCTTAGAGCATGATTTACATATGTGGATTCTAGTAGAATTTAGTGATAAATACGCTGCTAGCCCCGGCACCTCGCAGTGTCAATGTGTTATTTTTTCCATTTCCAGGAGTGTATATTGTGAGGCTACAGTGAAGATTTCTAGCTCTTTAAATAAGTGTCTGCAGGATGATCTTGGATGAGCTCCAGCAATTATTCTGATTACACGCTTTTGTGCAATGAACACTCTTTTACTCAATGATGAGTTACCCCAGAATATGATGCCATACGAAAGCAGAGAATGAAAATAGGCGTGGTAAGCTAATTCACTCAGATGTATATCGCCAAAATTTGCAATGACCCTAATAGCATAAGTAGCTGAACTCAAACGTGTCAGCAGATCCTCAGTGTGTTTTTTTCCAGTTCAACCCCTCATCAATGCATACACCTAGAAATTTTGAATATTCTACCTTAGCTACCGATTTCTGATCGAAATCTATAGTTATTAATGGGGTCATTCAATTTACTGTGTGGAACTGTATATACTGCGTTTGTCAAAGTTTAATGAGAGCCCATTTGCAGAGAACCACTTAATGATTTTCTGAAAAACATCGTTTACAATTTCGCCAGTTTCGTGTCTGTCGGGTGTGATAGCTATACTTGTATCATCGGCAAGAAGTATCAGCTTTGCATCTTCGTGAATATAGAATGGCAAGTCATTAATATATATTAAGAACAGCAGAGGACCCAAGACCGAACCTTGCGGCATCCCATTCTTGATTGTTCCCCAGTTTGAGAAATCACCAGTTTTTTGCGTATTATGTGAACTGTTTATTTCAACTTTCTGCACTCTTCCACTTAGGTATGATTTAAACCATTTGAGGACTGTCCCATTCATACCACAGTACTTGAGCTTATCTAGAAGTATTCCATGATTTACACAATCAAAAGCCTTTGATAGATCACAAAAAATCCCAACGGGTGACTTCCGGTTACTCAGAGCATTTAATATTTCATTAGTGAAAGTATATATATCATTTTCCGTTGAAAAACCCTTCTGGAAACCAAACTGACATTTTGTTAAAACTTTATTTTTACAAAGGTGTGTAGCTACTCTACAATACATTACTTTTTCAAGAATTTTGGATAAGGCAGTCAGAAGAGAGATTGGGCGGTAGTTGTTGACATCAGACGTATCCACTTCCGGAAGCAGTCGTAGTACGCCTCTTGCTGGATCGCGCGAACCGCCGTCTGCTAATTTTCTTTTATCTCGTCTGTTGTTGCAAACCTTCGTCCATTCAACGGGGTTTTCAACTTTAGAAATAAAAGAAGTCCGCACGGGCCAGGCCTGGAGAGTACGGAGGATAAGGCAGCACGGTGATTTCCTTTTTTGTGCAATAGTCACGCACCAACAACGATGAAGGTGCGGGTGCGTTATCGTGATTCAAGAGTCATGAATTGTCTCGACACATTTCAGACAGTTTCCTTCTCACATTTTCTCGTAGGCGTCGCAACACGTCCCGATAGTAGCATCGATTAACAGTTGGTCCCTGTGGCAAAGAATTCGTGATGAACTAATCTTTCAGAGTCGAAGAAAACTGTCAGCATGGTTTTGACGTCACGAGCTTTTTTCGCCTTTGTGAACCTTTCCCGACCCATTGTGAAGATTGAATCTTGGTCTCAACATCGTAACCGTAGACCCACGTCTCATCACGGTAAGGAACACCTCGGTCTCATTTGCGCGATCCAAAAGCTCTTCACAGATTGCGAGGGGAAGATCTTTCTGGTCTCGACTCATGAACCGTGAGACGAGCTTGGCGGCAACACGATGTATTCCAAGATGCTGTGTCAGCATTTCATGACGTGATCCAACTGACATGTTTGATTCTTCTGCAGTTTCTGGGACAGTCAGTCTTTGATTAGCACGCACAATTTCGTTGACGTTACCGACATGAGCGTCGAAGGGCCTCTTGTACGAGGGCCATTTTTAATTTCCGTCCGGTCATGTTTAAACCGTGTGAACCATTGGTAACATCAAGTACAGCTTAACCACTCGCCACCGTAGGCTTCCTGCATTTGGTGTGTCTCTGTACAGGTTTTGTTCAGATTCACGCCAAATTTAATGCAGATGCGTTGCTCCTCTATCTCTGCCATCTCGAAATTCGCCAACTGTGCGACACAACATTCTACTAAATACAGCACTGAACAATAACTAACAGACATAACAACAATCAAACTTCCGGCAGTTACACATTACACACAGGCTTGTGCAGGCATGACAACCGGAATTCGCTCCAACACACCATTGGCGGGAAATCAGTTGTTGTTGTTGTGGTCTTCAGTCCTGAGATTGGTTTGATGCAGCTCTCCATGCTACTCTATCCTGGGCAAGCTTCTTCATCTCCCAGTACCTACTGCAACCTACATCCTTCTGAATCTGCTTAGTGTATTGATCTCTTGGTCTCCCTCTACGATTTTTACCCTCCACGCTGCCCTCCAATGCTAAATTTGTGATCCCTTGATGCCTCAAAACATGTCCTACCAACCGATCCCTTCTTCTAGTCAAGTTGTGCCACAAACTTCTCTTCTCCCCAATCCTATTCAATACCTCCTCATTAGTTACGTGATCTACCCACCTTATCTTCAGCATTCTTCTGTAGCACCACATTTCGAAAGCTTCTATTCTCTTCTTGTCCAAACTACACTCCTGGAAATTGAAATAAGAACACCGTGAATTCATTGTCCCAGGAAGGGGAAACTTTATTGACACATTCCTGGGGTCAGATACATCACATGATCACACTGACAGAACCACAGGCACATAGACACAGGCAACAGAGCATGCACAATGTCGGCACTAGTACAGTGTATATCCACCTTTCGCAGCAATGCAGGCTGCTATTCTCCCATGGAGACGATCGTAGAGATGCTGGATGTAGTCCTGTGGAACGGCTTGCCATGCCATTTCCACCTGGCGCCTCAGTTGGACCAGCGTTCGTGCTGGACGTGCAGACCGCGTGAGACGACGCTTCATCCAGTCCCAAACATGCTCAATGGGGGACAGATCCGGAGATCTTGCTGGCCAGGGTAGTTGACTTACACCTTCTAGAGCACGTTGGGTGGCACGGGATACATGCGGACGTGCATTGTCCTGTTGGAACAGCAAGTTCCCTTGCCGGTCTAGGAATGGTAGAAAGAAGGGTTCGATGACGGTTTGGATGTACCATGCACTATTCAGTGTCACCTCGACGATCACCAGTGGTGTACGGCCAGTGTAGGAGATCGCTCCCCACACCATGATGCCGGGTGTTGGCCCTGTGTGCCTCGGTCGTATGCAGTCCTGATTGTGGCGCTCACCTGCACGGCGCCAAACACGCATACGACCATCATTGGCACCAAGGCAGAAGCGACTCTCATCGCTGAAGACGACACGTCTCCATTCGTCCCTCCATTCACGCCTGTCGCGACACCACTGGAGGCGGGCTGCACGATGTTGGGGCGTGAGCGGAAGACGGCCTAACGGTGTGCGGGACCGTAGCCCAGCTTCATGGAGACGGTTGCGAATGGTCCTCGCCGATACCCCAGGAGCAACAGTGTCCCTAATTTGCTGGGAAGTGGCGGTGCGGTCCCCTACGGCACTGCGTAGGATCCTACGGTCTTGGCGTGCATCCGTGCGTCGCTGCGGTCCGGTCCCAGGTCGACGGGCACGTGCACCTTCCGCCGACCACTGGCGACAACATCGATGTACTGTGGAGACCTCACGCCCCACGTGTTGAGCAATTCTGCGGTACGTCCACCCGGCCTCCCGCATGCCCACTATACGCCCTCGCTCAAAGTCCGTCAACTGCACATACGGTTCACGTCCACGCTGTCGCGGCATGCTACCAGTGTTAAAGACTGCGATGGAGCTCCGTATGCCACGGCAAACTGGCTGACACTGACGGCGGCGGTGCACAAATGCTGCGCAGCTAGTGCCATCCGACGGCCAACACCGCGGTTCCTGGTGTGTCCGCTGTGCCGTGCGTGTGATCATTGCTTGTACAGCCCTCTCGCAGTGTCCGGAGCAAGTATGGTGGGTCTGACACACCGGTGTCAATGCGTTCTTTTTTCCATTTCCAGGAGTGTATTTACCGTCCATGTTTCACTTCCATACATGGCTACACTCCATACAAATACTTTCAGAAACGACTTCCTGACACTTAAATCTATACTCGATGTTAACAAATTTCTCTTCTTCAGAAACGATTTTCTTGCCATTGCCAGTCTACATTTTATATCCTCTCTACTTCGACCATCATCAGTTATTTTACTCCCTAAATAGCAAATCTCCTTTACTACATTAAGTGTCTCATTTCCTAATCTAATCCCCTCAGCATCACCCGATTTAATTTGACTACATTCCATTATCCTCGTTTTGCTTTTGTTGATGTTCATCTTATATCCTCCTTTCAAGACACTGTCCATTCCGTTCAACTGCTCTTCCAAGTCCTTTGCTGTCTCTGACAGAATTACAATGTCATCGGCGAACCTCAAAGTTTTTACTTCTTCTCCATGAATTTTAATACCTACTCCGAATTTTTCTTTTGTTTCCTTTACTGCTTGCTCAATATACAGATTGAATAACATCGGGGAGAGGCTACAACCCTGTCTCACTCCTTTCCCAACCACTGCTTCCCTTTCATGCCCCTCGACTCTTATAACTGCCACCTGGTTTCTGTACAAATTGTAAATAGCCTTTCGCTCCCTGTCTTTTACTCCTGCCACCTTCAGAATTTGAAAGAGAGTATTCCAGTTAACGTTGTCAAAAGCTTTCTCTAAGTCTACAAATGCTAGAAACGTAGGTTTGCCTTTTCTTAATCTTTCTTCTAAGATAAGTCGTAAGGTTAGTATTGCCTCACGTGTTCCAACATTTCTACGGAATCCAAACTGATCTTCCCCGAGGTCCGCTTCTACCAGTTTTTCCATTCGTCTGTAAAGAATTCGCGTTAGTATTTTGCAGCTGTGACTTATTAAACTGATAGTTAGGTAATTTTCACATCTGTCAACACCTGCTTTCTTTGGGATTGGAATTATTATATTCTTCTTGAAGTCTGTGGGTATTTCGCCTGTCTCATACATCTTGCTCACCAGATGGTAGAGTTTTGTCATGACTGGCCCTCCCAAGGCCATCAGTAGTTCTAATGGAATGTTGTCTACTCCCGGGGCCTTGTTTCGACTCAGGTCTTTCAATGCTCTGTCAAACTCTTCACGCAGTATCTTATCTCCCATTTCATCTTCATCTACATCCTCTTCCATTTCCATAATATTGTCCTCAAGTACATCGCCCTTGTATAAACCCTCTATATACTCCTTCCACCTTTCTGCCTTCCCTTCTTTGCTTAGAACTGGGTTGCCATCTGAGCTCTTGAGATTCATACAAGTGGTTCTCTTCTCTCCAAAGGTCTCTTTAATTTTCCTGTAGGCAGTATCTATCTTACCCCTAGTGAGACAAGCCTCTACATCCTTACATTTGTCCTCTAGCCATCCCTGCTTAACCATTTTGCACTTTCTGTCGATCTCATTTTTGAGACGTTTGTATTCCCTTTTGTCTGCTTCATTTACTGCATTTTTATATTTTCTCCTTTCATCAATTAAATTCAATATTTCTTCTGTTACCCAAGGATTTCTATTAGCCCTCGTCTTTTTACCTACTTGATCCTCTGCTGCCTTCACTACTTCATCCCTCAGAGCTACCCATTCTTCTTCTACTGTATTTCTTTCCGCCATTCCTGTCAATTGTTCCCTTATGCTCTCCCTGAAACTCTCTACAACCTCTGGTTCTTTCAGTTTATCCAGGTCCCATCTCCTTAAATTCCCACCTTTTTGCAGTTTCTTCAGTTTCAATCTGCAGTTCATAACCAATAGATTGTGGTCAGAATCCACATCTGCCCCTGGAAATGTCTTACAATTTAAAACCTGGTTCCTAAATCTCTGTCTTACCATTATATAATCTATCTGATACCTATTAGTATCTCCAGGATTCTTCCAAGTATACAACCTTCTTTTATGATTCTTGAACCAAGTGTTAGCTATGATTAAGTTATGCTCTGTGCAAAATTCTACAAGGCGGCTTCCTCTTTCATTTCTTCCCCCCAATCCATATTCACCTACTATGTTTCCTTCTCTCCCTTTTCCTACTGACGAATTCCAGTCACCCATGACTATTAAATTTTCGTCTCCCTTCACTACCTGGATAATTTCTTTTATCTCGTCATACATTTCATCAATTTCTTCATCATCTGCAGAGCTAGTTGGCATATAAACTTGTACTACTGTAGTAGGCATGGGCTTTGTGTCTATCTTGGCCACAATAATGCGTTCACTTTGCTGTTTGTAGTAGCTAAACCGCACTCCTATTTTTTTATTCATTATTAAACCTACTCCTGCATTATCCCTATTTGATTTTGTATTTATAACCCTGTAATCACCTGACCAAAAGTCTTGTTCCTCCTGCCACAGAACTTCACTAATTCCCACTATATCTAACTTTAACCTATCCATTTCCCTTTTTAAATTTTCTAACCTACCTGCCCGATTAAGGGATCTGACGTTCCACGCTCCGATCCGTAGAATGCCAGTTTTCTTTCTCCTGATAACGACGTCCTCTTGAGTAGTCCCCGCCCGGAGATCCGAATGGGGGACTATTTTACCTCCGGAATATTTTACCCAAGAGGACGCCATCATCATTTAATCATACAGTAAAGATGCATGTCCTCGGGAAAAATTACGGCTTTAGTTTCCCCATGCTTTCAGCCGTTCGCAGTACCAGCACAGCAAGGCCGTTTTGGTTAATGTTACAAGGCCAGATCAGTCAATCATCCAGAGTGTTGCCCCTGTAACTACTGAAAAGGCTGCTGCCCCTCTTCAGGAACCACATGTTTGTCTGGCCTCTCAACAGATACCCCTCCGTTGTGGTTGCACCTACGGTACGGCCATCTGTATCGCTGAGGCACGCAAGCCTCCCCACCAACGGCAAGGTCCATGGTTCATGGGGGAAATCAGTAATGTACCGGAATTTTTTGCACAGACCTCGTATTTGAAGCAGGGAACATTGTCGCTGGGGGCGGACGCGCACGCTGCAGTTCAGTCTGACGCGAGCTCTTGTACAGTAGAGCCTGACACAGGCGCTGTAGTTGCTAGCGGCGTGTAGTGCGAGTACCATTCACAAAAAAAAGCATGTATATACATCCTGGAATGTTCACTCAATGTTGATTATCATCTTATTGTTTGGTCTACCAACATTACGTTATTGGCGAAGTGTTCTACTCACCATAGTGGTTGCAACTTGCTAGCTGGGGTTGTGAGGTACCAGACTGGAAGAATTGTATGTTATGGCCAGACATAATTACGGTATTCACTGGGCACAATGCAAAAAAGTATCAAGAGGAATTAATATGAAAGCAGAGCACTGTGGACCCAAAATTGTTTATTGCAAAGAGACGCTAAAAAGAGCCTGTTGCCATGCATTGTCGCAGCACCAGCAGCCACTCACTGCAGTAAGGCAAGACCAACTTTAAAACTGGAAGTGTGTCAACGGTAGCCAGCGTAGTAGTATCATTTTGTGAATAATTACCAACTTAACGTTAACGCTGTGTTATGACTGCTTAAACTTGAACAATTTACCAAGTAGGGTCCTATCTTGTCATTAACAATTAAAACCAAGTGTCACTGGTGATGACAAAAAGACTAAAATTGCTGAGCTGTTTTAATTTTGATAATTTGTTTAAAAAAGTGAAAGTTTCAGAAATTAAAAAATAATTCAGACTGTTAAAGATCATGGACTATGTTGGTTAGCGAAATCTTCATTCGATCTAGTCGCAGCTTACGATACGATCAACCATCGGCTCCTTCTGAATAAAGTATATGATATCACTAAAGACTTCACACTCATGTGCAATATTAGAAACCTTCTCCAGAACAGCAGATTTTTTGTAGAATTTCAGGGTAACAAAAGTAGATCGAAAACTCAGAAAAATGGACTACCACAAGGAAGTGTACTTGCGCCGCTATTATTCAACATCTATACCAACGCCCAACCTATCCCTGAAGGAACTCGAAGCTTTATTTATGCTGATGACTGCGCTATCACTACTCAGGCTGACTGTTTTGAGACTGTAGAAGATACGCTATCAAAATCTTTGGGAGAATTCACTGTTTATTATCATGGGAATTACTTGAAACCTAATCCTGCCAAGACTCAGACCCACGCTTTCCACCTGAAGAATAAACAGGCAAATAGATCCTTAAATATACCCTGGGGAGGCATCGTACTCGAACATAATCCTACTCCCAAATATCTTGGAGTAACTCTGGATCGCGCGCTAACATATTGCCTAAACACCAAACAGAAAATGGCAGCCAGAAATAACATAGTGTGAAAATTGACAGGTACATCATGGGGTGCTAATCCATGCACTGTGCGCTCAAGCGCGCTTGCATAATGTTATTCCAATGTTGAATATGCATGTTCGGTACTGTACAAGCCCAGTCATGCCAAGAACGTAGATGTGGCTCTAAATGAGTCTTGCCGGATTGTCACGGGTTGCTTAAGACCTACTCCTGTAGACAAACTCCGTTGCCTCGCTGGCATAGCTCCTCCTGAAATCGGACGTGAGGTAGCTGCGAGACATGAGAAAAGTAAGGCCACAACGAAGGAAGCCCATCCACTATATGGAAGTCAGCCCGCACATCCTAGGCTGAAATCAAGAAAGAGCTACTTGAGAACTACTCAGGCTCTCATCGAGAATCCACAGACGGCTAGGATCTCGCGATGGCGGGAGAAATGTCGGTATTTGGGAGAATGGATGGCTCCAAAGGAAGAACTTCCCCCTGGAAATTCTGAGAAGTGGTCAATATGGAGGTCTCTCAATACATTACCATCAAACACAACGAGATGCAAGGCCAGTCTGCGGACTTGGGGTTTCTCTGTGGACTCAGTTCTTTGCCAGCGAGGCTTTGAGCAGACTAACAGACATTTCCTTCAGTGTTCCTCATCACCATGCAAGACCTTATCAGAGCTACACTAAATGCACACACACACACACACACACACACATATATATATATATATATATATATATATATATATATATATATATATATTTATTATTCTTGATTTACAATGTGAGTACATTTTTCCAGCACCTATTCTAGATTACAGTAAGTCACTAATTATTGTTCTCCACTCTTCTCTATTTGTCCATAAATCTTCAGGAATGTTGTTCTTCCTCATTGCTGACTGAACTCCCTGTATCCATGTATCAGGTGTTCGTCCCCTTTTTCTTCTTCCAATTGGTACCCAGTCGATTATGCATTTTGGTAGCCTTTCCTGTTCCATTCGTCTGATGTGTCCATACCATTTAAGTTGTTTGTGCTCGGTGAAATCAATAATTGAATTTTTACATTTCATCTTGTCTCTGATTACTTCATTTCTTATTCTTTCTCGTCTTGATATTCTTGCTGAACGCCTCCAGAAATCCATTTCTGTGGCCAATAATTTTGATTTCAGTTGCCATTTTGTTGTCCACACTTCTGAACCATATGTAATAATGCTCCTAACTATTGTTTTAAAAATCCTTATTTTGTTATCAGTTGTTATGTGTTTGTCCCAGAGAATTCCATTCAATAAAGAGATTGTCGTCTTTCCAGAATTTATTCTTGATCTAATTTCTTTGTCCTGTTTCCCATCATTTGTAATTTTCACACCTAAATATTTATATTCCTCAGTAACTGTTATTGTTCCCATCCCTTCTTCTAATATTAAGTCTCCATTCACTCCACCAATTACCATGTACTTTGTTTTATTCATGTTTACATTTAGACCTGATTTTTTATATTCTTGAATCAATTTTCTGGTCATATACTCTATGTCCTCATAGTCTTGGGCTATAATCAGTTGGTCATCTGCAAATTGTAACGAGTATATTGTTCTATCATTTATTGGTATTCCCATAGCGTGACATTTTTTCTTCCAATTCTGTAAAGTTACTTCTGTATATATTTTATACAATGTAGGTGAGATGCTACAACCTTGACGTAATCCTTTTGTGACTTGGAATCCATGTGATAGATATTTATCAATTTTTATTTTTGAAATAGAATTTTTATATAAATTTTGAATTGCTTTAATTATTCTTGGATTTATTCCTATTGATATTAAAGCTTTCCATAAACTGGATAAAGGCACACTATCATAGGCTTTTTCTATGTCTATGAATACTAAATGTATAGGTTGTGCCTGAACCATTTTTTTTCAATAATTTGTTGTAGGCAAAAGATATGATCAATTGTTGATCTTCCAGCTCTAAAACCTGCTTGTTCTTCAGCCTCCTTTTCTTTGTATTCTTGTTCTAACAAATATTTAATAATTCTTCCATATAATCTACTGAAGGTATTGGTCGCTGTTATTCCCCTATGATTTTTACACTCATCTTTCGCTCCTTTTTTATGTATCACTGAAATACATCCTACTTTCAAATCATTTGGGACATCTTCCCCATTTAAACATCTTTCGAAAAGGTTTCTTAACAATTCCATTAATTTCTTTGTTCCTAATTTTAATAATTCTGCAGGAATACCTCCAATGCCTGTAGCCCTTCCATTCTTTAAAGATTTTATTGCAGTTTTTACTGTCTCTATTTCCAAACGGATGTAATTCTCTGCTTGTAGATCTATCATTTCATTATATTCAGGGTTTCCCAAGTATTCTTCCCTGTTTTCTGTTAATAAACTTTTAAAATATTTTTCCCAAGAGTCATGAGTAATATATTTAATATGTGTTGTTTCTTTGGAATTCCTTCTTAAATTTTTTATAGTTTTCCATGCTTCTGTGTTTCTTTTACCACCAATATAGGATTCAATTTTTTGACATGACTGTTCCCAAACTTTGTTTTTTGCTTCTGCAACCTTTTTCTGGATTTTTGCTTGTTGTGCATTAAGCTCTATTTTATCTTGAAGATTTCTGGTATTTAACCATTTTAAATATTTTTCTTTCTTTAATTTCACTTCCTTTTTAATTTCTTCATTCCAGTAGTATAATGGATGGTTTGTACGTGTTTCTTCTGTTTCTCCTAAAGCTTCCTTGGCGGCTTCATGTAGTTTATTTACAATATAATGATATTGATCTTCTGTATTATCAAACTCTGTTTCTACCAGTTTTTCATCTAATCTCTTTTGATATAAAAATATTGTGCTTTCATTCTCAAAACTATTCAAATTATATTTAGGAATTTTGATTTCTGTTTGTATATTTTCTATAGGACAATTTCGAGTTTCTTCAGTGCTTCTTCCTCTGAAGGGGAATAAAAATTTGGAATTTACCAAATAATGATCGCTAAGAGTTACCCCTCTATATACTCTTATGTCATGTATTTTTATCCTCGTTTGCTGTTTAATTATAATATAGTCTATTATTGATTTTTGATTCAATGTATCTTTATGCCATGTGTATTTATGTATTTCTTTATGTTGATAAAAGCCATTTAATATTTTCAATGAATTTTGTTCACAGATATCAATAAGTCTATTACCATTATCATTTATAACATTTTCTCCAAATGGTCCTATAATTTTATTTCCAATTTTACTTCCAGTTCTACTGTTAAAATCCCCTGCAATAATAATCTCCCTGGTTTTCCCGATATCCTCTATGATTCCATTTAAATTATTATAGAAATCATCCTTTTTACAAATTGGTTCATCTTCGCTTATTCCATATACTCCTATAATAGTAATTTTGTATCCATGAATATCAATATTAATTTTAATCAGATTTTCATCAATAGGTTCCCAGTTTGTGACCATTCTTTTGAACTTGTTTTTCATCAATATCGATATCCCCCGTTTTGCTCTTTGATTTTTTGGCACACCACTATAGAAATGTGTATATGATCCCATTCTTTCAATACCTCGTCCTTTTTTCTTAGTTTCTGGGAGTATAATAATATCTTGATTTCTAGCCTCCATTTCTTTAATCACTTCTCCTACTTTATTTTGTAATCCTTGTATATTCCATACACCAATTAAGACAGTCCGTTTTCTTAGCCTTTTTCGTCTCCTATTATATCCGTCCTGCTGTAATCTTATAGGCTTTTTAACCAGTGAGGTTTTTCCAATGAATGGGGAGTTGGCCCATCGCATTAACCCCCAACCTGGAGGACCAGGTAATTTTTGCTCAAGGTTTTCTTCCTTTAGCCTTTGGTAATCCAATACCTAACCTACAAGGCAGTAGTTGCTAGTTTTGGTCCACCCCGGGTATTTTATTTACCCGGTACCCTCCATATCTGGTGGGCATTCGCCTATCCGCCACCTGGGGAGGCGCCCGATGGGAGACTAGCAACTCCACATGGGATATATATATATATATATATATATATATATATATATATATATATATATATATATATATATATATATATATATATATATATCCCGTGTGGAGTTGCTAGTCTCCCATCGGGCGCCTCCCCAGGTGGCGGATATATATATATATATATATATATATATACAGGGTGTTACAAAAAGGTACGGCCAAACTTTCAGGAAACATTCCTTACACACAAATAAAGAAAAGATGTTATGTGGACATCTGTCCGGAAACGCGTGATTTCCATGCTAGAGCTCATTTTAGTTTCTTCCACCTACGCTCAATGGAGCACGTTATCATGATTTCATACGGGATACTCTACCTGTGCTGCTAGAACATGTGCTTTTACAAGTACGATACAACATGTGGTTCAAGCACGATGGAGCTCCTGCACATTTCAGACGAAGTATTCGTACGCTTCTCAACAACAAATTCGGTGACCGATGGATTGGTAGAGGCGGACCAATTCCATGGCCTCCACGCTCTCCTGACCTTAACCCTCTTGACTTTCATTTATGGGGGCATTTGAAAGCTCTTGTCTACGCAACCCCGGTACCAAATGTAGAGACTCTTCGTGCTCGTATTGTGGACGGCTGTGATACAATACGCCATTCTCCAGGGCTGCATCAGCGCATCAGGGATTCCAGGCGACGGAGGGTGGATGCATGTATCCTCGCTAACGGAGGACATTTTGAACATTTCCTGTAACAAAGTGTTTGAAGTCACGCTGGTACGTTCTGTTGCTGTGTGTTTCCATTCCATGATTAATGTGATTTGAAGAGAAGTAATAAAATGAGCTTTAACATATATATATATATATATATATATACTTTTGACACGATAAATAAATAATAAACAATCTTCATTTAAAAAACCAGTATGAAAAAGTAATTTCAATGAGTTTTTAAAGATTATTGTAGATCAAAATGTTTAATTTACATCTGTGATCAATAATTTCTGCTCTTATTTCCAAAATACTTAACAGTGCTGTGCAAAAATTAATCAGTAGTTATTTAAAGAACGTTACACGCTAATAAGATATATTTTGCTTAACAGAAAATATTTCTTTAAGAACAATTACAATAGTAGAAATATTAATAGTAGGCTTTGTGGTAGGCTGCGTGAAATTATTTATTAAACAAACTGAGTGCCAAACAATTAACAGTAAAGTGTTGATGATTAGCGCAATTTGATTTATTGATTTCATGATTAGATTTATTTCATGTTACTAACTGTCTCTGTGCTGTTCATTTTTGGAACACAACCTACGACCAGCTTAGAGACAGGTGATGACACTTTCTGCAGGACCTGACCATCATTTTGCAGTACAATGCGCGAGCACGTAAAGTGCAAGCTGTTACTGATTTGTTTGACTGATGGGGCTGTTAAGTGCTATACCACCTACTGCACTCCCCTGAACTAAGCCCTCGTGAGTTCAACTCGATTTCCAAACTGAAGGAAACACTTCACGGCATTCGCTTCAGAACTGCTACATATTCGTCGGGCAATAGACCGCGCCGCTCAAACTGTCAACGCAACTGGCACTGCTAAGAGTATCCTACGACTTCCACATCGCTGGCAACAGGTTATACACGACGCTGGTAGTTTTGTAAATAAGTAGCCACTATTAAAGTTCCAACCCTCGTAGCTCAGTCGTTTCCAACCTGATGATAATTACCCTAACCCCCCCCCCCCCAGTGGGTAAAATGAAATTTTCCGAGGGGATAAATCGCCTTTAAAACGTCATTATCACAGTTTTGTAAGACTCTAATATTGGTTATGTAAGCTTTTCTCTAAGCTGTAGGTAGTTCATGCATTAGACCAGAAATTGCTTCGCTACAGCCACTACGACTTATCTTACGAAATAGGTTAAGGAACGGCAAACACACGTTTACACGTTTTGACAATGTTGACAGGAATACTCTCTTTGAAATTCTGAAGGTAACAGAGGTACAATACGGGAGCGAAAGGCTATTTACAACTTGTTTAGGACCCAAACGGCAGGTTTAACAGTTGAGGAACATGAAAAGGAAGCAGAAACGAGTTAGGTAGGATTATACCTTAACCCCGATGTTGTTTAATCTGTACATAGAGCAAGCAGTAAAGAAAACCATAGAAACATTTGGAGAAGGAATTAAAGTTCAGGGAGAAGAAACAAAAACCTTGGGGTTTTGCCGATGACATTGTAATTCTGTCAGCGACAGCAAACGACTTGGAAGAACATTTGAACGGAATGGACAATGTCTTGAAAGTTTGGTTCAAAAAAAAAATGGTTCAAATGGCTCTGAGCACTATGGGACTCAACTGCTGAGGTCATTAGTCCCCTAGAACTTAGAACAAGTTAAACCTAACTAACCTAAGGACATCACAAACATCCATGCCCGAGGCAGGATTCGAACCTGCGACCGTAGCGGTCTTGCGGTTCCAGACTGCAGCGCCTTTAACCGCACGGCCACTTCGGCCGGCTAAAGTTTGGTATAAGATGAATATCAACAAAAGCAAAACAAGGATAATATAATAGTAGAATTAAATCAGGTGATGCTAAAGGAATTAGATTAGGAAACTAGACACTTAAAGTACGTAGTAGATGAGTTTTGCTGTTTGGGCAGCAAAATAAATGGTGATGACCGAAGTAGAAAGGATGTGAAGTATAGGCTGGCAATAGCAAGAAAATCGTTCCTGAAGAAAGAAATTTGTTAACATCGAATATAGGTTTAAGTGTTAGGAAGCCTTTTCTGAAAGCATTTGTCTGGAGCGTAGCCATGCATGGAAGTGAAACTTGGACGCTAAAAAGTTTTGATAAAAAGAGAATAACTAATGAGGAAGTACTAAATAAAATCGGAGAGAAAAGAATTTTGTAGCGTAACCTGACTAGAAGAAGTTATCGCTTGGAAGGACATATTCTGAGACATCAAGGGATTACTAATTTAGTACTGGAAGGAAGTGGGGCGGGGAGGGGGGGGGGGAATTCGTAGTGGGAGACCAAGAGATGAATACAGTAAGCAAAATCAGAAGGATGTACGTTGCAGTAGTTATTAGGAGATGAAGAGGCTTGCACAGGATAGAGTAACATGAAAACCTCCATCAAACCAGTCTTCGGACTGAAGACCACAACAACAACAACTCATTTCGAAACAGGTACATGAACTAACTAACTGACAGTACGACACAACAGTAACTACATAAGGGCTACTATACATTACTATATTGTTAGAGTCATCAGACACAAAGCATAAACAGCCCGAAGTCTTCCAATTTCTGCCAATGTAGAGGTAAGGAGTCCAGCAATGAAGTGATTTACAAACAGTAAGTATAGTGCATACATTTTAACTTGGCTGATTTTAAATGCAGGTGCAGGGTGCAGCTGAAGCAAGTAAGCAGATACGACTAGGAAGAGGAGCAGTGCAAGCGGAGCGTGTTTCGTAATGTCTAGTCTCACTGTGGATAGGTAGCTTTCTTATCTGAGGAGGAGTTGTAGGTAGTACTCAGAATGCACCGCACGGACGCACACACACACAAACACACACACACCATCGGAACAGAAAACATCAAAATTAAATGCGGCATTCAAGATTTATCGATGTGAAAGTAGATTTTTGACTGTGACAGGAATGAAAATAAAAACAAGGAGTTGATTGGATATTGAGCATGATATATGATGTTCACTGCCTGAGAACAGCTCAAATACTGAAAAGGTTGTTAAGACATAAACAGTACAAATTGTCCCATTGATCAGCTCGTAGATTAATAAAACACAAAAACTAAATATCACTCATCATTCATCAGTGTTCGAAAGAAAATTCTTTTTCATTCTGGAGTTTAGTTAGGCGGCGATGGTGATGGGTGAGGTATAGCAGTACTAGCTAATATCTGATTGCGCTCAGGAATAATGGTCTAAGAAAGACTGGGAACCATTGACATAGCTCATTGTTGTGTCTGATTCCCCATTCACCCGTACTTGGATCCAACATTGGACCAAAGATATTCAGCAACATATATCTCTCAAATACGAGAAGTTTATGGAAGTACTGCTTTAGGATACTCCACATCTCACAGCCATATAGTACCACAGGTTGGGACAGGGTTTTTTACAGCTGAATCTTGAACCGTCTCGTGATATCTGGGCAGTATCAATTGTGTTGGCTGTAAAAGGATCGGTTTCCTTGCTGCATCCTAGCGTTGCCGTCTTCTTCGCATGTCAGTTTCTCCAGTCTGCCAACTTACTGAAAAACACAGAAATAGAATCATGCCGCAACATAGCCACAGAGCAAGGTGGCCCACTGGTTAGCACACTGGACTCGAATGCAGGAGGACGATGCTTCAAATTCCCATCTGGCTATCCAGATTGAAGTTTTCCATGATTTCCCTAAATCGATCTAGATATATGCCGGGATTACAGTGAAATGAATACCGATAGCTGCATGCACACGTTGATGTAAGTCAACGGGGGCAGTTGAAAATGTGTGTCCCGACCGGGACTCGAACCCAGGATCTCCTGCTTACATGGCAGACGCTCTATCCATCTGAGCCATCGAGGTAAAGACATGGTAAAGACATGGCAGACTAAAGTATTAGTCCATTCTAAGTTTAATAATGAAGTTATAAATACTGCAGGGGCTTATCTCTGGCACGCCTCGCGTGAGACCCACATTCCCAACTTATTGTCCCGCACTATATTCATAGTGCCCCTGCTGATTATACTCATTACTCGCGGCTTTTTGCCGGTTCCCGTAAGAGTTCGGGCACTGTTTGTGCATCCGCACAGAAGATGCTGAAATGGCCGGTGAGCCTTAACTATATATATGGTATCTGTTCTTTTAGACTTCTTTTGAGAAGTCCGATTTCATTCCCCTTCCTTGCGTAATCCAAGCTTATTCTAGTCGCTAATGGCTGCGCTGTCGACGGGACGTTAAACTATAATCTTCCCTCCTTCTTCTAACATACATAGCCTTTATCGACTATTTAAATGTTTTTGATACAGTTAACAAAGTTTAATTGTGGGAAATTTTAGAAAAGAATGGTATACCTCAACGTCTAATAAGTGCATTTCAAAATAAGTGTATGTACATACACAACAAAATCGAAGCACTAAAAGTAAGTCCGTTAGCAAGAACCATCTCTCAATAAGTGAGACAAAGATGTTCTTTATCGCATACGTTATTTAATATATAAACCAACGACGTGGTAAAGACTTGGCAGACTAAAGTATTGGTCCATTCTAAGGTTAATGATGAAGTTATAAATAGCCTACACTCCTGTTTGCAGATGATCATATTGTCTTGGCGGCCTCGGAACGTAAATTATAGAGGGCAATTTGGTTTTTGCACAAGGTAACAAATGATTATAATATAACAGTATCTAAAGATAAAACTAAGATAATGGCATTCCTTAGTAACGAGCACTTAAGAGCAAAATAATAATTGATAAACTGCTACATCGTATAAAGAATAGTAAAAACAGAATTAACTGGGTGTCTAAAACATACTTCAGAAGATAGAAAAGTACAGAAAGAAATGGCATGAACACATTCAAAGGAAGCCAGCTGAACGAATACCTAAATTAATATACCGTACGCATATACACCTCAAGACAAAAAGGAGATGGAAACATCAGCTGCAGTCTGCTTGAAATTGGAACAGGCGAGGATGCCTAAACCAAAATTGGATATTATGATGATGGTTTGCACCTACGAGAGATCTTTAGCGCCCATCCAAAAATTTTATAAGACTACTGTGACTAAAGTGATGGAACAACAAATCTAAAACAACAAATAAAATACGAGGGGCGTTTAATAAGTAATGCAACAGGTTGGTTTTATTCAGGATTCCAATAGACTATATTAATCCAAAGTCGTTTTGTCTACAAAACCCTGTTTTTCAACAAAACCTCCGTTCAGTACAACGGCCTTGGCCGCCTTACTGGGAAGGCCTCTATGCTTGCATACTACTATTCTACTGGTCGACGTCTTGTGGCGTCAATAACCTCTCTACATTTGCATCTACATCTACATGGTTACTCTGCAATTCACACTTAAGCGCCTGGCAGAGGGTTCATCGAACCATTTTCATACTACTTCTCTACCATTCCACTCTCGAATGGCGCGTGGGAAAAAGGAACACCTAAATCTTTCCGTTCGAGCTCTGATTTCTCATATTTTATTATTATGATCATTTCTCCCTACGTAGCTGGGTGTCAACAAAATATTTTCGCATTCGGAAGAGAAAGCTGGTGATTGAAATTTCGTAAATAGATCTCGCCGCAAAGAAAACCGCCTTTGTTTCAGTGACTGTCACCCCAACTCGCATATCATATCAGTGACACGAAACGAGCTGCCCTTCTTTGTCCTTTTTCGATGTCCTCCGTCAACCCCACCTGGTAAGGACCCCACACCGCGCACCAATATTCCAGCAGAGGACGTACAAGTGTAATGTAGGCTGTCTCTTTAGTGGGTTTGTCGCATCTTCTAAGGGTTCAGCCAACAAAGCGCAGTCTTTGTTTCGCCTTCCCCACAATATTATCTGTGTGGGCTTTCCAATTTAAGTTGCTCGTAATTGTAATTCCTACGTACTTAGTCGAACTGACAGCCCTTAGATTTGTGCGATTTATCGTATACCCAAAATTTATCGGATTTCTTTTAGTACCCATGTGGATGACCTCGCAATTTTCTTTCTTTAGTGCCAATTGCCACTTTTCAAACCATACAAAAATTCTCTCTAGATCATTTTGTAATTGGAATTGATCGTCTGATGATTTCACTAGACGGTAAATTACAGCTTCATCTGCAAACAATCAGATTATCACCTAGATCATTTATGCAAATCAGAAACAGCAGAGGGCATATGACACTACCTTGCGGAACGCCAGATATCACTTCTGCTCTACTCGATGATTTACCGTCTATCACTACGGACTGTGACCTCTCTGAGAGGAAATCACGAATCCAGTCACACAACTGAGACGGTACTCCATATGCACGCAATTTGATTAACAGTCGCTCGTGAGGAACGGTATGAAAAGCCTTCTAGAAATCTAGGAATATGGAATCGATCTGAGATCCCTTGTCGACAGCACTCATTACTTCATGGGAATAAAGAGCTAGCTGTGTTGCACAAGAGCGATATTTTCTGAATCCGTGTTGGTTATGTGTCAATAAGTCATGTTCTTCAAGGTGATTCATAATGTTCGAGTACAGTATATGCTCCAAAATCGTACTGCAAATTGAGGTCAGTGATACGGATCTGTTATTCAGGGGGTTACTCCTGTTTCCTTTCTTGAACATTGGTGTGACCTGTGCTACTTTCCAGTCTTTAGGAACAGACCTTTCGTCAAGTGAGTGGTTGTGTATGATTGCTAAGAAAGGCGCTATTGTGTCTGCATACTCTGAAAGGAACCTGACTGGTACACCATCTGGACCGGAAGACTTGCCTTTGTTAAGAGATTTGAGTTGTCTCGCAACACCTAAGATATCTACTTTTATTTCACTCATCATCATCCGTGTGCTGTTTCCCGAGGAGTCGATCCTTCATGAGGCGAAATAGATAGAAATCGGGAGGTGCGAGATCCGGTCTGTAGGGCGGATGAGGAAGAACAGTCCAATGAAGTTTTGTGAGCTCCTCTCGGCTGCGCAGGCTTGTGCGATGCCTTGCGGAAGTCGTTCTTCAGTTTCATGAGGGTAGCACAAAATACTTTAGAGTTGATCATTGCATTATGGGGCATGACATCAAACGGAATAATTCCTTCAGATTCCCAGAAGATCGTCGCCAAGACTTTATAGGCTGAGGATGCAGCTTGGAACTTTTTCTTTGGAGCAGATAAGATGTGGCGCCACTCCATGAACCGCCGTTTTGTTCCTGGTTCGAAGTTATGAACCCATGTTTCATCGCTTGTGGCGATGTTCGACAAAAATTGTCACGAACAGTCTCGTAACGCGCAAGCAATTCCGCATAGTGGTCCTTCGTTGCTCATTATGGTCTTCTGTTTGACAAGGAGGAACCCAGTGCACACACGGCTTTGAGTACCCCAACTGGTGGACGAGTGTGTCAGCACTGCCAGCAGAGACGTCCAGTTGTGTAGCGAGGTGTTAGATTGCGATCCGTCGATCACCTCGAATGAGAGTGTCCGCACGTTCCAACACTGCAGGAGTCACAGCTTCGTGGGGGTGGCCGACACGTGGGACATCCGACAGGTTTGCGCGACCTTGTGCGGTGATGACAGATGTCTCGCCCAACGACTCACTGTGCTTTTGTTCACTGCCAGGTCACAGTAGACATTCTACAAACGCTTGTGAATATCTGCGATGCTCTAGTTTTCCGCCAAAAGAAACTGAATGACAGCTCTCTGCTTGTAACGCACGTCAGTAACAGTCGCCATTTTGGAGGCTGGGTATAACGCAGCCACCCATCATGACTTCATAAAAATATAGGGGCTGAAGCGGGAATACTTCACGATATCCCATAACAAGTCCCATATTTTTTCAATCAAAATTGGCCGAGAAAAGAAATTTATTGGAATACTTATTGAATGTCCCTTGTATAAAAACGCACCAAAAACACACACACGGGAATATGAAAATCACGAGTTTAGTCACTTCTAAAAGTTACAATCAAAAAGAGAAATTAAGTGGAAAGAATTAAAGCAGCGCAACAGACGACAGCGACTGCGTGAATGCTGAAACACAAAATTCTCCACTCTAGAAGCTAAATTTTTGAAAGCTCTCCAACTCGTCTTTATCAACATTCTCAAGGACTGTATTTAGTGACTTTGACGTATACTGTGTGCATTCTGAGGGTAATTTAAATGTCGTGTGACTAGGGCCTCCGATCGGGTAGGCCGTTCGCCGGGTGCAAGTCTTTCGATTTGACGCCACTTCGGCGACTTGCACGTCGATATTCTGGGGGTTTGCAGCGTTAGTGATCCATTTGAGGCAGTCATCGGCGGTCAGATGCGTTCAGGAAGTCTGCCTGTGCGCCCTCTGTTTCGTCTGCAGTCAGTAACTGTGCTCAGTTTAGATGTTAACAGTGTTTACGTTCTAGGGTACAACCATATCCCGCCGACGAGAGGGGCCAGATGGATGGCTCTGAGCACTATGGGACTTAACTTCTGAGGTCATCAGTCCCCTAGAACTTAGATCTACTTAAACCTAACTAACTGAAGTAATCACACACATCCATGCCCGAGGCAGGATTCGAACCTGCGACCGTAGCGGTCGCGCTGTTCCAGACTGTAGCGCCTAGAACAGCTCGGCCATCCCGGCCGGCCGAGAGGGGCCAGTTTGAGGCCGAAGTGACACAAGTCACCGCTTGGGGCGCCAAGCTGAGAGAGGCACCCAAGTGGATGACCTGAACGCAGCGTATATCACAGTTAGTAGCGAAAACTGACACGGGTAAAGGTATAAGAGGGAAAAGGAGATGGAGGAGACAAATGATAAGTCGTTTGGGAGGGAAAACGTTCTGGAACCGGCCCTGCTAACAAGTACATAACTTGTTCAATAGCTTTAACCATTTGAATGGGTTTGCATTGTGGAGCTGTGGGAAGCTCGAAAGACGTATCAACAGACTGCTGCACATGTTGGGTACATTGTACTAGTGGTATGTTGCTGATTCAGTAGTGGTCCACAAACACAGATCAGATTCTTGACATCCACTCAGTAAGGATGTACGTCAAGATCGACACACTCTACGAGTAGCAGTGACTGAACATCATTGGGATTAGCGGAGCGGTGTAAGGCGCTGCAGTCATGGATTGTGCAGCTGGGCCAGGCGGTGGTTCGAGTCCTCCCTCGGGCATGGGAGTGTGTGTTTGTCCTTAGGATAATTTAGGTTAAGTAGTGTGTGAGCTTAGGGACTGATGACCTTAGCAGTGAAGTCCCATAAGATTTCACACACATTTGAACATCATCGAGGGAAGAAATCTGGGCCCATGTTGCACTTGCTGTGCCAACAGGGACCATTGGGAACCGTCTTCTTGCAGCAGAATAACGATCATCTGATGATCACGATGATCGCTTGCATGCAAGAATACAGCCTGCGCTGCCGCCAGAGGGCGGATACACTGTGTATTAATGCAACTGTTTGAGCAGCCTTTACTGTGAGGCGTATGTTTCATTTGATCTAAATTTATCATGTACTCCCACAGTGATGGACTACCTGTTACGTTATTTCTCAAGAAATAAAAACTTTGAGGTTCACCGATGACATTGTAATTCTGTCAGAGACAGCAAAGGACCTGGAAGAGCAGCTGAACGGAATGGACAGTGTCTTGAAAGGAGGATAAAAGATGAACATCAACAGAAGGAAAACGAGGATATTGGAATGTAGTCGAATTAACCCGGGTGATGCTGAGGGAATTAGATAGGAAATGAGACACTTAAAGTAGTAAAGGAGTTTTACTATTTGGGGAACAAAATAACTGATGATGGTCGAAGTAGAGAGGATATAAAATGTAGAATGACGATGGCAAGGAAAGCGTTTCTGAAGAAGAGAAATTTGTTAACATCGAGTATAGATTTAAGTGTCAGGAAGTCGTTTCTGAAAGTATTTGTATGGAGTGTAGCCATGTATGAAAGTGAAACGTGGACGATAAATAGTTTGGACAAGAAGAGAATAGAAACTTTCGAAATGTGGTGCTACAGAAGAATGCTGCAGATTAGATGGGTAGATCACATAACTAATGAGGAGGTATTGAATAGAATTGGAGAGAAGAGGAGCTTGTGACACAACTTGACTAGAAGAAGGGATCGGTTGGTAGGACATGTTCTGAGGCATCAGGGGATTACCAATTTAGTATTGGAGGGCAGCGTGGAGGGTAAAAATCGTAGAGGGGGACCAAGAGATGAATACACTAAGCAGATTCAGAAGGACGTAGGATGCAATAAGTACTGGGAGATGAAGAAGCTTGCACAGGATAGAGTAGCATGGAGAGCTGAATCAAACCAGTCTCCGGACTGAAGACCATAACAACAACAAATGGCATTGTGCTTGAGAGCATTGCAACTTTTTGTTCTGTGTCCATCTCTACGCATACTCTGCAAAACCACTCTGAAGTGAATGGCAGAGGGTACTTCCCATTATGCTAGTTACTAGAGATTCTTCCTGTTTCATTCACTTACGAAGTGCAGGAAGAGTCACTTCTTAATGGTCTCTGTGCACTTTGTAATTTGTCTAAAAAAATGCCCGAGGCAGGATTCGAACCTGCGATCGTAGCGATCACGCGGTTCTAGACTGTAGTGTCTAGAACCGCTCGGCCACCCCGGCCGGCTAGCCTCTTCCATGTACGTTCAGTTTTTCGTGTTAGTTTTATTTTGTATGGGTCTTACATACTCGAGCAACATTCTAGGACTACCTGGTAATCGTGTGTGTTAAACTGCCCGCTTCCGAGATATGATTCTGCCCCGCAGATTAACGATGAAGGACGGTGCACCAACCAGCCTGGATGCGGCTTTGAGGTGATTTCACACGTCTCACTAAGTGAATACTGGGCTGTGACCCACGTCCCGCATCAGATACACGTTATCCAAAATTTCGGAAACTTGCTCACACTTACACATAAAATTTATTCTTGTCGTCGACGGATGGTATACACAGATTTCATCCTGAGGGGTGAACGGCGGACTGATAACTAGGGACGCTTAGTCTCCTTGAACATAGCAACATCATTCTTTGAGGGGTGGCATGAGTGTTTTGTAGTTAATTTTTCACTGGCTGACTTCATTTTCTCAGTTCCTTCCAATGAATCCATGTCTACCACTTGCTTTACCTATGACTGAGCCTATGTGATGGATCGATTTCATGTTGGTACAAAGTGTTACCTCCAGATATTTGTAGGAGTTGACTGATTTCAGTTGAGACTAGCTGATACTGTAGTTATATGATATTACAGTTTTTCATTTTGTGACGCGTGCCATATTACTTTTCTTCTGATGGTATTGTAATGGCCCATGAGATGGCGAAGAACTCAGAAGAGTCGCTGAAAGGAATTGATACCGTCTTGAAAAAGAGATGAACATCAGCAAAATAAAGCAAGGGTAATGGAATGTAGATCCAACGATCTGGGAATTGTCTTTGCAACTCATTTCGAGCCCTCAACAAAAACTGTGCCGGACACCCATCGTGTTGATACCACATTCTGTTCCTTGTTCAAATGGTGCAAATGGCTCTGAGCACTATGGGACTTAACTTCTAAGGTCATCAGTCCCCTAGAACTTAGAACTACTTAAACCTAACTAACCTAAGGACATCACACACATCCATGCCCGAGGTAGGATTCGAACCTGCGACCGTAGCAGTCGCGTGGTTCCGGACTGAGCGCCTAGAACCGCATGACCACCGCGGCCGTCTCTGTTCCTTGTTCCTAAAGGTATTTTTTCCAATAACAGACCTATTGTTTCTTGGAGGAATGTGGTGTAATTTCTACCACCAAGATTTCCTTCGATGAAATAGGGGCCTATAATTCTGTCCTCCAGAATCCCACGCCATACATTCACCAACCACAGTTGCTGCAGCCAACATGGATTTTCAGTTGCCCAATAATGCATGTTCTGCAAATTAACATTTCCATGCTTTGTGAATGTAGCCTCATCAGTAAATAAAATCAAATTAATAAATGTGTCACCCCTATGTATCTGAAGTTGAGCCCATCGGCAGAATTCAATGCGACAACATACAATCCGTACCAGTTAATTCTTGGTGGAGAGTGACTTGGTAAGGATGTCATTTATGGCGATACAGAACACGAACAACGCTACTCTGGCTCATGCCAGATTCCCTTGCGATTTGATGTGAACAAACACAAGGATCTCGAACCAGTGGCAAGAGTACCAATTTGTGTTTCCTCGTTAGTAACTTTCCTTTGCCAGATATGTTTCCGATGTTTTAAATATCCAGTTGTTCTCAATTTATCACACACATATTTATATGTAAGACGTGTAGGGTGAGTTCGTTAAGGATATCTTTCAGCATAGAAGTCTCTAGCTCTCACTGAATTTCGTTGGCATTCTCCGTAAATGAGAAGCATATCGACTTGTTCTTTGAAGGAATAAATCATTCACATTTGCTTGATTCAATGATACCATTCCTATTAATGTTTTATTGCGAAACCGTCGAATGGTGTTTACATGTCAATGGCATGTTAGATGGAAACCCCGTATTCGGTGAATATTTACTATTTGCACGATATATGAGAGAGAACTGTCAGAGCATGTGCTTTGATAAGTGCCTAAGTGATAAGGAATACTACTCAATCCATGATAAGAAAATTGCAGCACTGCATTCATACCAATGGTCATCACTTTGAACATCTTCTGTAAATGGACATTCATCTTTTTTGACCTTCAAAGATCTTACTGTTACACATGATTGGATTCGTCTCGATAGCCCTTATCAGAATATAAGTACTGAACAACAGCATACCATTATAAAAAAAATTTACCTTCATATCTCTGAAGCGACGCCACTTAGCAACAAAAAAACGTCATATTATGGTCCCCGCTGTCCCATGCAACATTTGTCCCACAAATATTTCAAGCACCATCATACTTTCATAGTTATTCTAGGTGGCAATAGTTAGTGACTCACCCTGTATATGGAAATTTGTGATGCATTTTGTGCTCAATTCACTGAATATGAAAGACAATACTGTTGCTACTAGCAAGATGGAAAACAAGCCACACATCTAAGGTATACCTGGAACAAGTACATGAAGTCTTCACTGAGAAACAAACAATCAACAAACATTTATGGCCATCATGTTCATCAGGTCTAACAACATGTTATTCTTTCCTAAGGTGTATGAAAAAAATTCACATACAATATAGGAACTGAAAGAACATCAGCTGTGCAGTTTCCGTCATCAACATATTGAAGTTTACACGGGGTGTATCTGAATATGCCTAGATGTGCACAGCTGTGTATTTATGTTGCAGGGAGTCACTTTAAGCATCATCTTTAAATGTGCTTTTCATTGTAAATAAATAGTAAATCCATTTTAGCTCTTTGTTTCTGTAATTTCACTCTTTTCCTTTATACTTACACAGGTTACTTTTATCTGTGCCACCCTGATGTTCTAATGGTATTGATCTGGAGAGTAGTCTTGTACAGGAGTAGCGCCGGGCCAGCATTGACGTTTGGCTGGTGCAGTGAGCTGCCACCAGCTGGGGGAGGGGGGGGGGGGTGGCAGGAACAGTGACATGGCCTACTCAGACATCAGAAGTGTCTGCCCACTCCTCTACACAGACCACACCCTCACACTGGTAACACTCCCAACCACAATAGTATCGGCTTCTCTGAAGGCCACGATTTGAGATGGCATGCCATGTCACCATGGCCCATTCATCATCAGCCAGGTCACCTGCCCTGCTTTAAAGAATCTCCCCCATAGCTGCAGTTTGCAAATAGATAAATAACAAAGGGAAAACTCTCTCTATAAGAAAAGTACACTCACCACCTACAGCATGACTAGAGGGAAACTGGTTGTTCATCTATCACCACTATTGGCTTGGTCAGAGATTTCTTTTAAAAGTGACAGATCGTGCATGAATAGTCAGCTTAATAAATTTTGCAAAAAGGAATCCTAGAGAACCAGAGTGTCCTGTCACAGTTGCCATGTCCTGTAGCAACTAAATAATTGTTCATCACTTGGGCATAATGGAGGGTTACTATGATTGAGGCAAGCAACACGTCTGCAGCAACTGAAATTAAAAACTGGTAAATGACCTCAACCCTATCTGATAGGGAGATAGTCACTCACCAGCTGATCATCTGTCATTTGACTACATAACCATTCGGAGTCTTCTCCTTCTGGTAGGGGATTGGTTGTTTAAATGGTGGTAGGATTAAAAAAAGGGGCAAGGGAAAGCTACAGTCAATGCAAGCCTTTTGAGGCATTAATTTTCATATATATAGTAACCAAAAGAGAAAACAAATCGAGGTAGCCCATTTACTATAGTCCAATTACAAATATTGACATAAATGGCAAGATTCCATCCTGCTGTAGCCCAGGTAATATACAAGATAGACAAATAAGAAGTTCAGTGAAGCAATGACATCAAGAACTAATCCCTAGAGACAGAGGGAGGGAGGGAGGGAGGGAGGGAGAGGGAGAGAGAGAGAGAGAGAGAGAGAGAGAGAGAGAGAGGGGGGGGGGGGGGGCCTTACATGATTCTACCTCAAAGATAATAAAGGAAACCACAGGAGTTGAGAGGTGAAAGGCAGAAACAAAGGTGGCATATTATAACTTACTAAATCACTGCTATCAAACTTGGGGTACTCATCATGAGCAGGGCACTTCGCGTAACATGTGTGAGCAATCACTGTAGCTGCTGCAAGCTCCCAATCAGTAACAATGATGCTCAACAGCAGTATGGTGTTACATGAGACTGCTTACAAAATGATTGAGAGTCAGCCTTGAACTAAGATTACTGCAGATTTCGCATTCAGTTACTCACAAAGCAACACATCCACCATCTTCAAGAAACTGCGTATGACTGAGGCTCAGAGGTGACATTCCCGGCCATTTGTTACAATGGGTACCTCCCCAGAGTATGCTTGCGTGAAAGGCGAAAAGGCATCTGTAGACTGAAGGGGGAAGCACCAGTAGTTTCTGTATCCCAGTCTAGAAAAGTCATCAGCTTTCTGAAGCAAGCAACAAATTGATGTCCCTGTGCAACTGTATGCCCTCTGGTGATCAATAAACCTGAAGACTCCAAATTTTAAGACAACTGGCCTACTTGAGGGATTTTAATATTAATTAAATGTTAAACAGGAAAAATATTTAGCTCCCTCCACCCTCCACCTTGCAGTCAAGACATCAGTGGCGTTTGTTGATTGCAGAAAATTACATTTGATACTTAAATCGAATAATTTAGTTCAGGAACTTTCTTATTACTCAGTTGACAGGTTTGTGCTCAGTGCCAATCAACTCATCAGTCTGACAGCAGTAATCTGTAATCCAATTTTCTGAATCAATTTGTTCTATCTATCTATTTCTGGCACTGGAAAAGGCAGTCTTGGTGGCTTTGCCACATGTAGCGTCTGCCCCTGAAATGTCTGTGGGTTACTTTATGATTTCATTATGTATGGTGAGAGCAAGCAACTCTGACAACATGATGTGCACGTTTTTCCCACATGGTATGTGCCCTAAACCATGACATCATAGTGTGCAGTTTAAGAGGGACATAATATTAACTTTTCAACATTCACAGTTGTTGGTAGTTTGAAATTTGTTTTTGTGTAAGTGAGTATTATTGAGTAATTACCGAAGGGTGATTTGTGACTGGCTCACTTCATTCTACAAATGATGAAAATTAATGCATTACTGGTGGTATATTCAGATTCTATTAATAGCAACTTCAATGCTCTTAAGCACATGCCGAATGGATTTGAGAAAGGAAGTAACAAAATTTATACAATTTCAGCTTGAGTGTAGCTCTTAACAAAGGAAATCACCAACTACACTACAGTGTCTTTTAATGCACTTGCATAACGCCAAAATTCAGTATAAAATAACTTTTAATATTTCATCTTATTTAACTTATGTGAGGTACAAGAATGAAAATCGATCACATTTCAGTGTATAGGGTGAAGCAGCTAAGACAAGGCATCCCAAATGAATCCAGGAGGGTAATTTTTCTTGGCGCAGTTCATACTGGGTTATTTTCGAGGTCTTTTGTCTGAAGACTGGTTTAAAGCAGCTCTGGACACTGGTCTATACCATGCGAGCCTCTTCATTTCTGCATAATTACTGCAACCTACATCCAATAGAACCTGCTTAATGTATTCGAACTTGGGTGTACCTGTACAGTGTTTGTTGACAGTAGCCATCTGTACAGACAGAACAGCTTAATAGTGGTTGTACCAACGTACAACACTGTGCAGTGATCACAGCTAAGTTGGTATACCACATGGCTACTTTCACAGGTAGTCCTGACTTTGATGGGTCAGGAAATTCTTGTTAAGGACTAATGGGAATTCTCCCTGCAACAAATCCTTCATTTCTGTAACCCCCTTACTTCAACCCATGCTAGTCCCTGTACTCAACCTGCTCCTGTACCCTATCCTACATACACTCCAGCCTCACATACATCATATATCCTGCCAATGCACATGCATTGTCCCTTTTCCTTCTCTCCTAAACCCCTCCCATTACCCTCACTGGTAGAACCTTCCGATGGTGAATGCAGCAGGCAACCATCCTGTTCCCATCATGTCCCTGCACACTCCCACAGGGAACACTAAAGCATCTTTCCCCACCATTATACCCGGATAGCATTCCTCTTACCTCCCTGTCCCACACCCCCACTACCCATCCCAGCTGAGCTTGCAAGATCACTACTCACTTCAGTCAGGCTCAATGCTTGGAGATTACACTGGCCTGCATGAAGGTGTGTATGTGTTTCTCAGTCTGAAGGGTGACTGTGTACCATAGCTTAGTTTACTTTTAAATGTGCCTGCCTGGTGCTCAAAGCCTCCTGTTCCAGATTTTCCATTGTTCAATAAATAGTGAGAAACTTGGTTTAGTAAAATACTGGGAGTCATTATTTTTGTATCATTCACTGATGAGGGAGTGCTATAGCAAGAACAAATGCGATATATGGAACATAGTACTTTATAGAGAAACGCATAAGATACAGTGGAGTACAGATTGTGCAAAACACTGAATGGACACTAGTAACACAGGTTACAGAATAGGCCAAGCACTCATTCACGAATACTTGAATAATATTGTTCGTTTGGTGGCTCACTAAAGCATGCCAGGGGCCAACCCAGGTGGCCTCTATAAATGAGCCTGTGAACTGCATGGACGCATGATCTCTGAAATTGCACATGTCATGAGTGAAGGTACATCACTCCTCCCTCCCAAGGGCGGAAAACTACATGCATATATTAAAACACTAGGCACAGAAAAACACATAGTACAGAAAAAATGTATGGTATAAAAAAAGCACTGTTACAGATCAAAAAGCAATAGTACTGAAATAGGACTGGTACCATGAAAAAATGGAAAAAAAGAAGTACTGATCTCACAAAGCATGAGATTGCAAGTCATGGAATATATGAATGACAGCACTGACATCCATTTTATCACCCGACAGTGGTGGCTGCTGCAGCATGTGGTGAGCAGGCTCTGGCAAGTAGGGGCAGAAGTGATGAGGGAGCAGTTTGTTGCACCGTTCCCCCTTTTGTGAGAGGCCATAGGGCAAGACCAGGGATGGTGTCTCCATAATGATGTCCTTTTTGAGGTCAGAGGGTGGGCTGGAGGCATCAGTAGGGATGTTGGAGATGACGGCCACACAGGACCCAGCAACAGAGGCAGGGGCGACTACAGCACTGCGTGCAGTGGGGGCTGCACCAGTGACGGTAGTCGAGAAGTGGGGGCATAGTCGGGAACCCCAGACATCGATGTGCCAGGCAGCAGCCCCTGCTGCAGTGTGACCCAGACTATCTGCAACACAGGTACGGGCATTGGTGGCGCCGGGGATGGGGAGGTGGTGAGCTTTCTGGAAGAGACCCTGATGTGTGCGACCATATCTCGTTGAAGTGATGGGACATCCACCCATCAGGAGTGTGGATGATGCACAGGTGCTGGCCCCAGTGACTCTCGATGACGACAGGAACCCAGTTCGGCCAACAGCCAAAACCGTGAGGCCAGACAGCCGCACCCAGCCATAACCTTTGTGGAGTCGGTGATGCTGGTGGACGTGGCATCAGATGCAGCAGGTGAGGGAAGGTCCATGGTTGGCGTCCACATAGCAGCTCCACCGGGCTCTTGTCCCCCACCAGTGTGAAACAGTATGAACTCAAAACACAGTCTAAAGCAGCTTAAGGGGACCTACCAGATACATACTTCCACATCTGAGTTTTAAATGTCCAAACCATGCGTTTGGCCTCACTATTAAATTGAGATTGAAACGTGAGCTGTGAGATGGTGAACACCACTAACCTAACAAAAAGTTGCAAACTCTCAAGAAACAAACTGGAGGCCTTTATCAGTAACTGTGGTGTATAGAAGTCCCTCAGCTGCCTAATTCTTACACAGAGACAGAGCGGTAGCCGCTGCAAGTGCAGACAGATAACACGCCACATAGGGGAAATTGGAATAGGCATCCACTACAATAAGCCAGTAATGATTTAGGAAGGGCCCAGCAAAATTGACATGTAGACGCTCCCATCCCATTGGCACTGCAGTGTTGGCCAGGGGAAAAAGACACACGCGGTGCCGCCTGTTGCTGAACACAGTGAGTGCAAGTGGAGATAAGCCACATAATGTCCCCATCAATGTCTGGCAAATACACATGCCAGCAGGCCAAAGCTTTGGTGAGGAGAGGTCTCCCAATGACCGACATGCGAAAGCTGCAGTACATTAAGGTGTATGAACGTAGAAATCACTATCCGGGGAGCAGTGTCCTCCACAGCTTACAAAAGAACCACATCTAACACAGAAAACTGGTGCTGGAGGGAGAAGTGATTACACAAGAGATTCGAGGCACAGCCCGGGGATTTTTCCAGCCAACAGTGCTGCACAAAAGAGAGGACCCGACTAAGTACAGGATTTGCAGTGACAGCCAATGCTGTCATGGCACTAATGATGGGAAAACCAATATCTAATTAGAAACAAAAAGAGCGACTCATTCTGATCAAACACTGTGTCTGGCCTGATCGGAAGGTGAGATAAGGTATCGGCTTTGGCATGTTGCGCCATCAACGGGTAATGGAACTAATAATGACAATGGGAGAGGAAGAGTGCCTGCAACTGCAAATGATGCACTGCCTAGTCCTGCACAGAAGCTGAAGGGTTAAAAAGAGTGACCAATGACTTGTGATCCAATGATTAAATGGAACTTAGAACACTACAAGACATCACAAAATTTCTTGAGGGCGAACACAATTGCTAAAGCCTCCTTTTCAGTCTGAGAATAATGCTGTTCAGTGGGAGTTAAAGTCTTAGAAGGGTAAGCAATTGGTTGTTCAGATCCATCTGCATATTTGTGCACCAACACTGTGCCAAGACCATGCTGAGAGGGATCTGTAGCCAACACAAGATGCTGACCTGGCTGAAAAGTGGCCAGATACAAGGCAGACTGAAGCTTAGATTTAAGCAAAGCGAATGCTCAGTCATAAGCTGGGGACCAGGAAAAAGGCATATTTTTATTCAAAAGCAAGTGCAGTGGCTGAAGAACAGCAGATATGTCCAGTAAAAACTTATGGTTGTACACAACTTTACCTACAAACACTTGCAAATCCTTAACAGAGGTGCTATGGGAAAGCCGCAATTGCATCAACATAGTGACGCAGCAGCTTTGACACTAGTATGAGAAACCTCAAAACACAGGCAGTCAACTGATGATTGAAAAAACTGAGATTTGTCAAGATTGCACTTGAGACCCACAGGCTACAAAATAGGAAACAACGATAGGAGATTGCTAAGGTGATCTTTGGTGGAAGCATCCGAAACAATGATATTGTCAAGGTAATTGATGCAGCCAGGTACAGAAGCTGTCAGCTGTTCTAAGAAACACTGAAAAATTGCAGGCAAGCTAGCGATGCCAAAAGGCAAACATTGATATTGATGTAGGCCAAAAGATGTGTTGACAATTAGAAGATGGCTAGTGGTCTCACCCAAGGTCAGCTTGGAGGTACCCTTCTGACAAATCAATCTTGGAATAGTAATGGTCACTTGACAATTTTTCAAGCAGCTTGTCAGGGTGGAACAAGGGGTATGTATCTATCATGGACTGTGCATTAAACATGACACTGAAGTTGCCATGGACGCGAAGATTGCCCATTGGATCCTTAATTTTTGGCCTCGACAGAGTCACACTGCAGGTACCTATCACGCAGGAAAAACCGAGAGCGGGCAGACTCTTTCGTGGTAACGTGGGCCTGAAAACTGGTAGCACAACTGAGCACAGGCAAAAACAGTGACGAAATCTCAGAGCAGAGGGAATCCAGTTACTGATACAGAACTTGGAACTGACACAAAATTTACCTCATTGGCAATGGAGAAACCAAAAGCATTAAACACATGTAACCCAAACAGGTCTGTGGTACCAGTATGATCCACAACAATGAAGGTGAGTGGGTGAACAATAGATTTGCTGTTTATTGTAGCTAATCAACATTCATGAAACCTGTGTGAGGGGAGGGGAGTCCAAGTCCATTGCAAATCGCCCAATGCTTAGGGCATGTGTCACACTCATGTTGGACGAAATAGTACGGACAAGACAAAACGGGGGCACACGGCCACTGCCGTGACATATAAATGCATTTAAAAAGGTGGAAGCTAATATTTCCTTTTTTATGTTTTCTCCAGTTACAACAACAGACTGGGCCAAGATATGCTGGGTTTTGATTCACTGGTTGAGTTTACATAGGGACATAATCCCTAAATTTTCTAGAAGATCCTTCATCAACTGTCATTAACTTGAAGCAAATGCCTTCTTAAAAGTGCATCAGTTATTACTATCTTGCATCTACACTACTGGCCATTAAAATTGCTACACCATGAAGATGACGTGCTACAGACGCGAAATTTAACTGACAGGAAGAAGATGCTGTGATATGCAAATGATTAGCTTTTCATAGCATTCACACAAGGTTGGCGCCGGTGGCGACACCTACAACGTGCTGACATGAGGAAAGTTTCCAACCGATTTCTGATACACAAACAGCAGTTGACTGGTGTTGCCTGGTGAAACGTTGTTGTGATGCCTTGTGTAAGGAGGAGAAATGTGTACCGTCATGTTTCTGACTTTGATAAAAGTCGGATTGTAGCCTATCACGATTGCGGTTTATCGTATCACGACATTGCTGCTCGCGTTGGTCGAGATTCAATGACTGTTACCAGAATATGGAATCAGTGGTTTCAGGAGGGTAATATGGAATGCCATGCTGGATCCCAATGGCCTCATATCACTAGCAGTCGAGATGATAGGCATCTTGTCCGCATGGCTCTAATGGATCGTGCTGTCACATCTCGATCCATCAGTCAACAGATGGGGACGTTTGCAAGACAACAACCATCTGCAGGAACAGTTCGACGATGTTTGCAGCAGCATGGACTACCAGCTCAGAGACCATGGCTGCGGTTACCCTTGACACTGCATCACAGACAGGAGTGCCTGCAATGGTGTACTCAACAACGAACCTAGGTGCACGAACAGGAAAACGTCATTTTTTCGGATGAATGCAGGTTCTGTTTACAGCATCATGATGGTCGCATCCGTGTTTGGCGACATTGCGATTAACGCACACTGGAAGCGTGTATTCGTGATTGCCATACTGGTGTATCATCCAGCATGATGGTATGGGGTGTCATTGGTTGCACGTGTCGGTCACCTCTTGTTCGCATTGACGGCACTTTGAACAGTGGATGTCACATTTCATGTGTGTTACGACCCATGGCTCTACCCTTCATTTGATCCCTGTGAAACCCTACATTTCAGCACGATAATGCACAACCGCATGTTGCAGGTCCTGTACGTGCCTTTCTGGATACAGAAAATGTTCGACTGCTGCCCTGGTCAGCATATTCTCTAGATCTCTCACCAATTGAAAACGTCTGGTCAATGGTGGCCGAGCAACTGCCTCATCACAATACGCCAGCCACTACTCTTGATGAACTGTGGTATCGTGTTGAAGCTGAATGGGCAGCATGTACCTGTACATGCCATCCAAGCTCTGTTTGACTCAATGCCCAGGTGTATCAAGGCTGTTATTATGGCCAGAGGTGGTTTTTCTGGGTACTGATTTCTCAGGATCTATGCACTCAAATGGCGTGAAAATGTAATCACGTCAGTTCTAGTATAATATATTTGTCCAATGAATACCCGTTTATCATCTGCATTTCTTCTTGGTGTAGCAATTTTAATGGCCGGTAGTGTACTATCTGTAGATCAAGGATCTACATCTACATCTAAACTCTGCAAGCCACATCATGGTGTGTCGTGGAGCATACTGTGTGTTCAGATGTCGCTTCCCCCTTTTTCTGCTCCAGTTACGAATGGTTAACAGGAGGTTGCTAGTAGGCCTCTGTGTAGGCTCAGATCTCTGTGATTTTTTCTTCGTGGTCTTTTTGCAAGATATACAAGAGGAAGCAATAGTTTGGTTGACTTTTCGAGGAACATAAGCTCTTGGAACTTTAACAATAAACTATACTGTGATGCAGAACACCTCTCCTGCAGTGTCTGCTACTAAATGAACCTATAACAAAGTGTCCTGCTCTTCTTTGGATTTTCTCTGTTTCCTCTATCAGTCATATCTGGTACAGATCCCTGACTGACAGGCAATATGACTAGAGCCCAGTTTTTTTTTATATCAAGTTAAGAAATATGTACACAAAAATGTTACTAAAATTGGTGAAATATGTAAATAAATATGTGCTGAAGCAATTACATGTAAAATCCAAAATGTTATATTTTCACTAGAAAATATAAGTTCACAGGTAGGTTAGGCAAGTATCTATGTTAATTTTTAATCAGTTCACTTCTGCTACAAAGTACTGAAGTACAAGTGTCTCCTATTCAAGCATTTAAGTCACACTGGAATTGCACTGTACCTTTCTATATGTTCTGCTGCCATGCACAGCCTTCTGTCTGACAATATGTTCTTATATAGCTATATGGTGAGTAGCAATGATCCTCTTCATAATACTGTTATGTTCAATCCTGCATTTTCAATTGTTCAATATGTTTTTATAAACAGAGAAAGATCCCTCAACTTCACAAGAAGTAAACTGTGTGTGCATACAGAGGATTCTACAATTCCACCATTAAATAAGTGAAACAAAATAACAAGATTTGAGTACACAGGGTTCTTATGCAGCACACATCGCAGTTTATTGGAAATTACACCACCCACTTCATCTGGCATGAGACTGACCTTCCAAACTGCCATTATTCCCACAGCGTCTTGGAGTGACATAATTGAAGTCTCCAGTTTCTTGATACTGTTGGGAAGTCAGTTGAAGTAACTTGTGATGTATGAAACTGAACAGAGTACTTTGGAACTGTTGAATGCTACAATGATTCACTCACAGACACTGCAGGATCAGAAGAAAGTTCTCCATAATTGGCTTTACTGTTTCAGAGTGCTTACTGTAGAAAATCACAGCTTCAGTCCATATTGCCCACCTCATTACCACTGACTCCGCAGGCAGAGGTACATCAGGTAGCTGCTGCCTGTACTGTTGTACATGATAAGGACAATCCAAGAAAACTTTCTTTCTTGCTGATATCAGTGCATTTACTTGTGGGAATTGATGTATAACTGTCTCTGCCACTTGTTGCAATGCATGAACCCTACATGTAACATACACTAAGTTTTGATAAAATACATTAAGCAATTTCCCCACTTTAAACATGTATGGAGCTGTATCTGTATACATCAACAGGACCCTCTTTTCTTTTATACTATCTGGCCATAGTATCTTAAGACCATCATTAATGAACCTAGCAATTGGGAGACCCGCACCGCCGACTAGGCAAGGTCCTTGCGGAGGAACAGAACACATTCAAAACACTGTTGTCAACCTGCCCACCAAAACCCTCAATCAAAGACATACTCTCTTTCTCCTGATCCATACAGTGGGAACACTTCTTTACTATCAGTCCCTCCAATCAAAGCCATTCTAATCCCAACAATGAACCTTGCCTCTCCCTGTTCACCGAGCGAGGTGGCGCAGTGGTTCGACACTGGACTCGCATTCGGGAGGACGACGGTTCAATCCCGCGTCCGGCCATCCTGATTTAGGTTTTCCGTGATTTCCCTAAATCACTCCAGGCAAGTGCCGGGATGGTTCCTTTGAAAGGGCACGGCCGACTTCCTTCCCCGTCCTTCCCTAATCCGATGAGACCGATGACCTCGCTGTCTGGTCTCCTTCCCAAACCAACCAACCAACCAACTCTCCCTGTTCATACCACCATCCAACCCTGACTTTCACCCTCTTCCCCCTAACCACTTGCTGGTTACCTTCCAGGAATTCCTCACCTCCAACTTGGCCTCATCTTCCTTTCCATTACCCTTCCCAAGAACGCAAACCTTTCAATGGAAGAAAGAATAGCCATTCGCAACCTCAAGAGTGGCCCTGATTTGATCATCCTCTCTGCAGACAGTCTCCACACTGTTGTGATTAACTGCGGTGACTTATCTGACAGAAGGCATCTACAAACTGTCTTGTCTCTGCCACCCACGAGTCCTGTCATAGTGATCCCATCCCCGAAGTCCAGCATAATCTCCAACCCTGCTCAAATCTTTAGGCACATCACTGAACCTATTCCCTAAATCCAACTTCCTCCTCAACCCAATGACCCCCAAGCACACCAACCTTGGACATGCTTTCCAACATCCATAAACCTAACAGTCCTGGGCACCCAATCGTACTTGGTTACTGTACTCTGACTGAAAGAATCTCTGCTGCTGTTGACCAACACCTCCAACCAATCGCTTGTAGCCCAGTATCTGTTATTAAAAATACAAACTGCTTTCCTCACCAACTCTAGACCATTCCCACCTATTACCATCTGGACCCCTATTCCTCAATGTTGATGCCACCTATTTATACACCAACATCCCCCACACCTGTTACTTTGCCTTTACCAAATTCTCTCTCTTCCAATTCCAAATTCACCACCTCATTCCTTCTGCACCATAGTAATTACATTGACACACATAACTATTTCTCCTTTGAGGGGAAGACATGTAAACAAATTTGCTGCTCATTGATGGGGACTTGCATGGCACTATCTAGAGGAAATCTTCATAAAAGCACACACCCCTTGACTGTTTCAGATTCATTGTTGATATCTTCATTATTGGGACCAAGGGCTAAGACACCCTACCATTCCTCCACAGACTCTACACCTTTTCCATTTGCTTCGCCAGGTCCGCCTCAGCTCATGCCTCCTTCCTGGGTGTTGACCTTCATCTCTCCAATGGCTCCATCCATACATATGTCAATATCAAGTACACTAACCACCAAAAGTACCTGCATTATGAAGATGTCACTCCTTCAATATCAAAAAAATCACTCCAGTATAGTCTGGCCACGTGTGGATGGCATATCTCCAGTGATGAGAATTCCCTTGCACAGTATGCTGAAGGTTTCACAAAGGTCATGCAGACACGTACTATCCCCTAAACCTATACCAAAAGCAGATTTCTCATGTCATATCTTCACACACCCCTAACCCTCTTACCTCTTCCAAGAACCACATGCATATGAGCACCCCTTAATCGCCCAGTATCATCCAGGGTTGGAGCAACTGCACCATATCTTCTCCAGGGCTTTGACTGTCTATAATTGAACCTGGAAAGTAAGGATATCCAACCTGCAATCCTTCCTACCACTCATATCATGGTATTCCACCATACACCCAACCTACACAGTTCCTGGGCCACCCCTATTCCACATCCACTCCCAACCCCATGCCATGTGGGTCATATCCGTGTGGGACACCAAACAGCATCACCTGCCCTGTTCACCAACCCAGCACATCCTCCTCTAGTCCTGTCACAGGCTTATCCTGCCCAATTAGAGGCAGGGCCACCTTTGCAAGCAGCCATTTTGTATACCAGATCTGCTGCAATTTCTGCACAGCATTTTATGAAGGTCTGACCACCACCAACTTTCCACTCGAATTAATGGCCACCACCAAACTGTGGCCAAGAGCAGAGTTGGCCACTCAGTGGAAAAACATGTTGATAAGCACAATGTACTCCACTTTAGTGGCTACCTCACAATCCGAGGCATCTGGATCCTTTCCCCCACACCACCTTTTTTGAACTACGTAAATGGGAGCTATCCTTTCAGAACACCCTTGGTTCCCGTCATCTTCCTGGCCTCGATCTCTGCTAACCATCTGGATCCAAACCGTCTTCTCAGCTGTCTCCTCTTCCTCTGTTTTGTTAACCCCCCTCCCCCAATCCACTCAATTATGTTGTTGTCATCATGCACTTCACAAACTGACTGGCTCCAGAGCTTGTGCCACATTCCCATCCTGTGCACCTGCCATGTCTCCATCCCGCATTCCCATCTCTATCAGCCACCCTTTCTCTCATTCCCCATCTCTTTTCTCCTCTCGCCCACTCAACACAACACTACTTCATTACCTTCACTCCTAATTTATAAGTGATATTCAAACTTAATATATACTCTCTTTAATGATTTTGGCTAGTTTAGACTGTGTTAGATTGTGGAACTGGAAGATACTACTCAAAACAATACCGAATGGTATCAGTAGCACTGTTATTGATGCATTTTGATTAATGGCAAGGTTGTACTTCTAATGTTTCTTGAGTGTTCTGCTATCAGAACTGATAATGAAATGGTGCTCACCTCTACGCAAGACAATAATATAAAGTGTGCATCTGTTACATGTAACAGCAATGTGACTCAATACATGTTCATAAGTGAATAACGGCTGTAAAATTTTGAAACTTACTTTCACTGCACAATTCTAGATTCCACAGAACATAAAGTATTTCAGTCAAAACTTGACCATCATAAGCCACAGGATAACAGCCATGGTTCACATTTCCTGTTGTGGCTGGATACAAACCAATTATAATCCTGTTTCTGCTGTATCATCCACAGGTCACTGCAATCATTCATCAGCTATGTATCTGCCATTCCCAGGGCAAATGTATCACTAATGTGCAATTCTA
This sequence comes from Schistocerca nitens, assembly GCF_023898315.1. NCBI lineage: Eukaryota > Metazoa > Arthropoda > Insecta > Orthoptera > Acrididae > Schistocerca > Schistocerca nitens. The sequence goes on along the minus strand of NC_064620.1, from coordinate 241,706,252 downwards.
GTTTTTTTTAATATAGTCAAACAATGTAAGCTGTTCAATGGATTGACTTCTTTTTAGATAGAAGGTGCCTGAATGGTGGATGTTAGCAGCTAATTGTTCAGCAACTCAGTCCAAAAAGTAACTTTGTCAGTATCAAACAATGGAAAATCCAGACTGGAACGTAACAGTTATGAGAAGGAAAGTTGCTACTCACCATATAGCAGAAATGCCGAGTCGCAGATAGGCACAACAAAAAGATTCTCACAATTAAAGCTATTGGCCATTGGCCTTCATCAACAACAACACACACACACACACACACACACACACACACACACACACACACACACACACACGCGCGCGCGCGCGCGATTGCAGCCTCAACACAACTGAAACCATGTTAGAATTATTAACCAAACCTAAAGAAATTTGAAAAATGGGTTTGGATTGACTTTCTAATACTGGTGGAAGTACTCTTTTGAATGTGACTGGATCTGCTTATCTGGAAAGAGACAAGTGCAAGGACTGATGATCAGTCAGCAGCAGCTAGTGGTGGCAGAAATCAAAATGATCTTCTTCACTTATTATTGCTGTCATCCTCATCTATGAACGAATTAATTAGTTATACGTAAGCACAGAACTCTTGTCTAGCCCTGCAGAAGATGAAACTGCATGTTTTCACCATCATTATGCATTTAACAGATTAAATTTACAAGTGATTTTTAAAACTATAAAATGCGTACCAGATTATTTAATTATACATCATATAAGGAAGACACATTTTGCAGTGCATACTAAATCTGGTTTAGTCATAAGCAGGAAAACACCAAACAGAAATAAAAGTGTGAAATGATTAAATGTAGGTAGACTGGAAGCCAAGAATTGATAGAAAAAAAATCATCAGATGTGAGTTACTTTTCAATAACTGACATCCAAGAATAGTGACAAACAATTTCCTAAGAAGAGTTGCAGTTTTAGCCAGGAAAGTGCAGAAGATAGACAATGGCAGGAATCTTCCAGAAGTAGGGGAAGAGTTTTCACACAAATATACACTTCATCACCAATAGTGTCATGGTATGGCAACTGCTGCTGTTCAGGGAGTTTAAAGAGAAACCAGTGGAAATCTAATCTTTGCTCACTACTGCTGCACTACATCACTGTAACACTATTGATCTTGTTCCATAACAATCAGTACGCCGGGAAAGCTTTAAACATCACTATTGATCTTCACTGTTTGCATAACTTGGGTGATGAAGAGGAAGAAACCAACTAACAACTTAATTGGTCTGAATTCACAAAATGCTCCACTGTGAGATCTAGAACTGAATGTACCCTGCTGACTTCAGCAGCTACTAGAGAATAACTACATGTTATATAGACTCTCATAGATGTTTCTGGTCAACCTAGAAACCCTCTTTTAGTAGTAAAATTTATACAAGGTAGTATAACACTGGTAACAAGTTGTTACCTATTTATTTCATTGCATTGATTGTATCAAAGTAAAGTTCAGCTGAGAAAACTAATAAATTATGAAGCAGAATCGCTGGCCATCATTTACCTTCAGGAAGATGAGTATTTAATACTGCCAATATTATTAAAAAAATGAGAAATAAATTATGATAAATTTTTGTTATTATAATATAGGGGATTTATGAGTATTGGAAGTAGGCATTACCAACGGGTCATCATGCGAGACATGAGAGCTGTCGACACAACACCATATTTTACCACCAGCCCAGACACTTTAGATTGTCAGGTAGTCTTTACCTGTACATCTACATCTATATCTACATCTATTCTCTGCAAACCACCGTGAAGTGCATGCATAGGGCAAGTCCCACTGCACTAGTTGTCAGGGCTTCTTCCCATTCCATTCACATATGGAGTGTGTGGCGAATGATTGCTTTAATGCTTTCTTTCACGTTGTTATTAATCTACTCTTGTTCTCACAATCACATTTTACAACTTGCAACTGTCTTAAGGAACTTATTAGTGTAACAGGAAAGCTCACAGAGACACCCCCCTCCCCCCAAAAAAGTAATTTTCATCTCATTTTGTCCAACTTTTGTCTCAAATTATTTGTTCATCATATTCAACTTTTCATTTTATAGTTGCTGATCCATCAGCAAATTTAATGCTCTCTCTTTCCATCAGTCTGTTTTGAAGCAGAGATAAATTTTGTCTTCAGAGCTGACTCTTGTCCTCATTAAAACAGGTAATTTAGACTGACTTCTTGTATTTATGCTGCCTGGAGTCGGTAACGATATTTCTTGGAAATTTTTGGTAACTTCTATGGGACCAAACTGCTGAAGTCATCATTCTGATACCTATATATTTCCCCCTTTACACAGATGAATGACTCTCTCAAACATTCGATTCAGACTGCCTCTCATTCATTCCAGACTCTTCCAGATGAAGTAATGTGGTTTAACTGCCATATTGTCCTCATACGCATAGTACTCTAAAGAGAAGTGCTATTTTTACCTCCTGATTCCTAGAATGAAATGAGTTGGTCAGCTCTGAGGCGAGTCAAGCCACAAGAAATAAATTTTACAGGTGATACAAATAATTAATATAGCCCACTCAATACTTGTTATAGGTAGATAACTTTGACACTTAAAAGGCATGCAAATCACCTTCAGAAGTTTGTGAAAATTGTGTAATGAATAAAAACTCTATACTCCAGATTCCAGGAGGAAGGGAAAGGGGGGGGGGGAGAATGCCCCCCCTTGCAGACACCTCTATGGAGAGTGCACCTTCAGCCTGCTGTGTCCCACTGCTAGGAATAAACACGCAAAGAAAAATATATAATTAATGTGTCATTTCTACTGGTCATAAGGTCTTGCAAAGAAGATTATCTAAGAAAAGACTCCTGCCTCCATTTCTGGGAAAAGATTGATTTTGGTTTTGAGAATCTCTTTGACTGCATTGCAACACAAGATGATAAGTCCACAATGGTGTAGTAATTAACTTAACTGGAAGGAGTAATGCTCACTCTTTCTCATAATGAATCCTTAATGTGTGACCACATTGGTGACAAGAATTTTTTTGCAGAGGATTATAAGGAACAAAGGGCTACAAGACATTTACGTGTGAGGTCAATCATGCCACACGTTCTTTATTTTGAAGTTATTTTCTCCTCATTATGAATATGCTCTCCAGGTCACAATCCACCTGTAGCATTCTGAGCAGAAACATCACATATCCCACTGCTCATCACATCCACACTTTCTACCATTATGGAATCATGTGGTTATTCTGGAACTTAGCTCACTGATCTCTCTTGTGGTGTCTGTCATTTTCTTTGAATTACATTGCCAGTCTAAATTCTGTGTGTGTGTCTTTTACTCAAACTGCAAACTGATTCCTGTTTTATTTGCTGCTCTTATTACAATTCTTTTTTTTAATTTAACATTTCATCCCAAGCAATACTTACACTGGTATGAGTTTTGGGGCAAAAGCTGTTGTCCAAGGCAAAACTACTTCAGTTTTTGTGAGGATACACCATTATTTTGCTGGTTTTTCTTATTATGGGAGATTTTTGCTAAATAAAGACAAAATGTTAACACCACACATCTTTATTCTAGAACAATATCAAAGGGCAACCATCATAAAACAGTTATTTGTAAGTGACATGGAATCCAGAGAATTTATAAATGTGTGGCATTTTACATACAGTACTGTCAGAGTATTCAGGAAACAGCTTATTGTCCTTACATTAGTATTTAGAGAGGCACATAACATATTTAAAAAAGTTGGCCATAGTACTATTTTAGACAATAAAAAGAGAGAAGAATTGTTTCTTTAAATGCTATGCTTGACTTTTTCAACAACAGGAACAAAATAGCAAAGTGGAAAGGCACTTTTTCCGTACAAATAGAAGCTCAGGTGGCATATACAATGGTGAAGCTGTAAATTAAACTTGTTTCAATTAGAAGAAATTATTTCCACTTCTACTCTTAAATTTTCAAATGTATATTCAGAATATTTTATTCCGTTTACAGAAACTGATTGGCTCACTACTTCATAATATCAGAACACAAAGTGATGCATATCTTATACTGATTAAATGAAGTGAAATTGAATACTTCGTAATATACTGAGAGTCGGAATATACAATTATCAATTTTAAAGGGAGTGATACAACAACAAAGCAGAATGGTATTTTAAAACTCTTTGCACATTGTACTTCAAGGAAGATGTCACCAGTCAACAGTACAAGAAGTATGGATTAAGAGACATGGTCCTTAAAGATAGCTGATGGTTTCTTAACAGTGAAATTAATCAGTTCTTTCTTGGAAACGAAGTGTTTTATGCTACAAAACAACTACCACTGTCAGTCTCTGGAGAATAGTTATCCAAAAGGCTTGTGAGACATCAGTGGGCAGTAACTATGACACCTGCCAGGTCAGCTTCTTTATTAATCCCTACCTCTCTCCCACCACCAAGGTTGAGCAACTCAAAAGTGACAGTGCCACTTCTGCTAGCTACTGATCCTACAAAAGGGAAAATTCCGTGTATGCATAATTCTTCCCAAAGCTGTTATGTGCTATGCTGGGAACTGGCTTCATCAAAGTCCCCTCAGGCTACAAATATCTGGTGTTGCCTGCAATTCCAGGTCACGGAATAACATCCCAAACATCTAATATTCCCTGTCCCTGCTTCACTGGCCAACAAAACAGCCTTCACTGTCTAGAATCAGCTTGATCCAAATAACATTAACCGACAGCACACATTAGATTTTGACCTTACATGCTATTCCTGTCTTCTCTCTAACATATATGTTCTCATAATATGTTGTTCAACAACCAGATTTAAGTATCTCTCGTAACTAGTCTGCAATCTGCAAATCAGAGGTTCTTATTTTCTCTTTTTCTTTCTTAGTTATCTACATTCAGACTAAAGCCCTGCCACAGGGGAGGGGGGGGGGGCAGGGACAGCACCTTAATCAGTACTCATTTCATCATAGGGTCATCCTTAATTTCAACTTTGCAACCAAGAGTTACCTTTTAAAGAGGTCATGTTGATTGTCAGTCTGGTTGACTCCATCAACCTACCTTGCACCTGGTATCCATGTGCAATACTGCACGGTCAAAGGGGACCATGCAGTTGTCCAAGGTACCACTATCAGTTCAGAAAGGAACTGTAATCAGATAATTATGCAGAATGTGTGCGCCAGTCCAGCATTTTCTTGGATTTTGAGGAAATAATAAATGTTGCATGAACTTTATTTGGGCTCTTCTTCCAGTTCACAAGTGACATCTCATTTCCACAATTATCTGGAGTTGCAATGTTGATATTACTTCCATATACAAGCAGCACATTTCCTATGCAAGCACACAGTCTCCTGAGATGAACCTAAAGTCCAAATTTTAAATTTAAGTCTTCATAATATTACACTCTATAACAATGTACTTCTAAAAGAATGCACTGGGAATTAGCATTGCCTGTCAAGTTAACTGCAGCTCTGGAATTAGTGAAGTCAGATAGGATGGAGGGTATTGCTGGGTATGTTCAACCACACACAAGAAATATGAGCAAATTAGTTTTTTCTAATAAACAAACACACAAATTTACAAGCTTCCACTTCAAACAAAATTTTTTGAGCTCCTGTAGTTTCTAATAAATGCATAACAAAAATATTTATTGAAAGTTTCCTTTCTAGACTACTTTAAGATTGTTTACATAAGGGTCATTTGTTATATGACTAAAAAGACCTACTCCTTAAAAAAATGCCATATTTAATTTAAAATAGCCATCAAATGTCCATACACATTAAATTAACAATGTGTAAAATGACTCATTATAAATGACATTCATTAGTGTAAACAGTCTTGCAGTGTAATACAAACACTATGGGAGTCAGAAAAGAAACTTTAAACTAATACAAAATAAAATTTTATATAAGACAATAATTGCACATATCACATTCAGTATTTATAGGATAAATACTGTTATCCAGTCAGATTGCATAGGACACATCCACAAAAAGAGATGTATTTTACAAAAAGATATTAAATTATAATCACAGTATATATGCAAAGAAACTACAAATTTGAACTACTTTACATTCATAAATATACAGTTCTTTTAACATTCTTTCGGGATACAGTTTTCTATAGTAACCAACCTCAGTTGTGTTCAATATGTTACATAGCTAATTTACAAGTTACAATGAAACATAAGGGTACAACAACGGTCTGCACCAAAGTTCCTGAGTCTTTGCTATCATGCTGGATCTTTTTGTGGTTTGCTTCGTTTGTATTTTATATTACCCATATACATTATGAATGTAAAAAAATGCTTTTGATGCTTACAAATGCTTCATTTGGTATAAGGCAGATGAGCTTCCTGCAAGCTCTTGAAATCTGCAACAGAAGAACACTATGGACACCTCATTTAGATAATTCAAAATACACACATCACAAGCTGCATTACATGTTCCTGCATAAGAAATTGTATATAGGATGGTTGTTATAATCATTAATATATAAAACTGTTTGTGTTTCTGAAGACAGTAGATCAGGCAGGACAAATACAGGACAGAATCTGGAGGGGGGTAACAGTGATACAGCAAGTAACAAATTGCAACACAACATGTAATGTAATGTCTACCTAGCTGACATACTATGGTTGCAGTTGTTTACCTATATAACGATTTAGTAATCAAGAATATGAATCTGCTTGGAGAGTTTGTTATCTCTCTTTTTGCTTGTAACAAATTCCTGGAGAGTCAGCACACCTCTTGAGAGATGAGACGTCAATTGCAATATCACCATGAGGATGAGCTACCTGTGTGGGCTTTGTGTATGTTCCTTGTGCTGTGATCCTGAGTTTGAGTAATGAAGCCCACTGCCAAATAACTGCACACAACATTACAAAACACTGTGACATTGATGCAAAACAGAAGAAGAATACTGAAATTTAATCAGTTTCACTCTAATCTCAGAACTTGAGCTGTATGAGGGGTGTTCAAAAGAAAGGTACAAAACAACACTGTGGTCTTTATTCAAAAGCAGTCACCAGAGGCCAAGCAAAAGTATACCACTGTTTCATGAGCCTTAGGATTCCCTGTTTCCAGAAGTCCTGTGGCTGTGACAGGAGCTAGTCGTCCATTGTGTCCTTCAGTTCGTCATTTGAACTGAAGAGCTTCCCTTTGAAGTTTTTTTCAGCAGACTAAACACACGGAGGTCTCAGGGCGACATGTCTGGGCTGTAGGGTGGATGCTCAAGCTGCTGCCACTTGAACTTGGCCATTAAACTTGGTGTGACCTTGGAGATGCGTGGATGCACATTATCATGGAACAGAATGGGACCAACTAAGGGACAAATTAGTAAAAGCCACAACAGAAGTCGCCCCACTAAATAAACAGAAAGTACCTGTGACCAAGCGATCGCAAAGAGACAAGCAGCTTGGCTAAAATGGAGCTCACAGAAGTCCGAAACAAATAAGGGGTATTTCATAGAACAGTGCAGCTAACTGCCAAAACCATAAGGCAGGTTAAACATCAGTACACTCAGGACCAATTGACTCAATTACATGAAGACTTCAAGAAGAATAACACGAGAAACTTTTATTAAACCTTCAAGCGAAACCTTAAAAGCTATGCCCCACCCAGCTTACACTTCAGAAGACCAGATGGAAACACAGCCTATAATGACAAAGACAATTGCCGCATATTGGCCAAATATTTTGAGAATCTCAACTGTGAGTCCCCTAAAACCTCCTTTATCTATCAAGACAGTCCCAGACAAACAAACTCTCACTCTCCAACAAAAAAGGTAGTAAAACACGTAACTCAGTCCCTGAAGAATAACAAAGCACCAGGAGAAGACGTTATAGTTGCAGAGCTGTGGAAGCAGGCTGGAGACAAAGCAATCATCAACTTGACTGAGATCCTACAGAACATTTGGGATACTGAGAAGTTACCAGATGACTGGACATCTGATCTGATCCATCCTTTACCCAAGAAGGGTGATTTGACTGACATCAACAATTATAGAGGGCTCTCATTGATACCTTTAATTATGACCACAGTGTTGTTTTGTACCTTTCTTTTGAACACCCCTCATACAGCTCAAGTTCTGAGATTAGAGTAAAACTGATTAAATTTCAGTATTCTTCTTCTGTTTTGCATCAATGTCACAGTGTTTTGTAATGTTGTGTGCAGTTATTTGGCGGTGGGCTTCATTACTCAAACTCAGGATGACAGCACAAGGAACATACACAAAGCCCACACAGGTAGCTCATCCTCATGGTGATATTGCAATTGACACCTCATCTCTCAAGAGGTGTGCTGACTCTCCAGGAATACCTATAAGATATTATCTAAGACATTATGAACAGAGCCAGACCTCAATTCGACCCAAAACTTGGAGATTATCCGGGTGGTTCTAGAAAAGGATGTTCTTGTGTTGAGCAGATCCTTAACTTGAAGCCAGTATCAAGTCAAATTAAACTAGCAAATAAACAATACGTAGTTACTTTCGTTGACTTCAAGAAAGTATACAATACAATAGGCAGACATACCCTTATGAGAATTTTGCAGGAAATTGGCCTGGACCAGAAAACCCACAGCCCTATCCAAAAGACCCTGAGTAACACTAGGTCATGAGTAAAGTTCACAGGAACACTTTCAAAAAGCTTTGAGATGAAGACAGGAGGTTAAACAGGGAGATGGATTTTAACTTCTTCTCTTCAACAGTGCGCTGGACAAGGTGACCAGAGAGTGGTGAAAAGAAATGGAAGTACAAAACAGACCGAGCAGTATTTAACTGGGAAACAAACAGAAGGCACTAGTAGTAGACTGTTTAGCCTTTGCAGATGATCTGGCACTTATAGGAAGCCCAGTGGAAGTAGCAGTAAAGCAGCTTAATATGCTAAAACTCCAGGCTGCCAAGGTAGGACTTCAATTGTCACTAGAAAAGACAAAATACCTCTCCAACATCAGTGATACTCCCAGCGAACTACAGCTGGGACAAGGTCAAATTGAGAAAGTTGACACATTCAAGTATCTAGGAGAATGGTTGGAACCTAATCTATCAGAAGGAACGGCACTAGCAACTCGGATTAATATGTAACAATTAGCATATCGATTAACCAGGAATATCTATAATAAATGCCTACCTTACAATTCCAAACTAAAACATTACCAAACAGTTATCCACCCTGAAGTCCTATATGCCTCAGAATGCTTGAATCTGAACAGGAAAGGCTTGACAGATAAACTCGAGAGTCAGGAGAGGAAGACCTAGAAAAAAATTCTGAGACGGATTAAAACAGATGGTGAGTACAGAAGACAATCACACCAGGATCATGGTCCTTAGCTGGCCCCTTCAAAAGAAGAAGAGGAAGAAGAAGAAAAAGAAGAAGAAGATGATGTCATGCTGTGTTTCTAAATTGTGGATGGAAGAAGTTGTATCTTAGTGGATAATATACAAAGATTATTCCAGAAGAAACGCTTCTGATTTACTTGAGAAGGTTATTCATTTGTTGAAGCATTTTCAAGACTGCAATGCTGAAGAAGTCCAATTAATTTGCAGTAGCACAGTCAGAAGATAATTGTATTTCATGTGGATTTGTTCGGAGCTACTAGAAGTCAACAAACTCTACTCTGAACACACACACACACACACACACACACACACACACACACACACACACACAGAGAGAGAGAGAGAGAGAGAGAGAGAGAGAGAGAGAGAGAGAGAGAGAGTGTACTGCAAAGAAGTCCCTGATTTCAAAATTAAATATCTCCGAAATTAAGATCAATAACAAGTTCAACAAGAGGTATGTTTATTGTAAAAGCTGTAAGAACTTTATACAGAAGTTTCAAAATAGTTCGAAAAGCTGATGGCTGATGGCATTGTACACTGTGCAGTTTGTACAGTATCAGCATGCATAACTAAATTCATCTTCTGCAAGCACACCACAGTGTTTTTGAAATGTCCACCATTCGCTGGATGGAGGCAGCACAAAGCAAAAATGAAATTTGCCATCACATCCTGCAGTGTCTCATTCGAAATGGATTCAGATGCCACACAAGACTGCTGATTCTAGATCGTCCAGTAATGGCAGGATGGTTCTTGTAGACAGTGCCTTTTTAATGTGCCCCACAAAAAGTGGTCACAAGAAGTCAGATCAGGCGAATATGGAGGCCAATCCAACCCTGCATCAGAAAATTTGCAATACTCCAACACAATGACTCTATTCCTGCAGTATTTATCAAGAAAGTGAGGCACCTGTTTGGTGATACGTAGTCTAAGCCCTATCTTGGGTGAACCACTCAGTGCCTGGTGTGGTGACAAATTGTTCAAAAACTGCAATGTGATGTGCACTAGTGATCACTTCTTGCATGAAAACAGAGCCAATAATGCCTGTGCTGTATACTGCTGCCCAAACAGTAACTTTGGGGAAATGCGGTTGTTTCACTTCAGACAAATGGGAGTTTTCAGAACCCCAAAATTACCAGTTTTGCTTATTCACAACTCCGTTCACTTGGAAGTGAGCTTCATCTGTGAACCAGAAGTAGCCAATACCAAATCCTTCATTATCAATCGCTGTGAGAATCTGAATGGTGAAGTCAGCCCTCTGTGACACAGCTCGTACAGGTATGGCCTGATGGCTTCGTATTTTGAATGGAAACGTGTTGGCCCTGCGTCTACACCTTCTGAGTGCCAGAAAGCTCAAACCAGTCTCTGCTGCAATTCTTCCAATGGATTTCCTTGGATTTTGCTGAATAATTCCAGAAACCATGGTGACATTTTCAGGAGGAACAACAGTTTGCCTGGGGCCAATGTTCCCTTCTATTATAAGCCACACTGTCTTTCCATTGGAATTTGGTGAAGAGCTTGCGTATGGTTTTCACATTGGGTCTTTTCGGAACATTAAATTCTATTTGAAAACTGTGCCTTATTGCCTTAGGACTGCGTTCCAAACCGTGGCATTCCATTAGCACAAAAATATGTTGTTCAATGAAATACATGATTTCAACCTCTTCCTCCAGTATGCTAACCTCCTTTCAAGTTTCAATGGTGGAACTGATTGCTATGAGCTGCGGCACACTATTTATAGGCAATAGGTAGTGCGATTACAGCACCATCTATTAGCAGCTTTTCGACTATTTTGAAACTTCTGTTTAGCTTCCATATAACATTCTTACAGCTTTCACAATAAACATACCTTTCATTACAATAATTTATAGATCTTATTTAATTTTGAAATTACAGACTCCTTTGCTGGATGCACTGTATACATCTAACAGGGGCACACTACAATAGCTAAAGTGAAATGGAAATTTACTTGTGAATCTGACTAGCTGGGTAACTGCAGGGACCAAAAGGAAGCAAAGAAATCAAATCAGCACCAGGACAAACACGTTTTGATTACTTACAAAATGGTTGCAGTTACTTCATTTAACTTCTCTTTGTGAGAACACACAAATACTGCCATTATAAAACTGAGACACACACTACCTCGAAATGTCCCTACATTCTTACCAATGTCAAAGATCTGTGCTCTCTATGCTGTCTCTGCGAGGTGGCGGCTGTGGAGGTGGAGGTCCAGGTCTTGGTGGCTTTGTTGGTGGTTTGAGAGAACTCACTGTCGATTCAGTACAGCTCACAGCTATAAACATTAAAACAAATTACTCATGGAACAAGACCAACTACTTAAAATATTAAATGTAACATGGTAAATAATGAGCAATTTATAGTATAATAGCACACATAATAGAACAGTATGCAAGTAGGTCTGTTTATGATAAGCAGGCACTGTGAGCTCATAACTACCCAACTGTTGCTGTTGTGATCTTCTGTCAAAGACTACTTAGGTAGCTCTTCAGACTAGTCTACCCTGTGCAGAACTCTTCATCTCCAAGTAAATACTGCAACCTACTCCTTCTGAATCTACTTACTGTGTTCATCTCTTGGTTTCCCTCTACAATTGTTACCCCTATACTTACCTGTGTTACACAACTGATAACTCTGAAATGCCTCAGGATGTGACCAATCAGTCAGTACCTTCTTTCAGTCAAGTTGCACCACAAATTTCTTTTCTCCCGAATTATGATTCAGTGCCTCTTCATTCGTTTTTCAGCTTATCTACTTAATTTTCAGCATTCTTTTGTAGCACCAAATTTCAAAATCTTCAATTGTCTTCCTGTCAGAACAGCTTACCTTCCATGTTTCACTTCCATACAAGGCTGTATTCCAGACAGATACCTTCGGAAAAGACTTCATAGCACATTTAGTTCTCTCTTTCAGAAATGTTTCCTTGCTACTGTGATTCTGCATATTATATTCTCTCTTCTTTGGCCACAGCCGCTTATTCCGCTGTCCAAATAACAAAAGTCATCTGTTAGTGTCTCAAAGCTTTGCCTAATTTAATCTTGCTTCATACCATTACCTTCATTTTACTTTTGTTGATTTTCATTTTACAACTTCCTTTAAAGACAATATCCATTCCATTCCATTCAATTGCTCTTCCAAGCCCTTTGGCCCCTCTGACAGAATTACAGTATTATCAGTAAACCTTAAAGTTTTATTTCTTCTCCCTGAATTCCCTTTTCTACTTGCTCAACATATAGACTGGATAACATCGGGGATGTACAGATCAGACAACATTGGGGATAAGCCTGTCTCACTCCCTTCTCGTCCGCCCTCGGTAGCTGAGGGGTCAGCGCGAGAGAATATCAATCCTAAGGACCCGGGTTCGATTCCCGGCTGGGTCGAAGATTTTCTCCGCTCAGGGACTGGGTGTTGTGTTGTCCTAATCATCATCATTATTTTGGCCCCATCAACGCGCAAGTCACCGAAGTGGCGTCAAATCGAAAGACTTGCACATGGTGAACGGTCTACCCGACGGGAGGCCGTAGTCACACGACATTATTTACTCCCTTCTCAACCACTGCTTCCATTTCATGTCCTTCAATTCCTAAAATTGCAGTCTGGTTTCTGCACAAGTTGTGCATAACCTATGGTTCCCTGTATTTTACCCCTGCAACCTTCGGAATTTCAAAAGCTGTATTTCAGTAAACATTATCAAAAGCTTTCTATAGATCTACAAGTGCTATAAATGTAGGTTTGCCATTCTTTAACCAACCTTCTAAGGTGTGATATGGCTGCTAATATTTTCTATATAAATGATCTGGAGGGGGGGGGGGGCAGTAATCTGCGGTTTTCTGATAATGATGCTGTGGTGTACGGGAAGTCGTTGAAGTTGAGTGACCCTAGGAGCGTACCAAACAACTTAGACAAAATTTCTAGTTGCTGTGATAAATGACAGCTTGTTCTAAATCTAAAAAAACCTAAGTTAATGTGGATGAGGGAAACGTAAACCCGTACTGTTTAGATACAGCATTAGCAGTGTCCTGCTTGACACAATAATGTCATTTAAATATCTGGGTGTAACACAGCAAAACGACATCAAATGAAACATACGTATGAGGACTGTGGTAGGAAATACGAATGGTCAACTTTAGTTTATTGGAAGAATTTTGGGAAGTGTGGTACATCTGTAAAAGAGACTGCATATAGGATGCTATAGTGCATTTAAAATAAGTTGCGCTTTTTAACATTTTGGTATGGAGCGAGTGGAGGGAAGCGTAGTTGCCGGTGTGTGCAAGGCGCATCAGCAGCTCATTTGAGAGTGTGCTGCGATCTTTCCCAAACACTTTTTAAAGAAGCCAATGGGTAATAAACTCACATTCTCGAACATCTTAAAGTTTAATTATTCAGTTTCATGATGCAACACCTACCACTTCCTTAATGGCCATAGTTATTGTGATATTTCATTAGTAGGTAACTGCTGCTAGTACAGCTAGAAATTCTTAATTTGCAGTGAAAAATAGGTGTTGCTATAAATTTGTGTTTGGTGATTGTTAGGTTATATATTGCTGTGTATTAAATGAAGATAATATATTTGTGGGTCACCAAATGTGGTGTTGGAGAAAACAATTCCTTTATTCCCACATATATTTAGCAATAACTTAACACTACTCACATGAATGAATTGTGTAGACATGAACAGCACGGAATAACTAACAAAAGCTAAGTCAAAGAATAACTATATCACTGCACGTAAATTAACACTTCACGGAATGTTTATGAAGCACTGTACACTTGTAGGGACCGATTGTCAGAAATAGGTCACTACATGACTCCCCCCTTTAATGCTAACAATACCGCAGATTAAATTTCACACGCCGTCCAGCTCTTGTAACTACTTCTTTCTTGAAACCGGGCAGTGCGTCACGTGTGTCAGTGGTTGTGTCAGGGAGTGGTGTAGTAGTCCTCAACGTCGGTCTTGGTATTGCAGTGACTGGTGTTCGCTGAGCGTTGTAGTGTTCATGGGGTACAGGAACACATCTTGTAGCTTCTCCTGTCTTCTCTGGTTTGTGTTCAGTGGTAGCTGTGGTGTCTGTTGCGTCCAGAAATGCAGGCTTGATACGGTACACTGCAACTGGGGTGGGTGTACCGTTAATCATTATGCGGAAAGTATTGGTATCCCTACTGACTACCAGATATGGTCCATTATATGGTGGCTGCGGTGGTTTACACAGTATCATTGCATAAGAATACATGCGTGCACTTGTCTAGCTCCGCAAAAACGAACGAGTGTCTTCCAAGCTGGTTTCTAGGCATTGTTGGTCTCAATTGGCGAATATGCTCTCTTAATCTTGTGGCAAATTCTGAGGCTGTGATTGTATCATCTGCCATGCTGTGCAGAAATTCTCCAGGTAGGCGTAACGTTTGTCCATACACCAGTTCTGCAACTGTTGCTTTCAGATCACTTTTGAATGACGTTCGTAGACCCAAAAGTACGATAGGTAGTGCCTCTGTCCAATTCGGTGTTGTGACATCTCAGTGCTGCCTTTAACTGTCGATGAAGACGCTCAACCGTGCCATTTGATGCGGGGTGGTATGCCGTGGTGCGTATGCATTTCGTACCTAATAACGTAGCCAATGCTTTGAAAATGTAGGCTTCAAATTGTCATCCTTCATCAGTTGTAATTCTCAGTGGAACTCCAAACCGGGCAATCCAACCACGAAAAAATGTTTGAGCTATAGTTTCTGCAGTGATTTCCTTCATTGGAAATGCCTCAGGCCACCTCGTAAATATGTCAATCGCCGTGAGGCATAACTGTAGCCTTCCAATGTCGAGAGTGGGCCGATGATGTCAACATGCACATGGTCAAAACGCTGATTTGGTGGAAGAAATGTGCCTAATGGTGCCCTGATGTGCTGTGTGATTTTATTCCTCTGGCACACCAAGCATTGCTTCACAAATGTTTTACAGTCTGTGTGCATACCTGGCCATACAAATTTTTGTTTGACCAATCTGAGTGTAGCTCTTACTCCTGGGTGTGACAGATTGTGCATTGATGCAATTGCCTGTGTTCTGAACTGCTGTGGCACAAATGGACGTATCTTCCCTCTTGCTACGTCACAGTACAACTCAATGCTTGCTTCAGGAAATGTCACGAGCTGTAGCTTCAATCCTTTCTCTTGTTGCAATAGATCACGCAAATCACTATCACACTGTTGCACATGCGCGTGGGCATCACAATCAATGGCCTTTGTCACTGCTTCCACCTGTGAGATGTCATCTGGTACTGTGGACACCACTGTATCGCACCACTAGAGGTATGCACAGTCACAGACGACACACCGTATATACGATTACTGAAAGGATACCCCGAGATCACGTCGGGGTCACCAAATGTGGGTGTTGGAGAAAACAATTCCTTTATTCCCACATATATTTAGCAATAACTTAACACTACACACACGAATGAATTGTGTAGACTTGAACAGCACGGAATAACTAACAAAAGCTAAGTCAAAGAATAACTATATCACTGCACGTAAATTAACACTTCACGGAAAGTTTATGAAGCACTGTACACTTGTAGGGATCGATTGTCAGAAATAGGTCACTACATATTGAATCATTCTTTAAACTTGGATTTATATCACTGTTTGTTTCCAACCTTGAGAAAATGGAATGTATGTGAAGTTCTCCGTCACAAAATTGTGCGTCAGTGAAAAAAACTAGAATGAAATATTCATAAATTCCTCGTATTTCATAAATTGTCTGACATATCGAAACAAGATTTTGGCAAATGATAGCGCGCAAACACAAGAGTGTTTTGCCATATGATTAATATGCGAAACTTCCATTCCTACTATGATATTCAAGTAACTACAGATTTTTTCAATGAAATAATATAATTATTGGGGGCCATCGATAGCTGATTAAATGAGAACTGCTGTGGGTTTTGTAACAATGTAAATGAAGAAGTTACATGTTTATTTTTAAACTGAGAATGGGCCATTTCATAACTATTGACCTGAATCGCACTCAGTTGTTAGTTTAACACACTATTTCCAGATTCTGTCACAATTTTAACAGCATTAGAATATTAGAGAGATGACTTTTTCCAGGCTCTAATGTGTTTCGACAAAATAAGCAGATTTTAACATGGTAACAACAGAAGCTACGTATTCCTCAAAACTCTTTACAATCCTTCATAAATCAGTGTCTCCTCAACTATCTTCTTGAGCCCATGAATGAGTTCTTGGATGACACTTTTACTGAAAATCGCGTATTCCAAAGTACTGCACACACAAAACAGTTGTTCACAATACCTGACAACCACAGAACACTTCAACACCAGAAAATATGACTTTACTATGGAGCTGACACGCGTTGACGCATCTAATGTGTGACACAACATGGTACTGTTTATTCATGATGTGGTAACAGGGGCGCTTTACCAGCAGAACCACAGACGGCTTGGTAGGGAAAGTCAGGCGCCACTGGTGTTACCTGGGCAACAGGGTCACGTCCCCCTCCACTCAGCCAAACATCAAAAGTCGCAACTAATTTTAAATGCGCTACAGTGCAACCTATTCTCAAGTACCGCTCAAGCATTTGGGATTCGCACCAGCTAAAATTAAAGGAAGACATTGAAGCAATTCAGAGGTGGGCTGCTAGATATGTTGCCGGTAGGTTTGAACAACACACAAGTATTACGGAGATGCTTCGGGAACTCAAAAACGAATTCCTGGAGAGAAGACATCATTTTTGAGGAACACTATTGAGAAAATTTAGGGAACCTGAATTTAAAGCTGACTGCAGACTGACTGCAATACAACGCAGGGACCACAATGATAATATACGAGAAATTAGGGCTCATATGGAAGCATATAGAGTGTCATTTTTCCCTCGCTCTATTTGCAAGTGGAACAGGAAAGTACATGACTAGAAGTGGTACAAGGTACGCTCTGCCATACACAATACGGTGGCTTGTTAAGTATGAATGTAGTTGTAGATGCAGATGCAGATAAGCCATAGGGTCAGTATTGCCTCATTTCTCTGCAACCAAACTGATCTTCCCCTAGGTCAGTGTGTGTTAGCATTTCCATTACTTTGTAAAAAATTCATGCCAGTATTTTGTAACATGACTTTTGTTCAGCATCTGTCTTCTCTGGAATAGATATTATTACATACTTCTTGAAGTGTGGGTGTATTTCACCTGTCTGACACATCTCGCATACAGGGATGGTAGTATAGTTTTGTCATGGCTCGCTCCTTCAGGGATCTCAATCATTCTGACAGTGTTATCGACTCCAGTGGTCTTGCTTTGACTTGGGCAGTTTAGTGCTCTGTCAAATCCCTCTTGCAATACTCTCTCCACCATTCCATCTTCATGTATTTTCTCTTCCCTTTCTCTAACATTGCCTCGAAGTTCATTTCTCTTATACAGCCTTTCTATATATCCATTTCACCTTTTCCTTCTTTGCATAGTTCTGGCTTTGCATCTGAGATCTCCATATTCACATAGAAGCTTCTCACTTCTCCATGTGTCTCTCTTGTTTTCCTATAGGTGGCATATATCTTTCCCGTAGTCAGCCATGCATATACAGACTTGCATTTGTCCTCCAGCCATACTTGCCATTTTGCACTTTCTATCATGTCAGTCTCATTTTCTAGACTTCTGTACTCCCTTTTGCTGCTTCATTTGATGCATTTTTATATTTTCACCTTTTGCTTATTAAACTCAATATCGAATGAGTTATCATATTATCTAATACACAAAATAAGGAAATGGCAATCACTCACCTATACCAGATTGTTTGTGGAGCATAGAAACACACAAAACAAAACAGTTCTCACACTAACTTTTGAGCTCTTGCTATTTTTCTAGTAAAAGTATACACATACCTTCACAGACACCCAGATGTACACTTTTGCAGCCACAGCAAGACTGATAATTGATTATTGGTAACTGAAATCAGACAGGGAAAGGGTAGGGAGGAATGCATGAGGTAAGGAAGGGGAGCAGGATAAAGTGAGACAGGTCTTTATGACTCAGTGGCTGCACAGTGAGATGAAAGGAGTTCAGAGGGTAGAGCATATAAGAGCCACAGAGGGAGGGTGTGTGGCATGGGAGGGGAAGTGCTTTCAAATAGCCAGGAATCCTTCCTTTGGCAGTCAGATCCATTGACAGCATTTTAATGTTTTGGACTCAGCATAAGGACAACCCTTCCCTTTCCTCCATAACAATACCTACTCCCAAATCTGCTTTACCCAGTCTTTATCCATCTGCAGCTTGTGGTCTAGTGGCTATCATTGCTACCTGTGGAGCATGGGATCCCAGGTTTGATTCACGGCCAGATCGTGGATTTTCTCCACTCGGTGACTAGTTGTTTGTGTTGTCCTCATCCTTTCATCATCATCTGGGAAAGTGGTGAGACTAGACAGTGAAAAATATAGGGAATTTGTACAGGTGCTCATGATCATCATCGCCAGTCCATCTCAACTAAATGAGCTACCTTCCCAGATGTTGATCTCTGCTTCTTGGATGGTTCAATTAATATTTCTGCTCATATCAAGCACGTCAGGCATCAACAGTACCTCCACTTTGATAGCTGTCATCCATTCTATGTCAATAAGTGGCTTCCTTAACAGCCTCGCCACCCACCGATACCGCATCTCCAGGGCACAGCAGGAGTTGTCGAAACAGGTAAATCTCATTACACATGATAGTTCTATTCCACAAAATCACCAAGCATAGAATTCGCATAAACTGAGAGTCATTTTATGTGTAAAATATGGGGTAGGCTCTTGTTTACTCACATATTAAGTCTAAAATAGCCAAATTTCTTAGTATTTGTACCAAAAATCACCATTTTCATCTTCCTTAAATGGATTTTAATGCAAAATTTATACAAATTAAAACATATGATAATACACTACAATCATTTTCATTAAGTCCCTCTACATCCTAAATAGCCTCTGGATCATCTACATTTGAAGAATGTGATGGTACCATAGTCAGTTAAGCTTCCGTGATGGGTTTCTAACATGCAAATCCTGTGTAACTGAACTGTTCTTCCTAGGCGCTTGACATTCATTCAAAGGGCCAACCTGTTTTGCTGAAATGTTTGGCAGCTGTATGGTCTTCTTTGCCACTTGATTATGAAACTCTTCATAACACTTAAGAGAATGTTCAGCTTCTCTCTTCACTTTGCACTCCTTACTTCTTCAAAACATGTTCTCCAAAAACTACATCACAGCGTTGATCATGCTGAAGGCCTCAGCCATTTTCTTCGGAGTCAGCTTTCTAACAGGCTGAACTTCCTCAACTTCTGTTTATGCTTCATTACTGTTCTCACTGAAAATTAAAAAATCTTCATTGCTCAGATCCTCAGAATGATAGTTTAGGAGGTCACAACAGCTCTTCATCAAAATCAGTGAATTTACCTTGCCATATCCACAATTTCTCTTGCTGTAATTGTGAGTCACAGTTCACTTCATCATCAAGTACTGACACAGCATTGGGTCACAGCTTCCTCCGTACACCATTCATACATTTTGGAGTGACGTCAAACGTAACTCTCTACTACCATCAATCGCCATCTTGATATTAAACAGTCACCAAAAATCTTGATGGCTAGTTTGACATTCGAACCACATTCTTATTTGAGATTGGATAAAGTTTTATGCAGGTAGTATGCCCTGAATGTAGACAAAATCCCTAGTCCATGGGTTGCAGGATGGATGTAGTGTTCAGTGACAGAAACAGGACTTGTTCTTGTCTGACTCAATAATCGTAAGTGGTTGGCTGGAATCATTATCAAGGAAGACAGAGAAGAATTCTTAAAGGGATTTTTTTTTTTTTTTTTTTTTTTTTACGTCCTCAGTTCTCTATTCAGTTCATTAGCAAAACAGTCACTGAAAACAGCAGCATCATCCAACCATTTTTATTCCATTTCCAATGAACTCTCAGCCTGCTCTTGTTACAAGTGCTCTTAAGATTTTGAGAGTGGTAGATCATAATGGGTTTTAATTTGCAATCGCCTGCATCATTTCCTCTGAAAAGGTTACATTGGTCCTTGACAATCGTAAGTCCAGGTGTTGAATTTTCTTCAATACGAATGAACACACAGCTAGGCATTCATTTCCAAAATAAACACCTTTCATCAAGGTTGAGAACCTGCTTGGCATTTTTTTGACATAATTTTTTTAGACCTCTTTTTAAATTCCTCATCTCAAACTTCGTCTGCAACAGCTGCCTCTCCTGTCATTTTAACATTGTGAAAGCCGAAATGATGCTTGTCCTGATAAAACCAGCCTCAGTTGACCAAGAAAGGTGCTGAATTGTCCCCTTCTTTCATTAAATCCCCATACAAGCTCTCGGCTTTAGCTTGAATAGCATCTCCAGAGAGAGGCAAGTATTGTTGGTTGTTGTGCTCAATCCAGTGACAGCATTTTTTTCCATTCTTTCTATTGCCTCCAAACAAGATTTGGGCACTCTAATCACACTTAAGTTAGTTGAAGATGGAACAGTTTTTTGAACTCATTCCACATTATCACAAATAGTTCTCACAGTGGATTGACTAAGTCCCAAAGCACATAGAATGTCGACAATATGCTCATCTTTCTCACAGCAATCTACTAAAGATCTAGCTTTGTTCCTAATGAATACAACCTTCATACACATTTCTTTCCCTTGACAGGCACACTTTTTTTCCTTTTACCCAACATTTTAAAAACAGACCCTGTCAAGTGCAACTTCACTGCTCTACTGACCTGAGCTGATAATCTATTTCTCAACAAATATGAAAGAAGATGCGTGTTGAGATGTGCTAATGCACTACTTCAGCCTACTGTTAACAGCTGGCAGCACTAGACTTAAAACTAAAACTGCATGTATGAGAAAATGCGGATAATGAATCCTCAAATAACAGGATCTGACTTGTATATTGATAACCTTTCCAGAGCCTTTACTGACAGACAATATTCTATCCAGCTCATCAATAAACAACTCTCCGATGCCATTTGCTCCTCTGACACCAGTAACTCTATCAACCAGCCACCAACCAGCACTCCTATGGTCACTGAGTATCATCCTGGCCTCGAAAAGCTCAACCACGTCCTTCACTCACCTTTTGATAATCCCTGAGATGAGCGATATCCTACCCAAAATCCTGTCCACATTAACTATAGTAGTGTTCCGCTGCCCACCCAACCATACATTCTTGTTCATCCTATTCAAACCCTGCTCCAAATCCTGCACTCCGTGGGTCATTCCTTTGTGGTCGGTTCACGTGAAAGACCCGCTCCGTACGACAAACTCATCCACCACTCCTACCGCAGTCCATTCACAGGCATTTTGAACCCAATAAAGGACAGGGCCACATGTGAAAGTAACCATGTTATATATCAGCTTGCTGTAATTACCCACATAATTCTATGTAGGTGTAACAAGTAACCACCCATCTACTCACTTGTCTGGCCACTTTCCTACTGTGGTGAACCACGAGTCTGACCATCCAGTTGTCAAACATGCTACTCACCACAACATAAATGACTTCAACAGCTGCTTCACAATGTGGGCCATTTGGATACTCCCTTCCAGCACAAGTTTCTCTGAACAGAGCAGGTGGAAATTGCCTACAGCATATCCTGTGCTCTTACAATCGTCCTGGCCTGAATCCCAGCTAACCTGTTTACCACTGCCTCATCTTACCTTGCCCCTCATCTCTTATGTCCACATCACTCCTTCCCCATCCAGATCGTGTACTGCCTTCTCCCACCACTCTTCCCCCCCCCCTGCATCAAGCACATGCATTATCTCCCTCCCCCCTCTCTCTTCAGTCCCTTCTCCATTTATTCCCCCCTCTCTTTTCCACCCCTCTCCATTTTTCTCTTTTCCATGTCAGTTACCCTTTTCACCCCCAGCCTCCTCTCCTTTTTCCCTCCCCCACCCTCCATATCTCTTATGTGCCTGTATCTCTCATATGGCCTACATTATGAACTCCTTTTGTCTTACTATGCAGCCACAGAGTCATTTGTCAAAAGATTTACCTCACTTTACCCCACTACCCCATCCATACCTCATGTGTTCGTCCCTACCCCCTACCCCCTCCCCACCTTCATCAGTGAGGCAACTGCTTTCAATAATAGATAATCAATAATAAGTCTCACTGTGGCTGTGGGAATGTTATGTTTACAACAAAATTGGAAAGAGATCAAAAGCTAGAGTCAATGCTGCTTTCCGTTATGTGTTTCTAATGTTCCACACATCTGTTCACTTAACTGTATGGGTGTTTTCCCTTATTTTACATACTATTCCATTGAGGAATTTCCATTATTGTTACAAATTATCTAATATTAACACAACTGCTCATAGATAAACTTAACTGAATCATAAAAAGACAACTACATGCTGTGTATGGGAGGTGTCAAATGGTGTAGAGGCTCATAAGCTGACATTATACACTGTAGTTGTGTAGACGGGGTGTCAAATGGTGTATAGGCTCATAGACTGATGTTACATATTGTAGCTCAGTTTTAAACTTGTGTTCTTGTTCAGATAAGAAAAGAAAGCTGATTTCTGCTCAGCTATTGGGCTTAGTGGCACAGTGCCAGGAGAATGTGTGTTAAGTTTTCTGCTTTCCCATGTTATGTTACATAAAATATATATTATGAGGGGGAATCAGTCTTGCATTCCTACCTCTTTCTATAATGCTTGAAAATAAACAGGTGGTAGCAGAACAAAGATTTCAGTCTAACTGATTTGGAGTTGACCTGAGAGATCTCACACACTTTTAAAATGGTAGCAATGGCTGAGTTTCATAGTGAGCAGCCTACAGTTACAAGTGAAATCTCTCTTTCTTGTATAACACTGCTGTAATGTCATATAAATCAGACAATTATATAAGCTCTCTGCTCACAGAAAATGTAATGAAATGTGAATGTACAGAATACTTGCTTACATGGGTCACTGTGGAGACTGACGTCATTTCCTTTCGAGAGTGTACTGGGATAACCAGATTCTCCGTTTTCTTTCTCCACGTTGCTATAAACTTCCTCAGTTTTTGAGGGTCTTTGAGGCCTTTCTGGGCACTGATCTCTATCTGCAACCATGCAAAAAGACATTTTACTAATATACTTGACTTTATTCAGAACTTACGTGTAAAGTAAATCATTTGTCACACTGGAAAAAAAGGTCCATTTCCACTCATTACAACAAAATGGAATTACTTTATCATTTAAATTCACACACACACACACACACACACACACACACACACACACACACACACACACAAATAATGTCTTAATCTCCTCTTCCTTTGCTGTTTTTGGTTACCACCATCCAGGTGAATAAGAAGTACTTTATAGAAAAAGTGACTATAGAGAATGAACTTCCC
This sequence comes from Schistocerca nitens, assembly GCF_023898315.1. Classification (NCBI taxonomy): domain Eukaryota; kingdom Metazoa; phylum Arthropoda; class Insecta; order Orthoptera; family Acrididae; genus Schistocerca; species Schistocerca nitens. The sequence goes on along the minus strand of NC_064620.1, from coordinate 241,682,547 downwards.
AGTTAGGTGGAAATCCAACATAGATCAAAAAAGTTTCATTGTCTTCTTGAGAAACAGCACTTGTAAGACACTTGAAAGAAAAGAATTTCTCCCTAGTAAAGGAAGGTAACAAAACATTCCCCTTTCACTGTGTATACATAACATCCATATTAAAAAATGAACACTTGATTTGATTTTTATTGATTCCAGATATTCTGTTGTGTGTTGTTACACGTGGATATTGGACAAGTCACAATTATAATTTGTATAAATTTTATAATTAATTCATAGCAAGAAGAAACAACAGCTATATCTGTAGAATGAAATAAGTCAGCTATAAACGTATGGTACAGTACAAAAATACACTGCCTGACAAAAAAGTGAGGCAGCCAGAAGGGAAGGAGGAAACAAAATGCAACATAATGGGTTGAGAGGGTATGTGTAGCTGTTTCAGTGATTACAAAATCGAGTCACATTTACAAAGAACTTGGTAGTATGAGCCAACTTATCAGTATAATATTGAACCCCCTCTGGCCTGCACAGACGCTCTGATTCTGTTATGAAGATTGTCATAATGTCACTGTATTATCTACTGAGGCAAGTTGGCCCATAACCGTTGTAACTGGTCCTTTGCATCCTGGAAACCTGCACCGGAATTGGCTTGTCATGTGAGCTGGTCCCACACATGTACTATCAGGGCCAGATCTCGAATATTGCTGGCTGCATGAGCACCATCCTGCTGCAAAAATGGCACAACAATATTGTCACATCAGAGGTAAGACATGAGGATGTAGGAGGTCCTTGATGTGCTGTTGTGCCAACAGGGTTCCCTCAATCACTACCAATTGTGACCTGAAGTCATACCTGACGGTTCCCCACACCATGATGCCAGAAGTAAAACTACTATGCCTCTCCAAAACATTGGGAGAACAGGGCCTCTCCCCAGGTCATTGCTGTACTCGCTGAAAATGGTCATCTACGGTAGTGCAGAACCACGTTCATTGCTGAACACAATATGATACCATTCATCAGCAGTCCATGCTTTCCAGTAATGGCACCACTCCAAATGCAGCCATTTGGGTTGTGGTGTTAAAGGTGGCCTACTCGTGGGATGGTAATGCCCTAATCTGGCTGCACTAGTCTTTGACCAATGGTGCAGATTGACACAGAATATTGCAGGGAGTCCATTACCTGTTCTCGGACATGTGCACATGTGAAGCTGTTATATGGTGCTCAGTGCCAATACAGTGATCCTTCCTTGTGGTGGTCAGACGTGGTCAACCAGTTCTTTGATTACAAGTATACCTGCCCTCATGTTCCCATGCAGTTGAACATCAGGCCATTGTCAAATCTGAATATCACACAAATCTGGATATTATTTGATTCAACCAACCAGCCAAATGGAGACTGACGAGGCCCATTCAGAGTCTCTAGCTTGCTGATAAAGCTGTCTCACACGAGTATGTGGCACATCTGTGTTTTTCAGTGATCATTCAACATCTGGTGGTACTCACAACCCTTGTATACCCTACCAAGCCTGGTAACAACACTAAACATCAATGGTGGCCACCCCATCTGTCACAAATAATTGCAACCCAAATCATTTACAACCTACCAATGGTGTGTATGTGTTCAAAGTTAACTAACATCTGATATTAGTTCTGGGTGCTTCAATTTTTTTGTCAGTGTATTTAACTTGGTTATTTTAGACTGGTATACATAAATTTTTCCACTGTATAGAGGCAGTTCATCTGAAGTAACATTTTTACTTTTGCTCTGAATCCTCATCTAATCGACTTTAGGCTTTCAGGTAGCTTGTTGTATAGGACTCCCATATGCCTTACATGTAGCTGTTGACTAGTTATACATATATCATTGGAGTTACGGGTCTGATGATGGTAGATATCTTTATTTTTTGTAAAGTACGTACATTTTCATGAATAAAAAGCACTGTTCCACGAACATAAAAATAAGACACTGGCAGGGTACTGACCTCCATAAATAGGTGCTTAGTGGTTGAGGGGAGAGGCACTTCTCTCATTATTTGAGTATTTTCTTATGATAGTAAATATCTGTGTGAGACACGTCAAAATGGAATGGAATATGTGACAGTACTGATTATACAATTACAAAGCATGCACATTTTAGTGTTTCAATATCACATAACTTATTTACATCATTAACCCACAAGTGAGCACACCTATTTATACAGGGTTGTCCATTGATAGTGACCGGGCCAAATATCTCACGAAATAAGCATCAAACGAAAAAACTACAAAGAACGAAACTCGTCTAGCTTGAAGGGGGAAACCAGATGGTGCTATGGTTGGCCCACTAGATGGTGCTGCCATAGGTCAAACGGTTTCGTTCTTTGTAGTTTTTTCGTTTGATGCTTATTTCGTGAGATATTTGACCCAGTCACGACCAATGGATCGCCCTGTATAGTACGCCAAACACAAGTAAAATTGTTTTTCAGCATTTCACTGTTGTTTCACAATGGCCAGCCCATACTTATTCCTTCATTATTGCTTCAGCTTACACAGTGATAAGTTGTGTTGTCATACATTCAAGAGAGCAACAGTATTAAAGTCAACAGTGAGCTAGATCAGAAAAAATTTACTATCCTCAGAAGAAAATGACCCAGATTATGAGCTAGCAGCACAATCCCACAGCGTGGCAGTTGACCACAAGATAATTAGTAATAGACTAAGCAGCTGGGTGGGCTCTGATGCCTGGAGTGGGTCATTACTGTGGGGTAACAACTGTCCGTTGCTACTTCTGCTTTACCTGGTATTATATAATTTTATTTTATTGTTGTTTAATTAAACTTAGATGAAACTATGATTTTACTCTTATATGTCTACCTTGGTAACATAAAGATGCTGTTCTTTACATGTGTACAAAGTACATTGTGCACATGCTCGTGTTATGAAAATTGACACACCTGCTCGAGGGTTAAATGCATAGCTCAAACTGCTCCATCTATTACTTTTTTATATGCCCTATCTCATCTAAAGTATGTAGGCACCCATTAGTGGAAATGAATATGGGATGTGTCCACCCTTTGCCTTTATGATAGCTTGAACTCTGGTGGTGACACTTTCAATGAGGTGTCTGACTGTCTGTAGAGGAATGGCAGTGACCATTCTTCCTCAACAGCCAAAACAAGGGAAGGTAATGATGTTGGAAGGTCAGGTCTGGAGTGAAAACAACGTTCTAACTCATTTCAAAAGTGTACTGTTGCGTTCAGGTCAGAACTCTGGGCAGGCCAGTTCATTGCCGGAATGTTATTGTCTACAGTCCCACTCCATAGTTGACTCGTCAGCACAGCAGAATGCCTGGGTTCAATTTCTGGTTGGGTTGGTTGGGTAGGAGACTTCCTCCGCTCAGGGCCTGGGTGCTGTGTTGTCTTCACCGCCATATCATCCTTCATCGATATGGAAGTTGCTGAAGAGGCGCCTGATGGGAGCCCCTAGCCACATTTCATTTCATTTCACAAACCATTGCCTTACACATGCTGCTTTATGATAAGGTGCATTGTCATGCTGATACAAACAGTTATAGTCTCCAAACTGTTCCTCTACTGTATGCAGCACACACCACCATGAAATATGTTTGTATCCTTCCACATTTCGTGTTTTCCTAAGCACAGTAAGGGGACCACACTTCAACCATGAAACCCCCACCCACCAATACCATACCACCACATCCTTCGTCCTCTACTATCAACATTACACATGATGTCATGTAATGTTCTCCAAGTATTCAACAAACCCAAACCCTTGCGTCAGACTGCCACACGGTGTATAGTGTGAGTCATCATTTCACAACGCTAATTTCCATTGTCCAGTGGTGTCACTCTTGGCACCACTTCCAGCATGCTTAGCACTGACTACAGAAATGTGTGGCTTACAAGGAACTGCTCCACCATTATAGCCCATTCTTCCTAGCTTCCTACATACACTCACTGTTGTAGCTTGACTGCTGGTAACACTCTGGAACTCACAAGTGGTTCCTTCCGCCGATTCCGTGTGATTTTTTATAACCACCCTCTGCAATGCTCAACAGTCCCATCAGCATGAGATCTGCCAGGTCTTGGTTTAGCTGTGGTTTTTCCTTCATGTTTCCACTTCGCAAACACACCTCCAACAGTTGACTCGGCCAGCTTTAGAAAGGTTGAAATGTCCTTTGTGGGTTTATTACTCAATTAACATCAAATGGCTAGCCCACATTCAAAGTAACTGAGCTATAATAATACACCCGTCCTGCTCTTATTGCTTTTCTACTGACAACACAGTATGCCCTGTCTCCTCTTATACTGGTGGGCCCATCTCTTGTGACATCTAGTGGTCAATTCAAGATTACACAGGAGTGTCAGATACTTTGGATCGGATTGTGTATGCACCACTGTAGAGCGTCATCTATCCGCTCTCTGAGGAATTTAGTGGTTGCCATACCACAGCAAGAAAATAATCACCATGCAGTTCACTCGGCTGCAGTAGGCGAGAAACCAAATAACTCTGCACAGCTTGGCAAAAGTTGCCAAAGACGAGAGACACTTCACCATGTACAGAAACAGCTATCTGCACGGCTCACATAGCCACACGGACATGCATAGGCTGCAAAGTCTGTGTGCACGGGTTTGATACTCTTCTGTAGGCCTCACGTTGCACTGTGATGGAGCTAAGCGGAAAGTGCGATGTGCCTGTTTGGTCGCACTCAGCTGTTTCTCAAGCACTGAAAGTGAATGATGTCATAACATGTGGATAGCGAGTGATGGGGAGCAACTGCTGTTCACTCAGCTTTGCCATGTGGGTATAGTGCTCTAATGGTTACCTCTTTGTTTGTAGGCACATTTTTAAATCTGATATCATATATCCTTGATGAAATTGTATGTTATGGCTGAAAAATTATATATACAGTTTTGCCTTTATTCAGTAACAGTTTTACTGTGTTTAACCAATTGACCAGCTTGGAGTTCGTTTGAGAAAAGTTGTTATGGAGTTCATTAGTACATTGATTCTTGTTCTTTTTCTTGTGCCTTTGGCCTGTACCGGTGCTGGGTCAGCATGGTTAGTAATGGATTTGGCATGGTTAGTTGAAGGGGTGGCTGGATGCCCTTCCTGATACTACCCATTACTCCCCCCCTGCACCGAGCGAGGTGGCGCAGTGGTTAGCACACTGGACTCGCATTCGGGAGGACGACGGTTCAATCCCGTCTCCGGCCATCCTGATTTAGGTTTTCCGTGATTTCCCTAAATCGCTTCAGGCAAATGCCGGGATGGTTCCTTGAAAGGGCACGGCCGATTTCCTTCCCCATCCTTCCCTCACCCGAGCTTGCGCTCCGTCTCTAATGACCTCGTTGTCGACGGGACGTTAAACACTAACCACCACCACCACCTCCCCCCTGCCCCCCCAACCCCATCCCATCCCCAGGACCTAATATGTGTACAGCAACTGTCTCCTTGTACTGTCATGGCATGTGAGAGTGCAAGTCTGCAAAATGTTTTAGAATCATGTAACTAAGAGTGGACTTAACTGCCAGCCTCGTATTTGCGTACTGTGATGTGGGAAACCACCAAAGAATCACATCCAGGGCGGTTGGAACACCAATTCTCATCGTCAATCTGCTGGGCAGATTTGACCTGGAGCCAGAGCACTTCCCAGTCTTGGAAGCAGCGCTTTAACATGAAGCTATCCAGGCAGGTCATGAGCATATTCATCTAAATAAAGTGTATTGCTGTCACCAACAAACATTACTGGTAGACTTTGCTGAATGTTTTGATGGAGATCATGAATAAATAAAATAAACAGAAGTGGTCCACTTCAAGTGGACCAAGGGTGGAGCTTCAAGAATGGTTTGTCTTTTGACCTTATCTTTTGACTGTAAGCTTCCGATTTTTTTTTAGGTGATTACAACTCTTTGTATTCAGTTGGAGAGATACAACTGAAACCAATTGTTGAATTTTCCCCTAAATCCAGACTGTAGCAATTTCTACAGTAATAATTTATACCTGACAAGACTGAAGGTCTTTGTGAGATCAAGAATACTCCTGTAACTATCAGCTAGCCCAAAACTCCAAAACTAGTTACAACTCTCATATAAAACACAACAGAAGAAATAAATATGTCTCTTCAAAATTTCAATCTCAATAACTGGTTTTGTGTAGAAGTGAGCTGTTATGAGAACCTGAACAATGAAGACTACAAGCAACATCCACTGCAAGAAGGCTGAATTTCTGATCTTGGCTATATCATTTCCAAAGAAAGACAAACGTAAAAATACTACAAATGCTATTGCAAATCTTCTACTACAGCACAATCTCTCATACCTAACATAACAAAGGAAAAATAATCCTTGTGCCAGCAACTTGTGCCCAGTGCAAAAGAAAACACAGTTTTTTTTCCCCCCAAGTGTGAGTATAGAGGGAACTCTACACTTCACAGTCATACATCTTCATAAAAAAAATAGTCATGCCGCCAGAAATTTAAAAAAAGATGTAAGGTATTTTCTCAGGACATTTAAATGATGTCCTAAGTAGGTCACAAAAAGACAAATCAGAAAATATTAATTTCTCCTCTCAGTTACCTTTGTGCTGGACAAACTTTTACACAACATTTCACTTAGTCAATGATGAGCCGTGCGTGGCACGAATTCCCAGCATTATGTATTTTACACCTTGTTTTTTGAATTGAATTGAATTTTATTTGATCCTGTAAGATTACATTGTGTACAGTAAATGTACGTGTAATATAGGACATGTCAAAGTATTAAAATTCTTTATCACTTATTTTTCTACACCTTTAGCTTACATTTTTACATCACTGATAATGAGTAACAATATATACAAATTTAATGGCATAAGTATTCTGCAACACTGTAAAACTCTTTTTCAATGAGATAGTCTTTAAGTTTCTTTGCAAAGTCATTGTAAAGTACACTATCTTGCAGGGCTTTGGGCAGACTTCTTAGTAGTCTGATACCAGAGTATTGGGGTCCTTTTTCTAGCATTGCCAGTCGGTGGGGTATGCTCCGTACTTCATTCTGCTTTCTTGTATTGTGGGTGTGTACACTAGTATTTGTAATCCAGTCCTCACTACCTTTTGTGATGTACATTATTGTTTTGTATATATACAACGATGAAAAAGTTAAGATACCTAAATTCTTGAAACAGTTTCTGCATGTTTTAGAGGTCTTTCTTCTTAAAATGGTCCTAATTGCTTTTTTTTTTGTAATGTGAACACTCATTTTGTCTCTTGTTTGTTTGAGTTTCCCCACACAGTCACTCCATACTGTAAGTATGGTTCGAAAAGTCCATGATACATTGTACACAGAAGGTTCTTGTCTGAATACTGTGATATCTGCATCATTAAGAATATGACAGAGCTCAGTTTCTTACAGACATTATTAATATGTTTTTTCCATTTCAGTTCATTATCCACAAGAATACCTAAGAATCTAGCAGATTCTACTTCTTCCAGCCTTGTTCCATCAACCTCTAAATCCATGTCTACAGCCTTTTCCTTGTTTTTAAACACTGCATACATAGTCTTTTTTTAGATTTATAACCAGTTCATTTTCCAACAGCCATTGAGCTGTGACATTTGCAGATATGTATGCTCTTCTCTCAAGCTGTTCCATATTTTGGTCACTATTTAGTATTGTCATGTCATCAGCATACAATATTTTCTTTTCTTCCTCCTCAACACCTATATCATTAACAAATACATTAAATAACAATGGCCCCATTACCGAACCCTGCGGCACTCCATATTTGATGGATTTGGTTTCTGATTGGTACGAGTTTCCTAATGATACATACTGCTTGCGGTTGCACAAGTATGATTTTATCCATTCACCTGGTTGCCCCCGAATGCCATAGTTGCTTAATTTTTGTATCAGAATTTCATGGTCAATGGTGTCAAATGCCTTTGAAAGATCCAGAAACATTGCAGAGACAACCTTTTTCTCATCTAAGGACTGTAAAATATATTCTGTTAGACTGACAATTGCTGATTCTGTAGATTTACCCTTTCTGAAACCATGTTGTGAGGTCATGAGAATGTTATGTTTGTCCAAATAGTTAACTAATCTGGTATACATAAGCATTTCTAGGATTTTTGAGAAACCTGATATCAGTGAAACTGGTCTGTAGTTGTTGGGATCATCCTTACACCCTTTCTTGTACACTGGCACTACCTTCGTTATCTTCAGTTTTTCTGGAAAAATTGCATCTCTCAAAGAACAGTTTGCTATGTTCAGCAGTGGTGTTATTATCTCCTCACATACCAGCTTTATAACATGATTTGATATTTCATCATCATCAGCTGATTTCTTGGACTTCAGTTTCTGTATAGTTTTCCGCAATTCATCTTCCGTGACTGGTCTTAAGAACATAGTACTGCATGATCTTTTTGGTACCTTAATACCCTTCTGTTTTTGACTATTTCTTTCCAATTTTAGGTTTTCTACTACACTGATATAGTTGTTATTCAGTATGTTTGCTATTTCCATACCATCTGTGACCACTGTGTTGTCTACTTTAATTGACCTAATACCTTCTTCTTTGTTTGACCCATCTTTTTCCTTTCTTTCAGCATTGATTGCATTCCAAGCTGCCTTTGCCTTGTTTTTTGAGTTCGCTATAGTGGTGTCAATTGCTCTTGCTTTCGCTTCTCTTATTGTTTTTCTATACTTCTTTTTTAACATTTTATAGTTTTCAGCTTTGCCCATCCGTTTTAACGAACTTCCATCTCACTACATTAATTTAAATTACTATTGTCACTGAGCTGCTGCTTTGACTGACCGCGAACAGCGTTAGCAGCGCATTTCGATATGTCCCCTCTCGTAGTACCTTTGCTCGACTGCTATTACTTCCTGGTCGTTGTCTGTCGTAAGGGAGTTGGTAGCAGTTCAGGTGGCCAGTTCCGGTTGCGAGTTCAGGCTGCCAGTCAGTTGGACTGCGTCTGGAGTGCAGTCTGAACCTACCAGTTAGAGTGGCAATGTGGCACTAGTGCAGTTGGGTGGGAGCAGCAGTAAGGTCTGCGTCGACATGGCTCGTCTGACTGCTGCCGCCACGCATCTCCTGAGCCGGGCCACGCACTTGGTGGATCGGCGGGCGGTCGTCCTACCAAACGACACGTTTGTGCAAGTGTTTTCTGGTTGTGTATGTAGTTGTCCTTATTTCTACTGATGACTATTTTTGACGTTGTTGGCACTCTGAGGGGAGTCGGTCGGTTGTTGTGGACGAGGGAACTTCTCCAAGCGGTGCAGTCCCTGCACAGTGTCGCAGCGTGTGTGGAGCTGTCCAATTCTGACTCAGGACATCACAGTTGAGAAGTGGTTTCACATACCCACGCCACATCTATTCATGTTGTGGTGGTTCGCTTCGGTGGTTTGCTGTTGGGGAGGTTTCCTGGTGAACAACACCGAGTGGTTCTACTGCTGTGATTTAGCCGCCATGCAGTGCAATTAACTATTTTGGTTGACAACGATTTGAGTGCACCAGTGGAATTTTCTGTCTAGTGGCCATTAGTGTTCCTGTTACCTGCCCTGGCCACTAACGTAATTTCAGGCAGCATCCTTTCCTCACCTGTTGTCGCTGTCCAACATGGTGTGTAAATTTGACAGCTAATACGTACTCCATTGTGGATTATGCCGTAAAAGAGTTGCTAAATTACAATAAATGACAAATAGAAGCACAAATTGACCTCAACCCTTGGCCCTTTCCACAATCCTATTACCTGTTCTGCCCAGTGGGTTTAGCGGGCATTTCACTGGTAGCAGAGCGTGGTTACGCTCGTGCTTACCAATTTAGTTGTGGTCAGTTTCACTCCTGTTTCTATTGTACCTGTGGCATTGTATTGTTTGGTTTGTATTGTTTCAAGTGTTAAGATGATGGCAGTCAGACAGTGACCGAGTATTGGTATGCTGAGAAGAGACCATCTCGTTTATGAGTTGGCAGTAAGGCATCAACCGACTGAGGGCAGTGCTCCAGAATTGGTAGCACGTTAGCACGCTGCCATGCGTCAGCCGGTTGACGTCACGCCAGTGGTGGTCGGAGAGACAGGAGTGGCAATTCGGTTTCCTGTAAGGCTACTTAAGGTCTTGAAGACATTATTTGTCTTCTAGAGGGAACCCAACCTGGTGACAGTCAGCGGGATTGAGTGCGGGCACTGATAATCCATTAAGTTCAGACATTTCCTTCTGGTCTTAAAGCTCTAGTAGATCTTTGGTTGTCAGCTTTGAATAGACCCCCCCAACTTTGGTCATCTTGTGAGGCTTAGCTCGGCCTCTTCTACTGTGTAGGGATGTCTGGTTGCCTGGGGCATGTTTCCTCTGCATTTTCGTTGCTCGCTTAGCAGTGGCTGTGAATTGGTCGTCTTGCCAGACTTAGGCCGGTCTCTTCCCGGGGCAGGGATGTTGGGTAGCCAGTGGGCGTGTTTCCTCTGCAGGTATGGGTCCGATCAAGTGTTTCGCTCGCGGCCTTTCTCGGCCACTGTCTTGCGCCTTTTTAGAAGCTGCTAGTTAGTTTATTTCGGCATATCACCCCCAGGTTTTGGTTCGAGGGGGGGGGGGGGGTGGGGGAGGTTGACCGTGTGTGGCTCGTGTTCCCGCCATTATGTATTTTACACCTTGTTTTTAACATACTTCCATCTCACTACGTTAATTTAAATTACTACTGTCACTGAGTTGCTGCTTTGCGTGACTGTGAGCGGCGTTAGCAGTGCATACCGATATATCCCCTCTCGTAGTATCTTTGCTCGACTGCTATTACTTCCTGGTCGTTGACTGTCATAAGGGAGTTGCTCGCAGTTCGGGTGGCCGGATTGGGTTCTGAGTTTGGGCTGCCAGTCAGTTGGAATGGGTCTGGAGTGCAGTCCGAACCTGCCAGTATGAGTGGCAATGTGGCACTTGGGCAGTCGGGTTGGAGCAGCAGTGAGGTCTGCATCGACATGGCTCGCCTGACCATTGTCGCCATGGATTACTTGAGCCAGGCCACAGTCTTGGTGGATCGTCGGTTGGTCGCTCTACCGGACGATCTGTTTTAGTTCGCTGAACGTTCAGCAGTCGGCTATCTGCAAAGCGGCGCTAGTGCAGTCGGGTTAGGGTAGCAGTGAGGCCTGCGTCGACTTGGCTTGCCCAACAGTTGCCGCCATGCATCACCTGAGCCGGGTCACCGTCTTAGTGGATCATCGGTCAGTCGTCCTGCCGGACGACGCGTTTGGGCTCACCAATCGTTCATGAGTCGTGTGTGTGTGTGTGTGTGTGTGTGTGTGTGTGTGTGTGTGTGTGTGTGTGTGTGTGTGTGGGCGCGCGCGCATCAACTCCCGATCTGTTTTGGTGTGTGTGTAGTTACCATTGGGTATCGTTCAGGTCTTCGTGCAAGTGTTTGTCAGATTGTGTGTGTAGTTGTCCTTATTTCTACTGACGATTATTTTTGATGTTGTCAGCACTCTAAGAGGAATCGGTTGGTTATTGCGGATGAGGGAAGTTCTCCGCGTGGTGCACTCGGCTGGGGCCACTGGCAGTCCCTGCACAGTGTCTGAGCGTGTGTGGAGCTGTCCAATCGCAACGAGCTTCGTGGTTTGCCGACTCAGGGTGTCAAAGTTGAGTAGTGGTTTCAACTACCCAAGCCACATCTATTCATGTTGTGGTGGTTCGCGTTGGTGGTTTGCTGTTGAGGAGGTTTTCCGGTGAGCAACACCAAATGGTTCTACTGCTGAGATTTAGACGCCATGTGGTGCAATTAACTATTTTGGTCGACTATGATTTGAGTGCACCAGTGGCATTTTCTGTCTTGTGGCCATTAGTGTTCCGGTTACCTGCCCTGGCCACTAACGTAATTTCAGGCAGCCTCCTTTCCTCACCTGCTGTCACTGTCCAACATGGTGTGTAATTTTGACAGCTAATATGTACTCCATTGTGGATTATCACGTTTGTAACATTGTCGGTTGGGGTTCTCATGTACTGATTGATGGGAAGCAAGTTGTTGTGTCGATCGGTCCGTGGCTGCCCCTGGGTTTGGTTCTGACGATTCAAGTATAGTTGGGCTCACCATCTGTCTCACCTATGTGAACGAGGGCAGACCGATCTCCCTGGAGGCCTTCTGAGTGCCACCAGTGTTAAATTATCTGTTGTCAGCTATTTTTAATTTTAGGCTCTTGGTTATTGTTTGTTTCATAAAATTTTACATATTAATTTTTAAATTTATCTTTCAAGCTTAAACACTGCGGCCTTCTGCCTTTAAAGATTATGGTAACATATTTTGAAATTTTGAAGTTTGATTGCCCTCAGCCACTGGTATTGCACCTTGGATATGTTGTTTCCTTAAATTATTTTATTGCTATCTTAATTGGATTTTTATCTTGTGAAAATTTCTTGTTGTAGGCCTTCAGCCGTGAAATAGTTGCTAAATTACAATAAATGACAATTAGAAGCACAAACTGACCTCAGCCCTTCGCCCTTTCCATAACCCTATTACCTGTTCTGCCCAGCGGGTTTAGCGGGTGTCTCAAATGAGACAGACAATTTATGAATAATATTTAGATTCAACATACTCAATAGAAAATATTGCTGTGGTAATTATAAAGCTTCTTTGTGAAGTTATTAATAGTTCGTTATCACATGATGTGTCACAGATATATTCAGAATTGTGAAAGTTAATCCACTGTATAACAAAGGAGACACAAATGACATTAACAGCTTCAGGGCACTATTCTTCCTGCCATGTTGGAAATACTGAAAAAAGTAGTGTACAACCATGTAATAGCACTCCTTGAAACCATAATAATACATTGTTAAATGACATCAGTTTGAGGTTTACACATGCTAATAATTGTGTCCAAAGAAACTGTGATTAGGCACGATGTCCCTCGAGGCTCAGTTCTGAGTCCACTCCTTTTCCTGTTATCAATGATCTGCCTCTGAATCTGTCTAAAGCCTAGACTGTTCTGTGCACAGCTGATACAAATCTCCTTTTCCAAAACCTGTCAATTGAAATAATGAGAGAGAAATTAATTCATTACATAAACTAACTAACTTCCTGCTTGCATAATAACAGACTATTAACAAATACAAGCAAAACTGCATGTATACTACTCAGTGCCTCCCAGTGCTTGATTTTTAAAAGAGGTTCTTCTGAGGGTGTTTTTTGAAAATTTATTCTAACGCATTTTTCCATCAGAGGTATCAGTACAGCGTACCATCATAAGCACTGGTGCCCCCAAAAAACACCGTACCTGTATGGATCCCATACTAGTAAGTGACAAAGCAATAGTTCAAGTCAAGAAAATTAAATTTCTTGGGGTATAGATCTATAATAATTTACAATGGAATATTCACAGAGAAAAAGCTGCAGAAAAGATTGAGCAGTCTGTGGTACGCTTTTCGGATCCTGTGGTATCAAAACACTAAATGCAGTTTATTTTGCAGTAGTCCATTCAACTACACTTTACAGCATTCCATTTTGGGAGTTAGTCCACAGGAAAATTTTTGTGATGCAAAAGGGATTCATAAAGGTAATGAAACAAGTGTCTCCTGAACATCTACCAAGCCAATATTAAGGGAAGTGGGAATATTAAGTGTTTCCTGTATTTATATATCAGAAACTGTGATATTTGTTAAAAGAACTTGTAAATCTGTTCACCATTATAATACATGTTCCAGTGCAAACATTCATCTTATGTGCAAAAGACTGGCCAAGGATCTAGCTGGAGTAAGAATTATGGGCAGTGTGCTCTACAACAAATTATCCCAATCAGTTCCTGAAAATAGCAAGACACTTAGGAATAAAATTAAGCACATTTTACTTAGACATACTTTTTGTTGAGCTGCGCTACATAATTTTATTAGTATAGCTTATTATCATACCTTTTCTCTGCTACAGTTTTTGTATACCTATGACTTGTCCTGTAACTTTTGTACACTGTACAACATACGATTCTTGGGACCAAAATAAATAAGTAATAGTTTATGCCACCAACTTTTAATCATGAGTAATGTCAGCGAATGGCTCACGCTACACTCAAAGGCAGATCTGTCAAAGGTACTATTTCAGTTACAGTGGCTAAACTGTGAACCACTATTTGTTTCATCATCACACTTTTTTAAAAAAAAAAAAAAAAAAAAAAAGGGTGGGGGGGGGGGGGGCAGGGGGTGATACAGTAAGATGCAGGTGAGATATTGTGAATGTGATGAGTGAAATATTAATTGTAAGCATCAAATAATATATAGAAAAGAAGTAAAACACATTCCCAAGTATCTTTATCATACGAGACCTTCCAATTGTAGCAGTGTAATACCTACATAGAAATTCCGGTGCAAAGAACTTAGGAAACGTGCTAAAAGCAATTCAATTTAATTCAAAGATGTGGTACCTGCTTCCTTGTAACCCACGTATTGTGTCTACTATGTGAATAAAATATAACTCACCTGTTAGAGACGATGTCCTACCACGAAACAATGGGCTCTCTTGTGGCAACCTTTCACTTCCCACTTGTATTATAGACACTTGCTGCTTGTCTACTGAGTACAGATGGGCACGTTCAAGCATGGGGCGCTCTGAAGACTGCACATAGCACCCACACCATAACAAGAATGAAATCACATTGACACTAGTGTGTGCAACACAAAAAAAAGGCCATCAGTGATCTTTGCTACCCTTTGTGCATGCCAAACCAATCACGCAAATATCAGCATTGAGAATTCAACTCCACAATCCAGAGGAGAAAAGAAACTGCATGGACTACTGCCCTCTTTAGTATAAATATATGTAGGTGTACCCTATTTAACAGAACTTGTAGGTGAAACATAAAAATATCCTGAGAGCTTATTTTTTTCTGGCTTTTTTTTTTTATATAGCAAAGATCAATGATGGAAAACTGAAAGCAATTACAGAGACAGCAAAACTAGCTAGAATGAAGACATAACATAAGAATGAACATTAAGTCAGCCACAGTACAAAGTATAAAGCTATGTTCCTGCTGTAGCCAAACTTTTACTTCTCAGTGCACAGTAAAACAAGACATGAATTTACATTTGTGCCCAAGCACCAGCAGAACAGAAAAAGCACTGCCACTTCCCCATCAACCAAGCAAGTTTTTTTTAGAACCAAAGCACAAGCACTGGACCATTTATTTTACTGCAACATAACTGTTCAGTGTACAAGCTATATGGGAAAAGTATCAAATGAATGTCAATACCTGAGGCAATAACAGGTGCAGAGGCATAGTCATATTCATCATAATAATCGGTTAGAACAGCTAACAAATGGCAAGAAAAGTACATGATTCAGAAGGTAAAGCTTTGAAAGATAGAAAGAGATGTACCTCATAAGCACTGTACTTGTTACCAAGAGTTCACTAAAACTGAAAAAAATTAGCTGTGACACTTTTGGGGGAAACATAACTGGTTACCAAAACAATGGGCTCTATGGAATAAATGGTGGTGTAGTATTTATAGCAGTAAGAAAGAATTTTAAATCAACAGAGGTAGAAATACAGTCTGCATGCAAAAATGGTGTGGAAATGAATCACTGTTGAGGATAGGATAAAAATAATATTAACTATTATACCTGGAGGCGATAACTGTCGAAAATGAATGAGACAAAATTTCTGGCAAAACTGTTACAAACGTTTTCTCTGAAAATATCTAGAACAAATTGTTTGCAACCCTATCCATAATGGAAATATGGCAGACCACAGACTGTGGCCATATGTGTGTATGAGTTGTGCTTCTGTGTGAATGTGTTTGTGTGTGTCTTCTATTTCGAAAGCTTGAATGTTCAGCAGTCTTTATAAGTAAGCCTGTTTGCAACTCACTGCCTGCTCCATGTGGTGAGTCAAAAAATTGTGACATTAACATCTGTAGTGAGTTAACTATATAAATTTAATTACTGGAAAAGCACAAGCCAGCATAAGATTCAGTAGAAAATCTGGAACACATACCTCATCTAAGGAGACTGTTTACAAAAATCTTACACAATCCAATCATCCGTGTTAATTATCCCACAGGTTTAACTCAGAAAAATGTTTTTAAATGTTCAAAGAAGAAATGTAGTATAATTCATGGGCTTATTTACACAAAGGATTGGGGAAAAAAAAAGAGAGAGAGGAAGAAAACCAATGTGTGTAATCAGAACAGGAATACTCCAAAAGCTGTGAACCTACACCAGCAATGAGCAAAAAAAACCACTTTTTACATATTCTATTCCTTCTAAAAAGATGAATTTCTGTAAAACGTCATACCATTCACCATACCAAATACGGATAAAATTCAAATTTATACATGTATCCACAAAGACTGGATACATAGGGAATTCTAATAAATATTAATAAATAAATAACAAAATAAATTCTAATAATTTTTTTCCAGACCGAATGATGGCTATGTCTAAAGAAGAATAAGTGGAGTTGGTATTCTTAAGTGGACGAGAAGGATGGCCATATCACAATACTGCAGAAGAATTTAACCTTCGGCACCCTCATCGTCAGCCTATTTGATTTGCTGCCATTGGAAAAATTAGTCAGCAAGTTAAAAAAAACGGGCTGTGTGTTGGATAAACCCCATTCCAGATGACCAAAGACTTCAGAAAAAATGAAAGAGGCTGTCTTGGCCAAGGTTTATGCTAGCCCAAAGAAATTGCTACATCAGACATCCACAGAGTTGACTGTTCCAAAGACAACCATCACCAAAATCCGGGAAGAGGAGAGAATTCATCTGTACAAGGTACAGATATTGCGTCACTTAAATGAAGATGATCCCAATAGACATATGCAGATGTGAATGCTTTGCAGATAAACTGGATGAAAATACCAATTTCACTCAAGACTGTGTGTTGTTCAGTGATGAAGCTGTGTTTTATGTCAATGGTGAAGTGAAAAGAATCTTTGATACTGGTCTCAAGCAATCCACATTGGATGAGTCCATCCTAACAGCAGGGCTCCCAACAGATGATGTATGCAGTGGTTTGTGGAAAGCTCATGTGCTTCCTTCTTTGGGGAACATTTAACGGGTGAGACTTATCTGAACATGCTGAGACAAATTGATGCCTCAAACTGAGCGTTTGGGTGAGGGACTTGCAGACTAGTTTCAGCAGGATGCAGCTGTAAGAGATTGGTTGAATGACAGTTTTCCTCACTGGACTGGGAGAAGAGATCATGTGGAGTGTTCCCCCCATTCGTCAGATCTTCCTCCCCTTGTTTTCTTTTTCTAGTGTATGCTGAAAGAGAAAGTTTACTCAATGAAGATTACAAATTTAAACCACCTAACAGAACACATTACCAGTCAGTGTGCTAAAACTGACAGCAATTCAGACCTATTCCATCGAGTTCACCTTAATCTCGCAATGCATATCAAATTAAGCATTGAAACTCACGAAGTTGAAAATATTATTTATTAAAGTGACTAAAATGTACTTATTATTATTTGTTATACATCCCTATGAACCCAGACTTTATGGACACCCTGTGTAATGTTGTATTTCATACGTCAGCAGTGACCGACAGGTAGAATTTAGTCTGTCTGCTCTTACGCATTCAAATTCAATAGGAAGCCATTTCCTAAGTTTTCTGGCTTCACTCATCTGCTTACATTCCTTTTCCCCAGATAACTGGCAGATTTATTCTTGCTGCAGCCTTGGTTGACATACACAAATTCTTTTCTGAAGTAGAAAAATGAACGTGATTAACCAGTTACGGAATTTCATGATGACAGACCATTTATAGGAATGATAGTAGCAACTGCAAAAGTTGGTGTCACATACATTTTTGTTTGCTGAAAGTGGTTCTTTGACTACAAAATATCTCCATGTAGATCAATGGGTTCTGCAGCTAAATATCAAGCCTGCAATCAAAGGAAGAGAGTGAAGAATGAGTACTGTCTGCAATTTCCATTATTGAAACATATAAGGTGCTACCCAAAATATCCAAGAATTTCATTGTATGGATCAAACCAGTAGCAGAACAACATTCTACCACTACATGTCTCGAGGTACACATCGTAGCCGCTGCAGCACAAAGTTGTGCCATCTTTGGCAAGAGTTGTAGCTGCACGTCAGGATGTGTTTCAGTGCTTCTGTAAATTGTGAACATGAAGGAGCAAAGGATTTGCTTCAAATTCTGTTTCAAGTTGAAGAAAACTGCATCTGAAACTCACCATGAGCTGACAGAGAACTTTTGTGGGAATGCACTGAGTCAAGCAAGAACATTTGAGTGCTTCAAGCACTTCAAAAAAGGCCGAGAATCTGTGAAAGGTGACAAACATTCTGGTCAACCAAACTTGCACAACGGTAATGACCATGAAAAAGCATGACATGATTCATGAAGACTGAAGGCATGTTTGTAACAGACTTGAGCTGTTTTATAGTACACTACAAAGAATTCTAGCTGATGAACTGAACATGAGACAAACTGCACCGAAGTCTGTCCCTTGCCTTTTCACCATCAGCGAACAAAGCCTCAGGATTCAGACGTGCACTGAGCTGCAACTAACAGTTCTTACCCAAAGTCATAACACAGATGATGAACCTTGGGTCTATGGTTAGAGTTTAAAATGAAGCAGCAACCATCACAATGGAAAATGCCATCTTCTACATGGCTGAAAAAAGCTCGAGAAGTTCACAGCAATGTGAAGTCAATGCTGATCATTTTTTTGACATTCATGAAATAGTGCATAAGGTGGTGGTTCCAACTGGTCAGACTGTCAACGGGCAGGGAGGAGTTTTGAGACGACTGAGGGAAAATGTTCGGCGCAAACAGCTAGATTTGTGGAAAAAGAAAGACTGGTTGGTGCACCATGACAACACACCCATGCACACCCCACTCACTGTGAAGGAATTCCTGGCCAAAAACAACATAGCAATGGTCCCCACCCTCCACACTAGCCAGACCTAGTCCTAGGCGTCTTCTACCTGTTCCCGAAAATAAAAATCACATTAAAAGGGCAAAGTTTTGACTCAATTGAAGACTTCCAAGTGGAATGGCAATGGGTCCTGAACACCCTTCACCTTACAGACTTCCAGGGGTGCTTCCAAGATTGGGAACAACACTGACTACTTTCAAGGTGACAGAGGACATTAGGACCTAAGTGCAGTTTTCTGATTTTTACAATGAAATTCTTGGGTTGCTTTGGGTACCACCTTGTATTTTGAAGTGTATAAGATGGAAAAGGCCATACATCTCCCACACATGACCACAATTATTTAATTTATCATAGAAAAATCACTGTGATGTGTGATTGATGAAACACTGAAATTATGTTCATGAGCACTTAAGACTAGTTTTACACACTGAAAAACAATAAGCATATGAAAGAAGACAAAATAAAAACAGGAACTTGTGTTAGGACACCACTTATCTCTAGTTGAGATGCCAAATAATACATTATCTGACAGAGAAAACCATACAAGCAGTGCAAGGCTTCTTTAAATTGGTGAGATACTGCACCCTACATGAGATGCTGTTTGTGCTATCACCAATGGGTTATATTTTCCAATTTTACACGATGCTAGTAAGTTGCATTTATGTTAACAGATTTGTAACCACAACTTCTGTTGTGATAAAATAAATAAAAATGTCTGTGAAACTGTCGAACTTCCATTATAAGGAAAATAAGTGCTTCAGACACTGTAAATAATAGGAATAAAGGCTAGTAGGACCAAAAATCATGACAGGTTGTCAGAAAACCTGGTCACCACCATCAATGCAACTTATTAGCATCATGTAAGACTGGAAAATAAATGGCAGCACAAACATTGTTAAAACTTGTCTGGGAAAAGTAAGGCAGAATATCTCACAATTTGTTCTCATCAATTACGAAAAAAAAAAGAAGAGTATCAACATCCAAAAAGATGATTAATTCATTAAATGTTTGTATAATTCAAGACACCTCTCACAAAGCCATATAGTTAATGAAAATAACACTTTCTGGACGTAATGTCAGATGTGATGTATAATGCTATTCCAGGCCTGAAAAAAGGAAAGGCCCCTGTATATGATTGTATTTCAATAGATGGAAACTCCACATAGGAATAACAAAAATGTAAGAAAAGATAGAGTGCTACTAACCATAAATAAGATACGTTAAGTTGAAAACTGGCACAATTAAAATTTAATTGTTTTTAATAATTGTTACTGTAATTTTAATTGTGCATATTTGCAACTTGACGTGTCTCCTTTGCGGTACGTAGCAATCTATTTTTTCCTGTTGTTTGTATTTCAATAGACGTGATTCAGGCTGGAGGCAAAGTATCACACAATAAATTTTCATAATTATTTACATATGTCTGAAGAGGAAGACAGTACCCCAGAAATGCAGCAATTCTGTAATTAAAACTAAAGATCTATAAGCCTCCTCTCCATAATGCATGAGATCTACAATAAAAATATCACCAACTGCACACCATAGTGGCGTTAAAGAACTTGTGGAGCGGCGGCCGGACCGCCCCGCGAGGGGTCTCCCGGCCACCAATGCCATACGCTCATTATCATTATTACCAACTGCACAGAAAAATGTTGGATTTCACTCATGCATAAGAGGATACTGGCTTTTGGTGTAGATACAGCACAATGGATCAACTGCAGGTCAGAAACAAAATTGTAGATGGAAGTCATGAGAATGAATTAACACTTTTTCACGTTTTCATAGACTTTGGTTTCAACAATATCTGTACTAATACCCCTAAAGAAACAAGGCACTCATTTAGTTTATGTGAGTATATTGAAAAATCAGACCTCATCACATATTAAAAAATTTACTACTGACACAGATATCAGGCAAGGCAACTGAATGTAATCAATTTTCAGCATTCGAAGAGGAGGTTTTCAGATCTTTCAACTGGGAAAATGAAGGAATACACAGATGCACAGTAATGGAATGTAAAGAACCACCTTCATTTTGCTGTTGACATTGTGCTATGTGCTCCACTACAGATAAACTGTTAATAGTCAATGGAAGAACTTAATAGAGCTAATGCGGAATTAGGCTCACTGAAAAATAGCACAAATTAACAGTGATGTCTTAAGAGTTAGTTGATGAGCTTTGTATTTTATGTAATAGAAGATAAAGATAATGATTTGATTGACAATCAACAAAATTCAACAGAAGAGTAAAAATGACATGGAATGCTTTTGATAAACCAAATAAGATATAAAAATTAAGCTTGCTACAAGTTTCAAAAGACAAGTTTACAATCACTGTGTACTGCCAGTTTTGACTGAGACAGGGACATTTAATGAAAAACTGTCAAAAACTGAATGTTGCATGGAATGGAAATACATCATATTGGAAATTACTAAAACAGGAAGGAAATCAAACAAAGAAAATGTAGTGTACATGGTCAGGACATGCAGCCAGATGAACGGATGGTGGGACAACCATAGACAACATGCAGGAGCAACATACAGATATGTACAGCTGAAGACTGTAGTGGATGGAAATGATAATGGCAGCCATTATCTACCAGCAGATTCCAAATTGCTGATGACAATATGTCGTTTCTCTTGCTTTTACCCCAATGCAAATAAATATCTTAGTCACCACCACCACCACCACCACCTGTATTCCATACTGTAATTTTACAGAGAATCTCTAAGAATGATTGATTAAACATATGAGAGGGCTGAACACCTTAATGTTGCCACTTAAATGGATAGATAACAAAAAAAGGCCCTACCACACTTCCACTAACTAGCGTATTCCAACTGGTCAAACTCAGTCTCTCTCTTGTACTGAACACCCAACAACATTATGTGTGTCATCTTCACAAGACTGGCAATGCAATTTGTATATTGTTCTCATAATACAGTACGCATTAACAGCACAAACTACCAACTGCAGTTGCACAGATGAGATTGATTTTGTACAATTATGAAACACAGATTTCATTCTTGTTGACTATGTTACCAAAAATATTTAAAACCATCAAATAGTTTTGATCATGGCTGCTCCCCCTTTCTCTCTGTGGTGCCTGGTCATCAATTTGACCCTGAAAATTGTGAGAAGTTGATGTTCTCTGAATACATGTTACTATCTATCCTCTCCTTGCTAGTGAAATACCGCTGACGAAGTTTTCTTACACCAATGAGATTCGAACCAGTACCTCCACAATGGGCGTCATCACAATAGAGTGTTTTAATCAACTGTGATATGGATGCAGTTTTTTGAAACATTTTTTTAGTACATATGGAGACCTCTGACCTAAGGTCTAGGTGGGAGACAGAGGCACAATGATGTATCTATTGTGTTATCATGAACGTATTTGTCAATGAAATTAGACATGAGAAGTTAAACAGGGAATCTGGACAACAATTATTGTCTCTAACTTTAAACTTCAATAACCTAAAATACTTGAAAGCAGATACCAATTTAAGCAGACTTTATAACATTACAAATCTAGAATTCAATTCACAAAATTATGTGAAAAGATGTTGGTGAAAACTATTCAGAAATGCTGAATCTGCAATGTGATGAATAATGAATATGTTGTGACAAACAAAAATTTGTGCCAGACTAAGCTTTGAACTTAGACCTCCGGCTTAGTGCGAGCAGTCACCTTTGACCTATCTTAACACACTTCATGGCCTAACTCCAAATTTTGTGTCACTTACATTTTATTCTGTTGTTTTAAACAGAATTGGCATACATCCTTATGGCAAGGTAAGCCACTGTCCTCCACCAAAACTGCTTCCCCAGTAATGTTATACATACATGTCCCATGAAAGAACCTCTGGTTTTATGTTTGGAGGACAAAAAAGATGACACCAATAACAACAAAAGTTTACGTCAGGTTTTGAGGGAGCTCAGATAACCTAATGGTCTAGTACAGCCCTGATGTAGCACTAACTCTGATTTGTCACAACACATTCATTGAAATCTACATCTTAACTCCACTCTGAAAGTTAAAAGGATATATAATCTTGTAATGTTGTACATGGAAAAGAATAATATGCATTTAAATTAGGCTAATTTTAACAATTACCATGTTATTTAAAAAATAATAAATATTTCTCAGTACATTCTTAATGATTGTTGATCTTGGGAATAAAGGGTGAAAATACAGTGCTCACAGACACATGAATTCTCCTTATAATTAGGGGGCAATTCCTTTTTCAGAAATCCATTTCACTCCTAATAATGACTATCAGCTCGATGAAGTACACTTTATACAAGAATATAAGAAAAAATATCAGTGGACAAAAAATAGAATATTGATGAGGGAAACTGTATATATAAAGATAATTCCTCCTATTTCTAAATGTCCTGTTTCAAATTTCAATGAAGACAAATGAGAATTTGTAAGTTTGCACTCCTTCAGGGAACAATGTATTAATAAGTTTAACACAGTCAACTTGGGTGGAGAGTTTCATATATCCACATAAAGCTGGAAGTTATGCCTGCAGTAGTATATTCAATAGCAGGATCTCCAAAGTTGAATGTGTTCCAGTAAATGGAATGTACAAGCTAGTGCAACACTCATTTTTCTGCATTTCATCTTTTAGACACACCTTTTTTCAGCGTATTCTATTGATTATTATCTATGATCTTTAACCCAAAAAGCCCAGGTTCCAGCACAGTCACTGAGTTTTCATAAATGAGATATTGTGTTACAGTGGTCAAATACTTCTGATATAAGGAAGTTCCATCATTCCGTCAAGGAGGAGTAAACAATCTCAGACACCCCTCAAATCTTCAAAGTGATGAATTTCTCACAAAGACAGAAAAGAACAACAGCATGAGAATGCAATACAAACCACTTCATTTCGAAAAGTACACAAGAAACAGGCAACCTTCCAAAATAATCCTGTAACAGCCACTTCCTAAGAATCGGGAAAAAACCTCTGAAGCTACACTGATTTTCCAATCAGATTTTCACAACACGATTGCTGAAAAATTGTGACACAGATCTGACATTAGATTAGTATTAATTAATCTGATTAAAAGGAAAGGCAGCTAAGGGAAAGATGTAATGGATGTTTGCATCACCAAAATTAGGAAGAGTGGTAAGGTAACTGTGAAGAAAGGACTTCAACAATGCTGAAGACTTAAAAAAAGTTGTTGCATTGATACAGCAAATTACTTAGCACAGAGTTTGGGTTGAGCATAAACAAGTGATAAAGAACAGCAGAAAGAATAACAGGGTCTTTAGTTCCTTCTTAATACACAAAAACTGGTGAGTACCAAGTATAAGTAGTGAAAGACTTCACATCTAGAAAGCAAAATTACACGAGACATCCAGAAGGGTGGTATATCAGAAGTTGATTGATACATATGAACAAAAGTCAACAACAGAACTCCTCTGGTATTAAATATTGACATGAAATTGAAAATAATTTTTTCGAAAATGTATATCTGGAGAACAGTATTATAATGGAAGTGAAACACGAAACAAGGAAAACTGAAGATACTGGAAGCATATGAAATGTTTTACACTACAGAAAGTCATCTAAAAATTGCTACATACTGAAGAAAGTGAAGAGGAACTAGGAAGAACTGAGGAGGAAAGAAACTCATAAGAGGAGTTGATAAGAAATGTTGGAGGATAGTATCGTACCAGTGAAAATATCAATGATTATTGAATATTGTGTGTGCAGTTGCCTTATTTAAACACGTTCAAGGGTTAATTGTAAAATTTTAATCGCCAACTTCAAAGAGAAATGTTAAATCTCATAAATAATTTCGTTTGTTCATTTGTTCGTAGTGCACTTTGCAGTTCTGGTACATGGTGAAATCCCCAAACTACAGTACCGTAGCAGTCGAAACAAAATGGTGCAGCCCACTGATACAGCAGAATGTGGAGTAATTCGCTTTTGGCAGCAGTAGTAATGTTGCAGAAAATGAACTACAGCACAGAACTCCACTTTATCAATGGAAGGACTGTGCCCCATCCCTCCACTAGGGGCATACTACAGTACTATGGCATGGAGATTTTAATGCATATCAAGACTGCAGACAAATATCTACAAGTAAACACAAAATGAATTTAGATAACTTCATTTTTTCATGGTGACAGTTAAAACTCGTGACTACCCCTTGTATGATTTGTAACATAAAAAGAGATAGCAGCGGATTTACAGATTTATATGTGATCATGAAATGGTAAAGCTCACGATGTCAATTTTCTCCAATGATCCAAGGTCAATCAGAACGATAGATAAATTGGGCTCAGAATCTGTTTAGTGCACAAGAAGTCAGAATGAGAGAGAGTTAAACATAATACATTAGGAAACACACTGAAAAATAAAGTAGGATATAAAAATGGAAAAAATGAGAAAAGTATAGTGTATTCGAGAAGTAGAGTGAAATTACGAGGTTAAGATAGGTGGAGAATAAGTAAAAATTCTAATAAGCCTGAAAAACTGAAGTAAAATGTGAACAATGTAAGGAAAAAATAGACTGCTACTTATCATAAAGACAACATATTAAGTTGCAAATAGGCACACTTAAAAGACACTTACACTTTAGCTTTCAGCCACAGCCTTCATCAGAAAAAGAAAGAGAAACACACACCACTCACTGACAAGCTAGCACACCTTACACACACATGACCATCAACTCCAGCAGCTTAAACCAGAATGGTCCGTACTGCTGGAGTTGGCTGTCATGTGTGTGTGTGTGATGTGTGCTTGCTTGTGAATGAATGAATGGTGTGCGTGTTTAGCTTTCGGCCACAGCCTTCATCTTTTTCTGCTGAAGGTTGTGGCCAAAAGATAATATGTAAGGGTCTTTTAATTGTACCTGTCTGCAGCTTAACGTGTCATCTTTCTGGTAAGTAGCAATTTATCTTTTCCTCACATTGTTGATACTTCAACCTGGAGTTTCCATTGTCTGAAGTAAAATGTGGGCGGATAAGATGAAGATACAGTTGCCGTCTCTAGAGTTCAGAAAAACTGGTGCTCAGTGGAAGAATCCAAATACACCGTGCAGTGTAGCCACCACTCAAGCCTCTCGAGTCGTGTTGGAGAGCAGTCTTGGTAACTGAGCAGTGGAAAAAGCTTGTCTGTGTCCAATCTACCAGTTTTTAGGCAGCCATCCCTAAGAGGAATGCTGTGTCAATAAATGACATGAGTGAGTCACATATGACTGCCTGGAATGTTGTACACTCTGTCAGTGGAAGCGATAGAGCAATGATTGTGGGTTGATGCATGGAGCAGGTTTTACAGTGGAATTAGTTGAAGGACAGGGGGGGGGGGGGGGGGCATTTGGTGTGAAGGTGTTTTGGAAATGTAAGGTTTCAATAAAGATATTTAAAAGGTTATGAGGGTGATCAGAAGCAATTCTGAGTGGAGCTGGTATGATGTGAAGTAAAATGTGCCTTGACTGAAGTTTGAAGTAACAGTTATTGGAACAGTATGAAAGATGGACAAACAGTGCAAAAAGTCTCTCCAGAAGAGTACACCAAATGGCAATGCAATAATTCTGTTGTAAGGTTTTTGAGGCACAATGAGAGTTCAGACACAAAGAGTGATGAGAAAATGGGTCTACATATGGAAAAAGTAACATTTAATGATATGCAAGAATCCAACTTATGCCGCTCAACAGAAAGACTAATTTTATGGATACACTGACAAGATGTTAATATATAACAGTAGTTTTCCAACCTTCTCTAAATAGGAGCTCCAAAAATTCAATACAATGGTTGATTACAGCTACAGCAAGTAAACAGAGTACTCCATGAAGTCTTTTTTTTTTTTTTTTTTTGTGCCTGTGTCGGAAAGTCAGTGGGTCATCTCTATGATGAGCAGCACTCTATCCTTTTCATAATTGTGTTATTTCCTCATAATGTAAAGTATGAAATGTTACAACTGTTTCATGCAATTGCCGAGCTCAGCTGACACATTACTTCACTGATTAGTACTTTCCATTTATTTTACATTAAGACAAGCATAATAACACAGGTATGAACAGCTAAACTGACTACCATGCATATACACAGTTAACCAACTCAATACTTTCAGCTGCAGGGTTGGTGTTAACTTTGGGATGTTATTCTGCTGTCAGTCTTCTCTGAGACAGTGGATCTCTGGAAAATAGCTTGGATTACATGAATAAGAAAAGATCTAAAGACACAACATCAAAGAATCAGAAATAACAGAAAGAAACATTTCAAAGAATAAAATACTAAATTTAGAAGACTTTTAAGGCAGAAGGAATAAGAAATCAGGGACAACATTGACAGAATAAAGAAAAAAGACAACATGGGGAGATGATGGAGGCGTTCTGGAAAAGTAGAAAATGACGAAGAAGAGGAACTGAAGTTATGTGATCCCAGTTGGTCAATACAAAGATGATGATGATAATAATAATAATGCAATTATGGGTGAAAATAAGCTGGTGCTTTTTTAAAATGCTAAATTACGTCAGCCTGAAACTGGAAACCATGTCAATAGTTAGCTGAAGTTCAAAAATCAGCTTAAAACCTATTGCTCCACTGCTCACAAACTAATCCCTCGGGTATCAATCCAACTGCTTCTTTTAGCTGCCACTCATTTCTGAGTGCACATTTTTCTCCTGTAATGCTGTAAAAATGTTTATGTACTTGCTTTTGGTGGCTCAGGCAATCAATCTGTGCAGAACCCATATCTACACATGTTGCTCCTGACTGCAAGACAGGGATGACAGCGTGTTTGCCAAACTTTTTAATCTTTGCTGACCCTCTGTTTCTTACCCTCTACAACCTTATTCAAACAAATCAACTCCAACTGAGCTGGTTAGGCTCCAGAGCTTTTGATTCTCTGCCTGTGCACTCAATGTATTTGAATTTATGCTAATGCTCTGCAAGGTGTTTCTGAGCTTGCCATTACAGTGCTTACACTGCTAGTACTGAGCTTGACGTACAAGTTTTCAAGCATGTTTGTTATCCCTCATGTGCTGGATACTGCTATTAAATTAGAGCCTCTGACTAACGACAGTTACAACTGTACTGTTCATAGATACCCTCATCAAACTGATCTCTGTTTACCCTCACCTTCAATACAAGTGAGTCCCTCTCAGCCTGGAATCTGTGAGTGACCTGTCTTTCCTTTATTATCTTCCCCAGTCTATCCTCCTCTGCTTACTGAGGAATGAACTGACAGTTTCAAAACCTAGGATAGTGTTGTCACTTTTACTTTTACACCTGTGTAGCAGTGATTCTAAATATTTTGCCTCCTGAAGGTTAGTAATGGCCAGCATTTCTGTCTCATCTGGGAGATAACTACCTACTGTATTTTACAGACTATACGATGCACTTCTTTCTTCAAAAAACTGCCTCCAAAATTCAGGTGCATCTTACACTCGAAATTAATATGAAAATGTCGCATGTTTGATTTAAAATTCCTATCAGTCTTAAAAACAGCCGTATGTCCAATGCCAAAGGAAAGCTGTCTCTATCTGCCAACACTAGATTTAACTGCCAGCAGCAGTGCACCTGTGTGACAAACGTGTTGTGTGTATTCACAACCAGAATTCTGTCTAGCCTATGATGCGTCATTACAGTCTACGGTGCCAGTCAACTTGAACTGAAAGTGATTTGTGTTATTGGTAACAGTAAAATATTTTTGTTAGCAGCTAGTTTCATATGGTAAAAAAAAAGTAAAAGCTATTCATAAGATGTGGGCTATAGACAGAAAGTAATAGCATATGGAGAGCAACAAGGAAACAGAGCAGCTGAGTGGCATCTCAGTCCTCCACCAACACGAGGGGGGAAAAAAAAAAAACTAGCACCAAACATTTGCTGTTGGTGGACTAGTAAAGAAAAACTGAAATAAAATGTGGAAGACTAAATGGGAAAATAGAGGACTGAATGCAAAATGGCCAAAACTAGAAGATGAAATATTGAAATGGATTCAAGGACACCATCAAAATGGTACTGAAATTAATACAAAAATGAGTCAAATACACAATCATAAGCTAGTGCTACAGTGGAACTTAACAGATTTTAGGGGTGGAGGTGGTTGGTGCTACAGGTTTACAAAATGTCATGGACCTAGCATGCGAACCAAACCCAAAATATCTTAAAAAAATGCCTGAAGAGCATGAAGAAAAAAATATTATCTTTCCAACGCTTTATTATTCAACATCGAAAGAAAACCAATGTGGAACTAAGACAAATAGCAAATATGGACAAAACTCCTCTAACATTTGATGTGCCAAGTAACAGAACTGTTGCCATGAAAGATACTAAAACAGTAACTATAAAAATAAGTGGATATGAAAAAATGCACTACACTGTTTGCCCATCCATGTTGTGCTGATGATCCGATGATCATTTTTATGTGCAAAACAATGCCAAAAACTTCTGAAATACCGTCATATGGTGGTGTTAACATACAAGGGTCAGATGGATGAGGCTGGCATGAAATTATGGATTAACAGAGTGTGGGAGAGAAGAAAAGGTGCTTTATTGAAGAAGAGTTCTCTTCTTGTACTAACTCAGTTTCGTAGTCATTAGAAAAATTCTGTGAAACAGAAATTGAGACAGCTTGCTATTAAACTTCCTGGCAGATTAAAACTGTGCGCCCGACCGAGACTCGAACTCGGGACCTTTGCCTTTCGCGGGCAAGTGCTCTACCATGCTATTATTCTGGGAGCACTTACTTCACAACTGCAACCTCTTTTTGTCTCAATAAATAAACCATTTGCAGTTTGTGTGAGACAGAGGAATGGAACAAATGGATGATGAAAGAAACTTAGGAATGGAACAAATGGATGATGGAAGGTACCTAACATAAATTCACACTGATGGGAGCTTTAAAACAACCTACAATCAAACAAGTGCGTCAGTGGATAAAACAGTCGTGGTCTAGAATGAGAGAAGACATTATTTGTTAAATCTTTCAAGAAGTGTGGAATAAGTAAGCTCCCGATGGCACTGAAGACCATCTTACATACGAAGAGGACAAAGAAGAAGAAGAAGAAGAAGAAGAAGAAAGTTCAGTTGATGATTTTCATTAATTTTAAAGGTCAGTTCGGTTTTATAAACTAAGAATTTTGTTTTTAGTCTGGATTTGCAATCTAACAATAAAAAAGGCAAAAAAGTTTTTTAAAAAAATTGCTTAAAAATTAAGGTGCACTTTACAGTCTGTAAAATATGGTATATAGGAGAAGCGATCTAAGCCACAATACCTTAAAATCATGCATACAGTATGCGTACATATGGTATCAAAAGCCTTTTATGGCCACAGAACAATTAAGTACAGAAATTTATGCTTTGCATTCCTTTCACATTTATGTGAAACAAAATCATGCCAGAAGACCTCTGTATGTGCAAGAGCCTCAAGAATATGTAAAAGGAAATTAACCAATGGAAAATCCAAGATGTAATGTAACAATATTACAGAAGGAAAGTTGCTACTCACTGTAGAGTGGAGATGCTGAGTCGCGATAGGCACAATAAAACGATTCACACAATAACAGCTTTTGGCCGTTAAGGCCTTTGTCAGCAATACACACACACACACACACACACACACACACACACACACACACACACACACACACACACACGTCTGCAGTCGCAGATAATTGAAACCACACTGGCAGTGTGTATGCAAGTTGCGTTTCCATGAGTGTGTGTATGTGTGTCTATTGCTGACAGATGCCTTAATGGCCGAAAGCTATAATTGAGTGATCTTTTTGTTGTGCCTATCGCGACT
Organism: Schistocerca nitens; assembly: GCF_023898315.1. NCBI lineage: Eukaryota > Metazoa > Arthropoda > Insecta > Orthoptera > Acrididae > Schistocerca > Schistocerca nitens. The sequence goes on along the minus strand of NC_064620.1, from coordinate 241,651,935 downwards.
CAGCATCTCCGCTAAATGAAAATTATCAACATTTAAATAAAATAACTGGGCCTGAAAGAAATTATCTACTATAAGCCATCCAAGCTGGGATAGGGGAAAAAAGGAGGAAAAGTACATGCAATCATCCACCAATAATTTTCGCTTATTTACACCACATAAATTTGCCCCAGGAAATGTCATAGCATTATTTGGATTACATAGAGTGGTTAGTGTTTTCAATATAATGAAATGTGAAAAGTGCAATCATGCAAATCTAAACATGGGCATGCAAAGGAACTACAGTTATTGGGCATTAGTTCAACAACACTGACTTACTGTATCATATTAAGCACCTGAAATAATGAAGTGCATTTTTACACGTGATATTACTTACAAGTTTTAAAAGTGCTGCTCTTATTTCCACCTCGTCCTCTGCCGTGGGTCTGATTCAATAGATATGAGTAAATATAGTATTTTGGTTTGATTTATCTTTGATCTAAATTATCAGCATAGTTATATTGGCCAATGTTAGGCTCCACAACTTTTTTGCCAGTTGAGCTCCCACAGTTATGTAACTCAGCATGGTACTGTTATTGCAAATTATTTTACCGTATACAATAAGTCAATTGCTGTAAGCATTAACAACATTCTAGATTTTCATTTTTCATCCTTCCTCCCTTTTCACATTTTTTCAGTAAGTCTTTACAAATTTCCAAAATGATTTCTTCAAACATATCAGTTCCTTCCATCATGCTTTCCACAAGTGGAATTTTACTGCATTCCTACTGACTAACTCACAAAGGGATGTGCTTGAGCACAGCAACACACAAATATCCTGCACAGTGAAACACTAACAAATTCCCCCCCCCCCCTTTTTTTTGGGGGGGGGGGATTGGCTGGTTCTGATGTGTTCTGTTATCCTTCCTTGCAAGCCTCCCTTCTTTTACATTTGTTTAAGACCTTCCATATTCCATGTAATGCTTATTTCGTTGCTCACAGACGTAGTTAAATAAATAGCACTTTCCCCTTGAATCTTATTGCTGTCCAGGTTTACACTTCCTAATTACCCTCTCATTGCTCTTCAAACTGAAATGTTTGCATAATTTATAATATTTAAGAATGAAATTGCAAAAATTGTAATTATCTGTAGAAACAATTAATATAATTTCATATATTTATTTGCCCACAGAAAATAACATATCAGCTGAGAGGGAGAACCTAAGATGAAGATACAGCAACAGTTTGAACACTACTTGATAAATGTACACAACATAACTTTTACTCAAAAAATTTTTCAGGATATGTATGTAGACAGGAAAAAAAATTCTGGATTTCCCAGTTAAAAATACACTTTTTCCCAGGTGGAAATACACTTTCTACCTGTTAAGTGACAATTTACTCTCCCTTTGAGCTGTAGAACTTATCAATTCTTGGAATGTAAAGATTTTATACACGATACAGCGCAGTAGTTTCTGAAGCACTGAAATCGAGATTGCACTGCACTTTTGTCAGCCAATCCTAGCTCACATAATCATGTGATGTTGCCAGCCAGTGACACCTGTTATTCAGTTCATAGGACACGTGGTGTAGTATGAACACAGAAATAGGAAAAATTACTGGTTTATATTTACATACATACATACAGCTACAAGAAAAGCTAAGCTTTCACATATAATATTGATCTATTTAGTGTATGTTACCCTATGAGATATACCAAACACAAACATGCCAGTAAAATTTTTCCAAGTGGTTGTTCCTCAAAGTGTTGTTTTGAATGAGTGTCAAATGCTCAGTGATTTAAGAAATTCATTGCACATTTTCACATGTAACTTAATTCATATTGCGCGCAAATAAATTTACTTTGAAATTAACACTTCTCAAAGTACCATTCACAACATCTTCTCACACCATCGTACTCATCGAAAGCAGTTTGTGTCTAAAAGTATTGGCTACTCTTCATCCTAAAGCCTTTGACACATTTTGCTGTCGACAGACACTAGGTGCGCACTGTGTTTTGTTGTTGTAAGTGATGCATTCTTTTCGCAACTTAAGTTGTACTTTGGCGTTAGTCTCTCATTTATATTTTACTGCTGCAGTATTATACTACAGCAGTGGCCTAAAGTAAAATTTATTGTTAGGCAGCAGTTCTTACCAGTCAAAATTACAAAAAAATTAATGTTTTACTTAAACAATGAAAAATTACCAGAATTCTTTAAAATTACAGGTTTTTTCCTTCATTGCTTGGTTGTCCCCTGTTTTTAACTGTCATTTTTGTTCTATTTTATCCCATGCTAACTTGTCATAATATTTTTTTATAAACACTCTGAAGTTTACCATTCCAGTCACAATGCTTGATACAATCTACAAAATGGTATTGTAGGAGCACTCACAAGCAGAAGTTTTTCCTCTGATCTGTTTTTCTTTGTTTGCAATAGATAACCAGAGCCAACAACAAATGCCTGCATGCAGCGCTGACACACTGATACTTTACATAAAACTTTAACAACATAACCAATGTGATCCCAAGGCAACCACATTTTGTGCAACAAGGGTAAAGAGGACATATCACATTTGTAATAGGAAAGAAATGTAATCCAAATTTACAGCAGGACAACAAGAGTTTAATAGCAACATAAGAAACAATACAAATTAACAGCAAACAAAAGCTGAATAACACACTTTTGCTACAAAGCTAACATGAATGCAGCGTGCAAAACTATACTCAACAGAATAAATGAAATAATCACAAGTGTAAAACAAGCAAAGTGTATTTACTAAAAAATGCAAATAGTAACTACAATAATAACAAAAGAAAAAGAAAACAGACATATAAGGAACCGAGCACAACAAGTAATAACAAAATGCTGATGATAATTTTGAGAAAGTGCCATGGAAGTCTAAGTATTCAGGCAGTGAAATTCTTTTATTTACCAGTTAATATATGGAGCCCTATGGCACTAATATCAAGTACCAAATGCAAATCAGTTTGTGTGATTTCAAAAAACACTATTGTTAAAATTATTATACATTAGGAAGATCTGTTTGTTTTACTGTTATTGAAGACTTAGATACATTAATATAGCTACCATGCAGACTAACTGCTTTCTTCATTTTAAATATATACAATAAATAAAATCTATATTTCTGTCACACCCAACACAACATCAAATAACATATCTGGAAACATACAAATGAAGTATATAATAAACAGGGCAGTACTCATTAAACTGATTTAGTCAAAATTAATACCAAATAAGCATACCATCTGGATATCATTTTAAATTCTTTTATTTGCAGTCTTTCTTTTCTGAAATACTGAGCTCATAATGCCATAAATATACAATAAATGACAATCGTCACAAAATGAGTGACTTCTGTAATTTCAGTTCAGCGATGGGACATACCTGTATTTACACAGGAAAAAAAAACTTTCTTATACATTAATCTCTGCAACTGTAAACCTTTCAGTGGTATGTGTCCATCACAGTGGCCCTAAAACAAAATATGTCACTCTGCAAACTACTATGGAAGTACACCAGATTTTATCAACAACCTAAGAGGCACACACAAATACACTCCAAATAATCAATTACTGAAATTTATGTACTGGACCTGAGGAAAAATTTGTGATAGCAACATAAGTAACTGACCAAATTTCTAATAAAACATGACATAGTTCTCTATGATATCTGCTGTGAGCGAGTGCCTTTTCTTTAATATTACACAGCACATTACTCATTTCAGTCTTCAAAACTGCAGAAAAAAAACTACAATTATTTCTTTCCTCAACTATATATTGTACCTCAATTATTTCTTTCCTCGTCTATATATTGTATCTCCAACGAAAAACATGTATAGAAACTAGTAACAAAAAACAATTGAATATGTGAGACTAGTCCCAGTGCGGTGTAAGGAGCAGATTCATTATTCATCTTTTTGACAGATTGACTTCAAGACAGTCAATCATATTCAATCAGTACAATACAATTAAAAATGATGTGTCATGGCTTCTTTCATTGTACTGAAATGACAACTTGGGAGAGAGGGGAGTGGGGAGAGGGGGAGGTGAGAAAGAAAGAAAGAAAGAAAGAAAGAAAGAAAGAGAGGGGGGGGGGTAGTTTGTGAGGAAAGCATCAATTGAAGCTAGTGAATACCATCGCTTTCAAAGGTCAAGAAAAAGAAAAACAAGCAGAATAAAATTCAAGGATTTTTAGTTCCTTCAACACAAGTAACATTCTAATTCTACAAATATAGACACACAAGATTTAGACCATTTGTCAATGGAAAGTAATACTGCAAGAAAAATTACTACATATTCAGTAACTGGCTAAATCAAAAAGGATTTGAATGAGACAACAACAATACTCCCCAAAAACAGTTTATGCACACTTTTATAGTTTTTGATGCATCATAATCATCCAACAATCATAAGGCAGAAAATCATGCATACATATAAATACTGAAAGTATTGCTACACAAACACAACACAGGTGTGTACCATTGCATGCCTGAATTGCTGACAAAAATTTACATTTGTGATACCAGTGTTCCCCAACAGATCACAAAATGAAAGGATGAAATCATACATAACATTTACATAGTATCTTCACTGAATGCCACTAAATTATTGTTCAAATCGAAACAAAATACATTACATGGTACACAAGAGGAATGTCTACTTATCAGTTCTGAAGCAGGAACAACTCTGTGTTTTGGTGGTGGTGGTGGAGAGGGCAGGTGGGGGGTGGGGGTGGGGATTGCAAATGGTGACAACACATTGCGTGTCAAAAGGGAGGTGATACTACAAGAGATAAAGACAGAATAATGGATAAGTCATTTGTCTACAAGAGCTGTCGCCCACATTATTTTATACCAAAATGAGCATATGATATCGACACAGTTCAAAGATGGCAGCCGAACTTAATAGGTGTGTAAAAAAAAAGAGAGAGGAAATAAGGAAGTGGTGGTAGCAAGGAACTAGAAAGAGTGAAGAAACTGGCTTGAGTTAACATTTCAATAGTTTTAAACAGTGAGAGTTTGGAAACCATGATATTTCACGAAAGAGGGTGAGGGAAGGAAATGGAAGAGAAAAACGCAAAAGACAAGTAGTGTTAACAAGTTGCCAGGTTTCTGCTATTATGATGTAGGTATGTTCAACAACAGAATGTTGGCAACAATGCTAGTGGTCATGCCAATATCCAGTGCTGAACAAAATTTCCTGGTCAATTCAAAGGCTGCACCTGACCAACTTAAACCAAAAGCATCCCAAGCCTGGAATATATATCCAACAGCCAATCACTAACAGTATGCACTAATGTGTGCTTTATTTCTGTTGGGAAATATTTTATTACTTAACAGGAAAACAGTTTCTGTCATTAGGGTTTGCTGGTCACTTTCAATGCTCCTTTTTGCCTGCCACTAACTAATGATTCACAAATAGTTAACATGTAGGGCACGGGGATCAGTTATGTCATACTACTCTGTGCACTAAACAAATGCTAGCTAAATCAAAAATAAGCTTCACTTACATTACTGAATTCATTACACAAGAACATCAGGATGACAGGCAAAATTTTACTGAGAAATCTATCAACAAGAAATAATGAATAAATGTCACAAATGCCATAACAAAATGTGATTACAGTGAGTTATATACTCTTCCACACCCACAAACATTCAGTACCTTTCTGAGAGTTCTGCAGTGAAGATTATTGTCAATATGAAATTTGCAATTACAGTGAGTTATTCTGCAATTTATTCCCCACTGAACTATTGCAAGTAGCCATAGTATCTGACAGTGCCAATTGACAAATACTATATAAACAAGTAGGAGACATTTATGGAATACGCTATGTCTTACATTTTCTACACAAAACAGTAGCAGATTTTAAAACCACAGTGCCACAGCTCTGCACAATTGCTACAATTGTTGTTAGGAAATGGTAATGCTGCATCTCTCTGTGCAGCCCCCCCCCCCCCCCCCCCAAACCTTTGCAACCCTGACTATCGCTTGCTGTGATTAACAGGCACAGGCTGATATGCACTGAAAATGAATTTGCTAAACACACACTAATACTGCCCATATCATAAGAACATTTTAAAAGTTTCATGTTGTAATATCAGTTTAAGCATTGAAAGCCTCTTACAAGAAGTTTAAATAAATTTTGCACTTTTCTCATAATTTTCCAACAATGAGTGAGTCTATTTGATGCAAAGAGATGTTGGCTTTTTTTTTTTTCAAAACAAATTAAAAAAACATACTGCAGTTAGAATCAAGAAGAGAGATTTCTTTTCAGAGATAGATGCAATACAGCCAATTCACTTTGATGTCTCCACACATGTTAACACAGATTTAAAGAAAAAGTGACTGACAATGAAGTTTCCTACTTTCCTGTGTCCTGTATTATTTGTAATAAAATTTTAACTTCTTTCAAGAATAGGCAGTCACTGACAGTAAATGAACATTGAGTGGGACCATTATCACACTTAAACCACCATAAAACCTACTAATTTCTGAGCTTTAGTTCTTTTTATAGTTTTAATTCAAACTTCACTTTCGGAAACACTTTTTATGACGCCTATATACATTACTTACTGTATTTAGTCATTTTTAAACAAAATACCTGGTTCCTCTCAAATGCATGTAATAAAAGTTGTCTTCTACAAATTACAATTCTAACACTTATGGTGTACAGCCACAGCCAACCTGACTAAAGTATCTGAGTCATTATACCCATTCAATGTTAAATAGACGAAGTTGCAAATGTCTTAGATAAGTTAAAGTGAATAAACAGCTCCTCAGTTCAGAAATATAAAAAATGATGAGAAATAGGTTGGAAATATCCCCAGACCTGACAAAATAGAAATCTGCATGAAAATAAATTTCTGTATTTTACGTAATTTGTGGTGTTTTTCAGGTTATCTTTTTTGAGTTCTTTCCATAGAACAGAAAGAAAGACAAAAATAATAAATTTATCCCTGCTCTCCAATAAAGTTTTGTTTAACTTTTCATGTCTTCAAAAGTATGTTCATTCTAAGTACTACCAACATGCTTCTACGCCATACTATTTTACTTGTCAATCGCAATAGCAGCCTAATACACACAAATTGCTCTCTTCCAGTTACTTCTTGTGCAGTTTACGCTGTAACTCCATCAGAACTGCTCTGCTTTAAAGTCAAGAAGCGGAGAGACTTCTATGTCATATCTGTAGACACTGTGTCAGTCACATAATCAAACTGTATTGGTGAATTATGTCTCCACTGGCAAACCCACAATAATTACAACAAACTATCTTAAAAAAAAAAAAAGCGTTGTGTTAATAAAAGAATACGACACACTGATGGAGCATTGAAACAGATACCATTAAGTATAATAACGCAAACTGAAAATGACTAATAAAAGAGACTGCTAACATACAAAGTTTGTTTAATGGTAGGTGCCACTGTAAACAAATATGACCAAACGTACGTGCAAATTCAATCGCAGAACTAGTAGAGTTTAATTAATTTTTACTCAGGAACTGTCAACAGTCTTTTCTTCAGCTGCCTTGTTTGCTTACATTTCTGACAACATAGTGTAAAGCTACAAAATAAAGAGAGAATTTAATTTTAGCAAAACTATTTAAAATCATAAGTGTTGACTTTTTTCAGCTTAGCATTAAAAAAGTTTTGAAATAAATAAGAAGCAAATGCTGTGTGATTACTTGAGAGAGGAAAACAAAAGAAGCTGAAATAAATTAAAAGCTCTGAATGACAATAAAATCATCAGACGTAAGCAGAGTGTAACATCACATGAGACACCAAGGAACACCACAAAGACTCAAGCAACACATATTTACATTATTGCTGCCCTGGTGAGTGAGTCCCCGAAACCGGTACAATAGTACTTACTTCTGAATTTGCTTTTTCGACAGAAGAAATATCACCATCAGAATGCTTAGTAGCACGGAAAGAAGCTGCATGTGGCCGCAACAGGGAAGCAGGTCGTTCAGGCACAACCGGTTTGGATGATTTTTCACAAATGTCACTTACAGGCACTTTTCTCAGTGTCACACTTCCATCCGCCGAAGTGGAACTATTTACACCCACCGTTTCTGAGTTGGATTTGGGTGGTGATGATGAGAACAAAGTGTGTGATTCTGCAGTGCCAGGGACACAGTCTACAGAAGTATTTACACTGACTACAGAGGTACGTGGGGCAGCGACAGGTCTCTGCAAGTGCTTCCTGTCGAGGGTGCTCATGTTACTATCACTGCAATTCACTGTCACCTTCTGTTGTTGCTGCTGTTGGTGCTGCAGATGTGGCTGCAGGTGGAGCTGGTGATCCGAAAGGATGGAAACCTTACCAATGCTACCTGCAGTGACAGTGACAGTCGTAGTGTGGCCTCCACCAGTAGCAGACAGAGGCTGCGACACTTCCGTCACAGGCGGAGGTGTCACCTCCTCGGGCTGCGCCAATGGCGCTGCATGTTCTAGGTCGAGACTCCGCCTGGAGGCGGTTGTCGCCGGTGGTGGCGGAGGCGGTTCTGGTAACAATGGTTTCTTAGCTGGTCGTGGCAGCGTTGAAACCACTGGTGGTGGTGCCACAGTTGGTCGTGGAGGCTTTTCTGGGTGCTCCCGACTCACAGCAGCTGGTGGTATTGGTGCAGGTTTATTCTTCCGTCGTGTTATTGGCTTCGGACTCCCTTGAGGTGGGCTTGAGAAGACAATTATATTATTAAACATCACAATTAAGATACAGTAAGATCTAAAATGTGTAAACAAACTGTTCAAAACAAAACAACTTTTCAACAGTAGATCCACAAGTTACACCACTGTTAATGACATTATACACTAATGGGGCAAAAAATTGCAACACCAGAATATAATTTATGCAGAGCAATGAAATAGATCTCAGTTTGAAAGATGGAGCTCCAAGTCTGTTGCCCTTGTTAAGTGAATACAGGCACTGTTAATGATGTTTGTTGATGACAGTGAAGCTTTCCGATGAAGCTGCATATGTACTTGATTCGAGGCAGATCCAGTGATCGAGCAGGCCGCAGCAACATGTCGACACTATGTAGAACGTCTTGGATTACAACAGCTATATGTGGGCGAGCATTGTCCTGTCGGAAAACACCCTGTGGTATGCTGTTCATGGACGGTGATATATAAATTTGCAGTCAGGGTGCTTGAGATAACAATGAGAGTTCTCCTGCTATCATACAAAATTGCACCGCAGACAATATCTCCATGTGTAGGTCCAGTGCACAGAGAGGCTGGCCTCCTCCTAACCAACACTCAGCCCTCACTGGCATCGAGACAGGACAAATCCAGTTTTCATCAGAAAACACGACAGTCCTCCACTCTAACATCCAGTGACACTATTGATTTCCAAATGTCAATGGTTTGGGATCAGTGGAATGCACACTACAGGGTGTCTGGCTCACAGTTGTCCTTGAAGTAACCATCCGTTGTGTCACTGTGATGCCACCTGCTGCTCAACTTGCTACTGCAGATGTAGCATCATGTGTCAGAGCCATGTGCCAAACACAACTGTCTTCCCTCTTGCTAGAGCCGTGTGGCTGTCCGGAGTCTGGTCTTCTCGCGATCGCACATTCTCCTGACCACCTCTGTAAACAATCATGTATAGGGCTACATTTCTGCCTGTATCGCAGAAGGAACATCCAGCTACTCGTAGCCCTATTACATGAGCTTGTTCGAACTCAATGAGGTGTTAATAATGGCACTTTGTTGCCTTAAAGGCGTTCTTGACTAACTTCAACTCACCATGTCCAACGTTACAGGTAACTAACCACTAATATATATATATATATGCATGCAACATGTCGACACTATGTAGAACGTCTTGGGTTACAACAGCTATATGTGGGCGAGCATTGTCCTGTCGAAAAACACCCTGTGGTATGCTGTTCATGAACGGTGATATATAAATTTGCAGTCAGGGTGCTTGAGATATGTGAAGCCGCCATTGCGGTTTATCGGCCTGCTACTTCCTGCCGTGCCCAGTTCTCATCAGCAACAGCATCCGCTACTGAGGCAGCTGCAGGCTCATTCGACTCGAGGCAGCCCCACGATACACATAGCCATGCCGTACAGGAGGAGAATGTATAGAAGAAGGAGCAAAATGCCAGTATACAAGAGTGTTGATACGTTTTCAATTACTCCAAATGAAACTGGACAGCAAGAATTACTACAAGGACCCATCACTTTTGTTGCTTGCAAGATTCAATTTTCTTGTACTACAACAGAAGTAGTTAGTGGCAATTCATGGTTAACAATTGCTATTTTAAGAGGTACGGAGCTCAAAAAGGATTGGAGTCTTACAATGAAAGAGACATTATTAGTTATCGCACGTTTGCAGTTGGAGTTATACCCAACATGTGTATGTGCGGATGGATATGTGTGTGTGCGCGCGCGCGAGTGTATACCCGTCCTTTTTTCCCCTAAGGTAAGTCTTTCCGCTCCCGGGATTGGAATGACTCCCTTACCCTCTCCCTTAAAACCCCCATCCTTTCGTCTTTCCCTCTTTCCTGACGAGGCAACCGTTGGTTGCGAAAGCTAGAATTTTGTGTGTATGTTTGTGTGTCTATCGACCTGCCAGGGCTTTCGTTTGGTAAGTCACATCATCTTTGTTTTTACATATATTTTTCCCACGTGGAATGTCCCCCCCCCCCTCCCCTCTCTCTCTCTCTCTCTCTCTCTCTCTCTATATATATATATATATATATATATATATATATATATATATATAACAGAGGGAAACATTCCACGTGGAAAAAATATATCTAAAAAGAAAGATGATGAGACTTACCAAACAAAAGCGCTGGCAGGTCGATAGACACACAAACAAACACAAATATACACACAAAATTCAAGCTTTCGCAACAAACTGTTGCCTCATCAGGAAAGAGGGAAGGAGAGGGAAAGACGAAAGGATGTGGGTTTTAAGGGAGAGGGTAAGGAGTCATTCCAATCCCGGGAGCGGAAAGACTTCAAGCTTGAATTTTGTGTGTATATTTGTGTTTGTTTGTGTGTCTATCGACCTGCCAGCGCTTTTGTTTGGTAAGTCTCATCATCTTTCTTTTTATATATATATATATATATATATATATATATATATATATATATATATATATATATATATTTTCCACGTGGAATGTTTCCCTCTGTTATATATATATATATATATATATATATATATATATATATATATATATAGGGAAACATTCCACATAGGAAAAATATATCTAAAAACAAAGATGATGTGACTTACCAAATGAAAGTGCTGGCAGGTCGACAGACACACAAAAAAACCAACACAAACATACACACAAAATTCTAGCTTTTGCAACCAACGGTTGCCTCGTCAGGAAAGAGGGAAGGAGAGGGAAAGATGAAAGGATGTGGGTTTTAAGGGCGAGGGTAAGGAGTCATTCCAATCCCGGGAGCGGAAAGATTTACCTTAGGGGAAAAAAGGATAGGTATACACTCGCACACACACACACACATATCCATCCGCACATACACAGACACGAGCAGACATTTGTAAATTGTGAGAGGGAAACATTCCACGTGGGAAAAATATATCTAAAAACAAAGATGATGTGACTTACCGAACAAAAGCGCTGGCAGGTCGATAGACACACAAACGCACACACACAAAATTCAAGCTTTCGCAACAAACTGTTGCCTCATCAGGAAAGAGGGGAAGGAGAGGGAAAGACGGAAGGATGTGGGTTTTAAGGTAGAGGGTAAGGAGTCATTCCAATCCCGGGAGCGGAAAGACTTACCTTAGGGGGAAAAAAGGACGGGTATACACTCGCACACACACACACACATATCCATCCACACATATACAGACACAAGCAGACATATTTAAAGACAAAGAATTTGGGCAGAGATGTCAGTCGAGGCGGAAGTGAAGAGGCAAAGATGATGTTGAATGACAGGTGAGGTATGAGTGGCGGCAACTTGAAATTAGCGGAGATTGAGGCCTGGTGGGTAACGGGAAGAGAGGATATATTGAAGAGCAAGTTCCCATCTCCGGAGTTCGGATAGGTTGGTGTTGGTGGGAAGTATCCAGATAACACGGACGGTGTAACACTGTGCCAAGATGTGCAGGCCGTGCACCAAGGCTTGTTTAGCCACAGGGTGATCCTCATTACTAACAAACACTGTCTGCCTGTGTCCATTCATGCGAATGGACAGTTTGTTGCTGGTCATTCCCACATAGAATGCATCACAGTGTAGGCAGGTCAGTTGGTAAATCACGTGGGTGCTTTCACATGTGGCTCTGCCTTTGATTGTGTACACCTTCCGGGTTACAGGACTGGAGTAGATGGTGGTGGGAGGGTGCATGGGACAGGTATTACACCGGGGGCAGTAACAAGGATAGGAGCCAGAGGGTAGGGAAGGTGGTTTGGGGATTTCATAGAGATGAACTAACAGGTTACGAAGGTTAGGTGGACGGCAGAAAGACACTCTTGGTGGAGTGGGGAGGATTTCATGAAGGATGGATCTCATTTCAGGGCAGGATTTGAGGAAGTCGTATCCCTGCTGGAGAGCCACATTCAGAGTCTGGTCCAGTCCCGGAAAGTATCCTGTCACAAGTGGGGCACTTTTGTGTTTCTTCTGTGGGGGATTCTGGGTTCGAGGGGATGAGGAAGTGGCTCTGGTTTTTTGCTTCTGTACCAGGTCGGGAGGGTAGTTGCGAGATGCGAAAGCTGTTGTCAGGTTGTTGGTGTAATGGTTCAGGGATTCCGGACTGGAGCAGATTAGTTTGCCACGAAGACCTAGGCTGTAGGAAAGGGACTGTTTGATGTGCAATGGGTGGCAGCTGTCATAATGCTGGTACTGTTGCTTGTTGGTGGGTTTGATGTGGACGGACATGTGAAGCTGGCCATTGGACAGGTGGAGGTCAACGTCAAGGAAAGTGGCATGGGATTTGGAGTAGGACCAGGTGAATCTGATGGAACCAAAGGAATTGAGGTTGGAGAGGAAATTCTGAAGTTCTTCTTCACTGTGAGTCCAGATCATGAGGATGTCATCAATAAATCTGTACCAAACTTTGGGTTGGCAGGCCTGGGTAACCAAGAAGGCTTCCTCTAAGCGACCCATGAATAGGTTGGCGTACGAAGGGGCCATACTGGTACCCATGGCTGTTCCCTTTAATTGTTGGTATGTCTGGCCTTCGAAAGTGAAGAAGTTGTGGGTCAAGATGAAGCTGGCTAAGGTGATGAGGAAAGAGGTTTTAGGTAGGGTGGCAGGTGATCGGCGTGAAAGGAAGTGCTCCATCGCAGCGAGGCCCTGGACGTGTGGAATATTTGTGTATAAGGAAGTGGCATCAATGGTTACAAGGATGGTTTCCGGGGGTAACAGATTGGGTAAGGATTCCAGGCGTTCGAAAAAGTGGTTGGTGTCTTTGATGAAGGATGGGAGACTGCATGTAATTGGTTGAAGGTGTTGATCTACATAGGCAGAGATACAACCCATTACATGCAGTCTCCCATCCTTTATGTGGCTCTCCAGCAGGGATACGACTTCCTCAAATCCTGCCCTGAAATGAGATCCATCCTTCATGAAATCCTCCCCACTCCACCAAGAGTGTCTTTCTGCCGTCCACCTAACCTTCGTAACCTGTTAGTTCATCCCTATGAAATCCCCAAACCACCTTCCCTACCCTCTGGCTCCTATCCTTGTAACCGCCCCCGGTGTAAAACCTGTCCCATGCACCCTCCCACCACCACCTACTCCAGTCCTGTAACCCGGAAGGTGTACACGATCAAAGGCAGAGCCACGTGTGAAAGCACCCGCGTGATCTACCAACTGACCTGCCTACACTGTGACGCATTCTATGTGGGAATGACCAGCAACAAACTGTCCATTCGCATGAATGGACACAGGCAGACAGTGTTTGTTGGTAATGAGGATCACCCTGTGGCTAAACATGCCTTGGTGCACGGCCAGCACATCTTGGCACAGTGTTACACCGTCCGGGTTATCTGCATACTTCCCACCAACACCAACCTATCCGAACTCCGGAGATGGGAACTTGCTCTTCAATATATCCTCTCTTCCCGTTATCCACCAGGCCTCAATCTCCGCTAATTTCAAGTTGCCGCCACTCACACCTCACCCGTCATTCAACATCTTTGCCTCTGCACTTCTGCCTCGACTGACATCTCTGCCCAAACTCTTAGTCTTTAAATGTGTCTGCTTGTGTCTGTATATGTGTGGATGGATATGTGTGTGTGTGCGTGTGCGAGTGTATACCCGTCCTTTTTTCCCCCTAAGGTAAGTCTTTCCCCTCCCGGGATTGGAATGACTCCTTACCCTCTCCCTTAAAACCCACATCCTTTCGTCTTTCCCTCTCCTTCCCTCTTTCCTGATGAGGCAACAGTTTGTTGCGAAAGCTTGAATTTTGTGTGTATGTTTGTGTTTGTTTGTGTGTCTGTCGACCTGCCAGGACTTTCATTTGGTAAGTCACATCATCTTTGTTTTTAGATATATTTTTCCTACGTGGAATGTTTCCCTCTACTATAACCATAAAACAAAGATGATGTGACTTACCAAATGAAAGTCCTGGCAGGTCGACAGACACACAAAAAAACCAACACAAACATACACACAAAATTCAAGCTTTCGCAACAAACTGTTGCCTCATCAGGAAAGAGGGAAGGAGAGAGAAAGACGAAAGGATGTGGGTTTTAAGGGAGAGGGTAAGGAGTCATTCTCCTTCCCTCTTTCCTGATGAGGCAACAGTTTGTTGCGAAAGCTTGAATTTTGTGTGTATGTTTGTGTTTGTTTGTGTGTCTGTCGACCTGCCAGGACTTTCATTCGGTAAGTCACATCATCTTTGTTTTTAGATATATTTTTCCTACGTGGAATGTTTCCCTCTACTATAACCATATCATTAATTTGAACCCAACAATTACGTTTGTTATTGGCGCTGTTGCATTTCAAAATCTTTCCTTTCGTCTTATTTTCTCTTTATTTTCTCTTTCTGTTTTTACCAGTAGTCTCACTTTGTATTCACCTTCCCCTTTTTACCGTAATACAATTTTATCCCACCTACATATACTCAATAATACGTAACCCACTTCCAAACCATAACCAAAACTTTTTATTTTCCGCTTTCAACACTACCGCTGCTATAAAATCCACCGTTTCTATTTCAATAACAGCTGCTTTCACGTATTAAACAACCATTTCGACCAGTTCTAATAACTTTCACTTTATTTCCACTTCCGTTTTTCGCACATTACTGATCATTTTTAGCCGCTCCCCACAGGTTTTAACGTCATTATTACAATTGTTAGCCCCATTTTCGTAATCTTTCACCACAACACCACTCCCTTAATACATTTACACGTTTTTTCGAAATTTTCCCGAATTTCTCCGTCCTTTAACGTGTTTTAGCGGCAATACAACCACCTAACCTTCATGCGCATCGCTGTCTACCAACCCAAGTTCACCACAGGATCAACTTAACCAACACTTTTTCGCCTTTTTTCATACCAGATCTCCAGTTACTTTCTATTTCACCCTTATCTCTCCCCATATATTTTTATCTTTCATTTTCATTTCAACCTCATGTTACACTTTCCACCTTCTAATACCATGTCACCCTCACAACTTTCCGCTCCCGGGATTGGAATGACTCCTTACCCTCTCCCTTAAAACCCACATCCTTTCGTCTTTCCCTCTCCTTCCCTCTTTCCTGATGAGGCAACAGTTTGTTGCGAAAGCTTTTGTGTGTATGTTTGTGTGTCTGTCGACCTGCCAGGACTTTCATTTGGTAAGTCACATCATCTTTGTTTTTAGATATATTTTTCCTACGTGGAATGTTTCTCTCTACTATATATATATATATAAAGAAACATTCCACATGGGAAAAATATATTAAAAACAGAGATTCCATGACTTACCAAACAGGAAAGCGCTGGTAGATAGGCACAATAAAAAACACACAAACACACATACAAAATTTTGAGCTTTCGCAACCCCCGGTTGCTTCGTCGGGAAAGAGGGAAGGAGAGGGAAAGATGAAAGGATATGGGTTTTAAGGGAGAGGGTAAGGAGTCATTCCAATCCCGAGAGCGGAAAGACTTACTTTAGGGGGAAAAAAGGACAGGTATACACTCGCATACACACACCTATCCATCCACACATATACAGACACAAGCAGACATATTTAAAGACCAAATATGTCTGCTTATGTCTGTATATGTGTGGATGGAACAAACACTGTCTGCCTGTGTCCATTCATGCAAATGGACAGTTTGTTGCCACATAGAATGCGTCACAGTGTAGGCAGGTCAGCTGGTAGATCACGTGGGTGCTTTCACACGTGGCTCTGCCTTTGATCGTGTACACCTTCCGGGTTACAGGACTGGAGTAGGTGGTGGTGGGAGGGTGCATGGGACAGGTTTTACATCGGGGGCGGTTACAAGGGTAGGAGCCAGAGGGTAGGGAAGGTGGTTTGGGGATTTCATAGGGATGAACTAACAGGTTACGAAGGTTATGTGGACGGCGGAAAGACACTCTTGGTGGAGTGGGGAGGATTTCATGAAGGATGGATCTCATTTCAGGGCAGGATTTGAGGAAGTCGTATCCCTGCTGGAGAGCCACAATCAGAGTCTGATCCAGTCCCGGAAAGTATCCTGTCACAAGTGGGGCACTTTTGTGGTTCTTCTGTGGGAGGTTCTGTGATTGAGAGGATGAGGAAGTGGCTCTGGTTATTTGCTTCTGTACCAGGTCGGGAGGGTAGTTGCGGGATGCGAAAGCTGTTGTCAGGTTGTTGGTGTAGTGGTTCAGGGATTCCGGACTGGAGCAGATTCGTTTGCCACGAAGACCTAGGATGTAGGGAAGGGACCGTTTGATGTGGAATGGGTGGCAGCTGTCATAATGGAGGTACTGTTGCTTGTTGGGTTTGATGTGGACGGACGTGTGAAGCTGGTCATTGGACAGGTGGAGGTCAACATCAAGGAAAGTGGCATGGGATTTGGAGTAGGACCAGGTGAATCTGATGGAACCAAAGGAGTTGAGGTTGGAGAGGAAATTCTGAAGTTCTTCTTCACTGTGAGTCCAGATCATGAAGATGTCATCAATAAATCTGTACCAAACTTTGGGTTGGCAGGCCTGGGTAACCAAGAAGGCTTCCTCTAAGCGACCCATGAATAGGTTGGCGTACGAAGAGGCCATCCTGGTACCCATGGCTGTTCCCTTTAATTGTTGGTATGTCTGGTCTTCAAAAGTGAAGAAGTTGTGGGTCAGGATGAAGCTGGCTAAGGTAATGAGGAAAGAGGTTTTAGGTAGGGTGGCAGGTGATCGGCGTGAAAGGAAGTGCTCCATCGCAGCGAGGCCCTGGACGTGCGGGATATTTGTGTATAAGGAAGTGGAATCAATGGTTACAAGGATGGTTTCCGGGGGTAACGGATTGGGTAAGGATTCCAGGCGTTCGAGAAAGTGGTTGGTGTCTTTGATGAAGGATGGGAGACTGCATGTAATTGGTTGAAGGTGTTGATCTACATAGGCAGAGATACGTTCTGTGGGGGCTTGGTAACCAGCTACAATGGGGCGGCCGGGATGACTGGGTTTGTGAATTTTAGGAAGAAGGTAGGGGTGCGGGGTGTCGGTGGGGTCAGGAGGTTGATGGAGTCAGGTGAAAGGTTTTGTAGGTGGCCTAAGGTTCTGAGGATTCCTTGAAGCTCCGCCTGGACATCAGGAATGGGATTACCTTGGCAAACTTTGTATGTGGTGTTGTCTGAAAGCTAACGCAGTCCCTCAGTCAGATACTCCCGATGATCAAGTGCCACGGTTGTGGAACCCTTGTCCGCCAGAAGAATGACGATGGACCGGTCAGCCTTCAGATCACGGATAGCCTGGGCTTCAGCAGTGGTGATGTTGGGAGTAGGATTAAGGTTTTTTAAGAAGGATTGAGAGGCAAGGCTGGAAGTCAGAAATTCCTGGAAGGATTGGAGAGGGTGATTTTGAGGAAGAGGAGGTGGGTCCCGCTGTGATGGAGGATGGAACTGTTCCAGGTAGGGTTAAATTTGGATAGTGTCTTGGGGAGTTGGATCATTAGGGGTAGGATTAGGATCATTTTTCTTCGTGGCAAAGTGATACTTCCAGAAGAGAGTACGAGTGTAGGACAGTAAATCTTTGACAAGGGCTGTTTGGTTGAATCTGGGAGTGGGGCTGAAGGTGAGGCTTTTGGATAGGACAGAGGTTTCGGATTGGGAGAGAGGTTTGGAGGAAAGATTAACTACTGAATTAGGGTGTTGTGGTACCAGATTGTGTTTATTGGAATTTTGAGGTTTTGGAGGGAGTGGAGCTGGAAGTGGGAGATTGAGTAGATGGGAGAGACTGGGTTTGTGTGCAATGAGAGGAGGTTGAGGTTTGCTGGAAAGGTTGTGAAGGGTGAGTGAGTTGCCTTTCCGGAGGCGGGAAACCAGGTGATTGGATAGTTTTTTTAGGTGAAGGGTGGCATGCTGTTCTAATTTGCGGTTGGCCCGTATGAGGATGCTCTGAATAGCCGGTGTGGATGTGGGAGAGGAAAGATTGAGGACTTTTATTAAGGATAGGAGTTGACGGGTGTGTTCATTGGCTGAGTTGATGTGTAGGTGAAGGATCAGGTGGGTGAGGGCAATGGATTGTTCAGTTTGGAACTGGTATAGGGACTGATGGAAAGAAGGGTTGCAGCCAGAGATGGGAACTTTAAGTGTGAGGCCTTTGGGGGTAATGCCAAATGTCAATATATATATATATATATATATATATATATATATATATATATATATATATATATATATATATATATATATATATAACAGAGGGAAACATTCCACGTGGAAAAAATATATCTAAAAAGAAAGATGATGAGACTTACCAAACAAAAGCGCTGGCAGGTCGATAGACACACAAACAAACACAAATATACACACAAAATTCAAGCTTTCGCAACAAACTGTTGCCTCATCAGGAAAGAGGGAAGGAGAGGGAAAGACGAAAGGATGTGGGTTTTAAGGGAGAGGGTAAGGAGTCATTCCAATCCCGGGAGCGGAAAGACTTACCTTAGGGGGAAAAAAAGGACAGGTATACACTCGCACACACACACATATCCATCCACACACACACACACACATATATATATATATATATATATATATATATATATATATATATATATATATATATATAAGAGAGGGGGGGGAGGGGGGAACATTCCACGCGGGAAAAATATATCTAAAAACAAAGATGATGTGACTTACCGAACGAAAGCGCTGGCAGGTCGATAGACACACAAACAAACACAAACACACACACAAAATTCAAGCTTTCGCAACAAACTGTTGCCTCATCAGGAAAGAGGGGAAGGAGAGGGAAAGAAGGAAGGATGTGGGTTTTAAGGGAGAGGGTAAGGAGTCATTCCAATCCCGGGAGCGGAAAGACTTACTTTAGGGGGAAAAAAGGACAGGTATACACTAGCACACACACACATATCCATACACACATATACAGACACAAGCAGACATTTGTAAAGGCAAAGAGTTCGGGCAGAGATGTCAGTCAAGGCGGAAGTGAAGAGGCAAAGATGATGTTGAATGACAGGTGAGGTATGAGTGGCGGCAACTTGAAATTAGTGGAGATTGGCCCTATGAAATACCCAAACCACCTTCCCTACCCTCTGGCTCCTAACCTTGTAACCACCCCCGATATAAAACCTGTCCCATGCACCCTCCCACCACCACCTACTCCAGTCCTGTAACCCGGAAGGTGTACACAATCAACGGCAGAGCCACATGTGAAAGCACCCACGTGATTTACCAACTGACCTGCCTACACTGTGATGCATTCTATGTGGGAATGACCAGCAACAAACTGTCCATTCGCATGAATGGACACAGGCAGACAGTGTTTGTTGGTAATGAGGATCACCCTGTGGCTAAACATGCCTTGGTGCACGGCCAGCACATCTTGGCACAGTGTTACACCGTCCGGGTTATCTGGATACTTCCCACCAACACCAACCTATCCTAACTCCGGAGATGGGAACTTGCTCTTCAATATATCCTCTCTTCCCGTTACCCACCAGGCCCAATCTCCGCTAATTTCAAGTTGCCGCCACTCATACCTCACCTGTCATTCAACATCATCTTTGCCTCTTCACTTCCGCCTCGACTGACATCTCTGCCCAAATTCTTTGTCTTTAAATATGTCTGCTTGTGTCTGTATATGTGTGGATGGATATGTGTGTGTGTGCGAGTGTATACCTGTCCTTTTTTCCCCCTAAGGTAAGTCTTTCTGCTCCCGGGATTGGAATGACTCCTTACCCTCTCCCTTAAAACCCACATCCTTCCTTCTTTCCCTCTCCTTCCCCTCTTTCCTGATGAGGCAACAGTTTGTTGCGAAAGCTTGAATTTTGTGTGTGTGCGTTTGTGTGTCTATCGACCTGCCAGCGCTTTCGTTCGGTAAGTCACTTCATCTTTGTTTTTAGATATATTTTTCCCACGTAGGAAAAATATATCTAAAAACAAAGTGATGTGACTTACCAAATGAAAGTGCTGGCAGGTCGACAGACACACAAACAAACACAAACATACACACAAAATTCTGTATATATAGACACACACACTATCAGTGAGCACAGAGACCAAACAGCATTCGACAGTGTGATAAGATTGGTAAAATGCACACATTTACATCTCTCACTTCATAAGGGAATGTACTTTTCCTTTTATTACTTAACATAAATAGAAGTTAGGGGTGTTCAGGCACTCTTCCCTAATTATACTCATAGTGAAGATAACAAAAATTAAAGTTGAAACAGTTTGCAGTATTTCACAAAGACTGAGATGATGTCAGATATAATATTTACATATCAAGTAAACAAATATTTAAAATAAACTGTGTTTAATCCATAGTGGCTTCAGAAGCTCTTGAACAACTGCATTCCCATCAAATCCTTTGTGAAATATGGAGCATCTCAATGCAAGGAAAAAATCCCCTCCCCACAAAACATTTTAATTATTTAAGCCTGTGTTTAAAAAGTCATTCATGTATAAGGAACTTACACCTCCATACCATTGTACGGTCACAGCAAAAAATCACAAATAGGTGTCACTGAAATAATACGATGTAAATTTAATACTTGGATTATTTCCATTTCCCGGAAAATATTTATCAAATCTATCTCGTATTCAATTCAATGCATTGCACACAAAGTGAGTGTATTTGTGAATCACAGGTGATACTAAACAGTCCTTCAAAACCACGATGAGAATTAAGAATTCATAGTATTAATGAACCAAACAAAAACGTAAGACTCGGTGGAATAATACTGGAGAACCAATTTGCTCCGAAACAATTGAAAGTGTTTATGACAAGCCCTGATCCAAGATAAGCTGATCAAGTTACGTAGAATTTTTGCATCTGAAAATTCCACAAGAGAGGATGAGTTTAAGTATGTTAAACCATTAACAGCATGTTCAGGCCCTACTGATGAAGCTCTGCATATACTGCAAGGTGAAAAAATATGTATTTTGGAATTTTAGTTCCATGCTTGAGTACTCAACTCAGAGGCGTAAAAACAGGAGAACATTCCTCTTAAATATTGCAGCACATGGGTGACTTCCTACTGAGAAAGTGTTGAGAAATAGATGATTTGAAGACTTGTTTCACCTTTCTACACCAATGAGAGACAAGCAGCTACTGCAGCACTATCCTGCCCACAAATTAAAAACAAATTGTTCACCTGCACTGCTGTCCATGGTCACGGAAAGCTTACAACTTCAGACATATAGTAGACCAAGAAATGTTGCAGAAATCGAGTGGGGTGCCTGAAACGGAAGTTGTGACAGAAAAAGTTAATTCATTTCTTGATTTCGAATCAGATTCAGGAGACGCAACTTACAAGGAACCACAAAGTTATGTGCCAAAAAACTAGAGCAGAATACCTGATTTCTGTTTTTTAATGAAGAATACCATGATTTTGAAGGTTTTAGACCACTATCCTGAAGTAATGGTGATTTTCAGAAGAGATAACATGACGCTGCTTTACCTGGTATCGCTAGAATATGTTTTTTCATATGCCACAATGGCAAATCTTTTGACAATCTGATAAATATTTTTAAGAAAAGGAACTGTTCTAAAAGATCAAAAAGTACATCCACACTATAATTGACAGAGAATTGGAGGAATAAATATTTCCGAATCTAAAAATTATCTTTCTTTCTTTTCCCTTTTATTCACAAATAGGAAACAAATATATTTTTCATTTGTGTAAATGAATAACCATTCAAATGGTGTGATAATTTTAGATAGATAAGAGTGATAATTTTTGTCTACCAGATTTTCAACTCTGACTGCGGACTTTTGTTACTTTTATTTTTCTGTACAATATAACATACAGTATTAGTTAATTATCTTACTAATTAGTACTTTGATGTAAATTAATATATTTCACAACATTGTGCTCATTCGTATGAGGGGATTCCTATTGGTGTATGCATCTTTCTGAATTTCTAACGACATTTTCTATAAATTAAATCATATTAATTCTCATGGTTCATCAAAAACAGTGAATTCCAACTTATCCAAATTTTAAAGTATTATACTTTTTGAAATAATAGTTTGTTCTTGAGAGTGTCTTTATAAGACAATCTCAGTCAGTCCACATGTAGTGAGCTAACAAGTAACATTTAAATCAGACATGCTCTCATTATTTGACTCAGATTTATATTATGTACATTCTGTACACAAGAATATACGCACCGGAAACCATGGAACTCATAAACTTTAATTACTTTTGAGTCTCTTCTGTATGTAATATTAATGAACAATCTTTCTGTGTGCTACTGTTGTAATTGTCAGGAGTGTATAATGTTATAGTCATTGACAATAGCTATGCTGGACTCAAGTTATATGTGTTAGTAATGGCTGACTTAAAAATCAATCTCTCAAGGACTGTGCTAAATGTAAATTGTGTTGATTACACATAAATGTGAATTTTTTAGTTTGTGCCACTGTGCTTGTGTGTGTGTGTGTGTGTGTGTGTGTGTGTGTGTGTGTGTGTGTTAATGTCAACTAAACTGCTGGTGTCATGTACATTTTGTAACACCACCATTGCACACTTACAAGAACTTCCAGCTTTGATGCGATCGAGATTGATGGCACTGTGGAGAGGCTATGAAAACCAGGTCAGTTCCGCCATAAGCAATCTTTCTGACCTGCTGTCTAAAACGTTACAAGTATGAGGCATTTTCTGGACACTGAGATCAATCAACCCAATGACAAAGTTACATTAAGTAGCTGTTTAAAGGAAATCTTTAATCAATTTAGAATGATTGTGTGCAAGGTAGTAAGTACCCATTAGCAACTCAAAGACAGTTGGACTAAACAACTGTCACTGAATAAGACCACATACATCCTCCACTCAGGGAACTTGTTGGAGCACTGGTGTGCATTTCTATAACCAAACAGCATGACACGTCTTGTAACTGAACAAGTTAAGCCTGTTCAATAAAAATCACACTACTGTTCATTGCTAAGCTGCTGAGTGAGTTTTGACAGACCCCAACAGATCACTGAGAAGAAGCTGTTGAATATTAAGGATAGGCAAGGAATCTCTTGGTTTTGCAAATGCTGATTAAGAGAATTCCGAAACTGAGGCTACAACCTCACTTTTACTGGAACAATGAATGATCAACTCTCAGAAAAAAATGGGATTGAGGTAGCTTTCACACATCTCCCTGTTAAAACAACAATCAATCTGCACTGAAGTTACTACATTAAAACTCACACTTGTGATCTGTCTTGAATCTCACATTATCGCACACTTCACCAAAAATGTAGGGCATAAATCTTCAAATTCTGTGCATAATGATACAAAACAAACATTTGTAGGTACCTGCTGTGGTCAGACAGGCTGCTGCTAGACTGTGCCCGCTTCAGGCCACCTGTGGTATCACCCAAGGTGATGTTTTGGCTTTCACCACTGCTGCTCCGTACATGCCCGTAAGTTATCCCTGTAGCAGTTGTAGACGCAGAAGACTGAATGCTGTTCTGGAACACAGCACCACTACCTACACTCAGGGACATTCCACCATTTACGCCACCAGTGGGTTCCCTCGAAAATGTCTGGTAGAAGTCAAGTTCTGGAAAGTCAAAAGAATAGAAAAAAATTGAAGGCATGTATTTGTGTCCTGCATGACAATAAGTAATCTGTGGAGTTTTATCAACGATAACACAAAACTACTAATATATTAACTAATTGAAACTAACTGGATGTAACATTCTCAAGTGCACCAAATAAAGGTATTTCAAGAATTAGGTAATAACTTAACTGTCAGTGCTGGTAACAAGAGCCTGCCTCATTTGACAAATGTATGACAATAAATAATCCCACTCCTAATGCCTAGTAAAGCATTGTTGGAATCAAACAACATTAACACTGTTGCTTTACTTATGTTTATTGAGATAATTGCCAGATTTCCAAAATAATATGCATGTTAACGCTCAAAAAGAATGATAAATGAATAGAGGGAATGGTCTACAGTTTGCAACAATATTTTTAGTGCTCCTTGTAAACTTTTACAACAAATCCCATATTCTAATATCTTAACTTTCAGTATACAGGAGAAAGGTTTTATAACATCATGCACATCCACACTGTCCTTGACAGGACAGTTTCAGTTCACTATAATTGTCATGTGTCATTCTGAAACACTGGAAAAGACATTCATTTAGGTGCATGCTAAAGCATTATAATCCTTAACATTATACCAAGCGAGGTGGCGCAGTGGTTAGACACTGGACTCGCATTCGGGAGGACGACGGTTCAATCCCGCGTCCGGCCATCCCAATTTTGGTTTTCTGTGATTTCCCTAAATCGCTCTAGGCAAATGCCAGGATGGTTCCTTTCAAAGGGAATGGCCAACTTCCTCCCCCGTCCATCCCTAAACCGATGTGACCGATGACCTTGCTGTCTGGTCTCCTTCCCCAAACAACCCAACCCCCAACCCCTTAACATTATTCTCATTCAGAGATCACTTGTAAGTGTAGTTCAATTTTTGCCCAGTTTGGAGGTCGTTCACACAGAGTACAAGAAAAGCAGTTTTACTATTATCTTACGAGGATAATCCCAAAAGTAAGGTCTCCTACTTTTTTTGTAAGTACAGAACTCTGTTTGTGTGGCAGTTGGTCACACTGTTATGAAGAGTGCTTTAGGCGCTCTGTGTAAACATGCGCACGCCACGCTGAGGCGCTCAGTCTTGGCTTGGCAGCCATTGAGAATGGAGCTCCCTTTGGATGTTACCACCAAGTGCGAATTGCGCGCAGTTACTTGGTTTTTGAACGCAAAGGGCACTGCGGCGATTGAAATGCATCGTCAATTGACGGAAGTGTATGGTGAGTCGTGCATGGTGTCAAAAATGTTTGTAAGTGGTGCAGAGAGTTTGCAGCTGGTTGGACCGAAATTCACGAGGAACAAAGGAGTGAGAGACTGTCAATTTCTGAGGAGACAGTGTTGAAGGTTGAGCAAAGCATGCGTGAAGATCGGTGGACCACCCTGGATGATCTCTGCACATCGGTTCCTGAGGTTTCCTGAAGCACCGCTCACAGAATTTCAACGGAAACATTGAACTACCGGAAGGCGTGTGCAAGATGGGTGCCACGCATGCTGACTGAGGACCACATGCGGCAATGAGTTGATGTTTCCCGCGCATTTCTTCACCGCCTTGCAGCCAAACGGGACAACTTTCTGGACTCAGTTGCCACGGGTGATGAAACATTTGGCCGGAAAGTGACTCAGCTCCGACGATGAGGTGAAAGAAGAGGTTCATAACTTTCTGAACAGCATGGCGGCGAGCTGGTACGACATGGGCATACAAAAACTGCCACATCGACAGAAATGGTGATTATGTCGAAAAATAGCTAAATGTTCAAGCTGTAAACTGATGTAAACCATTGTAGAAATAAACAGGTCTATGTACTTATAAAAAGAATAGGAGACCTTACTTTTGGGATTATCCTCATAATAAGAAAGATTATATTCAGTTCTGCATACACAGTTAAAAACTAACATCACAACATATCTACACCTACTCTGCTCAACCAGAACATTTTGGCCATCAACATATTATCGATATAAACCCGTCCAGGCGACAGCAGTGTTACCTGGCGAGGAATGACTGCTAATAAGGCACACAAACATTGTGTATGGTATCAATGAGCTTACTGTTAGTGTGTACCATGGGGAAGGTGCGCAATCTGCAGCATCCATACCACCTGCCTGTGACATAGGCATCATGTATGACAGAACAGAGATACAGCATGCCTTCATAACAGCGAATGAAACCAAAGCAGATGTTTACAGTACGACCGAGGCTGCTGCCAAATACACAGCCTCATGTCTCAGTCAACGGCCGCCAGTGCTCACTACCTGAGCATCACAGATCAGCAGCAGTGCCACAGGTTACAATCAACAAGCAGACTATTTTCCTATGCCACTCATGTGATCAAAAACAGTCAAGACCCATCCACCAATAGGCATTTTAAAATGGTGCACCATCAGCCAGAAGGCAGTTCGACATGCCGCCCGGATTTTCAGGGATCTGCCATCCCGGCCAAAACATCCATGCGCCACGTCTGCTGATCCCGGGTCATCAGGAGTGTTAGATTGGGACTTTGACTCAAAGAGAGTTGTGCAACAGCGGTCTAGCCTCCCTCAACAGCTCTGTAGTATTGCTGTGCCAACTACTCTCTGGTAGCTTTGTTCCCGTCTTTTCTTTTGTGGATTTTCTAGAGCAAGAAACTTGTGAGAAAAGCACTGTGTTTTGTTAGTCTTCTGTTATAAGATCCAAGTGGGATCCATACTTTGTTTCTTGCTTACACTGGGTTTTGTTTAGACTACTTTGTCAACATCAGCAATTTTCCTGTTTATTGGCTTTTCCCAACAAAAACAGATTGAGGAATATTGTTTGCATTTTGTCTCTTCCACTGCAGATACAGCACACACTGAGTTTGAGTGAGGGCAGACTGTGATGGCCTGAAAGCTCAGCACAAGCATTTCAGAAACTGTGCAACTTCTCTGGCGTTCAAGGAGTGTTGTGGTGAGTGCCTTCAACATAAGGCGAAATCAAGGTGAAACCATGTCCACATGTTGTGCGGTTAGGCGACCACCCCTCATTATATATGTCGGACATCGTAGGCTGGGCAGACTGGTAAAACATAACAGCAACGAATTGTGGCACAACTAATGAGACTTTAACACTGGGTTGAGTGTGTGTGTGTCTGAACACACAGTTCAAAGTTAACACCACGACATCAGCAGCTGTGACTGAATAGGGCATATGATCACTGGCACTGGACGTTGGTGCAGTGGCGGAGCATTGCATGGTTGGTCTGATGAATCCCGATACCTTCTTCATCATGCCAAGGGGAGGGCACAAACCCACTGTCTTCCAGGGGAACAGCTCACTGACATCTTTACTGTGGAAGAGAGATAAGCTGGTGGCGGTTCCATTACACTGGGGAATATTCACATAGGCACCCCTGGGTTCAGTGGTGCTCATGCTAGGTGCCATGATGGCCGAGGAGGACCGTACACTGGTTGCAGACAATGTACACCCTTTCATGATGGTCATGTTTGACCCCCTCCCCTTACGGGAATTAGATAGTGTGTGTGTTTGTGTGCGTGCAGTACTGCAAACTCCCTCCAGCGACCTACCCAGGCCTCATTGTTTCCATGCAATGATGCATCGCCTTGTTATCTGCACCAGGGGTGGACATGTTCTCGCTGATCAGCGTATATGACTACTATGCAATTCACACTTAAGTGTTTGGCAGAAGGGTCATAAAACCACTTTTGGACTATTTCCAAACTGTTCTACTCTCGAACAGCATCTGAGAAAGAATAAAACTTAGGTCTTTCCACGTGTGCTCCAATTTATCTTATTTCGTCAAAATGGTTGTTTTCCCTATGCAGGTTGCAGCCAACAAACCTTATTTGCATTCGGGGAGAAAATATGTGATGGAAATTCTTTGAAAATTTCTAGCAATAATGAAAAACACTTTTGTTTTAATAATTGCCATCTCAACTAACTCATCATATCTATCACACTCTCCTCTTATTTTTCAATAATACAAAATGAGCTGCCCTTTTTTTTATCTTTTTCAATGTCCTCCATTAATCCTATCTGGTAATGATCCCACATAGCACAGCAATACTCCAGAAGAAGATGGACAAGCACAGGGTAGGCAGTCTCTTCAGTAGATTTTGTTGCACCTTGTAAGTGTTCTGCTTTCCCCAAACATTTTCTGTGTGAAGGCTCAAACTTAATTTCTTCTTAACGATGATTCCTGTGTTTTTTGTTGAGTCAACGAGCTTTAAATTTGTATGATTTTTCATGTAACCACAATTTAATGGAATGTTTTTAGTAGTCATGTGGAGAACATCACACTTTTAATTGCGCAGGGTCAACAGCCGCTTTCCGCACCTTGTGTAAATAATTTTGTGATTCATACTGATCATCTGCCGAATTTACTAGGCAGTAATTGCATCATCATCTGAAAACAATTTTAAGACTCCTCAGATTGTCTCCTAAATTGTTTACACAGATCAGGAACAGAAGAGGGCCTGTAGCACTTATTGGGGGAAGACAACGCAAATCACTTTATGACTTCACATCAACTGTAACCTTTCTAAATGTAAATCTTGAATCTCGTCACACAACTGAGATGATGCTCCAAATGCCTTCTGTAAATCTATAAATATGGAATCAACTTGAGATACCCTGTTGATAGCACGCATTACTTTGTGTAAATAAGGCATCAGTTGTGTTACAGAAGAATGATATTTTCTGAATCTGTGCTGGCTGTGGCAACAATTTTTTCCCTTCGAGGTATTTCATAATGCTCAAACACATATATGTTCCAAAATCTTACTGCAAATCAATGTCAATGATACGGGCCTTTTAACTCAGTGGATTACTTCTATTCCCTTTTTGTGTGTTGGTATGAATGATGCAACTTTCCAGTCTTTAGGTACAGATCTTTCACAGTCTCTATAGGGTAGCTAAAATGGAGCTATTTCATCAGCACTGGTATACATGAAAAACTTGCCTTTACCGAGTGACTTGAATTGCTTTCAGGGTACCTATTTCTAAATAACTCATGTTGGCAGCTGATCTTGATTCAAATTCTGGAATATTTACATCTTCTTTGGAGAAGGAATTACGGAAAATTGTGTTTAGTAACTCCGCTTCAATGGCACTATTGTTGGTAACATTACAATTTCTGTTGTGCGGTGAAGGTACTGACTGTGCCTTGTCACTGGTGTGTTTTGCATACAACTACGTCTACATCCATGCTCTGCAAGCCACCTTGTACCACTACAGTCATTTCCATTCCTGTTCCACTCAAAAACAGAGTAAGGGAAAAACGACTCTCTCTCCGTCTCCGAAAAGGCCCTAATCTCTTTAATCTAATCCTCGTGGTCCTTGTGTGAAATGTACATTGGCAGCAGTAGAACTGTTCTGCAGTCAGCCTCAAATGCCAGTTCTCTCAATTTTCTCAATAGTACTCCTTGAAAAGAATGCTTCCCTCCAGAGTTTCCCATTTGAGTTCCCAAAGCATCTCAGTAATATCTGCACGTTGTTCAAACCCACCGGTAACAAATCTAGCAGTCCACCTCTGAACTGCTGTGGTGTCTTCCTTCAATACGACCTTGTGCAGATCTCAAACACATGACCACTACTCAACAATGGTTCACACTAGTGTTCTGTATGTGTTCTCCTTTACTGGTGAACCATATTCCATTTCATACTGCTTTGCAACATTACACATAGATATTTAACTGACATGTCTGTATCAAGCAGCTAACTACTAATGCTCTGTTCTAACACTATAGGTTTGCGAAGTTCAGAAAGCCTGCTCCACCTAGGCACGCTATCAGGGAAGTTCAAAAGACTAGGGAGTGTTGCTGATGGAGTACATTCTGGGACCCAGCAACATCACCAGAGACCATAGATGCCATACAGCATGCTATCAACTGGAGTCCAAATGCCTCAACATGACAGCTCGGTAAGGAGCTAAATGTCCTCCAAGCGACTGTGTGGCAGATACTGAGATTCACGTTTAATAACCATGCATACCACATCCAGACTAAGCATCACCATGACGCTGAAGACACTGCTGCTGGTGTTGCGATGTGTGCAGACCTGCTACAAGCAACTGAGGATGAACACCTAATGGAAAACAATCTGTTCAGTGATGAATCCACATTTCACATGTGTGGCAAGGTGAATAGGCACAAGCAACTGAGGATGAACACCTAATGGAAAACAATCAGTTCAGTGATGAATCCACATTTCACATGTGTGGCAAGGTGAATAGGCACAACTGCCACATTTGGTTGGATGAGCAGCCAAATATAGTCCAGGATTGGGGATATGATACACTTAAAGGGAATGTGTGGATGGGAGTGATCAAAGCAAAGGTATACAGACAGATCTTTCATGTTTGTCAAAAAGACAACAATAGGAACAGTTTACCCAAATATGCTTCAACAGTACCTGGAACCACAACTGGAAAAGGATAGGATAAAAGTCTGTTGCTTTCCAACAAGATGGCACACCTCTGCACTTTGCAATCATCATTCAGGTTTACTTGGATGAAACATTTTCTCATAGATGAATTGTTTGCATATCACTTCAGACTATCGGCTGCCCACTCTCGTGACATGATGCCCTTGGATTTTTTTGACTGAGGTTTTATAAAGTCATAGCTGTACCAGTTAAAGATTAAAAGGGTAAACAAGTTGATCGAGTAAATAACCGATTCAGCAGGAAAAATAGAAAAAGGAATATTGGCAACCGTGTTTCATGCACGTAAGATAGATGGGTGCTGTGCACAGATTTTCAGGGTCACTACACTGAAATGTATTGACGTGTCCCCCCATGTGCTTGTAATGAAGCTGCAACTTCCATTTTGTGATAAAAATGTGTTTCCCCAAACTGTCAAGGGACTTTTGAATCACCCTTTAATTATTGGGCCCTTCTTTGAAACAGTAAGAGAATGAATAGCATGCCCATCCACTATACTCAGGAGCAACCAAACTGGTGGCTAGGAGAAGAATGTCAGTTTTCCACCCCGTCATTGCTCCCTTCTAATGCAACTCCTCACGAGAAGTCTAGATCAACTCACTATTAAATGCATACATCTGTTTCAGCGTCATTTTTACTGCAACAACCATCCATACAGAGATGTAATTTGTCCTGCATTTTGTCAGTTCTGTGCAGTTTTCTTGTTTTGAGGTTTTTATTGGCTCATATCCAACGCATATGATGTCAAATAAAGGTAGTCAGATACAAATTTCTTTGTGAAAAGAGAGTTGCAGAAGAGATGAAACCACACTGGCACTGCAAATTGTAACAGTAATGGCATGTAGGGTAGTACTTTAAAAGAACAGCAATATGAACAGACACAAAGAGACTAGAAACCTGTGATGAAAAGTTTATCAGGAAATATAGTGTGTGAAGAAGGACTGTTAATGATTTAGTGACTTTTCAGAAGAATGTTATTCATCTTATTGTTTTATAATGCATAAACAGTGCCATAACAAAAATTGTTAGATGGCTTTCAGAAGCCAGGCAGCCAGAATAATTCTAGAAAGAGTAATATCATTTCTTCAATTAACTGTTCTGATACTGAATTTTCAGCTACATTTCATAGTTATTCACAGTGGGGAAAGCCTTTAAAACCTGTTTCCCTCTCTGCTGTCCCTTTCCTCTACACTAGTCAGAATTTATTGATTCATGGTGTAAGAATTATCAGGAGAACACAGTCTGAGCTGGCAAGTTTGTCAATTTTGAGTGCAGGCGAAAGAGGACACGCATTTTGGACTTCATACTGAGATTAAGACTGATATGTAGAGTTAATGAATGCTTAACTGTTTATAAAATTCCATCTTAAATTTCGTCATAATTTGACAAAATATGCATTAACAGTCTCTCTGACTACATAACACTACCAAACACAATACCTAAAAAACAGAAAAGGAGCTATGACTGCTACTTGTATGACACTATTGTTTGAGAGCAAAGGTTGCGCCTGTCTCCATTAACAGAGTTTGGAATTTGTACATTCATGCACTGTGGATAGTCATATTATGTACTAACTATTTCGTGTACTGGAATGGATTATTCCAGTTATATCAATTCTTTAAATGTTATTTTCTGTTTCAGAAGTTTAAACTTGATGTTTTGGCACCAGTTTTTTTTTTTATTTTTTTGGTACTCTGTTCAAAAAATAAGCTCTTATTTCCTGATTTTGCATAACTGGTTAACACTAGTGTAGAGCCCAAAAATTAGCACCTCAAATTACGTATTAAACTTACTTTTTATTTAAACGGAAGTATAGTACGTCATGCTTTAAAAAGAGATTAAATCAGTAATTTGTAGCCAGCATTCATTGGGTGAGTACATTAGGTACACTACCTTCATTCGGTGAACAAGACAGCCAAAAAGTAAAATTTTAGCACATGAATACAGAATTTTTCTGCTCAGACTACATTTAATTAAACTGCTTCCAAATGGGAAAATGCTGCATTCATTTAATAATAGGGTGTATAAGCAGACAAGAGGGGAAAAAAAAAACAGAATTTTTCCCGGATTTACCGGTTAAAAATGCGTTTTTTTCCTGGGTGAAAATAAACATTTTACCAGGTGAAACTTTCTACATGTTAAGTGAAAGTATGCTTTCCTTAAGAACTATAAAACTTATCAATGCACTGAATGGTAATAGTTTTATACACTGATGTAGATCTTCATGGTAATTTAGGAAATGAAACCCCAAAAAAATAACGCAATTTGGAAATATCCTTGATGAGCAGCAACATGTACAATGCATATTTGCATAGTACAAAAGTATAAACATGAATTCCACCAAACACAACACATTAGTTTCCAAAAACATTGAAATAGCACATTAGTTTCCTAAACGCTAAAATTGAGATTGTAATGCACTTCTGTCAACCATTTATAGCTCCTGTCACATTATCTCACCAGCAAATTACAGCAGATATTCACAGCATAGGACACTTGATGTCATCAGCCAATAGCAACATAACTTTAGTAGCGCAAACAAACACACTTTTTAGTTAATCATTTAAATTAATATACTTATAGTATATCTACAAGAAAAACTAAGCTTTCACTTATAATATTGGTCATATCTTGGTCATATCAGTAAAATTTTAAATGGTGACATAAATGTTTGGTCTTCTGGGCCTGAAACTTTTCTAAGCAGCTGGTCCTCACACATATAACTTTACTCATCTTATGCAGAAGGAAACTCACATTTGAAATGACGCTTCTCAATCCACAATACACAATATTTTCCCACGACCAGTTATAGGTAGGTTTGTTCAAGCAGTTTTCACAGAGGACCAGACGGCAGGCATTACTGGGCATGCGCAGCTACGATGACACAGGTAGCCCGTGATTGATGTTTGCTCTGCTCATACACCTTTCATAGCATTTCTGTTTGGATTTTCATTTGAAGAGGGGTACCATGCAACCATGTGCAGCACTGCAGCATATTGTTCGGAGGGGACATATGAAGTTACTGTACTTACGGCAATAGTTTTATCATATCCTGTCTACATAAGGAAAGCAAAATTAGCAAGCAGTCCTTGCTACAACATTTGTTTCAAAACTAGACTCTATACTCAAAGTAACCCAATTTTTTTGCTATGTGGTGACTTTAACACAGTTTTTTTTTTTTTTTTTTTAAATTCATACTCTGCAATACTGTTCTGTAGTATTTCTGATCAAATACATCCACACAGCACTGAAAAAAGCTAACAAGAAGGAATACAAATTTCTTGCAAAAATTAAAAAAAAAGTTGTTTGTGTACACCAGAACTAAGAACAATAAGCTTTTCATGACTCTTTCACACTGTATGAAAATTAATAAGGTTACATATGAAGCCAAAAAACTGTATAAATGGCAGTTTATTTTCTACTCCAGGAGTAATTATAAGGCCTTGTGGGGAGTTGAAATGATACAACAAGGTATGCTACCAGTCTGTAATTTACTGAAGAATGATGTTCAGTAATTTTAAGACATAAACAACACAAATTAAGTAATAATGTCAGTCCAAGAGGAGGTACCAGATACATGTTGAAACATGTCTTGTGATCAAAAAATATTAAATCAAACAATAGAAAATCCAGGATGGAATGTAACAATACCAGAGAAGGAAAGTTGCTACTCACCATATAGCGGAGATGCTGAGTTGCAATAGGCACAACAAAAAGAGTCACACAATTATAGCTTTCGGCCATTAAGGCCTTTGTAAGCAGTAGACACACACACACACACACACACACACACACACACACACACACACACTTACACACTCACTCACTCACTCACTCACTCACTCACTCAAACACAACTTGCACATATGTCTGCAATCTCAGAGAGCTGAAACTACACTGAGAGCAGCAGCACCAGTGCATGATGGGAGTGGCGACTGGGTGGGGGTAAGGAGGAGGCTGGGGCAGGGAGAGGGAAGGATAGTACAGTGGGAGTGGCGGACAGTGAAGTGTTGCAGTTTAGATGGAGGGTAGGAGAGAAGGTGTGGATGGGGGAGGAGGTAAGTAGCGGAAAGGAGAGAAATAGGTGCATGAACGGCCACCGACAAATTGTGGCCAAAAAACAAGTGGACCACCCTGTTGCTGAACACACTGCCAAACACGATATCCCTCATCTCAATGACTGCTTCACAGCCTGTGCCATATGGACCCTTCCCGCCAACACCAGCTTTTCTGAATTGCGCAGGTGAGAACTTTCCCTGCAATACATCCTACGTTCTCGTAATCCTCCTGGCCTCAACCTTCGTTAGTCACTGTCCTCATCCATCCAGCCCCCTCCCTGTTCCCATTCCACCACTAAACAGCCGTCATTTCACCGCCACATCCAGTCTTTTAATTTCTTTTTATTTCTCTCCTTTCCGCTTCTTACTCCCTCCCCCCCTCCGCACCTTCTCTCCTGCCCTCTATCTAAAGTGCAACACTTGACTGTCTGCCACTCCCATCATACTATCCCTCCCCGTCCCTGCCCCAGCCTCTTCCACCCAGTCGCCACTCTCATCATGCACTGGTGCTGCTGCTCGCAGTGTAGTTTCAGCTCTCTGAGACTGCAGATGCGTGTGCAAGTTGCATTTGCGTTTGAGCATGCACTTGTGTGTGTGTGTGTGTGTGTGTGTGTGTGTGTGTGTGTGTGTGTGTGTGTCCCCTATTGACAAAGGCCTTAAATGGCCAAAAGCCATAACTGAGTGAATCTTTTTGTTGTGTTTATCGCAACTCAGCATCTCCGCTATATGGTGAGTAGCAACTTTCCTTCTCTGGTATTGATCATAAAATATTGTGTTTCACAGAAGGCCGCTTTATAAAATTCTGCTAATGCTTTTCAATGTGGTTTTCGAGGAGCCGGTTTTCTTGGAGTATCATTACTGTTATTATTTCATGTTTGGTTCTTCATTACAGCATAATGTCACATGTGCCAGAAGATGAAAACATGCACTTTAAATTTAGCGAACAGTTGAGACTAGCTAATAGTGTGGAATGAAACACTTCATTTCAAATAAATTGACCACCTTTGCAGAAAAGATTAATAAAAGCCAAATTTCTTTAGCAAACTGACAAAAGTAACTTCATTGTTTTACAAAACAATTTTTGATTGCCAATAATGTGGAAATAAAACCAGAAAACTGAGTTTTCCGTAATTATGGGAATGTATTTTAATTTATTTGATAACTATCAGCCACAGAAGTCCATTTTGATTTCATTTGGTATGAGAGCTGTAATTGAAAAGAGAACAGCAAAATCATGAAAAGCAATCACATGTAGACTACTCCTCACTACTACTCTGCTCTGCACTTATGCCAATCTGGCAGCTTGGGTGCACCAGAAAATTTTTTTCAGATAGCATCAGGCTGCTTGCAGCTACCGCTTATGCATCTACCAGCCACACTTGAAGTGAGAAGTGGGACAAGGCACTGCTTGTACATGACTTCAGCTCTGCGCTTGTGCATGAGCCAGCTGGCAACTGCTCAAACAAATCTTTGTTCTAAGGCCTTTGACATATTTTGCTGTTGATGGACATTTATGTGCACATTGTGTTTTGTTGTTGTAAATGGAGCATTTTCTTTGCACCTTAAGTTTTATACTGGTGTTTTTCTCTTGTTTATGTTTCACTGCTGCAGTATTATTCTGCAGTAGCGCGCTAAAGCAAAATTCTTTGTGAGAGTATCAATTCTTAAGAGTCAAAATTACAAAAATTTTGTTCACAAATAAAACAATGAAAAATTACAAGAATTCTAAAAAATTCTTGGGTTTTTCCTGGCTGAAAACAATTCCAGGTTTTCCCGGTTGTCCCAGGGCGTATACACCCTGAATATATTTACATCTGTGATACCCACTGTGAAAAAGATAAAAGTTTAACTGTGAAAAAGATAAAAGTTTAACTGTGAAAGCAGATGTATCATCTGTGCATTAGCTAGCATGCATGTCTTTTAACATAAAGAGAACACAGTGTTATAATTCAAGTATTTAATCCGAACTGTGACAGCAAGAATTGTTTCAAGGAGATTTTGAATGTAGCCTTATTTGTAATCCCACTTTTATTGGGGGAATACTATAAATACTTTTAACACAGATCAAAATATATAATACTTGTTTGTTCATTTGAAGGCAGAATTATGGTGGTAGGACACTGATACAATGCATAAAGTACAGCATCTGAGAATTAGAATGAGAATGGGGGTGCGGGGTGGCAGTGCGTGCAAAAAATGTGGATAGGAAGTTCTTTCTTACTTGCCCCCTCAATCGACCAATTTTGCTGTTCCCTATTATATATGGAATCAGCTGCAAACATAATTTAAAATAAACAGTTCCCACTACCAGCTAGAGATATAGCATTTCATAAATATTTTAACTCACATTCTTATGATGTCTTTGGTAATCTTATGATCTACACTTCACAACACTCTCAATATATCTTTCATAGCCAGGCATTCGTCAGGATTTTTCAACATTTGAAGCAGGATGTC
Organism: Schistocerca nitens; assembly: GCF_023898315.1. Taxonomy (NCBI): domain Eukaryota; kingdom Metazoa; phylum Arthropoda; class Insecta; order Orthoptera; family Acrididae; genus Schistocerca; species Schistocerca nitens. Next base: position 241,614,836 of record NC_064620.1, on the reverse strand, counting down.
CCGGTAGCCTTTCTATAGCACTATGAGAGTAGTATCAAACTGCAAAATTGTTCCTGCGATAATCATCATTTATTCATTTACACACCATGTTGCATAGCCACATCATGAAGGAGAGCCTTCAAGGGTGGTGAGCAACTCTAAGTTCAACATGAAAAGATAGAGGCAGCTATTCACAAATATAGTAAAGGGTCATTTACTCACTGTGTTTCATAAAGGAAAATGTCCATTCTTCACATTTCATTAGTGCATCTGCTATTTTTATTTATTTATTTAACCCTATGTACATCTTTAGAACCACGTTCTTGGTTTTACATGTGAATCTTCCATATAACTCACTATCTGTACCAGCTGTGTGGTAACTGTATATGTACTTTCTTCATTGAACAGCAATAACCTAAAATGTTGTCTAAACAGGTGGGCTGTTTTAACACAACTAATGGTTCAAATAGTTTATGTCATAATTCAGAAAATCTCTAACTCTGTTCGATCTTGACTGACCTGGGATCTAGTTAACTTTCATTGGTACTATCAGAATGACCTACCCTAGTTTATTTAATACACAAAGGATTTAAACAATAAAAACAACTGTGAAATAAGGACTCAAATATCTTCTAGGGTGCAGATCATGGGCAACAAAAACTAAAATATGAACAAAAAATAGCTATCACGATTCTATCCAATTCTCGAGCTTCCGCTCGTCGTGCGATCTAAAGACATCCGATGGTACTATCACAAGGATGGGTCTTGCCACTGTAATTTATTCTTACAATAAAAATTACAATCACTTTATTACGATATGTTTCGTTTGTTTGGTATTTGAGTCTTGATTAATTTTCTTGACTGTTTCATCTGAATATAGCCACCACGTTTTCAAACTGATTAAAATCTGATAACTTTTTTACCTGTTATTCTACTATGTGAACAGTGATTGAACTGCTCATTTTCAACCTACTTGGTAAATCACTACCATATCCCATAAACAAACAAAATATTGTACTGGGATCAGTCAAGTAATATTTTCTGGAGGACACTTTCATCTTCTGTTACCTTTATATAAAAAATCAGCATAAATGTCTATATATCCATACATACTGGCACTGTATGAGAACTCATAGTAAATTTGTTCGAACACAGTAGGAGTTCGTGCAGTGCTAGGAATCCATGCTATTTCCTTCAGTGTTTCATGAAAAATTCAAATTTTAAATTTTAAGCAAAGACATAGCTTACTGTTGTGGCTAACTCATAGTTTCTCAAGTATCCCTTGCACTCGCACTGCAAAAGTCAAAGGTCACGTTACTGTATTGAACGCTGCAGCAGCAGTTGGCATCACAGTGATTATATTCGCAGCACTGCTTTCCCTGAAGTACACACCCTTCTCATATGTAACACTGCAACTAGGCCAAAGTGCTGAGGCAGGAGTAGTTAAGGTGAATGGAACTTTTAAACCAGACTGCTTATGAAATTGCTTCCCTATAATCAAGTGAGCAGTTTTAAGTTTACACATAAGATGAGCATTTCTGACAACAACACTGACTTTTCTATCACTTTTACCTTCACATATCACACAACACAGTTATTCATGTATTCCTTTAAATAACAAAAGTAATAAAAAGCTTACCTCCGGGGAAGAAATAATCAGCGTATGTGACCAAGCTATCCACTACACTGCTGTGGATATTGGCAGAGTTCATATTCATTCTGAAAAGAAAAATGGGCAGTAAGATTTATGGTCATACTAACATGTAATTTTCTACAAAAGTAACTTGGAATATACCGTCACATACAGATTCACACTTATACGAATGGGTATACAAACGCTCCCAAAATTTAATGTTACAAGTACCCTGAAACACCACTAGGTGTTCCTCCATACATTCTACTTGAATTAGTAGGGTAAAAAACTGTGAACTGTGTAGTTTGCTTAGGTGTTGGTGAACACCATTTCCGTTGTTACGACTAACTGAGTTTGCAGTTTTGTGATAGCTGACCCCAAAGTGCAGCCTGTTTGTAAAACGTTTTGTTTTAAACTTGGGGCAACTACTTCACACACTCACCAAATGTTGAAGCAAGCTTTTGGAGACAATACTTTAGATCAGGCACAAACCTACAACTGGTGTAAACATTTGAAAATGGGCAAATGTCAACTGATGACAACAAAAGTTCTGGTCAGCCATCACTGGTAACACATTATAAAATGTTTAGCCAATGATGGATCCAATTCTGCAACATTGTAGTCAAACCATTGCATGCATTAGGAATAAGTTATTGTACATGTAAATCTATTCTGTAACAATATTTCAACATGAGAAGGATTGAAATGATGTTTTTGTCACACCTGCTTGAAGGTGAACAGAAGCAATATTGAGCTGAAGCCTGCAATGAACTGAAACAGCAGCTTCAAGTTGATCCAAACTTTCTCTCAAAGATTGTTACTGGTGATGAAAACTGGGTTTATCACTATGATCCTGAAATTAACCAGTCACAATGGCAGAGTCTTCCTGTAAGATTACAGTCGACTCAGTTGGTATCCAGTACTTCCCCACTTTTATTACCTGTGTCAATTTTTTGTTTCTTAATGACTGCTCAAATGTCAAAAATATACACATCAATGATTTAGCTTTGGTAGTGGAATAAGAATCCTTAAATTTAGGAGATGAACTGTACGAGCATATGTTGACACAGTCATATTTTCTCTTTTCCATGTAATGACAGCATATCCTTGAGGCACTGCCAAAAAACTTACCAGTGCTTTGCTCTAACGCCAGATTTCAGGTGTGTAACATACACAAATGATAGCTGTAAATTTAAAAAAAGGATATCATCACTGAGGGTTTCATCGTTATCTTTGATTAACAACTAATTAATTGTAGAATAAATTTTTTCATTACCATCTGTGATCACAAAATTGTTAGGTCCTTAGACTATGAGTTTCAGTCAGAAATGACCACCTTCAGTTCTACAGCAAAACATGGGGGCGGGGGACACAAATACTTCAAGTAGATTGTCCAAATCTTAAAACAATAAAATAGGCCACAATGAGAAATATTACTGACAAAAATGCGGAAAACATGCACTTCAAAAATGGTAAGGCATACCTGTTTTAAAAACATGTCCTAATGTAATGGAGCCATAGTGGCATTGTCAAAAGATAAACACACCATCACTGCACGTATTTGAAATATAGTCTAAAGTAGGCCACATGTAGGCAGAATCATGCTGTTAACAGTACTACTGTTCATAGCAAACTGCTGTACAGTAGCAACACAACTGTGGTGTCGTAAGCTCATCAGATGCCACCACTGTAAGTGTACACAGTTATGTCAATTATATAACTGTATGATATGAATAAAAAAGAATAATGTGATAGGTAAAGTCTGTAGTTGGCTTACCAGGTGCAAAAATTACAGTAATAAAACGCATTTTTTTTTTCTGAGAATAATGTCATGCACCCTTCCAATAAGCTAAAGAAATGAGTAATAAACAGCACGTAAATGCACACTCATCCAGAAACTGGAACCAATAAGGAACGAATGAAGAACATTCCAATGAAATTGCACGACAAAATGTCCCGGCAAATGAATAAGTGTTTCAGAAAATCTAATATTAAATGCGGCTTTCAAGTTACCACCACCCTGAAATTGAGAGTGAAACATAAACTGAAAAGGGTGTATGATAAATTTGATGGCTCTGGAGATACAGGTTTCATTGTAATAACTTGACAAATATTATATGGGCCAAACCAGCCACTCTTTTAATGCAAGTTTTAAGGTGCATTCACAACCACGGAACAAAACTGCTTTGGGATTACACTTATCAGAAATTGGTCACGCTACAGGGAAAACTGCGAATAGCATGTGTATTCTCCACGAGGTGCAAAAAGGTCGTGCTCTCGACTTGTTGAAAGAGCTTGAAATTTATAAAGTGGAAGGACAAGAGCCAGCAAAGGTGCTCAATGGGCAGAGCGATTTTGTACCCAATGCATACTTTGCTTTGTTTGACAATGTTCTACTTTAATCACTTAATGTCTCTCTCAAATATATCTTGCCTTTGCCTTTACCTAGTACATACATCTATACATATTTACTTTGTTTCTTTACTTTGAGCATATTGACCCTTCTCTGTTTATATATTTCATTAATTAGATAGTCCAATTAATTGAGTGGTACAGTGTTTTATCATTCTTTTCTTGGAAAGGCATGTCGCAGGATATGAGGGGACCGACCTCTGGCAGTTAAGTCCATCTGACCACTTCTCGCCTATGTGGCATTCCGGCGGTCATGGCAACACAGGATGCTGATTACTTACTACAGTCTGTGGTTTCATCCATTTGGCTTATTTTCTTATTTATTTCATCATTTTTATATTATTCTGTTAACTCCATAAGCTTGTTCTTACAAACGTCATTCTAATTTTATCTAAAATTTGCCACAAGAGTGCATCGGAATTATTGTCACTTAATTATTTCCTCTTTAACAACCTAACTTTAGTTGTGTTTTTAATTTATTGCATTTAATTACTGTAATGACTTACACACCTGGTAAACTCATTATAGGCTTTACCTACTGAATTATTCTTTTTATTCCATATCATACAATTATATAATTGACATAAACGTGTACGCCTACAGTAGCAACATGTGATGAGCTTATGACAAACATTTTGTGGCTACTGCACAGCAGTTTGTTACAAACACCAACACTGTTAACAAGATGACTCCATCTTGCTGTGGCTAGTTTAGACCATATTTAAAAATATGTGCAACAACGCTAAGCTGATTTTGTGTTAATCTTTTGATGATTCCATGAAGGCTCCATTATATTATGGCATGTTATTAAAACACATGCCTCGTCATATTTAAAGCAATGTTTACCACATGTATGTTGGTAACACTTTTGACTATGGCCTCTTTTATTGTTTTAAGATTTAGACAATGCATTTGAAGTATTTCTGTTTTTCCTATCTTTTGCTGCAGATTTGAAGATGGTCATTGTTGACTAAAACCGATAGTCTACGGATCTAATAATTTAGTGATCACAGACGGAAGTAAAGAAATTTATTCTACATTTTCTGGATCATTGTTTTATTCACAGCCATGTCACAGCTTGTGGAAATAATTAATCTTCGTACAAAAACATCTGTGTAATTTTATTTAATATCAGACATATTGTTTCTTAATTTCTCTCATTTGTGATCTGCAATTACAGTAAGCTGCACCTGCTAAGACATCAATCTTAACTATTGACTGAGCGAGCTTAATCCATATAACACTGTATAAAATAACATTTGTAAGAAAAAGTATCAGGGGGTTAGAAACTACTGGCTTTTAGAATATTATGAAATGTAAAGGATGAATTTCATTACCATTGCCACATTTGCAATTAAAAGTTATTTTTGTCCTTACTTGGGGTAGAAATTTCTTTATTTTTTGAGATCATTACTCCTAATAAAATTAGTCATTTGTTAATTAACTCATTTATAAGTAATAGCTATACCCTTATAGTTGCAACTAGGGTACATACAGTCAAAAAGGACTCTACCTTTAAAAAAAAGAGTTACTTTTCCAAATGTGACAAAAGCCTGATCAGCCAGAGTATTCAATCCACTCATTATAGGCAAGCCTGAAAATAAAACTGACCAGGCAGAACACCGCCTCAAGAGAAGAGGTAGGCTGAGGCTTTTGTCTTCACACTCTTTGCAAGGATTGTCTAGTAATCTTACATTCCTTCAACTCAATAAAAACATTTTGATGAATCAAGGATAACGTACACTCTATGTTGATTGGGTCTTTTTTTTATTTACAGAATTGTTGATAAACAGTTTACCTGTACTGGCCATAACCTTTGAGTGATAATCATTAAATGACACTATGGAAAATGACTCAGATCTTTATTACTTCTTTGTCATGGTAGGCCAAGTGCAATGCAGTCCTGTACTAATTAAATTCATCAAAACAATCACCAACTCTGAAATCTATCAGAGAAGGTGAATATATTATAATTTTACCTACAAAAAGGCCTTATCTGAGTATGAAAAGCAATAATTTTCAATGTACAGCAAGCTGCCCTAGCATTAACTTTGCTTCAGAGATATCACAGCACAGCTATTTACACAAAAAGGAGTACTTTTCTCATTTAACTGACAAAAAGTATAAAACCTTGATTTATGTTTCAAAACTGATTTGTGTATGACAGTTCTGCATTACCAATGATGTTGCTTGACCATTTTCTAATTCAAAGTTACACTGAAACGCCAAAGAAACTGTTATAGGCATGAGTATTCAAATACACAGACATGTGAATGAAGTCCCATGCTTCTTTACAGAGCGTAGGGGAGACCCCGCACGGCCTTACTAGGCAAGGTCTTAGTGGAGGTGGTTTGCCATTGCCTTCCTCCAATGATAATGGGGGTGAATGATGATTATGATTATGATGATCACAACAACAACACCCAGTCATCTCAAGGCAGGGAAAATCCCTGACCCCGCCAGGAATCGAACCCAGGACTCCATGCTCGGAAAGCGAGAAAACTACTGCGAGACCACGAGCAGCAGACACAGAGATGTAAACAGGTAGAATAAAGTGCTGCAGTTAGCTGTGCCTCTATAAGATAACCAGTGCCTGGCACAGTTGTTAGATTGGTTACTGCTGCTACAATGGCAATTTATCAAGGTTTAAGCGAGTTTGAGCGTGGTGTTATAGTTGGAATACAAGTGACAGGACACAGCATCTTTGAGGTGGCAATAAAGTGGGAATTTTCCTGTACGACCATTTCACAACCATGAGCGATAAAAAATGCCATAAATGGCACAAAAAAGTTAATTCTGGGAATATGAGAGCAGGCTTATACTGTACTCGGAACACACTTTTCCAGATCACAATTTATAATCCGTTTACACTTTGCCCATAATTCCTCCATATTCATCATACTGGAACTAAATGTCAATTCATTTCGCAAGTCGAATGCCAATGACTGCTTATCCACTCTTTCTAACAGAAACACTCTCCTAGCCTTCTTTCTATGGAAGAACTGAGGCACAAAAGTAATTTGTATAGGTTGACAGTAGCTTCGACGACTTTCAACTTCCGTAGTGGCCAAACAATAAACCAGATACCAAACAACTCATCTGCTGGTGTTCTTTGTTTGTGTATGTCATTGACAAAAAGACAGTGGGACAGTTAACAAACGAAGAAAAGTGGAATGTTATTCTCAGGAAGTGGACTGAAATTCGCATGTGAAGTGTGTTGATATTTCGTTGACTAATGTCAGTGTACAGTCTGTCGCACAGTGAAAATTTCATTCAGTGCCAAAAGGGTACTAGGAATGTTTTGCAATACAACACAACAGACTGATTATTGCTGTGTTCTGGGAATACTTCATACTTGTATTTTAGCCGCTGTGCCAGGTCTGTGGGCACAGTTGTCCACTAGCAGCGTTAGCTAGAAGTGCTTGGTATTGGCAACATGGTCACGAACCTGAGATTCAGACAGTTTTTGGGTGCAGCTTCATGCATGATTTAACGCAAAGCACTGCTCTGAAGAAACGACTATTGCACTCAGTGATGTGTGTCCACATCGTACAACTATGTTCAGGTGGTACAGAGAATTCCAAAGAGGAAATTTCACTCTGGGGGGGTGCTGAGAAGATGGGAAGGCGAAGATCATCAGTTACGGAGGAAAACATTGATGCTGTGAGGAAAATGCTCGACAGAGACAGGTGAGTGATCTATAAGCAGACAAAGGATACCTTAGGGCTAAATGCACCAGCAATTCGTACAAATCTGCATGATCGTTTGCAAGTAAACAAATTTGGATGTCTCTGGGTGCCGCATAGATTAACAAAAGAGCAGATGACATGATGTGTGACTTTGTGCCGGGAGATGTTAAAGAAGTTTTCTAAAGGACAATCTCAGTATGGGAATAACACCACGACATGTTACAAGACTTGGCCGTACTGTTATGACGTGCTGACCGAGACGCAAACAAAGTTTGGGTCTTCGGAGATGACGACACACCCCTACTTATCAGAAAACCCTGATCAGTAAAGAAGAAAATGATAGCTTCCCCCCCCCCCCCAAAAAAAAAAAAACAGGCGGAATTATGGAGTGTGTTGTTTCGTACACACAGGAGACAGTCATAGCTATGTGGTACTTTGAGTAGTGCCTGCCCAAGGTCATCCAATCATTGGAGAACCTGCAACCGAAGTCAAGAAAGGACACTTAGTTCCTCCTCCACGACAATGATCCAGCTCTCCATGCCAACACATGCATGGAGCATCTGTGGAGTACAGCACTGAAACTTCTTCAGCATACTCCTTACAGTAAAGACCTTTCTCCTTGTGATTTTGCCCTGTTCCTGCAAGTGGAAAGGAAGCTGAAGGGAATGCAGTTATCAAGTTATGAGGCCCTCCTGAGGGCCTGGGACGAGTGTGCCTTACTCCCTACAGAAACCTGGGATAATTGGTTTAGGGATTGGTTCCAGAGGATGGAGAGGTGTATTCAATGTGGCAGAAATTACTTTAAAAAATTAAATACATAAAGCTGTATTGCAAAACTTTCCTAGTACCCTTTGTATTTGCAAAAAATTAACATTCCTCCATCAAGCTGAGTAAATATACATCAATCAGTGGCTAATAATGTGTTTATTCAAGATGTAGGTTACAATCACAGTGTGGCTCACCAGTGCTAAAAACATGTAAGAATACACTACGATAAGACATTCATGAATCACAATCTTTGCACAAGAATAAACGATACAGTAACATTCAAGTCAAATCATCATTATCGCCTGTCTATATAAATAGCTCCTACTATACTGTACATGTTAGTATTTCAATACACATAGGGGCCATAGTGTAAACTGAAATACTGATACGGATAGTATAGTATAGGTTATTCATATAGACAAGCAATAATAATGATTTGACATCTTACTAGCAAGTTGCTTCATCATTTACTCTCTTAGAAAACTCATGAATAGGGGTTTCAGCTCACAAAAAACTCATACAGCTTGAGTCAGGCATGTGTTTAATGTAATATATTCTTACATGTTTTCAGCACTGATGACAGCCACACAATGGTTAAAAACTAGATCTGCAGAAGTTACTAGCAACTAATTGATGTACATTGGTTCAATTTCAAATAAACAAAGTCACTGGAACCACCCATTCCATGAGGAATCAAATCTGACTCCTCCATCAACATTAAACACAGTAAGCAGCAAACAAAAAGGCAGCATGTCCGGAAGAAGTGAACAGCACACGAAAACTAGTGTGTGAAGGTCAGTTTCCAGAACTGGAAAACATACTACCGAATTGCTTTGAATATTCCAACCAATATAACTGTGTTTCGTGCTAAAGCAATACATTTGACACAAAAGTTGGGACTCATCGATTTCAAAGCATCCAATGGTTGGATCAAAACATTCAACAACACACACAATATAGTGTATAAACATGTTTTGAGTTGAGGCTCCAAGCGTGAACACTGACACTGTTCAGCCATTGAAAAATACTCTTCCATCAATAACAGAAAAGAACAGTCCCAGTGATGTTTCTGGTGCATATGAAACAAGCTTATTTTTTCACCTTCTGCCCAACAAAACTCTCAAGTTCAAAGGAGAAAAATGCCATGCGGGAAAGTTAGTAAAGACAAGCTAACTGTTTTATTACGTTGTAATGAAAATGGAACAGAGATGGTGCAACTGACAACTGGGAAGGTGAAGAGTCCATAATGCTTTAAAAATGTACAAACATTTCCATGTAAATATATGTCTAATGCAAACACATGGATAACAACCCTTGCCTGCCTGAGATGCAAGGCTGGGTGTTCAAAATAGTAAAAAGCCTACAGTTTATTCACCCATGTGAAACACATCCCCATCGATATGTTGTTTCTATATAATATAAAAATGGTGTTTTTCCTCCAAGTTGTACACGCCACCTTCAACAATTAACCGAGGCATTATAAAAAGTCTAAAACAAAAATACAGGAAGATTTTTGTACAGAAGAGGCTGGCGTGTCTTGACATTATAATGAAAATGATTACAATCTTGCACACTATATATTTTGTAATGGGTGCCTCGGATTCCATACAAGTAAGCACTATCTCAAACCACTTCAAGATGGCCAGTTTTCATCAGATACTTACAGAAGACATTACTTTAGAAAACAAAGGAATTGCAGCTGAAGAAAGACAGCAAATAGTGGAACAAGAAGAACATGCTCACTGCCTTAAACTTCAATGAGTATGTTAAATGTGACAGTGGTGTTCTTGTCTTTCATTTCATGACAATTAATCAAGTCTTGCAGGAACATATGAAAAAGAAACAAAGTCAAGGATGAATCAGAACCTTTGCCAGTCCCTACAATGTCAAAAACCATTGGAACAATGGACACAGTGCCGCATTATGTTTTGAGTTTTGAAGTTAACTAAGAACTGATGAACGTATTAACTATGATGGACAATACAATATTAACATTCTGACAAAACAGTCAACTACTGATTTCTTTTTCAAACCTTTATTAAAACAGGACTATGCACAATATCTTATTGTGTTACATTGTAGTGAGGCTAACAAGATGTACAATACATCAATAGTTGGTTTAAATGAAAACCCCTATCAATTACCAGTAGCGATTCACTAATGAAGAGCTGCTAAATGAAGACATTTGCTTGTTTTAATAGAAGTGCAATAAAAATTACAATTTTAGCATACTTTTATTAAGTCTACATCACAAGCCAGGTATGTGTTTTGGATCAGGCTACGCTCTCATGTTGTCTGATTTTCCTCCATTCCAACAGGTTAATGGTAGAAGTGTATACATCCAATATATTGGATTTAGCTGATGTCATATTTAACACATTTTTGGTTCTTGTATACTAACATGTGATTTTGAGAAATTCTGTGTGCGATTCAAAATGTTTTCTTAAAAGTGCATTCTGAATTATAATTTATTGAGACAATATATCAGGAAGTGTAGCATTATCAGATTGCTTATTACTCCACATACAGTACCCTTAATTCTGCATTTTCACCAACAACAACAAAAATCGAATCACTACCAAATTAGATGTTTCTCAATAATGTTTTCCCACTTATGACGCTCAAAATCTGTGGTCCTTTCAGAAATGTGCTAATGTTATTCCAATGTAGTTGTACGAGAACTGATAACTACACATCAAGTAGAAAATCAATAAGCAGCATTCACAAACACGTATAAATGGATGACACCTTGCTATGTTTCTGAACTAAGTCCTTTTTCAGAGCTAACACAAGCAAAATAAAGAAACATCTGAGGTTTCGTGGAGCCAACAACATACTTTCCATGGCTGTTCTTATATACATATAGGGCACGGTCACTCGCAATCATGTGTCATATTGTCCATGGACAGGTGCAGCTAACATAGGCAACAAACCAACCAGAGGGACTCATTGTGCTGCATTCACATACTGTCCTGATGTGTGCAGGTACAATTTGTCCACCCCTGCAAGAGGAAGTTCGACTGAGATACAGTCGCAAACTCTACAGCTTCTTTGTCACGTGAACTGTTTGCCCACCCCTGCCTCTGCCTACCTCTGCTTGCAGGCAGATATGGGCTGGAACAGCCTCATATAAGGGATTAAAAAAAGGGGCATAACTGACAAAATACTGTAAAAAAAAAACACACACACACACACAACACCTCCCATTCAGAAACTGTATGTACGCAATGAATGTCGAAGTTTTGTACAACCAAGAAACAAGAAATCAGACTGTGTGATGATACTTAGTATTATGAAAGCCTGTCTTAGTTTCATCTGATAATTATGAGTGATATACCAACTTTTATTGTTGTTATTCCATACTCAACTTTCCACTGTTTGATATCCTCTTTCTGTGGTGTATGAAATGCAAAATAAGGGCAAATTACCAACAAAATTTATTTATATTAATATTCAAATAAGGGATACAGAAACTCACCCGACAGTATTTGCGTCAGTCTCACTGTCCCACATAAGATTTGGAGCAATAACAATTGCAATATTTTGTGGTGTCATCTTGTTTAGAGCGTGATTGCGTGACAGATGAGAAAGGAACTTAATGAGGTAGTGTAAATTGTCAAAATTCGCTGTCGGAAGCTTCTGGACTACTTTCCACAACTCTTGTAAGCGTATCTCCTGGTTCTGAACTCTGAAAAAAATGCATTCAATTAAGTTTCCTTTAAAGTATTTCATCCAGGTATGTCTTTCCAAACTGCCAAAAGACGATACAGTAACACTGTTTAACAAAATAAAACATTTTTCATTTCAATAAAAAATTATTGTTATTAACAATTTAGGAACAAAGGAGACCAGTCATCGAATAGCAGAAGCGCTAAGTCGTCGATAGGCACATACAAAAGAACTTCTAAATTATTTACATTCTACTAGAACTTTCCTATTAAAATTATTGATATTGCAGCTTTTAGTGTTTTGAGGAAGTCTTTCCTTTATCATTTCAGAGCTGTGGAGTGCTTGCTGACTTGCTTCATTACTCTTCCTTAATATGCAATGGAATAACAACAATATGGAAAGGATAGATTGGTAGTCATTATACAGTGGAGGCACTGAGTGAAAGACAAGCACAAGAAAAAAGACTGATCGATAATATTCAGGTGTCAGACTACATCCTTCGTCGCATGGAGACAACAAAACTTGTACACATTCACACAAGCACAATTCTCACACATATACAAATGACCCTGTCATCTCCAGGCACTGCGACTCCTTCTGGGGTGCAGCACTGATCTTTACTGAGGAGAAAAGACTATGCAGGTGCACTGGCAGAATAAAAGGCCCATGTACGACTCGAGTGGGAGCACGGAAGGGGATATGTACGTGGAGGACAGGAACTACTGAGGGATGAGATCAGAGGGGTTAGAGAACAAAGGATATGTTGCATAAAATGGTCTTGATTAACTTGCCACGTCAAATTCAGATAAAATTCCGAGCTTCCAAAGATATCCTCCATCACTGTCATCATGGACTAAAGCTGACTGTTGTGAACTGGCAAGGTTCCTTCTTTTATACTCACAGGATGGCATCCGATTGGCTGGATTATGTCATGATGGTGCATACAGTCCATAGATTTTGCTTGCACTCTCCATTTTAACATTGCCCGCAACGCCATCCACTACATCATGCAGTGAACTGTGAGAAGTATTTCTCTGTTTTTCCCTTGTCAAGCACCCACTCCCATGCATTGCTAAGTGCAGAGCCAGGGTCTCTATTGAAGTTGTTTTCACAAAAACTAATTTCCACTGCTTCTCTAATCACAGAATTCAAATAGGTCCACGTGTGAGCATGTGTTCTTATTTGTTCAAACAAAATCTTGTGCTTATTTAATAGGCTGTGCTCTGCCACCACTGATTTATCCAACTGCCTGTATTTAAGGTAATGCTCGATGGTAACGGTCCGTATAGTCTGGTTCAAATGGCTCTGACGTCATGAATCCCCTAGAACTTAGAACTACTTAAATCTAACTAACCTAAGGACATCACACACATCCATGCCCGAGGCAGGATTCAAACCTGCGACCGTAGCAGTCATGCGGTTACAGACTGTAGCGCCTAGAATCGCTCGGCCAACATGACCGACCATATAGTCTGCCCCATGTAACTATTGCTAAACTCGCAATGAATGTATAAATTCCTGCACACACAGGCCGAGATTATCTTTAACCGGTTGCAACACTTAATTAATTTTTCTGGGTGGCCAGATGACTGGTCCGATTCCTTGCCAGTTTAGACAACATGCCAGTTGTTGCACCACAGACTGGAAGCCAAGCTATGCGTTGGTCCTCTTGGCTTGTCTGAACAGTATCGCATCTTGGTTTTCTTGACAGTGTTGGTGTAATGTCACGAACAGAATACCCATTCCTTCTGAAAACCAGCTTCAGATGCTTAATGTCGGAACCAAGGTGATCCATGTCCGAAATAGTTCTGTTTCTACTAAGGTGTTCAGCATAGCTCTCCTCTCAGCTAGACGGTGAAAGCTACACCTGTTGAAATATAGATCTACATGTGTCTGTTCTCTATACACTGAATGGCCGAGTTGTCCATCTGATTTCTATTCGACCAACACATCTAGGAAAGGAAACTTCCCATCCATCTCCACCGTGAAGCTTATGATGACATGTATACCATCAAAATGATAAGAAACTGGTGCAGCACCCCACTGCCATGTGGCTAGATTAAAAATGTATATATTGCAGGGAAAGTTACCACCAGCTATCCTGTTCGAACTATGTCCCTGTATACTTCCATAGGCAGCACCATCATCTTCCTCCACCCCTACTGTCTAATGTGATGAAGGATGCAGTCTGATATCTGAACGATGCGTAGCAGCCTTTTGCATTGTGCTTGTCTGCCACTCAACATTCCTCTATGAGATGAGTAGCAATTTATCCTTTCAATATTGTTGTTAATAAAGTTTACAGTTGTTTTAAGTTGTTTCTCCCACAAGCATGCAATAGGAAAACTGACTTTCACACAGATGTCCATTTTACCTACATTATATTGCCCTACATCTGTCTAGGCTCCTGCATGTATCTGTCTATGCTCCTGCATGCAATTACTTTAACAAACATATACACTAGCAATTGTAAATTTCACTATGAACAAGAAATTTCAGACAAACAAATCAAGTCAGATGCACATTAGGAAAACCAGACTCAGTCGATGTACCACATCAATTACATTGTTTATCTTTTAAGATTCATGTGTAGTCATCTTTCATTAACTTTGTCAAAGATTGTTTCTTAGGAAAGTGTTCAAGGTACATGTGTAAATATGACTTACATATGAAAGCAAGTGATGGATACAGCAACTTAGTCTACTAATAGAAAACTGAATTAAAATGATTTTATAATTACAATTGTCAGACAACTATAAAACAAATAGTCGACAAGTAACGCTTTGAACCTGCTTCCAAATATAATATGAGTTTACAGTTCCTTGTCTCTCATATACTGGCAGGCTTTTAAAAAATCTTGAAAAATCTTGAAAAATGCTTAACCCTTATAGTGCCAAATACGATCTAATCGGATCACATGGTACACGCAAAAAGTGCCAGGTATGATCTAATCATACTGCCATTTTTGTGCACTTTTCTTGCAAACTAAGGCACAGATCGTGGTATATCGATGTCAGGAGATAAACGAAGGTCGAAAGATAGTCGTCAAGTACTTCGTTTCCATTGTCGATGCCAATAGTCGATATTTACGAGTTCCGAACACATGGCGGTTTTTCGTTTGTTTCGAAGGTAATATGGCGACGCCAAGGAAGAAATCTCATTTGAGTGTGATGTATACCGCAGAAAGTAGTGAAAGTGAGAACGATTTTTCAAGTTTTTCGGACAGTGGATCGATCTATGAGTGGTCTAGTCATGATATCTCATCCTGTGAGTCATCAATAGCTGAATCTGCAACCAGCAGCGAGGAAGATGATGTTGAAGAATTGACTGCAGCCAGCGACACATTTGCTGAAATTGGAACTCATTAGTTGGACAATCCTGCTCCTCACCGCTTCACATATTCAGAATTACCAGGCCCCAAACATGTACCAATAAATGCTACGCCAATTGATTTTTTTAACTTGTTTTTTTCAGTGCAACTGTTGACGATAATGCCAAACGGAAACAAACAGATATGCTCGGCAATTTCTCGAAGCAAACGTAAACTTATCAGTGAAATCTTGTGTGAGAAAGTGGTAACCTACCTCAGTGCCAGAAATGAGGGCTTTTGTGGCAGTAATACTAAATATGGGACTCGTAAAGAAACCGACAATTTTTAGTTACTGGTCCATAGATGAAGATACGGCAACTCCATGGTTTTCCCGAATGTTTTCAAGAAATAGATTTCAGTTGCTCCTAAAATTTTTCCACTTGACAGGCAATACAAAATTGCACCCTCCTGGGCATCCAGCGTATGATCCCACTGCAAAGTTTGATATTATGCTGAACATTGCCAATAATGTGTTTCGTCACCATTATACGCCTCATCAACAGCTGAGTGTTGACGATAGTCTTGTTGGCTCTAAAACTCATTCTCGACTCATCCAGCATCTCCCTTATAAACATCACCACAGATGGGGTGTAAAGTTCTGGATGCTATGTGATTCAGTGGCAAACTACTGCCTCGGATTTTATGTGTACCATGAAGCAAGATGTGAAGCTGACAGAGTGGAGGTAAAAGAGCACGGATTAGACTATGTAGTTATTACAAAATTACTTGGCCTTGGTAATTACGTGAACAAGGGGTACCACATTTTCTGTGACAATTTTTTCACATCAACTCCAGTAGTGGAAAAACTGTATTCCATGGGAACCTTCCTCACTGGCACAATATGGAGGAACAGAAAATTTCTCCCACCTAATATTCTTTCCAGATTTGACATTGGGCAGTTCAAATTCTTTAGAAAAGCCTTTGTGCTTCTCTGTGGCTTCAGAGAAAAGAAGTCACAGAAAAATCCAGTTCTGTTGATCAGTTCCTCCTCTACCGCAACAGTGTCTGAGAGAAGTATTTGCAAACAACAACCTTTGAAGAAACCTGATGTCATACGTCAATATAATAAATACAAGGGAGAGGTCAATTCCTCAGATATGACGACATACTGTTATCTGGATGAGAGGAAGACTGTGAAATTATGGAAGAAAGTGGTTTTCAGCATAAATGGCAGAATGTTTCTGAATGCTTACATTCTTTATAAAGAAAATTTATCTTTGTCCAAGAAACCACTCACATGTATGAAATTCAACAGCAAAATCATCTGCACGTTGTCCAGGAGTGGTTCAAGATACATAACTTAGCACCCACTAGATCAAGTGCAAATTCAGCACCCCCCACAGCTTATGGTGTAGAAATACTACCGGGAAAGAAGGAGCAAGCCTGCGTTGTGTGCTCTACAAAAGATAGGAGGCGACGATCAAGAACAATATGTGTACACTGTAAGAAGGGGTTACATCCCAAATGTGTTGGTCAACATTTGTGTGTCAATAAATGAGTCTAAAACTTATTGGTATTATGTTATTTTCTGTTGGAACTATTGACAAAATTATAGATGTTTTGCCCATTTTTAGGGTCAGTTTTTTCAGGGTGCCTCATTTTCTAAAAATATGTGACAGAAACACACAAACAAATATTATATCATGAAGAATCTAAGTAGATTGATAATATGAACACAAATTTTAAGTTCAAATATATTACATGTGGCTAAATATGACTTCAAACCAAAGCTTTAATTTTTTCCGTACAAAAACTCTAACACAAGTATTGTTTTCTTTAGAAGTATGAGGCCTAATGGTGTACTCTGCTCATATTCCTGTAGCTGAAGGTACTAGCTACAAAAGAAAAAAAAAATTAAGGTCGTATGATAAATGGTTCAGATTTTATCGTAAGTTTAACAAACTTCTGCAATTCACTACAAAATCTTTACTATCAAAAACAGTCTTGATCACAATTTATTTATTACGGTAACCGGTTTCGACCACTACTGCGGTCATGTTCAGACCAGTGAGTAAGGACCTCCCTCACTACGAGTAGTGATTCTCCAGCAGGAGGAGGTCCTTACCCATTGGTCTGAAGATGACCACAGTAGTGGTCGAAACCGGTCACTGTAATAAATAAATTGTGGTTTCGACCACTACTGTGGTCATCTTCAGACCAGTGAGTAAGGACCGCCCTCACTACGAGTAGTGATTCTCCAGCAGGAGGAGGTCCTTATCCATTGGTCTGAAGATGACCACAGTAGTGGTTGAAACCGGTCACCGTAATAAATAAATTGTGATCAAGACTGTTTTTGATAGTAAATATTTGTAACACTTCAATCACTGTTCACTCCCACAATGTTTTCAAAAGTAATCACTAAAAAATCGCCTGGCACTTTTCAGCTGATACCTTGAAAATCGCATAGCACCAAAACTGTTCATGATAATGCGCTTCCTAAGTAGGTCAATTTTTTTAAAAAATCTTTTAGAAAGTCTATTTCAATGAGCAAACATTTCACACAAAAACTTGAAAAGATTGTGATCCATGAGTAGGCTTCTACATAGCATTTTATTTGTAGTTGCATATTCTGTAACAGTTACAGTCATGGGAAAAAAGTGACAATAATATTATCCTCAAGCACCTAAAAGTGTATCCTTCATTCTATTGAAAACTGCAGAAGGCAGTTGTGCTGAACTCCTGCAAAATAGTTCATAGAATTCTTGGAGAACAAAGACAATTGCTGAAAACTTGTTGTTTAAACTATTATCATTATATCAGTACCATTTAAAAAGGAATGAGTCAATAGGAAACAAAAATAAACTTACAAGATAAGAATTACTCAGTATTATATGAGAGAGAGATTGGAGGGGGGGGGGGGGGGGGGGGGAATAGAGGAATGTTGAGAGGCAGACAAGCACAATCCAAAAGACTGCTACATATCATTCATATCAGGACTCTTAAATGGGAACATTTTGAGGAAAGGCAGCGGCGTTCTCGCGGAGTTCCACTGGGCGTATATCAGACTACATCCTTCATCACTTCATTAAGCGCATGTTCTAATTAGTGACTGAATGTGATGGCAGAGAGAGAGAGAGAGCATTATTAAAATATGTAATACTGAGTAATTCTTATCTTGTAAGTCTATTGTTGTTACCTATTGACTCTTTCATTTTTAAATTGTGCTGATATAATTATAATAGTTTAAACAACAAGTTATCAGTAAATTACCTTTGTTCTCCAAGAATTCTATGAACGTAACACTTCAGCAGTAGGCAATCAGACTTCATCTGACTGGGAAGAAATTACATGTGGTGTTCCCCAAGGTTCCATACTAGGTCCACTAATTTTTCTTGTTTATATTAATGACCTGTCATCTGTTACATTACCAGATGCCAAGTTTGTCTTATTTGCAGATGATACAAACATTACAATAAATAGTATATCAAATATAAATTTAGAAAGGGTTGCTAATCAAATTTTCACTGACGTTAGTAAGTGGTTCATAGCCAATTCACTGTCATTAGACTTACAACTTGGTTGTAATAGCCAAGTAACTACCTACTGTGCGAATGATGGATGTATGGAAAGCTGATATAAGTCTGAAGTCTGTAAATACACACTATACGCAGTTCAGAACTTCCAAGAGATTTCCTTCTAGTGTGTGTATAAAATATGATGGCATGGAAATAGGAGAAGTTGAGAGTATAAAATTCTTGGGTTTACAACTTGACAATAAATTCACTTGGGAGAGACATACTAACAAACTGCTAAAGCGCCTAAACAAGTCAGTGTTTGCAATGTGAATGATGTTAAACATAGGAGATATAAATATTTAAAAAACTGGCATATTTTGTTTATTTTCACTCTATTATGTCATATGGTATCATATTTTGGGGTAACTCCACAAACAGAGAAAAAAATTTTAGAGTACAGAAGCGTATAATAAGAGTAATGTGTAGTGTAAATCCAAGAACATCATGTCAAAACCTATTCAAAGAATTGGGCATACTAACCACAGTTTCTCAGTATATTTATTCCTTAATGAAGTTTGTTGTAAATAATACATCTCTTTTTCCAACTAACTGCTTAGTACACAGTATCAGTACTAGGAACAAAAACAATATACATAAGGATTTAAAATCACTTACTCTTGCCCAGAAAGGATCCAGTATTCAGCAACACATATTTTCAATCAGCAACCATTAAGAGTTTAGTTTCAGACAAGGCACAATTTAAACATAGTTTAAAAGAATTTTTGGTGGCCAACTCCTCCTATTTCACCCATGAATATCTCAACAGGTGCAGTAGACCATTTGAATGACAATACTTGGTTGTAATAGCCAAGTAACTACCTACTGCGCGAATGATGGATGTATGGAAAGCTGATATAAGTCTGAAGTCTGTAAATAGTGGAACTTTAATTTTAAATCATGTACATAATTTGACTGTTTATTGACTGAGAATCATTAAAATTCATGAAACTCAAGTTTTTCTAATTATATTTTTGTAATGGGTTTATCTGGCATGTTCCACACCCAGTAGGATCCCCTCTTTTATGGGTCTATGGAACGAATAATTAATCTAATCTTATCTCTATTTTGCAGGGGTTCAACATCACAGCCTTCTGCAGTTTCCAATAGAATGAAGGATACACTTTTAGGTCCTGTAGACTATATCTGCTGGGGGATAAAACCAGTGTCTCGTTCAGCCACTGAAATTATGTGCACAGACCCATGTTCCCTCAATGCTTTAACCACATCTGCCAAATTGATGTATTTGATCAGCACCTCAATGCAGGTAGTTTGCAAATTATGGATGTTGGGTTCAGTGATGTCTTTGGGAAAGGTGACTTGCTCAGTTTCATTGATCATTGTTAAATCAGATCAACAGCATTGTTACCTTTTATATATTGTTACACTGCAGTTTCTGTAAATTTTGAATTTTTTATTTCTTACAATAAAAAATTAAGAAAAGGATAGTTGCTACTCACCATATAGCAGAGATGCTGAGTTGCAGATAGGCACAACAAAAAGATTGTCAAACAAAGCTTTCGGTCAAACAGACCTTCATCAGAAAACACACACACACACACACACACACACACACACACAGTCTGGCTGCTACGTTATGTTTGACAGTTTTTTTGTTTTTTGTTGTGGCTATCTGTGACTCAACATTTCCATTATATGTTGAGTAGCAACTGTCCTTTTTATAATATTGTCATTATTCCATTCTGGATTTGCCACTCTTTTTTTTAAAATAAAAATAATAATAATAATAATAATAATAATAATTAAAGATCGTAAGAGTTTAACACCCAGTCGATGAGAGAGCTCTATCTTCACTGACAAGGGGAGGCCGCCAATTGTGAAATTCAGATTCGATTCATACTGCGCATAATAAAAGCTCATGGCCAGAGGTGTAATGTGGCAAAGCACCAACATGCACTTCTCAGCCGTTGTCGAGAAAATCTACAGTTAAAAGAAACCGTTCCGGTGAAATATTCTCTACGATTAATAATCTTACACAGCGTCGTGGCACAGCGGTAAGCGCTCGGGTTCGTAATCCGAAGGTCACCGGATCGAATCTCGCGCCATGCAGTTTTTTTTTTTTTTAGTATTTGTTTTTTGTAATTCAAATGTGTGTGTGTGTGTATATATATATATATAAAATTCCCGGCAATCAGTTGCAACAATTATGCATATAATAAGTTGTTGAAAGTCGTTTGTCGTGGAAAAACTGGCGACTTCGAACATCATTATATTTTCCGCAAACAAAGTTGTATTTCACAAATGTTATTAATTGTCTTCATAATGTTAACCATGTATAGTTAACGGAAGACATAGAAACGATATTCCGAAACGAATACGTATAGCGTAAGTCAAACGTACGAATTAGAATAGAGACCCCACGAACACAAATTTGCTGTGGCAGGTATGAAATATAAACTCCGTTACTCGCTCGTTACACTTCAAGGACAGATGTTGAATGGGCCGAAACGAGCCGCCGCATAGCAGCGTAGTTCCCTGCTAACTTCGAAAGCAGGTAGATGCGATCCCTAGCGCAACTTATAACATCGTCGAAAATCAGTGCGGACGTGAGAGCTTTGGTACACCCTGTTAAACAAACGGAAAAATGGAGGCGGTACAATTGGAGAGCGATCCGCCCTCACCAACATGCATAAGCAATTCATTAATAGTTTTTTTATATATATATATATATATATATATATAACAGAGGGAAACATTCCACGTGGAAAAAATATATCTAAAAAGAAAGATGATGAGACTTACCAAACAAAAGCGCTGGCAGGTCGATAGACACACAAATATACACACAAAATTCTAGCTTTCGCAACCAACGGTTGCTTCGTCAGGAAAGAGGGAAGGAGAGGGAAAGATGAAAGGATGTGGGTTTTAAGGGAGAGGGTAAGGAGTCATTCCAATCCCGGGAGCGGAAAGACTTACCTTAGGGGGAAAAAAGGACAGGTATACACTCGCACACACACACATATCCATCCACACATACAGACACAAGCAGACATATTGTCTGCTTGTGTCTGTATGTGTGGATGGATATGTGTGTGTGTGCGAGTGTATACCTGTCCTTTTTTCCCCCTAAGGTAAGTCTTTCCGCTCCCGGGATTGGAATGACTCCTTACCCTCTCCCTTAAAACCCACATCCTTTCATCTTTCCCTCTCCTTCCCTCTTTCCTGACGAAGCAACCGTTGGTTGCGAAAGCTAGAATTTTGTGTGTATATTTGTGTGTCTATCGACCTGCCAGCGCTTTTGTTTGGTAAGTCTCATCATCTTTCTTTTTAGATATATATATATATATATATATATATATATATATATATATATATATATATATATATATATTTGAATTACAAAAAACTAATAATAAAAAAAAATTGTATGGCGCGAGATTCGATCCAGCGACCTTTGGATTACAAATCCGAGCGCTTACCGCTGTGCCGCGACGCTGTAGAAAATAATTGATCGTAGAGAGTATTTCACCGCAACGGTTTCTTTTAACTGTCGATTTTCTCGACAACGGTTGAGAAGTGCATCTTGGTGCTTTGCCACATTACACCTCTGGCCATGAGCTTTTATTATGCGCAGTATGAATCGAATCTGAATTTCACAACTGGCGGCCTCCCCTTGTGAGTGAAGGAAGACAGCAGTTCTCTTTCAAAGGAACCATCTTGATATTCACCTGAAGTGTTGTAGAGAAATCTACAATCTGGATGGCTGGACAAGGACTTTACTGCTGTCCTTTGGAAGAGGAGTCCAGTGATCCATCAGCACACTGTATTACTTGGTATTTTCTAGAACAGTGGGAGGATCATATTTACAGTGTGGACAAAGTCAGTAATTGATATTGCTGTACCATCTTCTGATGAACTATTTCGATAACCTAAACTTCCTCTTCAAATATTCTCCAGGTGGTGGAGCTTTACATCCAGATATAATGTGTGATAGGGACTGCTACTGATTCCCACTCTCACATTGCAGCTATCATGTATTTCCTGGTCCTTCAGAATGTACTTTCAGTAATCACTCATCAAAAGTACCTGATCTTGTACTGCTATCAGGTCAACTCACTGCAACGAGAATCTACCAAAAATACAAAAGTAAATAAATGTCTCAGAGTACCACACAATGCCAACCTTCATTGCATCATCTTCTGATACATAGCATCATTTGGATGCATTAGGGGTGGGGGGATGGGTCTCCAAACTAAACCTAAACTATGGGTCATCTGAAAAGTATCAGTCTATCTGAAAAAGCAACTGATGACTTTTTTTGTTTTAGGAAGCTGCCTCAATCATGTAGAAACACCAGAAGTACTGCAACGTCAGGTTTTATTAGTGCAGCAGAACAAGTCTCTATGATGTTAAAAGTAGCTCTGTACTAGTCGCATTATAGGCACATATGGCCAATTTTTTCAGAGATGGCGGGGAACCACTTTGGGAACTACAAGAAGAACTAGCATTCTGATACACCATGGCAGATTATAGTTGCGTTCCAGACTGGGACTCCAACCTAGATTGTTTGCCTTTGGTTGCCAAATGCTGTACTATTTGAGCTATCAAGGCACAACTCACGATCTTCTGTCTCAGCTCTACTTCCACCAGCACCTCCTCTTCTACTTTCCATACTTCACACAAGTTCTCCTTCATGTACTGGCAGACTAGCACTCCTGCAAGAGAAGATATCCTACGGAAATGGCTTATTCATGCTACAGAGAACGACTTGCAGAATGGTTTTCATTCTGCAGTGATGTGTGTGCTGCTACATATAAAATGATCTTTCAATTGCAGCCCCGGGAGAGGCAAACATCGTCCTTTTTGCACATGATACAAATATAAGAACAAAAAGTAGGGCTAGTCCCCTTGCTGAAAAAGACCGTTAATGAAGTATCTGAAAACATCAACACCAAGTTCAAGAAAAATGTATCATCTTTAAACTTTGACTAGACTTGGTACATAGTGCATAGTACTATTTATAGAGTTTCATAAGCTAAAAAAAAAAAAAAAACACTTTTTTCAAACAAAGTAATGTTTTTTTTCCAAAGAAAGAAATGCAAGAAGAAGAAAGTGTTAAGTTCTTGGGACTAGAAAAAAAGACACAACCAACACACAACTGATTGGAATACCAACTGTCTAGAATTAATTAGGTGCCTTAGTTTAGCTATTATTTTCAGTATTCATGAAATTATTGTAGGTGATTTACACATGAGGCAACTTGTTTATTCTAGTTTATTCAACAAATTTCTGTTCACTATTGGGTTATGATACATTTGGAAGGGGGGTACTTAACTGACAGGTATTTTCAGAATACAGGAGTCTGCTATTACTCATGTCTGGTGTTAATTCTAGAACATTCTGCAGGGACTTCACCAAAAAGCAGGGTATTTTAACCACCTCCAAAAATATAAATACATATCATTTGACATAACCACTATTTCTGTTTTCTCAAGAAATAGTGAAAAGCATAAATATAACAGGAAAAAAAAGTCCTACAAAAAGGCTTCAAGAGTAAACAACAGTACAGATAGGAGTCTGATACTTGGGTACAGAAGCATTCAACATCCTGCCAGGCCTTACTGAATGTCAGGAAGAAAATGTGGAGTTCACGACTAAATTAAGGAACTTCGTGTTGGGCAAAGCCTACTCCACTGACAAATATTTTCACAGAAACTCTAAAAATTAATGTTTCACATAATCTTATAATTAAAATTATCACTGTATACAATGATCTTTCATAATTTAAGTCATTTTATGGCGTTGGATTCAAATGAAATAAAATGCACACTTTTGACTTCTCTCTAATACCAGTGATCTCTCTCTATGTGATCCATGGAATGTGACTCACATAATAAAAGGCTTACAATAACAGTGTAAATGTTTTAAGTTTTTCCAATTATTCACTATCTTCTCAATTAATCAACAGGCAGCATCCAGTCACATTGTTTATGCGTAAAATACACTGATGTCCATAATTAAAGCAACAAATGGAAATGTTGCACAGTTAAGTTTATTTTGCTACTAAATGGTATAAACAGGTGATAGCAAAATAGAAACAATGTAAAGAACACAGAACATGATCAACTTTGGCATGTATAGCAGTAGACGAAAATGTTCTTCGTTTTTCCCGACGTAACGGATTTGCACACACATTCTGACAACTGGTTAATGTGCTCACCATGGTGTGTGACCACCTCTGGCAGCAATACAGACCTGACAACAACTGAGCATGCTGTGAATGATGTAACCAATGTCATGTTGAGGCAATAATGCCCATTCTTCCTGCACAGCTGCTCACAAGTCTTAGAGAGTGATTGGTGAATGTTAACGTGATGCAACCTGTCTCCCTAGTGCATCCAAAATGTGCTCTATGGGATTCAAATTTGGAGAGCGAGCAGGCCACACCATGCAAGCAGTATTTTCAGTTTCCAAGAAAACATCAACCACTTGTGCTCTATGAGGTCAAGTACTACCATCTATCAATACAAAGTCTGGGCGCACAGCACCTTGCAACAACCACATATGAGGTCCCAGTATCTCGTCACGATACCTGACAGCAGTTAAACCTTGTCGATTCATCCATGGTGAGGTTTCCAAGTGGTCAACATAGTCCCTGCTCACACCATTAGCGATCCTCCTTGATATCAGTCTCCCTCCACAATTTTTGGATCTCGAAATCGTGTTCCACATTCCCTCCAGATGTGAATCCATTGAGAAGCACCCTGCAGACCAAATCAGGACTCATCTGTGAAATGAAATTGGCCCACTGTTCAACTGAGCAGCTGGCGCATTGGCAACTCCACTCTAGATGTTCCCTTCTATGAAGACATGTCAGAGGCACCAACATAGCAGGTCTCCAACAATAAATGCCACTCTGTTGAAGCCTTCTCTACAGTGTTTGCCTTGATACAACACGTCCAGTATGTTGATAGGTCAGATGCTAGTCGCTGTGCAGTACTAAGGCGGTACCGTTGTAACCTTACAGCCAAATAACGGTCCCCACTTTCTGTTTTCACACATGGTTGGCCCTGCCCTGGCCTTTGGGATAAAGTTTCGGTCTCTATAAACTGTCACCACATCCGAGAAACAACAGAATGATTCACTTTAAGCCATCGGGTCAAATGAGTTTTCAACTGTCCTGCTTCATTCTTCCTATGGCCCTCCACAGCAGAGAGCATGGTAGGCATCTTCGTGCCATACTGCACCATCTGTGAGTGTGCACACAGCAATTGTGGATGTGGGACTACCGGTAAACAGCACTACGTTTGATTGGTGCCCTGACGTCATCGATGGCGTTGTTTTCTGTTGACCAAAACACCATATTCCATGCAGAACATCATCATATGTACACCTGTTGTCAGTTTGTGTGATTATATCATGAATTAGACACAGGATGGGGAAATACCAAATTGTTGCTTTAATTTTGGATACCAGTGCAGAATAGAATTTTTTACTTATCTCTCTCTCTCTCTCTCTCTCTCCCCCCCCCCCCCCTCTGTGTGTGTGTGTGTGTGTGTGTGTGTGTGTGTGTGTGTGTGTGTTCCCTGCATCAATCAATTCACTAAAAACAATGAAAAGCAACACTCACTTTGAGGCTGCAATCCACTCATCATATAATTTGTATGTCATGAGTGGCTCCGGGAGTTCCCTCAGGTAGCACTTCAGTGCACCAGCGACAACATGAGGGTCACCATATTCTATCGCTGTCTCCAGCTTCATCAAACCAGCATCTAGGCTCAACTTCATGCGCCGGACTTTTGACATACCTTAAAAAATAACCACAGCACATGTACCAATTTTTTTTTTTTTTTTGGAGAACAGGCTTTGCCATTTGTCTGTAATTACACATGACTTAATTAAAATACTGTCACTGGAAGAGTGGTGAGCGAACTACTAAAATAGCACTTCAAATTTAAATATTGAACAGAAAAATTAATTACATTTTAAGCTGATGCTTCGGAAAATTTTTTTCATGTAATCTAGAACAGTTGCAGCTGCTTTTTATCAGAACAGAAGCTGAAAAATTTGATGCAAATACATAATGCATTTTATTAATGTTAAAAACGAAAACACTTCTGCAAAATTATATTTCTTTGGTCATGAACCAGCTTTCGGCTTCTCAGTCCATCTTCAGGTGACAGCTGAATGACATTCAGTTGTCACCTGAAGAGGGCCTAAGAAACCAAAAGCTGGTTCACGACAAAATAAACATAATTTTGCAGAACATTAAGAAGTGTTTTCTTTTTTAATATTATCATCATGTTTTGCCAAGCACCAATGGAAATTTTAGTTAATGTTTTAAGGCATTTTATTCTCTTTTTTTCTGTTTTCTTTTCACAAATACGAGTAAACGGCCATTTGAAAGATACATCAATTTAAGTAAATGCTCATAATACCAAATCTAATGAAATAAATGAGATAGGAAATAGGAAAGAACTTTCGCTGTATTACAGAAGCTATTTTATATCTGATTAGTTAAAGGTAGTAAACGATGAAAGCTTTAGTTATATCAGAAATAGCTAATAACTACATTTAAAAAAACTGTGGGAATCCTACATCTAAGCAAACAGATGTGGGAGGGGTCTTATCCACACCAAAGGAAGATACTCCCACATAATCTGGCTATGGATGGATGGTGCTTCTGCAGTCACAAGAATTCCCTCACCCAGTATACTGAAGGTGTCACCAAGACCTTCACAGACAGGTACTAACCCCCAAACCTGGTCGGCAAATAGGTTTCCCATGCCAGATCCTCACCCTCCACACTTACCCGAACCTTCTCTCCACCCCAAGAACCAACTGCAAAGGAGTACCTCCCCCCGTCCCCAGGAAAACAGAAATCACCCACTCTGGAACAACTGAATCATATCTTTATCCAGAGCTTCAGCTATCCATCATCATTCCCATAAATGTCTGCCCCGGTAGCTGAGTGGTCAGCGTGATGGGTTGTCAATCCTCTGGACCCGGATTCGATTCCCAGCTGGGTCGGGGAATTTTTTGCGCCCACTGTCTGGGTGTTGTGCTGTCATCATCATCATCATCATCATCCTATCATCCTCATCGACTGCAGGTCGCCGAAGTGGCGTCAAATTGAAAGACCGGCACCTGGTGAATGGTCTGCCCGACAGGGGGCCCTAGCCATACGATTAAATAAATTCCCAGAAATGAGGAACATCCTACCCAAATCCCATCCAGCGCCCCTGAAGTGGCACTCTGTCGCTCACCCACCTTGCACAACACTCTGGCCTACTCACACTCCCACTGCCACCAGCTTGCCCCTCGCGTCATATCCCTGTGGTAGTCCCAGGTGCAAGACCTGTCCAATTCAGTCACTCAGCACATGCTACTCCAATCAGTCATAGGCTTAAGCTGCCCC
This sequence comes from Schistocerca nitens, assembly GCF_023898315.1. Taxonomy (NCBI): domain Eukaryota; kingdom Metazoa; phylum Arthropoda; class Insecta; order Orthoptera; family Acrididae; genus Schistocerca; species Schistocerca nitens. The sequence goes on along the minus strand of NC_064620.1, from coordinate 241,586,425 downwards.
ACCAGAGGCAGGGCTGTCTGTGTAAGCAGTCTTGACATATAGCAGCTCTACTACAACTTCTGCACAGTGCTCTACACTCTATGCAAGCGTGACCACCAACCAGCTGCCCACCCGAATTAATGACTGCCACCGCACTGTGGCCAAGAGCAGGGTTGACCAACAACTGTCAGAATATGACACTGAGAATGACATACTTAGTTCAATGGCTGCTTTAGAATATGTGCTACCTGTATCCCCCTCCCCAGCACCAACTTCTCCAAACAACATAGACGCAAGTTACCCTTTCAACAGACCCTTCAACTCTGTAATCCTCCAACTTCACTCTCCGCTAGCCTCTTGCCCCACATGTAATTCAACCTTGCTCCCAATATCCTAACTTTACTCAGCATACACCGACACCCTCTTCCCTACAGTCTCCCCTTCCTCTATTCTGTCACCCCCTCTCACTCCACTCTTCCAGGTCACTGTCATTGTTATCCCGTGCTGCAAGAACTCACCAGTGCCGGGTTGTGGGTCATATTATGTAATAAGCAGGAGAGACTTTCTCACAAGAAAAGTGGACACTATTATAGAAAAAAATTATGATAAGAAAAAACTGAGCCATTCGCTGGAACAGCAATATTCAGATCGTGAAATGGATCATCAAGCATCTCAAATAGCTCTTTTTTTTCCTTTTAAAACACAAGTACATGCCTTAAATTTCAGTCAAATATAAATGAAATACTGTATTTTCAGAATATATGAGGTGATGGTGTAATATGTAAGAATTACTGACTGATCTGGATTTCAGTTTAAGTTGTTGTTCCAGACAACACCTCAATTACAACAACAAATTGTGGTCGGAGAAGTTCCTGGATAAAAGCTTAAAAACAGGGCAAATAGAGAAGGGAAGTCACTGCAGAAATTTCACCTAGAAGCAAGGTAAATTGCAAGAAGGAAAGAAAAGTGCTGTCAGATTTGCAAATAAGTCAGTGAAAGATGATCAGGAGAAGACCGTGCAGAGTATAGTGAATCATAAACAAAGAGTTACCTGCAAATTTGTAAATAACAACGTATCAGTCCAAGTGCATGGAAATCACTACTAGAAAAGATGTAGGGGCAAGATGTTGGTTAATACGGGTGGTACAGTTAGATAGATAAATTTTAGTAGTTATATGGACTTCAGCATGTTTTATAAATACCAGGTGGTCGATTTTGATTTCTCCTGTGTGGTTTTACACAAACTGAAACACCATTTTCAGTACCTGTCTTCTCAATCTATTGGCTTTGCTTTCTTTGACACTAATTTTGTCTTCTGACACAAAAATGGAAACTGTATCATGAGGAATAACCATTTCACAAAAATATTAAAAGAATTTAAGTAGGAATTGATCAAATCCTAAAAACTATCAACAATGGGATAGAACAGTTTGTGTCTAATAAAACAAGGCAATTTCTTAACAGATTTGACTTGAGTGATGAGTTCCTTATTTCTTAAACTGACATACGGCTGGGAGAATGGTGTTCTGACCACATGCCCCTCTGTATCTTTCCAGTGACGCCTGTGGGCTGAGAATGACACGGCAACCAGTTGGTAGAGATGGGCCTTCATGGCCTGTTCGGGCAGAGTTTAGCTTTTAGATGAGTTCCTTAAGACAGATTCTTCATTGTGGCATGAAAATGAAGATTTTATCAACACTCTAGAACTAGTCAATAAACTGAAAGTCGCAAATGACCCAGCAAATAAAAGAATAAAGCTCATCGAGGACTACAATAACTATTTATATAAAATGATAAATCTAAGCGTATATGTTTCAGGTTGTATGTGAGTATTGCCTTAATTTTCCAGTCAATGAAAAAGAAACTTTATCAAAGAATAAGGATTTCTTTAAGGAAACTTCATAACTAATTTGAAAGTAATTGGTTAATCATCTCATCCATTGCAATACAGGGTAATTATCAGGTCCATGAAATACTTCCAAACATCTGTACAGACAAATGGCAATATGAAATTATACAGCGTGTGAAAGACAAACTCTCAAAGCTCCCCCCCCCCCTCCCCCCCAGTGTTTATAAATGTTCTATGTGCCCTTCCGCCTATACCCAACCCCACAATTGCTGTGATGCTGCATCACAAGTATTCGAGATTCTGTGGTGAAGGTGGGACATAAACACTTTCTTCATATAACCCCACAAGGGGAAAAATCTCAGGGTGTCAAGTCTGGTACCTGTAATGATCACTTGAATAGCACCAGGTCAGCTGCCCCAACATGCCCTATTCAGCATTGTAGCAACGTATTATTCAGGTAATCTCGTACACAACTGTGAAAACATGGAGGGTGGCATTTGTTGAAAGACGAAATCACTACTATCAATTCAAGTTGTGGCCAGAGCAACAACTGCTGCATGTCATGAAATATGATACCATTGACAGTTCTCACAGCAAAGAAGGGCCTATAGAATGTCTTGTTGGACATCAAGGACATCTCATCTCAGAATCAAGGACATGTTTAACAGTCGCAGGTGAATTCTCTGTACCCCCACATATGTGCGATGTGTTCATTGACCTTCCCGGAAAGACACTTATCTATACAGAAATTGCAGTTTGTCATCTGGGCTTACAGCCTGCAGGAGCTGCGTTTTGTATGGCTTCACTCTCGACTGCTTACAAATATTTTTCTCGCTGTTGACTGGATAGTTAGTCTGTGGGGTATCCTAATATTATGTCCCTAACACAGTCCACTGCCTGGTTTCACATACCCATTTAGTCTGATTATTTTACATCGCACAAAGAACCATCCTCCTCAAATTTCTTGTACCGCTTCTCTATGTTGCTGTTAACTGGTGGTGTCCTGTGATACTTGCTATGGAATGCTCTTTGCATTCTCACTACCAAGTGGTAACAGGCAAATTCTAGCACACATAATGCTTTCTTTGCCTGGCTCGTCATAATTTTTCTGCAACTACAATCAGTGGCACTTGCAGGCAATATGTTTAAAAAAATCCTGAGTTTGTCTTTCACGTACTGTATCATTTGTTACGTTATGTTTAGCGATTTACTTATACTATTTTTAAAATGTTTCATGGACTTTATAATTACCATGTAGTTTTAGATAAAATTAATTCAAATTTTATGCACTTTTTTTTCATTCAAGTGTGGAGGCCATCTTTCCCTTTTCCTATATAGCCCAAATTATACACAGTTCAATTTTGTGTGTGTGTGTGTGTGTGTGTGTGTGTGTGTGTGTGTGTGTGGGCGGGTGGGAGGACCAAACTAGATGGTAGCACAAAGGAAAAGTCAAACTTGAAAAATGAGAGCTATCAAAATACACATGTATTCACCTACCTACCTAGAGCACATTAAATGTATGTAGATAATGTGATGGAGTTTACTGTTGATTTAAAGAACTTTTTATTGGGCACCTCCTTTTACTCCTTGCAAAAACTCTTGAATAGGCATTTCACTGTATTGCATTTAAATTAAATTAAATATACATCTTTGACGCCTTTCCACACCCCAGTGACTACTACTCTCTGTGGTTCTCACAGAATATGACTACAGAATGTGACAGATGACGCTTGAATCACCATAAAGAGCCTTGGACTGAATTTTCACAATAGTAAAATATAAAGTGAAGAATAAACAACAAAATGTCTCAAATATTGCTACATACCTGCAGCAACCCTGAAGAGACCCTCTTCTGCCATACCCAGCTCCAGCAGAGCACAAACACACAGCTCAATAGGCAGTGCTATCTTACGGTGCGTGATGCGTAGGTGCTCCTCTAGAGGCTGAGAGTACACAGGCTTGATGTCACTTTCCTCTGCGTACAATCAAAGATTTCAGATTACAAACATATTTCTCCATCTACAAAAACAGGAAGTAATGCGACAGTCTTTATATCTCCATCTAAATTTAACTTGACATGGAACAGTAAGTAAATGGATAGGTTAAAGTGCAATCATCCTCCTCCACTATTCACAAAGAGAGAGAGAGAGAGAGAGAGAGAGAATTTAGGGAATGCTGCCACACCATAATATACATTGTACACATTTCCAATTGTCACCCAGGATCGAAGAAGACTATCAGCCAAATACAGACCAGCTGGTTGGTCTGGCATACAAAGCACTGTATGTGCTCGTTTTTACTCCACCATTTGGATGGAAGCAGAAATCAGTGGTATCAGAGGTATATGAGGGATCACTTAGCTTTGTCTGCAAGACCAGGTGGTGGTGCACTAGATTTGAATTATCTGTTTCGTGCAATGTACCTTGTTGCCCGTCACTTCCATCCACTCATTTTGCCATCGTCTCACGATTTTCTGCATTAATGACGTAAGAGATTCCTGGGAGGTTAGATGGTAACTATCACAATGATCTGCTGGCATGCTAGTCTGACTGCACTGTCTGCTAATGCATTTCCCTAAATGCCCATTTGGCCCATAATCAGCAGAATAATTCTTCCTTCGTCTGTTTTGGCAGAAGGTGAAGGGTGTCCCAGACTGTTTTATTTGCTAAGTAAATTAAACACACGACCAAGGAATGCAGTGATCACACTGATTCAAATCGGTTATTACTTGTGACCGTGTCATCTCACCAGTTCAGTTGCTTCAGGATAGTTTTTAGTTCTGGGTAATAAAATGGATATTCTTGACTGCATTCCCAAGGCATGAAAAGTGTTCCCAATAATAAGTTAATTTTATTCCAACCTTTCCATCTTCTTAATAGCTTAATAGAAAATTTAACCTTGCATACTTTCTGCAGATAACTATCTATTTATTTAATTTAAATCTATGTATCAAAATATGACACTGCCTGAAATCTAATTAAAACACCCAAAACATAATGGTTAGCAGGCTAAGAAATCATTGGGTGTTCCTTACAATCACCTCTGAAAAAATGCTGACCACAAAACTGCTTACAACCATGTCTCCTTCAACTGTGTTGATGACAAGTCACAGAAACAATGTGCTAAAATCTAAATATTACAAGCAAAATTATCCCAAATAATGGCGTATTGCAAAACCATGTATTTACTTACGAATAGTAGCCTCTAATGCTGGTATAACGTCCTCTAAACATTTGAGAGCCTTTTCATGAAAATCACGTTTGTGCCTTGCATATTCAACAACCATCTGAGCAATTTCAGCCTCCCTTGAAATGAACTGGAACATCTCCGCTGCAAGAGCATCCTGAAATAAATAATTCTCCACAATTTCTGTTGTTAATACTGATACAATGTCCAGTTTTCACAATATTTCAATAATGGCCACAAAATTAGAGGGTGTGATAGTATTTAACTATTGTTCACATTTTAGTGCCGGGTACAGATAAATCTGACATTGTGGTACTGCAGCCAAAAAGTTTTACACTCTTAACAAAAAGCATTGAAATTTCAGTCTAACCTTGCACTACAGACTTTTGATTACATGTAACATACTGACACAAATTCCATTACAGTCCAAGGAAACAAGCATAGGTAACTATGGGTTGTTCTTCAAGGGAAAAAACCTGGAGAAGATAGCAGTGGAGCAGGTAACTATTTTGTAGCTCGAAAAGCTTGAGAGAACAAATATATATTTTCTGTGTGTGTTTTTATTAGCCCTCTGCACTTTCAAGTTTCTGACTACATTTTATGCTTAATACTATTATTTGAATATTTTTAATCTAAGTCAGTTCCACTGACAATCAAGTCATATACATAACAAGGGACACCTTTCAAAATGTGTATTTCCAAGCAGACTCAAGTATTCCATTGACAGATCCCCTTGTCATAATAGTATACAGACAGATTTCATGACCACCTCTGCAGCAAGATTCAGACTTACAAGGGGAGATCCCCAGGGGTGGGACCGACTTTTTCAAACCATCTATGTGGTCGGTGGTGTGGGTTAGGATCCCACTTATCCTACCCTGCAGCCATTACCCTGGTGGGCCTTATTTGCGAGTAATCAACAAAAAATAATTTCAGAATTTCTTGTGATCCATTAGAGTCTTGACTGACAATGAAATCAGTTTCAAAATACTGTCGTTGCACAGTGATGAAGTTATCTGGCCGATATGCTGAAGGTTGAGTGTTCATATCTTGACTGGTATGATCTGCTGTTTTTACATTTTTATTTAAATTACTGTTGTCATTACTTTTATTCAACTGAATGGTTTAAATATAATTTTTTTTTCATTTCTAATCCTTAGCTGTGTCATTTAATTATCATACTAACTTTTTGTTTGTCTCATTTTTACTTATTTTTATTCTGAAACTTCCTGGCAGATTAAAACTGTGTGCCCGACTGAGACTCGAACTCAGGACCTTTGCCTTTCACGGGCAAGTGCTCTACCATCTGAGCTACCGAAGCACAACTCACGCCCAGTACTCACAGCTTTACTTCTGCCAGTATCTCGTCTCCTACCTTCCAAACTTTACAGAAGCTCTCCTGCGAACCTTGCAGAACTAGCACTCCTGAAAGAAAGGATACTGTGGAGACATGGCTTAGCCACAGCCTGGGGGATGTTTCCAGAACGAGATTTTCACTCTGCAGCGGAGTGTGCGTTGATACGAAACTTCCTGTCAGATTAAAACTGTGTGCCCGACCGAGACTCGAACTCGGGACCTTTGCCTTTCGTGGGCAAGTGCTCTACCATCTGAGCTACCGAAGCACGACTCACGCCCGGTACTCACAGCTTTACTTCTACCAGTATCTCGCGTCCTTATTCTTTTTGCATTAGGAATCTCTGTCCATTATATTTTAATCATGTTTATTTATCTACCATAATATTTATCATTTGAGACAAGTCTTTGGTCTGACAACTCAGTTGAATCATTTTGTTGTCTAGTGACAGTGGGAAGCCAGCCACTGATGGACCGTGCTCGAGCTGATAGCACAAGTCATGTTGCCGTGCTGCACAGCTGAAATGCACGTCTGTTACCATTCATCATTTGTCTAATTAGGAGTGTAGTTCATAGTTTGTTTTACTTTGGTGTTTTTAGTGTTTATTCACTTCTGTTTCATTTCAAACCATGTCCAGTGATGATTCAAGCCCAGCATGTGAAGTGAAATGGAGGAAGAAAAGAATGCTACACAGCCAATCCCAAAATGGACTATTATGAGAAAGAAAACGAAAAAGGTGAGCCTTTATTTCCCATTGGTCCCGAGAAGCTGTTTTAACTGATATGTCCCAAACCAATTTTCAGGGTGTATACGCGGACAAGGAAAAAAAATTCCCAGGTTTTTCCCGGTTAAAAATACACTTTCTACAGGGTGAAAACACACTTTTTCCATGTTAAGTGACAGTGTATTTTCCCTCAAAACACCGAAACATATCAATCATTTGAATGGTTATGGTTTTATACACGAGCATAGAAATTCCCGACACTTTAGAAAACGAAACTCAGGGAAAAAGACACGTTTTGGAAATATCTTTGATGTGCAGCAACATGTACGCTGCGTATTTTCGTATTACGAAAGTATATATTGGAATTCCATCAAACTCCGCATGTTACTTTCCGAATCACTGAAATCGAGATTGCGATGCGCTTTTCTAAGCCAGTCATAGCTCATGCCACGTGATCTCGCCAGCCAATGACAGCGGATATGCAGAGCACAGGACACGTGATGTAGTCAGCCAACAGCAACATCACTGTTAAGTAGCAAGAACACACCAACAGGGAAAGTTAACAGTTTAAATAAATATACATGTGTTGCTCCAAGAAAAGCAAAGGTTTCGCATACAATGTTGATATTTTCTGCGCATGTTACACTTTAAGATATATCAAACAAATGTGCCAGTAAAATTTTTAATAATGACATAAATGTCTGATATTCAGGGTTCGAAATTCTTCTAAATGGCTTATCATCAAAGAGTTGATTTTTAAATGAGAGTCACACGCTCTATGATTTAAGAAATTCATGGTATAGTCTCGCAAGTAGTTTAACTTATGTAAAAGGATATTTACTTTGAAAGTAACGCTTTTCAAACTACCATTCGCAATATTTTCCCGCGGCTTGTTAGAAACAGGTTCGTTTCAGCAGTTGCCAGAGAGCGCAAGGAACAGGCGACACCGCGCTTGCGCAAGTACCATGACGTAGGAAGCCCATATGTACGTACATGTAAAACATTGAAACATCATACATCATGTCGTAAAAGAAACAAGATATCACAGGATACTCCAAGAGCATCGGAATTTCATGAACCATACTAAAATGTGCACATTTAAAGTGCATATTTAAAGTGCACATTCATATGTCCAGATTCCCAATGAAGTAGACCTCGACCTGATATTAAGATTTTCAGTGTGGTTTTCGGGATGTAAATTTTCCTGGAGCACCAGTAGTGTATTATATCACGTTTGGTTCTTTATTATGGCATAATACCATACATGCTAGCAGATGAAAATGTGCACCTGAAATGCAGCGGACAGTTGAAACTAGCCAGTACTGTGGAAAAGGTTAATAAAAGTCAAATTTCTTTAGCAAACAGACAAAAATAACTTCATTGTTCTGCAAGGCAATTAACGCTTGATTGTCAGAAAGGTGGAAATAAAATAAAATCTGAAACTAATAACATATTCTAGCCCTCCGTAATTACGTGACTGTATTTTAATTCCCTTGATAGCTCCCGGCCACAGATATCCGTTTTGTTTTCATTTGACATGAGAGTAAACGTGGGGAAAACAGCAAAATCACTAAATGTAAGCCAGCCGGGGTGGCCGAGCGGTTCTAGGCACTACAGTCTGGAACCACGTGACCACTACAGTCACAGGTTCGAATCCTGCCTCAGGCATGGATGTGTGCGATGTCCTTAGGTTAGTTAGGTTTAAGTAGTTCTAAGTTCTAGGGGACTGATGACCTCAGAAGTTAAGTCCCATAGTGCTCAGAGACATTTGAACCATTTTTGAACTAAATGTAAACACGGGTCGTGTGGAGGCCATCCACTATAACTCAGACCACTCTGTGCATCAGCCGCGGATCTACGATATATGCTAACCAAATCAATACTTAAAATATATATATATATATATATATATATATATATATATATATATATATTCAAAAGTATGTACATCTTGTAGCACGCTCATCTTTCTGAAAAGTCTGAAACATAAAACGTGTTCGAGGAAATGTAAGACATGTCATTTGGTCGTAAGTGTGCCAAAGTGCAGTGCCACGCCTCTTCATGCAGCATTCTTCTATCGCACGTCACTGTATTTCGCTCCGTGGAATCGAAACATGTATATTTTGTAATGGATGCCATCAAACTATATTCAGGACAGAGGAAATTGAAAGTCTATGGTGCCTCTCCTGCTCCCAGTCGGCCGGTTTGACAGCCTGCCCCTCTGTGTGTGTGTTTTTTTTTTTTTTTTTTTTTTTTTTTGTTTTTTTTTTTTTTTTTTAAAAAAAAAATCTCGCAACTAATAGCGGATGGGATTATTTGTAATCGGGAGAACAATAACTCTTCAGGAAATTTGCACTCTTTATTGCCTATTAGCTAATAACTTGCTGTTTTGTGTGACATAAAATTAAATATAGGATGCATAAAACCAATGAAGACAAGGGACAAGCAAGAAAGTACACATTTCTTCAATCCTTAGCGCCTAGCATTTTTGCTCTCTAATCTTGCTACAGCTTTACATAGTGTACCTTCCTTTCTGCGAAAGAATCTATTACCTCACCAAAGTTCGTCAAACGTTATGCTACATGAAAAATCGAAATGTCATTATCTAATACTGAAAAAGCTGTTAATATAAATAATACCCCAAGACTGGTGTGGTTTCTTGATCTGATTACGTCTATTTTGTCATTGTCTGCTAGATAAAACAAAATAGGCCTTGCTAATATTGCAGCAATTTTGTAACACACACCAAATAAACGAAACTGTTTTGGCACAAATGGTCATTTTTATAACACAACAGAATATAATTCACGAAGTACCAATATCAAATGCCTATAAGGCCTACTACAAGCAAAAAGCTTTATTTTACGAAATAGTTTCACATTTCATTCATACGCACCAGTTTCTCAAGCATGAGATCGAATAGTAGTATTACGCATTTTTTATATAAATTTGGAATGATCTTATTCTTCTATAATGTGTGTGATGTCCCCGTTTCTTCTCCTTCCTTATTCTAACAAACAATCTTGTCATCACCAATTCTGTTGCTATTCCTCCCATTGTCAAAATTTGTTCGACGATTAACTTCACTAACCCTACCAGAATCACCGGTTTAGTTATCCCCCCATTATTCCCTGGTTAGGTTTTGTAACATGTTCGTACAACCAGTTTTCCGTATTACTTCCAGAATATAACTTAAGCGGCTGCTAGCCGGGGACTGTACAACTGGTCCTTACTAATGTAGCAATCTGGCCCAAACTTTTCTGTCAAAATTTCATTTTCTTGGATACACCGAGAAGATAATATGTAATCTTTGTCAACTGTTATTCTTGTTAGTTGTTTATTTCCATTCTGGTAGTCTGAATTTATGGATTTCGCTAGTAATTATAACAATGCTGATCATTCGCAAACCCAATCAACCACATAATCAGACAGCGATTGGCATTCATCCGTTCGGCTTTACTCTGCTCAGCACGTATAGCCCCATCCCATTTTGTCTGCGGAAAATTTATTTCTAGATGCAACGAGGATTCTCCTGACAGAGACACCACGTACACTATGCACTCATTCAAAAATCAATTCAGAAATCAATTAAAATTTGTTCAAAACCTAACAGGGATGCATTTCAAAATCATATGAATAATCGATAGACCAACGTGCACTGGATGCTAGGAGCTATGTGAAACAAGTTTTTTTTTTTCCTCAAGAATATGAATTTGTCGCCCCCTTTTCCCGGTAGCATCTATGCTATGCTTGCACAGCCAACAGCCACATTCCTTTAGCCAGAAGCGGGAGTATCTACTAATCAAATGCGATTAAACTGTGCATGTGCAAGGGCCCGCTCGTAACTGCTAAAACAAATCTAATGTAAACAGTTGACTTCACGCTCACGGAGGCAATTTGTTGTTATGAAGCATTGCATAGTCTTCCTAAAGCCTTTGACACATTTTGCTGTTGGCAGACGCCTGCATGAGCACTGTGTGTCATCGTATATGGCGCATTTCCTTTGCAATTTAAGCTATTTTCGTTTTTTTCTCTCGTTTATGTTTTACTGTTGAAGTATTATTCGGCAGTGGCGGGATACAGTAATCTCCTTAGTTAGAGTATCGGCTCATACCAGTCAAAATTACAAAAATTTAACAAAACTAAAAGAATGAAAAATTCCAGGAATTCTAAAAAAATTGCGGGCCTTTCCCGGTTTTCTCCCGGATTAAAAAATTTCCGGGTTTTTCCCGGATCTCCTGGTTGTCCCGGGTCGTATACACCCTGAATTTTGCTTGACCACCATCAATTCCAGCAGCATCACTGGTATACGATTTGTGGACAGTGCATGTGAAGCACACACTGCCACCGTGGCCACCTGCGGAGCAGTTACCCAAGTGGAACACTGACACAATACAACACTTAACACCACTGACGCCAGCTCAGCAGCTACGGGCAGAAACAATTTGTCAGTAGCAGCCAGGGGCAACAGGGAGAGCTACTCATGTCTGCCTCACTACGTCATTTATTTAAATCAATAAAAGTTCTTTGTAACTGTTAACAGTGTTTGCCCTTGGCTCCATGGCCTGTCACCACCACTCACTCATCCCCCAGAAAGCCAGCAAGCTACAATCTGGAAGGAATAATTTGACTAAATGCAAAATAATAACTAAAACCATATGGTTACAGATCTGAAATATAAAAAGAGAATAAAAGAAGAAGAAGAAATGAGAACAAATAAAAAAGTTAATACGATGTTAAATGGGAATAGAAATGAAAAATTATAATTAAACTGATTAACTGAATAAAAGTAATGATTGCAGTCCTTTTCATAAATATGGAAAAAAAAAGTAGATCGTATCCATTGAGCTGTAAGTCCCCCACAACCTTCAGCTTTTCGGTCAAACAATGTAACTGCTAGGCTCTGGAACTCTTTTGAAATCAGTGCTATTTTCACAAGGCTGTAGTGGGCCACAAGAAATTCTGTTTTGTTACTTGCAAACGAGGTCTCATCAGGATGAATGGCTGCAGGGTTTGATACACGGGAACCTAACCTACACCACCGTACAGGTGGTTTGGGGTAAAAAGAAAAATCCCACCCCTGGGGACCTCCCCTTGTTAATCACAATTTGAATTCCAGAGGGACCTTTCTGCAATGCATACAAAATTTTTAACTACAAAAAAATCAGAAGCCAAATTTTATTATATATTCTGTAAGGTATTTGACTGTACAAATTACAACTTTATATTGCACAAAATACAATGGTATTCCAATGAATATAAATTTATAATTAGTTTACTTCATATGAAACTATTCATATAATCTAAAAACAAAGATGATGTGACTTGCCAAATGAAAGTGCTGGAGGTCGACAGACACACAAACAAACACAAACATACACACAAAATTCTAGCTTTCGCAACCAACGTTTGCTTCGTCAGGAAAGAGGGAAGAAGAGGGAAAGATGAAAGGATGTGGGTTTTAAGGGAGAGGGTAAGGAGTCATTCCAATCCCGGGAGCGGAAAGACTTACCTTGGGGGAAAAAAGGACAAGTATACACTCGCGCGCACACACACACACACATATCCATCCGCACATACACAGACACGAGCAGACATTTGTAAAGGCAGAGAGTTCGTGCAGAGATGTCAGTCGAGGCGGAAGTACAGAGGCAAAGATGTTGAAAGACAGGTGAGGTATGAGCGGCGGCAATTTGAAATTAGCGGAGGTTGAGGCCTGGCGGATAACAAGAGGAGAGGATATACTGAAGGGCAAGTTCCCATCTCCGGAGTTCTGACAGGTTGGTGTTAGTGGGAAGCAACCGTTGGTTGCGAAAGCTAGAATTTTGTGTGTATGTTTGTGTGTGTTTGTGTGTCTGTCGACCTGCCAGCACTTTCATTTGGTAAGTCACATCATCTTTGTTTTTAGATATATTTTTCCTACGTGGAATGTTTCCCTCTATTATATTCATATAATCTGTAAGATATTTGACTATACAAATTACAACTTTGTATCGGTCAAAATACAATATTATTCCAATGAATATAAACTTAATAATTAGTTTACTGCACATGGAACTAATAGAAAGCATACTGTAACTTGAATTGAGCAGCAAACATTGCACATTTTCAAATCCATCAGTTCAGTAACTATAGCTCTGTGCGTGTGTGTGTGTGTGTGTGTGAACAAAACTCAAATGTCGAAGTCCAAAATAAAGAACAAGCTGTACAATGAAGTACAAAATAAAGACGAAGCTGTATAGTTATTGCATATATCACTTTCTAAAGTAACATATTTCTTACCACTGATAGGAAGCAAAAATGGTAATGGTAAAACTTACACGGCACTGTTCCACTTTCAGTTCAGCCTCTTCCATTTCATCCTTTATGGAATCTAAGCGTGCATTTGTGTTCGCATGCTTCACTGAGTTTTGATACCTATACAACCATCAAAAATTATTTCAACAATATTCAAGCCATATAGCACATCTGCATACATTTTTATGGTGTGGAACCTACCTAGTTTTTGCAGCATCCATGTCCAATGTGAGTTTTGCCAAATTCCGTTTGTGTTTACTGATATTAGGAATATCCACATCTATCACATTCTGTAGAGGTTCTATCACAGCCTTTTCAACGCCCACTTCATAGCTGACAAGCAAGTTTGCCAGGTCCTGTTCGACTTCGCCACACCGTTGAAGAATATTTCTGTAACAAATGTTCACAATACTCTTCATAAAGTTATGTGATAACAGTTAAACAATGTCATCATTACTGACAGATGAATATATTTATAGGATAGTAACAGAAGTAAATTATCATATTTGTCTGGGTCTAAGTAACCCTGAATATAAGATTCCTTCCCCCCCCCCCCCCCCCTTCCTTTTGATTAAGAAGCTCCTTGAGAAAAATTTATTTTTAACATAGTCTGACTAATCAAAATTACAAACTGTTTTATTGACGTAAGGTATCTGCCTAAAATGTTAACCTCATACATAATTTAAACTTATACCATTTATTGATTGTCTACATTTGATAATACAAGGAGAAATAAAATAAAGGAAAAGAAATGGTTTACATTAATTTGAGGATGGTTTTCTTTTATACCTTTTTTGCTTACCAACCCTGTCGTCTGTGGTATCATTAATCATCAGCCTAATAGCATATCTGTGAAATTTATATCTTAGTTGTCACAAATATTTCTCTCTTCCTTCTGAATATGTTGTTATTTCCAAAGTTGTGGTGATGGTGGGACCTGCAAACACAACTGTTTTTTCTGAATACATATCAGATGTCGCTTCCAGATTGATGTGAGAATGTTAAAATGTCTCTATGTCTCTTGCTTCCATACATATCATCTGCCCACTGCTCTCTCATTGGCTACGTAAAACCAGCTCCTGACACACCCCCTTCATTCTCATCACGCAGCATGGCAAACGCCAACAACATCGCAGCACGAAACAAGTTAAGTATGTCACTGGCCCCTATCTAGAGTTTCACTGTCTCCTGCAGAAATGAATATTATTTTTGAGTATTAGTCCAATTTTAAATTCAATTCAATTCCGATTACAAACAGATTCAAGCAAGGTGCAGTTTAAACTTGGCAGATGTTCACGAAAAGCCAAAGCAAGCCGTATAGATTGGCATCATAATCTAATTTGCTGCAAGCTCACCACTCTACTCCTCACACTTGTCCTATTTCTCAGGAAGCTGGTGTGACTGGTCCCACGCCAACCCTTCCATAGTGCTGTGCTTGAGTAACTGTAAAACATGGTGCAGGTCATATGTAACAACAGCAACTAATACACAAGTAAAATTTCACAGTCACGATTCAGTCCCATTCTCGAAGTTTTGCTCATCCCACGATCTACTGATGCCTGTTTGTACTATTCCACGACAAGTCTTACTGCTGTAATTTATTCTAGCAATAACAATTACAGTCAGTTTAGTATGATTTATTTCTTTTGTTACACACTTCCATTTCAACCAGATAATCTTATATCGGTACGTGAACGGCGACCAAATGTCTCTTTTTCCAACTGTTGATGTGAGTCTTCAGTCCTGAGACTGGTTTGATGCAGCTCTCCATGCTACTCTATCCTGTGCAAGCTTCTTCATCTCCCAGTACCTACTGCAACCTACATCCTCCTGAATCTGCTTAGTGTATTGATCTCTTGGTCTCCCTCTACGATTTTTACCCTCCACGCTGCCCTCCAATGCTAAATTTGTGATCCCTTGATGCCTCAAAACATGTCCTACCAACCGATCCCTTCTTCTAGTCAAGTTGTGCCACAAACTTCTCTTCTCCCCAATCTTAGTCAATACCTCCTCATTAGTTACGTGATCTACCCACCTAATCTTCAGCATTCTTCTGTAGCACCACATTTCGAAAGCTTCTATTCTCTTCTTGTCCAAACTGCTTATCGTCCATGTTTCACTTCCATACATGGCTACACTCCATACAAATACTTTCAGAAACGACTTCCTGACACTTAAATCTATACTCGATGTTAACAAATTTCTCTTCTTCAGAAACGATTTCCTTGCCATTGCCAGTCTACATTTTATATCCTCTCTACTTCGACCATCATCAGTTATTTTACTCCCTAAATAGCAAAACTCCTTTACTACTTTAAGTGTCTCATTTCCTAATCTAATCCCCTCAGCATCACCTGATTTAATTTGACTACATTCCATTATCCTCGTTTTGCTTTTGTTGATGTTCATCTTATATCCTCCTTTCAAGACACTGTCCATTCCGTTCAACTGCTCTTCCAAGTCCTTTGCTGTCTCTGACAGAATTACAATGTCATCGGCGAACCTCAAAGTTTTTACTTCTTCTCCATGAATTTTAATACCTACTCCGAATTTTTCTTTTGTTTCCTTTACTGCTTGCTCAATATAAAGATTGAATAATATCGGGGAGAGGCTACAACCCTGTCTCACTCCTTTCCCAACCACTGCTTCCCTTTCATGCCCCTCGACTCTTATAACTGCCATCTGGTTTCTGTACAAATTGTAAATAGCCTTTCGCTCCCTGTATTTTACCCCTGCCACCTTCAGAATTTGAAAGAGAGTATTCCAGTTAACGTTGTCAAAAGCTTTCTCTAAGTCTACAAATGCTAGAAACGTAGGTTTGCCTTTTCTTAATCTTTCTTCGAAGATAAGTCGTAAGGTTAGTATTGCCTCACGTGTTCCAACATTTCTACGGAATCCAAACTGATCTTCCCCAAGGTCTGCTTCTACCAGTTTTTCCATTCGTCTGTAAAGAATTTGCCTTAGTATTTTGCAGCTGTGACTTATTAAACTGATTGTTCGGTAATTTTCACATCTGTCAACACCTGCTTTCTTTGGGATTGGAATTATTATATTCTTCTTGAAGTCTGTGGGTATTTCGCCTGTCTCATACATCTTGCTCACCAGATGGTACAGTTTTGTCATGACTGGCTCTCCCAAGGTCATCAGTAGTTCTAATGGAATGTTGTCTACTCCCGGGGCCTTGTTTCGACTCAGGTCTTTCAGTGCTCTGTCAAACTCTTCACGCAGTATCTTATCTCCCATTTCATCTTCATCTACATCCTCTTCCATTTCCATAATATTGTCCTCAAGTACATCGCCCTTGTATAAACCCTCTATATACTCCTTCCACCTTTCTGCCTTCCCTTCTTTGCTTAGAACTGGGTTGCCGTCTGAGCTCTTGATATTCATACAAGTGGTTCTCTTCTCTCCAAAGGTCTCTTTAATTTTCCTGTAGGCAGTATCTATCTTACCCCTAGTGAGACAAGCCTCTACATCCTTACATTTGTCCTATAGCCATCCCTGCTTAGCCATTTTGCACTTCCTGTCGATCTCATTTTTGAGACATTTGTATTCCTTTTTGCCTGCTTCATTTACTGCATTTTTATATTTTCTCCTTTCATCAATTAAATTCAATATTTCTTCTGTTACCCAAGGATTTCTATTAGCCCTCGTCTTTTTACCTACTTGATCCTCTGCTGCCTTCACTACTTCATCCCTCAAAGCTACCCATTCTTCTTCTACTGTATTTCTTTCCCCCATTCCTGTCAATTGTTCCCTTATGCTCTCCCTGAAACTCTCTACAACCTCTCGTTCTTTCAGTTTATCCAGGTCCCATCTCCTTAAATTCCCACCTTTTTGCAGTTTCTTCAGTTTCAATCTGCAGTTCATAACAAACAGATTGTGGTCAGAATCCACATCTGCCCCTGGAAATATCTTACAATTTAAAACCTGGTTCCTAAATCTCTGTCTTACCATTATATAATCTATCTGATACCTTTTAGTATCTCCAGGATTCTTCCAGGTATACAACCTTCTTTTATGATTCTTGAACCAAGTGTTAGCTATGATTAAGTTATGCTCTGTGCAAAATTCTACCAGACGGCTTCCTCTTTCATTTCTTCCCCCCAATCCATATTCACCTACTATGTTTCCTTCTCTCCCTTTTCCTACTGACGAATTCCAGTCACCCATGACTATTAAATTTTCGTCTCCCTTCACTACCTGAATAATTTCTTTTATCTCGTCATACATTTCATCAATTTCTTCATCATCTGCAGAGCTAGTTGGCATATAAACTTGTACTACTGTAGTAGGCGTGGGCTTCGTGTCTATCTTGGCCACAATAATGCGTTCACTATGCTGTTTGTAGTAGCTAACCCACACACCTATTTTTTTATTCATTATTAAACCTACTCCTGCATTACCCCTATTTGATTTTGTATTTATAACCCTGTAATCACCTGACCAAAAGTCTTGTTCCTCCTGCCACCGAACTTCACTAATTCCCACTATATCTAACTTTAACCTATCCATTTCCCTTTTTAAATTTTCTAACCTACCTGCCCGATTAAGGGATCTGACATTCCACGCTCCGATCCGTAGAACGCCAGTTTTCTTTCTCCTGATAACGTCCTACTGAGCAGTCCCCGCCCGGAGATCCGAATGGGGGACTATTTTACCTCCAGAATATTTTACCCAAGAGGACGCCATCATCATTTAATCATACAGTAAAGCTGCATGTCCTCGGGAAAAATTACGGCTGTAGTTTCCCCTTGCTTTCAGCCGTTAGCAGTACCAGCACAGCAAGGCCGTTTTGGTTAATGTTACAAGGCCAGATCAGTCAAGCATCCAGACTGTTGCCCCTGCAACTACTGAAAAGGCTGCTGCCCCTCTTCAGGAACCACATGTTTGTCTGGCCTCTCAACAGATACCCCTCCGTTGTGGTTGCACCTACGGTACGGCCATCTGTGTCGCTGAGGCACGCAAGCCTCCCCACCAACGGCAAGGTCCATGGTTCATAAACTGCTTGGTACATTATTGGAGTTTCTCATAATCAAATATAATACTGATCTGGGTTCAGTCAAGTAATGTATTTTTAAGGATGACATTTTTGCTTTTGAATGTTACCTCTACTTAAAAAAGGAGCATTAATGTTTGTGTACTGTATCCGTATATGTACAGTAAGAGAAATTTTATTGCAAACCTGTTCAAATACAACAACAATTTGTAAGTTGATAGAATTTAGTGCTATTTCCTCCTGTGTTTCACAAATCTGTCAAATTTTAAGCAGAGCAATAGACAGTTGTAGTGGCTCCTTTATAGTTTATCGCGTAGACCTGACACTGGCACTGTGCGAGCCAGCTGTCACGTGATCGTTCTATCAATGCATATACTGCATTGGGCGCCTCGGGTTATTGGAACTCACAAGTCTGTCTATAAAAGAGTATCGTTTACCCAGACATGCACTTCCAAATTCTCCAAAATAAATCTGCACGTGACTTCAATAGGCCAAGCTTCATCTGCAAATGTTAAGATAACCCCTGTATACTCTACTAAACAACATAAAAATGTTGACCTCAGCAGCAACAATTTAATCTGTGAATATAAGACAACCCTGTGTTTTTTGAATGATGAATTTGGGAAAAAACTTTGTCTTATAATCAGGTACGTATGCTACAATATAGTTCCATAAGTTGCTTTCCAGAAGCCCCAAAAATTGAAGAACTGTCACTTATGCATTGTAGCTCCATGACAAATGTGAAAATTTTTCTTTCAGCTACACACTCCTGTGTGGATTTTATTTTATTTTTGTTTACTTAGGTTTTTTTTTTTTTTTTTTTTTTTTTTACCACGTTAAGGATTTCATTACAAAGTTGCCAGACTTAAGACACTTCTCAAAAGATATCAAAAACTGCAACATCCAGCTGAGACCACAAACACACCATTTTACCCACTATTGTTTGAGAACACCACTGCTGTTCTGGTAAAAACTCACTGGAGAAAGATTTACCACCAGTCACATTTTTAAATGGGTAGTTTACTTCATTGGATCCAATTTTGAGCCTACACCCATCATCAGAAAGCAGCAGTGATCTTGTGTACAAATTTCACATTTTTGTCTTGTTCATGTTTCAGTGCATCACATGTCAAGGAAGCAAACTCCTATGATGTAATGTAGTGCCTTCCTTCAAGACAGAAACATGGAATCAGCATACAAAATCACCACTGCCATCCAACAGCAGGCCTAGGCCCAAAACTGATTGTGGTCAAATAAATGCCCGATTCAAAAATTGTGGCTGGCTGTAACTCTTTCTTCACTATAGCATACTGTAAAGATCAGAAGTCATATAGATCATCAGTTGTCAGACCTAATATCTCTATGTTACCATATGCATGATACACATTGAAATTTACCATCAAGAAGTGTCTTCATAAACAAACTAAGATTGCTACCCAATCCATACTGAGCAGGAGATATGCACCTTTCAGGAAAACAGCTTTTCTCCAGCAACATTCATGGAGAAGATTTTTCTGTTTTCTCTGCTATGAAGAATTACCATCCAGTGAGATAGATAGGGGGAGGTGGTGGGGTAGGGATAAGGGGACGGGGGACTACCGTATTTACTCGAATCTAAGCCGCACTTGAATCTAAGCCGCACCTGAAAAATGACACTCGAAATCAAGGAAAAATTTTTTTTTTCCGAATCTAAGCCGCACCTGACATTTGACGCTCTAAATTCAAGGGGAGAGAAAAGTTTTAGGCCGCACCTCCAAATCGAAACAAAGTTGGTCCACTGTAATATGAGACACAATTTAGGTCGAATGAATGACGATACAGCTACAGTAGTTTGGTTCGAGTCTTAAGCTTAGCAATTAAGCTTTACCATGTAGCCATTGCTATGCGTCAGGTGCTCCGTCCGTATTTATACGGGTATCATTCCTTTTTCACGTGCTTCGTCTGGTTTGAATTGATTGCTTATTTTTCTTTGATTTGATAAGTGCCGTTCTCTTTGTTATACTGTACTGTGTCACGCATTGTTTGTCGCATTCTGATAATGAGCGTTTACGGCCTGTCGCCGCTTGCGGCATGACTTGCTTTTGTGCGCGCTAACACCGCAAAAAAAAAAAAAAAAGGAGAGGAGAAGAAGAAGAAGAAGAAGAAGAAAGAGAGAGAGAGAGAGAGAGAGAGGAATTGTCTCATTACCAAAACAATGGTGAGAGACAGCTATTTGTTGTTACTTACACTGCTGCTTTCTTTGATAATGATCAACAAGAACCAAATAACAGACTGCATATGATAGAAGATGTTCTGAACGAGAGTTTAGTGAAAATTTTTCTCCGTTTGAAAATCTTTGCAGACGCTTCTGTAGTACATTACATTTTGCACAGAAATTAGAGTCATCTTAGATTTAAAAATCTTGTCAGTTGCCGTGCTTCATTTCTGACTGTATCACTATTAGGCATAAGAATAATACGAATATATACATGACATGATATGTATATTATTTCGCGTTTGCTGTTGTCTCACTCTAGTTTTGTAGTTTATTAGGCAGACAGGATTTAAATGAGATAGCAGCAAACACGAAAGAATACATGGCAAAATGTTAATATTCGTATTATTCTTACGGTGAAGAGAATACTGCATGTGATTCACAATTCATAAAAGTTCTTATTAGCAACGATCTCTTGTCACAGGTAGGAAAAAATTCAGAATGCAGAGTTGGCCATATTGACGAACATCCCAGACAGTCTTGCCAGTCGGATTTTCGTAGTACGTTGAGATGCTGCTACATTCGAAGATGAACAATATGGAATTTGTATTTACTTCGTTGGATAATGTATGAAAATGCAGTGGTCGAAACTCGAGGCGAAGAAAAAAAAGCTCGTCTTCTGCCTTTTTCTTTTTATTTACTGACGCAGAGGTTTTGTCGCCAGTATTTATCATTGTGCCTGCAAAGCATGCCTGTGTAGCGCTACATAATTCGACGGCAGAAGTTAGTTGTGGCGGCACCTACCAACATTTTTCTT
Source organism: Schistocerca nitens (assembly GCF_023898315.1). NCBI lineage: Eukaryota > Metazoa > Arthropoda > Insecta > Orthoptera > Acrididae > Schistocerca > Schistocerca nitens. The sequence goes on along the minus strand of NC_064620.1, from coordinate 241,565,026 downwards.
CCGCTTACTTTGCACTCGATTCTACGCCACAGGCGCGATTTTGGATTACAAAAATCGGGAAAAAAAGAGCGGCTTAGATTCAAGTAAATATGGTACTAATAATTATGAAATGCTTTACTAACTTTATCTTCACACACACTATAAGAGGATTCGTACATATAGTTTTATTTTGCAAGGGGGAGAATAAATAAATAAAAACCTGAACAGCACAAAAAAGCCTTAGAGTCTGCAATCAGGATCAAACACTTATTATCAAAGTTTGTAAGTACATATGATGATCGCTTCTTTTTCTTTGATCACAATGAAATATACTTTATTTAAAATAACAGTACAAACATTGTGTGAAGACTTTCATTATCTTGCCAAAGAATTTACAAAATACCCCATTTCAACCAAGAAAAATTAAGACATCAGTTCTACAACTTTGCTTCTGCCATTTTTGCAGCACATGGCAGTAGCAGCAAATGATGGTGCAGTCTGTGGATCGTAAGTGTCGTCTGTGGATCGTAAGTGTCATACAATAAACTTGGACAGTTGTCAACATAACGCCATCAAGATGTTAGTTTGTGGTTGCATCATAAAGTTATTCTCAAATGAATGCATCAACTTACAAGCTCAATTCTCGTCGTTTGCAGGAAATTTTAATTTTGTACTTTAACATGAAGAAATCTGCAGCTGAGGCTCATACAGTGCTCGACAAGACCTGTGGTGAGGCACCTATTAGTGAAAGAACATGCAGAGAATGGTTCCAACACTGCAAAAACAGCGATTTTGATGTATAAGACTGGCATACTGATGGAAGATTGAAGGTTTTTGAAGCTACTGAAACAAGAGGAGATCACTACCGAAAGCAGTTGATGTGTTTGAGCAAGCACTGAAACACTCAAGAGGAGATCACTATCGAAAACAACTAACATGTTTGAGCCGAGTACTGAAAGAAAACTGGCCATAATATAGCAATAGACATGAAAAAGTGATTTGGAAGCATGACAATGCTTGACCTCAGGTCACAAAACCCAACAATAACATACTTGGAAACAATGAATTGGGAAGTACTACGCCTTCCGCCATATTCTCCAGACACTGCTCCCTCTGAATAACCACCTTTTTTGGTCAATGGCATACAGCCTGGATGACCAGCGTCTCCCATTATATGAACAAGTGCAAAATTGGATCAATTCAAGGATCTCTTCAAAAGACAGGCAGTTCTTCAGTCGCGAGATTCGTATGCCGGCCAAAAGACGAGAGAAAGTAGTGGCCAGCTATGACCAGTGTCTTGAATCATACATTTTGTCAGTTTTTCATGAAAAAACCTTTAACTTCAAGAAAAAAAGGTGGAAGCAAAGTTGTAGACCTAAAACATATTCAATATGCCTTATTTCCTCACATCCTGACAAGATACGAAAAAATGAGACCTTAATTACTTACACTTTATATGTAGGTTTTTCCAATATGATTCATCCAATTTTACAAAACTATATCTTCTACATGAATAAAGATAGAAATCTGGGGCGGATTTTGACTTACACATTGGACAACAGAGTTTTTATTTTCATAAGACCCATCAGAATTTTAACAAAGGTATATATATATCTTATCATATATGCAAATTCAAACTTGGGGTGCTTTTTACTATTATATTTAGGTTCATAAATCTTCAATGGACTCTCCACATCATGAATGCTGAACATCAAGATGATAATCAATCTTATCTCATATATTTGTGAGCAATGGAAGCTTTCACAAACTCCCACAAACAAATCACATACCATGAGAGGCAACATTTGAAGTCAATGGTGCAATGCACGATCTGTACATCCATTCAATGCTGCACCCTCAACAAAAATCACGCCAAATAGCTGTGCCTGAATTGCTCCCAATGAAATGAAGAGTGCAAAACACTTTTTGTGACAGTGTTATCACCATCTTGAGTCAAAACACACTGAGCAATGAACAGGTGTGCACCAGTTGCACCAGGGGGACTCCTCCTGGCAACCATATAAACCAGCCAGCACCACTTTATAACAAATGCCAACATAAACTTTTAATTTTGACTGGTAAGTTAAAATTAACCCAAAGTTTCCATCTTTAGTCTGTAGAAGATACAGTCCTGTTTTTGAAGTGCCCTGTATTCAGCAAAATATTTTTCATGGCTGTGTTAAGAATAAATTTACAAAAGAAATACATAATACCAAAAACTGGAACTCACCCTAAAAGGCAACTATCACCTGTCCCACTTTCTTGCATCGTAGCTCCTAGGATGTATTCTGGAATCTTTTTCTGTGTCAAAGAAAATTATTGGTCAATATTTTAGTCAATTTCCAAAATAAACATATTTCAGAGTAATGACTACAGCTGCTGTCTATACTCTAAATACATCTTCTACTCACCAAGTGGCAGCAGGAGAAAAGACACGTAATAGATGTGGAAATATAGGACCTTTGAGAGCCAGTGATTCTTTCTTCTGGCAGAAGCTTGGTTTGATACATGGGAAAGTGTTACAAAGTTTTTCAAGAAACTGAACTGGCAGGCTCTTGAAGACAGATGTAAATTATTCTGAGAAAGTCTGCTAACAAAGTTTCAAGAACCAGCAGTAAACGATGACACTAAGAATATACTACAACCCCCAACAAATCACTCATGTTGGGATTACAGCAGGCACAGAGGCATTCAAACAATCACACTTCCCGCACTCTGTATGTGAATGTAACGGGAAGAAACCCTAATAACTGCTACAATGGGATGCACCCTCTGCTGTGCACTTCAAAGTGGTTTGCAAGGTATAAATGTAGATTTAGATGTAAAAGGGAAAGGAAGATAGATGGAAGAAAAGAACTGTTGAGGTTTAGGAAATAAAAATAGCTACAGAAAAGTTGCCCAGAACCCCAGATCAAGGGAGGCTTACCAGACAGGATGAGAAGCCTTCCACCTTTAAGTTCTCAGGTCTTTCCTTCACATCCTGTCCAGCAACTCTGCCCTGAACCTGGATTCCGGACAACTTTCCCCCCCTAACTCCTCCCATTTCCAAAACTACATCAGTCCTTTTCTTCATACTGCTTCCTTTCCCCTCAACCCTTCTGCAAAAAAAAAAAAAAAAAAAAATAAGACACAGTGGCTCCGAAAGCTCACTCATTTCCACATACTTTTGTATGTATTTTCTCACATTATTGCTTACTGAGTAATTTTTTATCTGCCTACGTTATATTTCATTAACTCTAAAGACAAGAGTGGGTTTAAAAATAACAAATGGAAAGTACTTCAAGAGAAATTAAAGAGGTTAGTCGCTGTAATATTTGAAATTTTCCCGGCGAATCAACTGTTCAAAAAGATTTTGGCTTGCAGCCAGTTGTCGTAAACTTCTGATATTTCGGCTGGACAACTGCCAGCCATCTTCAGGTGAGCCGAATGAGGACTGACAAAGACGTTCTCCACTCCATCTCATATAGTGCGCTGATAGTACAGCCGTGCATGCGTTGCAGTCATGGAGACAAAAGGACCACTCCGCCCAGCGGCAGCGCCCTTGCTGATGGAACTGCAAGACTCGGCTGCATCATGCTATATCGTGGGACTGGGTGGATGGAGTGACTTCAGCCAAGTTTGATTGGGTATATAAGGCTGCTAGTTCCCAGCAGATGTCGAAATTTGATTGCTTGGTACCACAACAGCTGACGCCACAGGAAATAACTGCACGACGTTCCATGGTTAATTTCACAGAGAAGATTTTAGACAATGCGACAGTGTCAGTTTTGGGCAAAGGTATTAATTTTGCACCTACACCAAGTGTAGTACCTCTTATAAGTTTTGTAAGTAGTGTTGAACAACCTGTACGCCGCCTTCTTATCGATGCTGCTGAAGAAATAAGAAGGGAAACTGGTCGGGTTCTTCTGAAAGCACCTCCAACGCAGTAATATAACCGCTGAAGAAAGGGCTGCACTATGGAACCTCCGAGAAGATCCGGAAATAGTGGTGCTGAAGGCTGATAAAGGTAATTCTACACTTTTTCTACCTCGTGGGTTGTATTTGGAGAAAATGTATAGTCTACTTAGTGATACTACGTATAGGAGAATTGATCAAGACCCAACAGCACATGTGCAACAAAAGACGTGTGCACTTTTGAACTCTTCCTCATTAGCTCCAGAGACCATCAAGCTGTTAAGACCACATGGCAGCGCACCATCGAGACTGTATGGTCTTCCTAAAGTGCATAAAGAAGGTCTGCCTTTATGGACTATAGTAAGTAATACTGACGTATCCACATATGATTTAGCCAAACACCTAGCTTCTTTGCCGAGACCACCTGTTCGCAAATGTTCACATCATATATGGAACTATGCTGACTTTATCAACAGACTGGGGGCTCTCCACATAAGTAGTTCGGATCTTCTAGTAAGTTTTGCTGTAGTTTCCCTTTCCACAAAAGTACCTCTTGCGGATTCCTTGATTCTAATTGGTCAACAGTTTGAATCAGACATTATTGCTTTGTTTCGACATGCTCTTTCTTCAACTTGTTTTATGTTTAACCAGGAATATTTTGAACAGTCTGACCATGTCGCCATGGGCAGCCCTCTGTCTCCTCTGGTGGCTAACCTTTTTATGGAGGATTTTGAGGAGAGAGCACTTGAATCAGCGGTTTGTAAACCAACTGTTTTTTGGAGATACGTCAATGATACTTTCATAGTGTGGCCCCACAGAGAAGAAAAGTTAATGGTGTTTTTTCATCATCTTAACTCCATCCATGAGAATATCAAATTTACTATGGAACTAGAGAATGATTGTTGTTTTTCATTCCTGGATGTTTTGGTTAAACGAAAGAGTGACGGCTCGGTGGGACATTCTGTTTATCGTAAGCCCACTCACACTGATTTGTACTTGCACTCTTCAAGTTGCCATCACCCATCCCACATCATGAGTGTACTTAAAACCCTTGTGCACAGGGCACATATGGTGTCGGATGCAGAGAATTTGCCTAAGGAACTCGCACAGCATTTAAGGACAGTGTTCAGAGACAATGGATACTCAACCCCGCTAATTAACAGGGCCTTCTCAATTGGAGCCAGGAACCAGGAAGTGGATAAAGAGGAGAACGCGCCAGCCAAGTCCCTAGCTTTTCTTGCCTTCATTGGAAGTATCTCCTTAAAAATAGCAAGGATTCTTAATAATTTTCACATGAAAGTGGTTTTTCGTCCACCTTCAAAGATTTCAGATTTGCTGGGATCAGTGAAGGATGATTTGTTACTGCGGAAGGCGGGAATTTACAAAATAATGTGTCAATGTGGTATGGCCTATATAGGACAGGCAACGCATACAGTCGAAGAGCGTTGTACGGAACATCAACGTTGCACTCGCCTACTGCAACACAGTAAGTCTGCAGTTGCATAACATTGTATTTCTAACGGACATTCAATGGAGTATGACAAAACTTCAATTTTGGCCACAGCAACAACTTTTTGGGACTCCATTATCAAAGAATCCATTGAAATACGTATTGCAGGAAATCTAATGAACCGTGACAGTGGTTACCAATTGAATAACGCATGGAATCCCATCATTTCCGAAATTTGCTTGAGATGAAGACATAGGAAGACTTTGATAGCTGCAGCCAGCAACAATACCAACGGCAGCTGAGTCTTGCAGTTCCACCAGTTATGGCGCTGCCGCTGGGCAGTGTGGTCTTTCTGTTTCCGCGACTGCAGCGCATGTGCGGCAGTACTATCAGCGCACTATATAAGACGGAGTGGAGAACGTCTTAGTCAGTCCTCATTCGGCTCACCTGAAGATGGCTGGCAGTTGTCCAACCGAAATATCGCGCAATGAAGTTTACGATGAACGGCTGCAAGCCCGAAATCTTTTTATAACAGGTTAGTCCCTGTTTTCTGACCACCTTATTTTAATACACTTCTTAATTATTCTGTCACGATTCTTGGAGTCTGTACCATGATACCTGTCTTATCACATTTCATCTCACAATTATACTTTATGATTGGATATGAAAGGACTAGTACTATAGTCCAGGACCGTGCAATACAGGGGAATATTAAGACATGGAGTCCAGGAAACTTTGCAAACATGATACAGCATTTCATTTAATCAATGATTTGGGATCCATCACTCAATTTATTAATGTTTCGCTCCTTAGTTTGCTTATGATTTCATCGCAAACTTCAGTACTGAATAGGAATTTGGTCAATCATTTTCCTTATTATGGCCTATCCTCTTGCAGATATGTAGGTAACTGTAGTTATTTATTTCTAGAATTTGATGAATGAAGGATACACTCTAAAATAAAATTAAAAATCTAAGTGATCTAAATTAATGTCATTTACTAAGTAATATCATTTACAGAAGCAAATCATCCACTTCAATCTTCCAAACTGCTACAGCTCAAGTACCATTTAGAGTAATGTGCTTCGAATTGTTGAACAACTTCAAGAGGGCACACAGCTATGCAAGTCTTTGTGGTTTAATTTTTGAGAAGCATATGAATAAAACAGCAAGAAACTCACAGAAGTTTGAATAGGGGGAATTGCTACTCCATATCTGACATAATAACTCACACTGGGAGATATATGACCTACACCCAGAAACAGGTAACAACAAAGGGAACACAACAATAATTTCAATTTACAGAGAACAAAAAAACAAATTTTGTGTTTATGTATAATGCATAAAGAAGAGGATATGGTAACACAAGTGGACAGAGAAGGATTGGGCTCTAAAAGGAAGAACTTATGTCATTATTTTTATTGATAGTGTTTGCTACAGTGTTAAATTTTATAGTTTCATATTAAAGAAGGAAAAAATGTCATTTTATACTTACGACTCTTTTGTCGATCTCTTGCCCTTGATAGGGGAAACAGTTGGTCAGTTTCTTCCCTGTATTCTGACATGCTGTTCGTATGTAGTCTACTCTTCGGTCTGCTTCTATTAAATCGTCTGACAGCACTTCTGTTTTTCCAGCTCTGAAACAGAATGATGCAGCACATTGTGTGTACCAGAAATTATCTGCCACAGTCTTTTTGTATTTCCGCATATGTATTAAGTAAGGCAAGCTGAAAATACCCTACCCAGCACAGAAATGCTCTTTATATCACTGAAATACTGTTTCCATTACAGTGATATGACTATAATTACATACCAACTTCATATGTACTACCTTATTGGCCAAAATACAAACTGCAGCCTTAATTCAGAACTCAATGCAGAGAAATTTATGTCACACTACCTGTTTACAAAATCCGTCCACAATAAGATCACTCTTTATCACCTTTTTTTTTTGTTTTACATTGTAATGTACATAAATTACACAGAAATACCAACACTCATGACGTCACAGTTTAATTTCATTACCCATACCTGTTTCATCACCATCAGTATTTTCATCATTTTTTCCAACATACAGTGTCCTTGATACCATGCAGAGCATTAGGCATGCAGAACTTCTGGAATCCTCTGACGACAGTGTTAGGTTATACAGGGTGTTTCAAAGTCCTTGCAGTAAACGTCTAGGGGTGATAAATCATGTCATAGGGAATAATTTTTGTTACAGATAAAATGTTCGCTGACATTTGCTGGCAACACTAGGTGGCTTTTATAATTGGTTATGCACTTGATACACAGCAAAGCTTCAGCATTCTGTGGAATCTGCACGTAATATGTGTTGCCTATGATTCAATCATCTGCTACACATGAAAGGGGGTAGGCCAAGCTTCTAAGACACCATTCCCCTCACTCATTTTTAGAGTTTTGTTGTTGAAAATCACTCTTAAAATTTACTGGGACAGGTAATATGCAGAAGCAGCACACCTGGTTAGTAGACCCTGCTAGTTCTGTGACATCTCAGGGCTCGTGAATTCAATAAAAAGATAACTAGAGTTGCAGGGAAGTATCAGCAAACATCTCGAATATAATTTGTTCACCATGCCATGATCTGTTACACCCAAGATGTTTGATGCAAAGACTTCAAAACAACCTGCATTTTGCACCATGAATAGAGAATCCACTCAACAAGGCAGACTGATGGCTTCTCTAGTCTTGTCAGATACAATGAGTACATGATCCCTTTCTAAAAGACAATCTGAATTAGTTTAGCCTGATTTTAAATGACTTCTTTAAGATACTACCAAAAACATGCAGTTTTTAAGTCATACCTTCAGGTATAAGGACTAGTTTCATCCTAAATGCAGCAATTTAATCCTATACTTCAGGTGTGAGGTGACCTTTTAAGTGCACGCAACACTAGCATATCTGTCTTGTTGTGCAGTGTACCAGTTCTGCGGTTCCAAACAGTAACTACAAGTCTATCCAAACAGTAACTACAAGTCTATCATTAATTCTGTTGTCATCCAGCCTTTTTCTCAGCAACAAATCACTAACCCTTTTCACAAATTTTCTTAGGACAAAGTTTTCAATTTCAGAATAAAACCGGGAGGGAGGGGTGTGTGAACTTCCTTCCCTCTGCAGTAACTGCTAACTTCACCATGTTAACCTCTCTCTCTCTCTCTCTCTCTCTCTCTCTCTCTCTCTCACTCCCCCCCTCAAATACTTGTCAGTCCTATACAGTTCACTGTCTTTATGATGCTCATAATTCTATTATTTAGAAGGCATTTTACCAGTTATTTACTGTTCAGATTCTTGTGTTACTATAAGATAAACAATAACTACAAAAAAACATCAAGAGGTTTACCACACTGCGTTAAGTCTGGTCATCAACCTATTAGGAAGACAACTTGTTGTACTTGGTTTTTGTGTTTTGTATTGATATGGGCTCTATGGAAAGATGGCCTGTAGCAAGCAATGCTAACTTACTAATGCTGTCGAAAACTATGATACTTCGATGGCTATATCATCATTCCCGTTTGTAGCGTACATTTTATTCTTATCTATTATGATTGGGCTTTCTTTTGCCACCCAGGTTATTAACACAAATCCTTGGTGATTTATTTTGCCGCTTCAGGAATATGATTTTAAGGAACAGATATTCGATATATTCAGGGTTCCACATGTGAGTGTAATGTTTTCATGCCTACTTAGCTTTTCATTTTACTGATATACGACAATGCGAAATTTGCACCTCTCTTATGAAATTACAGTTGCAGTAGACATCTCTGATATTTCAGCATACAGCTTTAAAAATTGGCAGGACTGAAATTTTGTTTCTTCACTTAAACTACACTTCACTTGAACTACACAGACTACCTATCCAGATGCCAGGAATGTTGCCATGGAAATACATCTGTGTAATGCATCTAAGCGTTGAGTAGTGAGATAAAATTTAACTGCAACAGCAGTCTTTGCCTTTAGATTAAGCAAACTATCCAGTCCCTTTGCCATGTACTACTATGAACTACAACATGTATCACCTCACATTATTTCTTTTCACAAGAAATATTCCACTCATGTGTGGATTATGTACACATCAAGTGTTGGTAAGAGTTAACGAAGGGCATTGCACATACTTTGAAGTGTATGTTGGTAACATCTTTCTCACTCCATCAGGCAAATACATTGGCAGAAAAACAGCTGATTTAGAGTAGCCAATGACATACTGATAAAATGATATGTATTTTGAGAAAAATAATCTTTTAATTTCGAAGGTGACAACGACAAATATTAACTGTCAACGTGGAAAGAAGTCCGACTGCTTCAGAAAAATATGTGATTTTAACCCATTTAAAAAAAAAATAAAAAATAAATAAATAAAATAAAAAAAAATCCCAGCTTGTACACACTACTTGTTTTGCTCGGAGCAAATACAGCCATCATCTTTAAACGTAAATCCCAACTCAGGGTATGCTATAGATCAGTCTGTCATCAAAATGAAAGATTTCATATTACTGATGAAACAATAACTATTTCAACATAATGAGCGAGTGCACCAAATTGTCAAGATGAGGTAAATGCAGAAAGTGAATGAAAGGCAGTCCACACAAAGGGAACAACTCAAGATTTTCTACATACAGATCACCAGTTGCCTGCATCCAACATCTGCATAAGGCTGTTCCAACACTGCCCCACAGGGTTCACGTGCCCATGAGTGCCAGTCAGCTTGCCAGTGAAACTTGAGATGGAGCAGCCCACTCTACATCCATGCTCTGCTAGCCACTGAACAGTACATGGCACCACAGGGTATGTCCTACAGTACAACTTGTTAGAAATTCTTTCTGTTTCATGTGTGTATGGAGTGCAGGAAGAATTATTACTTAAATGTCTACATAAATGCTGTAATTAATCTAATTTTGTCTTCATGGGCCTAATGGGAGTGATACATATCTGTTGTACTATGAGGGCTATTCATAAAGTAACTTCATTAGATTATTTTTTAAAAAAAATCAGAATGAAGTTACAGGATTTGTTGTGCAATACTGTGAAAGTACACACACTATTTCATATTTCTGCACAGTTTCCAGCCACACTGAGGCATCTGTCGTATTGTCTGATTACCTCTGAAATTCCACAACCACAGAATTTTGCTGCCTGTGACTGAAGCCAACCTAAGACACAGGTTTTCATCATCGCCAAAGCACTTTGAGACAAGCTACCTCTTCATGAGCAGGAAGAGGTGATAATAACTTGGTGTCAAATCAGGGCAGTGAGGAGGATGATCCGATACCTCCATCTGAACTCTTGCAGTTTGGTCACAGTACATAGCACTGTATGCAGGGGGGGGGGGGGGGGGGGGCAGGAAAATTATACCAGAGTTCAACATGCCATGACGTTTGTTTTGAATGGTCCCTCTCAAGTTTGTTAGTGTTCCAACATTAGCTGTGGCATTTCTCTCCAAGAATTCCACTAGCAAAATTCCTTTTCTATTTCACATAACAGTTCCCATGAGTTCCCTGCTGGAAAAGTGTTTGATGACACTTTGTGGGTTTTGCCAGTGACCCAGTACAGCCCCACTGCATTTGTTGCAGTTTTGTTTCTGCATTCACGTTTCGCAACCAAAATCTGTGGAAAATGAAAACAAAGCTCCAAGATGGATCTACAATTTTCTCTACGCCTTTCATCAACCGACTGAAACAGGTCTGCATTCACAATACTTGGTTGACCACTTTTCTCTTCATCATGGATATTGGTTTGCCCGTTTTCAAACATACAGCACCATTCTCTTACGTTTGGCCCCTAAACTACTGTATGGACTTCACCAGATTTACAGTTTTTTCCACAAGAAACCTTAAGTACAGAACATACTTCATACTTCACAAATGTTGGGACTTGATTACAGCAAACATTTCAAAAGCATGTGGCTCAGAGAGGAATAAAGACCTTGATTCTCTGCTGCTCACAGCCTATTCGTTCAAGGTGCATTCCACTGCAACAGTGGTGCCACTATCTCTACTACTATGCACACTATAAGAAAATTGAATTTACTTTATGAATAGCCATTGTATATTCCTAGATTCCTTATTTGTTACTACTGGTTCTTGAAACTTTGTATCTTGGATTTCACAGGATAGTTGACATCTGTATTAAAGCATCTGTCAGTTCAGGGTTTTCAGCTCTTCCAAGGGTCGAACAAACCTGGTAGCATATGTGGTGACCTCCTTTGCACGCATTCAATATTCCTTGTTAGTCCTATATGGGATAGGACCCATACAAATTAGCAATATTCTCGAGTAGGCCACAAGAGTATTTTGTGATCATTATCCTGTCAATGAACTGAAGTCTGCTACCTATTTTACCTAGGACTGACTGTGTGTTTCTTCAATTTCATGTCCCTAAAAATTGAGCTGACTGCCTCCAATGGAGACTCATTGATATTGCAGTCATACGATACAAGTGCACAACTTTCTGTTTTTGAATAATTAAAGCAAGTTGCCAATCTTTGTACCACTTTGAAATCTTATCAAGGTCTCACCGAATAGTTGGTACAGGTTTTCGGACAGTATTTTATCATGGATTTTTTTTGCAAAATGTCTGAGATGATTATTAATACTGCCTGACATGTCATTAATGCGTAACACGAACAAAGGTCCCAACATACTTCCCTGGAGCACACCATATTATGCTGATGTCTCACCATCCAAGAAATCATGCTATGTTGATGCTGAAAACTTATACGAGAGAGTTTTCCTTGCTGTAAGCTACTGTTAGGTTCAAAATTACACATGCTCAAGGATTCTAAACTGACAGCTTTTATATGAGGAAATAATGGTCAGAAATAAACATTTTTGTCACATGAAAATTTATATCTTACAGCAAATGTAACTTAAGGTCACAGCAATAGGTGAAAGCAATAGCCCCCAGTCTCAATGCATTCTTTATAACAACACTGGCAGTCTTTGACCTCTTGGTTCAACATCATTTTGACTCACTGCTTGTGCACATTGTTTAGGATTGTAGCATTAATGGCTGCTCCAACAGTGTTTTCCACAGTATGTACTTAATGGGTATGTTGATTGTTGCTTATTGAGGAATCTTTTCCCACAAAATCCCACACCACCTCCATAAATTCTACTAGGCGAACAATTATTTGACAAGAACTTAAGGCAACTTCCTGTGGCTCGATTAACCCTGTTTCTCAAAAGTTTCTACTGACACTGACAGAAAGAGCCGTACAGAAAATTTTCCCTATCCCTAGCTACAACTCAATCCCACATATGTTACTATGTTATTGCCTAGTTCATGGAATCCCCCAAATGACACATGTTTGCAGTGTTTCCAGTTTTGTAGATATGTGCAAGCACCTTGTGAAGCATGGCTGACCACACTGTGGCCCTCTCCCCTACTGCCTCACCACTGCAATTCTTCAATCACAGGCTCCAACACTGTGGTTGTGAACTGCAGGGATTACTTGGCAAAGGAACTCCACCAGCTGTCAGAGAAATCCACCTACCAACCCAGTCAAGTGACCTCCAGAAATCCATCAGCACCTCCAGGCTCTCCTCAAATCCTGGCCCATCCCAATACCTCCCCCCAGTCTCTCTCTCTCTCTCTCTCTCTCTCTCTCTCTCTCTCTCTCTCTCTCTCTCTCTCCCCTCCCTCACCCCCTACCACTCCCTGCACTCATACCTTCCACATGCCTGCTGAAGTCCATAAGCCCAACCACCCATGACACCACATTGTGGACAGTTACTGTGCCCCCCCAACAGAGAATCGCTGCTCTCATTGAGCAACATCTTCAGCATATTACCTATAACCATATTTCCTATATGAAAGGTGCCAACCATTCCCTCCACAGTTTCTCCAAAGATCCTGTTACTTTGCCGAATGGCATCATGCTCATTGCTATTGATGCCACCTCTTCCTGCACTAACATCTGAAATGCTCACAGCCTTGCCACCATTGAACACTACCTTTCCCAACGCCTGACTGACTCGAAATCTACAACCTCACTTCCTGGTCACCGTAGCAAATGATACCCTCACCTACAACGATCTTACTTCTGATTCGAAGTCATCATCTACAAACAAATCTGTGGTACAGAAGTGGGCACCTGCATGGCACCATCCTACGCCGATCTACGCATGGGCCACCTATACGAATCCTTGATAACCCCCCAGAATCCCAAACACTTCACCTAGTTCAGATTCACTGGTGACATCTTCACAATATGGATTGATGGTGAGGACACGCTATCCACATTACTCCAGAACCTCAACACTTTCTCCCCCATTCACTTCACATGGTCCTCTTCAAACCAACAAGCCACCTTCCCTGGTGCTATTTCAATGTCACGGATGGCTACATTAATACCTTTGTTCATATCAAACCTACTTATCACCAGCGATTCACCAGCGATACCTCCACTTTGACAGCTGTCACTCATTCCATATCGAGAAGTCCCTTCCACACAGCCAACCCATCCATGATCATCACACCTGTAGTGACAATCAATCCCTCTTCAAATATGCCAGGGGTCTCACTTGGGCACCCACAGGCTGAAATTACCTCCCAACCTTGTCCAGAAACAAATTTCCCATGCCCTGTCCATCCAGTCACCTATTACCTCCCACATACACACTGCCAGGCCACAAATATGCACTCCTCACATAACTCAGTACCACCCATGATTGGAGCAACTGAATCACTTTCTCCACCAGAGTTTCAACTACCTCTTGTCGTGCTCTGAAATGAGGAATATCCTACCCACTATCCCCCCAGTGGTATGTTGCCTACCACTGAACCTGCACATCATCTTTTTATGTACATAGAACGAAGCAGTAAATGAAAATTCACTCACCGCTTCAGTCTATATAGATAAAATCGTATCTGTATGAGACCAGGAAAGTCTCTGAAATAATGTCATTTCATGTCTACACTATATCGTTGTCCATACTTACACTACCCCTGCCCCCAACCCTTTGCCACACAGCTCACATCCCTGCAATAGAGCTAAACCAGGGTGTATACGCAGACACGAAAAAAAAAAAAAAAAAAAAAAAATCCTGGATTTTTCCCGGATTTACTGGTTAAAAATACACTTTCTCCTGGGTGAAAACAAACTTTTTCCGTGTTAAGTGACAGTATACTTTCCCTCGGAACTGCAAAACTTTTCAATCTTTTGAATGGTTATGGTTTTAGACACGAGCATAGAATTTCCCGGCACTTAAGAAAACGAAACTCATAGAAAAAGACAACTTTTGGAAATATCTTTAATGTATAGCAAGGTGTATGCTGCATATTTTCGTATTACGGAAGTATACATTGGAATGCCAACAAACACCGCATGTTACTTTCCGAATCATTGAAATCGAGATTGCGATGCGCTTTTGTAAGCCAGTCATAGCTCATATCACGTGATCTCGCCAGCCGATGACAGCGAATGTTCAGAGCATAGGACACGTGATGTAGTCAGCCAACAGCAACATCACAGTTAAGTAGCATGAACACACAAGTTAATGGTTTAAATTAATTTACACTGTGTTGCTACAAGAAAAGCAAAGCTTTCACATGTTAGTATTGGTCTCTAAGGTTAATAAGCTGCAAGAGAAGCTAAGCTTTCGCATATAACATTGATCTTTTTTTGCACAAGTTACACTTAAAGATATATCACACAAATGTGACAGTAAAACTTTTAATAATGACATAAATGTCTGATCTTCAGGGTTTGACATTCTTCTAAATGGCTCATCATCAAAGAGTTGATTTTTAAATGACAGTCAAACGCTCTGTGATTTAAGAAATTCATGGAACATTCTCGCACATAGTTCAACTTGTGTAAAAGGATATTTACTTTGAAAGCAATACTTTTCAAACCAGCATTCGCAATATTTTCCGGCGACCTAAGAACTTACATTATGTCATAAAAGAAGCAAGACATCACAGGATACTCCAAGAGCATCGGAATTTCGTGAACTACACTAAAATGTGCACATTTAAAGTGCACATTCAATGTCCAGATTCCCAATGAAGTAGACTTCGAACTGGTATTAAGCTTTTCAGTGTGGATTTTGGGATGTAAAGTTTCTTGGAGCACCAGTACTGTATTGTATCATGTTTGGTTTTTTTTGTGGCATAATGCCATACATGCTAGAACATGAAAACGTGCACTTGAAATGCAACAACAGTTGAAACTAGCCAGCACTGTGGAATTAAGCATTTCGTTTCAAATACATTGACTGCCTCTGCGGAGAAGGTTAATAAAAGTCAAATTTCTTTAGCAAACAGACAAAAATAACTTCATTGTTCTGCAAAGTGATTAATGCTTGACTGTCAGAAAGGTGTAAATAAAATAAAATCTGAAACTAGTAACATATTTTAGCCTTCCGTAATTATGTGAATGTATTTTAATTCACCTGACAGCTCCCGGCCTCAGATATCCATTTTGTTTTCATTTGATGTGAGAGTAAACAAAGAGAAACAGCAAAATCACTAAATGTAAACATGGGTCACGTGGAGACTACCCACTATAACTCAGACGGCTCTGCGCATCAGCCCCGGATCTACGGTATTTGCAAACCGGGTCAATACTAAAAAAAAACATAAAAAATCGAATTTTCAAAAATATGTGCATCTTCTAGTGCACATCTTTCTGAAAAGTCTGAAACATAAAAAATATGTATTCGAAGAAATGAAAGACACGTTATTTGGTCTAAGTGTGCCAAAGTGCAGTGCCACGCTTTTTCATACAGCATTCTTCTATCGCACGTCACTGTATTTCGCTCTGTGGAATTGAAAAGTGTATATTTTGTAATGGATGCCATCTGACTACATTCAGGACAGTGGAAACTGAAATGTCCTGTGGTGGCTCTCCTGCTCTCAGTCGGCCGGTTTGACAGCCTGCCCCTCTGTTTTTTTTTTTTTTAAATCTCGCAATTAATATCGGATGGGATTATTTGTAATCAGGAGAACAATAACTCTTCAGAAAATTTGCACTCTTTATTGCCTATTAGCTAATAACTTGCTGTTTTGTGTGACATAAAATTAAATATACACTCCTGGAAACTGAAATAAGAACACCGTGAATTCATTGTCCCAGGAAGGGGAAACTTTATTGACACATTCCTGGGGTCAGATACATCACATGATCACACTGACAGAACCACAGGCACATAGACACAGGCAACAGAGCATGCACAATGTCGGCACTAGTACAGTGTATATCCACCTTTCGCAGCAATGCAGGCTGCTATTCTCCCATGGAGACGATCGTAGAGATGCTGGATGTAGTCCTGTGGAACGGCTTGCCACGCCATTTCCACCTGGCGCCTCAGTTGGACCAGTGTTCGTGCTGGACGTGCAGACCGCGTGAGACGACGCTTCATCCAGTCCCAAACATGCTCAATGGGGGACATATCCGGAGATCTTGCTGGCCAGGGTAGTTGACTTACACCTTCTAGAGCACGTTGGGTGGCACGGGATACATGCGGACGTGCATTGTCCTGTTGGAACAGCAAGTTCCCTTGCCGGTCTAGGAATGGTAGAACGATGGGTTCGATGACGGTTTGGATGTACCGTGCACTATTCAGTGTCCCCTCGACGATCACCAGTGGTGTACGGCCAGAGTAGGAGATCGCTCCCCACACCATGATGCCGGGTGTTGGCCCTGTGTGCCTCGGTCGTATGCAGTCCTGATTGTGGCACTCACCTGCACGGCGCCAAACACGCATACGACCATCATTGGCACCAAGGCAGAAGCGACTCTCATCGCTGAAGACGACACGTCTCCATTCGTCCCTCCATTCACGCCTGTCGCGACACCACTGGAGGCGGGCTGCACGATGTTGGGGCGTGAGCGGAAGACGGCCTAACGGTGTGCGGGACCGTAGCCCAGCTTCATGGAGACGGTTGCGAATGGTCCTCGCCGATACCCCAGGAGCAACAGTGTCCCTAATTTGCTGGGAAGTGGCGGTGCGGTCCCCTACGGCACCGCGTAGGATCCTACGGTCTTGGCGTGCATCCGTGCGTCGCTGCGGTCCGGTCCCAGGTCGACGGGCACGTGCACCTTCCGCCGACCACTGGCGACAACATCGATGTACTGTGGAGACCTCACGCCCCACGTGTTGAGCAATTCGGCGGTACGTCCACCCGGCCTCCCGCATGCCCACTATACGCCCTCGCTCAAAGTCCGTCAACTGCACATACGGTTCATGTCCACGCTGTCGCGGCATGCTACCAGTGTTAAAGACTGCGATGGAGCTCCGTATGCCACGGCAAACTGGCTGACACTGACGGCGGCGGTGCACAAATGCTGCGCAGCTAGCGCCATTCGACGGCCAACACCGCGGTTCCTGGTGTGTCCGCTGTGCCGTGCGTGTGATCATTGCTTGTACAGCCCTCTCGCAGTGTCCGGAGCAAGTATGGTGGGTCTGACACACCGGTGTCAATGTGTTCTTTTTTCCATTTCCAGGAGTGCAGGATGCATAAAACCAATGAAGACAAGGGACAAGCAAGAAAGTACACATTTCTTCAATCCTTAGCGCCTAGCATTTTTGCTCTCTAATCTTGCTACAGCTTTACATAGCGTACCTTCCTTTCTGCGAAAGAATCTATTACCTCACCAAAGTTCGTCAAACGTTATGCTACATGAAAAATCGAAATGTCATTATCTAATACTGAAAAAGCTGTTAATATAAATAATACCCCAAGACTGGTGTGGTTTCTCAATCTGATTACGTCTATTTTGTCATTGTCTGCTAGATAAAACAAAATAGGCCTTGCTAATATTGCAGCAATTTTGTAACACACACCAAATAAACGAGACTGTTTTGGCACAAATGGTCATTTTTATATCACGACAGAATACAATTCACGACGTACCAATATCAAATGCCTATTAGGCCTACCACAAGCAAAAAGCTTTGTGTTAGGAAATAGTTTCGTATTTCATTCATACGCACCAGTTTCTCAAGCATGAGATGGAAAAGTAGTATTTTAAAATTTTTATATAAATTCGTAATTGTCTTATTCTTTCATAATTTGTGATGCCCCGTTTCTTCTCCTTCCTCGTCCTAACAAACAATCTTGTCATCACCAATACTGTAGGTGTTCCTGCTATTGTCAAAATTTGTTCGTCGATTAACTTCACTAACCCTGCCAGAATCACCGGTTTAGTTATCCTGCAATTATTCTCCGGTTAGTCGTTGTCCGTACAACACGTTTTCTGCATTACTTCCAGACTAGAACTTAAGCAGCTGCTAGCCGGGGACTGTACAACTGGTCCGTATGGCTAAAAATTTTCTGTCAAAATTTCATTTTCTTAGATACGTACACCGAGAAGATAATATGTAATCTTTCTCACCTGTTATTCCTGTTAGTCGTTTATTTCCATTCTGGTAGTCTAAATCTATGGATTTTGCTGTAATTATAACAATCCAGATCATTCACAAACCCAATCAACCACATAATAAGACAGGGACTGGCATTCATTCGTTTGGCTTTACTCCACTCAGCTCGTATAGCCCCGTCCCCTTTTGACTGCGGAAAGTTTATTTCTAGATGCAACGAGAATTCTCCTGACAGACATTGCATACACTATGCACGCATTCAAAAATCAACTTATGATTCACTCATAAATCAACTTAAAATGTGTTCAAAAATGTTAAAACCCAACAGGGATGCGTTTCAAAATCATATGAACGATCGTTGGACCAACGTGTGCTGGATGCTAGGCGCTTTGTGAAACAAGATTTTTTTTCCCCTCAAGAATATGAATTTGGTGTACCCTTTTCCCGGTAGCATCTAGCAGCTTGCTGTGACTGCTTGCACAGCCAGCAACCATATTCCTGTAGCCAGAAGCAGGAGAATATACTGCTCAAACGCGACTCAACTGTGCGTGCGCATGAGCCCGCTCGTAACTGCTAAAACGAATCTAATGTAAGCAGTTGCGACTTCACGCTCATCGGAGGCAATTTGTTGTTATGAAGCATTCATTGCGTAGTCTTCCTAAAGCCTTTGACACATTTTGCTGTTGGTAGACGCTTGTACGACCACTGCGTGTCATTGTTGTATATGCCGCATTTCCTTTGCAATTTAAATTATTTTCATTTTTTTCTCTCGTTTATGTTTTATTGTTGAAGTATTATTCTGGAGTAATGGGACACAGTAATATCCTTTGTTTGAGTATCAGTTCTTACTAGTCAAAATTACAAAAATTTAACTGAAAACTAAAACAATTAAAAATTCCCGGAATTCTAAAAAATTCCCAGGTATTTCCCGGATCTCCCAGAAGTATACACCCTGTAAACGCTGTGCGTCCAGCAATCTACCACTACACTAATCCTGTCACAGGCATCTTCTACTCCATTTGAGGTAGGGCTATCTGTGAAAGCAGTCATCTGATTTGCAAACTAAGCTGCAAACCCTGTGCCGCTTTCTATGTAGGCATGACTACTAACAAGCTGTCAGCGTGAATGTCCGTTGCAGGCAAAGAAACAGATGGAGAACCCAGTAACACTGGACTGCACAATCCTAGAATTAAAGTAGTTTTAATACAACAGCAGCTGCAATGGCAGCAGCAGTAATTATATTTGCAGTTATTCCCATTATATTGATCTTTTCTTAAATACCGTATCTACGGATGGCAGCAGACTGGTCAATTTTCCACTACTGATCATGGACCGAACTATAAGTGAGTGCAAATATCGATTATTCAAAATTTCCATTCTGTATTTTCAGTTCCGTACTCATATTGTCTTTGCTTGGCATTATAGTTTTCATGTCATGTACTCAGTACTCGCATGTGAGTGCGATTTGCTATTTATTGAGTTTAATAAAGTAACTGGCATTGTGACAATTCACAATTACTTTTCTATTTACACTGTTAGAAGGAACAGCATGTAAAAACTAGGTAGTTGGCTCTTTTTCCCGGCCACTGAAAGAGTATTGGAAATGTATTCTGCTCTGAAATCTTTCTTTCGGTCTGAAATCAAGCCACCAAAGGTTTTGTTTCAGCTTTTTGAGAATAGGTCAAGTGAAGCCTATGTATGGTACTTGCACTCATTAATGTCTGTGTTCACTTCAAAAATTTTGCAAATAGAAAAGGAGTACAGTTCTGTGCTTGATGTGATTGAAATTTTAGACTGTGTCCGTAAGGTGCTTGATAACCAATGAAATGAAAAATTCATCTGCCTAAACATTAAACAGAAGCTGGAAATTGCAACAGGAGAAGGCTTTGATAAAGAAGTTAAACTTTTTATGGAGGAAGCATATATTGATGTGTCAATTAAGCCACAAACATTTAAAATGATGGCTCTATATGTCTGACGACTTTTCCTGTTTCAAATGGATGCCCCTTATAAAAGATATTAACTACAATTATGTTAAAAAAAGCCTTTTGTGTTTACAAGACAAATGTGAAGCTTTCAAAGTTGAAGATGTACATTCAAAGTTGAAGATGTACAATGTTTTGACCAACTGTGTAATTTCAGGCAATTTCTGAGACAGAATAGTAATGATACTGAGGTCACATATTTTTGTGAGAGTAAGTCTGTTGATTGTGATCCAGAATTACTGAAACTTGCCGAATACTTTTTCAGTATATCAGAGCACAATGCAATTGCAGAACAAGTATTTTCGCTCGTTGCAACACAATGGACTGATGACACAAATGGGTTGAACCTTGAATCTGTTAAAGGTTTTTTTTGATGGTCCTATATATTTTACAAGAATTTTTCCTGTGTATCTTTTTACAATTATCTGCTAAGCAAGCTCACACTTCTGCATAAAATTGGATCCTCAGAGAAGTACTATTAAAAGTTGAGAAACATACACTATATCTAATAATTCATTTACTGAATTTGAACATATGTTTCCATGTGTCCTCTTTTTTTCTAACTTTGTCCTCCTTTTAAAAGCCATTTGTTCTCTCTCTCTCTCTCTCTCTCCCCTTTTTTTTTATATACTCCTGCATCTGCTCACCCTACACAAGACTCAAACTGTAATTTTTTATACAAATCAACTGGTCAGTTTTTAAAGTTGTCAAGTCACAAGGACTAAATTTTATATACACAAGTAACTTATTACACCCCACAGAAATGTATAACAATATTGTTATTAATAAGAACTCTGTTGTCCACATTCTGGAGGGGGACTGTGGACAATATTCAAACAATAAAATAAATAAGTAAACAATAAATTAAAGTCAGGCTGTATCCTGTTACATAGCACCTTTTATGTCACTGCCACACAAGGTCTCCAACCCCCCCCCCCCCTCCTTTTCATCCTCTTTCCTTCATGTTTAATTCTTAATTTTGTTTAGTTACTATCAATTGACCACTGTTAACAGTAGTCTGTTATTTGCTGGTCCACTTATCTGTAACCTGCGTCTCTTCTGAATCAGGATTTGGAGTGATGTTCACCATCCCTTTAGCGTCTATGCATATGTGCTTTTTTC
Source organism: Schistocerca nitens (assembly GCF_023898315.1). Lineage (NCBI taxonomy): Eukaryota > Metazoa > Arthropoda > Insecta > Orthoptera > Acrididae > Schistocerca > Schistocerca nitens. The sequence goes on along the minus strand of NC_064620.1, from coordinate 241,543,254 downwards.
CCCAACACCTACACTATGTGATCAAAAGTATCCGGACACTTCCAAAAACATATGTTTTTTTTTATAAGGTGTATTGTGCTGCCACCTACTGCCAGGTACTCTATATCAGCGACCTCAGTAATCATTAGACACCGTGAGAGAGCAGAATGGGGCACTCCGCAGAACTCACGGACTTCGAACATGCTCAGGTGATTGGGTGTCACTTGTGTCATACAACTGTATGCGAGATTTCCGCACTGCTAAACATCCCTAGGTCCACTGTTTCCAATGTGATAGTGAAGTCTGACAGAGACCACAAAGTTGAAGAGGGTTGTACTGTGTAATAGGCAAACATCTATCCAGACCATCACACAGGAATTCCAAACTGAATCAGAATCTTCAGAAAGTACTATGACAGTTAGGTGGGAGGTGATAAAACTTGGATTTCATGGTCGAGCGGCTGCTCATAAGCCATACATCACTCCAGTAAATGCCAAATGATGCCTCACTTGGTTTAAGGAGTGTAAACGTGGGATGGTTGAGCAGTGGGAAAACATTATGTGGAGGGGCGGAACACAGTACACAATTTGGCGATCCGATGGCAGGGTGTGGGTATGGCGAATGCCCAGTGAATGTCGCCTGTCAGCATGTGTAGTGCCAACAGTAAAATTTGGAGGTGGTGGTGTTATGGTATGATCGTGTTTTTCATGGAGGGGGCACTATCACAGCATAGGCCTACATTGATGTTATAAGCACCTTCTTGCTTCCCACTGCTGAAGATCAATTCGGGGATGGCGATTGCATCTTACAACACAATCAAGCACCTGTTCATAATGCACGGCCTGTGGCAGAGTGATTACGTGACAATAACATCTCTGTAATGGACTGGACTGCACAGTCTTGTCCTGAATCTCATAGAACACATTTGGGATGTTTTGGAAGGCCAACATTGATACCTCTCCTCAGTGCAATACTCCATGAAGAATGGGCTGCCATTTCCCAAGAAACCTTCCTTAAAGCACCTGACTAAACATATGCCTGAGCAAGTGGAAGCTGCCATCAAGGCTAAGGGTGGGCCAACACCATATTGAATTCCAGCATTACTGATGCAGGGTGCCATGAACTTTTAAGTCATTTTCAGCCAGGTGTCCGGATACTTTTGTTCACACAGTGTATTTTCAATCTCAAAAAAGAAATCTCAAACACAAATGACAAACTATTTACAGAAAGTGACAACACAAACAATGTCCAGGAAACAAAAACAACAATATGGAAAGGATAGACCGCTACTCACCACACGGAGGAGGCACTGAGTCACAAGCAGGCAAAGTTAACATGTGCAATAGTCTTTCCATATAGTTGTTGAATTAGGATTACAAAAAATGATGTATTCAAATAATGTGGCACTCTCATCAGCTCATAATAAAATGCTCATGTTCACAGTTAAATACTAGTTTTACAACACACACACACACAAACACACACACACACACACACACAAAAGGAAAAAAATCAACATCGAAAAATAATTAATGCAGAGTAATGGAATTTCGGGAATACTTTTGTCTATGTAACGTATTTAAGTGACTAACATTGCATGAGTAACATTAACCTGTAGGTTAATGTAAGGTCAAAATAAAACATTGCATATGTGACATGCTGGTACATTAATAACTGGTGTAACCTTCAGAATGTTGAATGCAAACATGCATGTATTCTGTTTTACAGATGCCACATGTCAATTTGTGGGATGGAGTTCCTTGACTGTTGCACATGGTCGTTCAATGCAGCAACAGTTAATGCTGTTTGTGGAAGACACTGGAGTTTTCGACCAATGATGTCCCATATGTGCTTACTGGGTTACAACGGCTGTATGTGGGCAGTATGCTGTTCATGAATGACAGCAGCACAACAGGTCTAATCACCAAATCGATATACAATTTTGCATTCAGGGTGCGTAAGGTAACCACGACAGTGCTCCTGTCATACGAAATTTCACTCCAGATCATAACTCCAGGTGTAGGTCCAGTGTGTCTATATGCAGACAGGTTGGGTGCTGGCCCTCAATTGGTCTCCCCCTAACCAACACACTGACGCCAAGGCAGAACCATCTTTCACCAGAAAATAAAACAGATCTCCACCCTGCTCTCCAATGAGCTCTCTCTTGATACCACTTTAGTAGCAAATGGTGGTGGTTTGGGGTCAGTGGAACACATGATACAGGGCATACAGTTCAGAGCTGTCTTTGACCTAACTGATTTGTGACAGTTTATTGTGTTACTGTGGTGCTAACTGCTGCTTGCATTGCTGCTACTGATGCAGTACAATGTAAAAGACCGATACGCCATGGCCTTCCCTCTCGGTAGTACCATGTGTCTTTACCGCACCCGGTCTTCCTGTGATTGTACATCCCCGTGACCACCGCTGCCAGCAATCATGTACAGTGGCTACATTGTTGCCAAGTCTTTCTGCAATACCTTCGAAGGAACACCCAGCTTCTCGTAGCCCTATTACATAACCTCGTTCAAACTCAGTGAGGTTGGTAATGGCACATTAGCAGCTTTAAAGGCATTCTTGACCAACATTAACTCACCATTTTCAATCTGAAAGGTAACTAACACTTATAACTGTTACAGTGTGTATTTAAAGCAAACCTGATATGCATCCTCATAGTGGTGCTAGTGGAAGAAGTGGATGACAGAGAAGATATTACAATTAATGGAACAAAGAAGAATACTTAAAAATAGAGATGAAAGTGAGTATAAAAGATTACATGCAGAAATACGAAAAGAAACACGGCGAGCAAAAGAAGAATGGTACAAGGAACAATGCTCTGAAATTGAGAGTTATGAAACAAGACATGATAGTTTCAACTTACACAAAAAAGTTAAAGATTTAGCTGGACTTAATAAAAAGAAAAGTACAAGTTTATTGTTAGATAAAAATGACAAAATAATTCCTGATGTTAAAGGTAAACTGGACAGGTGGACAGAATATGTCAAAGAACTATTTGAAGACACAAGAAAAGATCAAAAATTTTATGATAACATGATTGGAGAACGAGGACCAAGCATATCGAAAGAAGAAATATTACATGTTATCAACAAATCGAAGACAGGAAAAGCCCCTGGACCGGATAAGATACCAAATGACATCCTGAAACTCATAGGAATAGACCATATAGATATATTTGTACAATTGTTTAATGATATTTATAATTCGGGAATTATTCCTAGGGATTGGTTGACATCTACCTTTGTTACACTACCCAAAAAGGCTAATGCCAAAACTTGTAATGATCACCGTACAATAAGCTTAATGAGTCACACCTTAAAGATATTTCTAAAAGTTATACACCAACGAATATACAAAAAAGTAGAAGAAGGTATAAGTGAAACACAATTCGGTTTTAGAAGTTCCCTCGGTACAAGAGAAGCATTGTTTGCTTTTAACATATTAGCGCAACGATGTATGGAGGTTAACCAGCCACTATATGTGTGCTTTCTGGATTATAATAAAGCATTTGACAAAGTTCGTCATGATCATCTCATAGAATTGTTAGAAAAGAAAACACTTGATAAGAAAGACATCCGCATTATATACAACCTCTACTACAATCAAACCGCAACCGTGAAGGTAGAAAATGAATTATCGAATGATATAGAAATAAAGAGGGGTGTGAGACAAGGTTGCGTTCTCTCACCCTTATTGTTTAATATGTATTCAGAAGACATAATCCAGGCAGCTCTATCAGATGAAATAGCTGGCATTAAAGTGAATGGGCTAAACATTAACAATGTTAGGTTTGCTGATGACACTGTACTACTAGCTGGAAACCTCAAAGATCTACAATTACTTCTTGACAAAGTCGCAGAAAAAAGTGAAGAATTTGGCTTGACTCTTAACGTAAGCAAGACTAAGTTCATGGTGATATCTAAAACACACCAACAAGAAAATCTTACAAGCAATAGGGAAAGAGTCGATCAAGTACGTAAATTTAAATATCTCGGAACAATTGTAAATGAGGAGATTGAAAGCTCAGAAGAAATTAAATCGAGAATAGGACAGGCCAGAAGTATCTTTAATAAGATGAAAAATGCATTCTGTTCGAGAGACATTTGTTTAAACACAAAAACGAGGTTGCTAAGATGCTATGTATTCTCAAAATTATTATACGGAATGGAAGCGTGGACATTGAAAAAGAAGGACATGAACGGTTTAGAAGCTTTTGAACTGTGGGCATATAGAAGAATACTTAGAATTAGTTGGGTGTCGAGGATTACTAATCAAGATGTCCTAAGAAGAATGGGAAAGGAAAAAGAATTAATTAAAACTATTAAAGTAAGGAAGCTACAATATTTAGGCCATGTTATTAGAGGAGTAAATTACAAAATATTGCGAATAATACTACAAGGGAAAATTTGTGGGAAGAGAACGAGGGGTAGAAGACGGACATCCTGGATTGACAATTTAAAAAATTGGTACAACTGTTCAACGTCAGAACTCCTTAGATCGGCCAAATCAAGATCAGAAATTGCCATGATGACAGCCAACCTTCTTAGAGGAGACGGCACATGAAGAAGAAGAGTGGTGCTAGTAGCACCACTCTTTAAGTGGCTGGCATGGAATTTGAGTAGACATCATCTTACGGATGCTGAAACATGTCTACCAACTTTTGTTTGTCACTTAACTCCTTTTTAGTGCTGCGATTTTTTTCTGTGTCTGTCTGTGTGTGTGTGTGTTGCAACTACGCATCATCACCCGTCATAGCTCTCATGATGGCATCCTTTATACCACACAATGTTCTATACCTATAGGTCCCACAAGATTTTTGGAAATATTGTTTTGCTAAAATGTTGACCACAAGATTGATTTCAAGCACATTCAAATTCTTTTGTAGCTTTCATTAGTACAGTGTTGGTTGGTTCGTTGGTTGGTTGATTTGTTTGTGGGATTGAAGGGATCAAACTACTAGGGCCATTGGTCCTTTCTCCACGAACTTTAAACACCCACAAAGAATAAGAACAAACAATGATGATGACAAGAGACGACACAGGACAAGAAAGACACAGCAGAGACCAGAAAAAAGGAATAAAATCACACCGAGCGTGACAGTGGTTGGCCGACCATAGAAACAAAAAAAGGAAAAGCCAACCACCAAGAAACGCACTAAAAACCCAATCTAAAATCGTAGGCCAAAGGCTAGACTCAACACACAAAAAAAAGGACAAACACTTAGATCAAGCGATAAAAACCCCCTGCACGAATAAAACTCGAAACAAATCTGCCATTGCAACGTCATCTGATAAAAGTGCAGGAAGCATATCAGGCAGCGCAAACGTCTGCCTGAGCGGAGTTAAAAGTGGGCAGTCCAACAAGATGTGGACCACTGTCAAAGCTGACCCGCAGCAACATAAAGGTGGGTCCTTGCAGCGCAATAGATAGCTGTGTGTTATCCAAGTGTGGGCAATGCACAGGAAGGGTGCGTCATTCTTCACCCCAGGTGTGAAGTACCTTCCACCATAAAACTGATCTGAGGTCACTCTCTGAAAGGCCAATCTCCAAGGCTGGTGCACCGACAGCCTGTTTGGCCAGCGCATCAACACGTTCATTTCCCGAGATGCCGACATGACCCTGGGTCCACACAAAGACCACAGAGCAGCCGCAATGGGCAAGACTATGGAGGGTCTCCTGGATAGCCATCACCAGATGAGAGCGAGGGAAACACTGGTCGATAGCTCGTAAACCGCTCAGGGAGTCACTACAGATAACAAAGGACTCACCTGAGCATGAGCGGATATACTCTAGAGCGCGAGAGATGGCGATCAGTTCGACAGTGAAAACACTGCAGCCTGCTGACAATGAGTGGTGTTCATAATAATCCCCTACGGTAAGAGCATAACCAACACGACCAGCAACCATCGAACCGCCAGTATAGACAACATCAGAGCCTTGAAACACGGCAAGGATTGAAAGAAAGCAGCGACGGAGGGCCTCAGGAGGGACTGAGTCCTTCGGGCCTTGTGCCAAATCGGGCCGAAGGCACGGGCGGGGCACACACCACGGAGGTATACGCGGAGGGGCCCAGAAAAGAGGTGGAAGAGGGAAAACCTCAAGCCCAGAGAGAAGAGCTCTGACGCGAACTGCGATGGTAAACCCTGGCTGGAGCCGCTGTACCGGAAGACGGACAACTGACTGAGGGAACAGGAGACAATAATTGGGATGTCCGGGCAAGATACAAACGTGTGTATTAGCATAAGCGGCCAGTAAATGTTAGCGCCAGAACCACAATGAAGGGACACCTGCCTCCACAAGTATGCTATTGACAGGGCTTGTCCGGAAAGCTCCAGTGGCGTGTCAGATCCCGCTGTGAAGGATGGGGTCCAGCAACTGCAATGCGGAAGGTGATGCCGAACCGTAAGCCAGGCTACCATAATCTAGACGGGACTGAATTAACAGCTGGTACAGCTGTAGAAGGGTAGACCGATCGGCATCCCAGCTGGTGTGACTCAAGCAATGAAGAGCGTTAAGATGCCACTAACACATCTGTTTAAGCTGCTGAATATGAGGGCGCCATTCAGCAGCTGCAATGCCAGTGGAGCTATTGTATAGGCAGAAGTCGTCAGGATACAAGGAAGCTGAGACATATGTTCCCACCATCACAGCAAGCCCATTAATTGCAATTAAAAAGAGGCAGACACTTAAGACAGATCCTTGCAGTACCCCATTCTCCTGAACTCAGGAGGAACTACGGGAGGCCACAACTTGCACACGGAAGGAATGAAGCGACAGAAAATTTTGTATGAAAATGGGGAGCGGACCCAAAAGACCCCAACCATGAAGCATAGAGAGGATGTGATGTCGCCATGTCATATCGTATGCCTTCCACATGTCAAAAAAGATGGCGACCAGATGTTGATGGCGGGCAAAGGCCGTACGGATGGCAGACTCCAGGCACACCAGATTATCGGCGGCAGAGCGGCCCTTACAGAACCCACCCTGAGACGGAGCCAGAAGGCCCCTGAGATTCAAGAAGTCAACTCAACCTCCGGCTCACCATGCGTTTGAGCAACTTGCAAAGAATGTTGGTGAGGCTAATGGGGCAGTAGCTGTCCACCTCCAGAGGGTTCTTACCAGGTTTCAACACGGGGATTACAATGCTTTCCCACCATTGCGACGGGAACTCACCCTCAACCCAGATACGGTTGTAAAGGTCTAGGAGGCATCGCTGGCAGTCCACCGAGAGGTGTTTGAGCATCTGACAGTGGATGCAATCTGGTCCGGGAGCCATATCAGGACAAGCTTTGGAATTCCCACTCACTGAACGGAGCATTGTACAATTCAGGGTGGCGCGTGTGAAATGAAAGACTCCAACATTCCAACTGCTCTTTCAAGGAGCAGAAGGCCAGTGGGTAATTCGCAAAAGCAGAACTCTGAGCAAAATGCTCCGCTAAGAGGTTTGCAATTGTATCGGAGTCAGTACAGACTGCTCCATTCAGTGAAAGCACAGGTACGCTGACGGGGGTCCAATAGCCATAGAGTTGCCTAATCTTGGCCCAAACCTGCAATGGAGAGGTACGGAGGCCAATGGTGGAGACATACCTTTCCCAGCACTCCTGCTTGTGCTGGCGAATGAGGCGGCGGGTTCGCGCACGGAGCCATTTAAAGGCGATGAGGTGTTCCAATGAGGGATGCCGCTTGTGACGCTGGAGTGCCCGTCTGTGATCTTTAATCGCCTCAGCGATCTCAGACGACCACCAAGGCACAGTCCTCCGCCGAGGCGACCCAGAATTACAGGGAATGGCAGATTCTGCGTCAGTAACGATGCCGGTGGTGACCGAGTGAACCACCGCATCAGTGGCATCATTGGAAAGAGGCTCAATAGTGGCAATGGAGGTGAACAAGTCCCAGTCAGCCTTATTCATAGCCCATCTGCAGGGGGGCCCAGAACAGTGACGCTGTGGCAGTGGCAGAAAGATCGGAAATTGGTCACTACCACACAAGTCATCATGCACTCTCCATTGGACAGATGGTAATAAGCTAGAGCTGCAGATCGACAGGTCAATGGCTGAGTACGTGCCATGCACCACACTGAAATATGTAAAGGCAACATCATTTAAAAGGGAAAGATCTAGCTGTGCCAATACTTGCTCAACGATGCTGCCTCGGCTTGTTGCCAATGATCCACCCCACAGAGGGTAATGGGCATTGAAGTCGCCCAATAACAGATTAGGTGGCAGCATTAGGCTATCAGCGCAGCCAGGACATGCTGCAGGACATCACCATCCGGTGGAAGATAGAGACTGCAGACAGTAACAGCCTGAGGCGTCCACACCCGAACAGCAACAGCCTCTAGAGGTGTTTGTAGAGGGACAGACTTGCTGTAAAGAGAGTGAAGGACGTAGATGCAGACGCCACCAGATACCCTCTCATAAGCTGCACGGTTCCTATAATAACCCCGATAGCCACGGAGGGCCGGGGTCCGCATGGCCAGAAACCTAGTTTCTTGAAGAGCAATGCAGAGGAAAGGGTGAAGGCTGAGAAGTTGTCAGAGCTCAGCAAGATGGTGGAAAAAACTGCTGCAGTTCCACTAGAGGACGACACTGTCCATGGCCGAGAAAGGCATGAAGAGACCGGGGAGGCAGATTACGCTGCTGGGTTACCTGCTGCCACTGATTGAGTACCTGTGCGAGTGACATCCATTGTGCCTTTGAGTCCAGCAAGATCTAGGACCTCAGCGGACGCCAAAATCTCTACCTAACCCTCAGACGCAGAGCTTGTAGGTTGCGGTGAGGTGGGTGCCACCGCAAGTTTCTTCGTCTTAGAGGTCTTCTTCTTGGCCTTTTCTTGCTGCTCCTTGGGTCTTACTGGCTGGGAGGGCTTCACCGATTCAGTCTCTGGGATGGAGGAGGATCGGAAAACCCTACGACCAGCTGCTTGTGGGCACTTATGCCACTGTCAGGCGTCATCCTTCCCACTTGTGGAAACCTGGGAAGGGAGGGACCCAAGAGACCCCTTGCGAGCGAGAGGAGCCGAAGAAGTTGGACACTTCTCTGGCTTAGAAGCGCAGACAGGAATGATGCTCTCCGCAGTTTACACAGATGGGAGGAGGGGCACATGAAGTATTGGGATGTGATGGGTGTCCACAATCTCGACATGTGAGGCTGTAAGTACAGCGGGAAGACATATGGCCGAACTTCCAGCACTTACAGTACCACATCAGGGGAGGGATATAGGGCTTGACATCACAGCAGTAGACCATCACTTTGACCTTCTCCAATAACGTATCAGCCTCGAAAGCCAAGATGAAGGCACCCGTAGCAATATGATTATCCTTTGGACCCCAATGAACGCACCAGATGAAATGAACACCTCGACACTCTATATTGGTGCACAGCTCGTCATCAGACTGCAAAAGAAGGTCCCTATGGAAAGTAATACCCTGGACCATACTTAAACTCTTATGAGGTGTGATGGTAACTGGTACATCCCCCAACTTGTCAAACGCAAGTAACCTTCATGACCGGGCAGAGGATGCCGTTTTTATCAATACTGACACAGAGAGCATTTTGGACACGCCCTCCACCTCCCCAAACTTGTCCTCTAAATGTTCTACGAAGAATTGAGGCTTTGTTGAGATGAAAGACTCAACATCAGCTCTCATACAAACTAGGAACTGGGGCAAATAAGTGTCACTGCCATCCTGAGCCTCACGTTCCTCCCACGGTGTGGCCATGGAGGGGAATGATTTGGAACCGTATTTCTGAGTGTTGAATTGAACCTGAGAGCGCTTAGAGACTGCTGGTGGCTGGCCACCAGTGAGAGATGATGTACCACGCTTCATTGTGGGTCATCTTCCCTGATGCCACCCAATCTGACCAAGGGCCCTCCCCACGGGCGCCACCCAGCCTCAGCAAGGGCCACCTCGCAGGATGGCCATTGCCGGGAGTCCCAATGCCCCAGGGAGATAGGCATCTACTCCTTGGCATACATGGGGAGTTAACGGCGCAGGCATCAGCAGAGTGATCCCTGTGTTGTCAGGGGGCTACAACCAACAGGGTACATGGTGGCCCCACCACAATGGACTGGCAACCGTGCTGGATATTAGGTGCAAGGAAGTCCATGGTCATCAACTCCACAAAAAGCAGCATTGCACAGTGACAAAAAGCAGCATTGCACAGTGCATGGTGGAAATTGCACCCACGAATGTGTCCTCGCCCAAGAGATGGAGAATGAGTGGGACGGCAATGCGACGACAAGAAAGTTGGCTGAAGGTCTCAATGGACGATGGACACAATGCACCATGTAAGGCACCTTCCCCAATAGGCTCGCTCTTCGGAAGAATTTGGAAATATGGAGAACAAAACTGAGAGGGGCCCATCACATATGGGCCGAAACGTTTGAGACTCCTTTCAATCACCTCTTACGACAGGCAGGAATACCGCAGGCCTATTCTAACCCCCGAACCCGCGGGGGGGGGGAGGGGGGGGGGGTAGTACAGTGTGAATTACATCAACTCCACTGCACATCCCTGCAATTTGCCCAGTATTATGATTGCTTTCAATATTGTTAATTTCTCCACATATACGACAGTACAAAAAGTTAAAACCATTAAAAGAACCTCAGTTCTAGATAAGCATTAGGTGGATACTCCAAGTAGTGGCACCATAACTCCACTGATTCAGAGAGATTAATACATCCAAATACCATGCAAATAACTAAGACTTTGCCCAACTAAAAGAGAAGTAGTCAATCTAATTTACTAATTGCATACCAAGGCTCTCTGGGGTAGGAAGACTAGCTGTGATGGAGAAAGCTGTGTGTATGTAAGAACCCTACACAAGCTACTGACACTCTTATTTATAAGATTCTTTCATTCAGATACTATTTGTCGTATAAATGTTACCTTCTATCACTTTGTTTCTGTTGCAAAACTTTTCTACTGGTAACATGAGCTGGCTCGAAAGTTCCTATGTAGCTTCCACTTCAAATGTTTTTTTTTCTCCTTGTCCTTCTGATCTCATATGACATTCTCCACAAAATCAAATTAATAATACTGAAATATGCACACAGAACTTGTAGTATACTATGATCTGATGTGCAATTTAGGGTTCATGAAGTGGTCAATCACATAAAAATAAAAACAAAGTGCTTAGTAGGATTCATGCCATTATGTTATTTTCATATGTTTGTTTTATAACATTTACTCCATCAGTCTTTGCCTATAGTTTAAAAATTGTGATTTAATTTCTTTCATTCCAGTGCTTTCTTTTACTTCTCTATAGACCCAACTAAAGAACGTGATAAGCATTAGTGGGGATCTTTGCAGCTATCATTTATAAGTTGGCAAAATACTAGCTTACATAAACAATAACCAATACAAAGTTAGTTTTAGGTAAGTAATTTGAAGCAATGGAACAGGAGATTCCCCCCCCCCCCTCCCCAATTCCCTCCCAGAAATTGAAATATTTCCACCACATTCAAAGTTTGGTATGTTCCACACATTAGAGATACCAATTTCATTTGGTGAAGCACCCTGCCGAATAAGGAATAGATAGGCAAGTATGATTAGTTACAAATGTTGAAAGATGTAATGGGTAAATAAGTCTAAACAACAGCACAACTGATTGATGACGATTTTATATAATATTGTTGTAGAACAGCAATCTTTATTCTCATAAAGTTATTTAAAAACAGTCTTGATTGCAGCCGATGTTAACTTCTGACCGTTTTTGGCCAGTTACGACTGAGGCCTCCACAGCGGGTCAGACACCATCGCCATCATCCAGATGGGGCAAACTCTGATGATGGCCCGAATTAAAAGGCCGAAATGAGTCGGAGAAAACCTCAGCTGTGATAAAGACTGTTTTCAAATAATTTTGTGATTGAAGATGTCTTGTAGAAGAAGTGTACAAGCTGACAGAGGAAGAAGTGTTCTGTGAGGGGTCATGATCCATTGGCAGAAAACTAAAAATGGAGACTTATTTGTGGGTTTCTTAGTGCCATAATGAGATCACTTCTCAAGAAGCTGCACTTTTCAGAATCGAGCACAATAAAAAAGAAAAAAAAATGAAAAATTGTTATTAGATGGAGACATTTCTGCAGAGGTATTTGTGTTCAAATGTCCTTGAGCGAAAATGAGACACACTTTGGAATGGGAGAAGTAGTTGTATCTAATGGATCTCAGTTTAGTAAGAGTAAATACTACTGACACAACAAAATGACAAGACTACAGTTTGTGGATAGGCTATTCAGAAAAAGGTCTGGTACTTACTTTTTTGTATAAGCTCCCAGACCAAAGCTGTTCTGTGTATTACGAAGGAGAGTATCTCTGAAAGGCATTACAACATTTCCGACTGCTAAAAGTTGTACTATTATTCTAACAAGATTAAGGGAGCTTGGTGCAGAATTTCGACATCACTACATAGGTCAACACAAGATAAAATTCTATTTGGTTGTTACTTCTTTGAATTCATGTAGTGTAAACATAGCTAAAATGAACCTGATCTATTCTACCACATTATGAAAGTTCCTGCCGCTTTTCACAATCTTGTTTCTTTCTTGATTTTGACTAAAGCTTCAGGAGGATCCATACACATCCTACAGTGTGAAGAAGTTGTTATTTTGAGGATATAACTAGTTTGGAAGGTGGTACTTTTCTTTGCCCTGAAGTGAGTGGCTTTAACAAATGGACAATACCAAAAGTTGCAGTGCTGCACTTCAACTTTGACCCATGATGTAACTGAGTTTTGTTGTGTGGTGTAACTGCAGTACTCCATCTTTGAAGTGAATCATGTATGCAGGGAGCATACTTGAGTACGCAGTGGCACATTATAGTGTGGGACATTTATGTTTCTGAATGGTTTGTGGGTGATGTTAGTGCAGCATTGTACTTAATGCCGTGCATTACTCTGCATTTTCAGAGTTTGTCTTTGTTGGATTGTCACTGAGTTATTTTAAAGTTCTTAATTATTAGCTACTGATTTGTTTCCAGTTTTGGAGTTGTTAGTTATGGTAGTTCAACATTTGAAATTTGTTCATTCACAGTTAGAAATCTGATTTTATTTGTTTGTCGTCAGGTGCTTAAGTATGGATTTCAGAACTAAAGTTACTAGTTGTTCATTGTTTGCTGCTAGGAGTGATAATAAGGCTGCAACAATTAAATTTTGTATAGGTATATGACCTCATGGATGAGTATGTAAGGTGTCCGCAGTGTCGGGATTTGAAGAAGTTGACTAAAGTCGCTGCTTCTTGAACCAGGAACAAGTGCATGTGGCAGTGTCATTGTGACAATATTTGCAGGTTTCTTACGAGTGGTTCCTGGTTCGAGAAATCTAGGTTAGCCATGAGGGATATCATTTTGTTAACTTCTTATCTGTGTTATCATTTGCCTATCTGGTTTTGTTCTCATCTGATGTGTGCCAGTGATAGGCGTGTTCTAGATTGATTTTCCTTTTTATCATAAGGTGTGTTCAGGGTTTGTAAAGTGCGGATGGTCTTTGGTAGGTGAGGAGAAACAAAGGGGGCAGTTGTAGAGATTGGCAACTCTGCATTTGGGATGGCTAAGTATGGGAGGGGTGATAATTCTGTGGGAACATCACTGTGGGTGGCTGTTGTTTCTGGGGTGGGTCTTCTGATGTGGTGGAGGAGACTAGTGTTTAACGTCCAGTCAACAACGAGATCATTAGAGACGGAGCACAAGCTTGGATTGGGGAAGTATGGGGAAGGAAACCGACCATGCCCTTTCAAAGGAACCATCCCAGCGTTTGCCTGAAACAATTTACGGAAATCACAAAAAAGCTAAATCAGGATGGCCAGAGATGGATTTGAACTGTCGTCCTCCCGAATGCAAGTCCAGTGTTCTAACCACTGCACCACCTCGCTTGGTCTGATGTGGTTTTTAGGATGGTGGTGAGGTGTAAAAAACAGGTTTTGGCTGATTTGATTAAAGAGCACATTGCAGAGGATACCACTATTGTTTCAGATTCTTTTTCTTCCTACAGATTTACATACCAGTGGTTATTGACATTTAACAATGAGCTATAGTGTAGAGTTTAAAGATTATGCAACAGAGGATTGCACCAATAATACAAAGGGTTCTTTCTTTAATTTGGTTTGGGGTGTGGTGGCAGAGACATTTTTTTTTTTTTTTTGGCCTTTATTGTCAGAAATCTGAGGAGGAGGAGATTGGTGTTTCAACATCCCGTCAACAACGAAATCGCCAGAGACGGAGCAAATGCTCGAATGAGGGAAGGATGGAGAAGGAAGAAGGCCGTGCCCTTTCGAAGCAACCATCCTGCCATTTGCCTTAAGCAATTTCCAGGAATCACAGGCAACCTAAACCAGAACGGCCGGATGCAGGTTTGAACCATCATCCTTCTGAATGCGTGTCCAGTGTACTAACCACTGTGCTACCCTACTTGGTGTAAGAAGTGTAGTGGGTTTGTTTATGTATGTAATTTTCTTTGTGAGTATTGAAATTTATGTCAGAGCTACTTTTTGTTATGTTGTGGTTTGGGTTGGTAGTTGAAGTTCATATTTAATAGTTTACAGTGGTGGGTATGGTGGAGTGTGTAGTAAGTTATTCTGGTCTGGTTAGGTTTTGAGAATAGTTGATCCTGCTAGCTGTAGTCTATTGGCACAATGAGCTTTGTTTGAACTGTATAGGTCAAGTGAAATTATTGATACCTGGTTTTGGCTTATGTGTTGGATGGTAGTATAATGGATTTCTTTGAGCAATATGGCTCAAGAGAATTTTCCAGTACCTTTACTTCTGTAGGTTTGTGGTATTGTGGGCTTCATTTGAGCTATACAGGTCAAATGAAATTTCTGGTACCTTTTTCTCTCCCGTGTTCTTTGTTATTGTGTTTTATTGTTGATCGCTCAGGATTTGTTTGGTTGATTTTTTCGTTATTGTCTGTTTCGGTACGTCTCCATTATTGGGATTGTCACATATTTAGTTCGTCCTCAGCCAAAACCCCCCTAATTCATGCACTTTTCCCATTAAGATTCTTGTTATTTCTGCAATTAAATGACTTTTGCGTTGTTTTTGTGTGTAACGTACATCATAGCTGCCTTATGGGGCACCCACCATACTTATGACGTCGCAGGCTAAAGCTGGCATGCGACACTGCTATTTTTGGCATTCCCCGAATTGCTGGAATCGTGACTGCTCACTGTGTTTTACAATGACTGTAGAGGAGTGTGTGATACTGTCGGATCTGATTAGTGAGTAGTAGTACACATCTGAAATGATGGTTTTTGGTGACAGAAGCAGCTTGGCTACAGTTATCAACCAATGAAGAAGTGGCTCAGTAGAAATCCCTTAGCGGTTCAGTAGAAAGTATTTACAGGCTAGGTGCATCTCACAAATAATCCTTTTCTCCTTCAACATTCTTGCATAAGTTGCCAAGGCCGCTTGCTGCCATACATTTTAAAAATTTGCACACTATGATTAGGAATTTAAACATCCACTGTTGTACAAAATTCTCCTAAATTGTGATAGGTTACTAATCAGCTTTCTCAAATAGAACAACATGTCAGCTGCCTGCTGTACTCTTATTTTTTATTTTAAATTAACTGTCGAGAGAATGCCTGCTCTTTCGTCACATTTCACAAAACCAACATTTCACCATGAAATGTGTGAGTAACTACAATTACCCATAAGCAGCTTGCTAAGTACAGATGCAGATGTGAGCTTCACTCTTTGTACCTCATCATGTAGCAAGTTTCCTCAATCTTGGAAATCAAAATCTCTAACCTTTTTGCCTAGAATAATTGGTCATGTTTCTCGTGGTACATGCATGTCATAGATATTGGGTTTTGACAGTTATTAGTATCTCCACTACCTTGCACTAAACATTACAGAACCGGAACACAACCACCTCGACACATATCTTTACAATGTTCTGTAAAAATCCAAGTAAATACACACCAATTACTTTACTAGCTTTCATCCTGCATACAGTGTGTTACAAAATACCAATTTAGATCTTTCATACTTTTAAGTTTTTTTTCTGGTTAGGCTACACTTACAGTTCACTTCCAGTTATACTAATAAACACTTCACTGTGAAAATCAAGACACCACATTCACACTTGATAATGTAACAACAGGATACATTGTCAGTATTTTCTTCAGCAAACGTATAAAAATGTCTGATGTCTACGTTCACTGCACATATAACTCCCTCTATGCTATAAACTGCTAGGTAAGCTCAGAAAAGGTATATTACATAATTGACAAATATCTTAGTACATTTTGGTGCGTATTTTGTTCACACAGTGTACATAAACTAAGAAATGTACAATGGGAGGCAAGTACACACCTCTTACCGATTCTTTTAGCCACTTCGTATTTTGAATTATTTGTTTTTACTACTTCATTCCCTCTCCCTATATACAATTCATTCCACTCTGTATTTGCTCTCAAGTTGGGAGTCTCTGCAGTATGCCTGGAACCTCTTTCTCTTGCAACTTCATCATTCCTGCCATCATTTCCAATTAATTTATAGAATACAAATAATTTATCCTCTGTCCATAGGAATTTATAAAAGTTAAATGGGAGGCAGGGTATACAAACCGAAACCCATATTCTTTAATTCACAAAACAAAAGTAAGTAAAGAGCTTTTCTTTTATGTAGAAATAATATTTTCTTCATAAATACCTAGAAAAGGTCTGATCAGCCAACTGCTTCACACGGAAGAACTGTTTCTTCATCTTCAAATAAGCTACTGGGTCGGAGAAGAAAGGCGTAGAAAAGATGGCATCAGAGTTCTATGCCGGCTCATTCCCGCTCGTACTTATTGTCATGAAGCTTTCAATACCACTGCCATACCTGGAAGATGATGTCCAAGTTTCACACAACACAGCCTCCTTGTAAACAAAAAATTAAGTTCATCTGTTAGGGGAGTAAATTTTCATATAACATGATTTGCTAAACCCAACTGATGCAGTCAAATGTCAAATACTCTACTTCATACATGTACAGACACTACTTCATACATATATAGCAGTGAGTGTGGAATGCCTCAAAACAAAAGTAAATGAATGTTCACTGAACGAATGTTAAAAAGATGCTTTTACTGGGTGTCATTAGCTTCATCAGTGAACAATGTAATTGAATCTATAAGCAATTGATTATAGCCAAAATCATAATACTGCAGATCCATCTTGTTCACAATGAGGTTTCACACTTTAACTCAAATACTTATTGCCATTTTAGCCGCAGTTTTGCTAGTATTACATGCAAAAAGAAAAACAACAACCTGAAAAGCATGACAGTTTAGAACAATGTGCAGAGTGGGAAAATTTTTTCCAATGTACATCACATGAAAAGCTGAATCCAAAGGTAAACTGTGTTGAAGAAAACTACAGAGGCTCATAAAATCACATGTATCACAGACATCTACCAGACATGACTGATAAGACTGAAATTACTATAGAAGTGGATTCGGGGAGTTGCCAATGTTTGGTGCAAATGCAGCTTTTCATACAAGTAGGCCTAAATGTGGTGAACTGCTTAGCAACATAATTTTCAGAAATTACTAGCACTGTGAATGACTTAATATACAGAATCAGCAAATTCTACTGCAAATGCGAACATTCTAGGTCAGGCTTTACCGTGACTATTACTGACATTAAATGAAACAACAAATTTACTGTTACCAGTCACTGTTTATTTATCTTATCATGGAGATAAATAAACAGTGACTGGTAACAGTGAACTTGTTGTTTCATTTAATATAAATTCTACTGCAATAGCGTGATTCTAAACCATAGACTTCTTGAAGAGGAGTGGTAGATATTTCAAAGGGCCATGAATAGCTACAAAATATCTTTACTTTTAACTGGCGAGTTGTATCAGACAGAAGAATGTTTTCCAAACACCAACACATCATATTATACATGCACGCTGTTATGTGCTATCCAATTTGCGTGTCTTATTTTTAACACAACAATGAACTGATACAATGCGTTGGATGATAGCAGGCACCGACTCGAAGATGAAACGGACCTCACTGTTACCTATGTAACAGTGATCACAAAGATAAAGTCCCGGAAAAGAACAGCTTACTTATAAATTACTAAATCTGCTAGAAAGGAAATACGAGCTATTTTTAATCTAGGACTATGGCTAAGTTACTGTTGAGGAAATGACTATTTTATAAACCAACAGGTAACGTGACAGACAACAAAATCACAAAATTTAGCTTCTAAGTCTACAACAAAATCTAATGAAGAATTTACTACAAGTGCTTTACTGAAGTTGAATCTACATCAACTGCAGAAACGAAGTACTGTTGCTACTGTTTGAAACAATGGCTCCTCTACGTTACTAAGCCTTAAGTGGATACTCATTGTTATTAAAATCAGAAATATGAAAAATATCTCCACTTTAGTCCAACAAGCAGAATTCCGCCAGTTCAAATTTACCAAAGAAAGCGATACTTCCAAGTAGCATCCCTCGTCAAATCGTCATGATAGTCACTTCGACTAACCTGCGCCGAAGGGTTCCCACTACACTAAGGTCACGACTTAAGTATGGAATTCAGTTTGATTATTGTAAATATCACTGTACTGGCACCCAAAACAAACACGTTCAGCCCAGCCCAACACAAAAGTCATAATGGCAGATGATCTCATCCTTCTCAATTGATAGACACTTCCATAGCTGGACACAATAATAAAGACGCTCTTTCTACAAAAAAATATAACACAGTTGAACGTAGCATAGAGCTACGTACCTTAAATTAGTTACAAGTTCATGAAATTAAAGCCTGTACCGAGCACACAAGCATAAAACTCAACACAAATTACACTTCCTTCTGTACACTGCATATTATCGATATGCGGCTGATTGCTCAACATCACAGTTTCGATATATAGAAATCGACTATTGTCAAAGACAAAACAAAAATATCATAATTAAATAAACTAAGAAGAATATAGACTTTATGAAATTAAGAAAAAATATAAGTAAAATATTTATATAACCAAGCCACACAATACGAATGACATACTGACACTAAGAATATGCAAACTATAAGCATACGAGTGTGTAGTATCTTCACCACTTTTCTTTGGAACATCCGAGTTTACTAAACAAGTTATCTGGCTGCGACGCGTTAAATTACGTGAAACCAAGAAAGCAGACGGTTCAGTAAACAAGTGTTACAACCATGGCGTGTGTTTCGCGGTGTGACAGAAGATTCTTAAATGTAATTTTGTTAGGGTTTGGTTTCATGTTCGTATTTACAGCCTTCCAGACGATGGGAAACATAGAGGTAAGATTTATGAGCAACGAACAAATATTCAGAAATTAATATTTTATTTATGAGAGAAATAAATTTTATTCTCCCATCTTCTGAATATTTTAGTGTAGAAGAAGAATAAACAGACCCGTGAACACAGTGAGACTAGTCTTATATCGTTTTACTAGAGAATATGAAGTCGATGCGTGTCATTGCAGCAGCTGCGGCTTAAAGTTGGTGATAGCAATATTTGGATGCAATATTTACATAACTGAGCTGTTCTGGCAATTAAAATCATTATCTGGAAAATAGGAACAGGTTGCAAACATATTTCGGGTTATTTCCGTTCATGATTACGTATGCAGCACTTGTTTTTGTTGTTAGTAGTAGACATTAGAAGAAGCTGCGGAAAATTTATAATATGTCAAATACTTCGTACGGTGAAATAGTGGCGGTGTTTTCTCCCGATACACCAGCATGTCTGCAGTTATCCACCGTAGCTAATATTACGATGATTGTTTTCACTTTAATTGAAATATTAAAGCTTTGTGTTCATTAAGGTGTTTAGACGTAGCAGTACTTTTCAGCAAGCTAAAACATTATGGTCGCTACAGCGCTAAATTTAAAAAGGCCGCGTCTCCATCACTTTGAAATATATCAAACTGGCTTTCTGTAGCAGCTTAACGTTATTACTTACCTTCAGTGAGGAACTTGACGAATAGAACGTAATAAATTATATTTGTATTTCTATACACAGTACTAACAAAATAGGTCGCAACAATAAGATAGCCCCGCATACACACACGCCTACGTATTCACGGATCTAGGGAGATTCCTAAGTAAAAGTATTTCGACAATTATTTTTAGTTCTTATTACAACGCATAGGTCAGTGCAGACTCAAGTCTAAATACTGCAAGACTGATAATCGGCTAAGTCGATGGCACTCGGACTTTTGTTTTCAAGAAGCCACGATTAAAGGCAAACATAATAGGTTTAAAACAGCAAATATCCAAAGACGTTGCCGGACAAGATAATAAATAGTATGGACTTCCTACTCACCCTAAACCTCAAACATATTTTCCAGTGCATTCGGTGTCGTTTTTCAGAAGCTAAGAAAAGCAAAAGGGCCTTTTTTCCAATTCTTGAGAATGGATCCAAAGTTTTTAACGCTCTACTGCTGGGTTTTCTGAATTGTTTATAACTAGGGAGTATAAAATTTGCTGGTTGTTAAATTAATGAGGGGGAGGGAAGGATTTAAATGCTTATTTTGAATACTGAAGCCACAATGTCGTATACTTATAGGGAAGATTTCCAGTTTCTTCACAACAAAATATATGCGGGGCATACACAAAAGAACTTTTCCGTTTTAATGTTGTAGTCAGTGACTTGACGCACCGAGTTACGAAGATACGGAACTGCGGGTGATGCTATCACGGCACGCAACAGTCGAACAGAGTAAATGCCTCGTATTGACACAAAAGTGGGCTACTGTTGATCAAATTCCGTGTTGGAAGGAACCACCCTCTGGTCTTACTCTAGCAGACTGGCAGTTATATCTTAGCGTCTTCTTCTCGCAGACGAGCTTGTACGTGTGTCGACAATGGAAATTTAATTTACCTGGCAGTATAAGACGGGAACGAAGAGGACAAGATAAGTTTCGTCGGGGTCATTATAGCGTTTGCATTGGACTAAGATATTTTGTAGATAATGTGGTGTTTAACATTGTGTAACCAGCTCTAACTACTCATTACGGAGGCTCTTAAAGTTAGTATTTATTTTATATTTAGAATTAGTTCTGTGCATCTACATCGATACTCCACAAGCCATCGTACGATGCGTGCCGGAGGGTATGCTCTACCACTACTTGCCGTTTCTTTTCCTATACCACTCGCAAATAGAGCGAGGGAAAAAACGACTGTCCGTATGCCTCCTTTGTTGTTGTTGTTGTGGTCTTCAGTCCTGAGACTGGTTTGATGCAGCTCTCCATGCTACTCTATCCTGTGCAAGCTTCTTCGTCTCCCAGTATCTACTGCAACCTACATCCTTTTGAATCTGCTTAGTGTACTGATCTCATTGCATTATGAGCCCCAATTTCTCGTATCTTCTCCTCGTGATCCTTACGCGCAGTGTTTGTTGGGGGCAATAGAATCATTCGGCAGTCAGCTTTAAATGCCGGTTCTCTAAATTTTCTTAATAGTGTTTCTTGAAAAGAACGTCGCCTTCTTTCCAGGGATTCACATTTGAGTTCCCGGAGTATCTCCGTAACACTTACGTGATGTTCGAATCTACCGGTAATAAATATACCCGCTCGCCTCTGAATTTCTTCGTTATCTTCCTTCAACCCGACCTGGTACGCATGCCAGACAGTACAACTGTACTCAACAATGGGTCGTACCAGCGTCCTGTTAGCGGTCTCCTTTACGGGTGAACCGCTCTTTCCTAAAATACACTACTGGCCATTAAAATTGCTACACAAAGAAGAATTGCAGATGATAAACGGGTATTCACTGGACAAATATATTATACTAGAACTGACATGTGATTACATTTTCACGCAATTTGGGTGCATAGATCCTGAGAAATCAGTACCCAGAAAAACCACCTCTGGCCGTAATAACGGCCTTGATACGCCTGGGCATTGAGTCAAACAGAGCTTTGACAGCGTGTACAGGTACAGCTGCCAATGCAGCTTCAACACGATACCACAGTTCATCAAGAGTAGTGACTGGCGTATTGTGACGAGCCAGTTGCTCGGCCACCACTGACCAGAGATATCTGGAGAATGTGCTGGCAAGGGCAGCAGTCGAACATTTTCTGTATCCAGAAAGGCCCGTACAGGACCTGCAACATGCGGTCGTGCATTATCCTGCTGAAATGTAGGTTTTCGCAGGGGTCGAATGAAGGGTAGAGCCAATGGTCGTAACACACCTGAAAAGTAACGTCCACTGTTCAAAGTGCCGTCAATGCGAACAAGAGGTGACCGAGACGTGTAACCAATGGCACCCCATACCATCACGCCGGGTGATACGCCAGTATGGCGATGACGAATACATGCCTCCAATGTGCGTTCTCCGCGATGTCGCCAAACACGGATGCGACCATCATGATGCTGTAAACAGAACCTGAATTCATCCGAAAACATGACGTTTTGCCATTCTTGCACCCAGGTTCGTCGTTGAGTACACTATCGCAGGCACTCCTGTCTGTGATGCAGCGTCCAGGGTAACCGCAGCCATGGTCTCCGAGCTGATACTCCATGCTGCTGCAAACGTCGTCGAACTGTTCGTGCAGATGGTTGTTGTCTTGCAAACGTCCCCATCTGTTGACCCAGGGATCGAGACGTGGCTGCACGATCCGTTACAGCCATGCGGATACGATGCCTGTCGTTTCGACTGCTAGTGATTCGAGGCCGTTGGGATGCAGCACGGCATTCCGTATTACCCTCCTAAACCCACCGATTCCATATTCTACTAACAGTCATTGGATCTCGACCAAAGCGAGCAGCAATGTCGCGATACGATAAACCGCTATCGCGATAAGCTACAATCCGACCTTTATCAAAGTCGGAAACGTGATGGTACGCATTTCTCCTCCTTACACGAGGCATCACAACAACGTTTCACCAGGCAACGCCTGGTATGAGAAATTGGTTGGAAACCTTCCTCATGTCAGCACGTCGCTTTCCTTTCACGGCACCCCAACTCTTATAACTGCCGTCTGGTTTCCGTACAACTCGTAAATAACCTTCTGTTACCTGTATGTTGTCCCTGTTGCCTTTAGGATTTCAAAGAGTGTTTTCTAGTCAGCATTGTGAAAAGCTTTCTCAAAATCTAAAAATGTTATTAAATGGGTTTGCTTTCCTTCTAACAAGGGAACCTCCCCATCGCACCCCCCTCAGATTTAGTTATAAGTTGGCACAGTGGATAGGCCTTGAAAAACTGAACAAAGATCAATCGAGAAAACAGGAAGAAGTTGTGTGGAACTATGAAAAAAATAAGCAAAATGTACAAACTGAATAGTCCATCCGCAAGATAGGCAACATCAAGGATAACGTGAGCTCAGAAGCGCTGTGGTCCCGTGGTTAGCGTGAGCAGCTGCGGAATGAGAGGTCCTTGGTTCAAATCTTCCCTCAAGTGAAAAGTTAAATTTTTTATTTTCGGGCAATTATTATATGTCCGTCCGTCCGATGCGAGGTAACTGCGCCGTAGTATGGGGACGCTACACCTAAACAAACATCGAAACATACGACGTCAGTCGATTACAGCACACGAAAGAGAGAATTCCTGCTAACGAGGCTCCCTGGCTGGCAGTTGACTGTTCGCTACTTTGGACGAGAGTGCATTAAATACGTGAGGTGTATTCCGTGGGCAATATGAATCCAGCAAATATAGCTCGCGACTTCAATAACAATCGCACGGTTTTGCGGTGCGGTCGCAAAACACAGACACTAAACTTATTACAGTGAACAGAGACGTCAATGAACGAACGGACAGATCATAACTTTGCGAAAATAAAGTAAGTAAACTTTTTACTCGAGGGAAGACTTGAACCAAGGACCTCTCGTCCCGCAGCTGCTCACGCTAACCACGGGACCACGGCGCTCCTTAGTTCACACTATCCTTGATGTTGCCTATCTTGCGCATGGACTACTCAGTTCGTATATTTTGTTTATTTTTTTCATAGTTCCACACAACGTCTTCCTGTTTTCTCGATTGATCTGCGTTCAGTTTTTCAAGGCCTATCCACTGTGCCAACTTATAACTAAACCTGAGGGGGGTGCGATGGGGAGGTTCCCTTGTAAGTAAGTCATCATCAGCATGGCCTCGCGTGTTTCTACTTTCTGCGAAACCTAAACTGAGCTTCACCGAGGTCGGCTTCTGCCAGCTTCTCCATTCTTCTGTGAATAATCTGTGTCAGTGTTTCTGTGAGCATGAGTCACTAAACCAATAGTTCAGTAGTACACCTGTCATCACCTACCTTCTGTTGGAAATGGGGAGAGAGAGAGAGAGAGAGAGAGAGAGAGAGAGAGAGAGAGAGGGAACGGGGGGGGGGGGGGAGTGAGGGGGGCGAAGAAAGAGCCTTTAAGCCAGCGTAGACCAATTGCCTTAATGAGACCACACAACAGATATCCACAAACATTTCCGGACTGTGCTAGATCCTGCGGACAGGTTCTTAATCCAGCTCTGGACAACAGCGCACAAAGTAGTGTTATTAACTTTTTGCCGCCACTTTTCCTTTCATCGGGCAAGTGACTTCCCAGCTACCTCAAGATAGTGGTCCGCAGTCACCACAGGTCAATGTCTCCTAGCCCAGGAACAGGTTGTGTAGGTAAAGGTGCAGCTGTCATTCATTTCCAAAGCTTGCACGCATCTAACGTTTCCACTTAAATTGTTCACAGCTACAGAGCGACCGAACTTAGTGAGTGCTCGGAAGGGGAATGGACTAATAAATAACGAGACGTCAGTTTGCTGAAAATGAACAGCTCTGAAATGAGAACGAATGTCTCATTCAGGAATGCGTAGATGGTACTAGGAGTAGACGTGATTGTACCCAACGAAATTTTATAGCAGCAGGTGTTTGAGTCTCTCGTTCCCAGCGAAGTTCACAAGAGTTCTGAGTATGTACCAACTTACTTTACCATTGTCATTCATTAATCTCTTTGACATAATTTCAAATGAAACTTTACTCTGTCAAAGAAAATGTTACTTGTTCAGCGAGGTTTATACGAATATTTCAACCACACAGGAGGTCGCTCACAAGTGCCTCGTTCGACTGAATCTCCAGAATTCATAGTCAGTCTGGAACTATTACAAGATAGGTCTACTAGAGAGTAGAAAGGATCCGAAGAATTGCGCGTTTCGTCATGAGCTCATATAGTTACAGCGAGAGCATCACACAGAATTTGCTCATCTAACACCAGTTGCAGACTCTACAAGACAGGCGTTGTTGGTTGTTTGACTTGGGGGGAGGGGACAAAACAGAGCCGTTGTACAACGCGGAATAATTTGCTGTTAAAATTCCATAAATGTGCATTTATCGGAAAGAGGCCATAATGGAAAAGTGAGAGAGATTAAATGGAACACGAAGGCTTACTGTTCGTTTTTCTTCCCGCATACCTTTCTTGCGTGGAACAGGGAACCGGAGAAATGGTGATTACTGTTACGCAAAGTACCATCCACCACATACCGTAAGACTGCTCGTGGAGTATTGTGGTAAATTAAGTGTGTAATGTAGAGTTTATCTTTGCATGACTTTTGTTTTACAGTTTGTTCAAAGTCAGTCACAAGTATCCAGACCGTTGAACAGTTTGCAGTCTTGGCCTTGAAACCTGATTCCTTATTGTAAGAAGCAGACGTAAGGTGTGTCTCAGCACACATCCAGATCTGACTCAGTTTGTCACTGATGTTTCGTCCTTTTCCCATGCACTACAACAGGTGTGCTTCGAAAGAGCTGTAACAAATATCACTATAGTAAAGCCGCAACTGCTCAGTTATCGCCTCGATCAAATCTTGATGTTAGTCGATTATCGTACCGACGTATTTGTCGACTATCGCACCGATCTGTAGTTCGTCTACGCTTAGACATATTTATCGACCAATTTTCGGTTTCAGCGTCGATTTATTTGTCGACCATCCCGCCAGTTATTTATAGGTTGTCGTATCTATTTAGTGGTCGGTTATCGCATTTTTTTAGGTCGGTTATCGCATCTGTTTGTTTGTTTATCGCATTTGTTTATACGTCCAAAATAGTTTGTCGAATATCATATATGTCATTGATCGATTACCGCGTTTATGCACTGTTCGATTATCACCTTGATGTACTTGCGCTGATTTACATGTTGTTATCGACTCTGTTGATTGCCTTGGTTGGCTGACTATCGCCTTGTTTACTTGGTCATATATCATCTTGGGTAAATGGACGGTTGTCGCCTCAAGTGATTGGTTGATTTAATCCACACTGGTTTAGTGAATTTGGTTCATTTGTATAAGAAAGAAAATTCGCCGCCATTATTTGGCCGACAATGACATAAAAGATAAGGCATACAGTTTCTAATTGCCAGGCTTTCGCGCTTTTTGATTTAATTCCGTTCCGCTGCGTCCCATGACTTGAGAGCAAATGAGACTTGGTGATGATGGAACGTAAGCTCGGCGGCCCCACAGGTTATATAGAGGGGGGGAGGCTGTGTACATGTACAATGTTCCTGCTCACTAGAACTGTGTATGCACTTACCTCTGTCACCTACGCTAAAAAATACTTAAGACACAACTTTCTCGAGGGAAAGTTATACAAAGAAAGGAAACTTCTCCAATAAGGGTGGCTGAACCCCTTCCTAGGGATCTCACAGCCAAGCAGCCAAAAGTGCCATACCACATTATTTATTTCGTTAGATTTCCACCTAAGGACCACGATAGGCTTCTAGTTATTTTGAAGGTAATGTTCTCAGCTGCTTTTTTATTCGTTTAAACCGGATGCTTCTCACCTATGCACCATTGTCAACTCCGCTGTCTATACAGAGCACAAAGAAGGTGAATATGCTCTGTTGTTTAAAAGATTCTGACTGAAAAGTGGCACACAGCTGTCTCATCGTACCGTCCTCAGCAGCCTTAAAAACTTTCCCAAAAACTTCGTTATGTGAGTATATTCGCGTTCTTTTTAACGTGTAACTCACTTCCAATTGAAGATGTTTGAGCGATGTAAATATATTAATTCCTCTCAAATCGTCTATGGATTGATAATTCCGAAATAACGTCGGTCAAATTCTCCACTTGTGTACACGATATCAGTAACTGCTGTGTCACTAATTCATTAATACTGCTACTGAGTATGAAGGTACTGAAAGATAATTGCGTAGACTTCTGCGGCCAGAGTCAGACGACATGAAAGTTTTCTGGGTTTGGTACCGCGTCATAATGTAAAAACTACTGCTGCTATAGAAAAACCATCGTTTCGGCCACGATTGCAGCGGCCTTCTTCTGAGTCTAATGGTGCGTTCTAGCTATGCACTGTCCTTTATATTTTGTTGTTAGTGTTCGCTGCGCATGCCATTACGTCATAATTTTAAAAAGGTAGTTAGTTTCATTGGTCACTTAAGGAAGAAGGAGAGGGAACTTTATTTTAATAGGTTATTGCCGTGGAGGGGGAACGTGACCTCTGTTGTCCATTGGGTCTTGTGTTATGTACCACGATTGGTGGCCACCGTCGAATGAGAAATTTGCTGCTGTTCACCAACTGCTGGACGTCGGCCGCGCGGCGGCAGCTACTCGCCGGTAGTGCTCGTGCCTCGTGTTGACAGTGCGGTCTGTTGGGCCCATTTCTAGACGTCGAAGTGTACAGGAGAACGGAGCGCACACTGGGGCACAGAGTATATCGTAGGCATAGACATACTGACAGGTATCTGCATGCCCAATACTACCACCACCCAGCGCAGAAGAACTGTCATCCGCTCGTTGGCAATCCGTGCGCAGCTCCTACGTGATGATCAAAACATCACACCTGAGCTTAAAAGGTTACGCACAACGTTTCTGGCCAATGGCTACAGTCATAAGTCGATAAACAGAGCCTTGTCGACGAACACAAGCAAGAAAGACAAGCAGGAAATAGACAAACTGCAGCCAACAGTACGCTTACCCTATGCGAAAAACGTTACTGACCGAACAGGCAAACACCTTCGCCGCGTTGGGGTGCAGCCTGTCTTCTATAGTGGTCGTAGGATCCAGGACGTGCTAGGCACCACCAGGGACAAGGTGGATGCACTACACACTGCAGGCGTTTACAAGATGGAATGCGAATGTGGAGAGGCATACATCGGCGAGACTGGTAGGCCAATAGCAACGCGCATTCGGGAGCACGAGCGTTATATCCGTCTAGGGCAACACAACAAATCCGCAGTGGCAGAACATCACCATGACTGCGGAAAATAAATGAAATTCAGCGAAGCCTGTGTGTTGGCCACAGATATGACGAAACGCAAAATCAGAGAGGCCATCGAAATATTTAAACACCCTAACAACATGAACAGGGAGGATGGACTCAGGCTTGCCCCATCTTGGCTGCCAGCAATCAGGGCCCAACAGACCGCACTGTGAACACGAGGCAAGAGCACTATCGGCGAGTAATTGCCGCCGCGCGGCCGACGTCCAGCAGTTGGTGAACGGCAGCAAATTTCTCATTCGACGGTGGCCACCAATCGTGGTACATAACACAAGACCCAATGGACAACAGAGGTCACGTTCCCCCTCCACGGCAATACCCTATTAAAATAAAGTTCCCTCTCCTTCTTCCTTAAGTGACCAATGAAACTAACTACCTTTTTTAAAATTATGACGTAATGGCATGCGCAGCGAACACTAACAACAAAATATAAAGGACAGTGCATAGCTAGAACGCACCATTAGACCCAGAAGAAGGCCGCTGCAATCGTGGTCGAAACGTTGGTTTTTCTATAGCAGCAGTAGTTTTTACATTATGACGCGGTACCAAACCCAGAAAACTTTTATGTCGTACTGAAAGATGTTTCCTAATGATACATGTTCTGTCTTATTCAGTTAAAACACCGCCATTGGCAAGATTTTTGTGATATGTTTCTTTCATTTAATGTGGAGGTGATGTCTGCATTCACTTTTCACTAAAAATCGACAAAGTGCGAGTATGACTCGCGCGCTGACGATTCCGCACAAACATAATTATATATGCAGATAGCATAACCATCCCGTGAATCTCGACGATTTTTGCCTGATATTGGTTCCGGGAATTCAAAGACCATATCAAAATTTCTACAGTAGTTCCAGAGACTAGCGTGTAATCGAAAAAGAAGCAGCCAGGGGCTTATCTGGAAATTTGTGGCAAGGTCTTATGCGATCGAACTGCTGAGGTCATCAGTCCCTAAGCCTACACACTACTTAATCTAACTTAAACTAACGTACGCTGTGGACAATACACACACCCACGCCCGAGGGAGGACTCGAACCTCCGACGGGGGTCAGGCACAATTCCTATGGTGTTTCCACAGATATTTGTAATTTCTGTTTTTAGTGTGTAAGTGGAGTCAGCCCAAACAAATAGCCAAGTGCGACATTCGTTTCATCGATACATATTAACAAGTAAGTTAAAACACGAGGAATAACCAGCATTAGAGCAGCCACTGCGCACCGCCCTGGCCCGCGCTGATTGCTACCATCAAGCAGCTGGTTATTCGTCTTTTTTTTAAAATCATTTTTGTGCCTGGTTTGATTCGGCTCGCCACAAATTCCTCCTCTGTGCTAATCTCATCTCAGTCCGCCCCCATAGCTGAATGGTCAGCGTGACGGACTGCCGACCTAAGGGGCCCAGATTCTATTCCCGGCTGGGTCGGGGATTTTCTCCGCTCAGGGACTGGGTGTTGTGCTGTGTTGTCTTCATCATCGTTTCATCCACATCCGGCGCGCAGGTCGCCCAATGTGGTGTCGAATGTAATAAAACCTGCACCAACACCGACTCAAAGGAAGGCCTCGGCGCTTGTTCGTGACGTCACGTCATCTAGGCACGGCGAACGCCAGGTCTGTTGCAGGCATACCCATAATGGTGGCGTCTCCCTCTCTGACACAGGAAAATGTGAAACTATTGGCGGTAGTTGACCAACACACATTGTTCTGAGAGATTTCTGCAATCAATTAATTGTGCAATTCACTACACTTCTTAACAAATAGTGTACTCCTGAACTTAAATTTCCACATGTTTTAAGTATTGACATACAAAAACAACTCCATGGTCCAGCAGCAACAGAATTCGTGCTTCTTTACCTTATTTGTAAATCTGAGGAAGTACGTTTGTGCTGGGTTGCTTTTACAAGAAACTGTGAACATATTGGTGCTCTTCTTTAGGTATCTTGGTTGACTATGGGGTGAGGAGCACTGAATTTTAATGAAATATCTTGCGATTGTACACGTTGGGGGAGGGGGTGGAGGACAGAAGAAGAGGCAAAAGAGAGATACTTGTTTTATCAAATAATTTGTTTTTATCTTATAAAGTTTCTCCTTTCACTTGCAAGAGGGGAATATTTATCCGTTCTAAGGTGCATGTTTAAAAAGTTTAAGCTCAGCAGTATTTTCGATGTATAAAGCTATTTTGTTTCCTGTTTAGAATTCCTTTCGTTGAAAACGACTGTAATCTAATGACTGGCTACAGTTGGACATTTACACATGTAAATTAGTTCACATTTCCAGTGACGATGTCAAACGAAAATAAAAAGAAACGAGTTAATTGTTATGGGGTTGGACTGCTACGGTCGCAGGTTCGAATCCTGCCTCGGGCATGGATGTGTGTGACGTCCTAGGTTAATTAGGTTTAAGTAGTTCTAAGTTCTAGGGGACTGATGACCTACAGGGTGTTTCAAAAATGACCGGTATATTTGAAACGGCAATACAAACTAAGCGAGCAGCGATAGAAATACACCGTTTGTTGCAATATGCTTGGGACAACAGTACATTTTCAGGCAGACAAACTTTCGAAATTACAGTAGTTACAATTGTCAACAACAGATGGCGCTGCGGTCTGGGAAACTCTATAGTACGATATTTTCCACATATCCACCATGCGTAGCAATAATATGGCGTAGTCTCTGAATGAAATTACCCGAAACCTTTGACAACGTGTCTGGCGGAATGGCTTCACATGCAGATGAGATGTACTGCTTCAGCTGTTCAATTGTTTCTGGATTCTGGCGGTACACCTGGTCTTTCAAGTGTCCCCACAGAAAGAAGTCACAGGGGTTCATGTCTGGCGAATAGGGAGGCCAATCCACGCCGCCTCCTGTATGTTTCGGATAGCCCAAAGCAATCACACGATCATCGAAATATTCATTCAGGAAATTAAAGACGTCGGCCGTGCGATGTGGCCGGGCACCATCTTGCATAAACCACGAGGTGTTCGCAGTGTCGTCTAAGGCAGTTTGTACCGCCACAAATTCACGAAGAATGTCCAGATAGCGTGATGCAGTAATCGTTTCGGATCTGAAAAATGGGCCAATGATTCCTTTGGAAGAAATGGCGGCCCAGACAAGTACTTTTTGAGGATGCAGGGACGATGGGACTGCAACATGGGGCTTTTCGGTTCCCCATATGCGCCAGTTCTGTTTATTGACGAAGCCGTCCAGGTAAAAATAAGCTTCATCAGTAAACCAAATGCTGCCCACATGCATATCGCCGTCATCAATCCTGTGCACTATATCGTTAGCGAATGTGTCTCGTGCAGCAATGGTAGCGGCGCTGAGGGGTTGCCGCGTTTGAATTTTGTATGGATAGAGGTGTAAACTCTGGTGCATGAGACGATACGTGGACGTTGGCGTCATTTGGACCGCAGCTGCAACACGGCGAACGGAAACCCGAGGCCGCTGTTGGATCACCTGCTGCACTAGCTGCGCGTTGTCCTCTGTGGTTGCCGTACGCGGTCGCCCTACCTTTCCAGCACGTTCATCCGTCACGTTCCCAGTCCATTGAAATTTTGCAAACAGATCCTTTATTGTATCGCTTTTCGGTCCTTTGGTTACATTAAACCTCCGTTGAAAACTTCGTCTTGTTGCAACAACACTGTGTTCTAGGCGGTGGAATTCCAACACCAGAAAAATCCTCTGTTCTAAGGAATAAACCATGTTGTCCACAGCACACTTGCACGTTGTGAACAGCACACGCTTACAGCAGAAAGACGACGTACAGAATGGCGCACCCACAGACTGCGTTGTCTTCTATATCTTTCACATCACTTGCAGCGCCATCTGTTGTTGAAAATTGTAACTACTGTAATTTCGAAAGTTTGTCCGCCTGAAAATGTACTGTTGTCCCAAGCATATTGCAACAAACGGTGTATTTCTATCGCTGCTCGTTTAGTTTTTATTGCCGTTTCAAATATACCGGTCATTTTTGAAACACCCTGTAAGATGTTAAGTCCCATAGTGCTCAGAGCCATTTGAACCATTTTTTTTTGTTATGGGGTTGGGGTAAGTTTCGATAACAAAATGGATCAAGTAAATATAGTTACTTGAATGTAAAATTTCCAAAGTTTGCAATGGGGCAAATCAGCTTCTCATATTGATCTACGCTTGTTTCGACAGGATTCCGTAATACAGAACGATGATCTTCATTTGTAGCTTTACGATAGTAAGAAAATCTTTCATCTAAATAAAACTGCAGAATCCAAAACAATACCAGCATTTTGTCCAAAAATAAGAGATTTATAGTGATAAGCACACCCAGGCGTTTCTGCCTGCAACAGACCTGGCGTTCGCCGTGCCTAGCTGACGTGACGTCACCAACAAGCGCCAAGGCCTTACTTTGAGTCGATGTTGCCTGCACTAAGGCGGCCGGACCTGCCCCGTAAGGGGCCTTCCGGCCAATGACGCCAAACGCTCATTTCCATTTCCATCTCATCTCAGAGAAGCACTTGCACCCTGCGTCAGGAATTATTCGTTGGCTGTACTAAAATCTTTGTCTCACCCTACCGTTTTTACTCTCTGCAGCTCCCTCTATTACCATGGAAGTGGAAGTTATTCTGTGATCTCGTAACAGATTCCCTACCAATCAGTCCCTTCTTCTCCATATATTCCTTTCCTCGCCGATTCTGCGCAGAGCCACTTCATTCCATACCTGATCAGTCTATCTGACTTTCAACATTTTTCTGTAGTAGCACATCTCAGACTCTTTGATTCTCTTTTGTACCTGTCGCATCTATTCCTGTTAATACATATCGATAAAGGAGCATCGCACTAGACTAATTCGGGACTGCTCTATCGAATGGGTTCGTTAAATTCCACTTGAAAACCGATTTTGTTTCCAACAGGAAACAAACCGACGCTTTCAGTCAGCACTGGGCGTCGCTTGAAAGACGTCATGGTCAGTTTTCATTTGGGCTGACTCCAGCTACACACACCAAAAACACAATTGCAAATATATACTGAAACGCCAGAGAAAAAACGCCTGGCTACACTCAGGAGACACTGTAACGTAGAGAGAGAATATGTAATACTGTAAATCATTTTTATTTACTTACTAAAATATGACAACTTACATTTTATGTTTGTGTGCAGTAATATTTTTCTTTTATGCTTTTAATAGACGATAGTTCTAATGACAAGAAAATATTTATATGATCTTATTACGGTCTAACAATTTTCGGATTTTTTTCCTTTACTTGTGCTGTAAAACCTTCGTTCTTGCCAAATTTCGTGATTGAGTCAACGGGAAGTACCCTATAGGTTATGATGTGTGAGTTTGCGAGTGTCAAAATGTGTGACGTGAATGACTGTATCTTTTGATTACTTAGACGTAAAGTTTAAATTTGTTACGCCGCCAAGGGATCGTAGACTTTCGTACCTGACATAAATTTCAACTTGATACGTCGACCCACTCCTGAGGAAAAAGTGTTTTAGCAGACGGACGGATAGACAATTAAGTGGTCCTATAAAGACTGCGTTCACAGTGACACCGACAATGATTGTCAAAAGCCGTCGCCAGAGGTTGCCCGATAACATCGTCCGACAGCTTGGTCACGGTGCGTTCGATTTCCTTCGTCAGTTTTCGGTGGGTCAGGGAGACTAGGTCAGGCTAGAAACTGTTCTATGTATGAAATATGTTGGATTTTAACCTCCTTAAGGGGAGGGGATAGATACCACGCGACTCTGTTTGCAGGAGTGTGTTGCATTGCGCCTTTTGCCATTAAAAAGACGCCAAATGCATGTGAATGAGTCTGTCTCGAAAAGAACGCGGCGGTTACTGTACACTCCTTCCTCAGTTTCTGGAATAACCAGACATGCCTACGAACATAGAAGATGAAGAGAAACGTTCTTGTATACATACACTGATCAGTCAAAACATTATTAACACTATCCACTACGAGGTTGAATGCCTCCTGGTAGTGTGTGACGCAATAAGCAAAGAATGTAAGCGGAAGAGAGACGAATGGGCAGTCATTATATCGAAGATATGGCCCGCAAATGCGGAAATCCATTGATGTAAGCGGTTTTGACAAAGGGCACATAGCTGTAGCGCTGTAGCTGGAAACGAGAATGTCTGAAACGTCAAAGCTGGTCCCCTGTTTGCGTACTACTGTCTGGAGCACCTATGGAAAGTGGTAAAATTTAAATCAGTTTTTTTTTTTTTTCCTTCGGTCATAATGGGCGTCGCGGTAAGAAACATAGACTGTGAGAAACTACAGTCAAAGGAGTAGTTTGTGGCATCCTGAGAATGAAAAATATGATAATCTGGATGTAGTTCGGAATCTATGAAATGAAATCGTATGTTTATTGGACACTACAAGTAGGCAAAACTTTTATCGTAAATTTTAGGTGTAGATTGTAACCTCGAAAAATAATTTGTCCAAGTGACAAGGATGTTGTATCTTATGATTAAAGTTACTCTAGTGGATCTTTTTGGGTTGTGGTAGATGGACATTAGCTGTTCACAAATTATTATTATTACTGCTTACTGGCGTTTTTATGTCAGTAGGCTGGTTAGCCTGTTACATAAAATGGTTTGCAAATGTGGCATACATTTGTCTTTCCACTTTACGGTTCTTTAGGTGTTCAGTGTGCCTTATTCCAAACTTTGTGTTTCTTTAACGCATATGTTGAATGACAGTCATTGAAAGTCAATTGACGTATGTCTGCACAACTTCAAATAAATTCAGCACAACAGATTTCGAATGCTTTTAGAGGTGTGATTTGGCCGTATTAAAAAAATCGATACTCACATTAAAGATGCAGTTCGGGCTCAAGTAAAATTGGAAGTGACGTCGGGCGATTACATCTTTTCAATGATTAGGCCTATACCATATCCTGAAAAGTGCAGTTTCGAAGTTTTTTGTGATATGTTGGAGGCTATTTACGATTCCCTAAATACTAATTTAAAAGCTAATGTTTTCACTCTTGCACCTTAAATTGTACGAAATTTTTAATTTATTCTTTGGACCTATGCTCCGTGAAATTGCCCTAAAAGATATTCTAATATAGTTGGTTTTCTTTATTAAAAGCTAATATCAATGTGAGATAATACTCCCACCAGGAATATTGTTACGTCCCTTCTCAAATCCACTGGGCAAGTGTTTAAGGAAAAGTGAAGCTTCCAGCACTAGAATCTTATTATCTGAATGTACCTACTGGCAGTATTGCATTAATAATTATAGAATTAGCTGCTGTGGAACCACAAATGTACCTTCATTAATTAAGTAATACTTACCCACACACAAATTTTGTCCATTCAACATATAATAGAAACATATAGTTTTACAACGTAAATTAACCATTGCGTGCTCGTAACATCATTGGGAAAACCTTTATGCACCGAAGTCGCCACTGTAGCATAATAAACCATGCTCTGAACAACGTGTTTTGGAGAGATCCTTAATGCGGTGTATCAATGAAACGACATACGGGATGTTCAAAAAGTCTCTCCGCAGTGCCGTATGATTGTTAGCCGTGCTTGCCGTATGCCGCAGTTAATATACCGAAATGAAACTTAGTGAAATACAAGTTCTTAATTTATTGAATATTCATTTTTACTTACAAATTTTCACATTAAATGTTGAAAGTGTCACCCCCCGCCCCCTGTTGTTGAATATACAATTCAATTCGTCTAATCATGTTTCCAAACACAAGCTGTAACATTTCTTCTGTAACAGAAGCAGTGAAAGTGGATTTTACAGTTTTCAATTCATCGATAAATTTTGGACGGTTGTTATAGACAGTTGCTTTCGCTGCACCCCAGAAGAAAAAGTCAGGTGGTGTTAGGTCAGGGGATCGTGGAGGCCAGAGTCCCTGTGGAATTATGCGATCACCAAAAACATCAGCAAGCAGTGACATTGAAACGCGAGCTGTATGCGCGGTTGCACCATCTTGTTGAAAATAGCCGTTCAGTATTTCACTTACCGCAAGTTCTATGAATGGGTACAAAATATCACTGCAGTATCGTTGTGCGTTTATTGTTTCGTTGAAAAATATGGGCCCCACAATCCGACGTCTAGAAATTGCAATCCAAACTCCTAGTTTCACAGAATGAAGTGGTTCCTCATGAATACACAATGGATTTGCAGTACTCCACATACGAGAATTTTGCGACTTCATGTACCCGGATCAATGAAAGAACGCCTCATCGGTGAGAAACGTTTCATTAAGAATATCCCTTCCATCCCGTCGAACGAAATTTTTGAACTATTGACAATAATGCAGTCTCTTGCCATGATCAGTATTTTTCAGTTCTTGCACGACTGTCACTTTGAGAAAAGTTCTAATTTTTTCCTTACAGCTGTGTGGACCGTTCCGACACTAACATCGATTTCCTGGGCGAGTTTTCGTACTGACTTGTTCGGACTCGTGGACATTTTATCGGAAATATCTAGTAGTTTATCCTCAGACAAAACGCTACGACGACCACTTCTCCGTGCATCTGTCACTGAACCCGTACTTCGAAATTTGTTAATCAAATCTCGCACAGTATCGCGATGTAGGAGTGTTGTCTCCGGGAAAACTGAATTAAACGTTTGACGAACTGAAACTGTGTATTTACCGCCAGCTTTGAACACTCGTTCGACTAAAAGCACACGTTCTTCAGTGGTTAGCATGTTAACAGTGACAAAAACGAAACAAACGAACAAAGGAACTAAAACGTTCACGTCAACACGTAACGATACAACTGACGCTGGCTGAGATAAACGGAACAGTGGAATGTTGGGAGAGTCCACTTGAAGGGAAGTAACCCAGCAGGCTAACAATCATACAGCACTGCAGAGAGACTTTTTGAACACCCCTATTTTCGTAATACATTGGTATTTCGTAAAACTTGTCTGGTAATTTCAATGACTGGAGATGTATAATACTGGATACGTTCTTTTCGAGACAGATACTAGCCAATTCGGCATCTTTTAGTAGTAAACGCCGCATTGCAGCGCTCGTCTCCAAGCGCCGAGGCGTCGTTGTATTCATACCGCCCTTGGAGGTTAAATCCGACCTACTTCATACATAGAATAGGTTCTAACCTAACTTCCTTGTCCCTGCCAGTGACGGAGATCGGACGCTCTGTGACAAAGCTGTCGTCCGATGTTATCCGGTGACCTCTGATGTCTGACGACCGTTATCGGTTCCACTGTGAACACAGCCAAAGGGTTCAGTTTTTATCGATTGAGGTAAAGAACCCTAAAAAAAAATCCGCAAGCATTTTTCTCAGCAGCCTACCGAGCGAGGTGGCGCAGTGGTTAGCACACTGGACTCGCATTGAGAAGACGAAGGTCAAACCCGCGTCCGCCCATCCTGATTTAGGTTTTTCCTAATTTTTCTAAATCGCTTCGGGAAAATGTCGGGATGGATCCTTTGAAAGGGCACGGCCGACTTCCTTCCCCATCCTTCCCTAATCATATGCGACCGTTGGTCCCCTCCACCAAATCAACCAACCAATCAGCAGCCTACTGTACTCTACCCTGCCAAAAATGAAAGCCGTTCTTGTGTATTATCAGCAGCCTACTGTACTCTACCCTGCCAAAAATGAAAGCCATTCTTGTGTATCATATCTCAAATAAGACCTGGCGCGCACCGTATTGGCCGGCCGCGGTGGTCTCGCGGTTCTAGGCGCGCAGTCCGGAACCGTGCGACTGCTACGGTCGCAGGTTCGAATCCTGCCTCGGGCATGGATGTGTGTGATGTCCTTAGGTTAGTTAGGTTTAAGTAGTTCTAAGTTCTAGGGGACTAATGACCACAGCAGTTGAGTCCCATAGTGCTCAGAGCCATTTGAACCATTTTTGAGCACCATATTGGACACACCTGGCAGTCGCAACGTGACCGCCAGACTGCTCGGCCTGCGATGTAGCCGCAGCAGTCGAGAAAGCGAATCGATGACGTCACGGGCTTCGGCTGCAGAGCAGTTACAGTGCCAGCACTGTCTAACATCACAGTCGCGACAGACACTGCTGTAAAAGTTGTTAACCGTTTGACATATGGAGCGAGACTAGCGCCCCAAGCGGCGAGTAAGGTGAACGTCAGACGCGTCGTAAGCATAATGTTTTGTATCCATTAAGTACGTAATTTACAAAATATTTGAGTTATTTTCTTGCCTCCAATAGTTTGTGTAGTATCAGAAGGCATATATGTTTCTAAAATGATTCTAAATTAAGCATATATGTTTCTAAAATGATTCTAAAATGAGCGCAAGTATGGACAAAAACAATGAATCGAGTGGCAAGCTACAACAGTCTTGAAGAAACAATTGTGATGTTGGACAGAATTGCAGCTTACTACAATGATATCAAAAGAATATAAACACACATATTCACACGTAAGAAGCACAGACATGTTCTTCTACATGCAAAAGCGATCGACAGCTCATTTATCGTTCTGTAGGC
Source organism: Schistocerca nitens (assembly GCF_023898315.1). Taxonomy (NCBI): domain Eukaryota; kingdom Metazoa; phylum Arthropoda; class Insecta; order Orthoptera; family Acrididae; genus Schistocerca; species Schistocerca nitens. The sequence goes on along the minus strand of NC_064620.1, from coordinate 241,504,668 downwards.
CTACTGTGTTTGTCATTGTCGCCTGTTGCCACAAGTACGACCTTCATCTTTATATTATTATAGGTGGGACAAGCAACTGCCAAACAGTGGGAGAAATATGTTGAAAACATAATAATGAGCTGATTACATTACATTTCACGCAAAACCAAATACTTGAATAATCTTCAAGCAATCTGTCAGTGAACAAGGTGCCAACAAAATAATGTCATCACACGAAGGAAGCAAAGAAAATTGACTAACAACAGAAGTGAAGGAAATACGTACTAAATCTTACGCTTTTTTAAGACACGAATAACAGCACTTAATCTAACCACTTCATCGTCAAAGCGGGTCTGTGTTGACGATTGGAGAGCTGAACTGGCTGCTTCTGTGTCATAGGACTGTTTTACAGCTTTAGATGGATTGTTGAGTCTTTCTGGCAGTTTCCCCTTCATCGTCAGTTGAGGTGGCTTATTTGGGATGTCAAACAGTGTGGGTACTGCATTCCACACGAGTTTATTGTCTGCGTTCATGAACTGGTTTTGTTCGAAATGTAGCGAACAAAACCTAATATTATTATACAGGTAAACTGGGTCTTTTTTCAAAAGGTCTTCTCGCCTGTTATTAACTAGTCATTTTCCGCTCCTAAAACGAAACATTAATCATTACACACATGTATTTTGCAAGTGAATCATGGCGATACAGTTTAGTAACATGATAGTATATATCTCTCAGGATCCTTAGGAAACCTAAAAAAGACAGCTGTGGTGTCTTCTACCTGTTGATGCTGCAATTTATTGTAGAGATCAAAATAAACAACCACTATTCGCTATCACGATCGCGGCCGCTTGGGGCGCTGCTGGCGCGGTAGGCAACAAAATCGAGGCGAAGCGTCGCGACTGTTATGTTAGACAGTGGTGACAGCTAGTCAGCTGTCAGCCGTCACTGCGGCGATAATTTCCAGCGAAGTAGTGCGCAGTACCACTGCGTTCCACTGGTCACGGTAAGCGGATCGTGGCTACGCGGAAGTGAAGATGAGGCGGGCAGCGCCGGGAGAGCTCAGTGATTAGCGGCTCGTCGGCAAATGCCACTGGCCACACGGGGTCTTCTCCGGACCGGTTCCAGCCACTTACCGCAGCTGTGGCCTGTTGGCGACGCGGGGACGTGACGTGGGATGCATTCTGCCCATGGGCGTCCAATGAATCCAAGTGTGGGCACAATTGTAAAATTACCATTACAGAGTGTTATAAAAAGGTATCAAGTAGGTAAAAAGACGAGGGCTAGTAGAAATCCTTGGGTAACAGAAGAAATACTGAATTTAATTGATGAAAGGAGAAAATATAAAAATGCAGTAAATGAAGCAGGCAAAAAGGAATACAAACGTCTCAAAAATGAGATCGGCAGGAAGTGCAAAATGACTAAGCAGGTATGGCTAGAGGACAAATGTAAGGATGTACAGGCTTATCTCACTAGAGGTAAGATAGATACTGCCAACAGGAAAATTAAAGAGACCTTTGGAGATAAGAGAACCACTTGTATGAACATCAAGAGCTCAGGTGGAAACCCAGTTCTAAGCAAAGAAGGGAAAGCAGAAAGGTGGAAGGAGTATACAGAGGGTCTATACAAGGGCGATGCACTTGAGGACAATATTATGGAAATGGAAGAGGATGTAGATGAAGATGAAATGGGAGATACGATACTGCGTGAAGAGTTTGACAGAGCACTGAAAGACCTGAGTCGAAACAAGGCCCCAGGAGTAGACAACATTCCATTAGAACTACTGACGGCCTTGGGAGAGCCATTCCTGACAAAACTCTACCATCTGGTGAGCAAGATGTATGAAACAGGCGAAATACCCTCAGACTTCAAAAAGAATATAATAATTCCAATCCCAAAGAAAGCAGGTGTTGACAGATGTGAGAATTACCGAACAATCAGTTTAATAAGCCACAGCTGCAAAATACTAACACGAATTCTTTACAGACGAATGGAAAAACTAGTAGAAGCCGGCCTCGGGGAAGATCAGTTTGGATTCCGTAGAAATACTGGAACACGTGAGGCAATACTGACCTTACGACTTATCTTAGAAGAAAGATTAAGGAAAGGCAAACCTACGTTTCTAGCATTTGTAGATTTAGAGAAAGCTTTTGACAATGTTGACTGGAATACTCTCTTTCAAATTCTAAAGGTGGCAGGGGTAAAATACAGGGAGCGAAAGGCTATTTACATTTTGTACAGAAACCAGATGGCAGTTATAAGAGTCGAGGGACATGAAAGGGAAGCAGTGGTTGGGAAGGGAGTAAGACAGGGTTGTAGCCTCTCCCCGATGTTATTCAATCTGTATATTGAGCAAGCAGTAAAGGAAACAAAAGAAAAATTCGGAATAGGTATTAAAATCCAGGGAGAAGAAATAAAAACCTTGAGGTTCGCCGATGACATTGTAATTCTGTCAGAGACAGCAAAGGACTTGGAAGAGCAGTTGAACGGAATGGATGGTGTCTTGAAGGGAGGATGTAAGATGAACATCAACAAAAGCAAAACGAGGATAATGGAATGTAGTCGAATTAAGTCGGGCGATACTGAGGGAATTAGATGAGACACTTAAAGTAGTAAAGGAGTTTTGCTATTTGGGGAGCAAAATAACTAATGATGGTCGAAGTAGAGAGGATATAAAATGGCAATGGCAAGGAAAGCGTTTCTGAAGAAGAGAAATTTGTTAACATCGAGTATAGACTTAAGTGTCAGGAAGTCGTTTCTGAAAGTATTTGTATGGAGTGTAGCCATGTATGGAAGTGAAACATGGACGGTAAATAGTTCGGACAAGAAGAGAATAGAAGCTTTCGAAATGTGGTGCTACAGAAGAATGCTGAAGATTAGATGGGTAGATCACATAACTAATGAGGAGGTACTGAATAGGATTGGGGAGAAGAGGAGTTTGTGGCACAACTTAACCAGAAGAAGGGATCGGTTGGTAGGACATGTTCTGAGACATCGAGGGATCACAAATTTAGTATTGGAGGGCAGCGTGGAGGGTAAAAATCGTAGAGGGAGACCAAGTGATGAATACATTAAGGGGATTCAGAAGGATGTAGGCTGCAGTAGGTACTGGGAGATGAAGAAGCTTGCACAGGATAGAGTAGCATGGAGAGCTGCATCAAACCAGTCTCAGGACTGAAGACCACAACAACAACAACAAAAAGGTACGGCCAAACGTTCAGGAAACATTTCTCACACACAAAGAAAGAAATTATGTTGTGCGGACATGTGTCCGGAAACGCTTACTTTCCATGTTAGAGCTCATTTTATTACTTCTCTTCAAATTAAATTAATCATAGAATGGAAACACACAGCAACAGAACGTACCAGCGTGACTTCAAACACTTTGTTACAGGAAATGTTCAAAATGTCCTCCGTTAGCGAGGATACATGCATCCGCCCTCCATCGCATGGAATCCCTGATGCGCTGATGCAGCCCTGGAGAATGGCGTATTGTATCACAGCCGTCCACAATACGAGCACGAAGAGTCTCTACATTTGGTACTGGGGTTTGGTAGACAAGAGCTTTCAATCCCCCTGCGGGTCCGGGGTGAGAATAGGCCTGAGGTATTCCTGCCTGTCGTAAGAGGCGACTAAAAGGAGTTACAACCGTTTTGGCCTTCCATGTGATGGTCCCCCTTGGGGTTTGACCTCCATTTTTCAAAATTCTACAGAAGTACGAGCCTTTTCGGGAAGGACGCCTTACGTGGTGTCTCACTGGTCCTCAGTGCACTAAGACCTTGGCACTCAGCATTGTAACGGCGTTGTAACCACACCCACTATTCCTCAAATTGGGCCTAAACGCCTGATGGGTTGCACAAGTTACGCCCATAGTGCGTCCCCATCTGCACCTACGATCATGATGGACTTTCCATGGCACCCGAAATCCAGCATGGTAGCCAGCCCGTTGTGGTGGGGTCGTCACGTACCCTCTAGGTTGTAGCCCCCTGACAACACAGGGATCGTACTGCCGATACCTGAGCTGCACCCTCCCCACGTCGACCAAGGAGTAGATACCCGTCTCCTTGAGGCATCAGGACTCCCGGCAACGGTCATCCTGCCAGGTGGCCCTTGCTGAGGCTGGGTGGCGCCCGTGGAGAGAGCCCCTGTCGGAGTGGGTGGTATCGGGGCGGACGTTTCGCAGATGAAACGTCAACATGTATCGGGTCGCTCTGCGGCCGAGTCTTTTAAAAAGCAAGGTACTGTCTCTGGTTCTGGTTCTCCTGCCCATTCCCCATTGGCCACTCCCTTGGCCACTTCCCCCGCTATTTAGTCTGTTCTCGGACCGATGGGGGATCGTTCGCCACCTCCAAGCCCATGTTCTTTGTCCAGCACATCGAGGACATCTTCGGGGAAATCGAGGCTCTCAGTAAAATGCGTTCGGGGTCCGTTCTTATAAAGACCACCTCCGCCACTGTCGGCGGCGGTCCAGGCGTGCGACCGACTAGGGGACATGCCAGTGTCCATTGTCCCGCATCTGGCACTGAATAGGACGCAGGGGGTTATTTTTCATCGAGACCTCCTGCTGCAATCTGATGAGGAGCTCAGGGTCAACCTGGAGCGCCGAGGCGTGCATTTCGTCCGGAGAGTCCAGCGCAGCCCCAAAGACCGTCGCATCGACACCGGGGCCTTTATCCTCGCCTTCGAGGGGGACGTTCTCCCGGAGAAGGTAAAGGTGATGTGCTACTGGTGCGACGTGCGACCTTACGTCCCGCCTCCTATGCGCTGCTTTCGGTGTTTGTGCTTTGGGCACATGTCGTCACGGTGTGAGGCTGAGCCCCTTTGTGGCGATTGTGGACGTCCTCTTTGTGAGGAACATACATGCACCCCACCACCTTGGTGCGTCAATTGTCCTGGCATCCACTCGCCTAGATCTTTAGACTGCCCCGCGTATCAGATGGAGAAGAAGATTCAAGAATTGAAAACTTTGGATCGCCTCTCTTATTCTGAGCCCAGGAAGAAGTATGACCGCCTCCATCCCATGACGTTGACAACTTCGTTTGCCTCAGTCGTGTCCACTCCTTCCACAGTATCCTCACCCCTATCCTGTCCCCCCTCCACCTCCTCACCCCATCCTGGGTCTATGCCTCCGCCTCCCAAATCCCTCCCTTTCAAATCCTCCTCCCTCGCGGCCCCTGCCCCCTCTGCCCCAGGGGCCACCCTTCTTCCTCCTCCCCCTCCGCCGGCTGAGAAGCGATCCTCTTCTCAGGCGTCCATCTGGGAAACGTTCCGGACCCCGGCTTCCGAGGTCCGGCGTTCCAAAATAGACCCCGCGCGTGAGGACCTTCTTCGCGTCCAGCCCACCATCCCCGTGCCTCATCGGACTTCCCAGAAGGCCTCCAAGAAGAAGTCTTTATACCCCTCTCCACCCCGGCGCGTTTCGTCTGATGCTCCATCCGTGAGTCGCTGCTCCCGGCCGTCCTCAGTTTCGCCGGGACGCTCTGCTGCTAGGCGCTCAGCTGGCCTCTCGTCGGCGAATGATGCTGCCCCTCCTACGCAACGCGGGAAAGCGGCCGCAGCTGGCGATGACTCGATGGAACAGGATCCGCCTCCCGCCGGTTGTAGCGTTGTTCCCTCGAAACCTGGCCCTCCGCGGCCGTAGAGGTGACCAGCTCTTCACCCGTTTCGTTCCCCCTTTTTTCTGACTAGCGATGGCTTTGTTACATTGGAACATAAGAGGTATTCGATCTAATCGGGAGGAATTACAACTGCTCCTCCGCCTGCACTGTCCGCTCGTCCTTGGTCTCAGGAAAGCAAGTTGCGCCCAACTGACCATATTGCTTTTACCCACTATACCTCGGAGCGGTCTGACCTCACCCCTGTGGACGGTATTCCAGCTCATGGTGGGGTCATGTTGCTCGTTCGGGACGATGTCTATTACCATCCCATCCCATTGACCACCCCACTCCAAGCAATAGCTGTCCGTATTACTCTTTCTGCCTTTACTTTTTCCATTTGTACCGTCTACACTCCATCGTCATCAGCAGTTAGTCGGGCTGACATGATGCACCTGATAGTTCAGCTTCCTCCGCCGTTTTTATTGTTTGGCGACTTCAATGCCCATCATCCCCTTTGGGGCTCTCCTGCATCCTGTCAGAGAGGCTCCCTCTTGGCGGATGTCTTCAACCATCTCAATCTTGTCTGCCTCAATACTGGCGCCCCGACTTTCCTCTCGGACTCTACTCATACCTACTCCCACTTGGACCTCTCGATCTGTTCTACCACTCTTGCCCGTCGGTTCGAGTGGTATGTCCTTTCTGACACCTATTCGAGCGACCACTTCCCCTGTGTCGTTCTTCTCCTGCACCACACCCCATCCCCACGTCCTTCGAGCTGGAACATACCGAAAGCTGACTGGGGACTTTACTCCTCCCTGGCGACCTTTCCGGACCACGATTTTCCCAGTTGTGAGAGTCAGGTCGAATACCTCACGGCTGTTATCATCAATGCTGCCGAACATTCCATTCCTCGTACTACCTCTTCTTCACGTCGCGTTTCCGTCCCCTGGTGGAATGAGGCTTGTAGAGACGCTATCCGTGCTCGACGACGTGCTTTACGCACCTTTCGCTGCCATCCTACGTTGGCGAATTGTATTGGATACAAACGACTCCGAGCGCAATGCCGTAGAGTCATTAAAGACAGCAAAAAAGCTTGTTGGGCCTCTTTCACCAGCTCCTTTAACAGTTTTACTCCCTCTTCTGTCGTCTGGGGTGGCCTGCACCGGCTGTCGGGTATTAAGGCCCACTCCTCGGTACCCGGCCTGACTTCATGTAATGAGGTCCTTGTTGATCCTGTGGATGTCTCCAACGCCTTCGGCCGCTTTTTCGCGGAGGTTTCAAGCTCCGCCCATTACCACCCTGCCTTCCTTCCCAGGAAAGAGGCAGAAGAGGCTCGACGACCTTCCTTCCACTCACTGAATCTGGAAAATTATAACGCCCCCTTTACTATACGGGAACTCGAACGTGCACTTGCACTGTCCCAGTCCTCTGCTCCGGGGCCAGATGCCATTCACGTTCAGATGCTGGTCCACCTTTCTCCGGCAGGCAAAAGCTTCCTTCTTCGTACCTACAATCGCGTCTGGACCGAAGGTCAAGTCCCCATGCGTTGGCGTGACGCCGTCGTTGTTCCTATACGCAAACCTGGGAAGGATAGACACCTTCCTTCTAGTTACCGCCCCATTTCTCTTACAAGCTGTGTCTGTAAGGTGATGGAGCGCATGGTTAACGCTCGGTTAGTTTGGATTCTTGAATCTTGACGGCTACTTACCAATGTTGAATGCGGCTTTCGTCGCCGCCGCTCCGCTGTTGACCACCTTGTGACCTTGTCGACATTCATCATGAACAACTTTTTGCGAAAGCGCCAAACGGTAGTCGTGTTCTTCGATTTGGAGAAGGCTTATGATACCTGTTGGAGAGGAGGTATCCTCCGCACTATGCACAGGTGGGGTCTACGCGGTCGCCTGCCCCTTTTTATTGATTCCTTTCTAACAGATCGAAAGTTTAGGGTACGTGTGAGTTCTGTATTGTCCGACGTCTTCCTCCAGGAGAACGGAGTGCCTCAGGACTCCGTCTTGAGCGTAGCCCTTTTTGCCATAGCGATCAATCCAATTATGGATTGCATTCCACCTAATGTCTCAGGCTCTCTTTTTGTCGATGACTTCGCGATCTACTGCAGTGCCCAGAGAACATGCCTCCTGGAGCGCTGCCTTCAGCGTTGTCTAGACAGCCTATACTCATGGAGTGTGGCAAATGGCTTCCGGTTCTCTGAAGAGAAGACGGTTTGCATCAACTTTTGGCGATATAAAGCGTTCCTTCCGCCATCCTTACATCTCGGTCCCGTTGTTCTCCCATTCGTGGAAACAACTAAGTTTCTAGGGCTCACACTGGACAGGAAACTTTTTTGGTCTCCGCACGTCTCTTATTTGGCTGCCCGTTGTACACGTTCCCTTAATGTCCTCAGAGTTCTTAGTGGTTCATCTTGGGGAGCGGATCGCACTGTCCTGCTTCGCTTGTATCGGTCCATAGTCCGATCAAAGGTGGATTATGGGAGCCTCGTCTACTCGTCTGCTCGGCCATCCCTCTTACGCCGTCTCAACTCCATCCACCATTGGGGTTTACGTCTTGCGACCATAGCATTCTACACTAGTCCCGTCGAGAGTCTTTATGCTGAAGCTGCCGAATTACCATTGACCTACCGGCGCGACGTACTGCTTTGTCGGTATGCCTGCCGGCTGTTGTCAATGCCCGACCACCCCTCTTATCAGTCCTTCTTCGCCGATTCTCTCGACCGTCAGTATGGGTTGTATGTGTCTGCCCTGCTGCCCCCTGGAGTCAGCTTTCGTCGCCTGCTTCGACAATTGGATTTTGCCCTCCCTACCACCTTCAGAGAGGGTGAGAGCCCGACACCACCATGGCTCCAGGCTCCGGTTCATAATTATCTCGACCTCAGCTCGCTCCCGAAGGAGGGTACTCTGGCTGCAGTGTATTGCTCACGGTTTGTCGAACTTCGTGCGCGACTTGCCAGTCACACCTTTATTTACACTGATGGCTCCAAAACTGACGATGGTGTCGGCTGTGCCTTTGTCGTCGGGGCCGGCACCTTTAAATACTGGCTCCTCGACCAGTGTTCCAGCTTTACAGCCGAGCTTTTTGCTCTCCATCAGGCCGTTCAGTATGCTCGCCGCCACCGCCATTCATCGTATGTACTCTGCTTTGATTCACTCAGTGCTCTTCAGAGCCTCGGAGCTCCATATCCGGTCCATCCCTTGGTGCAAAGGATCCAACAGTCCCTCCATTCTTCTGCTGCTGATGGCTCTCCTGTCAGCTTTCTGTGGGTTCCCGGCTATGTAGGGGTACCTGGGAATGAGGCTGCTGATGCTGCAGCCAAGGCTGCAGTCCTCCTGCCTCGGCCAGCCTCCCATTGTGTCCCGTCATCTGACATTAGTGGGGTTGTTTGTAAGAGGCTTGTGTCTTTGTGGTGGGATACTTGCTCATCACTTCAAGGAAACAAGCTCTGGGCAGTAAAACCGTTCCCATCTGCTTGGAAAACCTCCTCCCGACCATCTCGGCGAGAAGAAGTCCTTCTGACCAGGTTGCGGATTGGGCATTGCCGGTTTAGCCACCGCTACCTGCTCTCCGGTGACCCAGCCCCGCAGTGTCCTTGTGGTCATGCATTAACAGTGCGCCATGTTTTATGGTCGTGTCCCCGTTTTAGTCAATCTCGTGTTGTCCTGTCTCTGCCATCTACTTTACAGGATATTTTAGCTGATGACGCTCGAGCAGCTGCTCGTGTTCTTCGTTTCATTACTTTGACTGGCTTGTCCAAAGACATCTAACTCCTTCACTTATTTTATCTGCATCTCTGTAAGAACCTTCTGGTGTCCCCCCCCCCCCCCTTGAGTTTTACTAGATTCTATGTGCTCTAACAATTGTGACTGGGCGCTAATGACCTCAGTAGTTGAGCGCCCTTAAACCCCAAACAAAAAAAAAAAAAAAGAGCTTTCAAATGCCCCCATAAATGAAAGTCAAGAGGGTTAAGGTCAGGAGAGCGTGGAGGCCATGGAATTGGTCCGCCTCTACCAATCCATCGGTCACCGAATCTGTTGTTGAGAAGCGTACGAATACTTCGTGTGAAATGTGCAGGAGCTCCATTGTGCTTGAACCACATGTTGTGTCGTACTTGTAAAAGCACATGTTCTAGCAGCACAGGTAGAGTATTCCGTATGAAATCATGATAACGTGCTCCACTGAGAGTAGGTGGAAGAACATGGGGCCCAATCAAGACATCACCAACAATGCCTGCCCAAACGTTCACAGAAAATCTGTGTTGATGACGTGATTGCACAATTGCGTGCGGATTCTCGTCAACCCACACATGTTGATTGTGAAAATTTACAATTTGATTATTGGAATGAAGCCTCACCCGTAAAGAGAACATTTGCACTGAAATGAGGATTGACACATTGTTGGATGATCCATTCGCAGAAGTGTACCCGTGGAGGCCAATCAGCTGCTGATAGTGCCTGCACACGCTGTACATGGTACGGGAACAATTTGTTCTCCCGTAGCACTCTCCATACAGTGACGTGGTCAACGTTACCTCGTTAAGCAGCAACTTCTCTGACGCTGACATTAGGGTTATCGTCAACTGCACGAAGAATTGCCTCATCCATTGCAGGTGTCCTCGTCGTTCTAGGTCTTCCCCAGTCGCGAGTCATAGGCTGGAATGTTCCGTGCTCCCTAAGATGCCGATCAATTGCTTCGAACGTCTTCCTGTCGGGACACATTCGTTCTGGAAATCTGTCTCGATACAAACGTACCGCGCCACGGCTATTGCCCCGTGCTAATCCGTACATCAAATGGGCATCTGCCAACTCCGCATTTGTAAACATTGCACTGACTGCAAAACCACGTTCGTGATGAACACTAACCTGTTGATGCTACGTACTGATGTGCTTGATGCTAGTACTGTAGAGCAATGAGTCGCATGTCAACACAAGCACCGAAGTCAACATTACCTTCCTTCAATTGGGCCAACTGGCGGTGAATGGAGGAAGTACAGTACATACTGACGAAACTAAAATGAGCTCTAACATGGAAATTAAGCGTTTGCGGACACACGTCCATATAACATCTTTTCTTTATTTGTGTGTGAGGAATGTTTCTGAAAGTTGGCCGTACCTTTTTGTAACACCCTGTATATAATGAAAAGGGTAGTTGCTACTCACCATACAGCGGAGATGCTGAGTTGCAGACAGGCACAACTAAAAGACTGTCACAAATAAAGCTCTGGGCCAGTAAGACCTTCGTCAAAAATAGACAGACTGACACACACACACACACACACACACACACACACACACACACACACACACACAGACTGCAGCCCCAAACAACTGAGGCCAGTTGCCTGAGCAGTCAAGTGAGGGAGAGTGTCGAATATATATATATATATATATATATATATATATATATATATATATATATATATATATATAAAATGTGTGTGTGTGGGGTGGGGTGGGGTGGGGTGGGTGGTTGGGTGCGGGTGGGTGACTGGTGGGAGTGGGTGTGGTCTATTTTTGACGAAGGCGAAGCCGACCTTGGGGAAGATCAGTTTGGATTCCGTAGAAATGTAGGATCATGTGAGGCATTACTGATCCTACGACTTATCTTAGAAGATAGATTAAGAAAAGGCAAACCTGCTTTTATAGCATTTGTAGCCTTAGAGAAAGCTTTTGACAATGTTGGCTGGAATACTCGCTTACAAATTCTGAACGTAGCAGGGATCAAATACAGGGAGCGAAAGGCTATTTTCAATTTGTACAGGAAACAGAAGGCAGTTATAAGAGTCGAGAGGCACGAAAGCGAGGCGGTGGTTGAGAAGGGAGTGAGACAGGGTTGTAGCCTATCCCTGATGTTATTCAATCTGTATATTCAGCAAGCAGTAAAGGAAACAAAAGAAAAATTTGGAGCAGGAATTAAAATCCAGGGAGAAGAAAAAAAACGGCTAATTTTGCCGACGACATCGTAATTGTCAGAGACAGCAAAGGACTTGGAAGAACAGTTGAACGGAATGGACAGTGTCTTGAAAGGAGGATATGAGATGAAAATCAACAAAAGCAAAACAAGGATGAAGGAATGTAGTCGAATTAAATCAGGTGATGCTGAGGGAGTTACACTAGGAAATGAGACACCGAAAGCTGTAAATGAGTTTTGCTTTTTGGGGAGCAAAATAAGTGATGGTGGTCGCAGTACAGAGGATATAAAATGTAGACTGGCAATGACAAGGAAAGAGTTTGTGAAGAAGAAAAAATTTACATCAAGTATAGATTAAATGTCAGGAAGTCGTTTCTGTAAGTATTTGTATGGAGTGTACCCATTTATGGAAGTGAAACATGGGCAATAAATAGTTTAGGCAAGAAGAGAATAGAAGCTTTTGAAATGTGATGCTATAGAAGAATGCTGGAGATTATATGGGTAGATCACATAACTAATGAGGAGGTACTGAATGGGATTGGGAGTGGAGAAATTTGTGCACAGCGCGACTAGAAAAAGGGATCGGTTGGTAGGACACGTTCTGAGGCATCAAGGGATCACCAATTTAGTATTGGAGGGAAGCTTGGAGGGTAAAAATCTTAGAGAGAGGCCTAGAGATGAGTACACTAAGCAGATTCAGATGGGTGTAGGTTGCGGTAGTTCTCGGAGATGAAGAGGATCAAAATGGTTCAAATGGCTCTGAGCACTATGGGACTTAACTTCTGAGGTCATCAGTCCCCTAGAACTTAGAACTACTTAAACCTAACTAACCTAAGGACATCACACCCATCCATGCTCGAGGCAGGATTCGAACCTGCGACCGTAGCGGTCGCGCAGCTCCGGACTGTAGCGCCTAGAACGGCGGAGATGAAGAGGCTTGCACAGGACAGGGTAGTGTGGAGAGCTGCATCAAACCAATCTTTGGATTGAAGGCCACAACAAAAATCCACCACTGCCGACTCTGAGAACGCGTGTTGTCCCAAGATGTAAATTTTACAGGAATTACACAAAACTCACTGTAAATCAAGACGCAAACAGAGCGATGTTGCAAGTTTAACATGTGTCTCTGTCTGTGGCATAGTGCGCCTCTGGTAGCTGAGTGGTCAGCGCGACGGAATGTAACGCCTAAAGGCCCGTGTTCGATTCCCGGCTGGGTCGGAGATTTTCTCCTCTCAGGGACTGGGTGTCGTGTCGTCCTTATCATTGTATCCCCATCGACACGCGAGTCGTCAACTCGAAATACTTGCACCAAGCGAACAGTCTACCCGACGTGAGGCCCTAGCCACGCGGCATTTCCATTTGTCTGTGGCATAAACGAAAGGTCCGAGTTTTTTGGTAAGATAGTTTAATCGCGATCACTCTTAGTTATGTCCCACGAAAGTCTGTTTAGCCATTTAAATTTCATCACCCAAATTAAATAAAAATGTTTCCCGTCAGCGCGCTCCATGAGGATGGATGACATCGGAAGTTCACTAGGGCTTTTTGCAGATGATTCTGTGGTGTATCGAGAGGTTGTAACAATGGAAAATTGTACTGAAATGCAGGACGATCTGTAGCGAATTGACGCATGGTGCAGGGAATGGCAATTGAATCTCAATGTAGACAAGTGTAATGTGCTGCGAATACATAGAAAGATAGATCCCTTATCATTTAGCTACAAAATAGCAGGTCAGCAACTGGAAGCAGTTAATTCCATAAATTATCTGGGAGTACGCATTAGGAGTGATTTAAAATGGAATGATCATATAAAGTTGATCGTCGGTAAAGCAGATGCCAGACTGATATTCATTCGAAGAATCCTAAGGAAATGCAATCCGAAAACAAAGGAAGTAGGTTACAGTACGCTTGTTCGCCCACTGCTTGAATACTGCTCAGCGGTGTGGGATCCGTACCAGATAGGGTTGATAGAAGAGATAGAGAAGATCCAACGGAGAGCAGCGCGCTTCGTTACAGGATCATTTAGTAATCGCGAAAGCGTTACGGAGATGACAGATAAACTCCAGTGGAAGACTCTGCAGGAGAGACGCTCAGTAGCCCGGTACGGTCTTTTTTTTTTTTTTTTTTTTTTTAGTTTCGAGAACATACCTTCACCGAAGAGTCCAGCAGTATATTGCTCCCTCCTACGTATATCTCGCGAAGAGACCATGAGGATAAAATCAGAGAGATTAGAGCCCACACAGAAGCATACAGACAATCCTTCTTTCCACGAACAATACGAGACTGGAATTGAAGGGAGAACCGATAGAGGTGCTCAGGGTACCTTCCGCCACACACCGTCAGGAGGCTTGCGGAGTATGGATGTAGATGTAGATGTAGATATGCGCTACGTAATACGTGTTACATCAAGCTACAGTACCAGATTGTAAAACTCAAAAAGATCTAAATAAAAGTTCGCGAGGATATGTGGTTATCTTTTACGGTTGACTAACAGCGAAGATATTTGTATATTGAGGTCGCCCGTTCAGCACATACAAAGGAGAAAAAGGGCAACTGTGACTCAACTGTTAAAGATAAACATATACTCTCGTAGACTTCTTTGTAGTTCTTTTTGAGGTCTACAATTCAGTACTAAATCAAATATGTTGCTCTAGTGGTTTAGGTAGCCTGTTGCAAGAGGGCGCAATGCCAGCCCACTTTCTTCCGACCTGATTTACAGTTGTCGCCATGCTTGTTGCTTATGTTAACTGTAGTATCGAAATCTATACTAAAACATAGTCAATGAAAGTCATAAAATAATAGTTTCAGGTTGAAACTCAAAACCACAAGTGCAATATTGCATTACCAAAATCTTGCAACTGTACTAATATTCATGAAAACACATGTATTGTTGGAACACGGAGATTTCGGCGAGGCAGGATCTCACGTCGCAATTTCGTATTTCGTCTCGGAAATATCTGTGTGAATGTGGGGCTATTGTGTCGATCGTACCGTGTCTACTAGTAAAATATAAAGTTTAAAAAGCTTGAAATAAAATTTAAATTAAAAATTTAAACATAAGCTAGAGGAAAAACCTCTAACAAAAACAAAGAATTGCCACTAAGTTTAATATAAGGAGCAATATTTTGGCAAAAGCGTCGTCGTGTCGTGGGATAGCTAAGGAAATAAAATAAAAATAGAGTAATTGCATCTCAAAATAGTAAAGTAAGAAATTTAAGTACAAGTAAGCTACGTAGGCAACTTAGGTTAATATCAAAACTACAATATCTAATTGTCGAGTGTAAGCCTTAATGAAATTACTCCGGCCCTCAGGCGACTGCTCGTTGGTCACCTCACTCCCCGCGCGCCGCAAAATGTGCGACTCGCTCTGGATATTTAATGATACGTGAGCTAACACGCTGTCATCAAACCAAAGCAGGACAGAGGCCTCGTAAGGTAGATTGAGCCATGCGACTACGATCGAACCTAATTGTGTAAAAATATGATACGAAATAAATAGGTAACTCTATTCTTTAACAGTGATAGGCTAATTAAAGACTGATTGGCTTTCGCATTTTATATGGTAAGTAAATATAACTTCACTAGCTATTCTGAGGCGTGAACGCATGACACCCAGGACTGCAAGAGATGACGTCAAACAGAAGAGGTTTACACCCAGCAATAATGAAAGTATTTTGGTCTAGAAACGAGATTTGCTTGTAACTTGTTATTTTTTTATTTAGTTAGCGGTCCTCCGACGCGACGACGCTTGGATCACAATACTGCCACTTAAAATAAACGTAAAGCCATGTTTAGGACGGGTGGTAGGGGCAGAGCATCGAGTGAAATTATACTGAGTGCACTATCCGAAAATTACCTCGAGAAATTAAACAGAGAACCGACTCGTGGAGATAACATCTTGGACCTACTGATAACAAACAGACCCGAACTTTTCGACTCTGTAAGCGCAGAACAGGGAATTAGTGATCATAAGGCCGTTGCAGCATCCCTGAATATGGAAGTAAATAGGAATATAAAAAAAGGGAGGAAGGTTTATCTGTTTAGTAAGAGTAATAGAAGGCAGATTTCAGACTACCTAACAGATCAAAACGAAAATTTCTGTTCCGACACTGACAATGTTGAGTGTTTACGGAAAAAGTTCAAGGCAATCGTAAAATGCGTTTTAGACAGGTACGTGCCGAGTAAAACTGTGCGGGACGGGAAAAACCCACGGTGGTTCAACAACAAAGTTAGGAAACTACTGCGAAAGCAAAGAGAGCTTCACTCCAAGTTTAAACGTAGCCAAAACCTCTCAGACAAACAGAAGCTAAACGATAAAGTTAGCGTAAGGAGGGCTATGCGTGAAGCGTTCAATGAATTCGAAAGTAAAATTCTATGTACAGACTTGACAGAAAATCCTAGGAAGTTCTGGTCTTACGTTAAATCAGTAAGTGGCTCGAAACAGCATATCCAGACACTCTGGAATGATGATGGCATTGAAACAGACGATGACACGCGGAAAGCTGAAATACTAAACACCTTTTTCCAAAGCTGTTTCACAGAGGAAGACCGCACTGCAGTTCCTTCTCTAAATCCTCGCACAAACGAAAAAATGGCTGACATCGAAATAAGTGTCCAAGGAATAGAGAAGCAACTGAAATCACTCAACAGAGGAAAGTCCACTGGACCTGCCGGGTTACCAATTCGATTCTACACATGAGTACGCGAAAGAACTTACCCCCGTTCTAACAGCCGTGTACCGCAAGTCTCTAGAGGAACGGAGGGTTCCAAATGACTGGAAAAGAGCACAGGTAGTCCCAGTCTTCAAGAAGGGTCGTCGAGCAGATGCGCAAAACTATAGACCTATATATCTCGCATCGATCTGTTGTAGAATTTTAGAACATGTTTTTTGCTCGCGTACCATGTCATTTGTGGAAACCCAGAATCTACCCTGTAGATGTTCGGAGATGTTTAGCAAACTCACGTGGCAGACTTTGCAAGAGAGGCGCTCTGCATCGCGGTGTAGCTTGCTCGCCAGGTTTCGAGATGGTGCGTTTCTGGATGAGGTATCGAATATTTTGCTTCCCCCTACTTATACCTCCCGAGGAGATCACGAATGTAAAATTAGAGAGATTCGAGCGCGCCCGGAGGCTTTCCGGCAGTCGTTCTTCCCGCGAACCATACGCGACTGGAACAGGAAGGGGAGGTAAGGACAGTGGCACGTCAAGTTCCCTCCGCCACACACCGTTGGGTGGCTTGCGGAGTATAAATGTACATGTAGATGTAGACATATTATTTTTAAACTTTTTAGAGGTTCTCCCCCCCCCCCCCCCCCCCCCCCCCCCCAGAGGTAATAGTGAGCTTCCGGGTGTTCTGCCGTCTTGTTTCCCTTTTGTGCACAATATGAATGTTTGGACGATCATACTATCCTTTATCTTCAAGTGCTGCGAGTTCTGCTGTTGTTTGTACTTACTGCCTGGACTTCTGTATGGTTGGAAAACTTGCAGCACCTGAAGAATCCTGGGTCGGTCGTCGAAATACGGGGTGAATCAAAAAGAATCATCCGATCCAAAAAATATCATAGCTATTATGTTATTTGAAATATGTGCGTGAACAACGTCCTGTTGGAAAGACCAAACTCTGGAGTTTTACATGGTTACCGCTAGGTAGCAGCAATGTGCGCCCATTTCAGTTCTTGTAAAAATGGTGTCTGGACAACAGAAAGCGTTTTGTGTTCTACGTTTCGCGCAATGCGAATAATAATTGTTCAGCATGACTTTCGTACTAGGTATGGTGTGCATCCTTCTACAGCACAGAGCAGACGATAGCATGAACCGTTCCGAGAAACAGGTTGTTTGTGTAAAGGCAAAACGCCGGGCCGTCCCCGAGTGTCTGACACAGACGTCAAACGCATCCACCATAGTTTCACAAGGAGTCCGCAGAAATACGTTCGCCGTGCAGCTCAACACGCCCCCGATGTCCGTCTGGCGTGTTTTACGTCGACGTTTAAAACCACAGAAAATTCAGCTACTGCCAAGCTCTTCGTGAAGGTGACAGACAACGTGTGGAGTTCTGTAATTTCGTTCTTGGCAAGATGGAGGATGACAGTCTTTTTCTACGCTTAGTGTTTAGTCACGAGGCAATATTCCATTTAATTGGAAAGGTGAACCGTCATAATGTGAGAATATAAGGTACGGAACAACCACAAGAAGTTGTACAACATGAGAGGGACTCTCCAAAATTTAAAGTGTTTTGTGCAGTTTGACGGGAAAAGGTATATGGTCCATTTTTATTTGCCGAGAATAGTGTTACAGGACGCAAACATCTCGATATGCTCGAGAACTTGCTTTTCCCACTGTTGGAGACTTTATTCAAACAACTTCATTTACCAACAAGATGGGACACACCACACTGGCATCTGGAAATGCTGCAATTTTTAAATCAAAGAGTTACTGAACGATCGATCGGTCGCACTGGACCAAATGGTTCAGCCTTACATTACTAGTCTCCAACGTCACCGGACCTGACTGTATGTGATTATTTCTTGTGGAGGTTTATAAAAGACCAGCTGTGGGAGCTGTCCCAAGACGTACTCGCTGCGGTGTGGGAACAATCTGAATACCGCACTGACATATGCCGTGCATCTCAAGGGGGGCATATTGAACACCTATGAGAAGGTATCAAACAAAACATTTTGAGTTTCCCATTCATCAAAAAACAAAATTCACTGTACATTTGTTAGTTAGTTTCAGAAATATAGACGTGCTAAATCGGATGATTCTTTTTGATACAACTTGTATTGTGCATAAAACGGAAATAACAACTGGGAAGAACATCCATAAGCTCACCATTAATCAATTGCGGAGAGAAACAGAGATCACTTATTTTGACGTAGATTGCTCTGAAACGCAAACATACTAGTATGGGCCAATTATATCTTTTAATGTCACTAATAGCGCACACTTTCAGTTCACTGATCTGAAACTACAACATTACCTGAAGAAATCCACGGTATCCAACGAGTTAGGAAATAAAGCTGGAAAACATTCAAAAAAAAATTTTCTTCTTACATCAACAGTGTTGACACAGAAAGTTAAAAATCTGAACTAGTGTTATAAGAACGATCCTGTTTGATATCAACAAAAATAAGTGCGAAGGCTTGTCAAGAATTGACGGGTAACAGATTAAGGACTCTATTTTTAGCAATTTTCGGTAAATCTTCAAATCCGCCTTGACCGCAACACAGTGCCAAAATCGTAAATGGTATAGTATACCGTGAACAGCGTGAGAACCAAACAAACCCACGTTACATAAAAGCTACAGATTTCCCATCACGCTCGGCAGTGCTAAATTTACACTTTAGTAGAATCGCAATTAATCAAGGCTAGAGTTCTGTAATAAATTAGAGAAGTCTGAACCTAGAATCCAAAGGGGAGCAAGTGCCTCCTCTTACGCCGCCCCCTCCGCCACCCTGCCCCTCTCCGCCATTTTGCGGACGCCTATAATACTGCTTACCATGAATGGCACGCCATTACCCAACGTCCCATTTCACTAGCTCGTAGTAATAATTCGGTCAACAATACTTTTTCAGAACAGCTCATGCTTCTGCTAATACGTTGGACCACTTCTACGGGATCACTAGGTGCCAGTTAAAACAAATTCAGTGGTGTACAACAGCTACTTCATATCACACCGACCAAATCCTATAGAAACATGTACCCTCACGAAGACGGGCACATCTCGACCGCAGCCATCGGAGGTGTTCTTGAGCACCATGATACAGAAAGTAAAATTGGACAAAGTAGGAAATGAAGAGGTGACGAGGATCATTGGGACAATTGGAGCAAGAAGGAATATCTAGACTTGGTTTGGGGACGGAGCTAACGACAGCAACTCGAGTAAATCTGGAGAAAGTAGTTGAGGGACTCCGAAGGGTAGGAACACATAGAACAGGCTGGGTGGAAATGAGAGATCGGCATTACTGCGAGGCGACAACAACGGATAGTCATAAACAACACGTCTAAGGCGCTGCAGTCATGTACTGTGCGGCTGGTCCCGGCGGAGGTTCGAGTCCTCCCTCGGGCATGGATGTGTGTGTTTATCCTTAGGATAATTTAGGTTAAGTAGTGTGTAAGCTTAGGGACGGATGACCTTAGCAGTAAAGTCCCATAAGATTTCACACACATTTGAACATTTTTGAACATCAACAACACGATTTGTCTTGTACACAGCAACCAAGAAACTGGAACTCTTGACTGACGACAATTTTTTCTTTTCACCAGCGACAGTAGATGGCGCTGACGAAGAAAGGTTCTCTTACTACGTGCCGTGTGTTTCTTGTGCTTTGCGGGCTGTGATTGACGCAGCGTACTTACAGCCGCAGAATGGTCCGGTGTTAATGTCGGGAACAAGCCGAGATGGTCTTTGCATACGTCTGAGCGGATGAAAACGATGGAGAGGCAACACGGCTGTACCAAAAAAAAAGTACCTTCACAGACACTAACCACATCACACATTTCAAACTCTTTTTGGGCATTTGTGTGATCATGAGTTCGTTCAGACAGATGAACGTGCAGGGAAGGCAGTGGACTGTGCGTACAATAGATTTGGAGGACTGGGTTCTACAGGATATTGAGACTAGGACACTGCAATAGCATTCTGTAGTATGACATCTATGTAGATTGTCGTGCCCCAAAACCCAAATGTTGCTTGGGATTGAGCGACAGTCTTTCTTTGCTTGTGCCGGTTTTCCCGCAGATACGCAAGGTCGGCATGGTTAAACGGATGTGGCAATGTTAGTTGAAGGGATGGGCGGATGCCCTTCCTGCCGCCACCCCGTACCCCTCAGGAAGTGTAATCCAACTGTCTGCAACTAGTGTAATCCATGGAATAGTGCGTAAGTGTTCACATGTCTGCGAGCCGTGTAACTGAGGCGGGACGTGGGGACCAGACGGTATTCACCTAGGGGTGATGTAGAAAACCGCCTAAAAACCACATGCAGGCTGGCCGGCACACCGGCCCTCGTCGTTAAGCCACCGGCGGATTCGATCTGGGGCCGGCGCGCCTACCCGAATCTAGGAAGCAGCGCGTTAGCGCGCTCGGCTAACCTGGCTGGTAGGGATTGAGCGACATTGTTTGGGGGAAAAGGGTAATAGTCGGTTGACCTAAGTGAGAGAGTTTCTTCATATTAGGAGCGCTGTGCTGCCACCTACTGCCAGGTACTCCACATCAGCGACCTCAGTTGTCATTAGACATCGTGAGAGAGCAGAATGGGGCGCTCCGCGGAACTCACGGACTTCGAACGTGGTCAGGTGATTGGGGGTCACTTGTGTTTTACGTCTGTACGCGAGATTTCGACACTCCCAAACATCCCTAGGTCCACTGTGTCCGGTGTGACAGTGAAGTCGAAACGTGTAGGGGACACGTACAGCACAAAAACGTACAGGCCGACCTCGTCTGTTGACTGACAGAGATCGCCGACAGTTGAAGAGGGTCTTAATGTGTAACAGACAGACATCTACCTAGACCATCACACAGGAATTCCAAACTGCATCAGGATCCACTGCAAGAACTATGACAGTTAGGCGGGAGATGAAAAAACTTTCATGGTCGAGCGGTCGCTCACAAGCCACACATCACGTCGGTAAATGCCAAACGACGCCTCGTTTGGTGTAAGGAGCGTCAACATTGGACGATTGAACAGTGGGAAAACGTTGTGTGGAGTGAAGGGTCACCGTACACAATTTGGCGATGCGATGGTAGGGTGTGGGTATGGCAATGCCCGGTGAACGTCATCTGCCAGCGTGTGTAGTGCCAACAGTAAAATTCGGAAGCGGGGGTGTTATGGCATGGTCGTATTTTTCATGGAGGGGTCTTGCACCCCTTGTTGTTTTGCGTGGCACTATCACAGCACACAGGCCTTCATTGATGTTTTAAGCACTTTGTTTCCCACTGTTGAAGCGCAATTCGTGACGGCGATTGCATCTTTCAACACGATAGACCACGTGTTCATAATGCACGGCCTGTGGCGGAGTGGTTACACGACAATAACATCCCTGTAATGGACTGGCCTGCACAGAGCCCTAACCTGAATCCTATAGAACACCTTTGGTATGTTTTAGAACACCGACTTCGTGCCAAGCGTCACCGACCAACATCGATATCTCTCCTCAGTGCAGCACTCCGTGAACAACGGGCTGCCATTCCCCAAGAAACCTTCCAGCACCTGATTGAACGTATGCCTGCGAGAGTGGAAGCTGTCATCAAGGCAAAGGGTAGGCCAACACCATACTGAATTCCGGCATTACCGATGGATGGCGTCACAAACATTTAAGTCATTTTCAGCCAGGTGTCCGGATACTTTTGATGACATGGTGTATATGTACCCCTTCCATAGACCCCCCCGCCCCCCAATCTCTGTCTGTCTGTCTTTCTCTCTCTCTCTCTCTCTCTCTCTCTCTCTCTCTCTCTCTCTCTCTCTCTCTCTCTCTCTCTCTGTCTCTCTCTTACACACTGGACTCGCATTCGGGAGGACGACGGTTCAATCCCGCGTCCGGCCATCCTGATTTGGGTTTTCCGTGATTTCCCTAAATCGTTCCCGGCAAATGCCGGGATGGTTCCTTTCAAAGGGCACGGCCGACTTCCTTCCCCGTCCTTCCCTAATCCGATGAGACTGATGACCACGCTGTCTGGTCTCCTCCCCTAAAACAACCCCAACCCCTCTCTCTCTTACCCTCTTTCTCTGAAATGATATTTATTGCTTAAAGTATTATTTCTTAAGATCGACTGGCGTCTTCAAGGTGCCGCCGACTGTAATGATCCCTTCTACGTGACTTGAAGCACCTGATATTTTACGTAAGCGTGCTGTCCCGCTTTAGTGCTGCGTGCCGTTTCGTAAGTTTTCCCTTATTATGCTTGTGAAACTTTCCCCTGTTAAATCTTAAGACGTAGCTGTCATTTAAGTGGATACAAGATAATCTAAGTTGATTGCCAAATTAACAAAAACGCAGCGTTCGCACGGTCAGTGCTCGTTCGGTAGTGTTCTCTCTCGCTCGTCTTGTGTAAACGCTTGTTCGAAAGTACAAGCGGATGTTACTGAGCATTAGAGACTTGTTCTCCGGAATGCTCGTTCGCTTGTCTTCTCTGTGATGTACAGGTACCCTAAGTTGGAAGTGGCAATGCTACACAAGGTATGTTTCACCACACAATGTGGCGTGCATAGTCGCGACTCCGTCTTCACCTCGGGTGCCGCTGTGAGGGCGCCAGCACTGCGTTGAGTATTTTGGCGCGTGATTCTCCAGGAGGCGGCGGTCTTGAAATAGTCACGCTCGGCTCATTGCGGGCAGGGCAGGTCAGCCCCGGTGCTCGGAGCGTTCGCGGTAGGAGCTCAGCCAAAATACACCGGCGCCGCTCGACGGGAGCGGAGGCACGCAGAGACGGCCGCTGCCACGCCCGCCCGTGTTGCAATAGCCAGGTCCTGCAGCCTGCAACCGTACCGGCACCGCCTTCTACCTATCGAGCTGTTGCTGCGGTGTTCGGCTAGTCCACAGGTGGTTTGCGGCTGCTGTCGAAGAACGCACATGTCTGCGTCCTGAGGTGACACAGGAAATCTTTCCTGTCCACCTCACTGGGGTGTGTGTGTAACTGACCAAGGCTTACCAAGTGAAGAAGGCGCCATTAAACATTGGTATTTGTACCATGAAAGGCACCTTGTGGGGACCTCTACAGATCTTTCCCCTTCGCCTTCAAGGCCAAACAGCCATCCATAATGTAGACATACAGGGTGTTTCACTATTCATGGTACACACTTCTGGATGTTGTATAGGGGTTTCGCATAGGAACCCATGTCCGAAAATAGTTCGTTTCAGTAATAGAAGGCAAATAAGATATACACTACTGGCCATTAAAATTGCTACATCAAGACGAAATGCAGATGATAAACGGGTATTCATTGGACAAATATATTATACTAGAACTGACATGTGATTACATTTTCACGCAATTTGGGTGCATAGATCCTGAGAAATCAGTATCCAGAAAAACCACCTCTGACAGTAATAACGGCCTTGATACGTCTGAGCATTGAGTCAAACAGAGATTGGATGCCGTGTACAGGTACAGCTGCCCATGCAGCTTCAACACGATACCACAGTTCACCAAGAGTAGTGACTGGCGTATTGTGACGAGCCAGTTGCTCGGCAACCATTGACCAGACGTTTTCAGTTGCTGAGAGATCTGGAGAATCTGCTGGCCAGGGCAGCAGTCGAACATTTTCTGTATCCAGAAAGGCCCGCACAGGACCTGCAACATGCGGTCGTGCACTATCCTGCTGAAATGTAGGGTTTCGCAGGGATCGAATGAAGGGTAGAGCCACGGGTCGTAACACATCTGAAATGTAACGTCCACTGTTCAAAGTGCCGTCAATGCGAATAAGGGGTGATCGAGACGTGTAACCAATGGCACCCCATACTATCACGCCGGGTGATACGCCAGTATGGCGATCACGAATATACGCTTCCAATTTACGTTCACCGCGATGTCGCCAAACACGGATGCGACCATCATGCTGCTGTAAACAGAACCTGGATTCATCCGAAAACATGACGTTTTGCCCATCATGTACCCAGGTTCGTCGTTGAGTACACCATCGCAGGCGTTCCTGTCTGTGATGCAGCGTCCAGGGTAACCGCAGCCATGGTCTCCGAGCTGATAGTCCATGCTGCTGCAAACGTCGTCGAACTGTTTGTGCAGATGGTTGTTGTCTTGCAAACGTCCCAATCTGTTGACTCAGGGAGACGTGGCTGCACGATCCGTTATAGCCATGCGGATATGATGCCTGTCATCTCGACTGCTAGTGATACGAGGCCGTTGGGATCCAGCACGGCGTTCCGTATTACCCTCCTGAACCCACCGATTCCATATTCTGCTAACAGTCATTGTATCTCGACCAACGCGAGCAGCAATGTCGCGATACTATAAACCGCAATCGCGATAAGCTACAATCCAACCTTTATCAAAGTTGGAAACGTGATGGTACGCATTTCTCCTCCTTACACGAGGCATACAACAACCTTTCACCAGGCAACGCCGGTCAACTGCTGTTTGTGTATGAGAAATCGGTTGGAAACTTTCCTCATGTCAGCACGTTGTAGGCGTCGCCACCGGCGCCAACCTTGTGTGAATGCTCTGAAAAGCTAATCATTTGCATATCACAGCATCTTCTTCCTGGCGGTTAAATTTTGCGTCTGTAGCACGTCATCTTCGTGGTGTAGCAATTTTAAGGGCCAGTAGTGTACAAATGATTCAAATCGCTCTAAGCACTATGGGACTTAACATCTGAGGTCATCAGTCCCCTAGAACTTAGATCTACTTAGACCTAACTAACCTAAAGGCATCACACACATCCATGCCTGAAGCAGGACTCGAACCTGTGACCGTAACAGCAGCGCGGTTCTGGACTGTAGCGCCTAGAACCACTCGGCCACAGCGGCCGGCAAACAAGGTGTGTAGATTTCACTCCTATTTACTGCGATGTTACAACAGCTTTTCGATATGACGACCACCAATTTCGGTGCACACAGTGCGCAGTTAGTTCGCATAAACTCTGTCCAAAATGCGTGGTGTATTGCTAATCACTTCTGCCGCAACCAGATCTTTCTCTGGCTGGACAAGGGTCTCGTAAACAAGACTCTTCATGTGGCCCAACAAGAACATCCTAAAAGGGTTAAATGTGGGGATCTTGGTGGCCAGACACATGATCCATCTCGATCGATCCACATGTCCCCTTAGACTACGTTCAGATGGTTTCGGACGCGAACTGCAAAATGTATTTTCGCGACATTACGGTGTTACCATAATTCGTGCCGAAAGTTGAATGGCACAAATTCCGAAAAACTCCGCCAGCATTTGTTGCAGCAATCTCAAGGCCTGGCCAGACACTGACGCCGAAGGTGTGGAGACATCTTCGTGTACACGTAGCTTTGAGGTTTTGTTGATGCCCAAATGTGGCTTTTTCGATTGTTCAAAACACCTTCCATGTAGGAATACCCTTCGTCGTTGAACAAAATTAGCCTTGGAAACTGAAGTAAATCCACACAACAAAACCAAGTACATAAATTGACACATGGCACAAAATCCGCTGGGAGCGTGGCGTGCATGATGCAAAACACGCCAGACAGACGACTAAGAGACATTCAAGACACGTGCAATGGCTCGAGTACTCGTCGATGGGTTCTCTTCAACTTTACAAAGCACTTCCTCTTCCAATACGACAGTACGCCATCTTCTTGGAACACCACAATTTACTCTATCACTTGTGAAATTTTTCCCCTTTCCCGCAGCCGATGTTCCACTCTGGCAGACATGGGATGACATGGAGCAACACGATTTTGGAAGCACTCGTGGTCCAGAAGTTGAGCTTCTCTTCCATTACGGCAAACTTCGCTTTAAATTAACAATACATCGGTGTGCTCTGCGAACGTGTATTAAGGCACCTTATTACTGTAGTGCTGGTCACCATAATGTCAACTGACGCATCACCAGAAACATGAAAACAAGGCGGAGGGAAACAGAGAATATCACGTCGTCGTACCATTCATGAATGTGTGTAGCCAACCATAACCGAACTGTGTAAGAAACATCTAGCGCGCGACTGAGTAGCTCTTGTTTACCTTGTAAAATGGAAACGAACCGTTTCTGGAGATGCTTCCTCCACTATGTGATCAAAAGTGTCCGGACACCTGGTTGAAAATGACTTAAAAAGTTCGTGGCGCCCTCCATCGGTAATGCTAGAATTCAGTATGGTGTTGGCCCACCCTTAGCCCTGAAGACAGCTTCCACTCTCGCAGACATACGTTCAGTCAGATGCTGGAAGGTTTCTTGGGGAATCGCAGCCCATTCTTCACGGAGTCCACTGTTTCCGGTGTGGTAGTGAAGTGGAAACGTGAAGGGACACGTACAGCACAAAAGTGTACAGGGCGGCCTCGTCTGTTGACTGACAGAGACCGCCGATAGTTGAAGAGGATCTTAATGTGTAATAGGCAGACATCTACCCAGACTATCACACAGGAATTCCAAACTGCATCACGATCCACTGCAAGTACTATGACAGTAAGGTAGGAGGTGAGAAAACTTGGATTTAATGGTCGAGGGGCTGCTCATAAGCCACACGTCACACCGGCAAATGCCAAACGACGCCTCGTTTGGTGTAAGGAGCGTCAACATTGGACGATTGAACAGTGGCGACTCACGGTACACAGTGTGGCGATCCGATGGCAGGATGTGGGTATGGCGAATACCCGGTGAACGTCATTTGCCAGCGTGTGTAATGCCAACAATAAAATGCGGAGGCGGTGGTGTTATGGTGCGGTAGTGTTTTTCATGGAGGGGGCTTGCACCCCTTGTTTTTTTGCGTGGCACTATCACAGCAGAGGCCTATATTGATGTTTTAAGCACCTTCTTGCTTCCCACTGCTCAAGAGCAATTAAGGGATGGCGATTGCGTCTTTTAACACGATCGAGCATCTGTGGCGGAGTGGTTACACGACAATAACATCCCTGTAATGGACTGGCCTGCACAGAGTCCTAACCTGAATCCTATAGAACACCTTTGGTATGTTTTAGAACACCGACTTCGTGCCAAGCGTCACCGACCAACATCGATATCTCTCCTCAGTGCAGCACTCCGTGAACAACGGGCTGCCATTCCCCAAGAAACCTTCCAGCACCTGATTGAACGTATGCCTGCGAGAGTGGAAGCTGTCATCAAGGCAAAGAATGGGCCAACACCATACTGAATTCCGGCATTACCGATGGATGGCGTCACTAACGCATAAGTCATTTTCAACTAGATGTCCGGCTACTTTTGATCACCTAGTGTATTATATGTACAGGGCTATTACAAATGATTGAAGCGATTTCATAAATTCACTGTAGCTCCATTCATTGACATATGGTCACGACACACTACAGATACGTAGAACAACTCAAAGTTTTGTTCGGCTGAAGCCGCACTTCAGGTTTCTGCCGCCAGAGCGCTCGAGAGCGCAGTGAGACAAAATGGCGACAGGAGCCGAGAAAGCGTATGTCGTGCTTGAAATGCACTCACATCAGTCAGTCATAACAGTGCAACGACACTTCAGGACGAAGTTCAACAAAGATCCACCAACTGCTAACTCCATTCGGCGATGGTATGCGCAGTTTAAAGCTTCTGGATGCCTCTGTAAGGGGAAATCAACGGGTCGGCCTGCAGTGAGCTAAGAAACGGTTGAACGCGTGCGGGCAAGTTTCACGCATAGTGATGTGAAAGATTCAGTGTTTAAACACCTCCTCTACCAAGAAACGTGCCAGAACTGCGAGCTCGCATCAACAATGCTTTCGAACTCATTGATGGGGACATGCTGCGCCGAGTGTGGGAGGAACTTGATTATCGGCTTGATGTCTGCCGAATCACTTAAGGGGCACATATCGAACATTTGTGTATGCGTAAAAAACTTTTTGAGTTTTTGTATGTGTGTGCAAAGCACTGTGAAAATATCTCAAATAATAAAGTTATTGTAGAGCTGTGAAATCGCTTCAATCATTTGTAATAACCCTGTATATGTATGTGTTGTGTCTAGACAAGACAGCCTAGACACAATGAGAGGAAGCCGAAAGGCACGCGCGTAAACTCACGCAGGCTGGCGTGAGGTCTGAAACAGGATACGTAATGAATGCTATAAAGAAAAGTACGTAGATTCTGGAATACTTAACTTTAATCCACATTTGTAGAACATCGCTCTTGATGATACATTAATAGAATCTCAATATCAATTGAATACGGCGCCTTGCTAGGTCGTAGCAAATGTAGCTGAAGGCTATGCTAACTATCGTCTCGGCAAATGAGAGCGTATTTGTCAGTAACCCATCTCAGGCAAAGTCGGCTGTACAACTGGGGCGAGTGCCAGGACGTCTCTCTAGACCTGCCGTGTGGTGGCGCTCGGTCTGCTATCACTGACAGTGGCGACACGCGGGTCCGCCGTATACTAACGGACCGCGGACGATTTAAAGCTACCACCTAGCAAGTGTGGTGTCTGGCGGTGACACCACAGTATGTGTGTATGTCAGCCATATCACCCTAAACCAATGAATCTATTTCAACCAAATATGGGGCAAGTGCTACTTGATATCAAAATTGAGAAAAAGAAATTCACATGTCTTTGTCGGGAACTATCACTGTCCTCTCCGCATTTCTCGAAAGGGTGAGAGGGTAGTGATACTGCCCGATAAAGAAATGTGAATTTATAAAGTGCTGTGAATGTACTGTGTATAAAAACTCAACACACAGACGTGGGAGACGAAGAGTGCAATGAACAATAAAGAAACCCTGTCACTGAAGATACTTTATAATAAATGGTCTCAATCGCATCTGGTCTCAATAAGACTTTTCTTACAGTTGAAAAAGACGGAAGATAACCTCTACAACTTGTATATGTGCAAATGCGGAAAAAAGAAGCCGAAAAACAAAGACGACGATTGGTAATGTATGTCTGTGGTTGAACGTCGCAGTGTACGTGATGGAAAACCAGCAGACTGAAGTCAAAACCCATGGAGCCGAGGTACCATTTATGCAAGTTCTGAATGTGATAAAATCTAATTTTAAAATTTTGCTCGTTGCTGCTCTCGAAGTAACGGGACGAACAAGAACAAATGATACACTAGTTGTAAAATGAACGTAGTCGAGAGCCTAGAGACCTCGAAGGTGTCGGGCGCTCACCCGTTACACGCGCCTCTGCCGCAGTGACGACCCTTTAAGGCACTAACAAGTAAGTGCTTTGCCGTGCCACACCAGTGCCCGCTGTCCCGGCTAACGCAGACACCCCACATCCCGTCCGACAAGTCAAACAAGCCAACGTGGCCCGGCGTGCAAATCCCGGCTTTCCCTGCAGGTGTGTGGTTGGCGCTTTGCCACCAAGATCTGCTACCGCACAGCGGAAAAAGGCGACACTTTCATCGCGAAACGTGCAAAAGTCTGCGTCGCCAACGACCTAAGTAGGGCGCACGCTCCCAGATCTGCGCGGTTAAGTTAAACCTAGCTTTTGTTTTACTTTCTTTTAGTACCGTATTGCCTAAAACAGAAACCAGCTTCATCGCTAAAATTCGGTCACGAAAACTTAGCGTGTGTCTTATCTGCGTGACCCAATATACACTACTGGCCATTAAAATTGCTACACCAAGAACAAATGCAGATGGACAAATACATTACACTAGAACTGACATGTGATTACATTTTCACGCAATTTGGGTGCATTGATCCTGAGAAATCAGTACCCAGAACAACCACCACTGGCCGTAATAACGGCCTTGATACGCCTGGGCATTGAGTCAAACAGAGCTTGGATGGCGTGTACAGGTACAACTGCCCATGCAGCTTCAACACGATACCACAGTTCATCAAGAGTAGTGACTGGCGTATTTTGGCGAGCCACTTGCTCGGCCACCATTGACCAGACGTTTTCAACTGGTGAGAGACCTGGAGAATGTGCTGGGCAGGGCAGCAGTCGAACATTTTCTGTATCCAGAAAGGCCTGTACAGGACCTGCTGTCGTGCATTATCCTGCTGAAATGTAGGGTTTCGCAGGGATCGAATGAAGGGTAGAGTCACGGGTCGCAACACGTTTGAAATGTAACGTCCACTGTTCAAAGTGCCGTCAATGCGAACAAGAAGTGAACGAGACGTGTTAACAATGGCACCCCATACCATCATGCCGGCTGATACGCATTATTGCGATGACGAATACACGCTTCCAATGTGCGTTCGCCGCGATGTCGCCAAACACGGACGCGACCATCATGATGCTGTAAACAGAACCTGGATTCATCCGAAAAAAAAAAATACTTTTTGCCATTCGTGCACCCAGGTTCGTCGTTGAGTACACCATCGCAGGCGCTCCTGTCTGTGATGCAGCGTCAAGGGTAACCGCAACCATGGTCTACGAGCTGATAGTCTATGCTGCTGCAAACGTCGTCGAACTATTCGTGCAGATGGTTGTTGTCTTGCAAACGTCCCCATCTGTTGACTCAGTGATCGAGACGTGGCTGGACGATTCTTTACAGCCATGCGGATAAGATGCCTGTCATCTCGACTGCTAGTGATACGAGGCCGTTGGGATCCAGCACGGCGTTCCGTATTACCATTCCTGAACCCACCGATTCCATATTCTGCTAACAGTCATCGGATCTCGACCAACGCGAGCAGCAATGTCGCGATACGATAAACTGTAATCGCGATAGGCTACAATCCGATCTTTATCAAAGTCGGAAACGTGATGGTACGCATTTCTCCTCCTTACATGAGGCGTCACAACAACGGCCCACCAGGCAACGCCAGTCAACTGCTGTTTGTGTATGAGAAATCGGTTGGAAACTTTCCTCATGTCAGCACGTTGTAGGTGTCGCCACCGGCGCCAACCTTGCGTGAATGCTCTGACAAGCTAATCATTTGCATATCACAGTATCTTGTTCCTGTCGGTTAAATTTCGCGTCTGTGGCTCGTCATCTTCGTGGTGTAGCCATTTTAATCGCCAGTAGTGTTCACAGAGGTGACAAAAGCCATGGGATACCTCCTGATATCGTGTCAGACATCTTTTGCCTGGCGTAGTGCAGCAACTCGACGTGACACGGGCTCAACAAGTCGTAAGTCCCCCACAAAAATGTTGAGGCACGCTGCCTCTATAGCTGTCCATAATAGCGAACGTGTTCCCGGTGCAGGAAACTGTGCACGAAGTGACCTCTCGATTATATCCCATAAATGTTCGATGAGATTAAAGTCGGGCGATTTGAGTGGTTAAAACATTTTCTCGGGATTGTCCAGAACGTTCTTCTAACCATACAAATTGCATCTTTGTTTGGCTGCAAATGGTCTCTAAGTATCCGAACATAACCATTTCAAATCAGTGATCTGTTCAGTTGGACCAGATGGACCCAGTCCATTCCATGTAAACACAACCCACACCACTATGGAGCCACCACCAGTTTGCACAGTGCCTTGTTGACAACTTGGGTCCCACTGGACTCGCATTCGGGCATTCGGGAGGACGACGGTTCAATCCCATGTCCGGCCATCTTGATTTGGGTTTTCCGTGATTTCCCTAAATCGCTTCAGGCAAATGCTAGGATGATTCCTTCGAAAGGGCACGGCCGACTTCTCTCCCCGTCCTTTCCTAATCCGATGAGACTGATGACCTCGCTGTCTGGTCTCCTCCCCCAAAACAACCCCAATCCCAACAACTTTGGTCTGTGGCTCTGTGGGGTCTGCTCCACACTCGAACCCTAGCATCAGCTCAAGAAGCAACTGAAATCAGGACTCATCAGACCACTCCAGGGTTTTCCAATCGTCTAGGGTCCAACCGATATGGTCGCAAGCCAAGGAGAGGCGTTGCAGGAGATGTCGTGCTGTTAGCGATGGCACTCGCGTCGGTCGTCTTCTGCTGCCATAGCCAAATAAAGTCATATTTCGCAGCACTGTCCTACCTGTGCACTTTCATCATGGCAGACGAAAGAGACGATACGATTATTCACGATGAATGCGCGGACGTCTTGTCTGATGTTCCGGACGACTTGGCCGATAGGGAAGAAGACATTGGATATAAAAAAAAAAGAAAGTGAAGCAGAATCGTCGGAACATAGTGAAATACGTTCAAGAAGAATTCGGCAAACAATACGGTTGCCGCCTGATTCGGATCGATCAGACGAAGAAGACTATGATTTACTGAGGACCAATAATAAATTTGAAGGATCTCCGGGGCCACACATATTTCCCAAAGATACACAGAGCGTCGTGGGTATCGTAGAATTATATATTGGGAACGTCTATTTGAATATATTAGCAACGAAACCAACAAGTATTACAGTCAGAATTGCAATAGAAGGAAACTGGATTTAAAAAAATGCCAAATTTGTCGACGTTACGTGACCCGAACTTAGAAAATGGTTTGGGCTTGCTATCCTTATGGGAAATGAAAAAAAAAGCAAGGATCGATGATTACTGGTCAACGAATCCGTTAATCCGTTGATAGACACGCCGATATTTCGCAAAACGATGTCCCGCAACCGATTCAGACAATTATGCGGCATGTACCATAATTACGGTTAGGTATAACTCGAATTGCAAAAGTGCGATAAGAAATAATGTCACCGAGCACACAGCCATGGGTTACCGTCGCAGAAGATACGTGAGGAGGAGCAGAATGCCAGTCTACAAGGCAGTGGATACATTTTCAATTACACCAAATGAGACTGGTCAACAGGAGTTACTACAAGGACCTATTACTTTTGTTGGTTGCAAGATTCAATTTTCTTGTACTACGACAGAAGTAGTTAGTGGCAATGCACGGTTAACAATTGCTGTTTTGAGAGGTACATTTTTCCGACAACTACAGTAAACCGGATAATGCCGACCGGCTTTTCAGAGTGCATTTCGTAATTGATTATTTTTCCAAAAAGATTAAAGAAACGTTTAATCCAAGTCAAAACATATCAACTGGTGAAGGAATGATACCGTGGCGTGGACAGTTAAATTTTAAAGTTTACAATTCGTCGAAAATTAGCAAATATGGCACACGCATTCGGATGCTGTGTGGTTGGAGTACGGGATACATTTCCTCAGTCAAGATATATTCCGGAGCTGGACAACGTTTAGCAAAAACAATGATCGAACTATTGACACCTTCTTATGGAAAGTGGCATCACCTCTACATGGATAATTACTATAACAGTGTAGAACTTGCAGAGAAGTTACTTGGAAACAAAATTGGAGTTTGTGGAACGATACGGCAAAATAGAGGATTCTCGGAAAAATTAAAGCGCGCAAAAGTCAATGTGTTTGAAGCTTGTCGTCAAAGGAAAGGTGACAGGCGGCCGGCGACAAGCCAAGTAATCCGAATTCGCGCTGCCGGCGCCAAGCGAATAAATTTGTACGAGTCGTGCGGACTGCAAAGTGTTAAGGCCGTCGGCCACTGCGTCTTCCGTGATGAGAGGTAATGACTGAATTTGGTATTATCGGCACTCTTGACACTGTGGATCTCGGAATATTGAATTCCCTAACGATTTACGAAATGAAGTATCCCGTGCTGCCGGCCGGAGTGGCCGAGCGGTTCTAGGCGCTACAGTCTGGAACCGCGCGACCGCTACGGTCGCAGTTCGAATCCTGCCTCGGGCATGGATGTGTGTGATGTCCTTAGGTTAGTTAGGTTTAAGTAGTTCTAAGTTCTAGGGGACTGATGATCTCAGCAGTTAAGTCCCATAGTGCTCAGAGCCATTTGAAACATTTATACCGTGCGTCGAGCTCCAACGATTATTCTGGATTCATTGTCTGTTAATTCTTGTGGTGTGGCCGTAAACACGCCGGAAACCTATATACTTGAATTACCTGGGATCAAATGGCAGCTCCGCCAAGTCACTGCCCTTTTATACATTGTGTACGCGAGATTACCGCCATATACATTCTCGCACACCACTATCCCATGACTTTTTGTCACCTCAGTGTCTTACGCATCCTATAAACTTCAACTTCATTGTTCGTTCCTTAGTTCGAAACCGAGTAATAACTTAGATGGACATAAAATGAGTTCATTGTTAGTAAACTCAAATTAGCTCAAAGAGGAATAGTAAGTTCGATGTTGGCCTACACAGAGAAAGACAGCAGTAGGTATCTGACGTAAAAAAAGGTTTAATGACATAATGGAAAGAGTAAATTCCTTCAAATGACAGTGGGCCGCTCATGCCGCTCGAAGAAAGGCTGGCAGATGGTCGAAACAGATATTAGATTCGAGACCAATTTACAAAAAATAAATAAACAACTAAATAAATAAAGCAAGCCTTGGGCAGTCCAACTGACAGATGGGAGAGAGACTTAAGAGAGCTGGGTTCAATTGGCAACCGAAAGCTAAAGATCAGTAGAAATGGAAGAACCTGCAGGGATCCTATGTCGCACGCCGTGTCAAAGAGGTCACATCGCCATGTGATGGAATTGGTTGATTGGTTGTTGTTGCTGTTGCTGGTGGTGATACGGTGGGACCGTCTTCGATTAGTTCAAAAATGGCTCTAAGCACTATGGGACTTCACATCTGAGGTCATCAGTCCCCTAGACTTAGAACCACTTAAACCTAACTAACCTAAGGGCATCACACACATCCATGCCCGAGGCAGGATTCGAACCTGCGACCGTAGCAGCAGCGCCTTTCCGGACTGAAGTGCCTAGAACCACTCGGCCACAGCGGCCGGCCTTCGATTAGTGACTTTCTCATTTACGTAGTGAGTATTTTCGCGCTTGGAGCTGTGCTGTTTTGGACATGACAGGCACAGCTTTTCTATAACTAAAGAGTAAAACATAGTCTTCACTAATGAGAGAAAACCAAAAACTTTGCTGTTCAGCGCAGTTATTGTGCAAATTTCAAACTCCAAATTATTCGTTACCTTTGTCTTGCGACCAATGGAAACCTCCCGAAATTCTTGGTCAGAATACGGAGGGGTGACATATTTTTAAAGTAATTTTTGGGTAATAGTTACTCTTTCGTTTTTTATCAGTAAAACTATTTTTTTTATTTCCGTTAACTTTTTCCATTCCCTGCTGCCTTGGTCCTAAAATTACTCATATGAGCAGACACGCAAGATGTACCAAATTTTTGGGCAGTAATGTATAGTGGCATACCACTTCTAACCACACAGAACTGTCTTCTATTGCAGTGTGTGTGTGGGGGGGGGGATGGAGGGGGGTTGCCTATTGGTCAGCTTCGCAATGTCATGGTTCTCTTAAAGAGAGAATGCGAATAAGCACAAAGATTTAGCTATTTTTCCGTCGGTATCACGTAGCACATTATCATTTCTAAACATTTCAAAGCCAAGCATAAATCTGACTGTTAATACTTGATAACAGGGATTAGGAACATGACAACATACAGATATTTAGGATTACCGAACTGCGCTTGATCTCTGCCTGAGAAATCTGTATTGTGTGACGCCGTAACGTGCCGCAGTCATGACGTCCATACATCGCTATATGAAGTCGATGTGGGTCTTCATGTGTGTTCTTGTAGAATCTCACACAGCTTATCGTAGCAGCTACCCGCCAGGCGATTAAAGAAATATTCAATTCATAGTTCAGAAAATATAATGCTATGAATCATGAAACGAGCTGTGGAGGTGAAGGTAAAATGGCATCACACAATTTCCTACAAAGAATTGATCCACCCTCCCACAACCATGCCTACCTCGACCCTCCCCCCCCCCCCCCCCCCCCACACACACACACCTACTCCTGTTAAAGGCACGAACGACGTTTGGCTGTGACGGTGTTGCAACCTAAAAGAGCCGCAGTGATTGCTGGTACCAGTCTGTGCCCAAGGTGATGGGCCACTTAACCCTTTCAGAGTCGAAATAT
The DNA here is from genome assembly GCF_023898315.1 of Schistocerca nitens. Taxonomy (NCBI): domain Eukaryota; kingdom Metazoa; phylum Arthropoda; class Insecta; order Orthoptera; family Acrididae; genus Schistocerca; species Schistocerca nitens. The sequence continues at coordinate 241,468,786 of NC_064620.1, read as the reverse complement.
TGAAAATTAGATTCTATGAATTTCTTTTACATTATTAGACATACAATGAGAAAAAACAATGTGAAAAACAAGTGTTACATACATCAGTTGAACACGTACGGGGTGATTTCAGATGGAGCCACTGCACATGAAATGTCGTGCTTTTGATGGTAATGTAAACTTCTGTTCCTTTCCGCAGTTAGGCATAGGGCTATTTTACAGAGAGCGCACTAGCATTTGCTTCTGTGAGGTTCCTTCTTTGTTCTACAATGAATACTGCGCGCTGAGGTGCCATGTATTAGTAGGAGCTATGCTTTGCTTCTGTTGTACGTTTTTCAACTGAAAAAAAACCAATTTTTTTAGTGGTTCTGATGATATACATGGACGTCCAGGAGTTTCTGCTTAGTCTGGAAAACTGTTTGTTATGGCGTACATCCCCAAATCGAGATTACTGTCTTCAGCCAGCACATTATCTCCACTTTCACTGCTACTGCCAATCTCAGAGTCGGCGTCAGAAGAAATCCGTTTCGAAGGCACGCCAGAATTACCTCTTCCTTTATTCTGCTAGAGTACATCTTGTGATACTGGAAATACAACGACCTGTTCACAGCTAGTCATGTTGACCTTCGAGCCGCAGTTGTTTCAAAATGATTCACGACAATAATTACGAAAATAAATTTATAAATTTAATTACTGTCGCAATACGCAGAGTACAAATTTGGACAGTTTTCTGTACCTAATCCAAGCGCAAAACATGCCCTATAAAGACAAATTCAGTCACAGCTTGAAAACAAAGACAAATAAGGTATGAAACATGTGAGGTAGTTCAAGCTGTGCAGACGTAAAGGGTGGCTACAGATGAAGCTACAGTGCGTATGCCACGGAATAAAAGATCCTAGGTGACTTCGAACGACACCACATCGTACGAAAGGGTTAAATTAATTGCTGGGCTGACGCACACTCGACGGAAAGTCGTGGGACGGAATATCTCGCCTGGTCGCCGTGTACCTGACCGTAAAGCGAAGCGCTCGTCCAGTGCCGGTCCCGGTACACCCACGCGACCTCGCCACAGGCCTACGTGCTCAGCATCGGCCTTGCCTCCAAGCAGTGCCACGCCTACCAAGGTCGCTCCTGCCCCAAGCGTGTCCTGGTGGAGGAATAACGCAGACACTATGCGGCGCCGAGGCGTGTGTCGGACACCCTTATGGAATGCGAAACTGACCACTAGATGTCACGAGAGGTGGGCCATGTTGTAAATAGTGAACCACGGGAGTGAAGCTCTTATAGGGACCTCTGGCAACGCGATCTTGGTTCGCTGCCAGGCCACTTGGTACGCTACAAGTACATCAGTCCGCCATTTGGCTTTCTTATTAGCTGTTTTTAGTCTTCCATGTTTGCCTTCATTTCGAAGTTAACAAGTTTGTTTCACCACAAGGTCCTTCTGATTACGACTTTTCGCATATATTGCACTCTTTAAATTGCGTGTAAATATATTGTTCATCTTCTGATTGAGTCCTGCTCGCATCCGTAATATTGGGTGGGGTAAATGGTTCCACATTTCTTTTTGCTTCACATACAACAGAAGCTGCTTTCATTGCATGGTGTTGTATGGACTATCCAGACGCTCTGGGATGATGATGGCATTGAAACAGAAGATGACACGCGTAAAGCTGAAATACTAAACACCTTTTTCCAAAGCTGTTTCACACAGGAAGACTGCACTGCAGTTCCTTCTCTAAATCCTCGCACGAACGAAAAAAATGGCTGACATCGAAATAAGTGTCCAAGGGATAGAAAAGCAACTGAAATCACTCAACAGAGGAAAGTCCACTGGACCTGCCGGGTTACCAATTCGATTCTACACAGAGTACGCGAAAGAACTTGCCCCCTTCTAACAGTCGTGTACCGCAAGTCTCTAGAGGAACGGAAGGTTCCAAATGATTGGAAAAGAGCACAGGTAGTCCCAGTCTTCAAGAAGGGTCGTCGAGCAGATGCGCAAAACTATAGGCCTATATCTCTGACATCGATTTGTTGTAGAATTTTAGAACATGGTTTTTGCTCGCGCATCATGTCCTTTCTGGAAACCCAGAATCTACTCTGTAGGAATCAACATGGATTCCGGAAACAGCGATCGTGTGAGACCCAACTCGCTTTATTTGTTCATGAGACCCAGAAAATATTAGATCCAGGCTCCCAGGTAGATGCCATTTTCCTTGACTTCCGGAAGGCGTTCGATACAGTTCCGCACTGTCGCCTGATAAACAAGTAAGAGCCTACGGAATATCAGATGAGTTGTGTGGCTGGATTGAAGAGTTTTTAGCAAACAGCACACAGCATGTTGTTCTCAATGGAGAGACGTCTACAGACGTTAAAGTAACCTCTGGCGTGCCACAGGGGAGAGTTATGGGACCATTGCTTTTCACAATATATATAAATGACCTAGTAGATAGTGTCGGAAGTTCCATGTGGCTTTTCGCGGATGATGCTGTAGTATACAGAGAAGTTACAGCATTAGAAAATTGCAGCGAAATGCAGGGAGATCTGCAACGGATAGGGACTTGGTGCAAGGAGTGGCAACTGACCCTTAACATAGACAAATTTAATGTATTTCGAATACATAGAAAGAAGGATCCTTTATTATATGATTATATGATAGCGGAACAAACATTGGTAGCAGTTACTTCTGTAAAATATCTGGGAGTATGCGTATGGAACGATTTGAAATGGAATGATCATATAAAATTAATTGTTGGTAAGGCGGGTACCAGGTTGAGATTCTTTGTGAGAGTCCTTAGAAAATGTAGTCCATCAACAAAGGAGGTGGCTTACAAAACACTCGTTCGACCTACACTTGAGTATTGCTCATCAGTGTGGGATCCGCACCAGGTCGGGTTGACGGAGGAGATAGAGAAGATCCAAAGAAGAGCGGCGCGTCTCGTCACAGGATTATTTGGTAAGCGTGATAGCGTTACGGAGATGTTTAGCAAACTCAAGTGGCAGACTGCAAGAGAGGCGCTCTGCATCGCGGTGTAGCTTGCTGTCCAGGTTTCGAGAGGGTGCATTTCTGAATGAGGTATCGAATATATTGCTTTCCCCTACTTATACCTCCCGAGGAGATCAAGAATGTAAAATTAGAGAGATTCGAGCGCGCACGGAGGCTTTCCGGCAGTCGTTCTTCCCGCGAACCATACGCGACTGGAACAGGAAAGGGAGGTAATGACAGTGACATGTAAAGTGCCCTCCGCCACACACTGTTGTGTGGCTTGCGGAGTATAAATGTAGATGTAGAACGTGTATTTATTATTGCTTACCAACCTGTGTGCGAACTGCTCGATTTCAATACATTGTAAATATGTTCCTTTTATTCTGTTTTGTTTTTGTTGGCATCCATTTTACGTTCTTTTTCACATTTAATGGAGGCAGATATCATTTTCAACTTTATTACATTTTATCACGGAATATGTAATTCTGCTTTGAGTGATGTTGCATCTTGCCAGTGTGTGCTTTGTAGTCTTCGTGGGTAGATCATTCTTCCTTGCAAATGCTAAAAATGCGACAGTAGTTGCCACAAATATTTTCACGTATTGTTAACAACTACTGCAAAGCGTAAATTTTAGCTGAAATCAGTGAAAATTTCGGTGGACTCCATTAAATGCAGAAGTAAGAAAAACAGTTGGGGACAAAAATAACGGAGTATATGAGCAATATACTTACAATGCATTTAAATCAAGCAGTTCACACGCGAATTCGTAAGCAGTAACAGACAGACATGAGTTCACAGAATACCATGCGAAAAAACGAGCTTCTATTTCATATGAAAGAGAAACAAATGTGATACCATTTACCCCACCCAATATTACGGATGAGATCAAAATTTAAGCAGAATATAAGCAACATATTTACAATGTTACTCAAAAGGTGGAATACACACAAAGAGGTCCTAAACAGGAGCATAACTGCCATTTGATAACAGCCACACGATCGAAATTGCAATATTGGGTTTTACAAATAAACACATTCTTCCACCAGACTACCAGACCCACCCAAAAAGTATAAACGAAAAATATTATCATCTAGTACTTGTATTTCGCAGAGCAAGACTACAGATTACAGTGTCACTTTTCCCCGAATTCGAAGTTCACTGCTAGGCCACTCGGAGCGCTATTGTCTATCTCTTGTTTCCGAATCGTAACATGGACAGAGCCGTTCTGATATTTTGGTATTCTCCGTAGTGAACCGATAACAGTAGATTGCCAGGAGAGCTCATTAACTTTGAACATGGACTAGTCGTTCAATGACACCTGAGCAACAAATCCTTCCGGAACGTATCAACACTTCTGAAGCTGCCCAAGTCGATGCTAAAGAATATGGAAGCGTATGAAAACGTTTTACAGAAATGTGTTCTCTGTACAGTATAGGAACAGTTCGGAGGCGATTCATTGTACTAGTATGGCAGTGCATCCTGCCTTAAAGTAGCAACTACGAAGCAATGTTTGTGGGTAATAAGATTCCACTGGCCTGCCCAGAGTCCCTATCGGAACCCAATGGAACGCCTTTTGCGTAAGTTACAACGTAGACTTCGCTCGTGATCACAGAGCCCAGTATCACACCCTTCTGTGGTTTCGGCTGCCATTCTTCCGACATTCAGAAACCTCGCTGAAACTGTCGTCATAACAGCGAAGCTGCACATACTCGATATTAACGTCCACTAAGATGTGTCCGGTTACTTTTGACCATACAGTGTATGTCACAAAATTGACAGATGTAAAGGTAATATGCGGAGTATCCGAAGGCAGTGTTGCAGGGTCTTCAATGCTTACAATACATATTACTGGGTCTGTGTTCAGGGTGATTCAAAAAAACATTTACAGACTGACATGGCACATCGGGCATACAATAATGATCAGTAATCACATAGGAACCGGGAGTCGTAAACGCCACGAGAGGGCTGACATTGCTGGAGACTGTTTAATCGGTCCGTACATTCTCTCGCATCGATTTGATGGTCACGTATCCCCTATTTCTGCGAGAGGCTCTGCCGGACATGCCGGATAATGTTCCCACACCATTTCGTTGCCGCATTCTAATTCAGCACGAAGGAGCCTCAGTGCACTTCAGCAGACACGTGAGGGCACATCTGCAGGCGACCTATACCGGCCACTGGATTAGTGGCCACCGCGATCACCCAATCTGTCCCCAACATATTTTTTTTCTTGTGAGGGGTATCTGAAGGGCCTTTTGTATGAAACAACTGTTATATCGCCGGAGGGTCTAATGGGCAGGATTGTTGCGGCAGCAGGATATCTTCAAGATACACCAGATGTCTTTGAGAAGGTGCGTCGTTCAGTGCAGCGTCATTTCACGCGTTTCTGGGTGTATCTGGACAAAACTTTGAGCATCTCTTGTAGTGGGGGTCCATTTATTGCATGTGACTAAATAACTGCAACATCATTTACTAGCCCCGAATGATCTTCGTGACCCCCGATTCTTACGTGATTACTAACCCTTGTTGTATGCCCGATGTGCCGTGTTAGTGTGTGTGTGTGTGTGTGTGTGTGTGTTTTTTTTTTTTTTACTCAATCTATGTATCCTATAGGAAGGGTGCAATGCCAGAACACTAGTGATATGCAGGAAGACATGCAGAGCGTCGACAATTGGTACAGGATTTGACATTTTAACGTGAACGTAATTAAGTGTAACGAAGGTACATCAGTTCATTTCAATGGATGGCCGTCTCTTCATATTATGCGATGGCGTGCTGTTTTCGTATGCAGAATTCTGACCAAATCACTCTAGAATTACTATTGAAGTAGCAGTTGTACAAGATAATGTACGTTAGTAACACAGCTGTATTTGTCGCAGTCAGACTTCTGTAAATAACGCAGTTTGCTTTGAAGAAATCTTATCCTATGAAAAAAAGTAGAGTGTAACTACCCTTAATTTACGGTATATAAATATGTAAATCTAGGCATTTAAAAAGTAGAAGTTCTTGATCATATACACATCAAAAAAAGTTTTCCATCGCCCCAGTTCCCAGAACTCCTGAAGATACACATTGACTGTGGATATTGTATCACAGACACACTCCCTTTGACAGTTCCGCACAAAGATGTAAGCAACCATGCATGAGCAGCGCCTATTAGACGGAGGGGGTCCGACAGCCGATCAGTTCCAGTCATTCCACGAGGAAGGAAGTACACGGCTCGTTTTATCTGTAGTTCAGCCATGCCTAGACGGTCAGTACCGCGGTTCGATCGCGGCCGCATTGTTACTTTGTGACAGGAAGGGTTCTCAATAGTGGAAGTGTCCATGCGTCTTGGAGTGAACCAAAGCGATGTTTTTCGGACATGCAGCAGATATAGAGAGACAGGAACTGTCGATGACATGCCTCGCTCAGGCAGTGGATGACCGCTACCTATGGATTAGGGCTAGGAGGAACCCTGACAGCAACGCCACCATGTTGAATAATGCTTTCCGTGCAGCCACAGGACATCATGTTACGACTCAAACTGTGCGCAATATTCTGGATGATACGCAACTTAACCCCCGACGTCCATGGCGAGGTCTATCTTTGCGATCACGACACCATGCAATGTGGTACAGGTGGGCCCAACATGCCGAATGCCGGCCGCGGTGGTCTTGCGGTTCTAGGCGCTCAGTCCGGAACCGCGCGACTGCCGCGGTCGCAGGTTCGAATCCTGCCTCGGGCATGGATGTTTGTCATGTCCTTAGGTTAGTTAGCTTTAAGTAGTTCTAAGTTCTAGGGGACTGATGACCGTAGATGTTAAGTCCCATAGTGCTCAGAGCCATTTGAACCATTTGAACCATGCCGAATGGACCGCTCAGGATTGGCATCACGTTCTCTTCACCGATGAGTGTTGCATATGCCTTCAACCAGACAATCGTCAGAGACGTGTTTGGAGGCAACTTTGTCAGGCTGAACGCCTTAGACACACTGTCCAGCGAGTGCAGCAAGGAGGTGGTTCGCTGCTGATTTGGGGCCGACGTACGCCACTGGTGGTCATGGAAGGCGCCGTAACGGCTGTACGATACGTGAATGCCATCATCCGACCGATAGTGCAACCATATCGGCAGCATATTGGCGAGGCATTCGTCTTCATGGACCACAATTCGCGCCCTCATCGTGCACATCTTGTGAATGACTTACTTCAGGATAACGACATTGCTCGACTAGAGTGGCCAGCATCTTCGTCAGACATGAAATCTATTGATCATGCCTGGGATAGATTGAAAAGGGCTGTTTATGACCCACCAACCACTCTGAGGGATCTACGCCGAATCTGGACCAACAGTGCCTTGATGAACTTATGGATAGTATGCCACGACGAGTACAGGCATGCATCAATGCAAGAGGACGTGCTACTGGGTATTAAAGGTACCGGTGCGTACAGCATTCTCGACCACCACCTCTGAAGGTCTCGCTGTGTGGTGGTACAACATGCGATGTGTGGTATTCATGAGCAATTAAAACGGCGGAAATAATGTTTATGTTTATCTCTATTCCAATTTTCTGTACAGGTTTCGGAGCTCTCGGAACAGAGGTGATGCAGAACTTTTTTTGATGTGTGTACAATTAATGATTCTCATATATGAAGATAGTAACTGCTCTCGAAAGAACAGATACCATTGATGACCTTGCAGCTTCTCTAGAATAAATGATAATTAATTGAAACCCTCAGCTCAGGTTCGAGTCCCGGTCAGGGCACACATTTTCAGCTGTCCCCATCGAGATATATCAACAGCTGTCGGCAGCTGAGGTTTCCAGTTAATTATCATTTAATGATTCTCAGTTAGAATCAGGAAAAGGGATGTTCTACAAATAAATGCGACAGGCCAACGGTCCACAGGGATATGAAGGGGAACGACGGCATACACTTGGTTTATAGTAAAGCAAAAGGCATGTTTTGATTTGTTGTCGGTGTACTTTGGAACTACAGTTTGCTCACAAAAGCGATCGCTTGCAAAACACACCACTGCCAAATCTAAAGTGCATCAAAGCCATAAGTGGGTACATCATGCGAGTGGAAACCGAACAGTGCAGTTGGTCATGGGAAGGAGAGTGTAACCGAAATGATGAAAAAATCAAGTGACACTAAGCTTAAAAACCGCCTTCGACGGCGTAAACAACAAATAACTTACAGATTCCGCAGAGTTAGCTTATACACAGTTTGCGGAAATATGTACAACCGGTCATTCTTCCCTCGGTCCGTCAGTAAATAGGATGTAAATGTGTGATATGTGGTATAGTAAGAAGTAACCTTTGCCATAGCCGTCATTGTACGTTGCAGAGTATAGAGCAAAACGAACGTTAGTATCCCTGATAAAGGTGTTTGCACAGGGCTTAATTTTTGTTGCCAATGTCGTAAAGAACAATAGAAATTAAGATACTGTACATAGCGCTCAGTACAGACAATCACTTTCTCCTCTATTCATAAGCCGATAGAGTCGGACAGAAAATCGTTGATTTTGGTACCGCATACCCTCACCCATGTACTGTATAGAGAGGCTTGTAGATGCCGAGGTACAAATGTAAATGCAACAACGACTAAATTGACGTGATTATGCAACTTAACAGTACAATGAAATACGCTGATGGGAAAAAAAAATCGCCACACCAAGGGGGAGCTATGCGACATAAACGAAGGTTGGCAGGCGTGTTTCTACATCTGAAAGTTGATGTCTATTCAAATTTCGCGCCATTCGCCTAAGAGTGACGCTAGTTGCGCCACCATGAAGATGCAAATCAGGTTTTCTTTAAACACACACAGTAAAGGTCGTGAGCGTTAGTTATTTTCCTGATAGGACGTGGTTAGCTGGTGTTACTCATGAATGCCTCTAAGGCAACGAATACGCCATTACCAACACCTAACTGACTTTGAAAGAGGTCATGTAATAGGGCTACGAGAAGCTGGATGTTCCTTCTGCGACATTGCAGACAGACTTGGCAGGAATGTAGCCACTGTCATGATTGCTGGCAGCGGTGGTCATGGGAATGTACAATCACAGGAAGACCGGGCCCTGTACGAGGGGTGTTTGAAAAGTCCGTGCAAAAGTAAAAACTACTTACGTGTTTTGGGGTAAACATTTTTTTAATTTTTTGACAGTCTCCTTTTAGACTTATACACTTCGTCCAACGCTGTTCTAATTTGTTGATCCCTTCCGAATAATGGGGATTGTCCAAGTCTGCAAAATAGCTATTAGTTGCTGCAATCACCACCTCGTTTGAATAAAATCTTTGTCCCGCTACAAATTGGGAAACAAATAGTAGTCCAAGGCCAAGTCTGGAGAATAGGGGTGATGTGAAACGAGTTGGAATCCTATTTCCATTAATTTTGCAACCACAACTGCTGAGGTATTTGCTTGTGCATTGTCGTGATGGAAAAGGACTTTTTGCGGTCCAATCGCCGGCGTTTTTCTTGCAGCTCGCTTTTCAAACGGTCCAGTAATGATGAATAATATGCACCTGTGATAATTTTATCCTTTTCCAGATATTCGATGAGGATTATCCCTTGCGAATCCCAAAAGTCAGGGCCATAAACCTTTATGGCCGAAAGAATGGTCTTCACCTTTTTTGGTGCAGATTCCCCCTTGATAACCCATTGTTTAGATTGTTGTTTGGTCTCAGGAGTATAGTAATGTATGCATGTTTCATCCACAGTGACGAAACGACGCTTAAAGTCCTGCGGATTCTTCCTGAACAGCTGCAAACCATCCTTGCAACACTTCAAACGATTCCGTTTTTGGTCAAGTGTGAGCAATTGTGGAACTCATGTTACGGATAGCTTTCTCATGTCCAAATGTTTATGCAAAATATTGTGTACCCGTTCATTTGAGATGCACACAGCACTAGCAATCTCTCGCACCCTAACTCTTCTGTTAACCATAACCATATCATGGATTTTATCAATGATTTCTGGAGTCGTAACCTACACAGGGCGTCCAGAACGTTCAGCATCACTTGTGCCCATATGGCCACTCCGAAAATTTTGAAACCAGTAATCGAACCTGCAGAGTCACCGTAATGTTTATCAAGCTTCTCTTTAGTCTCCTGAGGCGTTTTGCCTTTCATAAAGTAACGTTTAATCACCACACTAAATTCTTTTTCGTCCATTTTTTGACAATCACTCGACTTCCTTGATTCACACGAATGCCAAACACGAAGAATAGACCAATATCGTTGTGTGCGTTCTTTCCAAAGATGCTACTAACTAAACATTACCTCAATACGCGCCGGTGGTGCCATCTCTCGGACTTTACACGGACTTTTCAAACGCCCCTCGTAAGGACACGTGGCACTACCGAGACAGCTCCGAGACATATGCCCCGTAGCATGTGTTCCACTGACCATTTGCTACTAAAGTGGTGCCAAGAAGAGCCCATTGGAGGGCAGGATAGAGAATCTATTTTGTTTTCGGGTGAAAGATGGTTCTGTCTTGGTGCCAGGTACGACTGTGTGTTGGTTAGGAGCAGCCCAGTTGAGGGCCTGCATGTGTCTCTGGCGCATCGTACTGCATCTGCACCAGCAGTTTGCGTAGCAGTTGGCACCACAGTGACACAGCGAACTGTTACAAATACACTCCTGGAAATTGAAATAAGAACACCGTGAATTCATTGTCCCAGGAAGGGGAAACTTTATTGACACATTCCTGGGGTCAGATACATCACATGATCACACTGACAGAACCACAGGCACATAGACACAGGCAACAGAGCATGCACAATGTCGGCACTAGTACAGTGTATATCCACCTTTCGCAGCAATGCAGGCTGCTATTCTCCCATGGAGACGATCGTAGAGATGGTGGATGTAGTCCTGTGGAACGGCTTGCCATGCCATTTCCACCTGGCGCCTCAGTTGGACCAGTGTTCGTGCTGGACGTGCAGACCGCGTGAGACGACGCTTCATCCAGTCCCAAACATGCTCAATGGGGGACAGATCCGGAGATCTTGCTGGCCAGGGTAGTTGACTTACACCTTCTAGAGCACGTTGGGTGGCACGGGATACATGCGGACGTGCATTGTCCTGTTGGAACAGCAAGTTCCCTTGCCGGTCTAGGAATGGTAGAACGATGGGTTCGATGACGGTTTGGATGTACCGTGCACTATTCAGTGTCCCCTCGACGATCACCAGTGGTGTACGGCCAGTGTAGGAGATCGCTCCCCACACCATGATGCCGGGTGTTGGCCCTGTGTGCCTCGGTCGTATGCAGTCCTGATTGTGGCGCTCACCTGCGCGGCGCCAAACACGCATACGACCATCATTGGCACCAAGGCAGAAGCGACTCTCGTCGCTGAAGACGACACGTCTCCATTCGTCCCTCCATTCACGCCTGTCGCGACACCACTGGAGGCGGGCTGCACGATGTTGGGGCGTGAGCGGAAGACGGCCTAACGGTGTGCGGGACCGTAGCCCAGTTTCATGGAGACGGTTGCGAATGGTCCTCGCCGATACCCCAGGAGCAACAGTGTCCCTAATTTGCTGGGAAGTGGCGGTGCTGTCCCCTACGGCACTGCGTAGGATCCTACGGTCTTGGCGTGCATCCGTGCGTCGCTGCGGTCCGGTCCCAGGTCGAAGGGCACGTGCACCTTCCGCCGACCACTGCCGACAACATCGATGTACTGTGGAGACCTCACGCCCCACGTGTTGAGCAATTCGGCGGTACGTCCACCCGGCCTCCCGCATGCCCACTATACGCCCTCGCTCAAAGTCCGTCAACTGCACATACGGTTCACGTCCACGCTGTCGCGGCATGCTACCAGTGTTAAAGACTGCGATGGAGCTCCGTATGCCACGGCAAACTGGCTGACACTGACGGCGGCGGTGCACAAATGCTGCGCAGCTAGCGCCATTCGACGGCCAACACCGCGGTTCCTGGTGTGTCCGCTGTGCCGTGCGTTTGATCATTGCTTGTACAGCCCTCTCGCAGTGTCCGGAGCAAGTATGGTGGGTCTGACACACCGGTGTCAATGTGTTCTTTTTTCCATTTCCAGGAGTGTAGATAACTTAAAGGATAGCTACGAGCCAGATGCTTTGTAACCTGCATTCCACCGACCCCAGACCACCGCCATTTGCGACTTTAGTGGTGTCAAGCGAGAGTTCATTAGAAGACAGGGTGGAGGTCTGTTGTGGTTTCTGATGAAAGCTGGTTCTGCCTCGGTGCCAGTGATGGCCTTGTGTTGTATAGGAGAAGGCCAATTGAGGATGTGCAACCAACCTATCTGTCTGAGTGCTACACACACTGGTGTTACACCTGGAGTTATGGTTTGTCGTGAGAGTTCATATGATAACAGTAGCACTCTCTTGGTTATCCCAAGCACACAGACTGTAAATTTCTACCTTAATCTGTTGAATCGACCTGCTGTGCTATCATTCGTGAATAGCATTGCAGGGAGTGTTTCGTAACAAGAGAACATTCAGTTTAAAGTCTTCTGGTTTATTAGGCCGCGTCATATTTCTACTAAAATGACGACGTTTCGACCCCTCTGCTGGGATCTTCCTCAGTATCTTCTGGTGTTCACTACTGGGCCTAATAACCCAGAAGATTTTAACTCAAGTGAGAACGGCCACGAAAACCTGCAGACTTACATAAGAGAACACTCGTCCACATACCGCTGTTGTAACACAACATGCTCTACAGAATGTTGAAATGCTATCTTTGGCTGCTTGATCACCAGATGTGTCTCCAGTATAGCACATATCGGACATCAGCGGACGAAAACTCAAGCGTTATACCCAACCAGCGTTAACCGTCCCTGTATTAACAAAGTACAACAGGTATGGAGCTCCATCCCACAAACTGACATCCGGGACCTGTAAAACACAATGCATGCACGTTTGCTTGCTTGCATTCAACATTCTGGCAGTTAAACCGGTTGTTGATGTACCAGCAAATCACATTTGCAATGGCTTATTCCGCGCTTACATTAATCTGCGATCTTGTAATGTTAATCACTTAAGCATTTTACCTACGCAAAGTATTCCCGAAATGTCATTACTGTACATTATGTTTTGGTGTTTCGATTTTTGCCTTTCGGTGTATATGTTGTGCAACACACTTTATAGTGGCATGCGGAGTAGCCTATAGGTGCTGTTAACAATTTTTGACGCTCCTGATTATAATGTTATTGGTGACGACAAGGCCGAAATATTGTGCAAGCTAAAGACTTTCACCCGACTGTAATGGGAGGATAATAGTGTATTCGGGAGGGGTGGAATAGGGTCAAACATTTGCGCAACCATCCTTGGTTGAAGTCTAAAAATGGTTCAAATGGCTCTGAGCACTATGGGACTCAACTGCTGTGGTCATAAGTCCCCTAGAACTTAGAACTACTTAAACCTAACTAACCTAAGGACATCACACACATCCATGCCCGAGGCAGGATTCGAACCTGCGACTGTAGTGGTCGTGCGGTTCCAGACTGTAGCGCCTTTAACCGCTCGGCCACTCCGGCCGGCTGGTTGAAGTCTATTTGAGGCCATTGCCAGGATGGATAATTGTTCTCACGGAAGGACAACATCAAAAATACGAGGAACTGCATCGAACTGAGCAGTTAACGCTGTAAGCTGCGTAACCATTTCGCGTGATGCGCCCTGCACGACCTGTCAGCTGGCAGTTGTGGCCTGTGTGCAGCCCTCTTCACGCGACACGTAATGTGTGTGTATGTGTGTGTGTGTGTGTGTGTGTGTGTGTGTGAGTGAGTGAGTGAGTGAGTGTACGATAACAATAGACACCACGGCCACGGCAGTTAGCGTGTTTACGCGGCACGGAGCGACAGCCGCCCAGATAGGACATCTCCTTGGCGTAAGGACGCACATTGCCACCTGACTTGGCGCTTCGGTTTAGAAAACCGCTCAGGTGTTTCTGAGAAAATTCTACCGTAAACCGTAACAGTTGTCATATCACTCAACTCCTCTTTCCAATGCTACGGTCGCAGGTTCGAATCCTTCCTCGGGCATGGATGTGAGTGATGTCCTTCGGTTAGTTAGGTTTAAGTAGTTCTAAGTATAGGGGACTGATGACCTCAGAAATTAAGTCCCATAGTGCTTAGAGCCATTTGAACCAATCCTCTTTGCAAGAGATACACCCTGTAGACAATGAAGCTAAGGTTAAATTAGAAAATTTTATCGCTAGAACTCCTCTGTCTGTAATTTCTGTACGTCTCATTGCGTATTTCTTTCAGTTACCTTATGTATTGTTGTGAAGCATTTCTGTCTACTAGGGATATTCATTAAGGAAAGCAACACATTTTTTCTTGGCCAGTTTTGGACTTTGTGGAATCTGTCGTGAGACATCGTGGAATATTCCCGTTTTAGCCCGTATAGTTTCATGAAGTTCCGATAAGTGGCGACGCTATACGCAGCCTTCATAAAGGTGTGTGCAACGGAGCTGCGTTCCAAATAGAGTTGTCATTGAGTTTCTTTTGGCGGAAAACCAGAACATCGCAGATACTCTGCGTTAGCAGAATTTCTACGGAGACCTGGCAGTAAACAAAAGGACGGTGGGTCGTTGGGCGAGGCGTCTGTCATCATCGCAACAACATCGCACAAACGTGACCGATCTCCCGCGTGCCGGTCGGCCGCACACAGCTGTGACTTCTGCAATGTTAGAACGTGCGGACACTCTCATTCAAGGTGATCCACAAATCATAAACACCTTCCTTCTCAACTAGACGTCTGTGTTGGTAGCGCTGACACACTCGTTCACCAGTTGGGGTATTCAAAGGTGTGTGCCCGATGGGTTCAGATGGTTCAAATGGCTCTTTGAGCACTATGGGACTTAACATCTGAGGTCATCAGTCCCCTAGACTTAGAACTTCTTAAACCTAACTAACCGAAGGACATCAAACACATCCATGATCGAGGCAGGATTCGAACCTGCGACCGTAGCAGCAGCGCGGTTCCAGACTGAAGCGCCTAGAACCGCTCGGCCACTTAGGCCGGCCCGCTGGGTTCCTAGCAGCCCAGCAGAAGACCATAAAGAGCAACAGAGGACCATCCGTGCGGAATTGCTCGCACATTACTAAGTTGGTCGTGTCAACTTTTTGTCTAGCATCGTCACAGGCGACGAAACGTGGGTTCATCACTTTGAACCGGAAACAAAACGGCAGTCGTGGAGTGGCGCGACACCCTCTCTCCTCCGAAGAAAAACTTCAAAGTCCAAAGTCGCACCCTCAGCCACTGAAGTAATGGCGATGGTCTACTGGGACTCTCAAGTGGTTATTCTGTTTCATGACCTCACTCACGGTGCAACGATCAACTCTGTGCTACCCTCAGGAAACTGAAGAAACGACTAAAGCCTGTTCGTCGCCACAAAACTGCAAACGAACTTCGTCTCCATGACAACGCATTCCTCACACCCGGAGTGAGCTCACAAACTTCATTGAACTGTTCTTCCTCATACACACTATAGCCCGGGTTTCGCACCTTTATACTTCCAGCTGTTTAGCCCAATGAAGAATGCACTCGGCGGGAAGCAATACGTCGACGATGGGAAGGTTATTGATGAAACAAACAGTTGGCTTCGGCGTCGACCAGTAGAATGCTACCAAGCGGGCATAAGGGCCATTCCAATAAAGCGGCGTAAAGCCGTCGCATTGAATGGAGATTATGGCGGAAAAAAACGATTTTGTAGCCAAAAGAATGGGAGTAATATGTTGTATTGGAATCTTGAAAGAAACCAACCTCCTTTCAGAAAAAAAAGTGTGTTGCGTTACTCATTTCATCCAGTTACGTTACCTGGTAATGATCTATCATGCAAAAGCTACGTTCGTCCTTCAGTTCTACACACCACTTTACATAACAATTACACTGAAGCGCCAAAGAAAGAGGTATAAGAATGCGAATTCAAATAGAGGGATATGTAAACAGGCAGAATACGGCGCTGCGGTCGGCAACGCCTATATACACTATGTGATCAAAATTATCCGGACACCTGGCTGAAAATGTCTTACAAGTTCGTGGCGCTCTCCAACGCCAATGCTGGAATTCAACAGGGTCTTGGCCCACTGTTAGCCTTGATGACGGCTTCCACTCTCGCAGGCAAACGTTCAATCAGGTGCTGCAAGGTTTCCTGAGGAAAGGCAGCCCATTCTTCACGGAGCGCTGCACTGAGGAGAGGTATTGATGTCGGTCGGTGAGGCCTGGCACCAAGTCGGCGTTCCAAAACATCCCAAAGTTGTTCTATAGGATTCAGGTCAAGACTCGGTGCAGGCCAGTCCATCACAGGGATGTTATTGTCGTGTAACCACTCCGCCACTGACCGCGCGCTATGAACAGGTGCTCGAACGTGCTGAAAGACGCAATCGCCATCTCCGAATCGTTCAACAGTGGGAAACAAGAAAGTAGGCCTGTGCTGTGATAGTGCCACGCAAAACGACAAAGCGTGCAAGCCCCCTCCATGAAAAACACGACCACACCATAATACCACGGCCTCCGAATTTTACTGTTGGCACTACACACGCGGGCAGATGATGTTCACCCGGCATTCGCCATACACACACCCTGTCGTCGGATCGCCACATTGTGTACCCACATTCGTCACTCCACACAATGTTTTCCCTCTGTTCAACCGTCCAATGTCTACGCTCCTTACACCAAGCGAGGCGTCGTTTGGCATTTACCGGCGTGATGTGTGGCTTATGAGGAGCCGCTCGACCATGAAATCCAAGTTTTCTCACCTCTGGCTTAACTGTCATAGTACCTGTAGTGGATCCTGATGCAGTTTCGAATTCCTGCTTGATGATCTGGATAGATGTCTACCTATTACACATTACGCCCCTTTTCAACTGTCGGAGGTCTCTGTCAGTCAACAGACGATATCGGCCTGTACGCTTTTGTGCTGTACGTGTCCTTTCACGTTTCCATTTCACTATCACATAGGAAACAGTGGACCTAGGGATGTTTGGGAGTGTGGAAATCTCGCGTACAGACGTAAAACACAAGTGACCCCCAATCACCTGACCACGTTCGAAGTCCGTGAGTCCCGCGGAGCGCCCCATTCTGCTCTCTCACGATGTCTAATGACTACTGAAGTCGCTGGTATGGAGTATATGGCAGTTGGTGGCAGCACAATGCAACTAATATGAAAAACGTATGTTTTTGAGGGTGTCCGGATACTTTTGATCACATAGTGTAAGACAGCAAGTGTCTGGCGCAGTTATTAGATCTTGATAATCTGCCATTATAGCAGCAGTAACCGATCTAAGTGAATTTGGAGATGGTGTTATAGTAGGCGCACAAGCGATGGGACACAGCATCTTCGAGGTAGCGATGAAGTGGGGATTTTCCCGTACGACCATTCCACGAGTGTACCGTGGATATCAGGAATCCCGTAAAACATCCAATCTCTGACATCGCTGCGGCCGGAAAAAGATCCTACAAGAACGGGTCCAACGAGTGAAGAGAATCGTTCAATGTGACAGAAATGCAACCGTTTGGCAAATTGCTGCAGATTTCAATGCTCGGCCA
Organism: Schistocerca nitens; assembly: GCF_023898315.1. Classification (NCBI taxonomy): domain Eukaryota; kingdom Metazoa; phylum Arthropoda; class Insecta; order Orthoptera; family Acrididae; genus Schistocerca; species Schistocerca nitens. The sequence continues at coordinate 241,451,319 of NC_064620.1, read as the reverse complement.
TCAACAAGTGTCAGCGTGCGAATCATTCAACGAAACATCATCGATATGGGCTTTCGGAGCCGAAGGCCCACTCGTGTACCCGTGATGACGGTACGGTACAAAGCATGACACAAAGCCTGGTTGGACGAGTGTCGTTTCAAATTCTATCGAGAGGATGGACGTGTACGGGTACGGAGACAACCTCATGAATCATTGGACCCTGCATGTTAGCTGGGGACTACTCAAGCTGGTGGATGCTCTGTAATGGTGTGGGGCGTGTGCAGGTGGACTGATATGGGACACCGGATACGTCTAGACACGACTCTGACAGGTGACACATACGTAAGCAACCTTTCTGATCACCTGCATCCATTCATGTCCATTGTGCATTCAGACGGACTTGGGTATTTCCAGCAGGGCAATGCGATATCCCACACGTCCAGAATTGCTACAGCGTGGCTCCAGGAACACTATTCTGCGTTTGAACACTTCCGCTGGCCACCAAACTTCCTAGACATGAACATTATTGAAGACATCTGGGTTGTCTTGCAATGTGCTGTTCAGAAGAGATCTCCAGCCCCCCGTAGTCGCACGGATTTATGGTCAGCCCTGCAGCATTCATGGTGTCGATTCCCTCCAGCACTACTTCAGACATCAGTCGAGTCCAAGCCACGTCGTGTTGTGGGCACTTCTGCGTACCCGCGGAGTCCTACACGATATGAGGCATATTTGTAGGGGTACAATACCCTTACACCGACCTTACTGAAGTACTCCGAATGTTGCACACTCATTTATTTGTGTTGCCAGTTAGTCAGACAAACTTCGTCGCGAAGAGTATACAGCACATTGAGAGGAAGTCACAAACGAGCAACGGCGGGCATTCTAATTAATTACCAGTGCAGAAAGAGTGCGTGGCAGCTTTCTCTCTTAGCGACCGGCTTTCCAGCACGCAAATATTCTTACGCAAGCAGCTTTCATCCGCGGCGCATACAGGAGTGCTGTCGGCCCAGATCCTCGACTGCTTTCCGCGACCTGACCGACTGGTTTCCTTCACGTCCAGTTAGGAAAATACGTACAGGTCAGAGCGTCAACGAAACAAATGACCGTGTTTCCTCTGACGCAACTCACGCTGCTGTAATTACAAAGTCGGAGAGAGATTTCTGAACTTTGCTGTTTATCTTGAGTAATCTCGTTCTTTGATCACTCGCCCAACAGACGACGAGGGTTCCTCGTCAGGCGTCAAAGCATCGCATAGCGGTCACTGAAAGACTTATTAGCGGAGCTAAATAACGTTTAAATTTATTCAAAAACCTTTTATTAATGGCCAGACGTACTGATGCAACCACTTTATTACAGGTATCTACTACGTAGAATGTGCCTCATTAAGACAATATAATTTGTATGAGATCTGTGCTGTCAGGCAGTTGACATTGTAAGGGTACAGATAACGATCTTATAATTGAAGGATCGACTTTACTGTTACGCTCTTTGCCTGTGACACAGCGACATCGCTGGCGGGGATGCCCCATAGTTCTAGAAGGAAGAGAAGAGACTGGCGCCTGGACGTCTTTTGGGGTGAAGAATTGTGAGTCAGTCGAGCCTGAGCAAGCCTGTAGTGCAGGTGCTGGGAGCTCGTGCTAGGCGCATCGCGCATAAAAAAGGAACATTACGAATGTAGGTTGTGGACAGTTAGGAATGTGTGTCTCACGGGAAGCGTGCAAGGGATAAGTCCCTGCAGTCGCGCTATCCTCTGTGCCCTCGGTGGCTCAGATGGATAGAGCGTCTGCCAGGTAAGCAGGAGAACCCCGGTTCGAGTTCCGGTCGGGGCACACATTTTCAGCTGTCCCCATTGAGCTATATCAACAACACCTGTTGGCAGCTGAGGGTTTCGATTAATTATCATTAGTTGTAGGATATTGCGGAATATTGCTAGTCCAGCCGAAACATGCTTACAGGGCAGGTCTCATAACAGTGAGAGATTTTGATGATAGTCACACCAGAGTTAAAACGCGTATATGTGTGAGCAAATTTAGAATTTTAGAGCTCAGTATTACAGGGTATTTGAAAAAAGTGACCTGATTGTGGACAGTAATAATTACGAAATATTGGACGTGCCGGCAAGGAAATGTCTTGTTTGAATGGAAGTGGCTTCGAGTTTCAGAAAATCGCCGTTAAGATGTCAGTCAAAGCGCCTTCTCAATTTGCAATCAGTCAGAAGTAAGATAGCGTCCGCTAAATAGAAGGGGCTTTGTGTACTGCAGTTTGGAAAGAGTGCGTCAGTGATTTCGGTTCAGCGTGCTTTTCGTCGGCGTTTTGTCATCCGCCTGCACCCAAAGAAGAGTCACATAAAGTAAAAGTTTTTTGTGCCATTTCTGACGAAAAAGTGTGTTATCCTTGCTTATTCGAGGAAATCGCAGTACTGGAACGAGCTATGTTCACGTGAGCAGTTTTTTTCCCCCCACAACTTCAGGGGGACACCGATGACTCCATTTACCAACAGGACGAGGCTCCACCGTACTGGAACAACAATGTACCTAGTTTTCTCAATGACACTCTGCCTCAACGCTGGATAGGGCGCACGGAACCCCGAGACACTGACCTTAATTCTTGACCTTCAGGATCGCCATATATGACCCTACACTATTTTTTCTTGTGGGGGTATGTGAAGGAAAGTGTGATCATCTCCGCTTTACCTAGTGACACAGAAGAAGTGAAGAAGAGAATAACATCTGCCATTATTTCTGTAAATGCAGATCCATTGTACACAGTTTATGGCAGTTTAGTTATCGTCTACATGTTTTTCTTGTTCTTGCTGGTGGACAGACAGAGCATTTGTAATGGCACGGCTAAATGTTTAAGATTTTGTGAGTATTTTGCAATTGATCCCATAATTGTAGTATGTTTTTATCAAAAAATATGCAGTTTTGATATAAGGTCATTCTTTTAAACGCCCTGAATATTTCGTAACCGGAAGAGTTGTTATGAATGATGAGGTGATCGTACAGTAATATACCGGCAATTGTCTACTTGTACAAGATCGTGATAAATGAGTAACTGTAGTGTGAATGTAGTCTGAACCAATTGGGACGTGTTACATGAATTTACAAAATGGAATAAAATAACTATACGGTACAAAAGTTTTCACATATTAATACCTCTTCATTGATAATAAAAATATTTTGGAAGGGACAGAAGCATAGTACGGTGTGGGAGAATTGATAGGGCACGCGTCTTAGGCTCACGATCAGAACTTTAATTACTGGCCCATGTACCTTTGAGATTGAGTACTCCCTCTGTATTTGGCTAATTATCAATGTCCGATGCCTAATTTCCCTAGCTAGCCAGACTACAACAAACATCCATCATCCATAAAAAACAATAAATTAGAGGGGCGGCTTACGACGCTCAGGTAGATGCGGATTCGTTCCATACGAACGTGTTCAGTTGTTTTTTTGCAATAGTGAATAACGTATGAAAAAAAAACATGGCGAATTGGAGATAAAAAAAAACATCGGGGAGATTTTAAAATCCAGAGCCATATGTCATATTTGGTTGGAAGGCGAATAACGGAGTGCAGTTAACATTCGTGGCAGCTCGCGGCCCACAGGCGGTGGATGACAGCTCCTCCAAATTTGAGCTCGAGTCTAGTGGTCTAGGGGCGAGCGTTGCTGCCTCTGACTCTCGGCGTCCGGGGTTCGATTCCCTACCGGGTTGAGGATTTTCTCTACCCGGGCACTGGGTGTTTGTATTGTCCTGATCATTTCATCATCATCATCATTCGTGACAGTAGGTAGATTGGATTGGGTAAAAAAAATTTGGACTGTGTAAAAATTGGGACTTTGTACGGGTTCCGATGACCGCGCAGTTGAGCGCCCCACAAACTAAACATCATCATCATCGGCTGTGACTGACGGTCACGTATGAGCACAGCCGAAGTCGTGTGACGTCTCTGCAGAACATGAAGTTTCTCACACAACGAAAGCAAAACAGTGGCCTAGCATTACAAATCTTGCACGCTCTGGTAGTTCCTACCTAGTCTTCTGGAAGTTTTCAGTGGTCATCTGGTTTCCAAGATAATACAGAGGAAGAAAGTGAAGTCGAGTTTGACGACTAATGAATATGAATAAAAACCATAACACTGTCATGTTCTGTACTGTATTCGTGCTTCTACATTTTTTACTTCGAGCCGCCGTGCAGTACTTTTATTAGCAAGGCACAAGTTGCAACAGTTGTTTAAGAATAGCATTTATTTCTTGCAGAGCTTAGACGGACCATTGTAAACTGCTTCACACATTGCTCTATTTGATGTTCTGCTATTCGCGACACTCATAAATTGATGTTGCCTGTAGTGCATTTTAATTGAAAATCGCTCACTAGTATCGGCGGATAAATACTATATTGCAGTGCCTGTGTTAAGAAAAAAGATGCAGTCTTCCTTCGGATGCATGAAAATTTGGGTCTGGCCGGAATTTGTGCACGCATAGCCAAAGCGATTGAGGCGCTTCCGTACAGCGGGGAATCCGGGTGAGTCCCGGTGCGGCACAAATTGTCATTGTCGTCATTCCCTAATACAGCTGATGCTTGTTAGTATTCACAACTGCAAACACATATCATGTATTTCATAACGGCTATAGTGGCATCAGTACCTGTTCCTTCGGACACGCATGCATGTCCAAAGGAACATTGCATCGTTCTTTTTAACGACATACACTTTGTGATCAAAAGTATCCGGACACCTGGCTAAAAATGACTGACAAGTTCGTGGCACCCTCCGTCGGTAATGCTGGAATTCAATATTGTGTTGGCCCACCCTTAGCCTTGACGACAAACTTCCACTCTCGCAGGCATACGTTCAATCAGGTGCTGGAAGGTTTTTTGGGGAATGGCAGCCCATTCTTCACGGAGTGCTGCACTGAGGAGAGGTATCGATGTCGGTCGATGAGGCCTGGCACGAAGTCAGCGTTCCAAAACATCCCAAAGGTTTTCTGTAGGATTCAGGTCAAGACTCTGTGCAGGCCAATCCATTACAGGGTTGTTATTGTCGTGTAATCACTCCGCCACAGGTCTTGCATTATGAACAGGTGTTCGATCGTGTTGAAAGATGCAATCGCCATAGTGCCACACAAAACAAGGGGTGCAAGCACCCTCCATGCAAAACACGACCACACCATGACACCACTGCCTCCGAATTTTACTTTTGGTACTACACACGCTGGCAGATGGCGTTCACCGGGTATTCGCCATATCCACACCCTGTCGTCGGATCGCCATATCATGTATCGTGATTCGTCACTCCACACAACGTTTTTCCACTGTTCAATCGTCCAATGTTTACGCTCCTTACACCAAGCGAGGCGTCGTTTGAATTTACCGGCGTGATGTGTGGCTTACGATCAGCCACTCGACAATGAAATCAAAGTTTCCTCACCTCCCGCCTAATTGTCATAGTACTTGCAGTGGATCCTGATGCAGTTTGGAATTCCTGTGTGATGGTCTGGGTAGATGTCTGCCTTAAACACATTGCGACCCTCTTCAACTGTCGGCGGTTTCTGTCAGTCAACAGACGAGGTCGGCCTGTACGCTTCTGTGCTGTACGTGTCCCTTCACGTTTCCACTTCACTATCACATAGTAAACTGTGGACCTAGGGATGTTTAGCAGTGTGGAAATCTCGCGTACAGATGTATGACACAAGTGACACCCACCTGACCACGCTCTAAGTCCGTGAGTTCCGCGGAGCGCCCCATTCTGCTCTCTCACGATGTCTAATGACGACTGAGGTCGCCGATACGGAGTACCTGGCAGTAGGTAGCAGTAAAATGCACCTAATATGAAAAACGTTTGTTTTTGGGAGTGTCCGGATGCTTTTGATCACCTAGTGTAGGTACTGCAATATTGTAACAAACAACTAGACAGTTTGACGAATTCCACAATCACGAGAAATGTATCATTACTGAATGAAAACGTAAACATTACATTCCCGGTATCCTAGTTAAAGTGCAGCACATGGGAGGTGTATTACAATTATTTTCCCTTTTACCTGTAGAAATGGCTTTTGTGAGAGAAACTTTTATAGTTTCTCTTCTTTCGTGGTCTAATTGTACTTCAGCTTTTATTGAGGCCAGGTAAAATGGTTTTGTATAACATCAGCAGACTTGCTTTGATGCTTGTATTGTAATTTCAAAAGGTGGAACTGGATATATATTTTTTACAGGTGATCATGGCTAATTGGATCATTTAAGGTCACGAAAGGAAAGGTGCTTTGTTTGGCCGAAGGTGTCCTCGCCGATCGAGCTAATGGACATGTTGCTTCTCGCAGTGGTTCTGTGGTTATTATTCTTGATGCTGATAGATGGTACCACAGTTGAAGAAGACTCGGAAGACAGTGGTGACGAGGAAGAAAGTGGAGACGAATGGGATGCCGATTAAATATGAATAAAAACCAAAACACTGTATTGTTTTATATTGTATTCGTGCATCTGAAATTTCACTTCGAGCCACTGTACGGTACTCCGTACGACAGACGTTGCAACAGCTTTGCAGGAATAATATTAATTTATGCAGAGCTTTGATGCACCATCGTAAACGGCTTGACACATCCCTGTTTTTGACGTATTACTGTTCGCGATACAAACTGACATTTCTTTTAGTGTAACAAACTAACACAACCCTTTGTGCCCTTAAACACGTTAAGATCAACTCGCAATGTAAAGCAACGTTTCCGTGCTCTCTTAAGTTGTGGCACGTGTCGAACAGCTTGACTGCGTTCCATCGCATCCGAGTGTCATCTTTTTAGGTCTTATCCACCAGTTTTTTTTTCGTAGGTTAATGGTTATCGTTTCTTTAACCGCAGACAATGGTATGTTAATGTGAAAAATGCCAAGTTGTACCGTGAGTCGTAAGTTGACGTGGACCAGGTCACCGTAAAGCTGGGTGGATCAGTCAGTTGAAAGGTCGAGCGAAGTGCATACTACTTCCAAAAGGACGATGCGTAGTAAAGTACTGCGATGCTGAAACCAACCATCCCGTTATGGTCAGGTTTATTTAAGTTCATGCAAACCGCACCAGTACGGTCATACATATACAGTGTGCTTCACAACTCATGAGACACACTTCTGGAGGTTGTAGAGGGACGTTAGTAGATCAAATTTTACATAGAAACCAATGTATGGAAACGTCATGCAACTACGCTTACAGGGCTCCCAAGTTAAAGCGGCCAGCACATGTGTTTGTATGTATAGGGCGATTCCGTGATGATGTTACAAACTTTCAGGGATGATGGAGACAGATAAATGTATCAATTTGAGGTAAGGGTCCTTGCGCCGTGGAACAAACCTCCTCTATTGAACAAGTGCTCATAGCTCTTAGAGTATGCATTTTAGAGCCCATGTTTACTGGACATTTCTTCCTTGTATTGGTCCATATTACCACCTTTGAAAGTTGCCTGTCCTACAGGCTTAGCAACAACAGTACCAGTACAAGTACTAAACTGTCAGAGGTATCAGAACAGTTTTCACTTACAACTTATAGACTCGTTCGTTTCCAGTACAGGGACCCTTACCTCAAAGTGATACATTTAACCTTCTCCATCATCTCAGAAAGTTTGTAACATTATCACGGAATCGCCTTTTATGCGTACATTTACAGGCGCCGGCGTCTATGACTTTGACCTTCTGTAACGTCGCTTGATAACGTTTCCGGACACGGGTTCCTATGTAAAACTTGATCTACCAAGCCCTTTTACAATCTCTAGAAGTGTGTAACATTAATTGTGAAACACTGTGTATACAATGGAAGGCAGACAACACGAAATAATGTCGCAGCAGAGCAGGGTAGGGGACGTCGAATCGTGCAACTTTCTGCAGGTCGGAAATGCCATAAAACGACAACCAACAGGTGATGAGCGAGCCTAAGTGTACACATTTAAACTGACTTTCCTTAATCGATCCCTGTTGTGATAAAGGGCACAGATAATACAAAATGAGCCGAATACAATGGTTGGAGATGATCAGTTAAAGCTAGGCAAACTTTAAATTCCTTCTGTGGCTAGTTACGATAGATACGAATTTTGTGTGATGTTTATTGGGTAAAACGAGAAGATTAAATCAGCTCTACGCTAAAAGTACCGTTGTTGTCTTCAGTCCGATGACTGGTTTGATGCAGCTCGCCACGCTACTCTGATCTGTACAAGCCTCTTCATCTCGGAATAACTGCTGCGATCCTCATCCATTCGGACCTGCTTATTGTACTCGTCCTTTGGTCACCCTCTAAAGTTTTAACCACCCACACTTCCTACCATTACCAAATTGACGGTCCAGTGATGTCTCAGAATGCGTCCTATTAACCGATTCGTTTGTGAATCTGTCATATAAGTTTCTTGTTTCCCCAGTTCTACTCAGTATCGCGTCACTAACTACGCAATCTACCCATCTAATCTTCACCATTCTTCTGCTGCTCAAGACCGATACCTTCAGAAAAGATTTCCTAACTTGAAATTTATATTAGAAGTTAAAAAAATTCGTCTTTTTCCGAAACGATTTTCTTGATACTGCCAGTCAGTATTTTATAACCTCTTTACTTCGGCCACCATCAGTTGTTTTGCTAACCCAACAGCAAAACTCATCTACGAGTTATATTTTCACATTTAATTATCTAACTTCCTCTGCGTCACCTGTAATTGGATTACATTCGCTTAGCCCTTTTTTTTTTTTAAGCTGTTCATTCCGCAACCTCTGTCCAGGACGCTTTCCACTCCGTTCAACTGCCCTTCCAAGTCCTTTCCCGTCTCTGACAGAATTGCAGTGTCATCGGCAAACATAAGAAGTTTTTTGTCCTTTTCCCTGAGCTTGAATTCCTTTCCAATTTTCGTCTTCACTTCCTTCACTGCTTGCTTAGTGTACATATCGAATAACATCGGGGTCAGGCTACAAACCAGTCTCACTGCCTTCTCGCCCACTGCTCTCCGTTCATGTCCCACGTCTCTTATAAGTGCTCTCTGGCTTCTGTTGAAATATTAAATAAACATTCGCTCTCTATGTTTTATCCCTGTTACCTTGCGAATTTCAAAGTCTATATTTCAGTCAACATAGTCAAAAACCTTCTCTAAATTTACAAATGCTGTAAATTTAGGTTTGCCTTTCTTCAACTTTTTTTATATGATGAGTCCTATGGTCAGTACTGCCTCGCTTATTCCTACATTTATCTGTAGCGCAAACTGAGATCGGCTTCTAGCAGTTATTCTGTGAATAATTCTTGTTATTGTCTTTAAACCATGACTTTCTAAAGTGTTGTTGTTGTTGTGGTGGTCTTCAGTCCAGAGACTGGTTTGATGCAGCTCTCCATGCTACTCTATCCTGTGCAAGCTTCATCATCTCCCAGTACCTACTGCAATCTACATCCTTCTGAATCTGCTTATTCTGTTCATCTCTTGGTCTCCCTCTACGATTTTTACCCTCCAATACTAAATTGGTGATCCCTTGATGCCTCAGAACATGTCCTACCATCCGAACCCTTCTTCTAGTCAAGTTGTTCCACAAATTTTTCTTCTCCCCAATTCTGTTCAGTACCTCCTCATTAGTTATTAGATCCGCCTATCTAATCTTCAGCATTATTTTTAGCACCATATTTCGAAAGCTTCTGTTCTCTTCTTGTCTAAACTATTTATCGTCCATGTTTCACTTTCATACATGACTACACTCCATACAAATCCTTTCAGAAACGACTTCCTGACACTTCAATCTATACTCGATGTTAACAAATTTCTCTTCTTCAGAAACGTTTTTCTTGCCATTGCCAGTCTACATTTTATAGCCTCTCTACTTCGACCATCAGCAAAACTCCTTTACTACTTTAAGTGTCTCATTTCCTAATATAATTACCTCATCACCTGATTTAATTCGACTACATTCCATTATCTTCGTTTTGCTTTTGTTGGTGTTCATCTCATATTCTCCTTTCAAGACACTGTCCATTCAGTTCAACTGCTCTTCCAAGTCCTTTGCGCCGGCCGCGGTGGTCTAGCGGTTCTGGCGCTGCAGTCCGGACCCGCGGGACTGCTACGGTCGCAGGTTCGAATCCTGCCTCGGGCATGGGTGTGTGTGATGTCCTTAGGTTAGTTAGGTTTAAGTAGTTCTAAGTTCTAGGGGACTTATGACCTAAGATGTTGAGTCCCATAGTGCTCAGAGCCATTTGAACCAAGTCCTTTGCTGTCTCTGACAGAATTACAATGTCATCGGCGAACCTCAAAGTTTATATTTCTTCTCTATGAATTTTAATTCCTACTCCGAATTTTTCTTTTGTCTCCTTTACCACTTGCTCAATATACAGATTGAATAACATCGGGGATAGGCTATAACCCTGTCTCACTCCCTTCCCAACCGCTGCTTCCCTTTCATGCCCTCTCATATCTGCTATCTCGTTTCTGTACAAATTGTAAATAGGCTTTCGTTCCCTGTATTTGACCTCTCCCACCTTCAGAATTTTGAAGAGAGTATTCCAGTCAACATTGTGAAAAACTTTCACAAAGGCTACAAGTGCTATAAAAGTGGGTTTGACTTTCCGTAATCTATTTTCTAAGATAAGTCGTAGGGTCAGTATTACCTCACGTGTTCCAACATTTCTACGGAATCCAAACTGATCTTCACCGAGGTCAGCTTCTACCAGTCTTTCCATTCGGATGTAAACAATTCGTGTTAGTATTTTGCAGCCGTGACTTATTAAACTGATAGTTCGGTAATTTTCACACCTGTCAACACCTGCTTCCTTTGGGATTTGAATTATTATATTCTTCTTGGAGTCTGAGAGTATTTCACCTGTTTCATACATCTTGCTCACCAGATGGTAGTGTTTTGTCAGGGCTGGCACTCCCAAGGCTGTCAGTAGTTCTAATGGAATGTTGTCTACTCCCGGGGCCTTGTTTCGACTTAGGTCATTCAGTGCTCAGTCAAACTCTTCACGCAGTGTCATATCTCCTATTTCATCTTCATCTACATCCTCTTCCATTTCCATAATATTGTCCTCAGGAACATCGCCCTTGTATAGACCCTCTATATACTCCTTCCACCTTTCTGCTTTCCCTTCTGTGCTTAGAACTGGTTTTCCATCTGAGCTCTGGATATTCATACAAGTAGTTCCCTTTTCTCCAAAGGTCTCTTTAATTTTCCTGTAGGCAGTATCTATCTTACCCCTAGTGAGACAAGCCTCTACATCCTTACATTTGTCCTCTAGCCATCCCTGCTTAGCCATTTTGCAGTTCCTGTCGATCTCATTTTTCAGACGTTTGTATTCCTTTTTGCCTGCTTCATTTACTGCATTTTTATATTTGCCTCTTTCATCGAGAAAAATTCAATATCTCTTCTGTTACTCAAGGATTTCTACTAGCCCTCGTCTTTTTACCTACTTGATCCTCTGTTGTCTTAACTATTTCATCTTTCAATGCTACCCATTCATCTTCTACTGTATTTTCCCCCCATTCCTATCAATCGTTCCCTAATGCTCTCTCCGAAACTCTCTACAACCTCTGGTTCCTTCAGTTTATCCAGGTCCCACCTCCTTAAATGCCTACCTTCTTGCAGTTTCTTCAGTTTTAATCTACAGTTCATAGCCAATAGATTGCGGTCAGAGTCCACATCTGCCCCTGGAAATGTCTTACAATTTAAAACCTGGTTCCTAAATCTCTGTCTTACCATTGTATAATCTATCTGAAACCTGTCAGTATCTCCAGTCATTTTCCATGTATACAACCTTTTTTTATGATTCTTGAACCAAGTGTTAGCTATGATTAAGTTGTGTTCTGTGCAAAATTCTGCCAGGCTCCTTCCTCTTTCATTCCTTACCCCATTCCATATTCACCTACTACTTTTTCTTCTCTTCCTTTTCCTACTATCTAATACCAGTCCCCCATGACTATTAAATTTTCGTCTCCCTTCGCTATCTGAATAATTTCTTTTATCTCATAATAAATTTCATCAATCTCTTCATCTGCGTAGCTAGTTGGCATATAAACTAGTACTACTGTGGTAGGCGTGAGCTTCGCGTCGTAGGCGTGAGCTTCGCGTCTAACTTGGCTACAATAATGCTTTCACAATGTTGTTTGTAGTAGCCTACCCGCACTCCTATTTTTTTTAATGCATCATTTAACCACTCCTGCATTACCCCTATTTGGCCGGCCGCGGTGGCCGAGCGGTTCTAGGCGCTTCAGTCCGGAACCGCGCGACTGCTACGGTCGCAGGTTCGAATCCTGCCTCATGCATGGATGTGTGTGTTGTCCTTAGGTTAGTTAGGTTGAAGTAGTTCTAAGTTCTAGGGGACTGATGACCTCAGATGTTAAGTCCCATAGTGCTCAGAGCCATTTGAACCATTTGAACCCCTATTTGATTTTGTCTTGTTCATTCTGCACTGAACTTCACTAATTCCCAATGTATCTAACTTTAACCTATCCATTTCCCTTTTTAAATCTTATAACCTACCTATCCACCTGATGAAGGGATCTGACATTGCACGCTCCGATCCGTAGAACTCTAGTTTTCTTTCTCCTGATAACGGCGTCCTTCTGAGTAGTCCCCACCCGGAGATCCGAATGGGGGACTATTTTACCTCCGGAATATTTTCTACAAGAGGACGCCATCATCATATAACCATACAGTAAGGCTGCATGCCCTCGGGAAAAATAACGGCCGTAGTTTCCCCTTGCTTTCAGCTGTTCGCAGTGCCAGCACAGCAAGGCCATTTTGGTTAGTGTTACTAGGCCAGATCAGTCAATCATCCAAACGGTTGCCCCTGCAACTACTGAAAAGGTTGCTGCCCCTCTTCGGGAACCACGCAGAAATCCCTCCGTTGTGGTTGCACCTACGGTACGGCTATCTGTACCGCTGAGGCACGCAAGCCTCCCCACCAACGGCAAGGCCCATGGTTCATGGGAGGGGGGGGGGGGGGCGGCTCTCTAGTGATAGTCCGATAATATTTACACATGACAGCACTTGCCTTCTTTGGAATTGGAATTACTGCATTCTTCTTCAGATCTGGCAGTATTCATCATTCCTCATACATCTTGTATATCAGATGGTAGAGTCTTGTGAAACTACCGTGCCATTAAGTTTTTGAAATAATAAGCTGTACTGAAGAAACAGTAGGATAGTGAACACGAGGCCCTGTAAATGCAGTGTTTCAATAAAGAAATCTTAAGGCCACACGCGTCAATTCCTCACGAGCGTAAAGAACGGGTGGATGAATTTTTATTCTGACAAGCACACCACAAAAACACGTTCGTTCGTCGCTAACTAGCTGTCGTTTTACGACCGTAGCTCCGAAATGTACTGTTCCCAACCTGTGCTTATTTGTAAAGTTTGCTCGATTTGACGTCCCCTCATTTCCTCGGTCCTTATCAGTTGTTTCTGTCCTCCCTGCGTAGCCATTGCCTGATGCATAAACGTCGGGCTGTTATGAAATACCTTGCGCTCTGCTTTCTCTACGTATCAACAGTACTCGAATATCGCTGAGCAGTCTCTGCAGTTTTGTCTTGCAGGCTGTATGGTTTCTGGGGGCAAGTATGAAGAATAGTAGCGCATCAACCGTTTACACCAAAGCAGTTAAACAATTCTATACAAATTGTGTGACCGCCGTCAAAGCAGGAAATTCGATGTCCCCGGAGTTTCCCTTTACAAAAGAGCTACACCAAGCACAGACTCTGTTTAAAAATCTATGTGGAGGAAGCACTTAAAATCCATAGGAACATGTGTGGAGGCACTGAAATCCCTGTGAGTGGCGATATCTTTTACACACTTCTATTCACTGATAACCAGGTCATCGTTGGAGGAGACAAGGATGATGCTGAGTACAATCTTTGGAAGTCAAAAGAGGAGTATGAAAGATGGAACCTCGCCGTAAGCATGACAAAAACCGAATACCTGAAGGTTGGCGACACACAAGACTTGGAGGATGAAGCCAGTGAGACCAGGAGGGGGGGGGGGGGTTATGATGTTACCAAACAGAAAAAATGAGGATGACATAAATAATAAAATAGGGAGGGGTAGGAGGGCCATACGATCACTGTACTTGGTCCTTCGGAATAACAAAAAGGACCAGACAGGTGATACAACGTTCAATTGTTGAAAATATCGGTACGCAGGGAGCAGAAACGTGGGTAATAAATAAGTTACACAGAAAAAAGTTTCTTGCACTAGGGATGGACTTCTGGCGATAAAGTTGTGGCATCTCCAGGCTGGACCGTGTATCAAATACCAACATAAGAGGGGCTATAGGTGCCGATAAATCAATAATGGACACCATAGAGATGAAACGCCTAAAATGGTATGGACATCTGGAAAGGATGGACGATAGTCGATGGCCAAAGGAAGTGTGGCGGCGGACTACAGAGGAAAGAAGAAAAAGTGGTTCAAATGGCTCTGAGCACCATGGGACTTAACTGCTGAGATGATCAGTCCCCTAGTACTTAGAACTACTTAAACCTAACTAACCTAAGGACATCACACACATCCATGCCCTAGGCAGGATTCGAACCTGAGACTGTAGCGGTCGCGCGGTTCCAGACTGTAGCGCCTAGAACCGCTCGGCCACTTCGGCCGGCGAGGAAAGAAGAAAGTATGGACGACCTTGGAGGAGCTGAAGTCGAGAGGCGCGGTTGGCGATTGATGCCGGAGGACTAAAAGGAGACTGGCATGATCGGAACAAGTGGAAAACAGAAAGCGGGAATCGGCGCCAGCTTTAGATTACTTGCAACATGATGGTGAGTTCGTAACTAGATTTGTCTGCATTACTGTTGCCAGCTCGTACGTTGGTAATACGAGAGAGTGAAACACCTTTTTCTTCTTGAAAGCTCGTAATTTTGCGGAGCCAGTGAATAATCAGCAGCAGGAGCGAGGGTTCATTCGACTGTCATTATTCTGCTGTCTCTATGCTTGGTGCACACGGAATGCTGGTGGCCGGTCAGCGGGGCTGCCCCAGCGAGATCTCGCTTAGCGCACCGGTGCGTGGTGAAAGTGCCGCTACTCGGTCGGTAACAGTCGTCGTATTCTCAGCCCAGAATACCAGGGGTCAAGGACGTGCGCGCGCCAGCTGGTTGGCGTTTGGAACTCGGTGACAAAGTGACGGACAGCTCCAGCTTCTGTTCTGGTTCCTAAACCATTTGTCAGGGGTCTTTCCTTCGACCCTCTGCGCGGTCATTCGTACAGCGGCGGCTGCCTACAGCGTCGAACACAGAAACACAGATCACACTGGAGTAATTGGTCCGGTGTTTATCAGACCTAATATTTAGGTCGTTCATCACAAAAAAAAACCACCACGGTAACGTCCCGTCTACATCTACATGGTTACTAGGCAATTCACACTTAAGTGCCTGGCAGAGGGTTCATCGAACCATTTTCATACTATTTCCCTACCATTCCACTCTCGAATGGCGCGTGGGAAAAAGGAACACCTAAATCTTTTCGTTCGAGCTCTGATTTCTCTTATTTTATTATGATAATCATTTCTCTCCACGTAGGTGGGTGCCAACAAAATATTTTCGCATTCCGAAGAGAAAGTTGGTGATTGAAATTTCGTAAATAGATCTCGCCGCAAAGAAAACAGCCTTTTTTCAGTCACTGCCACCCCAACTCGCGTATCATACTAGTTACTGTCTCACCCCTGTTGCGAGATAACACGAAACGAGCTGCCCTTTTGCCCTTTTTTGCACTTTTTCGATGTCCTCCGTCAATCCTACCTGGTAAAGATCCCAAACCGCGCAGCAATATTCCAGCAGAGGACGGACAAGTGTAATGTAGGCCCGCATCTCGTGGTCATGCGGTAGCGTTCTCGCTTCCCACGCCCGGGTTCCCGGGTTCGATTCCCGGCGGGGTCAGGGATTTTCTCTGCCTCGTTATGGCTGGGTGTTGTGTGCTGTCCTTAGGTTAGTTAGGTTTAAGTAGTTCTAAGTTCTAGGGGACTTATGACCACAGCAGTTGAGTCCCATAGTGCTCAGAGCCATTTGAACCATTTTGTAATGTAGGCTGTCTCTTTAGGGGGTTTGTCGCATCTTCTAAGTGTTCCGCCAACAAAGCTCAGTCTTTGTTTTGCCTTCCCCACAATATTATCTATGTGGTCTTTCCAATTTAAGTTGATCGTAATTGTAATTCCTAGGTATTTAGTCGAATTGACAGCCCTTAGATTTGTGCGATTTATCGTATTCCCAAAATGTATCAAATGGCTCTGAGCACTATGGGACTTAACAGCTATGGTCATCAGTCCCCTAGAACTTAGAACTACTTAAACCTAACTAACCTAAGGACAACACACAACACCCAGTCATCACGAGGCAGAGAAAATCCCTGACCCCGCCGGGAATCGAACCCGGGAACCCGGGCGTGGGAAGCGAGAACGCTACCGCACGACCACGAGCTGCGGACAAAATGTATCGGATTTCTTTTATTACCCATGTGGATAACCTCGCACCTTTCTTTGTTTAGTGCCAATTGCCACTTTTTGCACCATACAGAAATCCTCTCTAGATCATTTTGTAATTGGAATTGATCGTCTGATGATTTTACTAGACGATAATTTACAACGTCATCTGAAAACAATCTAAGGTGGGTGCTCAGATTATCATCTAGATCATTTATGTAAATCAGGAACAGCAGAGGGCCTATGACACTACCTTGTGGAACGCCAGATATCACTTCTGTTCTACTCGATGATTTACCGTCTATCACTGGGAACTGTGACACCTCTGAGAGGAAATGACGAATCCAGTCACACAACTGAGACGATACTCCACATGCACGCAATTTGATTAATAGTCGCTTGTGAGGGACGGTATCAAAAGCCTTATGGAAATCTAGGAATACACTTCATTAGAGACACAGTACTACCTTCATTAGAGACACAGTACTGCCTTCTCTGGACAATGTTTGGAAAGGAAACTGCAGATGTCTTGTTCACCAGAACTGTCCCAGCATTCCGTGTGACTCGGGGGAATTCTGAATTAGAATAGCCGGATGGGTGTTTTACTCTCTCCTGCCGAAAGCAAGGCCACTATCCACCTCGTTTGAATAACCACGGATAAGGAAAGTACACGCTAAGACAAAAAGTCGAATCACGAAAGAATTGATTAGAGTCTCACAACGGGAGGCCGCCAATTGTCAAATTCAGATTCGATTCATGCCGCCCATAATAAAAGCTCATGGCCAGAGGTGTAATGTGGCAAAGCACCAAGATGCGCTTCTCAGCCGTCGTCGAGAAAATCGACAGTTAAAAGAAACCGTTGCGGTGAAATACTCTCTACGGTTAATAATTTCCTACAGCGTCGTGGCGCAGCGGTAAGCGCTCGGGTTCGTAATCCGAAGGTCACCGGCTACAGGTGATGACAAAAATGGGATTCGGCCGAAAATTTATCAAAATTATTGAAAATATTCTCACGGGAGCAAGATCAATAGACACATTAAATGGATGGCAAACTAAACCGATCCCTATTTGCCGCTCTGTCAGGCAAGGATGTCCGCTGTCAATGTTCTTATTCGTGATCGCCATAGACCCGCTTCTCAGAACAATAGGCAGGACGTCAAAAGGTGTACAAATACACAATGCTTCCATTAAATGTGTGGCATACGCAGATGACGTAGGCGCTTTCATTGATCACACAGCAGACATAGACTCGATACGCGCCTCCCTTCACCAGTATGAACGTGCGTCTGGAGCAGCGATAAACACTTTTAAAACTGTTCTACTTCCACTGGGTCTGCTAGCCACCGATATTGTCCGCCCATGGTACAGAGTCGTGAGAGACCATCAAGTATTGGGTCTAGACATAACTGCGTGCCCGCAGCATATGCAAGCACGAAATTGGAGAAGAATTCTCAACTCCATTAAGGGCCTCTGCAAAAGCCACGCAACCCGGCACCTTAACTTGCACCAGAAAGTCAAACTAATCAATTCCTTTATTCTCTCTAAGGCGTGGTATATGGCGCAGCTGCTTAGCGTGCCAAAACAAATAGGACGCGCTATATCTCAAGCAGTATACTGGTTACTCTGGCGTCACGAAATTTTTAAAGTGCGAGCAACAGTTTGTGTCTTGGACCCGTCACATGGAGGACTCGGGCTAGTAGACTTCAGTCGCAAATGTGCAGCGTTGCTCGTCAACCGCACCGCTGAAATGCAGACCGGCTTTCTCGATGGATCGACAGCATCCTTGCTGGAAATCTATCGGCCAGAATCTGAAAGCGCCCCAGTATCGGTGGCCAACATCCCTTACCGTATGTCCTTTGTACGAGAGTATATCCTAAATAGAAGCTACGTCCTCCGCACGGCCACGGATCCACACAGGACAGCACGGCAGCTCTATATTGAATTGATGGGACAACCTCCCCTTAGTAAATTGGAAGTCCGCTTACCTACAGTAAACTGGAAGCAAGTGTGGTCAAATGTTAATAGCAGTATTCTGCCGTCCGATGTGTCTGCGTTGTGGTACAAACTAGTCAACAACACACTGCCCACCAACCAGCGTTTAGCCGACATTCAGCTTCTCGCCTCCCCCAACTGTGGCAGGTGTGGCGTGCTTGACACCAGAGAACACCGCCTGCAATGTCAAGCTGTTTCCGATGTGTGGAGGACTTGCCAGTTACTGGTGGCTCTCATCACGCGAACTACGCCGGCGCACGTCTCAGTTGATAGTGTCATTGTACCGGATTTTAAATATTTCCCACGCGCAAAACACAATACTGCTGTGTGGTTGTTGGGCCACACTGTTTACGCTCTTATCGACCGACAAATTCACGATGGACTCACCTTTTTGACTCATATTTGGGACCAATATTCTAAGATCAAATATAGTAATAAACACAAAGAATATTTTGCCAATTTCTTATCATCTGCATTGCATCATGCATATGCGAAACAACTGTAAGATCTGTCCGAGCCCCTCTTATTTGCATCATTTGTCTTTCAGTCTCGCAATTGAGTTTTGATGATACGTACACAGATCTCTTTCTTGCCTCTTAGATGCAGTTCTATCAAAAATAAGTTTAGATATATAGTTAGTCAGTTGGTGAAATATAATCAGTCTCTATTCATTTGTCTAATCTTTGTTATGTGCCGGCCCGTAAACTAGTATACATAAGACCACTTTTGGATAAAAAGTAATAAAATGGAGAAAGTTACAGAAAGAGTGTAACTGAGTAATATGATACGGTTCCAGTTTTAGTCAACTTTAAATGAAAAAAAAAGATCGAATCTCGCGCCATGCAACTTTTTTATTATTTGTTTTTTGTAATTCAAATGTATACATACCCCCCCCCACACACACATATATATATATATATAAATTCCCGGCAATCAGTTGCAACAATTATGCATATAAGAAGTTGTTGAAAGTCTTTTGTCGTGAAAAAATAATACTTGAATATTATTTGTGATATTGTGTTTTATTTCAAGTGGATACAATTTATTGAAAAGTTCGGTATACACTCGCACATTATTAACAATTAGTGACCAGAAGTAGCTGGAGTATCGCGCGAACCAGGGTGATAGTTATCATAGAAACATGGAAAGCAGAAAACAGCACGACATCGAGCACATCTGATAAACGATGCGTTTTTACAAGAACAATTGTTTTTTTAAATTATCTGTTGGGAAACACACCTGATTGACATTCTGAAAAATTGTTCTATCGTTCGTCAGGTTTGATGCATACCACGCGTATCGTATCATATCGGCAAAAATCGGAGAAGACAATTGGTGGTGGACGATGGATTGGATTTTTATACAATCATCTCTGGAGTTGATGTCACGGTTTCGCTCGATTAAAAAAGCACAGTTTTGAAGGCGCTTGATCAAATTTTTTACCTGCCGGTAAAAATAAACGTCACACGGTTGGACGAGAGGAGTGCACTTTGGAGGAATGACTTTTATAGTGCACGTTGGTAACTTCTTATCGTCCTGGAACATCTCATCGTATAACGCCGTGTTCGTTTGCACGCCCCAAGAGTCGATCAGAAGGAGGAAATCTTTCTTTTGTACATATGGTTGCAAAGCATTACGCAAGAAGTCCATGAACAAACCCGTTGTTAGTTTACCGGATTTGGAGGCTGTAATAACAACGTTGATATACTTCTTGGCGTACTCGTCGACTGTCTTCTGTGCTCTGGGTCCAAACGTACCTGTGGACTCTTGGAGGCATACGAAAACAAGAGGCAAGACTCGTCCAGACATCGTGATTGAATATTGTGCCGTATACGAATGCGTCACCTTGTTACCGGACAGCCTTTGACCCTTTTTCGGCGAGAGTTCTGTTGAACGTGGACTGGTACTGGCACCCTGACAAACAAAATATAAAAATATCATTTATATAAGAAATATACGAAATCTGTGTTGTCTATCATATGTCAGATTATCATATTCTATCATCATGTCATATGACATTTGTGAACAGCTCTTTACGTACCTGTTTGATCAGTATTAATTATGAAATCTTTGTCGAAGTTAGTTATCAACGTTCGCGTCTGGATCCGAAATGTGTCCGCTGCAGCCAAAATTTCGTCTTGGGTAGCCGTCTCTTTCCGGGAAACAAATTTTGTGATTTTCCGTTGCCGAATCCCATGCTTCTTTTTAAATTCGGTGACCCATGTTTTTGAAGCTTTGAAGTTGAAATCTGGGAACTGACTTGCAGCGCCCAAGGCCCACTGCTGCAGGTTTCTGGTAGTAACTTGCTGGAAGTTTTGTCGAGCTTATACGAAGCGATCATGCACCCATGAATCGATGGTACAATATTTATCAAATTTGCTACCGCCACGTTTGATTTGCTCTTCCCACCTGGATAAATAGCATTTGAATTACAAAAAACAAATACTAAAAAAAAGGTTGCATGGCGCGAGATTCGATCCGGCGACCTTCGGATTACGAACCCGAGCGCTTACCGCTGCGCCACGACGCTGTAGAAAATTATTAATCGTAGAGAGTATTTCACCGCAACGGTTTCTTTTAACTGTCGATTTTCTCGACAACGGCTGAGAAGCGCATCTTGGTGCTTTGCCACATTACACGTCTGGCCATGAGCTTTTATTATGCGCAGTATGAATCGAATCTGAATTTCACAATTGGCGGCCTCCCCTTGTCAGAGAAATTGGATCGTTTATTCAGGAGAAAGAACTTCACAAATTGAGAAAGTCAGTAACGCGTTGGCCCACATCTGGCTCTTAAGCAAGCTTAGGCCTTGATTGATAATTTGTTGGATGCCTTCGTGAGGGGTATCGTGCCAAATTCTCTCCAGTTGGCGCGTTAGATCGCCAAAATCCCCAGCTGATTGGAGCAAACGTTTTGAATTGGGAAGAGATCCGGCGGCCTCGCTGGGATTGGCAGGCACGAAGACAAGCAATAGAAACCCTACCGTGTCTGGGCACACATTCTCTTGCTGAAATGTAAGCCCATGATTGATTGCTTGCAGTGACGGAGCAGTGTAAATGCGGCCTAAGTTAGTTTTATTTATGTCGACACGTTTATGTTGACAAGGTCGTCTCACAGATGGCGTTGCGTTCTGTATCGTGTATCGACGATTGCGAGTATCTCTAGATGTAGCGCCATTATTCCTGAAAATGCCAGATTTCTACAGTAGTACAGGACTGGAACTATTTAAGCAGCGCCACGCGGAAGAAATGGGCAGTTTCCCATTTGAATAGCGATCTGATAAAACGATTCTTCCTAAACGTAATACGAGCAACGAGTGCAAGTTAGTAATGTTTGAAGTGTTTCCTTCGGGTACATATGGCGTGAAGTGTATAGTGAATAGTACTTTGATGACTAAAGTGTTATTGTCGACCGTATACCGTCTAATAAACTTATCTTATCAAAGCTTTTGAAAATGTCCAAGGATGGAAAGAGAAAGTGACACCTTTCGGATGTTTCACAAAAAGAGTTGTGTTTTGTCAATAAAGGACGTACGGATCAGGAAGCGTTGTGTGTGATTTCAGCCGGCCGAAGTGGCCGTGCGGTTAAAGGCGCTGCAGTCTGGAACCGCAAGACCGCTACGGTCGCAGGTTCGAATCCTGCCTCGGGCATGGATGTTTGTGATGTTCTTAGGTTAGTTAGGTTTAAGTAGTTCTAAGTTCTAGGGGACTAATGACCTCAGCAGTTGAGTCCCATAGTGCTCAGAGCCATTTGAACCATTTTTTGTGTGATTTCTAGCTTTTTCGTCTCTGTAACTCACGAAGCTAAAGCAGATGTGAGGCGTTCCATTTCTATGAAGAGCCATACAAGTACAGGGTGTAACCTTCAATTATTTATTGCACAAGAACTAAACATTGTACAGATTTCACACATATTGCATTTCGAAGAGAAACTCTGATATATATATATTTTTTTTTTTTACAAACATTCGATATGCGAACCATGAGTGACCCGGCAGACGTCAATATGGTAATCGAATTATTGCCATACCCGTCCCACCATGGCGTCGTAGACTGTGGCATTCGATCCCGTATTCCCTCCCGGAGCTCTGCTACGACACGTGGTAGAGGCGGTACATACACCAGATCTTTAATGTGTCCCCACAGAAAACGTCACACGGAGTGAGATCTGGTGATCGGGGAGGCCTTTTAGAACTCGGCACCTGAACTCGCCATGTTTGCGACTAGCGCTCACTATCAGCAAATTACCTAACTACGCTGCGGCAGTATACATGAAAAAAAATGTCGGGGTTTCTCTTCAAAATATATGTATGATGTATGTACAATGTTTGGTTCTTGTGCAATAGACGCGATGTCTTGGGCGTCTTGTCACGGTTCGGGCGGCTCCCCCGACGGACGTTCGAGTCCTCTCTCGGGCATGGATGTGTGTGTTGTCCTTAGCGTAAGTTAGTTTAAGATAGATTAAGTAGTGCGTAAGCTTAGGGACTGATGACCTTTGCAGTTTGGTCTCATAAGCCCCTACCACAATTTTTTTTCAAATTCTTGAGCAATAAATAATTGAAAGTATTCCCGGACTTCACACCCTGTAGTTCCGCGGTAGCATCGGCTTGAAAGCGTATTTCTACATACATGGTTAGGGAAGATACCCAGGAAGAATTGCTCGTTGCTACTGCAAGATTAACAACAGCTTATAAAGCGCCAGGTATCATCAACCCTCTAGTTCTCTTTACTGTACCTTGAGACTGAATGCCGCAATGTACCCTCACCCCAAAGTCGCCGCAAAGCAGTCTACAGCCAGGACCAAAGCTACAGCGTATGTTAAAGATATTCTAGCACCACACTCCGAATGCATAAAACAATTGCAAGAAGTTTCATTTTACGGCATAGTCCGCTGTGGAAAGAGTATTTTCGCTGATGTAGGCCCAGTGGACTGATGAAAGAAATCGACTGCTGCCAGAGACTGTGGAATCAGTCTTACAGTGCCAGTTTAACTACAAGCTGACTTGCATGGAGTTTTATAAATACGTAAATGGGAAAAAATAGTCGTTGAAAAAGGTGAAATATTCTGAAAAATATGGTGTACCAACTACTTCTACCGCAAAAAGTTCCATGTATTCGTGTTCCAAATAAAAAGTAATTATATTAAATAAAATTTTTACTTGATTTCTGCACCCCCATCTTAGTGTGTCCCGACAAGATTCCAGCTAGATATGGCAACCCTATGGCAAAACGTATAGCGCAGTCGAATGATCCAAGCCTCTCTTATGGTGTACAAATATGTCGTAATCCACGCCAACACCTGCCCGAAACATGAATCGCGCCGAGGACGAAGGGTGTTGGGGCTGTGTTAACGCTATAGGCGATCCACATTGTCTTTCATTGGACCTTTGGTAGTAATCCAACGCACCAGGCAGCTGTGGACTTCATGAACTCCATTGCGGACCTACCGTATCTCTTAATGCTTGGCGTCTTCCAGTACGATAACTGTCTTTGTCACGCGGCCAGAATCGTGCTACAATGGTTTGAGGAGCTTGATAAACAACTCACACTGAAATCTTGGCCATGAATATCCCCTGAAGCCGTTGGAACACATCTGGGGCGCCAGCCTCTCATCCATAAACACCCAAAAACCATCAGTCCGTAATTCACATAAATCACGTGACCTGTGCATAGACACCTGGTGCCCAACACTTCCGGAAACCTATGAAGGACTTCTCGAATCCGTGTCGCACTAAATCGCTGCTGTCACAGCTCACACTTTTCTCACATGACATACTGAAAGCTTTGGATCAAGGCTCGCAGGTATATGCAGTATTTCTTGATTCGCGAAAAGCATTTGACTCGGTACCACACCTACGCTTATTGTCAAAAGTTCAATCATATGGGGCATCATGTGTAATTTGGGACTGGATTGAGGACTTCTTGGTAGGGACGACACAGCATGTTATAATGGATGGAGAGTCATCGTCAGATGTAGAAGTAACATCAGGTGTGTCCCACGGAAACGTGTTGGGACCCTTGCTGTTCATGTTCCAGGTAATATAAATAGTAACATCAGAATTTTGCACATGACGCATTTATCTACATACATCAAAAAAAGTTTTGCATCACTTCGGTTCTGAGAGTTCCAGAACCTGTACAGAAAATAGAGATCAACAATAACATCATTTCCGCCTTTTTTATTGCCTATGAAAAGCACACATTGCATGTTGCACCACCATACAGCTAGACCTTCAGAGGTGGTGCTGGACCAGATTGCTGTACACACCGGTACCTATAATACCCAGTAGAACGTCCTCTTGCATTGATGCATGTCTGTATTCGTCGTGGCACACTATCCGATCTCTGAGTGGCTGGTGGGTCACGTCGTCCATAAACAGCTCTTTTCAATCTATCCCAGGTATCCAGAATGAGATTTTCACTCTGCAGCGGAGTGTGCGCTGATATGAAACTTCCTGGCAGATTAAAACTGTGTGCCCGACCGAGACTCGAACTCGGGACCTTTGCCTTTCGCGGGCAAGTGCTCGTGCCCGCGAAAGGCAAAGGTCCCGAGTTCGAGTCTCGGTCGGGCACACAGTTTTAATCTGCCAGGAAGTTTCATATCCCAGGTATGTTTAGATAGGGTTCATGTCTAGTCGACCGATATCGTTATCCTGAAGAAAGTCGTTCAGCAGATGTGCACGATGTGGGGGCGAATTGTCGTCCATGAAGACGAATGCCTCGCCAATATGCTGCCGATATGGTTGCACTATCGGTTGGAGGATGGCATTCACCTATCGAACAGTCGTTACGGCGCCTTCCATGACCAACAGCGGCGTACGTCGGCCCCACATAATTCCACTCAAAAACAGCTGCACTCGCTGGACAGTGTGTGTTGAGTTGGGTTTGGGTTGTCTGAGGGAGAGAAACCAAATAGCGAGGTCATCGGTCTCATCGGATTAGGGAACGACGGGGAAGGAAGTCGGCCGTGCCCTTTCAAAGGAACCATCCCGGCATTTGCCTGGACGATTTAGGGAAATCACGGAAAACCTAAATCAGGATGGCTGGACGTGGGATTGAACCGTCGTCCTCCGGAATGTGAGTCCAGTGTGCTAACCACTGCGCCACCTCGCTCGGTGGATAGTGTGTCTGAGGCGTTCAGCCTGACTGAGTTGCCTCCAAACACGTTTCCGACGATTGTCTGGTTGAAGGCATATGCGACACTCATCGGTGAAAAGAACATGATGCCAATCCTGAGGAGTCCATTCGGCATGTTGTTGGGCCCATCTGTGCCGCGCTGCATGGTGTCGTTGTTGCAAAGATGGACCTCGCCACGGTTGTCGGGAGTGAAGTTGCGCATCATGCAGCCTATTGCGCACAGTTTGAGTCGTAACATGATGTCCTGCGGTTGCACGAAAAGCATTTGTCAACATCGTGGCATTGCTGTCAGGGTTCCTCCGATCCATAATCCGTGGGTAGCGGTCATCCACTGCAGTAGTAGCCCTTGGGGGGCCTGAGCGAGGCATGTCATCGACAGTTCCTGCCTCTCTGTATCTCCTCCATGTCCGAACAAAATCGTTTTGGTTCACTCCGAGACGCCTGGACACTTACCTTGTTGAGGGCTCTTCCTGGCACAAAGTAACAATGTGGACCCGATCCAACTGCGGTATTAACCGTCTAGGCGTGGTTGCACTACAGACAGCACTAGCCGTGTACCTCCTTCCTGGTGGAATGAATGGAACTGGTCGGCTGTCGGCCCCCTCCGTCTAATAGGCGCTGCTCATGCATGGATGCATGGTTGTTTACATCTTTGGGCGGTTTTAGTGACACCTATGAACAGTCAAAGAGACTGTGTCTGTGATACAATTTCCACAGTCAACGTCTATCTTCAGGAGTTCTAGGAACTGGGCTGACGCAAAACTTCTTTTGAAGTGTGTATAATGAAGTACTGTCTGAAAGAAGCTGCATAAACATTCAGTTAGATCTTGATAAGATTTCGAAGTGGTACAAATTGGCAGCTTGCTTGAAATGTTCTGGATGTAAAGTTGTGCATGTCACAAAACGAAAAACGTAGTATCCTATGACTGTAGTAGCTGAGTCACTGCTCGAATCGGCAAACCCATCAAATACCGGGGTATAACGCTTTGTAGGCATATAAAATGGAATGATCACATACTGATTGTCAGTCGTGAGTAAAGGAGGTGATAGACTTCGATTTACTGGTAGAATACTCGGGAAATGCAATCAGTCTACAAAGGAAATTCCTTGCAAATCACTCGTGCGACCCATTCTGGAATATGGCCCGTACCAGTTATGACTAACAGGGGATAGTGAACGTATACAGAGAAGGGCAGCACAAATGGTCACAGGTTGGTTTGACTCAAGGCAGAGTGTTACAGTGATGCTGAAGAAAAGGAACTGGCAGACTTGAAGATAGACGTAAACTACCTCGAGAAAATGTATCAACAACGTTTCAAGAACCGGCTTTAAATGATGACTTTAGGAATATACAACAACCGTATACGTATCGCTCACAGAGGGATCGTGAGGACAAAATTAGAATAATTACTGCATGCACAGAGGCATTCAAACAATCATTCTACCCGCGCTCCATGCGTGAATGGAACGGGAAGAAACCTTAATAATCGGTACAATGGAACATACCCTCTGCCATGCACTTCACGGCGATTTGCAGAGTATGGATGTAGATGTAAATAGTCTGGAACAGAGACGGAGCAACACACTATGAAGCAGGTGGTGGTAACGTTTCGGCTCACCAGTGTTTCACTGTTGTCAGTTTGTGAATTAGATGCTAACCGTTAGAAGTCGTCACATCAAGGCACTTGGCTACTTTTGAGTCTGATCTGCAGTTGCAGATATCTCTGCTATTGTATCAATGTAATACTTCTACGAATACACTAAACTCCATCCGAACAGGATTCGGAATGCCTAATGGTACCGACCAGCCTCAGCAGATTGATGCGGATATGGAGGGCTATGTGGTCAGTATACGGTCCTCCTGGCCGTTGTCGGTTTTCGTGGGCGGAGCCGGTACTTCTCAGTAAAGTAGCTCCTCAATTGACCTGACAAGCGCTGAGTGCTCCCCGGTTGTCAACAGCGCCCGGCAGACCACGACGGTCACCCGTGCAGGTGCTAGCCAAGCCCCACAGCGAACCGGTGTGGTTCATATGGCTCTGAGCACTATGCGACTTAACTTCTGAGGTCATCAGTCGCCTAGAAATTAGAACTAATGAAACCTAACTAACCTAAGGACATCACACACATCCATGCCCGAGGCAGGATTCGAACCTGCGACCGTAGCGGTCGCTCGGCTCCAGACTGTAGCGCCTAGAACCGCTCGGCCACTCCGGCCGGCCGAGAACCGTTGTTATGACTGCAGCAAGGTCTTTGGAACTTCACCTACGACTGTAGTTAGGAAATCAATGTACGGTGTGTGGCGATGTATTCGTAGTCAATCATAAACTTTCCTCCCACCCCCTTCTCCCGCACCCACTCCTATTAAATTCGCGAGTAGTGGACGGGAAGAAAGTTGACGACCACTCCTGTAAAAAGTAAAACTACCATCAACCGGAAGCGGAAGGTTGATTAGACCAGTACAATACTCTGTGAGGTACCATCCTATTGGAGATGGTGTGCCCCCGGTCTTCATTCGACGTACGAAAAAAATTATCAATCCAGTTACGGAGGTGCTTAGCTAGACAAAATATAGGCCTGACAAAACAATAAGGAAACTATTTGGCGATAATCAAAGCATACGGCTATTACAAGACGACACTGTTTTTCAGACTAATATAAAATAAAAAATTAATTTCGTTTATTGCAGTCGATGCTTTCGATAAAGCCTCCAACTGTGTCAATCATAATTTAAATCACGAAAAACTGCACCAGTTGCCTACAAGTACTTACAAGTGACAGCTGTAGTTTATTATTATTATTATTATTATTATTATTATTATTATTATTATTATTTATATCATAAAAAATAAAATAATACTTCAGATAAGAATCACTGCGCTGTTCCACGTAGTTCGTTTTAATTCAGAATTGTTGCATACAACCATCTGATCACGAACAGGGCACCGTCACGTTTCACAATCATGCCGGCCGAATTAAAATGATAAAAATTTATTTAAATCTGATATTTGACCCAGGTAACTGGAAATAACATTTCTGTATCGTTTGAGCAACTACTGTGCCAGAGCATCTTTCGGACTGGGGTCGATAACTCTCTTTAATATTTCAAAGTTAATCTAATTAGAGACAGGACGTTACCTTAGCTGGGATCAACTGCAAGGGGCAGCCAAGGCTGTGACCTAGTAAATGGAGTCATCACGACACGAATGGTTCATATCACCAGGAAGAGATGGAGCGCTTGTCATAGTCTAGTCGCTCAGTGGTCAACATTAAAAGAAGTAATAAAACAGTGGAATTCAATAAGAAGGCTGGATGAAACTTCGTGGCATATTAAAACTGTGTGCCGGACCGAGACTCGAACTTGGGACCTTTGCCTTACGCGGGCAAGTGCTCCACCATCTGAGCTACCCAAGCACGACTCACGCCCCTTCTCCACAGCTTCACTTCTGCCAGTACATCGTCTATTACCTTCCAAACTTTACAGAAGCTCTCCTGCGAACCTCACTCTGGAAACATCCCCCAGGCTGTGTCTAAGCCATGTCTCCGCAATATCCTTTCTTTCAGGAGTGCTAGTTCTGCTAGGTTCACAGGAAAGCTTCTGTAAAGTTTGGAAGGTAGGAGACGAGATACTGGCAGAAGTAAAGCTGTGAGGACGGGGCGAGAGTCGTGCGTGGGTAGCTCAGATGGTAGAGCACTTGCCCGCGAAAGGCAAAGTTCCCGAGTTCGAGTCTCGGCCTGGCACACAGTTTTAATCTGCCAGGAAGTTTCATATCAGCGCAAACTCCGCTGCAGAGTGAAAATCTCATTCTAGAAGGCTGGATGTTCACGGAGCTAAAAAGTTGAGCCAGCCTCCATCCAGTTAAACTGGACAGGAGTCCTGACGCCACACAGAATGTCAATTGTCGTGCTACTGTTTCGTTACGGCTTGAGTCCCTCTATAGACCAAAGGCTTCCCTCCTATCACCATACAACACACGGGAGGTTAACATATGGTGCACCGTGAATATGACGCAGCAAGCGCCAATTTCCGGCGGGTCTTCTTGCCGCAAGATTCACGGGGCAAGTGGTCCATACGAAGGCGAGTGAGGACCGCTTTCGTCCTTTCGTGGAGTTCGTAAAGATGTGCGCCATGGTCGAATAGTCGGTTCGACCGACGGCAGCTTGTGTGACGAAGGCGTGCTTGGAGCTACTGGAACTTGTAATATTTTCTATTACTGTGGCTATCGCTTTCCAGAAAAAAATGTACTCTTTCTAACGGATTCTACAAATAATTGCAGACACATTTAACAGAAAAAGACAATTACTACTCAATAATACCACGATCTTGTGAAAGGGCGCTGATGACCAAGTTGTTTAGCGCCCAGCAATTTTAAATCCATCCAGCCACTGCTCAGTGGTCAGTGAACCGTGTCATTGTTACTGCAAACTCGTGAGAATAACATTCAGTAGCAAATCTTAAGTTTCCTGTACTGTTGTCTTGGAAGGCCTCGGATTGTAGCACATCCATCCTTCCGAAAGCGTTGAGAACAGTCGTGAAAACATGTCATATTCCATAACATATGATGTTGCGTCACAGTTGTTATCAGTGAAGACGACCTGCCCAGTTATCGGCAGCTGAGGGCTGGTAACCCGGTTAAGAATTGCTCCGCTTCTCCAAAACAATATCAACGTCAGGGACGTGAAGCTAGTAGCAGAGTTGTTCGCTTGCGACACAGCAGAGTGAATAGGAACAGATCCGGATGTTCCGTGAAATGGGACGTACGTTAGCTGATGCCTGTTATATACCTGAACAAAAAGAAAACTAAAGTCCTGAACATCCTGGATGGCTAAGTGTTAAAATTGGACAACCACCTCTGAACATCTGAATGAATTTTGCTATCACGAAATTAGCCCGCGGGACTGCTACGGCCGCAGGTTCGAATCCTACCTCGGGCATGGGTGCGTGTGATGTCCTTAGGTTAGTTAGGTTTAAGTAGTTCTAAGTTCTAGGGGACTTATGACCTAAGATGTTGAGTCCCATAGTGCTCAGAGCCACGAAATTAGAAGAGAGGAAAAAAGGAAGAGATAAGTAAGATACAGTCTTGTAGCAAGGACTGCACACTTTAAAGAGAGCTCTCCCTATTGAAGACTCTACTGATTACATCTAAAATACAGTAGAAACATTGAGACCAGAAAAAATTTCTTGAAAAGCTGTTTTTGAAGCACAGCTTCGTATGGGTGCAATACGTTGGAACAGGGTTCAAAATGGCTCTGAGCACTATGGGACTTAACATCTGTGGTCATCAGTCCCCTAGAACTTAGAACTACTTAAACCTAACTAACTTAAGGACATCACGCCGGCCGCGGTGGTCTAGCGGTTCTAGGCGCTCAGTCCGGAACCGCGCGACTGCTACGGTCGCAGGTTCGAATCCTGCCTCGGGCATGGGTGTGTGTGATGTCCTTAGGTTAGTTAGGTTTAAGTCGTTCTAAGTTCTAGGGGACTGATGACCACAGGTGTTAAGTCCCATAGTGCTCAGAGCCATTTGAACCATTTAAGGACATCACACACATCCATGCCCGAGACAGGATTCGAACCTGCGACCGTAGCGGTCACGCGGTTCCAGACTGAAGCACCTAGAACCGCACGGCCACACCGGCCGGCTTGGAACAGGGAAGAGAGAAGCAAAACAATTAGAAGCCACTGTAATGTCCAGTTCCAGGAAACTCTTGAGAACTGGATGGACTGACTGAGCGAGAAATGAAAGGATATGGCGACGACCAGATGAGAAAAAACGCATCGTGAAGGACGTAATGAAACAGAGAATGATTGGGCACGCATTGACATATGCCATCCCCAGAAACAGTACTTGGAAGTCTTGAAACAAATACAGTTTTCGGCCTCGGCTGTTATTCATTTCGATTTTTATTTCATTTGGGATACTACGACATTTAGGCTGTGTAGAAATTGTAAAGTAAAATGTTTAACCCGTTATCTCATTTTCAGGTACTGTACTGTACCGCACCGGATATCGTGAATACAACTTTGAAGCCCGGCCAACCACGGACTACCCATGAAAATGGCAGTAACTCAAAACATACGTAGTTAACGGATTTAACATGTACTTGAGAATGGCAACACAGCCGAAACGTCGTAGTATGCTAATTACAAAAAAATGGAAATGAATAATGGGCAATGCAGGAAACTTACTTTTTTCAAGAAGTTCATCACGTCTGTGATCCCTGTTGCAACTAAACTATTTGAAGTACTTTAAAGGGCGGCAGAGGCAAGCATCTCATAGCTAGAGCTGGTTATGACGCTGGAGTGGTCTGCAGCGGTTACGCCGAAATTAAGAGGATAAGTGACAGCTGGCATGAATGGGAGGACTCCACCAAACTGACCTCAGGGTGTACGATCTCAACAACAGTCACCCGACGGGTTTTCCATTTAACTCCAAAGCCTAACATAAGTCGTGCTGAGACAGACCTATTGTTTTCTACGGGTGTCGCTTGTCAATGTTCATCCCCAAAAAATTAAATCGCGACAGTTAACACACAACAAAATAGGACGTATGGCGCCACGTTGTGAACACGAAATCTGTGGTGAGAAATTTCGGACGAGTAAACATGCCCAGTTAAGAGTTTGTTCTGGCGCGAAGAATATTTGTGAAGCGATAACACGGATCTCTTGCGCTAACACAGCCGTAGTACAACCTCACTCTCTTCTCTAAGCAAAACGACAGAGAGCGTATTACGTCTCTGTCCTTATAGCTGTCCAGAAATACATAAAACGAAGTGAGGATGGATGACCTGCGTCAGGCAGTTGGAGCGCAACAAGCCACAGCAGTAATTCAAACATATCTTATGAAAGAGGAATTATTTTTGATTTTCTTTATATTACGACGAAATAGTTGCTCTCTATGAGAACTGTGTAATGGAAGAGAAACATGTCATGTGCAAGAGAACTAATATTGGGTGTAACCCACAGACTGTGTACACGAGAAATGCCAAGGATAACTTCAAAATCTCTTTCAGTTTTTTCAAAAACAAAAATTCGGGAAGGAGGGCTTCCTTTTCTTGTAATTCACTTCAGCTGTCACTTGCGAAGCGATCAGAGGTACGTATTGGGTCTGGTGCAATTTCTAATTATTATTGAGTAATAACTGTCCCTTTTCTGTTATATGTGTCTACAATTATTAGTAGTATCCGTTCGAAACAATACATTAATTTTGTTGTTGGAGTTTCACAGCACAGGTCAGCGTATCAGGGTAGTGCAATCATTATTCGAGAGCAATACAGCCGATAGGTTACCGCGTCGTGTCGTTTGAGTACTAAGTGCAATATAGTCGAACCTCTGCGTTCTTTACTACGAAGTTCGATTCTTTACTTATTACCGCTTTGTGTGTGGAAATTATTACAATATTTTTCACGATCAATGCTATTGAACTATGACGGTGTACAATCGCCACCAGGGATGATATATAAAGAGGAAAAGAAATGAGCGATGGCATACGTAAATCATCGAAGGTGATGAAATATAATAAAATAGCTGGAGATTATTTGATGCTTGTTTAAGTAGTAACAGCATTGTACCATCAAATTTCTGATGTGTTTTCGCCGAGGCAATCCTATGTTCAAAAATGGTTCAAATGGCTCTGAGCACTACGGGACTCAACATCTTAGGTCATAAGTCCCCTAGAACTTAGAACTACTTAAACCTAACTAACCTAAGGACATCACACACACCCACGCCCGAGGCAGGATTCGAACCTGCGACCGTAGCAGTCCCGCGGTTCCGGACTGCAGCGCCAGAACCGCTAGACCACCGCGGCCGGCAATCCTATGTTAATGACTATATTTTTTACCAGATTTAAATACTTCTTTCACTTTTTATCCTGCTAGTAAGTAAGGATACGTTACAGTGTCAAAGGCCATGTCATATACGACTCTTGGTAAGATGTCTACGTGAAATAAAGCGATAGCGGACGAAAATTCCTCGGCGATTGGTATCGTTGAATATGGAACGCTGCCGTAACAACTGAGGGAAGAAAAGCTTAGGTGGTGCAACATAAAATTAGATTAAGTCTGGGATATAATGTAAACTGTTTCTGCAGTCACACTCCGACGTAAAATGGGCAGATACACCATTTACAAAGTGAATACGAGCTGCGGCGACAAAATTTCTGATGTAGTTGAGGAATATTTTCTGGCTAATTTGGTATAATGTACCCGTGGCATCCAATGGCTCTATACAGAGAAGTTAATTTCGTTTGATTTCTTACCCTCCTTTATCTTTGTATGTGTATTGTACTAAAAATATGTGTAAAACAATACAGATGTCGACGATATACAACAGAATTGCAGGTAAGTACAAAAGGACGACGAAAATTGTTACTGACCAAACGAAGGATTAGAAGTAAAGAGAGATCAATGTACAGAGATAGGTATTCCCCAAAAGAAATGGTTTTTCGAGAAGTCATTATTACGATTCACTATGATAACATTGTTTCGCTGTCGCGCACAAGCCCCAAAATTTCACTAAACACGTCTCCAAATCACACAA
Organism: Schistocerca nitens; assembly: GCF_023898315.1. NCBI lineage: Eukaryota > Metazoa > Arthropoda > Insecta > Orthoptera > Acrididae > Schistocerca > Schistocerca nitens. Next base: position 241,417,283 of record NC_064620.1, on the reverse strand, counting down.
TCGGAATACTACAGAATTTATTCTTCCAAATATGTTCCCTCTGACACAGGCGAGTAGTACGAGAGAGCTCGCTTTGAGAGCGCACAGAAATGCTGCACGGGGAAACGAAATCTGTGCGTCATGCAGGGGAGAGAGAGAGAGAGAGAGAGAGAGAGAGAGAGAGAGAGAGAGAGAGAGAAAGTATGAGTATGCGAACAGCGTTACGTGTGTTGGATGTCAGTGTCAGAATTTGATACTGCTTTTTCTCCGTAGCCCGATACATTTTCGAGGAGTCACGGAAAGCCTATAGGCTTCGGAATCGCGTACACGGGAGAGATTGCACAGCCGAGTGTCGCTGACGTTGGCATATTGGATTCTCGTTGTAAGGAGCAGGGTTCCAATATCAAACCGTCCATTCTGAGGTAGCATATTTCAAAGGTTTCTATGTGTTGGGGGGGTTGCTTCGTAATGAATACCTTTATCGTCTCATAAAATTCACTGAGGGTAAGCCTGTAAGTCGTGGAAGTTATAAGTGTCGAGTGTCGCACCTATGAATGGCTACTTTAACTGAGAGCCTACTCTGGAACTGAGCCGGCGGAGAGGTATCATCTGACACGAGTTTCAGGTGACACTACGAAAATGACTCTGCCTGCACTTGCTACTGGTCACTTCACATTTTGTGTGCCGACTTGATTTAAATTGATATGCCTGGTGAAGCAGGCTGCGACTTCGGTTTGCCAAGATTTTTTTTTTTTTCTAGAGAAGAAAAGGGGGTTGCGGCAGGGCAGCTGCGAGAGAGGTAACGATCTTAATCCTTTATTTGGCAATGTTGCTCTCAACCAACTTCAAGATTGCAAACTGTTTCCTGCAACATGTTTCAAATTCTTCCTTGGATGGTTAATGGTACTTGCATGCAACGTTTGAACTTTAATATACAGCAATATTCTATTGTCCCTGTTGAATAGTTTCTAAATAGTGTGCAGACACCGTGCAAGATTATGTGAGCATCGGTTACCTGTGTACCAGCTACTTTAGATTTTGTGGCGCTATTTTTCTGTGTGGACAAAAATGCTTGTAAACGGAAAGAGGAGGTCCTGATGGTTCAAATGGCTCTGAGCACTATGGGACTTACATCTGAGGTTATCAGTCCTCTAGAACTTAGAACTACTTAAACCTAACTAACCTAAGGACATCACACACATCCATGCTCGAAGCAGGATTCGAACCTGCGACCGTAGCGGTCGCGCGGTTCCAGACTGAAGCGCCTAGAACCGCTCGGCCACACCGGCCGGCGAGGAAGTCTTGAAGGTCAATCATTATACAAATGTGTTAGCGAATTCTTGTCTGGGACATTGCAGATTGACTTGTCTTTTCTGGGAAGAGAAAGCCTAGCTTTGAGTATTGGATAGACAAGACAAGAAGAAGAAGAAGAAGAAGAAGAAGAAAAGTGAAGCTCCTGTGCCAGTGGATGATATCCGATGTGGCAGTTTTGATCACTGGTCACAGTATGGGAAGATTTAGACTTTGCCCTCAACATAGTCGACTTTAAAGCGCGGAAAATGTGGAACTGTTCTGTGCTGTGTGCAAAAATGGAGTCCTTATAAGACATTTCACAGGCAATAGCGTAAAATGCAACTATTTTTTTCACCCACAGCACTTTTATTGTGGCACCTATGCATCCGTGCACCTTTTGTAGGCATTGATACTTACAGGTAACATACTCTATTGGAAATAATGTATGCAAATTGTTCTCATTACCATATACATCTAATTTGTTGTTGCTGTTGTTGATGTTGTAGTCTTCAGTTCAAAGACTGGTTTCATACAGTTGTCCATGCTGTCTTTCAGCAGTTCACATTTTTGGTATCGTGTAGAATGATTTTTAAAATGACAGGCCAACACTTAGATTTAATGATGCTGTGGTTTGTTTTTATACTAGGCGTATTGCTCAGCTGCTCTTTTGGAAGTGGCCTAGCTGCGCGAATTTAAGAAGACTGGTTACGCTGCAGGTAGTCGTGTAAGGTATTACGTAGAATCATCTACTTCGTTTCGTCGACGTTTACGTCGTCTTAGATATGGTACAGTTTGGTGGCGTTTCTTAAATACAGTGGCACCATCTGCGTTATGCAACACATCATTTATAAACTATACGAGTAGCTATGCGCTTGTAACACTTTCTGGAATGCTCCTAAAGTTGCATATACATCTCTCGACTCGATCCCTTTTAAGAGATACGTGTAGGGTTCTACTCGAATCGAGTCACAAAGCTGAGCCAAGGTTTCGTAATCTTGTATTTTGTCCACGACGTGACAACTGTACACGTCATCCACACTCTGCAAAGCACTGTGAAGTGCATGGTAGAGGATACTTCCCATTGCACCGTGCGTAGGGTTTCTTTCCTTTCCGTTCACGTATGGAGCGCGTGAAGAATGCTTAAAAGCCTCTGTGCGCGCTCTTTTTAGTCTACTTCTTCATTCATATTGTGTTGTTGGTCGTATTTATTACGTGAAGAATTTTTTTATGTGCAGTGTGTAAAAAGAAAAAGAATGTTTTAAGCACTTCTTTACAGATTCATTATTGTAATGTTTTGTATCAGCCTATAATTTTCAGTTAAGAAAATACATTTATGTGAAATGGTAAACTTAAAAAAACAAAAACTAGGATTTGAAACATAAAATAATTTAGAACACAAACAAAAAATTAGCAAAACAAATAATTAGAATAATAATGAATGTTTCGATATTATAATAAAGTAAGCTGAAAATAATCTGACAGCTCACTGTGTACAGCTTATTTTCCAGAAATGGTATTTCAGAAACCAGTTTTGTTAAACGTGGATCAATGTGGCATGAAAGCTTCCTTAATTTGTGTTGTTACAAAAGTTTTCTTTTTTCATAATTAATGTTGGTGGGTTATTTTGCAAAATATCAAATTATTACAAAAGCTTTTAATTAAACTGTTAAGTGTAACCTGCCCCCTTATGTTAATGGCAACGTTAGCAGTGTTTCCGGTTTAAAGGAATAATGAGAGTGTATCACCGACACTTTATGAAATATGCAAGGGAAAGCGCTGGGAAAATTAAAAGAAAAAAATCTAAGAATACCAGTAAATTATAGTATTGCATATTCACCACAATCTGTTGCCCAACACCTAATTTTGGTAGATGAGGAAGACACTGAATATATGGTTCAAATGGCTCTGAGCACTATGGGACTCAACATCTTAGGTCATAAGTCCCCTAGAACTTAGAACTACTTAAACCTAACTAACCTAAGGACATCACACACACCCATGCCCGCGGCAGGATTCGAACCTGCGACCGTAGCAGTCCCGCGGTTCCGAACTGCAGCGCCAGAACCGCACGGCCACCGCGGCCGGCACACTGAATATATCATTAGGAAATTAATAGAAGAGTAGAAGAAAAGTGGGGCCTTCTTTTTAACATGGATGAAACAAAATACGTGGTAACAGGAGTAAAAAATTAATATTTGACAGTCCAAGAATGAATGCGAGCGATTAAACATACTAAAGAGCATAAATATGTAGGACTAACAAACGCACAACTCGGATAAACAAGATAAGGAAATTAATTCAAGACTAAATCTAGAAAAGTTCACTATTCGAACATTAAATGGTATTTTATACGTTCAACAGATTAGAAAAAAAAATTAAAGAAAAAAATCTTCATAATAAGTATTAGAAGCATTATGATGTACGGATCAGAAGTATGGACAGTTAAATCGCAGTTCATGGCAAATGAGATGGATTTTTGGATACGGTCTGCAATGATATCCAGAATGGGAATCGGTCGGAAATGAAATCATCGGGAAGAAAATAAATCTCTGAAGTCCTGTTATTGATTCTGTGGAAGAAAATCAACTCAGATGTGCACACACACGTGGAGGATGTCAGATGACACTGCCGCAACGAATCGTGGAATAGGAACCTCCGGGAAGGAAGGAAAGAGGCAGACCACCGTCCAAATGGATACAAGGAATTCAGACGTTTATTAAGAGAAACACTGAAAAATATTTATGAACGGAAAGTTAGAAATGGAAAATGAAAATCAGATTTGATGTATAATCTTGATTTACCAAAAAATGTAAATAATAATTTGAAGATGTCTCTTTGCTGTATTTAAGTATCCTAATATTTGTCTGTGCGCTCTTTCCCGATTTTTCAGCGCTGTTTATTATTTAATGGTTGTATCAGTTGTTAGGATAGTTTGGTTTATTCATTCAGTCGGAACTAAAATGTTGCGTTCTGTTACTTGTCGTAGTCTATCACATTGATTAAAATTACAATCATAAGTCTATTTTTCTTTTTCCTTTTTTTTAAAAAAATAGATGAATGTGTCTTTTTTATCCTGCTAGTACGATTGAATCCGATAGCTCCACTGTGAACAACTATTCTTCTCCTTGCACGGAAGATGTTCGAAGCTCTTCTCGATTTCTTGTTTCAGCGGAACCTAAGGCAAGCACAAAAATAGCCACATGCATTTCCCCTTCCCTCGGCACCACATGGTTTGAATTCCTTTGCGATGAATACTTCAAGCTGTCAGGAAGTGGAACTACATCGTATGTTTGATTCCAGAGTAAAACTTCCTTTCTTCAGACAATTTACATATGTTACCAATGTCAATGTTTTCACGCTTTTGGTCCCAGTTTGAATATAGATTTACATCCACCACAAAGAAGCTTTGAGCAGTAGCTGGCTGGCCGCTGTGGCCGAGCAGTTCTAGGCGCTTCAGTCCGGAACCGCGCTGCTGCTACGGTCGTAGATTCGAATCCTGCGTCGGTCATGGATATGTGTGGTGTCCTTAGGTTAGTTAGGTTTAAGTAGTTCTAAGTTCTAGGGGACTGATGACCTCAGATGTTAAGTCCCATAGTGCTTAGAGCCATTTGAACCATTTGAGCAGTAGCTGAACGAGACGAACGCACTCATTTATTGAAAGAAACAAAATCATGGATAATCTGCGATATATACGAATTTATCGGCTGCCAAACGTAGACAATGCGGAAGGCATAAGTGAGAAGATCAGAAGGCTTTTTATTGGGCCATCACAGGAGACTGTTGAAGGTCAGCAGCGTTGATCGAGTTAGGAGTGAAGTCATCTTGACAAGAGTTAGTGTGAAAAAGTGCCTGTTAAAGAACCTGTGAATGGGAGACGAAGTACACTGCCTGATAAAGGAAAAGGATAATCCAGAAGGGGAGGACGAAACGATATTATACATCACGGGGTGAGAGGGTATGTGATGAAACTTAAGTGCTTGCAATTTCGAGTCAAACTGAACTTGGTCTACTTGTCGGTATGACCTTGTATCTCCTCTGGCTTGGATACATGCAGTGATTCGGTTGGGAAGTGTCCTAAACTCGTATCCTCTCCTGAGGCAAGCTCGCCTACAACCGTTGTAACACGCCCTGGATATCCTGGACAGAGGCACTGGGAAGGAGTTGACGTCCGAGCTGGTTCCACACGTGTACTGTGAGGGACAGATCTGGTGTGGTGCTTACCACAAGGGTGTCTAAACATCACGCAGACAATTGATAGAGACGCATACCAGAAGTACATGAACATAACCGTCCGGAATAAAGGCATCACGATACTGTTGCGTGGGAAGGAAGATGTCCGCGACGAACCGTTATGCCATCACATTTAGCTCAGTCGCTACTCCAAGTCGTACCCGATGGTTTCGGACACCACGTCGCCAAGAGAAACACCTTTGTGCCTCTCGAAAACATCGGAAGAATGCGACCTCTCCCCAGGTCGCCGCCATAGTCGTCAACGATGGTCATCCAGGGTAGCAGAGAACTGCGATTCATAGCTAAATACAATGCGACGCCACTCGTCGCCGGTCCATGCTTCATGGTCACGGCACCATTCCAAACGCAGCTGTTCGTGTTGTGTTATCGGCTGTTCTCCGACCTATGACGCGGGATAGCACAGAATGTTGGAGGGAGGCGATTACTTTCGTCGGATGCTGGGCACAGCTATATGAATCTGTTACGATGTCCTTGGTGCACGATACGGCGATACTATCTTGCCGTGTCAAACGTGATCGTCCACAAGCTTGACGAAAAGTCTGCTTGTCCTCACGTTCCCATGCAGTCCAAAATAAGGCCTCTGTCACGTTCGAATGCCGCACAGTTCTGCATACAGAACGATTCGAGCAGACGGTCAAATGGAGACACACAATGAGGCCCCATTCGAACTCGGTCAGGTACTGATAACGCTGTCTCACTTGAATATGCGGCATCTCCGTGTCTTTCACGGTTACCACTCAACATCTGCCGCTGTTCACCGCACTTATTGGTCGACCACAATATTGCTGCTCCTTGAAGTCTGGTCGCTTTGGGCGGCTTATCGTGAGTTTTCATCGTGATATTTCACCAGGACACGCTGAACCAATTGTAGTATTTGTACAACTGTCTTCAAATCATTCACAGTGTGATGCGTTTTCCTTAGTGACCTCTGTACTTGGTTACTTTAGTCGCCGTATGTTTCCGTTAAAAGCCACTGGAAACCAAGTGCCATAATATCGTGGTCAGGCAATACATATCCTACCACGTGTAGTAAAAACACTGAACACGAACAACTCAAATGCACTCTGGTGGCCGTTGCAGATGTCTAATAAAATTGAAGCTATAACCATCTGCATACCCGCGATGGCGCATACGTATGCGAAAGTTGACATCCTACTTCCTCATCTGGGTACTTCGCTTTTTTTTTTTTTTTTTTTTTTGGGGGGGGGGGTAATGTAGTTACTCACACATTATACTATACCACGAGTCTTTGCTGAAAATTGAGCAAATGAGAAAATGACGGAAGGAAAGAATCGCATCGGCAGGTCTACATAAAAGTTTATTAAGGCAGCTCGTCGACCAGAGTTGCAAATGAATTAAGTTTGCAGACGACAAGGCGACACGAATGTGGAACTGCGTCAAGCCGACGTTAGTTGATGGGAGGAACGACGACACGATTAGCCAGCTTTCGTGAATGTTTAAGTCTGTCTCAATCTCGGTCTACGCATTAATTTAAGGAAGTGCTGATTAACATCTTGTAAATGTTTTCGAAAAATTGATTCGAAAAATACACTCATGCTCATAAATTAAGGATAATTGCAGAATGTGGTGACACACAACGTGACACTACACAAAACTGGCGCTAATAGCATAGGCACATAGGGAACACACACGACACAGATCTGTAAATCCACGGTATTGGTGATAAGTTGAGAAAAGCGTCTCGAAACACATGTGCTACAAAACGCCAGTTTCCTCAGCATGTACCCCGACATCAATATGGGATATTGATTGGCGACTCCATGGAGTGCTGTGTGCATCACTACCATATATGTTAAATTAAAAGGAACGTCAGCGTTGGCCGTAGTATTGATGTTTTATTGACAGCAAAATCGATTTTCAATCACAGAGTACAAATTAAACTCATACACTGGCATCAGGTCATCAGTAACCAAAACTGAGAAGCGATTACAATAACTAACCATCTTCAGTGCTGTGGTGTATAAATTAAACTCAGATACTGGTATCAAGTCATCAGTAACCAAAACGATGATCACTGTGAAAATCGATTTTGCTATCAATAAAACATCAATATTACGGCCAACGGTGACCTTCCTTTTAATTTAATATGGGATATGATCACCATGCACACTTACACAGGCCTCACAACGGGTTGGCATACTCTGGATCAGGTGGTCGAGCAGCTGCTGGGGTACAGCCTCCCATTCGTGCCCCAATGCCTGTCGGAGCTCCGGAAGTGTCGTAGGAGTTTGAAGACGTGCAGCGATACGTCGACCGAGAGCATCCCAGACGTGCTCGATGGAGTTTAGGTCTGGAGAACAGGCAGGCCACTCCATTCGCCTGATGTCTTCTGTTTCAAGGTACTCCTCCACGATGGCAGCTCGGTGGGGTCATGCGTTATCATCCATCAGGAGGAAGGTGGGACCCACTGCACCCCTAAAAAGGCGGACATACTGGTGCAAAATGACGTCCCGATACACCTGACGTATTGCAGTTCCTCTGTCAAAGACATGCAGGGGTGTACGTGCACCAATCATAATCCCACCCCACACCATCAAACCACGACCTCCATACAGGTCCCTTTCAAGGACATTAAGGGGTTGGTATCTGGTTCCTGGTTCACACCAGATGAAAACCCGGCGAGAATCACTGTTCAGACTATACCTGCACTCGTTCGTGAACATAACCTGGGACCACTGTTCCAATGACCATGTACTGTGTTCTTGACACCAGGCTTTACGGGCTCTCCTGTGACCAGGGATCAGTGAAATGCACCTTGCAGGTCTCCGGGCGAATAAACCATGTCTGTTTAGTCGTCTGTGGATTTTGTGTCTGGAGAAAACTGTTCCAGTGGCTGCGGTAAGGTTCCGAGCAAGGCTACCTGCAGTACTCCGTGGCCGTCTGCGGGCACTAATGGTGAGATATCGGTCTTCTTGTGGTGTTGTACACTGTGGACGTCCAATACTGTAGCGCCTGGACACGTTTCCTGTCTGCTGGAATCGTTGCCATAATCTTGAGATCACACTTTGTGGCACACGGAGGGCCCATGCTACGACCTGCTGTGTTTGACCAGCCTCCAGTCGCCCTAGTATTCTACCCCTCATAACGCCATCAATATGTGTTCTTTGAGCCATTTTCAACACACAGTTACCATTAGCACGTCTGAAAACGTGTGCACACGTACTCGCTGTACTGTACTGTACTCTGACATGCACCAACACACCTCTGCGTATGTTGACTGCTGCCAGCGCCACCGTGCGACGACCGCAGGTCAAATGCACCACATTGTCATACCCCGAGGTGATTTAAACCAGCAAACCGCCCACCAGAGCGTTGTTTCACCATGTATCAGCGTTATTCTTAATTTATGAGCATGGGTGTATCTGTATGGCACTTAGCTACAAACAACCAGTTCCGTCAGATAATAGACCATCCTCAGGCATCTGTACGCAATGAAAAAGACCGTAATTAGGCACAACTATCGCAAACAAAAAGCATCCTAGAATCATCACATAGTATAAGAAAACTCTATCAGTTACAGGACGTGTATCAGATGATTTCGAGTTTCATCTACATAAATCCATCGCAACCATCACATGCAGAAAAGCGTCCAACACACACATAAGGTAATGACTTAATGTGGTAAATTACATGGACAACATGTAGTGGCATATGTTCTTCTGTCACAAAACGTGTCTTTCCTGTATGCTATGGTTCTGACGCATTGATGTAGGTAAAATTTGTCCTCACTTAACTAATGTTCAGTGACTGACGTAAGGAATGTTGAATAGCTGTGTGACGATTGTTTTTGTTTGTGATCACTGTGCCTAATTGCGGTGTTTCCACAGTATATAAATGCCTGAGGGTGGTGTGTTACGTGACAGAAACTGTTCATAACAAAGTGACATACAGCTGTTGTTCAAATTTAATTTCAGTGTCAAATCAAAAACGCCTTCAGCCGTTTATATTTCAGATTTTATTTCACTTATGCGAGCAGTTTCTGAGTTTCACTACGCCATCTCCAGGCCCCCTGACCGACGTATAGGAAGAATCCAAATTCATGTGCAGTCGAAATGTGAGCCAGTAACTGTTATCTGTAGACTTCACTCTTTTTTTTTTTCAACTCGGTCCCTTCGTTCATCAATTTTGCAACTGATGAACGAAGGGACCACGTTGTTAATGAAGTCTACGGATACCAACTACTGAATGCTGGCTCATATTTAGAGTGCAGATAAGATTGGATTCTTCCTACATGTCGGTCAGGGGGACTGAAGATGACCTAGTGAAACGCTGGAATTAGTCGCATTCGCAAAATAAAATTTGAAATATAGACGCTTCACATCTTATATTGAACAGCCGAAGTCCCTCAACCATCCTATTAAAGATGGACTTCAAGAAATTTAATTTCCGTTCATAATATTCGATACTTTAGAAAAGCCTGAAACTGTCATCATTTAAATAAAGAAAAACTGCACAACGCGTTTCGAGAATTCATTCTCATTTTCAAGTGCATTTGTTAACAAGAATATTTTTGGAGATGCTTGCAGGAGTGACTTTCTGCCTCTCTTGCATTATATTATCCCATAAGATACTGTTGCACTTCGCCTCGCTTGACCGTTATCGGAAACAAGTGGTAACGTTACAGTAAACAAGTACCTTGGTTACTAAGGAAAACGCTTCGCTTTGTGAACGATTTCAAGACAGTTGTGCGTACTCTGTCAAGTGGTTCAGCATGTCCTCGTGAAACATCACGATAAAAACTCACGATAAGCCAATCGAAGCGCTCTCTCTCCCAGATACAATAATATTGTGGTCGACTAATAGATGTCTCTTTGAGGTAGCATGTTTTGATTAATAAAACAAACAGTGTAAGTAATGGTGACGGTTTTCGTGTGTGTGTGTGACATTGTGTGTAATGGAGGAGGTACACTACCCTATAACCTCAAAAAGACATCTACAGCCGGCCGCTGTGGCCGATCGGTTCTAGGCTCTTCAGCCTGGAACCGCGCTGCTGCTACGGTCGCAGGTTCGAATCCTGCCTCGGGCATGGATGTGTGTGATGTCCTTAGGTTGGTTAGGTTTAAGCAGTTCTAAGTCTAGGGGACTGATGACCTCATATGTTAAAGGGGGTAGGACGTCAAACGGGCCGACTTGGAGCAGGAGAGGCATCACAGGACATTTTAGTTTCCAGTGTCTATACTTTGACAAATAAATTCATAAAACTTTGTCAGCATCACCAGGAAGGATTCAGGATCCACACTCATTGCAGTGGAAGTTCGAAAACATAACAAACTAAAATTTTTTTACGTGTGAAATTTCATCATTTTTTACTTACTAATGGCTGCATTTCTTGCTATAGGTACACTTTTCTTCACAAGTTAGAGAGATTCTTCGATGAATTTTTCACATCATACATACCATACTCACAGGTGTATGAAATTCTAGAATTTATGTAATTTATGAAAAACGAATGAAATGTTATATTGTAAACTTCATGTTCAGAAAAACACAAATTTTATAGTTAATTACCTCAATTTTTACCACAGTTTAAATAGATTTCAAAAATTCTAGAGTTTCATACACCTTTAAGCATGGTTTGTATGCTGTGCACAATTCATCGAAGAATCTCTCTTACTTATGAAGAAAAGTGTAGATATAGCAGCAAATACTGCCATTAGTAACTGAAAAAATGATGAAATTTCACATGTAAAAAAAATTATTTCGTTATGGTTTCGAACTTCCACTGCTATGAGTGTGAATTCTGAATCCTTCCTGGTCATGCTGATAAAATTTTATGAATTTTTTTGTAAAAGTATAGACAGTGGAAATTAAAATGTCCTGTGGTGCCTCTCCTGCTCCAAGTCGGTCCATTTGACGTCCTACCCCCCTTAAGTCCCATAGTGCTTAGAGCCACTTCAACCATTTTTTAGACATCTACAATGCAAGAGAGGCAGGTAAAAAAACACATGCAAACAGCACCAAAAATATTTATGTAAATAAATGCAAAACATTCAACAGCGCAGACCGCATAAATATTTTTTTTTTGTTTAAGAAAACCTGTCCAACAGACTTCGCTGTGATGTTCAGGTTTTAATAACCTGCAGTCATGGACTGTGCGGCTGGTCCCGGCGGAGGTTCGAGTCCTCCCTCGGGCATGGGTGTGTGTGTTTGTCCGTAGGATAATTTAGGTTAAGTAGTGTGTAAGCTTAGGGACTGATGACCTTAGCAGTTATGTCCGATAAGATTTCACCCACATTTGAACATTTTTGTTTTAATAACCTGGACATGGACATTTGCACAAGATGCTTTATGTTTTTGAATATTCTAGTTATGACAAACCTCTTATAAATTGCTGATTTTTATCCACAAGACAACTTGGCGTGAGGTCCGACGTAAAATGAACGCGTTTCACAACAAAAGATTTTTAAGATCTTAAGATGACTGCAAAGTCTGCCCAAACTGATTGTCTTAAATGAAGAAATATCTAGTCTGTTGAAAGTTTTTAGCAAGTAAAACAGACAGCTCCTTCGGTATTATCAAAATGATAAAATTCAGTTAAACAAATGCGCTTGAAAATGAGAATAAATTGTCGAAACGCGTTGTACTAAGCATGAAAAAGCAGTAACTGGTGCATTTTTTTCGTTATTTAAATCATCTTGTTGAAATCCTGATTCTTCAAGAAAATTAAAGTAGAGAGATTAACCAGTGAAAACGGGAGATAAATTGGTATGGTTTTCCAACAAATAGTGTGCTTGACACGCGGGATCGCGTGCCTACTGCGTCAACGTTATCACAGCGAGCGGAATGGATGACCAGCGCGGACGAACTTTGTCCCAGCGCGGCCAGCATCCGGCGGCCTACCACAATCAGAAGCACTCAATCCCCGGAGCTGGCCGACGGCCGAACGAGGCCAGCCAGGCGGCGACCCGGACGCCCACATCCAGCAGCGCAGGGCCGAGGTCTGGCGACACAGTCCGCTGTCAGACAGAGGCAACGGGGGTGGAAGTACCAAAAACACATCACCTGGCCAAGGCAATACGGTCTAGGAAAACCGTTGGCTCTCAAAACAGCTTCCAGTCGTCTCGGAATAGATAATGATTTTCAGGGTAATCTTACACCATTCTTCCAGCAAAATAGTGGCAAGGCCAGGTAGCGATGATGGAGATGCATAACGATCACGCACTCCTCTCTCCAAATTAGACCTCAAAGGATCAGTAATATTGAGGTCTAGTGACTGAGCTAGTTTTTTAATAGGTGGGGGCCCCTCCACGCTCGCACAAGCATGGTTGCCAACTCAAAAGGTCTACTGTCACCTCTGCATTGTTAGTAATTATAATCGAGGAGATCGCAGGAGCGAGGAACTGTGATGTTATCCGTACATCCAGGTAAGGTTACCCATTAATACGGGCGCATCTGGGTGATAGAAGTGGTCGAAAAAGCTTGACAGAATCAAGCTTGAAAGAAAAGCGGTTTTTAAGGGCAGAGGGAAAAAGTGCCAAGGCAAGAGCCAAGGGGAAAAAACCTCTGCAACAGTGTCAGGTTGGGTAGTAAGGGCAGTAGCGGTTTCTTGCTATCTGTGACAAATCGTACAAGGTAAGGTTATGTTAGTGGTTGGGTATCATGCATCAGTACCATAGAGCTGTTGGCCCTTTCGTCTTGGAACACTGTATCACCACGGCTAGGTAAACATACTATTACGAGGGTGGGACTGATCAGCGAAGACGGTCACATAATCTTTGGCAGTAATGTGAACATGGAGGGCAATCCTGGAATATGACGATATGGCTGCCCAAATCACCACCAACCCTGCTTTTGGTAGATAAACTCCGCCAGAAGTTGGAAACCGTACAAAGAGACTCACCTGACAAAATGGTTTTCGTGCATTGTTCCATAGTCCAGGTTTTTATGACTTCGGCACCACGTTTTGCTATTACGGGCATTTGCATCACTGATCACTGGTTTCGGAATTCCTGCTTGCCCTATATTCCCTGCTTCTAGATCTCCCTTTGTGTTGTTTTGGTGCTGTCGGGGTTCACGAGAGCGAAATTCAGTTAAATAGTGACTTTTACAGCTGTGATCAGCGAAGGCGGTCACATAATCTTTGGTAGTAATCTGGACATGGAGAGTAATCCTGTAATATTACGATATGGCTGCCCAAATCACCACCACCCCCTCTTTTGGGAAATAAACTTCGCCAGAAGTTGGAAACTGTGCAACGAGACTCACCAGACAAAATGCTTTTCTTGCATTGTTCCATAGTCCAGGTTTTTATGGCTTCAGCACCATGTTTTCCTATCACGGGCATTTGCATCACTGATCATCGGTTTCGGAATTCCTGCTCACCATATATTCCCTGCTTCCAGATCTCCCTTTGTGTTGTTTTGGTGCTGACTGGGTTCATGAGACCGAAATTCAATTAATCGGTGAATTTTACAGCTGTGATTTTCCCATGTTTCGTCACAATCATCATCAATGACTTTCCGTCACGATCACTCAACGCACAGTATTGTCCGCGTTTTGGCTTACCCGATGATGTTTTTCCGCTTTCACTGCATGTGAAGCCGGCCGCGGTGGCCGATCGGTTCTAGGCGCTTCAGTCCGGAACCGCGCGACCGCTACGGTCACAGGTTCGATCCTGCCTCGGGCATGGATGTGTGTGATGTCCTTAGGTTAGTTAGGTTTAAGTAGTTCTAAGATCTAGGGGACTGATGACCTCAGATGTTAAGTCCAATAAGGCTCAGAGCCATGTGAACCATTTTTTAATGCGGTATAAATCTTCGATACCGTGCCTCTTGAAACACCAAATACTTCGGCTACCTTGTTTACGGAAGCATCCATCATACGAGAGCTAACCTTTTACCGCCATTCGGCTTCACTTATCTCCGACACACATTCACAACTATACAGAATACTGTTCTGACCACGAGTGAACTTGCAACGCATTGAGGACGTTGCTCAAGTGCCGTTCACAGGCATGGCTAGAATCTCTCTTTATGTTCAAGCGACGATTCCATATTTTACCCAACCACTGTGTAATACCGTAGAAAGGCAACACCGCGACAACATTGACGTTAACTCAAGAACCTTTCCCCATGTTTGTTTCACGCCATCGAAACAAGTGGGACCTGTTAAAGGAACTGGTGCATAATGTGTCAATTAAACTGCGAATTGACGTAGAGCTGTTAAATAAAATAATCGTACGGCATTATTGTCCGGGAGACCCCATCTGGAGTTTCCCGGCTCTCTGGAGCAACTCTTTCTATTTGGCGCCGCTTCGACAGCTTACTCGGACTAAGATCAAATGAACATCCAGTGCCCGACCGAAAACCATCTGACATGCCCGGGAATACACCCCAGTATCACGCGATCTAACCACTATTGCACGAGCTGCCAACCCACGCTTCCGGCAACATCCTTGACAGGAGGGAGTGGGGTGTATTGTATGTTAACCGGGGGCCTAGAAACGACGGAGAGGCTCCGTCCCCGCCGCAGCCGTTTTGGTCCACAACCCCACGACGACTACCGCAGTCCACTTCACCCCTCTGCCGCCCCACACCGAAGCAATTTTTCAGGGTTATTGGTTCGGCCTCCGGTGCGCCCCCCAGGGAACGTTTCACACCAGATGTTTGCGTGGTAGAGTAATGGTAGTGTACGTGTACGTGGAGAACTTGTTTGCGCGGCAATCGCCGACGTAGTGTAGCTGAGGCGGAATAAGGGGAACCAGTCTGCATTCGCCGCGGCAGATGGAAAACCGCTCAAAAACCATCCACAGACTGGCCGGTTCACCGGACCTCGACACAAATCCGCCTGGCGGATTCGTTCCGGGGACCAGGCGCTCCTTCCCAATCTGGAAAGCCGTGTGTTAGACAGCACGAATAACCGGGCGGGCGGAAGTAGGGATGGTAGAAACTTACACCCTTCCTAGTACATTTGCGGGAAGAAAGTGTGCGTCTGCGGGATATGGCATAGGAGTGTTTAGAGCAGCAGTCGTTAAACGTTTTTGCTCTGGAGCAAATACTGACAGCGTGGCGGAACCGCGGCCGCACAAATACCGATTTTATTATTATCTGGTAACCTACATATTTTAGTACGTATTGAGCCACAACAAACTAGTTGTAGTAAAGGCGCAATAAGTTGGCCGCCGGCACTCAAGTACTTATCATTCAAATACTGTACTATTCGGAGCATTTCGTGTCGGTTGTTCGCCGATATAGACTGCTACCAGCCCCCAGCGACCCTAAAACTGTGACACTGTAAACCGTTTACCTACCTCGAGATGACTGGGTGTTTGTGTTGTCCTCATCATTTCATCATCATTCATGAAAGTGGCGAGATTGGACTGAAGCAAAGGTTGAGAATTTTTAGGGCGCTGATAACCGTGCAGTTGAGCGCACCACAAATCAAACATCATCATCATCACTGTAAACCGTGACAATGTCTTGTTGCGTTGTCTTTGTGAGCCGATGACTGACCAATAACAGTAATTCTACGTATATTTGAATGGATTATATAAGGAGCAGTCAACTGTAAACGAGACGAATGGGAAAAAAAGTGAGTGAATTGTTTATTAATTCAAAAGTAATCGCCATAACTGTTAATACATTTATGCTACTGAGAAACAAGACGGTCAATATCTTCCTCGAAAAAAGTTTCCAATTGCCTCAGGAACCATGATTGTACCGAGGCGTGTACCTCTTAGTCCGAAGCAAATCGATGGCCACGAATGTCTACCTTGTTGGCAGCATTTTGTCCCGCCCACATGTTGTCATGGTTGTTTCGACCATGCTGCAAAAGTTTCGCTGGGTAGCCGATCCACATGTTCCATACAGTCCCGCTTTCTCGCCATGCGATTTCTATATTTTTTGGAGCTCTGGAGGATAACATTTGTGGCCATAGATTTGCTTTGGACGAAGAGGTGTACGCCCGTGTACAATCGTGGTCCAGTAGGCAACAGCAAATATTTTCCCATGTTGGCGATGCCGTCTTGTCTCATAATGAGACGAATGTATTAATAGCTACGGCGACAACTACTGAAATAATAAACAGTTGACTTACTGGCCGGCCGGGGTGACCGAGCGGTTCTAGGCGCTATTGTCTGGAACCGCGTGACCGCTACGGTCGCAGCTTCGAATCCTGCCTCGGGTATGGATGTGTGTGACGTCCTTAGGTTAGTTAGGTTTCAGTAGTTCTAAGTTCTAGGGGACCGATGACCTCAGCAGTTAAGTCCCATAGTGCTCAGAGCCATTTGAACCATTTGAACTTACTTATTTTCGTCTGCCTGGTTTTCATTTGACTGCTGCTTATACAGCAGGAGGCAGATCACAAATGTTTACTTAAAGTTCTGAATGTTATTTTTCTGCTAGTCATGGCGTCGTATTACAATAGCCTGAATTTAGTTTCAAATGCCTTGCTATAAATATTTACCACATTTTACAATGTGCATTCGCTAATCCAAGTTACTTCTGTAACAAAATTTATACCATAGTGTAATAAACACAGTCGCGACGCTCCATTTCGTTTTTGTTACCCCCAGCGATAGCAGCGTCCCAAGCGACACTTCTGAATAAGATATCACATGAGTGCGAATGCTAACGGTGACATTGATTTGTAACATAGTTTTTACGATAGGACCGTGTGTAGTGCCATAAGAAAGGACAATAACTAAAAAAAGATTGCGTCTATTTAGTTTCCTAAGGACAATGGGAGATACGAAATGGTGTACTACAGGTGAGCTTATTTACGATTCTCTTGTAACGTATAATACAAACATTTGGCCGGCCGGATGGCCGAGCGGTTCTAGGCGCTTCAGTCTAGAACCGTGCGACCGCTACGGTCGCAGGTTCGAATCCTGCCTCGGGCATGGATGTGTGTGATGTCCTTAGGTTAGTTATGTTTAAGTAGTTCTAAGTTCTAGGGGACTGATGACCTCCGAAGTTAAGTCCCATAGTGCTCAGAGCCATTTGAACCATTTTTTGACAAACATTTGCCAAATAATGTTGGTTTCCTTTAATAACAAAAGAAGACCTGACCTTTTACAGAAAGACGTCGTATATGCATCTAACAAGGTCGAGAGTTGTTCGCTACACTTCCAGCCAAAATAGTGAATGTGGAACATAGGAAACCTGTATGGAGTGTAATAGCTACATTATTTAACGTATCAAGTAAGCCACCATAACTGTGGCTTAAGAGAGAACTAAACAGACGTGATAATATATTGGCAAAAGCAATAAAACTGTTTCCCAATATAGGAGAAACCAATTCCACAATTGTTGGCAAATCCGAGCGATAAGCGGCAAGAAACATAAATACATTCGCTTCTGAAGCAAAAGTAATTACATTTACAAAAATATTCCAGTATTACGAAGTCGAGTGAAGTGTAAGAAAGGGCGAATCGATTGACTCTATATAAAAATTGTAAGTGTCAAGGCAAGTGCCTATGATGATAACAACAGACAACAGAAGTACATGCTTCTCATGTGTTGGTACTCTCTTGTTTTCAGAGAAATAAGCTGCAAATATATATTCGAAAGCATTTCTTCATAAATTGTAGCTTATGTCACTAAATCAGTGTGATTCGGCTGTTTTTTACCTGTATTTCACGATAATTCATGTGTCTTGATAATATACTGACGCATGGAACTCAAAAAAATAACACTCATTCCGTTAATTAAGTAGAAAAGAATTAAAAACAAACATTATGCTTACTACGCACATGACTATCTGCTTTGTCGCTGCTTGGAGCGCTAGCCTCTCCAGCTGTCAAACGGTAACAACTTCCGTTCCAGAGTGTGTCTTGACTGTTTATTAGACTGCGATTTGTGCCATAGCAGCTGATCGGTACGAATAATGCACACGTGAGTGTTGTCAGTACTGGAAGACAGACAAAAAACAAAACAAAAAAAATCACCCGCACACTTCCTGGTCGCGCTACTTATCCCTGTGCCCGTGACGCAACTTAGCTCACGGCCGAATTCACCAACGTCAATTTAAATTAAGCACATCTTACAGTATTACTGTCTCTGTATTTTTTTTCTTACTGAGCATGAAAACTACACACTTAAGAAATCTGAAACGGGGGGTAGGACGTCAAACGGGCCGACTTGTAGCAGGAGAGACACCACAGGACATTTTAATTTCCACTGTCTATACTTTTACAAATAAATTCGTAAAACCTTGTCAACATGACCTGGAAGATTCAGGATTCACACTCACAGCAGTGAAAGTTTAAAAACATAACAAAATAACCTTTTTTTACATGTGAAATTTCATTTTTTCACTTGCTATTGGCTGCATTTGTTGCTGTAGGTACACTTTTCTTCATAAGTAAGAGAGATTCTTCGATGAATTTTGCACAGCACTCAAACCATACTTACAGGTGTATGAAACTCCATAATTTATTTATTTTATGAAAAAACAAATGAGCTGTTACATTTTAAACTTAATAGTTAGAAAAAAATCAAATTTTATAGTTAATTATCTCAATTTTTACCACAGTTTTTAATAGATTTGGAAGGAGTTTGTGTTTAATAAACATACAAAGTTTGAAAGTAATAGGATATTTATTTTGGATGTTACATGGACCTCAGTACAGAAATTTGCGTGTCGCGTAAAATGGCTGTTAAAGTTTCTGCTTGTTTTTGGCATTCTTTTAGATCTGTCCAGCACCATAAGCAGGATCTTTTTCATTTTCCAAATCAGCTTTCTTCCTTTTCAAATTCCTATGATGCTCTCTTCTTGATTTTATCACCTCCAAAAATGATTTATCTGCTTTTACTACACGCTGTATGTCTATTGCATACAAAGCTTTGATTCAGTTCACTCCGGGCTTAGTTTTCATTTTCTCTAAAACATATTTCCTGCTTTGCACACCATCATTGAAACATGAAACTGCATCATAAACACCAATAACAAGCGCATTTCTTTCCACAAAAATGGTTTTTGGCAATCTTTCCCATATAAATTGGTTAAAACTTTCATTTGGGTTTTGGGTACCGCCATGAAGACGTTTCTTCAATAAGTTTTCATTTTGAAATATAAGTTTGTTGGCTTCCATTACAACAGTTGGTGGAGAATTCCTGTGATGATATCCGTACTTAAGTATGACAGAAGAATGCGGTGCAAAGGGGTGCGGCGCTGCACCTTGGTACACTTAGACCAAATAACGTGCCTTATAATCTCTCAAATATATATGTTTTATGCATCAAACTATTCAGGCATATTTTTGAAAAATCGATTTTTTTTTCAGTTTTTGGCGTCCTACCCCCCTTAACCCTTAACGCGAAACATCGGTCTCTCAGACCCCTCGTTTATTTTAAATGTCGATTGTGGCAGCACTGCAAAAAAGCGCGGCTAGACTTTACCGGTACCTTCGCCGAAATACTTGCCGCATGTAGAGCAACAGCCAACAATCAGTTTTACTTCGTCAGTAAAGACATACAGAGTATTGTTTAGAGGAGTGCGCGAAGTGTTGTGCCGGAGATACCGCATGTTTCGTATTACGTACAAGAATTTGGTAGGTCCAATAGACCGCATGTTTCTAATTTCGAAATATTCTGCTTTCAGTGGCTGTTATTTTATAGCGTCTTCTTCTATGCGTGAATGTGTCATATTTCAGGTATAACATGGATCGACTTTCTAAGAAGATTAACATATCTGCAGCTAATCCAGATTTGGAAGCTTGGGTGCAGTTACCGGATTTAGATGAAGAGGAAAATGGGATCGATGACGACACATTTGACGATTCTGATGATGATCCAGAGTTAGTGACAGGTGATAGTCACCATGAAACAGAGAGTGATACTAGTGAAGAAAACGTTTTATTGGAAGAAAAGCCTGGAGCGGTCTATACTAAAGATAATACCTCACATCAAACACAGTACTTTTATGGTAAAAATAATTTCCAATGGGAACGTTCGGAACCTGTTAGAACGAGAACACCAGAGCACCACATTCTGAAAGGAGGAATGCCTGGCCTAACAGCCAAAAGTCGAAGTTTGGGACAAAGTCCTACTAATTCTTAAATATGGGAGAATTTATTTGATGATGACTGATAGCTGAAGTAGTTTTACATACAAACGTGAAACTGAATACAATAAGGACAAAGTTGCATGAAACAACTAATCCGCCCAACTACAGAGATACTGACAACGTTGAAATCAAAGCTTTCATAGGCCTTCTAATGATGACATCAATATTCAAATCGTCTTATGAAGATACGTTGTCTCTTTTCGGAAAGGATCTGACCGGTCGTCCTATATTTGTGGTCACAATGTCGGCAAACTTCTAAGCAGCCTGAGACTCGACGCTGCGACTACCAGATACGAAAGAAAGAGGTCAGATCGCGCAGCTGCAATATCAAACATTTTTGATAACTTCATTTTCAATCATCAGATATTTTACTGTGCAAAAGGCAACTTTACAGTGTATGAAATGTTAGTAACATTCAGGGAAAAATGTCCTTTCCGCATTTATATGCCTAGAAAACCAACCAAATACGGCATAGAAATTATGTGCCTGGCAGACTCTGGAAGCGCTTACCTCTTCAATGCCTACATATACTCAGGGAAAGATAGTGATGAATGTGACCTGACAGAAGCTTGCCAAACTAGCTCAGGATATTTTACCCCTGTGCAAACCAATAGAAGTGACAGAAACATTGCCGCTGACAACCGGTCTACATCTATCGAACTCATTCGTGAGCTGAGCAAGGCAGTACTACATACGTAGGAACGGTCAGAAAGAACAAACGCGAAATTCCCCAAGAGTTTTTGGCTGATAAAAGTAGGCCAGTTAGGTCAGCATTATATGGATTCTCTGAGGATACAACACTGGCTTCATTTGTTTCTAAGAGAAACAAGGCAGTAATTCGTGAGTCTTCAATGCATGATTGCATTGAAAATGATAAGAGAAAATATAAGCCAGAAATTGTTACTGCAATGTAACGAAATCTGGAGTAGATTTGCTCGACATGAAATGTGCCAATTATTTGTCAAACAGACGTACAAGGCGCTGGCCAATGGCATTATTTTACACACTTGTAAACATCAATTGCGTGAACAGTTTTGTTCTGTATTTGTACTTCAGAGGAAACCCCATGCTAACCCGTCTCAAATTCACCAAAAGTCTGGCCATGGAGCTGACAGAGCCACATCTAAGAAGACGCATGGAAATTCAGAATTTACCTAGAAATACCAAGGAAATGATCCACAAAGTTCTGGCAGACACTCAGCAATCAAGCGTAGGCATACCAAGTGATAGAATGGACGAAAGGAAGAGTTGTATGAAGTGCCCTACATCCAAGAAGAGGAAAACGGCGTTAAGTGCATCAAATGTGGTCACCCAGTTTGCCTGGAATGCAGCAGAAAGCTGTGTGTAGACTGTGCAAAAGAGATGTGATTTAATATTTCAGTTCAGTTGATTATTATCTTTTTTTAAATTTTCTGCAATATTTTCTTTATATTTAGGAATATATTGTCTGGTATATCAGTGGTGAAAATCATACGAAATCTGACATTGAATGACTGCATGTACTTGTGATATTTCATGTTTATTTTATATAATTTAGACAACAAAGTGTTTATATGGGCTGAAAAGTATTAAATTTACCTATAACATGAATTAACTGACTATTTACTTGATTTCTGTCAACTTATGTGGAGTTCTGTGATATAAAATATTATGTTATGTCTCTAGTTACGCACATTTCAGAGATGTTTCGGGTTAAGGGTTAATGTTAGTGGTTTTTTTTGGATTCGATAGTTAGTTGCTAGATGGATATTACTATAAAATAAAGCTAATGTCCACGAGGCGCAGTTTGACGACCACCGGTTTACAGTGCTGGACAGTCCGGGATCGGTGAGCTGACTTGGAACGCTATGCCTGGAGCGCGCTGGTTGCGTTGTTGGCGGAAGTGCCGCGTTATGTTTCGTGTGGAGAGCAGGGAAAGCCGATCCGGCCACGGGTAACCCCCCGCGCCACGCCCACTCGTATCGCCCTCCTTGCGAAAGCTGCGTCGGCCCTCTCTATTGGCTCCATATGCGCTCTCCGTTCAGTCTGACGATTTTAAAGCGTTACCCAATCATTGCGAATTAGTGTGTTAATGTCTGGGGATATCGGGAAGCAGTTCGGAAGTCACTTCGGAACAAAACGAAAAACCTCGAAATATGAAACATTGTTTCGAACAAAGTGCAATAACTTGACCCATGGTTTTTTTAGGAGCGAAAACGTTGCCCATTCCGAATGATAGAATTTCTCAGTGAATGCATATGTATGACGGTTGTTTGATAAGTCTGGGATATGTTTCCATGAAAGAATGGAACACTATCGTTGCGCCTACATCATTATTAAGCTTGATTATTGAAAAAATCGTGTAAAGAATTTCAGCAATGTACAGGCTACAGGTTATTGTTGACAGCCGTCGTAATTGGTCAGTGTGTGAATGCGATTGAAAATGGAGGAAACAGTACTGTTATTAAAAATTTTCATTTGAAGGGTTGGAATGCCGCACAAATCAAAACAGAACTGGACAAAATTCACAGGGACTGAACTATCGATGAAAACCATTTATTTTTGGACTAATGAATTGAAACGTGGTTGGACAAGCACCAAAAACGAAGAGCACTCTGGCCGTCCAATTGAGATCACCACAGAGGAAACCATTGACAGATTCCATGGAATGGTAATGCAAGACCGCCGAATAAAACTCCGTGAGATTCTTGACACTGTAGACATCTCAACTGAGCCAGTCGTTAATATCATGCACGGAGAATTGGCCATGAAGAAGGTGTGTGCGAGGTAGGTGCCGCATTTGCTCACAGTCAACCAAAAGGGCACCCGGCACAACATTTCAGCACAATGTTTGTCGATGTTTAATCGCAATCCACAAGACGTTTTGCGCCGATTTGTTCAAGTGGCTCTGAGCACTATGGGAATTAACATCTGAGATCATCAGTCCCCTAGAACTTAGAACTACTTAAACCTAACTAACCTAAGGACATCACACACATCTGCGACCGCGGCAGTCAAAACAATGAACAAAGACTGGTGAAAGTGCACCGAAGAAGTCACAGGCGATTTTGTCTACTGGTAAGCTGATGGCCACGGTTTTTTAGTATTCCCAAAGAATAATAGTCACAGATTACTCGGAAAAATGACAGAACCGTAAATGGATCCTATTATGCTCATTGTTGAATCGTTTCAAATATGCGTTGGCTGAAAGATGACAAAGGCTGGCACGCAAAAACTTACTCTTTCACCAGGATAATGCATCATCCCTCACATCGGTGATAACAATGTCGAAAGGGGATGAACTGGGCTTTGAATTGGTTCCTCATCCACCTTATTCACCAGACGTAGCCCCAAGTGACAACGGCATACAGCACCAGAGTTCTTGGCACAAGGTCGAACGATCAGTAAGGAATAACACTTGCAAGTTCAGCACCGTTCGCATGAAGCAATCAGAGAGGGGGAAAAAAGTACATATTTGTGCCGAAACAGTTCACGGCTTTTGCACCCTATAATGCACCTTCTCTCACACTTTGTCTTTCCAATAAACGAAAGGTCCCGTTTTTATCAAAGCTTGTACGTGAAAATATAAACGCTTCATTTTTTGTGGGCTTCATGGCCCCTATGACCCCCTGCCTTGTATCCGGATCTGATGACAGTGCTGGTAACCTTATGCAAAGATGAGCCGTTTAAGTTACTGTAGAAAAGAACAGCCAATGTGTTATCTGAAACTCTCGCAGAGAGCGTATGTTCCAGAATCGC
Organism: Schistocerca nitens; assembly: GCF_023898315.1. Classification (NCBI taxonomy): domain Eukaryota; kingdom Metazoa; phylum Arthropoda; class Insecta; order Orthoptera; family Acrididae; genus Schistocerca; species Schistocerca nitens. The sequence goes on along the minus strand of NC_064620.1, from coordinate 241,392,995 downwards.
TAGAAATTCGGAGGGCATAAAAACGGACGTCATCGAGGAATAAGAATCTTTCAAAGAAAATGTGATTTTTGTCATCACATTTGCCTCACAAACATCGTTTGTAATAGCTTTATAGGTTTCATTGTTATAGTTAATACGTAACTTGGAAAGTAATAAAGTCATTGTGTTATCAACGACTTTTAATAAAATTTTTGAGATAACAAAATTAAATATTTTTTAGGGAATTTGTTTTCAAACATACATCTGCGTTTACATACATATTCCGCAAGCCACCGTACGATGCGTGGCGAAGGGTACGCTGTAGCACGACTAGTAGTTTTCTTTCCTGTTCCACTCGCAGACAGATTGCGGGAAAAGCGACTATCTATATGCTGTCGTATAAGCCCTAATTTGTCGTATTTTATCTTGGTATGCAGTCAGCTTCAAACGCTGATTCTCTCATTTTTCTCACTAATGTTTTTCGAAATGAAAGTCTTCTTCCCTCCAGGGATTACCACTTGTGCTCCCGAAGCACATCCGCAACATTAGCATGCTGACCGAACCTACTGGTAACAAATCTAGCAGCTCGTCTCTCAATTACTTCAATGTCTTCTTTCAATCCGACCTGGTGTGGATCCCAAACACTCGAGCAGTACTCAAGAATAGGTCGCACTAGCGTCCTATATACGGTCTCCTTTACAGATGAACCACACTTTCCTAAAAGTCTTCCAATAAGCCTAAGTCGACCATTCACCTTCCCTACCACAATCCTCACATGCTCGTTGCATTTCATATCGCTTTCCAACGTTACGCCCAGATATTTAAACGATGTGACTCTGCCAAACAGGACACAACTAATGCTGTATACGAACAATACGGGTTTGTTCTGCCTACTCATCCCCATTAACTTAGTTTTCTACATTAAGAGCTAGCTGCCATTCACCACACCACTAGAAATTTTATCTACGTCATCGTGTATCAAGCTACGGTCACTTATCTTCGACATCTCCCTGTACGCCACAGCATCATCAGCAACAATCGTAGATTGCTGTCCACCCTACATGCGAAATCATTAATGTATGTAGAAAATAGCAACGGTCCTATCACACATCTCTGGGGCACCCCTGATGTTACCCATGTCTCTGGTGAACCCAAGCCGTCGAGTACAACATACTGGGTTCTATTACTTAAGAAGCCTTCGATCCACTCAGATATCTGGGAGCCTATTCCGTATGCATGTATCTTCGTTAACAGTCTTCAGTGGAGTACCGTGTCGAATGCTTTTCGGAAATCTGGAATCGTCCTATTGCCCTTCATCCATAGTTCGCAGAAAATCATGGGAGAAAAGAGCAGGCTGGGTTTCGCACGAGCAATGCTTTCTAAAGCCGTGCTGATTCGTGGACATGAATTTTTTGGTCCCTAGGAAATTTATTATGTTCGAACTCAGAATATGCTACAGCAAACCGATGTTAAGGATATTGGTCTGTAATTTTGCGTACGAGTATGTGCTAAATGGCATGCCATCCCCTTTCGCTTTGTTGGTTCCAAATTACTCACTGCCAGAGCAGTTGCACAATTTAAAAATATCAAATTAAAAAAGAGCCATCACAGGACAGAATAATTAATGTCGAAAACTGACGTCAATGAAGTTATACAATAACTGAAGAAACAAAATTCCAGTAAACTTCTGTCCGGAAACGAGACTCATCGGTTCATGGAACATAAATAATTCTGCGATTTTTTAAGTTGTGTTTCCAATTGATTGGATACTGGATTTAATCATGCGGGATGTAATCTCAGTTAAATCAAAGAGGGGACAAAACAAATGGTTCAAATGGCTCTGAGCACTATGGGACCTAACATCTGAGGTCATCACTCCCCTAGAACTTAGAACTACTTAAACCTAACCAACCTAAGAAGAACATCACACACATCCATGCCCGAGGCAGGATTCGAACCTGCTACCGTAGCAGTCGCGCGGTTCCAGACTGAAGCGCCTAGAACCGCTCGGCCACACCGGCCGGCAAAGAGGGGACACCCATATTCACAATATAATATAAAAAAAGTACTTTTAGTGTACAAATGCTTACTTACATTTTATGTATCAAAGTAATCTACCTTCAAAAAATGGTTGAGACTGTCACTCGTTTGCAATACAGTACGTTGTGTGCGCAACTGCCAAACGTAATGCTAAGCTATGACATGTTCTGAAACTCATAGAAATTTTAAATTTGGTATCTCGCCACCTCTCGGATAAATTTCCGCCGATGCCCATCTACAGCCTACTTTGGTAGCTATGTTGTGCGCTGGGAGCTCGTGTTACAGCACCGCTTCAGGGCCAACGTAACAGCAGACCCGGGAACCACACACCCCGTAAGCCGCAGCTGTGTGCAGCCTGACTCACACACATGCTACATTTGCTTATCGCGGAGGATGTCATCTGACGTGCCGCATCTGTTCCTCGTGTGACTATATCGTATATGTTACTCATTGTCAGTCTATTTATCGACCGTGGTGGACCGTAACACTAAACTGCTGATCTGCTACGCACGGCTTACCGAATCCTACCATAAGAGAAAACAGATAAGAGAGAGCGCTATGCTTGCCATTCCCGAATCTGTTCCCGTTTCCAATGTGGTACGTGGTCGGTTATATTTTCCAACTCGTAAATGTTATAGCTGCATTCGATGTGACAAATATTTAGGGTCAAAATATGTAATGATAGATATAAGATACCAGCAAATAACGTCTAAATGAAACTTAATGCCGTCTCCTACCTTCCATAGTTCACAAAAGCTCACCTGCACAACTTGCTCAAGTACCACTCCCGGAAGAAAAGATATTCCGAAGTAATCCCTTAGCTGCAGAGTGGGGGATTGTTTTCAGAATGAATCTTTCGCTTTGCATAAGAATGTGCGCTGTTTTGAAACGTTCAGACCAACCACAAGAGGCAATGAAGTTTGGGAGGTAGGAGACGCGGTACTGGGGATACGATCCGTGGTACAGAAAGGCTGAATATGCTATGAGAATTGTTGAAATAACAGTGATGTTAAGGTTCATTAATGGATACGGCAAACTTCATAACCGAGGGTGTTCTATAAAAAGCCTGTGAAGTGAATTTTCCACATCGCTGGTCACTGAAAGAATTAGGAGAGTGACGTCGAAACGTTTAAAAATATTGACGTTTATTTGCTCGAGAAACTATATATGCCGACCTGCAAGCACATCAGAGGATGTTTAGAACACAACACAAAATACCTTTTTGCCTTATCCATTGTATTGCGCTTATTTTCAAAGTATCGAGTAACATTAAAAACAGCATTTTTGGCCTTTAGTAGAGATGACGTTTCAAGTATGAAACAGGTTTTTAGTGACAATGGTACAAATAATTTGTTAGTATTCATGAGTGTGGCGAAATCGTGCAGTTACGTAGTGCTGTATTGCGCTTGTCGTCTGCTTGTGTTTAGAAATTATCGCGCCGTCAAACATTTCGCGCCAGCCACCAGAGGCGCTGTGTTCCAGAGGCGTTGTGTTTTATACATGTGTGTTCTGTTATTCTTTGATTATGCTTTTTCTATTGTTTTGTATCTTCCATGTTGGCAGTTAGTTCGTGCATAGTTACGAGATAACGTTGTTGTTTTCGTTCCTGCAAGTTAAGTTATCAACTACAAGCTGTGAACGATCGAAAAGCCCTGTATCCTTTGCCGTCTCCTGTGGCTGTGATCAATAAAGCTAACTTTAATATTGTTAGGAGTTTTTGTGTAGTGTGGTTCCGTCGATTAAGTACATGCAGGTTCTAATTGTCGAACAGCAGTCTGCCCAGCTTGTACTGGCAATGAACAATGTAGTGCTTTTCTTTGTCGAGGTATATTTCGCTTTCAGGTAGTTGGTCTCTGTTATTGAAGAACAGTCACAGAGATAGTATCAAAGTCTTCGTAGAACATTGACAAAATGTCACAAAACATTGTCAACAATAAAATGACTAAGAGGACACCAGAGCAAAAAACGGAGTATGATAGTATGAGTGAGATCGCCGAGAAGTGGCGAACTTCCGATGTTGGCAGATGAAGGCACTGCCCACCACCACCAGAGGCAACGTGGATACTGTTTTCCCGAGAATCCTTCGCGTTGGTGTCCACCCGTCACGTCCCGCTCCGATGCACTGACGGTATGTGTGAATGGGGCTTTTAACAATCACAACAGAGCGAAGACTGCCTTGACCAGAAAGCTTCAGTTCACAGAAGAGAATCGGCGGCGGCAGGAGCAAGGCTGGGAGATTGGTAGGAGGGAAGGAGGAGGCGCCTAGTAGCTAGTCTACAGTATTGTAAGTTTCCTACCTCCCAGTGGAGCGACGCTATGGCGACCTCACCCAGCGAACAACCAGCTGCGTGTGCGTGCCCCCTTGCAATTTCTCTCCATCCTTCCTTCCGCGTCAGTTTATCGAACGAATGTCTGGCTGTGTCATAATGCGACAACAAGCTAACCGGCCGCACAACGTTTCTGCATTTCTTCCTCAATAGTTGGCCGAATGTATAGGGTCTCATTAACAGTCTCCATCTCTTGCGTGGAAATACAGTCGATACCGTTTATAGCGACATCGCTTTTAACGACGCATTGGCTATAACGGCGAAATGTAACGGTCCCGCCTAAATGCTATATGTAAAGGCTTTACTTAAAAAATCGCTTAGTACGACATGGCTTACCGCAGCTTATCGTATAAAACGACATACAATTTTCAATTACATTTTTCGAAAAATATATCGACTACAACTTCCAATAATCGTTTTTTTTACGTTTTGGGTGATTACTATTAACAATGTAATACTTGTTTTCGAACTCGTGGTTTTTTTTATCGTTGGTTTCAAATCAGTCGTCAAAATGAATGCATTGTCAAATTCAAAATGCGTATGCATATATTAAAGCAGAAAGCGAACAAAGGTAATTAATTACGGTAAGTAGGACAGTATACTGTAGTATGAGTTACTGTATTGCATTCTAAAGTTGAAGCGAAATAATACTGTCTTTGCGGAGACTGTAGAAAACTGGAAAATGAAATTCCAATATGTGTTACTTTTCCAAAGTACAGAAATCAAATCAGTGTACCCGTTATCGATGTTTTGTGGTTATCTGTTAGGCGTAGTACATCACATTTCTACAATATTTTAAAGAGAAACATAGGAGAATGTGTAGACCTTCGTGTAATTTATGTATGGAGTCGTATCTTTTCGTTTTGGTACTGTTGATTAGTTTTTGTAATACAGTAACTGGAACGAAGTTGTGTTGTTCATGGCCGGGCCGTGCTGTTCTAGGCGCTACAGCCTGGAACCGCGTTACCGCTACGGTCGCAGGTTCGAATCCTGCCTCAGGCATGGATGTGTGCGATGTCCTTAGGTTAGTTAGGTTTAAGTAGTTCTAAGTTCTAGGGGACTGATGACCACATCAGTTCAGTCCCATAGTGCTCAGAGCCATTTGAACCATTTTTGTGTTGTTCATGACTGTTGTTCTATACAGAAGTTACAGTCAGTTTTAAGCATGCTCAACTCTTATGTCATTCATTATCCGAGGCCGTATTCGACATTACTGAAAAACTTGCATTGCTGCTGCTTCTTTCTTCACTTATTAGAGGTTTTTACATCTTGGTGGCATTTTTTTTGCTGTGCGTACTGCATAAACATAAGGAAAAAAGCGTCTCCTGTCTCTCTCTTCACAAATACTGTATTACAAACACTGTAGGTGTACTGTATTTCTGTTACTTTTTAAACTCTATGGCACCTAAGTTTTACAGATACGAAGCTTTTATCACAAAACAAAGCAAATACCCAGTTTGTGCGACTACTGGCTACCGACCGTAAACCATCGGCTCCTTCGATGTCGTTATAACCGGTTTCGACTGTAACTTCAGACTGCGGGAGATAACATTTGAAGTGCAGGACAGATCAAAAATGTTTGCTGACGACACCAGCATACTAGTCAAGGGTTCCAACTCTATCTTAGCAGTCACAGCTCAGATGATAACTGTACAGGCCTGCAAGTGGTTGACCAGCTAGCAGTTTCTGAACCTCACAAAGACTCATATTAAGCAATTTCAAAGAAACAATAATGAGCTTTTAATAGCAGAAGAAGACATAAATGGTCATACGTTGAATCATGCACCGTGTGTAATCGGGGTCCAGATGAATAAAAAAGTTAAAATGGAGTCAACACACTGATGAAGGAATCGAGAAGCTCATTTCGGCGTTTTACGCCCTCAGAAGCATCTCATGCTGTGTTGTAGACTTGGCCACTGTTTCTATGTTTCGATACAGTGTATCGATACGTGGAACTGTTTCAGTGTTTCGGAACGGCTGTGGTTCACTGTTTCGAAACAGTGGTGTTTCATTTCGCCCCTGTCTCGGACAACCGGCCCAGATTCGATTTCGAGCCAGACACAGAAACTGTATCGTTGTTTTAAAATAAGGCTGTTTCAGTCCACTTGTGCTTGGAACGGACTAATTGTATCGAAACAGTGATGTTTTATTCCGCTCTGTGTCGGACGAGATTCGGGCTCGGCACAGGTACTGAAACACAACATAACACTTCATGAAACACTTTCAAGAGTGTCGAAATCTTTTTGACAAGCAATAGCATGAAGCTTAATACACTCCTGGAAATGGAAAAAAGAACACATTGACACCGGTGTGTCAGACCCACCATACTTGCTCCGGACACTGAGAGGGGGCTGTACAAGCAATGATCACACGCACGGCACAGCGGACACACCAGGAACCGCGGTGTTGGCCGTCGAATGACGCTAGCTGCGCAGCATTTGTGCACCGCCGCCGTCAGTGTCAGCCAGTTTGCCGTGGCATACGGAGCTCCATCGCAGTCTTTAACACTGGTAGCATGCCGCGACAGCGTGGACGTGAACCGTATGTGCAGTTGACGGACTTTGAGCGAGGGCGTATAGTGGGCATGCGGGAGGCCGGGTGGACGTACCGCCGAATTGCTCAACACGTGGGGCGTGAGATCTCCACAGTACATCGATGTTGTCGCCAGTGGTCGGCGGAAAGTGCACGTGCCCGTCGACCTGGGACCGGACCGCAGCGACGCACGGATGCACGCCAAGACCGTAGGATCCTACGCAGTGCCGTAGGGGACCGCACCGCCACTTCCCAGCAAATTAGGGACACTGTTGCTCCTGGGGTATCGGCGAGGACCATTGGCAACCGTCTCCATGAAGCTGGGCTACGGTCCCGCACACCGTTAGGCCGTCTTCCGCTCACGCCCCAACATCGTGCAGCCCGCCTCCAGTGGTGTCGCGACAGGCGTGAATGGAGGGACGAATGGAGACGTGTCGTCTTCAGCGATGAGAGTCGCTTCTGCCTTGGTGCCAATGATGGTCGTATGCGTGTTTGGCGCCGTGCAGGTGAGCGCCACAATCAGGACTGCATACGACCGAGGCACACAGGGCCAACACCCGGCATCATGGTGTGGGGAGCGATCTCCTACACTGGCCGTACACCACTGGTGATCGTCGAGGGGACACTGAATAGTGCACGGTACATCCAAACCGTCATCGAAACCATCGTTCTACCATTCCTAGACCGGCAAGGGAACTTGCTGTTCCAACAGGACAATGCACGTCCGCATGTATCCCGTGCCACCCAACGTGCTCTAGAAGGTGTAAGTCAACTACCCTGGCCAGCAAGATCTCCGGATCTGTCCCCCATTGAGCATGTTTGGGACTGGATGAAGCGTCGTCTCACGCGGTCTGCACGTCCAGCACGAACGCTGGTCCAACTGAGGTGCCAGGTGGAAATGGCATGGCAAGCCGTTCCACAGGACTACATCCAGCATCTCTACGATCGTCTCCATGGGAGAATAGCAGCCTGCATTGCTGCGAAAGGTGGATATACACTGTACTAGTGCCGACATTGTGCATGCTCTGTTGCCTGTGTCTATGTGCCTGTGGTTCTGTCAGTGTGATCATGTGATGTATCTGACCCCAGGAATGTGTCAATAAAGTTTCCCCTTCCTGGGACAATGAATTCACGGTGTTCTTATTTCAATTTCCAGGAGTGTATATCCGAAAATAAAGCTTCGTTTCTAGCTGACTGCCCTATTACGAAATGGCGTAACATCTGCTTTATAAACACTAACCAAACAATAAAACAACGTATACTATTCACATTCAAAATAATAAATATGTGAAAATCATTCAGTTAAATTACACTTTTTTATAACATACGCTTCTCTGTTCATGTACAGTAATCACATTAATTAACGGAAGTAAGCCTACAACATTTTGAACAAAAAAAGGCGTAGAGTGACAGTTATTAGACATATACATAAATTTGATGTAGGTATAATTGCAAGCAATCTGTTTGACGTATCACTGATAGTGTAATGGTGAACGGGAAGGGCTGGGAAGCATGGTGAATTTATGGTAACGGTTCGAAACACCTTGAAAGACAAAATTTTTTTCTGTTATATTTTGTTATTTATTCGAATTATTTGGCATTATTTGTGAGTCCATAGTCACTGTGCCTATTATCCACAATGATTCCCTTTGTGTGAATGGAAATTAGCAGGATGGGTATATTACCCATACTAACATGGGAGCCCCAGTAGCATATCCGTTGTTTCTGCTGTTTGCTCCCACCTCCAGTGCCGTTCGTGGTGGTTCTTCTGTCTTCAGCTATGGCTGTCGTCAGCCAATTGAAAAGTATGGAAGTCACACGACACGAAAGCAGCGCATTTGCTCCAGGAAATACGAAACTGCCAAGACGCCTAAGTGATAGTTTCATGCTTTCTGCGATAGCATTAGCGCTCTCGCACCTCATTTGTATTTATATGGAGATACTTATAGAGTAGACATTCAAGATGATAAAATGTGTAGGTTTATTAGATTACAAAACACAAACTGTTTCACTGTTTCGAAACAGCGTATCGAAACATTACATTGTACTGTTTCATTTGTTTCGAAACAGTTACGTGTTTCAGTTTGCCCATCTCTACTGTGTTGGCCTAAAGACAACAATGTTGGTTTATTCTGCGGTTTATTGCTCACTGTTATCTTACGTTACGCCGTATCAACACAGTCCACCATCGAGGCATAACTTTGGTCATTTATGAGTCTCTATGCAGACGCCGCCAAACTACAGCTGTCATAGCGGTGTGATGTTCTCAACGGGTACGCGTTCCGCCTCTATCCCAACCATCCATCCTGTGTGCCTTTTTTTGATGACTCCCTTGACCGCCAATACGGGACAAGCGCAACTTCTTTATTACTTCCGATGAATCCGAGTGTGGCATCTGCTTTTCCCACTATCTCTTTTAAGGTCGCTCTCGATAGTTATGCCTTGGTATTTTACGGCAGACGCGGTCTCCAGCTGTTTGTAATCAATAGTGTAGCTGTACAGTAGTGGTTTTCTTTTGCTGTGTATGCGCAATATATTACATTTATTTACGTTCAGGGTCAACTGCCAGAGCCTGCACCATTCATAAATTCTCTGCAGGTCGTTCTGCAAATTCTATCTTCTGGCGTTGCTACTTTGGTGTAGACAACTTCATCGCCTGCGAGTAGCCTTAGATCATTTATATATACGAGGGTTGGAACTTAAATACTGGCTACTATTTATTCACAACCGATACAAGAGAGTTACATATTTGCACCTATTACTGTCCAAAGCAGTCACCAGCGTCGCGTAGAACCAGTTGCCAGTGATGTGGAAGCCGTAGTATACCGTTAGGAGAGCCTGTTGTGTTGATGGTGCGAATGGAGCGGTCTACTGCCTGTCGAATACCTGGAACAGTTCTGAAGCGAATGCCGCGAAGTGGTTCCTTCATCTTCAGAATCAAATGCACAGTATTACTGTTCGTTTTTGGAGCATAACCTGCGATCAGCTTTGCGAAAGAAGCGGCCACCCTTTCTGCGCAACCCACCCCTCATTTTGCACGACAATGGGCGGGTGCATATAGTGCAAGCAAGCTATGGCTGCTCTGTTCGGTCGATGGGACAGGAAAGTACTGTACCATCCATCATACTCCCCGGACTTAAGTCCTTGTGACTTTGATTTGATTCCGAAGATGAAGGAACCACTTCGTGGCATTCGCTTCAGAACTGTTCCAGAGATTCGACAGGCAGTACACCGCTCCATTCAACAGAATAAGCTCTGCTGACGGTATACTACGCCTTCCATATCGCTGGCAACGGGTGCTATACAACGTTGGTGAGTACTTTGAAGGACAGTAACAGGTGCAAACATGTAACTCTTTTCTATCGGCTGTGAATAAATAGTTGCCACTACTTAAGTTCCAACCCTAGTATATTGTAAACAGCAACGGTCCTATCACACTAAGCACTAATAAAAACAAGAAGGTAAGTTTTGTCGCTGTTCTTCTGGTTATAACTAACCACTCAGGATAAACGTGACTAACGTTACGTATACAGATGGTAAGCATAAAACTTCAACATCGATTTTCTCGGAAACTAGGGGCTGTCGCGTGAATAGCCACCACCCACGTAATCACAACAGGTCCCTCCTCAACGTAACTGAGACTAATCAAAATCCGTGATTAAGATGGCTGACTGAACGTACGGATCAGGAACAACACGGAGCGAGTCTGCAAACAGTTGAGTTTTCCAACTAGAGGAAGGCTCTACGGAAAGGAATCTCATTGGATTTTGTACAAGCTCCAAGCGCAGCACAGTATTATTCTGACGAGAGGGAAGTTCAGCGGAAATTTAATAGCAGTAACCGAACACACTGAAGAATTTCCTGGAACGAATTGTCGTGAATTAAGCTGCAGCTTGTTGTTCATCTGAAAACTTTGGACACAGTAGATGAATATGACGACTATAGAAAGCACCTGCGCCGCGCTTCAGGTGGACCATGAGTGACGCGTGAAAACATGTGTCACGCTGTTATCTCCCGACATGCGCGTGGCCAGTTTTTCTTCGCCGAGATAGCTGTGTATGGAAAAACTGGTCGGAGGGGGCGCAACTCGACAGCCCGGGACATCGCCCTAGCTGGAAGTTGCATTAAAACCCGATACGAATAAGAATTCAACCGCGATCTAGTGAAAAGTTACATACGCGTTGGAACGGTATGTGCGCACCTCATGCTGTGTATGTCACACAATGTGTTTGCTGCGAGCCCAAGTCAGTACCTAAAGACGACACTTGTTTCTGCTCCGTAGGATGACAGCACCTATCAGTGGTAATAAACCTCATTGAGCTGTGTCACAAGGAAGAAATGTGGAGACTGGTTAATTTTCTCTGATCTGAAGGGACTAGGGTTAGCAGAAGGATTCGCAGAAGGCAGCTGTCTTAATGACCGAAAAAATTTCGAGTGGGTAAATTGCTTTAAATGAGGATGAGCATCGGTCTGCGACGAAAACCATTCGGCTAGGCCAGAGGTTCCAAACAAAACTTTCTCAAGGACCCCCTCATCGAGCATGATTGGTACCTTGTCATATCACAGTATCAAGTACCAAAAGAAGCCAAATTAAGAGGCTTTTTATACGTTTTCTATTTTTGGTACTTATAAAAACATTGATATATTTATTATTGAAAAAATATTGAGCTTAAGACTTTTTCAATTTAGACATCATTGATATTGTTAAATTTTTGATTATTGCTCAAAATCTTTGTCTTCAAATCTGGGTGTTTAGTATAACAAACTCCTTAAAAAATTAAAAATTGAGTATGAACTGAAAATGACAGGAAAAAATTAAAACTGAGTGTATTGGTCTTTCAAGTGTACTACATTTGAGATTGCATTGAGTAAACATGTGTAAGAAATAAGACATACAGCAGAACTGTTTCCCTCTGTCTAACGTTAGTTTTGCGCTAGAGTGTGCTAGTGTCAGTTGGCTGGCTCTAGGAAGGCGCTAGACGCAGGAGTGAGCGTTCGCTAAAGCTCTGCTCATGCAGAAAGCGTCCAAAACAAAACAAAAATTATCATACGAAATATATTTAATATATTTTTTATTCTATTAGCATCTTGCGGACTTCTCTGGTATAGCTCGCGGACCCCTGGGGATGCGCGGACCACCTGTTGGGAACCACTGGGCTAGGCCATCCACTTCGAATAAAGGAGAGAAGCATCGAGAAGCTGAGCGAATGATTTGTGGTGACTGCCGACCCAGAACCGACGATATTGCGGATACTGGACACTACCCAATCGTCCACGAATATCTGAACTATCGTAAAGATTGTGCTCTGTGGGGACAACGTTTGGTGATTGGCGATGAAAGATAGAAATGTTTCGAAAATTCTAAATCACATTTACGCTGTTTTGAAGAGGAAGAAAACTTTCTCAGTAAAGTTTTGACTACAGACAGTAGCGGTAGGGCAGGGTGTGGAAACGTCCACCCCCACCTACAGCAAAACCAAAAACCAAGCGTCTATAGGGAAGTTGATAATGACTGTCTCGCTATTTATAAGTCCACTGATGGTCTATAACGCATCTAAATACAGTTGCTAACTGTAGGCACATGTCCCTAAGCAGGGGGGCTTTCTGACTTTTTTTTTTTTTCAAAATGTAGGGACGTGTTTCCAGTCCCTCTGTAAAACGTAGGGACTTTCTGTCCAAGAAACAAAAATTACAAAATAAAAATTTATAAAAGAAAAAGTTGCCAAAGAAAGTTGTTATTCTCAGGCAGGTCTTTAGCGGCACATGACATGGAATTGTGTGCATTAATGTGTGCATTAATGAAAACAAGATGGAAAATTTTGTCGCTATGCTTTTGTTTAACAAGTGAGTCCCCAGAATCCAAGTGACGCATATTGCAAATCACTCTGTTGCGGTATCCTCAGAATGTTGTTCCATCTACCCACTCAAAGTGTTTTCACCTGTTTTGTCTGACGAGGGAGCGCTTCCGTGGGTGTTTCCCTCGTGTGACAAGGTTGTGGAGTCGATGCTACAGTCTTGATTAAAATTACTTGATAGTTGACATCTGTCAGTTGACGCTATAGTGTTGCCACATCGGCTACCGGCTTCCGCTCGGTTATAGGAGACACACAAGCACACACGACAGGTTTTTCACAAATGCTGTTAATGTGTAAAGCGGAGCAATGTTGAAAGTGGCCGTCGGAAAGGCGAGATGCTCTGCCGACAGCTGATTTTTAAGCGGCAGACAACGCCTCTTGTAGCCCTGAGTTTGAACTCGTGTCCAAAGCTAACCACAACTTGAGCAATGTATCCGAGAAAACGGCTCTCAACAATCTGCGGCAGAACTAAAATCACTATCGTTTTGTTGACGGCGATTAAAACTAACCTCTTACGAGCAAACTCAATATTTAAAAAAAAATCAGTTTGGGCACTAAAAGGAAACAGTAATTTCTCGCTGTCACTGATTACCTGAAATTATCCTTGCACTAATCACACGAACTGTCTCGTTACCGCCGGCCGTGCTGGCCAAGCGGTTCTAGGCGCTTCAGCCCGGAACCGCGCTGCTGCTACGGTCTCAGGTTCAACTCCTGCCTCGGGCATGGATGTGTGTGTCGTCCTTAGGTTAGTTAGATTAAAGTAGTTCTAAGTCTAGGGGACTGATGACCTCAGATGTTAAGTCCCATAGTGCTCAGAGCCATTTGAACCATTCGCCCCGTTACCAACCGATGACAAGTCGTTGTTCGCACTTGGTTGCAGACTGTAGGCGACTCGTGTAGATTCCAAACGAAAAAAGAATGATAGGAAGAAAAATAACAGCAAATAAGGTCAATACAGTGATGAAAATGACGCAACAAACAAATAGAAACGTCGCGCGGGGTAGCCGCGCGGTCCGCGGCTTCTTGTCACGGTCCGCCCAGCTCCCCTCGTCGGATGTTCGAGTCCTCCCTCAGGCATGGGTGTGTGTGTGTTGTCCTTAGCGTAAGTTAGTTTAAGTTGGATTAAGTAGTGCGTAAGCTTAGGGACCGATGACCTCCGCATTTTGGTCCCATAATACCTTACCACCTACAAACAGAAATAAAAAATTACTTTTAAACCAATTAATTCAATAAAAATAATAATAAAGATCTTTTGATTAGATCGTAGCATGGAGAGCTGCATCAAACCAGTCTCAGGACTGAAGACCACAACAACAACAACAACATTGATTAGATCAAGAAATAAAACTATTTCGCTACAGTTTATTTGATGAGATTCGAATCTACGACCATCCTCGCAGCAGGTTAATACGCTAGCAACTATGTTAAGCCAAAAGAGACGGTTGAGCGGTTATATTTATGATTGTGGTGCACCAGTCGCAACGATGAATTGCAGCCTTCAAAAATTCGGCTTCACGCAATGTCGTGGGCAACTAACTACTGTAAGCTGATATCGTTTGGTTAGTGCTGCCGGCCGATGTGGCCGACCGGTTCTAGGCGCTTCAGTCCGGAGCAGCGCGACTGCTACTGTCGCAGGTTCGAATCCTGCCTCGGGCATGGATGTGTGTGCTGTCTTTGTGTTAGTTAGGTTTAAGTAGTTCTAAGTTCTAGGGGACTGATGACCTCAGATGTAAGTTCCATAGTGTTCCGAGCCATTTGAACCATTTTTTGGTTAGTGCTGTATATGAAACGTGTGTGCGTTATTTTTGGTGTGGTTATCATGTGTCGTCGGTCTCGTAAACTGACATACGGCCGGGAGAGCGGTGTGCTGACCGCATGCCCCTCCATATTTGCATCCAGTGACGTCTGAGGCTGAGGATGGCACGGCGGCCGGTCGGTACCGTTGGGCCTTCCAAGGCCTGTTCGGACGGAGTTTAGTTATCATGTGGTCATGAAATACGAAATAGGTGATTTGGGAGCCAAACATGTAAAGAAAGAATGCCGCCCAAGGAATTGAACTGATCAATTGTGGTGGCCATCTGGCAACGGCGAACGATTTAGGCGTGACTTCGAGCGCTCTGATTGGAGGAAAGCAGCTCCAACACCTTGAAGTGAAGTGTCAACTGTCAAGTAATTTTAATCGGACTATAGAGTGTAAGTGAGCGATGTCACAAAGCTTCTTCCAGAACGCAATTAGGAAGCTTGTCAGTTACTGTGTAGTGGTCGAGGGATATTACATAGACATTGATGTGACTTGCAACTTTCTTTCACCAATAAGTAGTTATTTTAAGAGACTTCTGACTTGAGCTGGTGCATTTAGCATGTAATCGTCTCACCTTAGGTTAGCCCTATATTCTAGGGTGTTTGGATGACCACAGGTGTAGTCAACATACAGCGTGTTGGGATAGAGGCCAATTGTCGTCTTCGGTTCGTTGGCATTCCACGTTCGACCGTCGGCTCCAGTTAGAGTCGGAGCCAAGTTTGGGTGCGGCTGGTCGGGTCTCGCGCCATCTAGCGCTGTATCATCGCACACCATCCGGCCAGGAAGTGTGGCGATAACACTGGGACAGAGCCGCCGCAACCGGAAGCATCCTTTAGGGTTCGACTATCATCAACTTCCAGCCTCTCCTGTCTGACCTACTGCCCTTGGCCCTCCCAGCTTCCTAGAGATAATTAACCGCTCGTTCGTTCATCCATCCATCCATCCATCTATCCACCCATGGTGTTTTTTTAGACCTTCAGGAAAGAGAATCGTGACAGATTCAAAACGAGGCCGGGTTCACTTTATCAAAACAGCATCTGTTGATCTGATGGAATTACAGAGACACATGAGTCTCAACTTCATCTTAGATAAGGATAGAAGCTGAAGCAATGAATTAAAATTTGTACCACTGCCAGGACTTGAGCTTTTTTTAACAATCACAAAACTTTATTCAGTTTAGTCTGTACTTACAAATACCACATATTATTAGGAAATGTTACATTATGTTTAGTTTCAGTTTTTCCTTCTGAAACTTTCTTTATTACATTTTCATTGAATATGTTTTTACTGTTGAAAGTTCGTTTTGTTTTTGGACTTAGGAAATTTTTCCTTGTGTCTGTTCTGGGAATTGACGATTAATGCCAACAAATAAATAATTTTACATTTCTATAACCCGTGTATCCTGCTTACTAGGTAGAGGACTATCCGCTACACCACCGTAGCGTTGTGACTACCACTACTCCATGGACTATGTAAGTCTGGCGCACTCCGTAACACAAACGTAAATACAGACTTGTCACTATTGCTGAGGATTTCCCCATTACGTACAAAGGAGGTGGCTTACAAAACACTCGTTCGACCTATGCTTGAGTATTGCTCATCAGTGTGGGATCCGTACCAGATCGGGTTGACAGAGAAGATCCAAAGAAGAACGGCGCGTTTCGTCACAGGGTTATTTGGTAACAGGGTTATTTGGTAAGCGTGATAGCGTTACGGAGATGTTTAGCAAACTCAAGTGGCAGACTCTGCAAGAGAGGCGTTCTGCATCGCGGTGTAGCTTGCTGTCCAGGTTTCGAGAGGTTCCGTTTCTGGATGAGGTATCGAATATATTGCTTCCCCCTACTTATACCTCCCGAGGAGATCACGAATGTAAAATTAGAGAGATTCGAGCGCGCTCGGAGGCTTTCCGGCAGTCGTTCTTCCCGCGAACCATACGCGACTGGAACAAGAAAGGGAGGTAATGACAGTGGCACGTAAAGTGCCCTCCGCCACACACCGTTGGGAGGCTTGCGGATTATAAATGTAGATGTAGATGCTCGGGTACTACTCCAATGACAGATAGCCTCGGCAAAAGTGACGATGCGAGAGGGCAAAATGGGCTGCAGATTTGAATTGAAGTTTGTGTTAAGAAGGGCATGGGAATTACGCAGTCCGCGCAGCTGTGGTAGCCGAAACGGTAAGGTGGTTTTATGGCTAACACGTCTGCCTAGTAAGCAGGGGACACGGGTTCAAGTCCCGGCTGTTGCACAAATTTTGATTCATTGTTTCAGCTTATATCCTTGTCGATAAAATAGGAAAAGCAGCATCTGTTATAAACTAAATGAATAACCATACAAACAGTAAACTACTGCTACATGTTGTTGTCTTCGTCTTCATCGTCAGCCCAGACTGGTTCGACACAGCTCTCCATGCTACCAAAAAAATGGTTCAAATGGCTCTGAGCACTATGGGACTCAATTGCTGTGGTCATCAGTCCCCTAGAACTTAGAACTACTTAAACCTAACTAACCTAAGGACATCACACACATCCATGCCCGAGGCAGGATTCGAACCTGCGACCGAAGCAGTCGCACGGTTCCGGACTGCGCGCCTAGAACCGCGAGACCACCGTGGCCGGCTCCATGCTACCTATTCTGTGCAATCCTATTCATCTTCGAATAACTTCTGGAACCTACATCCTTTTGAACCTGTTTACTGTATTCATTTCATGTTCTTCCTTTACAATTTTTGCCTCTCACACTTCCTTCCATTACCGAACTGATGATACCATAACGTCTCAGAACGTGTCCAGTCAACTGATCCCTTCTTTTAGACACGATGTGCCGCAAATATATTTTCTCTGCAGTTCTATTCAGTACCTCCTCATTAGTGACTCGATCTAAGTCGTCATCCAGCCATTGTCATTTGTCCCTTTATTAACAGCATCCTTACAGGTATTTCCTCCATGATTTTAATTAGTTATTCCGCTGTGTCTCGCTGGGGTTTTATTGCGGGCTTTTCTGAACCTCACCTTTTTGGGGTTGCTTTACGTTTCCTGTGGTGGGATCAAACGTAGTTTTCCAGTTTATTGATCTCCTTCCATAGATCGTGAAAATCTTCGGTATAACATTAATGCAAGGGCGCTGATGACCTAGCTGTTTAGCGCCCTCTGCCATAAATAAAAATAATCATCGTCATCGATCTACCTATCTAATCTTCTGAATTTTTCTACACTATCTCATTTCTATTCTCTTCTTGCCTAAAGTGTTGACTACCATCGTGTCATTTCCACACAAGGTTGTGCTCCAGGCCGGGCGGTGTGGCCGATCGGTTCTAGGCGCTTCAGTCTGAAACCGCGCGACCGCTACGGTCGCAGGTTCGAATCCTGCCTCGGGCATGGATGTGTGTGATGCCCTTAGGTTAGTTAGGTGTAAGTAGTTCTAAGGTCTAGGGGACTGATGACCTCAGATGTTATTGAACTTTTTTTTTTACTCCAGGAAATACGTTCTGAACAGACTTCCTAACATTCAAATCTGTATTAGAGTTCAGCAGACCGGCTCTACCGTTTCCGAAAAAGAGCAATCTGTATGGTATATCCTCTCCTTTCGCCCATCAACAGTTATTTTGCTGTTCAAGTAGAAAAACTCGTGTACCTCTTTAAGACCTTATTTTCTAATCTAATTCCCTCAGAATTGCCTGACTTTATTAGACCACATTCCGTTGCCCTTGTTTCACTTTTGTTGATGCTCATCTTACGACCTCTTTTCAAGACACTATCTTTTCCATTCAACTGCTCTTGAAAGTCCATTGCTGTCTCTGACAGAACTACACTGTTATCAGCAAATCTCCAAGTTTTTATTTCTTTTACATGAACTTCAATTCGTTCTTCAATTTGTTCCTTTGGTTTTCTAAATGCCTGCTCAATGTACGGACTGAATATAATCGAGGATAGGCTACAACCTTGTCTCACTCCTTTGCAACCTTGTACTCCATGTATTAATCATCTCAATTTCATTTTAAGTGACATTTCCCATTCGAGGTTTCATTCTCAGTAACAGTAAACAAGGATCAAGTTCAGAGGTAGAGGGAAAGGAGGATGTGGAGAGATTGGTGGGGGCGGAGTAGATGGACATGAGAGGGGTGAGGCAGAGCAGATGGACAAAGAGATGGGGGAAGAGGAGGAGATGGGCAGAGAGAGAGAGAAGGGGGAAGGAAATTAGGACTATATACAGTTCCCATACATATTTAGCAATTGCGAAGCATTGCCGGGTTCGCTAATGATACCCACTTTGACGTTGAAGAAACTAGTGTCTATTGCTAGCAGAGGGATACCATCTAGCTGTGGCGTCGCTCTGTTGTCGAGGCCTATTTTGTGGAGCTTCGGTAACGCATGTTGCACTTGTTCAACTTAAAGAGCTTGTCTGCTTTTACCCGTATAGCGTCCAAAGTCGTATCTAAGTGAGTGGCTTCGAGCATATCACCAAAGCAGCACAGGCGCCAAGAGCCGCAACGGTGCTATAACGTCATCGCAGGCGACCCACAGTCAGAGCAGAGAGTCGCGAACTCCGTTTGCGAAACGGGTGAAAGTTCGATCGCGGACCGCAGCGAACGCGCGCGGACGAGACGTTGGTGTCTTCCTCAGCTGTCCTGCCTTCGATTCTTTATAGGTATCACTTCGCTGAATTACTTTGTCTCCGGCCGACGATTCCTTGCAGCAATCAATACTGGTTCTCTTGCTTTGCTGAGCTGAAAACACGTCTGTCAGTTACGTCGTCATTTGCACGTATCTACGCTGCTCCTATAATGACGGACTCCCAGTACATAGAGAACGACGAGAGGATTTTGGTCAGTCCGTGATTCATGCATTTCGTATCAAGAAAGTGTTCAGCAAAACCTACTGTGTGTGACGTCTATGATCTTAGATCTGTGTCTAACACTGCGTCAGTACGTAAAGACCAATGTATGACTTTCCACGCTCACATGGGGTCTCATATATTACACCCAGGTCGACTTTTACGGAAGCCAGCAGCGTTTGCGCTCGCGGTGGAGCACAGAACGCACCCTTTATTCGGTGTTTCTTGAAGCGTCTACCAATCTTGAAGGACCTGTCGCCACTGTAAGGCTGCATAACCATACTAGTGGAGTTCTGAATTTGTTCTGCATAC
The DNA here is from genome assembly GCF_023898315.1 of Schistocerca nitens. Classification (NCBI taxonomy): domain Eukaryota; kingdom Metazoa; phylum Arthropoda; class Insecta; order Orthoptera; family Acrididae; genus Schistocerca; species Schistocerca nitens. The sequence goes on along the minus strand of NC_064620.1, from coordinate 241,373,317 downwards.
TCCAGAGGTTTAGTGCGTGCTGGTTGAAAATCACTGCCTACCTGCTTGTGGAAGTACCTGTTCAGGACACACACGGAGCGGAGAGGGCTGAGCGTTGCAGACAAGCTCTCCGTGTCTCAGATAGCTCGGGCCCTATGCACTGCTGCGCTGTGATGGGTGTCGACAGCTCTTAGTTCGTAGATACAGGTTGGTTTGTGTTGCTTTACAAAACACACTGTGACCGAAAGAGCCATCCTCTTTTCTACGAACCATGACATCTAGAAACTGGAAGTCTTCATTTTTCTTCGTTTACAAACGCGTGGATGGAGAGAATTTTCAGTACTGGCCATTAAAATTGCTACACCAACAAGAACTGCAGATGATAAACGGGTATTCATTGGACAAATATGTTATACTAGAACTGACAATGTGATTACATTTTCACGCAATTTGGGTTCGTAAATCCTGAGAAATCTGTACCCAGAAAAACCACCTCTGGCCGAAATAACAGCCTTGATACGCCTGGGCATTGAGTCAAACAGAGCTTAGATGGCGTGTACAGGTACAGCTGCCCATGCAGCTTCAATACGATACCACAGCTCATCAAGACTAATCACTGAAGTATTGTGACGAGCCAGTTGCTCGGCCACCATTGACCAGACGTTTTCAATTGGTGAGAGATCTGGAGAATGTGCTGGCCAGGGCAGCAGTCGAACATTTTCTGTATCCAGAAAGGCCCGTACAGGACCTGCAACATGCAGTCGTGCATTATCCTGCTGAAATGTGGGGTTTCGCAGGGATCGAATGAATGGTAGAGTCACGGGTCGTAACACATCTGAAATGTAACGTCCACTGTTCAATGTGCCTTCAATGCAAACAAGAGGTGACCGAGACGTGTAACCAATGGCACCCCATGCCATCACGCCGGGTGATACGCCAGCATGGTGATGACGAATACACGCCTCTAATGTGCGTTCACCGCGATGTCGCCAAACACGGATGGGACCATCATGCTGCTGTAAACAGAACCTGGATTCATCCGAAAACATGACGTTTTGCCCATCGTGTACCCAGGTTCGTCGTTGAGTACACCATCGCAGGCGCTCCTGTCTGTGGTGCAGCGTCAAGGATAACCGCAGTCATGGTCTCAGAGGTGGTAGTCCATGCTGCTGCAAATGTCGTCGAACTGTTCGTGCAGATGGTTGTTGTCTTGCAAACGTCCCCATCTGGTGACTCAGGGATCGAGAGGTGGCTGCACGATCCGTTACAGCCATGCGGATAAGATGCCTGCATCTCGACTGCTAGTGATACGAGGCCATTGTGATCCAGCACGGCGTTTCGTATTACCCTCCTGAACCCACCGATTCCATATTCTGCTAACAGTCATTGGATCTCGACCAACGCGAGCAGCAATGTTGCGATACGATAAACCGCAATCGCGATAGGCTACAATCCGACCTTTATCAAAGTCGGAAACGTGATGGTACGCATTTTTCCTCCTTACACGAGGCATCACAACAACGTTTCACCAGGCAACGCCAGTCAACTGCTGTTTGTGTATGAGAAATCGGTTGGAAACTTTCCTCGTGTCAGCACGTTGTAGGTGTCGCCACCGGCGCCAACCTTGTGTGAATGCTCTGAAAAGCTAATCATTTGCATATCACAGCATCTTCTTCCTGTCGGTTAAATTTCACGTCTATAGCACGTCATCTTCGTGGTGTAGCAATTTTAATGGCCAGTAGTGTATGTTCCTTTTACGTATTACTTTGTAAGGTACTGAGAGAAACACCTTGTGCAGGGCAGCTTGTATATAGATAATCTATCCCCTGCGTGCGACCACGGCGCGATTATTAGTGCAAGAATGACGAGTCTGTTAGACAATCATATTCAAAATATTAGATGAGCTGCACCGTGGAAGTAGTGCCTTATTAACGGGGCGTTTCGGGCCAACATCTGTTTTGACGTTGCGGAGCCGCCACTTTACATCGTCAGCATGAGAGTTGCCTAGAAAATATTGATCAAGCTACAGACACCCACATACCATACCGTAATTCGCCCACCAATGTAAAGATGTTTGAACGAGTTACTTGCAAGCAGCGGTCCTTTGCAGTTTCAGAGATGGTTGCGGATCATATCAATGTTTTACGCGACTAAGAAACCCATACTTCCATTCCCGATAAAACAGACTTAACTCAGCATGTTTTCATTGTACATCCCACCGAGAGCTTGTAACAGCTGCAGGAGACGATCAAAAGTCACCTAAGTTCTGAAGATCAATGGCCAGATAAACGAGGTGACAGTACCATTGTATCCCACTGTGTGAGAGTCTTCCAAATTACTTATGCTAGATACTGAAGGTTATTTACTTGTGTTTGTTGCCGGAGAGCATCTGCAATCCTTATCTGACGCCTCGTTTCTTTGTGCTAGGAGGAATACCCGATAACGCTGTTAAGCTGCTACGAAAGCAGAGAGAGCTTGACTGCAGATTTTAACGTAGCCAAGGGCTCACTGTCGAGCATGCACTGACACACACAGTAAACACGGGGCAGGTGAAAATCCCTGACTCCGCTGGGAATCGAACCCGGGACCCAGTGCTCGTGTAGCGAGAACACTACCGCGAGACCAAAAACTGTGAACACCTGATGAGATACCAACACTATTCTGCATAAAGTTAGTGACAGAACCTACTGCCTTTCTAGCCAATGTACCGTAGACAAACTGCTTGTTGGCTTCTGTCTCGGGTTCTTCGGCCAAAGAAGCCGAGACAGACGCCAAGAGGCAGTTTGTCTAAACAAGTGGCCACGAAAGCCTTAACAACAGTGTACCGTAGGTCGCCGCAGGAGCGATTCTTTCGTAGTTATGCAGGGAAAACACAAGTCATTCCCGTTTTCGAAAAATGTAGTCGAACACAATTACAAACCTACACTATGTAATCGAAAGTATCCGGACACCCGGCTGAAAAAGACTAACAAATTTGTGGCGCCCACCATCGGTAATGCTGCAATTCAGTATGATGTTGGGCCACCATTAGCCTTGATGACAGCTTCCACTCTCGCAGGCATATGTTCAATCAGTTGCTGGAAGGTTTTTTGGGGAATGACAGCCCATTATTCACGGAGTGCTGCATTGAGGAGAGGTACCCATGTCGGTTGGTGAGGCCTGACACTAAGTCGGCACTCCAAAACATCCCAAAGGTTTTCTATACGGTTCAGGTCAGGACTCTGTGCAGGCGAGTCCATTGCAAGGATGCTAGTGTCGTGTTACCACTCCGCCACAGGTCGTGCATAGTGAACAGGTGGTCGATCGTGTTGAAAGATACAGTCGCCATCCTCGAATTGCTCTTCAACAGTGGAAACCAAGGTGCTTAAAACATCAATATAGGCCTGTGCTGTGATAGTGCCACGCAAAACAACAAGGGATGCAAGCCCCCTCTATGAAAAACATGACCACACCATAACACCACACGCGGTGGCAGATGACGTTTACCAGGCATTCACCATACCCACACCCTGCCATCGGATCTCCACATTGTGTACCGTTATTCGTCACTCCACACAACGTTGTCCCACTGTTCAGTCGTCCAATGTTCACTCTCCTTACACCAAGCGACTACACTCTTGGAAGACGACGAATTCTAAGGGCCGTGTATGTCCACTTACACCCACACGACCGAGCGAGGTGGCGCAGTGGTTAGCATACTGGACTCGCATTCGGGAGGACGACGGTTCAATCCCGTCTCCGGCCATCCTGATTTGGGTTTTCCGTGATTTCCCTAAATCGCTTTAGGCAAATGCCGGGATGGTTCCCTTGAAAGGGCACGGCCGATTTCCTTCCCCATCCTTCCCTCACCCGAGCTTGCGCTCCGTCTCTAATGACCTCGCTGTCGACGGGACGTTAAACACTAATCTCCTCCTCCTCCTCCTCCATACCCACACGAATGGTACATCTTCCTGTAGGTTTTACATATTTCCCATTAGCCACCTTCAGCAGAGATGTTTTGCTGTCAACGAATACGGTTTTCTGCAGCTGGCGACGGTACTTCTCCGAAATGACTGAATATGATGCTCCAGAGGCCACAAGAGCTTGGGCTGGTCGGTCATCCATGAGTATATCGACGTAGTTTGCTATCACTTTTGTAGTGATCTACGGCGGAGGGTTTTTCTCTTCGGCGGCCTCACCTCCAAGGAAGGTAGCACCCTTTAGTTTTCCAGGTTGCACGGGTAGGTGATGGGCTGTAGCTTCTAAACGGCGATGATGGAGACCTTGATCGGCGTGTTGGGGTGCGTCCTCTCCAGCGCCTAGCTTGCGGCGATGGTGACCTACGTCGTCCTGCACCCACATCTTCTTGTTCATCTTCGTCGTCCCGGAGTTGGCGTCGGCTAAGATCGGTCTGCTGTCTTCTGGCGCGGGCGTCATCAAATATTCGCCGCCATTCTCGACAATAGCGCACCACATGTGTCGGTCATCATTATCATCATTCGTGACTGTAGCTAGATTGGACTGTGTGAAAAAATTGGAATGTGTAAAAATTGGGGCTTTTTTCGGGCGCTGATGACGCGCAGTTGAGCGACCCATTAAACCAAACATCATCATCATCAAATGATAGTTACTAATTGATAAGAATGTTAGCATATCAATGTACTGAATCATTACTAATATTACACATAATTAAAATCCACTGAGAGGTGTTATGCGATGTTGCTGAGAACTTTTGACACTGTTCCACACAAGCGGCTCGTAGTCAAATTGCGTGCTTAAGGAATATCGTCTCAGTTATGTGACTGGATTTGCGATTTCCTGTCAGAGAGGTCACAGTTCATAGTAATTGACGGGAAGTCATCGAGTAAAACAGAAGTGATTTCAGGTGTTCCCCTAGGTAGTATTATAGGCACTTCGCTGTTCCTTATCTACACTCCTGGAAATTGAAATAAGAACACCGTGAATTAATTGTCCCAGGAAGGGGAAACTTTATTGACACATTCCTGGGGTCAGATACATCACATGATCACACTGACAGAACCACAGGCACATAGACACAGGCAACAGAGCATGCACAATGTCGGCACTAGTACAGTGTATATCCACCTTTCGCAGCAATGCAGGCTGCTATTCTCCCATGGAGACGATCGTAGAGATGCTGGATGTAGTCCTGTGGAACGGCTTGCCATGCCATTTCCACCTGGCGCCTCAGTTGGACCAGCGTTCGTGCTGGACGTGCAGACCGCGTGAGACGACGCTTCATCCAGTCCCAAACATGCTCAATGGGGGACAGATCCGGAGATCTTGCTGGCCAGGGTAGTTGACTTACACCTTCTAGAGCACGTTGGGTGGCACGGGATACATGCGGACGTGCATTGTCCTGTTGGAACAGCAAGTTCCCTTGCCGGTCTAGGAATGGTAGAACGATGGGTTCGATGACGGTTTGGATGTACCGTGCACTATTCAGTGTCCCCTCGACGATCACCAGTGGTGTACGGCCAGTGTAGGAGATCGCTCCCCCCACCATGATGCCGGGTGTTGGCCCTGTGTGCCTCGGTCGTATGCAGTCCTGATTGTGGCGCTCACCTGCACGGCGCCAAACACGCATACGACCATCATTGGCACCAAGGCAGAAGCGACTCTCATCGCTGAAGACGACACGTCTCCATTCGTCCCTCCATTCACGCCTGTCGCGACACCACTGGAGGCGGGCTGCACGATGTTGGGGCGTGAGCGGAAGACGGCCTAACGGTGTGCGGGACCGTAGCCCAGCTTCATGGAGACGGTTGCGAATGGTCCTCGCCGATACCCCAGGAGCAACAGTGTCCCTAATTTGCTGGGAAGTGGCGGTGCGGTCCCCTACGGCACTGCGTAGGATCCTACGGTCTTGGCGTGCATCCGTGCGTCGCTGCGGTCCGGTCCCAGGTCGACGGGCACGTGCACCTTCCGCCGACCACTGGCGACAACATCGATGTACTGTGGAGACCTCACGCCCCACGTGTTGAGCAATTCGGCGGTACGTCCACCCGGCCCCCCGCATGCCCACTATACGCCCTCGCTCAAAGTCCGTCAACTGCACATACGGTTCACGTCCACGCTGTCGCGACATGCTACCAGTGTTAAAGACTGCGATGGAGCTCCGTATGACACGGCAAACTGGCTGACACTGACGGCGGCGGTGCACAAATGCTGCGCAGCTAGCGCCATTCGACGGCCAACACCGCGGTTCCTGGTGTGTCCGCTGTGCCGTGCGTGTGATCATTGCTTGTACAGCCCTCTCGCAGTGTCCGGAGCAAGTATGGTGGGTCTGACACACCGGTGTCAATGTGTTCTTTTTTCCATTTCCAGGAGTGTATATAAACGATTTGGGAGACAATCTCAGCAGCCGTCTTCGGTTGTTTGCAGATGACGCTGTCGTTTATTGACTAATAGTCATCAGAAGAGCAAAACAAACTGCAAAACGATTTAGAAAAAATATCAGAATGGTGCGAAAAGTGGCAGTTGACCCTAAATAACGAAAGTGTGAGGTCATCCACATGAGTGCTAAAAGGAACTCGTTAAACTTCGGTTACACGATAAATCATTCAAATCTAAAAGCCGTAAATTCAACTAAATACCTAGGTATTACAATTACGAACAACTTAAATTGGAAAGAACACATAGAAAATGTTGCGGGGAAGGCTAACCAAAGGCTGCTTTTTATTGGCAGGACACTTAGAAAATGTAACAGACCTACTAAGGAGACTGCCTACACTACGCTTGTCCGTCCTCTTTTAGAATACTGCTGCGCGGTGTGGGATCCTTACCAGATAGGACTGACGGAGAACATCGAAAAAGTTCATAGAGGGGCAGCACGTTTTGTATTATCGCGAAGTACGGGAGAGAGTGTCACAGAAATGATACAAGATTTGGGCTGGAAATCATTAAAAGAAAGGCGTTTTTCGTTGCGACGGAATCTTCTCACGAAATTCCAATCACCAACTTTCTCCTCCGAATGCGAAAATATTTTGTTAACACCAACCTACATAGGGAGGAACGATCACCACGATAAAATAAGGGAAATCAGAGCTCGTACGGAAAGATATAGGTGTTCATTCCTTCCGCGTGCTATACGAGATTGGAATAATAGAGAATTGTAAGGTGGTTCGATGAACCCTCTGCCAGGCACTTAACTGTGATTTGCAGAGTATCCATGTAGATGTAGATGTACTTATCTTCTGTTGTCAGCAGTCGTCTAGAAATGCTAATAGTGTATTCAAACTTTCCATTCTGTCGGTCCGGGTTTGCCAATTTCTTGAGATGACGGAAGGCTGATTCCGATACTTTTTTCAGGCTGTTATCAGCAGAGTATATATGTTTTAGGAAACTCATGACACAAAACTGCACAGTTTATTTACTCCCGGTTTCGGCCCAAACCCCTCGTCTGGTGCGAAAAATTGGCCAATACAAATTACATGTTACTCATATAGAAACGTGAATCACCTTGACTGTCAAAGTCGTGACCAATTGCAAGGTAGACAACGATTTTCTCGCTTCAGCAATTGTCACTCACAGACCCAATGTAACAACCGTCAGTAAATAAACGGTTCATGCAGCTCCATGTCATGAGATTCCTGAAGACTAATTATTTGCTCTGTTTGATTTATTACAATATTTTCTTAGACAAGCACACTAATATGTTTTCGAGCACAGTGTAAAGCTTCACATACATACAACTTCAATTGAGACTCGGTCTTAAAACAGTTACATCAAGCAGCACACACAGCTCTCTCTGCACCATGATTAATGCAGCAGAAACTGATCGCCCGTGTTGGAGCCATCCCAATACCAAAGACAAATTTCAACAGCCTTACAAATATTTAAATAGAACCTGTGATGTGCACTGCGCGCAATAAAAGTCATAAATTGGTCTGTTCTTGTAAATATAATTTATGATAACTATATTAATGATGTTTTTATCAGTTTTTGTTTCAATTAGCTAGAAAAATACCAGGATGACTAGCTTTCCGGAGTTTTCATTTATTTGCATCCCAAACATGCCAAATGTTTCTGAGCTTCGAAAAGGATAACGAAACAGCAACAACTGTAAAGTACATTAATACACTGAACACCCCCGCAAAGACAGAAAATTGCGCAAATAGGATCAAAGGCAATATCGAAAACATTGATACATTAACCTGGCATCGATAGACGCAATGTGTATCGGAGACCAACAATCTGTGGATCTTTAAACCGCCCAGCCTGAGTACTGATGATGAGGACCCGTGATCAATGATTTATTGGGCCGTGTGGCCATCCCAAGCCTTTGACGCGGAGGCCTATGGACAGTGAAGCCGGCACGTGGTGTGGGGTGGGCGTGGCCACAGAAGCGATACCGCAGCCAGCCTGCCTCTCTCTCCCTCCCCCCCCCCCCCTCTCTCCCTCTTAGCCTGTGAAGCCTTTGTCTACACGCCGTACGATTATTCCGAGGTCGACCTTGGCTGCTTACGTTTCTCGATTTGGACTTCTCTGTAGACGGATTTACCATTCTTTACGGCGACCTTCGTTGTGTTCTGGACTTGCTGCCTGCCCAGCCATTAACTGCGTTAGCTGTAGTTGCAGACTACACGGAAGCGCATTGATCTTCCACCAGTATCCACGTCACCGTGTGTGCAAGCGATCACAATCTTCATTTCTACCTACGTCAAAATACTGTACGGAAAAAAATTCAGATATAATTTGGTTGGCAAATATTAACTCGTTTATTTACGTAGCATTTTAAGTAAATTGATAATTTTCAGAGAGATAGCAGTCGCCATACTATTCCATACGCTGGCACTATATAGCGTTGTGATTACGAAACACAAGGTGTCGGAAAAATGAATTTAAAAAAGAAATCGTGTCATATCGTCTCGGGTGATTCAAGAATGTACACGGATTTAGCCTAAAAACAGATCCTAATAATTTCCAGATTATGTTTCATGAGATATTAGACGTCTTTAAAGTTTGGTAATTGTATCTTCCAGCATATCTGTTAATCGCCCTTGAGCCAAACAAGTCCATTACTAATGGCATTGACCTACTTCGTATTCTACCGATGTCGCCTGTTACTGCGATCTGATGTGAACCCTATACACCTGAGAAATGTTCTAACAATTGATCGAAGCCAACCATTTGCTGTGCGTGTAGCTTAGCCTATTTGAACTTCGCATTTCGTGAAATGCATAACTTCGTTTCCCTTGATTGAGAGATAATTGCCAATCTTCCCATATGGATGATGTTTTATTGACGTCTTTCTGATTATTATTAGTCGATCACAAAATTATTGCACCTGGGACTGAAGGCACTCCGGTCGGCATATCGGTGAGTTTTTATCGTGATATTTGACGAGGACACGCTGAACCACTTCATAGTACCGGGTGATCAGAAAGTCAGTATAAATTTGAAAATTTAATAAACCACGGAATAACGTAGATAGAGAGGTAAAGATTGACACACTTGCTTGGAATGTCATGGGGTTTTATTAGAACAAAAGAAAAAAAAACAATGTTCACAAAATGTCCGACAGTTGGCGCTGGACAGCAAAACATCAGTAACTGCTACCGTGACGGGTGAGAGGAACGCCGATATGTTACAGAATCGCACCATCCCTAGCCTGGCTGATAAACACCTGCTGGAGCGTACGATGTTTATGCAGGATGGCGATCCACCCCATATTGCTAGACGCGTGAAAGATCTCTTGCGCGCGTCGTTTGGTGGTGATCGTGTTCTTAGCCGCCACTTTCGTCATGCTTGGCCTCCCAGGTCCCCAGACCTCAGTCCGTGCGATTATTGGCTTTGGGGTTACCTGAAGTCACAAGTGTATCGTGATCGACCGACATCTCTTGGGATGCTGAAAGCCAACATCCGACGCCAATGTCTCACCATAACTCCGGACATGCTTTACAGTGCTGTTCACAACATTATTCCTCGACTACAGCTATTGTTGAGGAATGATGGTGGACGTATTGAGCATTTCCTGTAAAGAACATCATCTTTGCTTTGTCTTACTTATGCTAATTATTGCTATTCTGATCAGATGAAGCGCCATATCTCGGACAATTTTTTGAACTTTTGTTTTTTGGTTCCAATAAAACCCCATGTCATTCCAAGCATGTGTGTCGATTTGTACCTCTCTATCTACATTATTCCGTGATTTATTCAGTTTTCAAATTTGTACTGACTTTTTGATCACCCGGTGTATACACAGCTGTCCTGAAGCAATAAACAGTGCGATGCGTGTTTCCGGTAACAGCCACGGCAGGCAATGTGCAATAATATCGTGGATGGGTGGTACAACGAAATTAGTCAGGTATCACTTACACAGGAATGATAGTTTCGTCTGCGAGAAGTTTCGTACTACAACTAATAGTGCCCTTTCAGCTAGTAATAAATCAGTACCCTTCCCACGTGCCACTAGTTCTGTAAAGAGTAGAACTCTCATGTGTACCACAGCTTCAAACGTCTGGTTACTTCACAAATCATTTAATGTGTAAAATATTTGACATTAAAAACGTAAAACTTTCGTGGCTGAAGGCGCAAAACCGTAATTGTGTTGATTTTATTAGTTTCCGATTATTCACTCATAGACTAGTGAAAAAGTTTCAGAAAGCGTCGAAATTGTGTGTGAAGTCGCTTGTGCTCTCTTTATCAAACACTCGGAGCATATAGTCGTGAGTTACGCCGTCTTAACACATACAGACACTTTCTAACTGTAATACTTGCTTTACTGTGCTAAAACCTTATCATAAGACTGTACTTCGTAATGAGCATATTATGACAGCATTTTAAACTTTAAAATCAGTCAGTAATTATCTCAAATACTGAAAATAAAATTTATTGGTTGGCTGGTTTGTGGGGACTGAAGGGACAAGACTACAAAGGTCATCGGTCCTTGAAATTGTTGTCCATCGAAGCCGTTAGATGAAGCCGTTAGACGCACAATCTGCAAGAGGAATCAGATGACGGTTTATCCCATTAGCAATACAGATACTATAGAACACGTCAGACAATACTCGTGTGTGTGTGTGTGTGTGTGTGTGTGTGTGTGTGTGTGTGTGTGTATGAGAGAGAGAGATGGGGGGGGGGGGGGGGGAGGATGACTCATCGGCCAGGATATCGTACTGCGTTTTGTCAGCTGTATTCCTCATACAGACTGTTATCTACATCAGCCACTGACGGACGACATTTCTTGTCCCAATATCATTTGCTTCCTTTCCTGTTCCATTAACAGATTGTGTGCCAGCGGCCGTCGGCAAGACTCCGTCAATGAGGTGGAACATCTGTGATTTTACAGACACAGTCATTTCGGGAGACGCGTGTGGAACGAAGAAATACGTTGCTTGACTCTGGTTGTAACTACGTTCTCCGATATGCACAACTCAACAGATACTCGCTCTTATACTGCCACTGAAGTTTTCCGATCCTCTCAGCGAAGCTTTATTGCTATACGAAATACGTGGCGAAGCGCGCTGCTCTTCTTTGGATTTTGCACTCCTCCATCTGTTGATCCTACCTATTAGGTAGATGCCTCAGACTAACGAACAGTGCTCAGCAGTCGATTGAACTAAGGTTTTGTAAGACATCTCCTTTAGGTTTATTCTAGTCAATCTATCTGGCGGGCAGTTATGGGTCATAGTTCAAACTAAAATCGCACCGTTCATATACTTTCACGCCGTTCGTCCAAAAAATTCCGAGATTGATTTTATTCCTGGCGTACAAGCGACGTCAGCTGAGCAATTGCTGTTGCAGCTTGAGCATACACCTGTAAACAACAGATGTGCATTCCTCCAGACCGTGGTCAACAGTCGGTGTTAAGTAGTGGGCTTGCGGCCCGAGTGTGTCACCGTTTCTGTGTCACAAGTTGCTATAGAACAACACCTTTAAATAAAAAGTTAAGGATTTTCTGGAGAGAAAGTTTTTGAAGAATAGAAAAATATTTGCTCCGTTGGTCCCTCACACCTTGATTCCCGAACAAAAACGCGGCTTAGGGACGCATGTCGCGACGTGATTGACGAAATCTTTGCCGGCCGAGCTGGCCCAGCGGTTCTAGGCGCTACAGTTTGGAATCCTGCCTCGGGCATGGATGTGTGTGATGTCCTTAGGTTAGTTAGGTTTAAGTAGTTCTAAGTTCTAGAGGACTGATGACCTCAGAAGTTAAGTCTCGTAGTGCTCAGAGCCATTTGAACCATTTGACGAAATCTTTCCTGGAAAAACACAATTAAGAGTGGTGACCAGACTTGGTATTATCAAGGCGAACCTATCACAAAACGACAAAGTCCAGAAATTCACATGCAAAGTAAACGCTTTGACGACATAACTGACGTTCAAGCCAATGTGACAAGCGAGTTGAATAACATCCTAAAGAACTAGTTTCATGGCAGTTTCGCGTTGTTGTATGATCGTTCTGTGATGTGTACTTCAGTGAGAGGAGAGTATATAGAGCACATGATATCTAAAAACCACCATCTTAACTTTTCTTTTTTCATCCATCCACTCTTGAAACTTTTTGGCCTGGCGGGGTATTACAGTTACGACTGTTTCCACCAGCTAATGACAGTTGAATAGTCGAACAATAACAGCTCTTTCCTTCTATTTGCAATCTGTTACAGTTATTTCTTTAGGATCAAGTACCGCTTTCTACACCAAGCATCGATTTTCTGCAGGCCTTCCTCGTTTTCGCTGCAATTTTCTGGCGTTAAAATCCTCCTGTGAACATCCACGAAAACCCTTACATAATTATCAACCATATCACTTATGAGTAGCTTTCAAAAGTAATGCAACACACTTTTTTCTGAAAGTTTGTTGGTTTTATTCAGGTTTCCAGTACACCATATTATTCGCCACTCTTTTTGCTACAAAATCCTATTTTTCAACACAATCTCCGTTTAAGCCTTACGTCACCTAACTGCGAGGGCCTGTTAGCCCGCGTGGTACCATTCTGCTGGTCGACGTTGTAACCAACGTCTTGGTGCGTCAGTAGCCTCCCCACCATCCACATACTGCTTTCCGCGGAGTGCATCCTTCATTGGGCCAAACAGAAGGAAGTCGGAAGCTGCGAGATCCAGTCTGTGGGGTGGATGAGGAAGAACAGTCCAATGAAGTTACACTACTGGCCATTAAACTTGCTACACCTCGAAGATGACGTGCTACAGACGCGAAATTTAACAGAAGGGAAGATGATGCTGTGATACACAAATGATTAGCTTTTTAGAGCATTCACACAACGTTGGCGCTGGTGGCGACACCTACAACGTGCTGACATGAGGAAAGTTTCCAACCGATTTCTCATACACAAACAGCAGTTGACCGACGTTGCCTGGTGAAACGTTGTTGTGATGACTCGTGTAAGGAGGAAAAATGCGTACCATCACGTTTCCGACTTTGATAAAGGTCGGATTGTAGCCTATCGCGATTGCGATTTATCGTATCGCGACATTGCTGCTCTCGTTAGTCGAGATACAATCACTGTTAGCAGAATATGGAATCGGTGGGTTCAGGAGGGTAATACGGAACGCCGTGCTGGGTCCCAACGGCCTCGTATCACTAGCAGTTGAGATGACAGGCATCTTATCCGCATGGCTGTAACGAATCGTGCAGCCACGTCTCGATCCCTGAGTCAACAGATGGAGACGTTTGCAAGACAACAACCACCTGCACGAACAGTTCGACGACGTTTGCAGCAGCATGGACTATCAGCTCGGAGACCATGGCTGCGGTTATCCTTGACGCTGCACCACAGACAGGAGCGCCTGCGATGGTGTTCTCAACGACGAACCTGGGTGCACGAATGGCAAAATGTCGTTTTTTCGGATGAATCCAGGTTCTGTTTACAGCATCATGATGGTCGCATCCGTGTTTGGCGACATCGCGGTGAACGCACATTGGAAGCGTGTATTCGTCATCGCCATACTGGCGTATCACCCGGCGTGCTGGTATGGGGTGCCGTTGGTTGCACGTGTCAGTCACCTCTTGTTCGCACTGACGGCACTTTGAACAGTGGACGTTATATTTCAGATGTGTTACGACCCGTGGCTCTACCCTTCATTCGATCCCTGCGAAACCCTACATTTCAGCAGGATAATGCACGTCCCCATGTTGCATGTCCTGTACGTGTCTTTCTGGATACAGAAAATGTTCGACTGCTGCCCTGCCCAGCACATTCTCCAGATCTCTCACCAATTGAAAACGTCTGGTCAATGGTGGAGGAGCAACTGGCTGTCACAATACTCCAGTGACTACTCTTGATGAACTGCAGTATCGTGTTGAAGCTGCATGGGCAGCTGTACCTGTACACGCCATCCAAGCTCTGTTTGACGCATGCCCAGGCATATAAAGGCCGTTATTACGGCCAGACGTGGTTGTTCTGGGTACTGATTTCTCAGGATCTATGCACCCAAATTGCGTGAAAACGTAATCATATGTCAGTTCTAGTATAATATATTTGTGCAATGAATACCCGTTTATCATCTGCATTTCTTCTTGGTGTGGCAATTTTAATGGCCAGTAGTGTAGTAATGCTTCTGAAACACTCACTTCGTAAAAGCTCAAAGTTTCTTCCACATCGGATGATTCCGTCCCATTAACAGAGATCTGTAGAGTTGTATCTCTACAATGCTGATCCGATGCTCGATAAACTCATAGTACGTTCACTGAAGACAGTACGGAACTGCAGCGAATGCCTTACGGACGCCAAGGAACACAGCGTGTATCTAGGCACAGTTATCTACTTCCCTGTAGAGCTCATGGATGAATAAAGCACAGATTAAAACCGTGTGCCGGACCGAGACTCGAGCTGGCAGAAGTAAAGCTGTGAGGACGGGGCGTGAGTCGTGCTTGGGTAGCTCAGTTGGTAGAGCACTTGCCCGCGAAAGGCAAAGGTCCCGAGTTCGAGTCTTGGTCCGGCACACAGTTTTAATCAGCCAGGAAGTTTCATACCAGCGCACACTCCGCTACAGAGTGAAAATCTCATTCTAGAAACATCCCCCAGGCTGTGGCTAAGTCATGTCTCCGCAATATCCTTTCTTTGAGGAGTGATAGCTCTGCAAGGTTCGCAGGAGAGCTTCTTTAAAGTCTGGAAGGCAGGAGACGAGGTACTGGCAGAAGTAAAGCTGTGAAGACGGGGCGTGAGTCGTGCTTGGGTAGCTCAGTTGGTACCTTTGCCTTTAGCGGGCAAGTGCTCTACCGAGTTCGAGTCTCGGTCCGGCACAAAGTTTTAATCTGCCAGTAAGTTTCATTATTTTCGTTCTCCGAAAAGGTCATTATACTCAAATGTTAAACCTGATACCAAAGTGTTTTCTCAAGGGACGTTTTCGAACACCGAGCACGTATGTTTTCTGTACTTACAAACTGGTAGTCTCTGAAGAGCGGCCATCAACATTACAAACCAGCGACGAGAGATACCACACAATTATCTCAACACGGCTGTTATATGTCGCAAGCGCAGAGTGATAACGGTGCATCCAGTCACATAAATTTTCATATGGTTGACTCTGGCGCCCGCTGTTTCTAGACAAGGTAGATAAAGTCCCTTTGCCTCAGCGTCTCACACTAACAAACATGTATATTGGTCGTTTGCCTTCCCTTCGCCGGTGTTCAGCTACATTACGTAACACTTGCACACAGCTGCAATCCTCGAGCGATATCTTCTCTCCTTATCTGCAGGCCAGCCAAGAGTTTCCCGTCTAGTGTTTTGTTCGCTTGCACCTTATCGTTTGATACGGACTACTCGGAGTGAATTAAACCAATAATTTGCTAGCGTCAACAATTCAAAATGATAACTGTCTCGGAAAAGACGGGATGGAACTCCTTTTACGTTAAGCAAGGCAATCAACCAGTATTGTTGGTTTCAGTATCAGTTAGCTGTATTCAAAATGGTTCAAATGGCTCTGAGCACTATGGGACTTAACATCTGGGGTCATCAGTCCCCTAGAAATTGGAGAACTACTTACACCTAACTAACCCCAAGGACATCACACACAACCATGCCCGAGGTAGGATTCGAACCTGCGACGTGGCGGACGCGCGGTTCCAGACTGAAGCGCCTAGAACCGCTCGGCCACAGGGGTCCGCAGTTAGCAGCTGTATTCGAAATTGATCTGGTGAAGCTACAACTGTGCCCTTGTGTTCCTCGTACAGATGCAGCGCCTCACTAGCCAGTTACTTGGGTTGTGGAGAGGGAAGATGGAAGCGTCGGGGTATATACAGTTTTGGTAAATGCAAGATACCGACAGGTGTGAATACCTTTTACTAACCAGAAAATATCCTAGTACCAGACGTGGATAGAACTTTGAATTTTAAAGTTAGTAGCTGGAACCACTGGTGTTTTTTCTTACTCGTTACATCTCATACGTTGGGACAGAAGTAAGAACTTTGAATTTTAAAGTTAGTGGCTGGGACTACTGATGTTTTTACTTACTCGTTACATCTCTTACGTTTCCAGATAGCGCGCCACATGCCATAGCATTTGTACTATTTCTGCACTGTTTACATTACAATTTTACCTTTAATGGTAACCGCCAGTGCAGAACGTTACGCTAAATGCTGATATATGTCTAGGCTAACTTTTTATTAATTGAATAAATTAAATTGTGAACATGTACGAGGGTGGTTTAGTAAGTCTGGTAAAAAAGTCTCCTTTAGGGATTTACACCTTGTCCAGCGATTCTCCAGCTTTTTCTTCCCATCTGCAAAATTAGTTCTGTCAAACTGAAAAATACTGGTTGGCTGCAACTGTCCCTTTCTCATTTGATGAAAATTTCTTCCCAGTAAGCCAAAGTTTCAAGTTAGGGAACAAGAATAGGTCACTTGGTGAATAGCGTGGGTGAGGAACGAATTCAAAGCCCAATTCATCCATTTTCGCCATTGTTATCGCTGATGTGTGGGATGGTGCATTATCCTGGTGAAATAGTACTAGTTTGCGTGACAACCTTCGTCTTGTTTCAGCCAATGCAGGTTTCAAACGGTCCAGCAATGAAGCATAATAGAATCCATTTACGGTTTTGTCTTCTTTCGAGTACTGTATGACGATTATCCCCCCCAGGAACCATGGACCTTGCCGTTGGTGGGGAGGCTTGCGTGCCTCAGCGATACAGATGGCCGTACCGTAGGTGCAACCACAACGGAGGGGTATCTGTTGAGAGGCCAGACAAACATGTGGTTCCTGAAGAGGGGCAGCAGCCTTTTCAGTAGTTGCAGGGGCAACAGTCTGGATGATTGACTGATCTGGCCTTGTAACATTAACCAAAACGGCCTTGCTGTGCTGGTACTGCGAACGGCTGAAAGCAAGGGGAAACTACAGCCGTAATTTTTCCCGAGGACATGCAGCTCTACTGTATGATTAAATGATGATGGCGTCCTCTTGGGTAAAATATTCCGGAGGTAAAATAGTCCCCCATTCGGATCTCCGGGCGGGGACTACTCAAGAGGACGTCGTTATCAGGAGAAAGAAAACTGGCGTTCTACGGATCGGAGCGTGGAATGTCAGATCACTTAATCGGGCAGGTAGGTTAGAAAATTTGAAAAGGGAAATGGATAGGTTAAAGTTAGATATAGTGGGAATTAGTGAAGTTCGGTGGCAGGAGGAACAAGACTTTTGGTCAGGTGATTACAGGGTTATAAATACAAAATCAAATAGGGGTAATGCAGGAGTAGGTTTAATAATGAATAAAAAAATAGGAGTGCGGGTTAGCTACTACAAACAGCATAGTGAACGCATTATTGTGGCCAAGATAGACACAAAGCCCATGCCTACTACAGTAGTACAAGTTTATATGCCAACTAGCTCTGCAGATGATGAAGAAATAGATGAAATGTATGACGAGATAAAAGAAATTATTCAGGTAGTGAAGGGAGACGAAAATTTAATAGTCATGGGTGACTGGAATTCGTCAGTAGGAAAAGGGAGAGAAGGAAACATAGTAGGTGAATATGGATTGGGGGGAAGGAATGAAAGAGGAAGCCGCCTTGTAGAATTTTGCACAGAGCATAACTTAATCATAGCTAACACTTGGTTCAAGAATCATGAAAGGAGACTGTATACATGGAAGAAGCCAGGAGATACTGACAGGTTTCAGATAGATTATATAATGGTAAGACAGAGATTTAGGAACCAGGTTTTAAATTGTAAGACATTTCCTGGGGCAGATGTGGATTCTGACCACAATCTATTGGTTATGAACTGCAGATTGAAACTGAAGAAACTGCAAAAAGGTGGGAATTTAAGGAGATGGGACCTGGATAAACTGAAAGAACCAGAGGTTGTAGAGAGTTTCAGGGAGAGCATAAGGGGACAATTGACAGGAATGGGGGAAAGAAACACAGTAGAAGAAGAATGGGTAGCTCTGAGGGATGAAGTGGTGAAGGCAGCAGACGATCAAGTAGGTAAAAAGACGAGGGCTAATAGAAATCCTTGGGTAACAGAAGAAATATTGAATTTAATTGATGAAAGGAGAAAATATAAAAATGCAGTAAATGAAGCAGGCAAAAAGCAATACAAACGTCTCAAAAATGAAATCGACAGGAAGTGCAAAATGGCTAAGCAGGGATGGCTAGAGGACAAATGTAAGGATGTAGAGGCTTGTCTCACTAGGGGTAAGATAGATACTGCCTACAGGAAAATTAAAGAGACCTTTGGAGAGAAGAGAACCACTTGTATGAATATCAAGAGCTCAGATGGAAACCCAGTTCTAAGCAAAGAAGGGAAGGCAGAAAGGTGGAAGGAGTATATAGAGGGTTTATACAAGGGAGATGTACTCGAGGACAATATTATGGAAATGGAAGAGGATATAGATGAAGACGAAGTGGGAGATAAGATACTGCGTGAAGAGTTTGACAGAGCACTGAAAGACCTGAGTCGAAACAAGGCCCCGGGAGTAGACAACATTCCACTAGAACTACTGATGGCCTCGGGAGAGCCAGTCATGACAAAACTCTACCATCTAGTGAGCACGATGTATGAGACAGGTGAAATACCCTCAGACTTCAAGAAGAATATAATAATTCCAATCCCAAAGAAAGCAGGTGTTGACAGATGTGAAAATTACCGAACTATCAGTTTAATAAGTCACAGCTGCAAAATACTTACGCGAATTCTTTACAGACGAATGGAAAAACTGGTAGAAGCCGACCTCGGGGAAGATCAGTTTGGATTCCGTAGAAATGTTGGAACACGTGAGGCAATACTGACCTTACGACTTATCTTGGAAGAAAGATTAAGAAAAGGCAAACCTACGTTTCTAGCATTTGTAGACTTAGAGAAAGCTTTTGACAATGTTGACTGGAATACTCTCTTTCAAATTCTGAAGGTGGCAGGGGTAAAATACAGGGAGCGAAAGGCTATTTACAATTTGTACAGAAACCAGATGGCAGTTATAAGAGTCGAGGGGCATGAAAGGGAAGCAGTGGTTGGGAAAGGAGTGAGACAGGGTTGTAGCCTCTCCCCGATGTTATTCAATCTGTATATTGAGCAAGCAGTAAAGGAAACAAAAGAAAAATTCGGAGTAGGTATTAAAATTCATGGAGAAGAAGTAAAAACTTTGAGGTTCGCCGATGACATTGTAATTCTGTCAGAGACAGCAAAGGACTTGGAAGAGCAGTTGAACGGAATGGACAATGTCTTGAAAGGAGGATATAAGATGAACATCAACAAAAGCAAAACGAGGATAATGGAATGTAGTCAAATTAAGTCGGGTGATGCTGAGGGAATTAGATTAGGAAATGAGACACTTAAAGTAGTAAAGGAGTTTTGCTATTTAGGGAGTAAAATAACCGATGATGGTCGAAGTAGAGAGGATATAAAATGTAGACTGGCAATGGCAAGGAAAGCGTTTCTCAAGAAGAGAAATTTGTTAACATCGAGTATAGATTTAGGTGTCAGGAAGTCGTTTCTGAAAGTATTTGTATGGAGTGTAGCCATGTATGGAAGTGAGACATGGACGATAACTAGTTTGGACAAGAAGAGAATAGAAGCTTTCGAAATGTGGTGCTACAGAAGAATGCTGAAGATAAGGTGGGTAGATCACGTAACTAATGAGGAGGTATTGAATAGGATTGGGGAGAAGAGAAGTTTGTGGCACAACTTGACTAAAAGAAGGGATCGGTTGGTAGGACATGTTTTGAGGCATCAAGGGATCACAAATTTAGCATTGGAGGGCAGCGTGGAGGGTAAAAATCGTAGAGGGAGACCAAGAGATCAATACACTAAGCAGATTCAGAAGGATGTAGGTTGCAGTAGGTACTGGGAGATGAAGAAGCTTGCACAGGATAGAGTAGCATGGAGAGCTGCATCAAACCAGTCTCAGGACTGAAGACCACAACAACAACATGACGATTATTCTGTGAGAATCCCAAAAATAGTGACGATCATCTTACGAGTTGCCGAAATGGTCTTTGCCTTCTTCGGTGCACTTTTACCAGCCTTTCTCCATTATTTTGACTGCCGTTTTGACTCTGGCGTGTAACGATGGATCCAGTTTTCGTCAAAAGTTACAAACTGGTGCAAAAAGTCTTGCAGATTGCTATTAAACATCGCCAGACATGGTGTTGAAATGTCCTTCCGGATGCGCTTTCCCTCAGTTGTTATCAGTCGGGTCACCCACCTCGTGCACAGCTTTTTCTCCGTGCACTCGCTCATTTGACATGCCTACAGACTCAGAAATCTCAAGAATTTTCATTCGGCGTCTTGTATTACCATATCATTGATTTTGTCGGTCGTTTCCTTTGTGGTGACTTCGGGCCGGACCGCGCTTCGTTTTCTGTGCTTGTCCGACCTCGTTTAAATTGATTTATCCAAAAGTAAATGGTCTTCAGTGATGGTTCAGAGCGCGCATAAACTTTATACAGTTCTGTTTTGACTTGTGCGGCAACCATTCAAATGAAAATGGTTAATAACAGCACATGACTCCGTTTTCTCCATTTTCAGTCGCAGTAGACACAATGACTAATTCAGACGGCGATCAACAATGGACTGTACGCTGTACGTTGTTGAAATTCTTTATACGATTATTGGAACAATCAAGCTTACCTACCACGAAGGCGCAACAAAAATGTACATTTCTCTCACGGACATTTACCAGACTTATCGAGCCATCCACGTAATTGGTTTCGGTGATAAATTGCCATTACGTTTTGTTTCTTTTTATGTTACGTCAAAACTGGTACTCAAGACTCTGGCTGCATATTCCTGACAATGACCTGCGGATAAAGTGGCAATGGATAGGACATTTTGTCTTGCTGCAGCATTCCAAAGCCGAGCGTAAACAGTTTTAAACATTCAGCAGCCGAAATTTTGTAAAAAAGGGCATTATATTTTTGTATTTTCCAAGGCTGAATTGGGCAAATAAAGCTATTGTTACTTAATTCCTACTGGATCTCAAGAACTGCGTGGCCAGTGTAGTATCCGATCTCGGGCATTCATGCCCATCTTATGATGGCTAACATTTCCGCAACCGGTTATGGTAATGAAATAAAGCATTTTAATAGTATTTGTGGTTGGTTTCGTTATTCACCAATAAATAAAGTTAGGTTCAAATGCTATTTGCGTGCTAATGACATAGCATATCGCAGCTCTCCAATTGAAGTTCAAGAAAAAGTAAGATTTTCACGTTCCTGAATTGAAGAGAGAATTTCACGTAATATGAAACTTCGTCCGACACACCCCATTCAGAGAAAATGATAACTACTGATTGATAGCAGTACGTTGAGATAAGATGGTCTTGTCAGTAGAAATAGCATCGTTCCTCGTAAAAAATCTTTGGGAATGATTTGATGTTACTGAAGTAAAAACTGATTGGATTTGCTTTATTGATGTAAACAGAAACTTTTAAAAAGGAAGTGGAAATGGTTTTCGAAGGTTCCCTGATGACTTTCGGGAAGGGGTATGGAGGGTGCAATTTCAGAACAGGGGAGAAGGAGGGAAAAGAATGCGTCTGATCAAAATTGGGCTTTTCTTTCGATTAAAGACGATCGGAGAGCTTCGTTGCAGATTATTAGGCTGCCCATCAGCAAACACAAATGCCCAGCTCGGCAGTGAAGAGTCTAGATCGTGGACTCCATCTTGAAGCACTTGGTTCGAGAAAGGGAGTAGATACGTGGTGTCTGTTCTTTCGGACATCTCCAAAAGAACAGACACCACATATACAATTAGCGCGAGGCTGTCCAATGATCTCTTCAGAGTAGATACACCCCACGCTCATAGTATTACGGAAATTGGCGAAACGCCACGAGCAAAGAGGACAATCGGCAGGGGCACTACGTCAATTGTGTGTGAGTAAACTAAGAATTTGGGTCTGACGGGAGGCGTGCTAGGGTAGTCCGTGCAGATGGGATGACCTCCGTGTACTGATGGCGTAGTGGTTGCCGGCACGGTAGCTCAGCGTGTTCGGTCAGAGCGTTAGCTGCCCTCTGTAATTAAAAGCTGAGTGAATGCAACAATGAACCTGGGTCATAGGACTTCAGCCTCGAACAAATACAACGGCCAATAACGAGCAAAATGAGATCAACAAAAAAAAATGGTCAGAGCATCTGCGTATTAAGGAGGAGACCAGGGTTCAAATCCCTGCTCGGCACAATTTTCAACTTTTCCGGTTGACATAAATCAGTGCCCACTGCGCTGCTAAATGTTGATCGTCCTTTGTGCCTTAAAGGGTGTAGAGGTGAAGAAGTAATCTCCTGACCGCCGAATATCATGGGCGAAATTCCAAACCACTTAGTGTCTGACGGAGTGAAAGACCATTACGATTGGTTCGTCCGTCAGGTAGGGTCTTAAGCTCGGCAGTTGGTGCTATTCGAGAGGAGCAGGTTGTGTGCTGACACACAGTCCCGCCTTCTGCTCACATACTCAACAACACCACCACTTACGTCACGTTGACTGATAAGCAGTATATACAGTAGATACACGCAGACCCTCAAAAGACCTATATCTCTAACTTCGATCAGTTGTAGAATTTTGGAACACGTATTATGTTCGAGTATAATGACTTTTCTGGAGACTAGAAATCTACTCTGTAGCAATGAGCATGGGGTTCTAAAAAAGACGATCGTGTGAAACCTGGCTTGCGCTATTCGTCCACGAGACTCAGAGGGCCATAGATGCCGTGTTTCTTGACTTCCGCAAGGCGTTTGATACGGTTCCCCACAGTCGTTGAATGAACAAATTAAGAGCATATGGACTATCAGACCAGTTGTGTGATTGAATTGAAGAGTTCCTAGATAACAGGACGCAGCATGTCATTCTCAATGGAGAGAAGTCTTCCGAAGTAAGAGTGATTTCAGGTGTGCCGCAGGGGAGTGTCGTAGAACCGTTGCTATTCACAGTATATACGACCTTGTGGATAACATCAGAAGTTCACTGAGGCTTTTTGCGGATGGTGCTGTAGTATATCGAGAGGTTGTAACAATGGAAAATTGAAGTGAAATGCAGGAGGATCTGCAACGAATTGACGCATGGTGCAGGGAACGGCAATTGAATCTCAATGTAGACAAGTGTAATGTGCTGTGAATACATAGAAAGAAAGATGCTTTATCATTTAGCTACAATATAGCAGGTCAGCAACTGGAAACAGTTAATTCCATAAATTATCTGGGAGTACGCATTAGGAGTGATCTAAAATGGAATGACCATATAAAATTAATTGTCGCTAAAGCAGATGCCAGACTGAGATTCATTGGAAGAATTCTAAGGAAATGCAGTCCGAAAACAAAGGAAGTAGTTTACAGTGCACTTGTTCGCCCACTGCTTGAATACTGCTCACCGGTGTGGGATCCGTACCAGATAGAGTTGATAAAAGAGATAGAGAAGATCCAACGGAGAGCAGCGCACTTCGATACAGGATCATTTAGTAATCGCGAAAGCGTTACGGAGATGATAGATAAACTCCAGTGGAAGACTCTACAAGAGAGACGCTCAGTAGCTCGGTACGGGCTTTTGTTGAAGTTTCGAGAACATACCTTCACCGAGGAGTCAAGCGTATATTGCTCCCTTCTGCGTATATCTCGCGAAGAGACCATGAGGATAAAATCCGAGAGATTAGAGCCCACACATAGGCATACCGAGAATCTTTCTTTCCACGAACAATACGAGACTGGAATAGAAGGGAGAACCGATAGAGGTACTCAAGGTACCCTCCGCCACACACCGTCAGGAGGCTTGCGGAGTAGTAGATGTAGATCTAGTATATGACTTACTTTGACGCGAAACCAGATAAATTACTATACTAAAAACAAAGAGGTCAGATGCTGAAAGGGAGCATAAATCAAGTTGCGATGTTACTATGCAAGTTGCCGAAGAATTGTGAAAAGTTTTTCCTGGAAAGGGGAAGGGTGGTTACCGGTTGTCTCCTTCTACCAACTACCAACCCAGTCCTGCCTACCTCGTCGAGTGTATGCTACTATCCCATAGTCTGATGACACTGATCTCCGTTCAGAGGAAAGACCACCTCCACTTTCACAACTTGACAGCTTGCCGTCACCGACGCGCTTTGATACGGTTCGTTGCGTGGGTTTCGAGCCACTCTTGATGTAACAGCAGGGATTCGTGACCTAGAAGCTTAGATGAAATAAGAGAACAGGAGTGTGAGGGGCTGCGTTGCACATAAGCGCATCAATAGGCTGGCTACTCACCACACTGCTGCTATTCCAAGGGACGCGACGTGGCGTGGTTCCGCTCGGCGTCGCTCGCCAGGGAGTGTCCCTCATATCGTATCGCATCGCCAAAGTCAGATAAACGCCGTCCAACCAGCAATGGCGAGCGGCTGACAACGCGACACAGCCACCTGTCGACTCTGGCCGCTCGGCGTGCGCGGGCGTGCTAAATGTAAACAGCGAGTTGCGGTCTCTGGAACCCACACGAATGGAGTCACTGGAGATGACACCAGTGAAGACGAAATGCTATCAGTGCAAGCTATCCAGAGCTGGCGCACGTGTAATGTTACGTATATGTTATGACAGATAAATATTGTTTTCCACGTCTGGACAGTAAAATATCTAGGAATATGCATCCTCGACGGTTTAAAGCAGGGGTCTCCAAACTACGGCCCGCGGGCCGAAACCGGCCCGCGAGGGCCGGCAAACCGGCCCGCGTTAGCTGGCCGGACATCCCCGGTATCCGGCCCGCCAAATATTTGAGGTGGCACCTATACTGCCAACAATTGAGTTTCGAGGCCTATCGCGACCAATACACCGCGACATTGGCTCTGCTACTTGCTACAAGACTACATAACTAAACTTATTGTTGCGCCGCTTGAAGTAACAATGCGTTGACATACTCTACCTCTGTTACGTCTTGCAGTAATAGTGTTGCTAACAATGATTTTGAGATTTCGTTAATTTGGAGGACGCTTTCGTGAAGAATGTGCAGTGACATACTTTTTTGTCGGTGAAATTCGCCAGAATAAAATACGCCAGAATTTCGGTCAGGTACGTCCACCAATCAAATTTGTTTAATTAAATGAAAATCGTAGTTCGTTTCAGTGCTAGCTATTCCCACAACCGTAGATTTTTGCGATTTCATCTTTCCTTTAGCCTTACATTACGGTGATCATGGAGTCCTAGGGTGCTTTACTCCCACTAGGTAGTTCTTGGCCCTTGTGACTTCGTGGAGGAGTCAATGTGGCCCGCGGACTCCAAAGTTTGGAGACCCCTCGTTTAAGGTGTAATAGCCTCATAATTTGTGCACACTTGCGTATTGTTTGCGAATGTGTTCCCTTGTGTTCGCTTTGGTGAAGGGGACTTCGACTTGTAGGAAGTACGCTCTCGGAATTTTAAAGTTGCACAGGTCATACTGGTCCTCAAGAAAAGAAGAAGTAGTAATCCGATAAATTATGGATCTATATCACTGAAGTTGATTTTCCGCAGGATTTTGGAACGTATACTGTGTTCGAACATTATGAATTACCTCAATGATAACGATCTGTTGACACAAAGTCAGCATGGGTGCGGAAAATGTTAGACAACTAGTTCCTTACTGTCACGAACTAAGAGTGCTATCGACAAGGAATTTCAAATTGATTCCATGTTTCTAGATTTCCAAAAGGCTTCGGATACCGTTCCTCACAAGCGGCTTTTATGGTGTATAGTCTCAGTTGTTCGATTGGGCACAGTAGTAACTGACGTAAAGTAATCGAGAAAAAATGGAAGTGATATGTGGCGTTCCACAAGGAAGTGCTATAGGCCCTCTGCTGTTCCTAATCTATGCAGACGATTTGGGATAAAAGCTGAATAGCCGTCTTGGATAGTTTGCTGATGATAATGTCATTTACCATCTAGTAAGGTCTTCAGAAGATCGAAACGGATTGCAAAACGATTTAGACAATATTTCCATTTTGTGCGAAAAGTATCAACTGACGCTAAACAATGTATACTGTTAGGGCATTCAAGTGAGTACTAAAAAAAATCTGTTAAATTTACACGACAAATGACAGGAATCTAAAGGCTGTCAGTTGAGCTAAATACCTAGGAATTACAATTACGAACAACTTAAATTGTAATTGTAATGATCACAAAGGGAGGTGGGGAGGCAAACCAAACACTTCGTTCTGTTGGCAAAACACTTAGAAAATGCAACAGGTCTGCTAAAGACACTGCCTACACTATGCTCGTTCTTCCTCTGTTAAGAGTATTGGCTGTACGGTATGGGTTTCTTAAGGGGATGGGACGTCAAACGAGCCGCCTGGGTGCAGGAGAGGCACCACAGGACATTTTAATTTCCATGGTCTATACTTTTATGAATAAATTCGCGAAACTTTGTCAGCATGACCAGGGAGGATTCAGAATTCATACTCATAGCAGTGGAAGTTATATATGGAAACTAGCGCTCATTTTTTTTCTAAATATTAAGTGGAACCCCTGCACGCCCACATTCGTATTGTGATGTCGCCTGTGCTCTGATTGGTATCGAAACAGAATTCCACTGAAAATGCTGCGACTGACTTTCGCCCGCTTGTTAACCATTTGTAACTTTCAGGGAAGTGTCATGAGTGGCAAATTTTGAGTAAAACCTAGACATTTCTCTTGTTGCCATGTTAAAATTTTGCTTCTTTTGCTATAACACAGCGGAATTTACACAGTGGCACCTCACTAGCACGTTGTGCACAGGCAATTGCGAGAGAATTCTGAAACATTTGTTTATTAAGTTTATCAAGCGAGGAACTGAGGAAAGGTAAGGTCAGTAGCTTATAAAAAAGCACATAGTCGATACAAATTAAACTTGTAAGTCTCAACATACGTTGTTCCAAAACCCATAGCATTTCTCGTTTCACCAGACATCGATGGCCCATAAAAATTACATTCTTTCATCCAAAAAGTCAGTAGTTGGTGGAGTAACATGGTAGATAATTAAGTTTTGCATGATAACTGTATGGAAAAATACTCTCCTCTTTTCATGCTATCATTTGCTACAATATCATTTCTATATCTCAAACCGTTTATGAAATATGAGGAATGTTGTAAATATTTCACTCTGGCTTTATCACTAGCATGGTGCGATGGCAAATGAGTGTGCTACGTCAGATCAATTTCATCGAGATTGGTGACAAATAGACCCCTCCCCCCCACCCAAGTCTAAAGAAATACAGGATGAGTCAGGAGGAAAGGTACATGCTTTGAGGAGTGATACCAGTGGTGAATCTGAACAAAGAACTCCTAATAAACATATGCCCTTTTCTTAATCGTTTCCGGGTAAACCAATGAAAACGACTAGGAACGGGAAACGTGTAGCGTCATCCTTACTAACCGTGTCACCGAGCGAGGTGGCGCAGTGGCTAGCACACTGGACTCGCATTCGGGAGGACGACGGTTCAATCCCGCTTCCGGCCATCCTGATTTAGGTTTTCCGTGATTTCCCTAAATCGCTTCACGCAAATGCCGGGATGGTTCCTTTCAAAGGGCACGGCCGACTTCTTTCCCCGTCCTTCCCTAATCCGATGAGACCGATGACCCCGCTGTCTGGTCTCCTTCCCAAAACAACCCAATCCAACTAACCGTGTCAGTACGCAGTTCACTTGCGCATGGTGCAGTTGTTTACCTCTAGTCTCAGTCCGACAGTGCTTCTCGTAATGCACGGTACTACTGTGTTGTTACGTGAACAACGAATACAGTTTTGTGTAGTGAAAATGCCACGGATCTTCACGCATGCAGAGTTTGCTGACATGGTGTTTGTCTATGGTTTGTCCAATGTGAATTCCACAGCTGCTGTGCGAGAATACCAACAACGATTTCCGAATCGCAGAGTGCAAGATAGCAAGGTGTTTAGCAGGGTTTTTTACGGATGGCGTGAGCGTGGTACGCTTCCCAGGGTAAATGTTGCCTCTGAATGTCCCGTACAACAAACTCTTAATGAAGTTGAGACCATTCTTCAAGTAGTGGAACGCAACCCTACTACTAGCTCTAGAAGATTTGCTGCCCAACTTAGTATTACACAAACACGAGTGACGCGCACAGTACACTAGCACGGTGTGTATCTCTTTCATCGGCAGACTGAAAAACATCGCCGTCCGCTGTGAATGAGCGGTTCTAGGCGCTACAGTCTGGAGCCACGCGACCGCTACGGTCGCAGGTTCGAATCCTGCGTCGGGCATGGACGTGTGTGATGTCCTCAGGTTAGTTAGGGTTAAGTAGTTCTGAGTTCTAGGGGACTGATGACCGCAGATGTTAAGTCCCATAGTGCTCAGAGGCATTTGAACCATTTTGAAAAACATCTGCATGACTGAGATGCTGCCCCCCCAGCAAGAATTCTGTCAATGGATCATTGCCAATGAGCTATTAATTCCACGTATTCTGTTCACTGATGAGTCAACATTCACCCGCAACGGAATCAACAACACGCGCAACTGCCATGCACGGGCAAATGAAAATGTGCACGCTACTGTGGAAACGAATTTTCAACGACGTTTCCCAGTAACGTGTGGTGCGGTATTATTGATGACCAACTCATCGGTCCAGTTGTTTTAGATAACCATCTTACTGGGAAACGGTATCTTGAGTTTCTTCAAAATGTGTTACCAGAATACGTGGAGACTATCCCTTTGGCAAGACGAGCTCGTATGTACTTTCAGCATGACGGAGCTCGTACACATTTCGTACGGCCAGTGACACAGTATCTCAACTCAACGTATCCTGGTCGTTGGATCGGTCGCTGTGGAGTCATTGCTTGGCCACCGAGGTCACCGGATCTTACCCCATTGGATTACTGTTTGTAGGGGTGGCTGAAGAGTGACGTCTACAGGCGCAGAGTGGACACAAGAGAGGAACTTCTCGCTCGTATTTTACATGCTTGTGTCCAGGTAAAGGAATGCAAAACTGCTCCGATCGGCGACACAATGCCTGTCTATAAGAGCAGCAACATGCATTGCAGTTGACAGTGGACTGTTTGAACATATTCTGGGAGGAAACGTACACAATTAAACAAACCATAACATAACAGTGTCTCAATTTACCGTCACCTGCACCTTTCCCGTTCCTAGCTGTCTTCAGTGGTTTAGCCAGAGACGGTTAAGAAAAGGGCATATGTTTATTAGAAGTGTTCTGTTCAAAATCACCAGTAGTATCATCCGTCAAAACATGTATGTACCTTTCCTCCTGACTCACCCTGTATTCAGTATGTTAGCTGAATTTCGTATGCAGCAACATATTATGTATCATGCACCAAACGCTGAATCGTAGCGACCCCTATTTTTCATGGCAAACTTTTTCGAATTTGGCGCAGTGTCCTACTTCGACATAAATATCACAGTAACTATGACCGTTAACGAAATTATGGGCACGTGATCATGAACCGGACATCTAAAGCTATAAGCAACGCAAAAGTGAAATTTCTTGCCGAGTAGTTTCTGTAAAATCGTTTGAGAAAGATTTCAGGGCGTGCTTCTCGATTCTGTCATCGCCGACCGACTGAAAGGTGACAAACGCTGACCGCCTTCCCTTCCGAATAACCGAATGAACTCGCCCAGCGCTTTGGAGGAAAATTGGTCACTGCGCATCGCCCACCGTACCCTGCGTGGACGCCTACTTACATGCTTTTGTCAAGTGTTTTGTTGACTATCTGTTGGAAGTGAATGCAAACAGTTGCTAAAGTGGTATATTGAGTACTTTCCTGTTGTGGCATTTGATCTGGAAACACGATTCATGGGTGAAACTTCCTGGCAAATTACATTATTTGTTGGACTGGTACTCCAATATACACTTCTGGCCATTAAAATTGCTACACCAAGAAGAAATGCAGATGATAAACGGGTATTCAATGGACAAATATATTATACTAAAACTGACATGTGATTACATTTTCACGCAGTTTGGGTGCATGGATCCTGAGAAATCAGTACCCAGAACAACCACCACTGGCCGTAATAACGGCCTTGATACGCCTGGGCATTGCGTCAAACAGAACTTGGATGGCGTGTACAGGTACAGCTGCCCATGCAACTTCAACACGATACCACAGTTCATCAAGAGTAGTCACTGGAGTATTGTGACGAGCCAGTTGCTCCCCCACCATTGACCAGACGTTTTCAATTGGTGAGAGATCTTGAGAATGTGCTGGCCAGGGCAGCAGTCGAACATTGTCTGTTTCCAGAAAGACCCGTACTGGACATGCAACATGGGGACGTGCATTATCCTGCTGAAATGTAGGGTTTCGCAGGGATCGAATGAAGGACAGAGCCAAGGGTCGTAACACATCTGAAATGTAAAGTCCACTGATCAAAGTGCCGTCAATGCGAACAAGAGGTGACAGAGACGTGTAACCAATGGCACCCCACAACATCACACCGGGGTACGCCAGTATGGCGATGACGAATACACGCTTTCAATGTGCATTAACCGCGATGTCGCCAAACACGGATGCGACCATCATGATGCTGTAAACAGAACCTGGATTCATCCGAAGAAATGACGTTTTGCCATTCGTGCACCCAGGTTCGCCGTTGAGTACATCATCGCAGGCGCTCCTGTCTGTGATGCAGCGTCAAGGGTAACCGCAGGTATGGTCTCCGAGCCGATAGTTCATGCTGCTGCAAACGTCGTCGAACTGTTCGTGCAGATGGTTGTTGTCTTGCGAACGTCTCCATCTGTTGACTCAGGGATCGAGATGTGGCTGCACGATCCGTTACAGCCATGCGGGTAAGATGCCTGTCATTTCGACTGCTAGTGATACAAGGCCGTTGGGATCCAGCACGGCGTTCCGTATTACCCTCCTGAACCTACCGATTTCATATTCTGCTAACAGTCATTGGATCTCGACCAACGCGATACGATAAACCGCAATCACGTTAGGCTACAATCCGACCTTTATCAAAGTCGGAAACGTGATGGTACGCATTTCTCCTCCTTACAGGAGGCATCGCAACAACGTTTCACCAGGCAACACCGCTCAACTGCTGTTAGTGTCTGAGAAATCGGTAGGAAACTTTTCTCATGTCAGAACGTTGTAGGTGTCGCCACCGGCGCCAACCTTGTGTGAATGCTCTGAAAAGCTAATCATTTGCATATCACAGCATCTTCTTTCTGTCGGTTAAATTTCGCGTCTGTAGCACGTCATCTTCGTGGTGTAGCAATTTTAATGGCCTGTAGTGTAGAACCTTTGCTTTAATGGGCAAAGGCTACCCAAGCACGACTCACGACTTGTCCTCACAGCTTTATTTCCGCCAGTACCTCATCTCCTACCTTCCAAACCTCACAGGAGCTCTCCTGCATTCCTTGCTGGACTAGCAGTTCCGGAAGAAAGGAACTGCGAGGAACAGCTTACCCTCAGCCTAGAGTATTGTTTTCAGAGTGAATCTTCCAGTGTAGAGCGGAGTGTTCGCTAAGATCTGCGTCGGGCATGCGAATGTGGAAAGTTGCTTCATTGTTCTATTATAAAAAGTGTGTAGGAAAGACCAGTGTATTGATACTTATGTGAGAGAAGCCATACTTACAGAAAGTAAACTGCAGGAAGTGGGGTACCTTCTTGCTACTGGTTGTGTGTCAAGGACCCTGACAAACATATTTCGATTGGTTAACTATTAGATTACCGATCTACCTTCACTTAATTTAATTTCCATGTCCAGCTTTCCGAGACGTTCGTCCAATATCTTAAACCATTTAATATTTCGCACATACACTGCATCAGCGCATATACTGATGATATTGTTACCTTCACTTTCTGCTGTTCTTGGGAGTAGGTAGATCTCTCAGGAATATGCAATGTGATAATTTTAAAACCGCACTATTAATGTTACAGTGTAGGTCCGATCTGCTCGCTGTAGTGCAGTATTCAGAATCTAAAAATAAACAATAAATACCGACCTGATGCTTTTAACACTGTTTAATCTCATCCCCCTGAAACCCCGGTATTCCTACCGACTTTTACAGCTCTGTAATTCCGGCTACCTTGGCTGCTTTACTTTTGTACAGTGGACATTTCACGTTCCACAAACACTCCAGATCTACATAAAGGGAAACTAAGTTAACAGTTGTATCGTCACTCCAACGAGCCATGACGCCGATCCACAAGAAACAGTTGACTGAAAAGAGAGGGCGGAACGAAGACAGACAATAATGCACGCTACTAATCAGAAGGTTTTCACACGTGTCCAGGGGCGCGTCATTGGTAGGTGACCTGGACTACCTACTAAACTGTTTTACTTACCGATTACGAGCTGTAATGAGAAAAGTTATGAGGCTGATTTCTAACCTACCAAAACTTTTATTCCCTCCCAAACAACACTTTTGTCCCATTCAAAGAAGTTCCCCTCGGCACCTGTACACTGGCAGACTCGCTGTTCCCTGTATTGGTAGCAGCGCTGAAAGGCTTCAACTGGTCGGGTCTTTAACATGTCGGCCACGTTCTTTTGAATGCTCTCCCGAGTTCTATAATGACTTCATTAAGACATTTTTCGATTTCGGGAAAGGAAAAACATCACGAGGACTCAGATCAGATGAATAGAGGGATTGTAGAACAACAGGAATGCCTTTCGAGGTCAAAAGTTCCGTGATTAAAGTGGCTGTGTGACACGGGGCGTTGTCTTGATGCAACATCCACTTGTCTGCAATGTCCGATCTCATTCGATTCACCGTTTTCCTAAGCATTTTATGGATATCTTTGTAAAACACATGGTTGACAGTTTTTTCCTGGAGCAACAGTCTCACAAGAGCATGCACACGTTCGACGTTTTCGGTCGGTTTTTAAATTCCAGGTCTCCCGGTGTGCGGTTCATCTTCAACCTGTTCTCGACGCTCAAAAAATGATTTGTACCGACGAAAAACTTGTAATCTTGATAAGAAATGTTCCCCACAGACCTGATTCAACTTTTCACACTCGCGGATTCCCCAAGCGTAACGCAAAACTTAATGGCATTGTAACCTCCCCCTCACTTATCGACCTTAATGACAGTGAAAAATTAAACGACGTGTACCTCATGGAAATTTGGGAAAAGCAATCGTCACCGAAGTTAATCTGTCGGTAAAGAGGGTGGAAGGGTTACATCTAAATTAAAGGAAAAATGCAAATGAAATTGGTGGAAATTAATTTTTAAAAATGTTTAAGTTAATAAAGAAAGTAAATGTGCGGTCGTTACGTTAACAATTAACTGGCGTTAATTAGATATTTGAGATTTGGGGAAAATTACGGTCGCCAGTCCTATGAGCAACTATTATAATAACTGAAAAAGAAAGGTTAATGCACATATAATTAGCACTAAAAGCGTGGCAACTGAAGGATGACACATGTTGTGTGAAAACTGAATGTTTGTCAGAAGTAATAAATTTCGCTACACTCTGACTTAATTTAGCAAAAGAATTAAGAAAACCGGAAAATTGAAAGTTAATTTAGTGACTGAAATTAATAGTGAACTTTGTTTCTGAAACACTACGAAATTAAATAAAATATGGTTAGTCTTGGGCTACCTCAACAATCATCTCAAAAGCAACTTGAATCTACACAATTTAGAAATAAGAGATTTAACTTTGAACTTGAATTAAATGATTTTGAACAATTAACAATAGTAAAAAATATAGTACCTACCAAGCTGAGCTGCAGTCACAGGTAAGCTAAAATATGGTAACAAAACTCGCACTCTTAATTTGTGCTTGTGTAATCTAAATATAGTTCTGTTTGTTTTTTGTAGCCAGCTATGAATACTTTAACTGAACTTTGAAATTGAAGCAGTGAAATGGAATGATATTACTTTAATGCTGGCGTTTGAATTTCAACGACACTCAGGTTCATTTCGGAAAAGGAAGGGACCCTGCTTGGTAATGCAATTGGGACAATGAGCAACAAAGGTTCATGCTAAGTTGCTGTATTTTAGTGATGCAAATGGAACAGTTTGAAAAGCTGAGGTCTGCCATACAGTTCTAAAACTTAACGTGCTTTCAGTCTTCCTTGTTGGTTGATTGAAGGTTTGAAGTCGTCGATCGAGGAGGTGGCGACAATCACTTATTGTCGGCCGTCGCTGTTGCAGAAGCTGGATGTTGGCGCGCCTTCTTCTCGACACGGTCACCAGGGGAAACGGGCTCTTGATGTGTGCCAGCTAATGCTTCCCGTCCGCGAAACTGTGTCTGAAACTATCATAGCAAGTCGAGCGCAATTACATGCTGCCAAACCCCGAAAGCGCGGCAACTTGCGGGAGCGTCACACAACACACCACCTCCACCGCCCTACTCCAGCCAGACTCTGCTCTGCCCGCGCTCCACGTGGCAGAGTGAACACTACCCAAGATCCTAAACACTTTGGTTCTCCACACGACCTATCGATGTAATCGTTCGATAGGATAGTTTTCCCTAGGCAAGACCCAGCGTAAAAATACAAATTAAGTTTACAAAACAAACCAATTATACATCGACATAAATGCATAAATATATACATACAAATTGTAAAACAATTACAATATATAAAGACACAGAAATGTCATATCTTCAGGTTACAAAATAAGGAAAAAATTTATAGTACAATAGATGGAAATATGGGGAAGGGCATTTCCGGCGTTACAGCATGACGTTGCTCTGAATGCCGCAGTTTCATTTTCGTGACGCGCTACAAAAACGCAACGTCACTGATGACGCTCTAAAAAAATCTCATGATGGCTGTACAGAGCTGAAACTCGGACTGAACATCTGGAAAGGATGAATAAACCTGTCTATACAAGTAGAACAACACAGTGTTGCCAGATCGCTCGTAGTGATAAGTCTTATTACTTTCCTCACACCTTGTACACGAAACAATGTCGTTTAGATAATTTCAGTTACTAAGTCAGTTGGCCCTTGACTAAATCAGTGGCATCGAGCGGGACAGCACAGTGATTAGCACACTGGACTCGCGTTCGGAAGGACGACGGTTCAAACCTGCGGCCGGCCATCCTGATGTAGGTATTTTTAAATTGCTTCAGGCACACGCCGGAATGGTTCCCTTGAAGGGGCACGGCCGATTTCCTTCCCCATCCTTCCCTAATCCGAGCTTGTGCTCAGTCTTTAATGACCTAGTTGTCGACGGGACATTAAACACTGATCTCCTCCTCCCAAAACACTGGCACAGTGTGAACCAGCCTTTAGGCGTGAGATGACGAAGTACGTGTTGAGGCTGCGGTGGCTTTCCAACACTCTGGTGTGTAATATAGCTGCTATTGTTTGCACCATCAGACTCGCCTACCGTCAATAATTCTGTACTGTCAGGTGTCCACTCCCGCGGTCCATGTAAGGGCTGGGATCAAGCCGTGGAAACGGGAGCAAGCCAGCCAGCACAACCGGTCCGCGCCTGTAGCGGGTCACAGCAGGCGGGCCTCGAACCCCCGACCTTTGCCAAAGACGCGGCCTGGGCGTGGCCGCCCGCCTCCGTGCCTAGCCTGAATCTACTACACGCGCACCAGCCTGTTTCTAAAGTTCGGACTATCCGCGGTCGGAAAAGTGCCGGTATTCCGCGCACTATCAAACAGCGTGTCGGAGAAGTTCAAATGGT
Organism: Schistocerca nitens; assembly: GCF_023898315.1. Taxonomy (NCBI): domain Eukaryota; kingdom Metazoa; phylum Arthropoda; class Insecta; order Orthoptera; family Acrididae; genus Schistocerca; species Schistocerca nitens. Next base: position 241,337,421 of record NC_064620.1, on the reverse strand, counting down.
CTGAGCACTATGTGGTCATCAGTCCCCTAGAACTTAGAACTACTTAAACCTAACTAACCTAAGAACATCACACACATCCACGCCCGAGGCAGGATTCGAACCTGCGACCGTAGCAGTCGCGCTGTCGGAGAAGTCTCAGCAGCCTTGTTGACTGTCGCCATCGCTCAGTCAGTAGAGTATTATCCAAAGCCTACCATATATAAGTAAGGGGTAGACGGCCTTCTGCCTAGCTGCAGATTTTAGCAGACCGTTTATCCGCCGCGCGGGCGAGAAAAGAGAACCTTTCTATTCTGTCGTGGATCCGCGCTTGTGCGGTAGTACTAGTAGTAGTACTGATGGTGGTGGTGGTGGTGGTGGTGGTGGTGGTGGTAGCGCGCATGCGCAGAACTCAGCGTTTCGAGCGGGCTTTTTGCTTGTTATTGTTTACAATTGTGGGCAGCAGACTCTTGAGGACTCTTGGCTATTGCACGAGATATTCCAACATTTTCAGAGCAATTTTTATAAATGCTGTAATTAAACAATTCAAAATTCTCTTTTTTGTACTGCATTGAGAAATATTGTATATCTAATCATGTCTTCTTACTGTAAAAATGAAACGAAACAAAGAAAACATGAGTGCGCTTATTGAAGCATACAGCAAGGAAAGTGTCTATATAATACTCTAGATACGCTGTACCGTAACAAGGTACTTCTGCAAATGTTCAAATATGAGTTACACTATGTAATCAAAAGTATCCAGACACCTGGCTGAAAATTACTTAAAAGTTCGTGCGCTCTCCATCGGTAATGCAGTAATTCAGTATGCTGTTGGTCCACCCTAAGCCTTGATGACAGCTTCCACTCTAGCAGGCTTTTTGTGGAAAGGCAGCCCATTCTTCACTGAGTGCTGCACTGAGGAGAGGTATCGATGTCGGTCGGTGAGGCCTGGCACGAAGTCGGCGTTCCAAAACATCCCAGAGGTGTTCTATAGGATTCAGGTCAGGACTGCATGCAGGCCAGTCCATTACAGGGATGTTATTGTCGCGTAACCAATCCACCACAGGCGGTGCATTATCAACAGGTAGTCAATCGTGTTCAAAGATGCAGTCGCCATCCTCGAATTGCTCCTAAACAGTGGGAAGCAAGGAGGTGCTTAAAACATCAATGTAAGCCTGTGCTATGATACTGCCACGCAAAACAAGGGGTGCAAGCCCCTCTATGAAAAACACGACCACACCGTAACACCACCGCCTCCGAATTTTACTGTTGGCGCTACACCCCACCGTCAGATCGCCACATTGTGTACCGTGATTCGTCACTCCACAGAACGTTTTTCCACTGTTCAATCGTTCAATGTTTACGGCCCGTATACCAAGCGTGGCATTTACTGGCGTGAAGTGTGGCTTACGAGCAGCCGCTCGACTGTAAAATCTAAGTTTTCTCGCCTCCCGCCTAACTGTCATAGTACTCATGTCCATTATAATTATCTGGGATGTTATGCCGTGATCGGTTGATGAATTCTGTGTCAATTCCCAACGTTTCGTCTCCGACTGCGGGAGACATCTTCAAGAGGGTCCGTAGCTCGATGCAAGGTCCAAAACACCCACTGGCTCGCTACTGACTGCCGCTAAATTCCGTGTTCGCGCGCTCCCGCGCCGCGGCGTGACGTCACGTGTTTTGCAGTGGATCCCGATGCAGTTTGGAATTCCTGTGTGATGGTCTGGATAGATGTCTGCCTATTAAACATCACGACCCTCTTCAACTGTCGCCGGTCTCTGTCAGTCAACAGACGAGGTCGGCCTGTACGCTTCTGTGCCGTACGTGTCCCTTCTCGTTTCCACTTCACTATCACATCGGAAACAGTGGACCTAGAGATGTTTAGGAGTGTGGAAATCTCACATACAGACGTGTGACACAAGTGACACCCAGTCACCTGACGACATTCGAAATCTGTGAGTTCTGCTCTCTCACGATGTCTAATGACTACTGGTGTCGCTGATCTGGAGTACCTGGCAGTAGGTGCCAGCACAATGCACCTAATAAGAAAAACATTTTATCACACGGTGTATATGGTCTATGTGAATGTGCATATAAAATTTATTTCGGTATGTGTGTGTGTGTGTGTGTGTGTGTGTGTGTGTGTGTGTGTGTGTGTGTGTGTGTGTGTGCGCGTGCGTGTGTGTCCTTAATTTGTGAAAGTACCACACTTGTTTCAGTCGAGTGTATCTGTCGTATTATGTCAACATGCTAGGAAGATAGTGTTCAGAGAATAGCCGCAAATGTCAGAGCAGTCGTCCTGGCCACGGCCAGGGAGGACTGTAATAACTTCTTAGCATCTTTCCACTCGCACTATTGTGAAATAGCTTCCCTCATTACCGTCACTTGCCCAAATCCCGTCATGTATGATCCTCAGCAGCTTGTCAAAACTAGACACATCCACTCTGACAAAGTTCCTCAATTCCTATGGATCTTTGGACCTCACCTCTCCATTAATAGGAAACATCCCCCAGGCTGTGGCTAAGCCGTGTCTCCGCAGTATCCTTTCTTTCAGGAGTGCTGGTTCTGCAAGGTTTGCAGGAGAGCTTCTGTAAAGTTTGGAAGGTAGGAACGAGATACTGGCAGAAGTAAAGCTGTGAGGACCGCGCGTGAGTCGTGCTTCGTTGGTTAGATGTTTCCAGAATTCTGGAAACATCCCCCAGGCTGTGGCTAAGCCATGTCTCCGCAGTATCCTTTCTTTCAGGAGTGCTAGTTCTGCAAGGTTTGCAGGAGAGCTTCTGTAAAGTTTGGAAGGTAGGAGACGAGATACTGACAGAAGTAAAGCTGTGAGGACGGGCGTGAGTCGTGCTTCGGAAGCTCAGATGGTAGAGCACTTGCTCGCGAAAGGCAAAGGTCCCGAGTTCGAGTCTCGGTCGGGCACACAGTTTTAATCTGCCAGGAAGTTTTACTCCTTCTAATTGTAACAGAGTACTTACGAATTCACTTTTATTTTTTCAAATATTGCCCAACTGTACACGGACACAATGCAAAACGAATAATGAGCATCCGGACAATTGGGAGCTTGCTTTGTTTGTATTGTGTGAAGAGATACCTGAGATGAGGAACTTGGCATCTATCGCGTATCTCTTACCCAGCGCAAAGTTCCAGACGACTGGAGAAAAGTGCAGGTGACTCGACACCTTTATATACGAAAGGCAAAAGAACGGACCCACAAAACTACAAACCAATATTCCTAACATTGGTTTGCTGCAGGATCCAAAATATTGCCTGCTCAAATATAATAAATTTTCTTGAAACTGAGAAGTTTGTGTCAACTAATGAGCATGGTGTTAGAAACCATCGCTCGTGCGAAACACAGCTTGCCCTATTCTCGCATGATGCCCTGCTAACTATGGATGAAGGGTAACAGGCAGGTTTCCGAAAAGCATTTGACACGGTGCCCCATTGCGGACTGTTAACGAAGGTACGTGCATACGGAATAGGCTACCAGATATGCTACTGACTCGAAGGCTTCTTAAGTAACAGAACCCAGTATGTTGTCATCGACAGCGAGTGTCCATCAGAGACAAGGGTATCGTCATGAGTGCCACAGGGAAGCGTGAAGGACCACTATTATTTTTTTATATACATAAATGACGTGGCGGACAACTGCAATCTGCAGTTGTTTGCTGATGATGCTGTGGTGTAAGAGAAGCTGTTGAACTTCAGTACCTGTAGGAGGATACAAGATGACATAGACAAATTTTCTAGATGTGTGATGAATGGCACCTAGCTCGAAATGTGGAAAAATGTTAGTTAATGCAGACGAGTAGGAAAAACAAACCTTTAATATATGGATATTGCGCTAGTAGCGTCCTGCTTGACGCAGTCGGGTTGTTTAAATATCTGGGCGTTAAGTTGCAAAGTAATATGAAATGGAACGAGCGTGTGGCGATTATGTTTGGAGAATTTTGGGAAAGCATGTTCATATGTAAAGGTGACCGCATATAGGACGCTGGTGCGACCTATTCTTGAGAACTGCTTGGGTGTTTGGGATCCACACCAGGTCGGATTGAAAGAAGACACTGAAGCAATTGAGATGCGAGCTACTACACTACTGGCCATTAAAATTGCTACACCAAGAAGAAATTCAGATGATAAACGGTTATTCATTGGACAAATATGTTATACTAGAACTGACATGTGATTACATTTTCACGCAATTTGGGTGCATAGATCCTGAGAAATCAGTACCCAGAACAACCACCTCTGGCCGTATAACGGCCTTGATACGCCTGGGCATTGAGTCAAACAGAGCTTGGACGGCGTGTACAGGTACAGCTGCCCATGCAGCTTCAACACGATACCATAGTTCATCAAGAATAGTGACTGGCGTATTGTGACAAGCCAGTTGCTCGGCCACCATTGACCAGACGTTTTCAGTTGGTGAGAGATCTGGAGTATGTGCTCGCCAGGGCAGCAGTCGAACATTTTCTCTATCCAGAAAGGCCCGTACAGGACCTGCAACATGGGGTCGTGCATTATCCTGCTGAAATGTAGCGTTTCGCAGGGATCGAATGAAGGGTAGAGCCACGGGTCGTAACACATCTGAAATGTAACGTCCACTGTTCAAAGTGCCGTCAATGCGAACAAGAGGTGAGTTAGACGTGTAACCAATGGCACCCCATACCATCACGCTGGGTGATACGCCAGTATGGCGATGACAAATACACACTTCTAATGTGCGTTAACCGCGATGTCACCAAACACGGATGCGACCATCATGATGCTGTAAACAGAACCTGGATTCATCCGAAAAAATGACGTTTTGCCATTCGTGCACCCAGGTTCGTCGTTGAGTACACCATCGCAGACGCTCCTGTCTGTGATGCAGCGTCAAGGGTAATCGCAGCCATGTTCTCCAAGCTGATAGTCCATGCTGCTGCAAACGTCGTCGAACTGTTCGTGCAGATGGTTGTCGTCTTGCAAACGTCCCCATCCGTTGACTCAGGGATCGAGACGTGGCTGCACGATCCGTTACAGCCATGCGGATAAGATGTCTGTCATCTCAACTGCTAGTGATTTGAGGCCGTTGGGACCCAGCACGGCGTTCCGTATTACCCTCCTGAACCGACCGATTCCATATTCTGCTAACAGTGATTGTATCTCGACTAACGAGAGCAGCAATGTCGCGATACGATAAACCGCAATCACGATAGGCTACAATCCGACCTTTATCAAAGTCGGAAACGTGATGGTACGCATTTCTCCTCCTTACGCGAGGCATCGCAACAACGTTTCACCAGGCAACGCCGCTCAACTGCTGTTTGTGTATGAGAAATCAGTTGGAAACTTTCCTCATGTCAGCACGTTGTGGGTGTCGCCACCGGCGCCAATCTTGTGTGAATGCTCTGAAAAGCTAATCATTTGCATATCACAGCATCTTCTTCCTGTCGGTTAAATTTCGCGTCTGTAGCACGTCATCTTCGTGGTGTAGCAATTTTAATGGCCAGTAATGTAGATTCGTTACCAATAGGTTCGGTCAGCATGCGAGTGTTGCGGATATGCTTCGGGGGTTCAAATGGTAATCCCTGGAGGGAAGAAGACTTTGATTTCGAAAAACACTACTGAGAAAGTTTTGAGAACCGGCATTTGAAGCTGACTGCACAATGATGCTCTTGCCGCCAAGATACATTTCACGTAAGGACCACACAGATAAGATTAGAGAAATTAGGGCTTATATAGATAGTTGTGCTTACTCGCTCTACTTTTGAGTGAAACAGGGAAGGAAATAACTAGTAGTGGTACAAGGTACCCTGCGCCACGCACACTGTGGTGGCTTGCGGAGTTTGTATGTAGATGTAGCTTGACGCTATGTAGCGACACTTGATGAGGCTTGGCCATGGTAAGTGGGAGAGCCTGCCTACACCTGTTCGTGTTCTCTGTCTGCAGAAAACCGTACTGGACAGCATCCAAGCAGACGACCCGGAGTTCCGTGGGGATGGCTACACCAGCCTGGCAGTCATCTACGCTGTGTTCGCCGTTTGCAACTGGCTAGCGCCGTCCATCATCAGCGTGGTGGGGCCGCGCCTAACCATGGTCATCGGCGGCATCACCTACGCGTGAGTCTCGACACCCCACTGCCAAAACACCACACGTCGTCTGGCTGAAAGGCTGCCCACACCAGTTATGTAACTACTAGCGTCTAGCGCCTCCTTTTCCGAACTGCATAGCATATAACCCTCAAAGAATACACTGATCAGCCAGAACATTACGACCATCGACCTGATATTGATACAAACCCGTCCATGCGATAGCAGCGTTACCTGGCGGGAAATGACTGCTTTTCAGACACATGCACGGAGCATGTAGCATCAGTGAGCGTGCTGTCCCTGTGTAGAATAGGGAGGGTGTGCGACCTATCTGAGTTTGAGCGAGCAGTCATGGACTGTGCGGCTGGTCCCGGCGGAGGTTCGACTACTCCCTTGGGCATGGGTGTGTGTGTTTGTCCTTAGAATAATTTAGGTTAAGCAGTGTGTAAGCTTAGGGACTGATGACCTTAGGAGTTAAGTCCCATAAGATGTCACACACATTTGAACATTTTTTTGAGTTTGAGCGAGGGCAAATTGTGAAGGCTCAGAGAGGCTCGGCAGGAGCGTTCCAGAAACTGCACGACTTGCCGGGTGTTCGAGGACTACTGTGGTGAGTCTCTTCAACATGTGAGGAAACCAAGGTGGCACGTCCAGATGTCATGGGGCTGGGCAGCCATCCCTCTTTACAGATGTCAGACGTTGTAGGTCGGACAGACTGATAAAACAGGACAGGCGGTCAACTGTGTTGGAACTAATATCAGACTTCAGTGCTTCACAGAGTACAAGTGTCTCTGAACACACAATGCACCAAACACTCCTAATGATGGGCCTTCGCAGCCGGCGACCCATGCGTGTACCGATGATAACACCGTGACATCTGCAACTGTAACTGAAATGGGCGTGTGACCATTGGCACCGGAGGTTGCCACTGTGGCAGAGCATCGCACAGTGTGATGAATCTTGATACTTTCTTTGTCATGGTCACGGGTGGGCGTGAATCCGTCATCTTCGCGGGGAACAGCTCCTTGACACCTGTATTAGGGGAAGGAGAAACCTGCTGGCAGCTCCATTATGCTGTTTGGAACATTCACTCGGGCATCCATGGATCCATTGGAGCTGGTGCAAGGCACTATGCCAGCCAAGGAGTATTGTACACTGGTTGCAGATCATGTACACCCCCTCATGACGATCATATTTCTCGATGGCAGAGGCATTTTCAACACGATAATGCATCATGTCACAAGGCCAGGAGTGTAATGGAGTGGATCGAGAAACACAGTGGAGAATCCCAATTGATGTGCTGCCCCCCCTCCCCCCCAATCTGAAACCGACCGAACACACCGGGGATGTGATTGAACATACACCCCCCCCCCCTCCACCCCAGAATTTACAGGAATTAGGTGACTTGCGTATGCAGATGTGGTGCCAGTTCTCTCCAGTACCTACCAAGGCTTCATCCATTCCATGCCATGATGCATCACCACTGTCATCCATGTAGAAGTTGGACATTCTGGGTGTTAGGTAGATAGTCATAATGTTCTGGCTTATCAGTGTACATTACACTATATTTGGATGCCCTGAAGGTGGAATTGGCCCCATTCCTAGTGAAAAGTGGTAGAACTATAGCTTCCAGTGGGTGTCCTAGATCACTCTAAAGTTACTCATTCGAGTTCATATTAGGGTTCTGGGCAAGTGACAACATTATACATGGTTTGTTCAAAAAGAAATCAAACTGTTTTTGCTAATGTTTCTATACAACTTCTTTCATTCAATGTATTGCCCTAGTATACTAGTACATTTTCCCTAGTGTTGTGTCTGCTTTGCTATGCAGTCCTGCAGAATTACCAGATGGATTCTTCTAGATGTCTCCGATAATGATGAAATGGCATTCTTTCAATACAGATTGTAATTCTGAAAACAAGAATGTCACGGAGAGTGAGATTTGCGTGGAGTTCCTTGTAGAGGTTAGTCATCTGATTTTTTCCACAAGAGACTTCAACTCGCAAAGCTGAGTAGGCAGCTGTGCTGTCATGGTGAGTATTCATCAGAAACATGGGTATCGTCAGGAGTGCCTCAGCGAAGTGCGAGACGACCGTCTACGGGGTGATAATTATTGAACTATATGAAATAAACGTCATAGCTTCTGAACACTTTGCGTTAGGACGTTCACACTGCACGGTTGTTCATGGGACGTGATGGGAATTGGTATGCACTGTATAGTTTGGTTTAGCAATGAAGCCCACTTTCATTTGGATGGGTTCATCAATAAGCAAAACTGGCGCATGTAGGGGACTGAGAGTCTGCATTTAGCGGCTGAGAAGTCCCTTCAGCCTCATTGGGGGCCTGTGTGGTGTGCAATGTCCAGTCAAGGAAAAATCGGAGCGATATTCCTTGATGGAACGGTGGCTACCGAATGGTACATTAAGGTTTTGGAAGATAATTTCATTCCCCTTATACAACGTGACCCTGATTTTGACAAGACGTGGTTCATGCAAGACGGAGCTGGACGTCAATGAAGCAGAAAAGTGTTTGAAGTCCTGGAGGAGCACTTTGGGGACTGCATTCTGGCTACAGGATACCCAGAGGCCCCTGGCATGGGCCTTTATTGGCCGCCATATTCTCCAGATCTAAACATATGTGACTCCTTTTTGAGGGGCTATATTAAAGACCAGGTATACAGAAATAACCCCAAAACCATTGCTGAGCTGAAAACAGCCATTCAGGAGGGCATCGACAGCATCGATTTGGCGACACTTCAGCAGGTCGTGCAGAATTTCGTTATTCGTGTGCACCACATCGTCGCCAATGATGGCAGGGATATCGAACATGTCGTACCCAAAATCTGAATGTCTGCAGTGACATTTACATGTTGAATAAAGCGTGTGCATACCGTAATTTACATTTTCTTTCATATAGTTCAATAATTGTCACCTTGTTTATACATAAATGATCTGTTGGACAGCGTAACAAGCAGTATGCGGTTGTTTGCTGATGATGATGTGGAGTACAACAAGGTATTGAACTTCAGTGGCTGTAGGAGGTTTAAGGTTGCAAGTGTAGTAGGAAAGGCGAATGGTAAACTTTGGTTTATTGCTAGAATTTTGGGAAAGTGTGGTTCACCTGTAAAGGAGACCACACATAGGATGCTACTACAGCCCATTGTTGAGCACTGTTAGTGTTTGGGATGCAAGCCTGATCAGAGTAAAGGAAGACATCGAAGCAGTTCAGAGGCAGGCTGTGAGTTTTGTTAATCATAAGTTTGAACAACATGCAAGTATTACAGAGATGCTTCGGGGACTCAAATGGTCATCGCTGGAAAGAAGGCAATGTTCTTCTTGAGGAGCACTGATATGAAAATTTAGAGAACTGGCAGTTGAAGCTGACTGCAGAACGATTCTACTGCCGCCAACGTATATTTCACGTAAGAACCATGAAGATAAGATTAGAGGGATTAGGGCTTGTACAGAGGCATCTAGGTAGCCATTTTTCCCTCACTCTTTTTGCGAGTGGAACAGAAAAAGAAATGACTAGTAGTGGTACAGGGTGCCCTTCGCCATGCACTATACAGTGGCTTGCACAGTATCTATGTAGATGAACATGTGGATGAAGGTACTGTGAGGTTTAGTAAGACAAGTGCAGTCTCTTTGCAAATTTTCTCACGCAACCTTTCCATTTCCCTTGTGTATGGTAATGACAGTTGATGATTTCAACTTAGGAGAAACAAATTGTAGGTATATATGCAGAATTCTGTTGAAATAAACAAGATAATTGAGCATCATTTAGACATTTGATGTTCTTTGTTTGGGGGGGGGGGGGGGAGGGCAGGGCCCTTGGAGGTCACCTTTGACAACCTACTCTGCTTCTTTGAGAACTGTGGGATACCTGTTACTCATTCAATACCTCTCACTCATTTGCAGTTATGATCCTGTGCATGTAAGTTTTGTAATTGTCAGCTTGTTCAAAGAGTTTTTAGAAAACTTTCGCTGAATGTCCCTTTTAGTCTTTGATCACAAAATGAGGAACAAACTATGCCTCAGCTCTTTGTATGTCCAATTTTTCATTTAGAATCTCATGACACGAAACACTCAATATTCTGATGTCTTCTGCAATATCTCAAACAGATAGCAGTTCAAACACAGTATGTTCTCGGTTTTCCAGCATTAAGTGCTACCAGTAAAACACCTTCCTTGAGGCATGCCAACTTAGTGAGTTACTTCAACCTTTGGATCAGGAAAAACTGTTGCTAACACTGCATTTGACATATTGCCTGTAAGCTTGTTTCAATGAGTATCACTTTCATCATCTTCTGGGGAAGTGTTGAGATTGCACAGTTGTCCCACACAGTTTCCTTAGTGACCGCTGTGTCTCCCACCCCTTCCGCCATTCACAGGATTCAGTAACTTGTGGTGAAGGGCATGGATCGCCATTCGACTCTCAGTGTGTTCATTCTTGCTGAGACTCACAAAGCATCATCCGCAGCGTGTGAATCTGGAGTGTGGCTGCTAATGCCAGATTCTGTTTCCAACTTGACTGGTAGTTCTTATCACTGAGATAAAACTCCACGACAGTCTCATCAACAATTGATTGCTTGATTACGCTCCCCGAAAAGTGACTAGCTCAGCACAGAATGCCAGATGTATATTTAATTATATGTGAGTCAAGTGGATGTGATGGCCTCCATCGACTTCCGTAGTCAGGTATTATAATCTATCGGATAGAATCCAGTTCCACACATATGAATAAGTGAACTTACTGTCGTGAGGTATCGTCCCTACACACTGCAGCCACTGTAGTATTCGAAGGAAAATGGGCACATGCATATGTGCTCTCAACATGATGTTAACACATCTACATCTACATCTACATCTACATCTACATCTACATCTACATCTACATCTACATGACTACTCGGAAAATCACTCTTAAGTGCCTGCCACAGGGTTCATCAAACCACTTTTATTCTCTGCCCCCCCCCTCCCCATGCCATAGTCTAACAGTGTTTGGGGAAACAAACATTTAGATCTCCCTGTATGAGCTCTGATTTCTCTTATTTTATTACATTATCATTTGTCGCTGTGCATGTGGGTGTCTACAAAATTTTCAGATGAGAGTGTTGGAGACTGAAATTTCATGAAAAGATCTCACTGTATCAAAAAACACCTTTGTTTCAATGATTGTCACCCCAAATCATGTATTATATGCTTGACTCACTCTCCACTGTTTCACAATAATACAAACTGAGATGGTCTTCTTTGAACTTTTTTGATGTCCTCCATCAACCCTATCTAGTAAGGATCCCATACTGCACAGTAGTAGTCTAGCAGAGGACTGACAAGTATGGTGCAAGCAGTCTCTTTAGTAGACCTGTTGTCTGTTCTGTGTTCTGAAAATAAAACAGTCTTTGGTCTGCCTTCTCCACAGCTTTAACCATGTGATCAAAGAGTAAACTGGAGCCATGGAAGGCTGATTTCCATAATGCTGGCATGTCTTCAGCATCTTGTTGGGATGAGAGAGATGGGTATATGGCAAGAATCGCCCTACGGACTAAACTGTAACCCATCTGTGATCATGTTAGATAAGTGAGTCCACCAGCATGATGGGCAGGACACAGGATGTACTGAGCCATGTGGTCAGCACCAGTTTGAAGTTGCACGGGCCTCTTTGCACTGGTGAAACTGGATGGGGGGAATTTGAGCACTAACTTCCCCTATGGTAAAAGTTCCTTCATCATAAAACAGAAATACAGTTTTTGGGCCAATGCCCACTTATTGCACGTAGCACTGATGCTGGCCACATATTGTTGTTCTTGTTATCACTAGGTGGGAAGAGTGAGTTATATACTGTCCCAGGTTTTTGTTATCACTCAGATTACCTGCAATCAGACTGACAGTTACCTGTTGTTACGGACTTCTGCACAGTGTCTCAAAATTCTTTATAGTTGACTACAGCTCACATTATAAAGTAAAATCTGTCATGTTATAAACTTATAAATTTTAGCCCTCTAGATAGAATGAAATTTCATGACACATTCCATACAACAATGCTCCATAGTAAAACATAGCAATACACTACAGGGAAATATATGATCCAAGTTGTGCTTTGCAGTAGCAACTAGAAATCTAACACCACTACATTTGACATGTGAAAAAAAGCACACTGACATATCAGGATAGATTAAACATTAAAACACGAAAGAAAATCTTAAAGAATTGCATTGAAACATGGCAGTGAAATCTGAAAAGACACATTGACTGAACTTAAAATTAGTGAATGGATTGTTTAATAGAAAAACAAAAATACAAATAAGTGAGCAAGATCTATATAATCGTAATTCATAAGATTTCTCATTGTACAACTCTTTCATTTAGCAGTCTACATTGTTCAAAGGAAGGGTACATCAAGAAAAGGTTTTTAGACAAGGTTTGTTAATAATGCAAAGGAAGTAATCTGTCCAAAATATTGCGATGTATGTTAGTAACAATACACAGCAGACCAGAGTGGGACAGAACACGTACGCAAAACTCTTGTGCCAATTTGTAAGCCATAAAATATGGTTTAATAAAGAAGAATTATAATGACTGTATTCTTCACATGTTCAAAAACTCTCAAAATTTCATGCCAATGATATATTATTTTCAGTCCAAAACAGCAGGTGAATTGAAACTACCAATCCTGGATCTCAATTCCATCATGTAACATAGTTTTGATGTTTCGTGCAATGTCATACATGTGCAAACAGAGAGAGAATAGAGTAATGACAATATTTCTTTTAGCTATGTATTTGCTTTTAGAATGTATGCTTTGTTGGCAGACTGACCTGTAACATTGCTCAAGGTCTTGCCTAGGTTGCAAGGTGACAGTTCTTTTGTAGATTGATGAAACAGTATCGAACACTTTAGTTAATGTGCAAATGCTAACTGCTAATATCTGACCAGGAAACTGGGCAATGTGTGTTTGTGGCCTGACAGCATGGAGTTTGTGGCTTGTGTTACATGGATAAGATGATTTTTCCCATGGTGTCTGTGTGCACCTTGGAGATGCAGCTTCATACAAAACACTGGTGAGTAAGCAAAGTGTACTTCTCTCATTCAGTCTAAAGGCACGAAATGGCAAATACTTATTCAGCCTTTCCTGCCAGTTTAAACGATCCTATTCACTTAGTAACTGTAGTTTCATGTCTTCATTCACTGTGTGGGGTCCCTTTGCACAGTGATAATATCCCTGTGGAAGACTCAGGTGCAAGATCTGCTCAGTCTGCCCACCCGGTATCTCCTACTCCAGTCATGTAACACGCTTATCCTGCTCAGTCAGAGACCAGGCTGTATGCAAAAGCAGGTATGTCATGTAACAACTCGACTGAAATCGCTGCCCAGCTTTTTATGTTGGAATGACTGAGAGCCAGTTGTCCAGCAGAATGAATGGCTACTATCAGACTGGCCAAGAGAAAAATAGACCACCCAGTGGCACAACATGGAGTTGAGCACAATGTACTCAATTTCATTGGCTGCTTCATGATCCGGGCCATATCTATCCTTCATTCCAAATCCAGTTTTTCTGAACCACACAGATGGAAGCTATCCCTGCAACACATAATTCATTCATGGAGCAATCCTGGACTCAGTCTCCGTTAATGGACTGTCCGCATACCCTCCAGCCAACAACTTCCCATTCCTCTCTCCTATCATCCCCTTCTCTCCCACATCACCTTCATTGTATACTGCTATCCACTGGCTCAACACCCTTGCATCATGTACCTAGCCTGTGCACCTGCCATCCGCCTCTTCCCAAATTCTGAACCAGCAAACCAGCTATCTCCCTTCATTCTGCTAGCTGTTGTTGTTGTTGTGGTCTTCAGTCCTGAGACTGATTTGATGCAGCTCTCCATGCTACTCTATCCTGTGCAAGCTTCTTCATCTCCCAGTACCTACTGCAACCTACATCCTTCTGAATCTGCTTAGTGTATTCATCTCTTGGTCTCCCTCTACGATTTTTACCCTCCACGCTGCCCTCCAATGCTAAATTTGTGATTCCTTGATGCCTCAAAACATGTCCTACCAACCGATCCCTTCTTCTAGTCAAGTTGTGCCACAAACTTCTCTTCTCCCCAATCCTATTCAATACCTCCTTATTAGTTACGTGATCTACCCACCTTATCTTCAGCATTCTTCTGTAGCACCACATTTCGAAAGCTTCTATTCTCTTCTTGTCCATACTAGTTATCGTCCATGTTTCACTTCCATACATGGCTACACTCCATACAAATACTTTCAGAAATGACTTCCTGACACTTAAATCTATACTCGATGTTAACAAATTTCTCTTCTTCAGAAACGCTTTCCTTGCCATTGCCAGTCTACATTTTATATCCTCTCTACTTCGACCATCATCAGTTATTTTACTCCCTAAATAGCAAAACCCCTTCACTACTTTAAGTGTCTCATTTCCTAATCTAATTCCCTCAGCATCACCCGATCCAATTCGACTACATTCTGCTAGCTATGCATCCAAAATTCTCTTTCTGCCTCCTGCCTCTCCTCCTTTACCTACCCCACCACAATCCACCTGACGAACTGCACTCCTGGTAATTTGTGTCCAGCCAGCACCACGTAGTGACACAGGTCTCTGCTTTTTGGTAAATGGTCTCCTTTAGGAGTAAAGTATTAACATGTTTTCCATTGATGCATGTCCAGTGTTGCCACATACACTGCAATTTTTTTCAAAATCGGCACGCCCAAGGTGGACATGCTGTGCTCCTCCACTGCCACCTCGAAAGATGAATGCTGGTTGTAGGGCTGGACAGTACAGAGGAGTAACTGAACCTGATACTCCACAATCCTCAAATTATCCTTGACAGAGATGATAGAGGTGTCAGACATCCACACACTGCACTGGTCCAAAACAAGACTGACCCGCCTACCTGCTGAACCTTTGGGACTGCTTGCTTGAGATGTGTGTTGGTCCCTCTCCAACTGCACTCTCTTCTACAACAATCTGTAGGCATCAAAGGAATCTTGCCCTCATTGGTGAAGACAGTTAGGTTGCATTCCAGACATTCCCTTGCCCACCTTCTTCAGCTCAAAGATGCTAGGGGGAGTTTTTACTGTTGTTTGTAGTGGATGTAAAGA
Organism: Schistocerca nitens; assembly: GCF_023898315.1. NCBI lineage: Eukaryota > Metazoa > Arthropoda > Insecta > Orthoptera > Acrididae > Schistocerca > Schistocerca nitens. The sequence goes on along the minus strand of NC_064620.1, from coordinate 241,322,249 downwards.
GGCTACTTGATTGTCTGCAGAAGCCTGCATACTGACTGGGTTGATGCAGTCCTCCCAATTGCCTGCAAAAAGGCAGGACATAGTACAAGACACAGCACACCCTATTCAACTTGATTGAGAATGCAGGTATCTCCTGTACAAAAGTGACTACATAGATCGTTGCTCTCAAAAGTGTATTGAGTAAGTAATGTTTTACTTATATGTCAATATGAAATGTGATTTCTTGGAATTTTGAGAGTAGGTATCTTTGTGATCTAAAATATAGTTTCAGTAGTGCCTCCTACTGGAACATTTTTATCAATTCTGTCATGCTCTGTAACAGGGCTTAACTGAGGGTCACATGAATATTTTTAGGAAATTCCATAATCTGGAAAAATTTATTTTCCATAGCTTTTTAACCTTGCAGTGGCTATCAAGGGATAATGTTGTGAAATGGGTCTGAGTTGAAAAAGAAGTAACCACGTTTTGTCTCAGAATGATTGTGTATGTCAAAATACCTTGTTTGAAATGTTTTAATGTACAAACAACTTAATGCTGATAATAAGTTTGCTTTTTTTGTTGAGCACATCATAACAGATTGTTTGGCATGTTTATAAAATAATTTTTTGCTTTTGTTATCAGAACAAAACACTAATCAGTTAGATTATTCTCATCTTTTTGCCGTAGGAACGGAACATATAAAATATCTCTTGCTAAAATCTCAGGAAAAATTTGCAGAACTGTCCTGTAACTCAAACCACAAACTTCAATTTTCAAGAAAAAACCTTGAACAGATTTGGCTTGGTGTGGAGGCTCCATCCAATTTAGCAATTGCAGTTCTTCTGCCATTTGCAACCATTTATTTCTGTGAATTGTTCCTGTGTGTAAATTAATATTTCAGCCGTTTATATGTGGTGTTAATAGTAACTATATTTAAAACACTGAGATGGGGTTGCAAAGAGATGCACCTTATGGAACCACTGACAAAAAAGTTTAACTAGCTTTGCTGTAGAGGTTAATAAAAAATCAACATGAATCATATAGACCATCTTGAATCTTCTCTAACCTTACACACAACTGGTTGGAGTTGCAGACAATGCTTGATGATTAATTGAACTTTGATATTGTGACTGATATGTTTTATGGTTGGATTACAGTTCTTTGGAACTTAAATTGCATTCTTCTGTGATATTTCATTGCAACTTACAAAAAACCTGAATGGTCTGATTGTTATTTTCATGTTCAATGAAGCTACAGCATGTTGAAAAATTTCTGTCTTATTCATTTGAAGTTAGATTCAGTGCTACAATAGTACTGTGCTATTCAGAATAAAAAAACACACATTTTTAAATTTATTTAATTAATTATTTATTTGTTTTCACAAACTTTATTTTATTACACGTTCATGGAAGTGGCTCTTCCTCATCTTCTTCATTTATAGTTATGTTTTATCTGCTTGTTTTACTTATTTTATTGCATAACTGTCATCTGTTGATTCTACTAGTTTTCTGATTTAAAATATTTCTGTTTTTATTTTCGCAGATTGTTCATTCTTACATTCCTACTTCCCAAGACATGGCTTTTATATGTGGCCTCTTGTGTAATTGGATTTGGTGCAGCCATAATATGGACAGGGCAGGGCAATTACCTCACACTCAATTCTGACTCTTCAACTATATCTCGGAACTCCGGTATCTTCTGGGCAATGCTGCAAGCCAGGTAAGAATCACTTCCAAATTAGCTTACAGAACTGCTATTTGTTCAGTGTGTGCACGCATGTAAGTGTCAACAATTTTTTTTTTTTCCAAATATTCACCAACATTTTGTTTGTCTGAACAAATGTCTCAAAATAATATTTGTCAACCAAAGCATTATAGGTTTGTATTATTATATCACTGGTGTGACTGAGTAGAATAAAACAATTCTTTAGGGGAAGTATTTATTAACCTACTGAAATTTTTAAGAGTTTCACGACAGAAGTTGTAAGTGGAAGTCATTTTGCAGAAAAATGATTCACTTGGATTACAGAGAAGAAAATGATCTGAACTTCATATATTAAATTTATATAGTATCTTCAGGTCAGAAATAGCCACACTGTCCTGTGTGACCTGGTATGTGGTGTTATTCAGTGTGTAATAATTTATAATGTTTCAAGAGTTTAAACATGGCTGTGCTTCACCAACTGTGCAGGCAAGATTTTCAGTGGATTGGAAATAACAGCCAACCATTTTCAAAAATACAGGTTTATTAAACTTAAATGTATTGTACAAACAACATGATGTGGTGGTGGCAGAGACAGTTTAAGGCACAAGTGACACAAGCTGCCGCTTGGCACACCAAACTGAGAGGGGTGCCAAATTGCTAGATTTCAATATGAGCTGTATCACAATTAGAAGTCACCAATGGAGGTGCCAAGCTGAGAGGGATGACCAAGTGCAAGTATTATATATGTGCATATCACAATTAGCAGTGAAACTGACACCAGGAAAGGGTGCAAAGGAAAAGTGAGGTGGAGCAGGGAGGAGGTGGTGAGGGAGGGGGGGGGGGGGGTTGCAAATGTTACATCATTTGTGTTGAAAAATGTCTCAAATTGGCCCTGGCTGGTTGGTATCTTGTTAGCAGCAGGTAAAACTGTCACTAATGTGAAAGTCAGCTCAAATCCTAAATTTAAATTTATCCTAAAAAATGCTGGGGTCTGCGACCTGTTAAAATGTATAAGGAAGTATTGTGCGCAACCTAGTAAAAACTGTGAAGTGTACCTCAGATTATATATACAACACCGCAGAGCCAAATCTACTACTGGTACAAAATACAACAGTTGCTGTTGATCCTTATATAATTGTCAAGAAATGTATCACAGGATAATGTCATGTAAACATTGAAAACCTCGAATTGGCAGACTTTTGAAGGCAGAAGCAAATTATTCTGTGGAAGGCTGCTTACAAAACTCCAAGAGCCATTATTAAGTGAAGACTCTAGAGAAATTCTTTGGACATCTATATATCACTTCCATAGAGACTGTGAGGCAACTGTTGGACTAATTACAGCACATACAAAGCATTTAAGCAGTCAGTCACCCCACACTTCATACACAATTGGAACAGGAAGAAACCGTAACATGTAGCATCATGCTGAGTACCCTCCACCATGTGCTTCAGTGGTTTGCAGAACATGTATGTAGATGTAAATGTGGAATAAGGTGCTGTATTGGGCAAAACAGATTGCCGTAAAACTTTTTGTTATTATGTTAAAAGAGCTACGACAGAAGCTAACAAGTGGTGGTAGTTTATGTATTGGTGACACTACTGATGATTGTAAGAGTTCTGCATCATATTTTAATTAAATGTATATTATAAATATTGATGTCAGGAGTTTTAGATGTTAGTCTTGCTTGGTATAATAATTATGTGAATCTGTCATTATCATTATCAGTATCTTGCATTTCACTGTTTATAATTATACTGACCTAAGAGTTAAATCTCAAATACAGTATGAGACAGTTATTGTGCAATAATACATTTTAAACAGTCCTTGAAAAAGACCAAAGCCTAGCCTTGTTCAATCTAAGCTTGAGTGAAGACCTTGATAGTAATGGGCATTCAAACCTAATTTTCCTTCCTGTGCCAATTATGACAATGATTTCATACCACTGCGAGCTAACCACAGCACTTGGACATTTGTTTCAGTGTACTAGGCACTGGCTTCTCGCATCTGTTTCTATCATGTGAACAGAACTACAAATTAAAATGTGTCAATTTTTATATACATGGCTCATAACAATGACTGGCTTGCTAGCTCCATTGAAGGAATAAAGACAGTACTTTTATGCATGATATGCACTAATCCCCCCCCCCCCCCATGAACCATGGACCTTGCCGTTGGTGGGGAGGCTTGCGTGCCTCAGCGATACAGATGGCCGTACCGTAGGTGCAACCACAACGGAGGGGTATCTGTTGAGATGCCAGACAAACATGTGGTTCCTGAAGAGGGGCAGCAGCCTTTTCAGTAGTTGCAAGGGCAACAGTCCGGATGATTGACTGATCTGGCCTTGTAACAATAACCAAAACAGCCTTGCTGTGCTGGTACTGCGAACGGCTGAAAGCAAGGGGAAACTACAGCCGTAATTTTTCCCGAGGACATGCAGCTTTACTGTATGATTAAATGATGATGGCGTCCTCTTGGGTAAAATATTCCGGAGGTAAAATAGTCCCCCATTCAGATCTCCGGGTGGGGACTACTCAAGAGGATGTCCTTATCAGGAGAATGTGTTGTGGCGTAGCAAGACAGCCACGCCACAGAAGTAGCCTGAAAGCACGCGTTACTGACGCAGGCTAGAGATAGGTCTGAAACAGGATACGTAATGAATGCTATAAAGAAAAGTCCGTAGCTCCTGGAATACTTAACTTTAATCCATCCTTGTGGTACATCGCTCTTGACGAGCCAAGTGAGACTCTTTAGATACAAGCTATGTAAAGCTAATGGCGCCTTGCTAGGTCGTAGCCATGGACTTAGCTGAAGGCTATTCTAACTATCTGCTCTGGTGGGTGGGAATTTAATGAGATGGGACCTGGATAAACTGAAAGAACCAGAGGTTGTAGAGAGTTTCAGGGAGAGCATAAGGGAATAATTGACAGGAATGGGGGAAAGAAATACAGTAGAAGAAGAATGGGTAGCTTTGAGGGATGAAGTAGTGAAGGCAGCAGAGGATCAAGTAGGTAAAAAGACGAGGTCTAGTAGAAATCCTTGGGTAACAGAAGAAATATTGAATTTAATTGATGAAAGGAGAAAATATAAAAATGCAGTAAATGAAGCAGGCAAAAAGGAATACAAACGTCTCAAAAATGAGATCGACAGGAAGTGCAAAATGGCTAAGCAGGGATGGCTAGAGGACAAATGTAAGAATGTAGAGGCTTATCTCACTAGGGGTAAGATAGATACTGCCTACAGGAAAATTAAAGAGACCTCTGGAGAGAAGAGAACCACTTGTATGAATATCAAGAGCTCAGATGGCAACCCAGTTCTAAGCAAAGAAGGGAAGGCAGAAAGGTGGAAGGAGTATATAGAGGGTCTATACAAGGGCGATGTACTTGAGGACAATATTATGGAAATGGAAGAGGATGTAGATGAAGATGAAATGGGAGATACGATACTGCGTAAAGAGTTTGACAGAGCACTGAAAGACCTGAGTCGAAATATGGCCCCCCGGAGTAGACAACATTCCATTGGAACTACTGACGGCCTTGGGAGAGCCAGTCCTGACAAAACTCTACCATCTGGTGAGCAAGATGTATGAAACAGGCGAAATACCCTCAGACTTCAAGAAGAATATAATAATTCCAATCCCAAAGAAAGCAGGTGTTGACAGATGTGAAAATTACCGAACCATCAGTTTGATAAGTCACAGCTGCAAAATACTAACACGAATTCTTTACAGACGAATGGAAAAACTAATAGAAGCCAACCTTGGGGAAGATCAGTTTGGATTCCGTAGAAACACTGGAACACGTGAGGCAATACTGACCTCACGACTTATCTTAGAAGAAAGATTAAGGAAAGGCAAACCTACGTTTCTAGCCTTTGTAGACTTAGAGAAAGCTTTTGATAATGTTGACTGGAATACTCTCTTTCAAATTCTAAAGGTGGCAGGGGTAAAATACAGGGAGCGAAAGGCTATTTACAATTTGTACAGAAACCAGATGGCAGTTATAAGAGTCGAGGGACATAAAAGGGAAGCAGTGGTTGGGAAGGGAGTAAGACAGGGTTGTAGCCTCTCCCCGATGTTATTCAATCTGTATATTGAGCAAGCAGTAAAGGAAACAAAAGAAAAATTCAGAGTAGGTATTAAAATCCATGGAGAAGAAATAAAAAGTTTGAGGTTCGCCGATGACATTGTAATTCTGTCAGAGACAGCAAAGGACTTGGAAGAGCAGTTGAATGGAATGGACAGTGTCTTGAAAGGAGGATATAAGATGAACATCAACAAAAGCAAAACGAGGATAATGGAATGTAGTCGAATTAAGTCGGGTGATGCTGAGGGAATTAGATTAGGAAATGAGACACTTAAAGTAGTAAAGGAGTTTTGCTATTTGGGGAGCAAAATAACTGATGATGGTCGAAGTAGAGAGGATATAAAATGTAGACTGGCAATGGCAAGGAAAGCGTTTCTGAAGAAGAGAAATTTGTTAACATTGAGTATAGATTTAAGTGTCAGGAAGTCATTTCTGAAAGTATTTGTATGGAGTGTAGCCATGTATGGAAGTGAAACATGGACGATAAATAGTTTGGACAAGAAGAGAATAGAAGCTTTCGAAATGTGGTGCTACAGAAGAATGCTGAAGATTAGATGGGTAGATCACATAACTAATGAGGAAGTACTGAATAGGATTGGGGAGAAGAGAAGTTTGTGGCACAACTTGACCAGAAGACGGGATCGGTTGGTAGGACATGTTCTGAGGCATCAAGGGATCACCAATTTAGTATTGGAGGGCAGCGTGGAGGGTAAAAATCGTAGAGGGAGACCAAGAGATGAATACACCAAACAGATACAGAAGGATGTAGGTTGCAGTAGGTACTGGGAGATGAAGAAGCTTGCACAGGATAGAGTAGCATGGAGAGCTGCATCAAACCAGTCTCAGGACTGAAGACAACAACAACAACAATGCACTAATCATTTATTGAAAAGTCATAGTATTCAAAGAGCTTATTACATGCATTGATATTGGTACTTTACTTCACGTGCCTCTTCAGGTATTAATTCTTTACGTAGAACTTGGCAGCATGACATCATGGTCACTGATTTTGAGGCATATGCCACAAATTTGATAACAGTAATTTCAAGGATTTCCTTTCGTGCCTTGTGATTTATGTCACTCTCTCAAACATTCCCATCTCCTGCAGTGCATCTTATGTCCTGTCCTCCTATTTTTGTGTCATCCATTCCTTTTTCCTTTTCTCTTTCATTAATGTTGGTCTGTGATCTTTTAACATTTTTCAGACTTTGCCAGATACTACAACTGTTGCTCAGTTTTCTCCAGTTGATGTGTTCAAATTTTTTAAAGTAACTGTTCCAAATCCTGTCCCTCCAATTCTTGTTTTCTTTATGTACTGATATTTCATCTCTTTAATTTTGATCTATTTGCATCCTCACTCATTGATAAAGATCAAGGCTGTGGTCAATCTTAGAGCGCAGACTGTATTAAAAAAAAAATGGCATTGTGCCCACTTCTTCTGTCTCCCCCCCCCCTGCCCCCCACTCACCCTCCCCCCCCCCTTGCACTGATACTAAGACTACTTTAATTTACAAACTTGTTCTGATGCCTTTCTTTAAATTGTGATGTTGAGGCTTCATTCCCCTCTGTTTTAATTTTCCTCATTCCTTTTCCTGCAAGCATTTATCTGCATTACCTGCTTCATTTCTTCCAGCCAAACACTGGTATTGTGTTAAAGGTTTTATTCTCTACATGTTATTATCAAGAGTTTGCCTGCAAAAGGGAAACTATTCAATTGAACTGGTTTCTTCTGGTAATTTCTGATGATCAGTTATTCAACTCTGCTGCCAGATGTCTTCATTATCTGGTCAAGTTATAAAATAAAAAAATCAAGGGACTGAAGCTGTATCTTTGCTGGACTTCTTACCTCACTAAGAATTCAACTCCAGTTTGTGTACATGTTCCTGATGGATCCACTTAAAGGCCACTGGATATCACATCCCTCCATGGACTTAAGAGTTTGCAAATATCTTCAAACCTCTGTTTGTTCAAAGGTCACACTGTTCTCATTATAATTTATCTTACACTTGTTTCTTTCAGAGAAATCTCTCAAATCCTGCAGCACATCTTTCTAAGCACCAATGATTTCTACATTCAAGATTCTTAAAGATGGGAATGATTATTGCAGCTTCCCAGTCTTTAGCATTTTTTTCTTTTTGTTGCACACATCCACCATGATTTTATTAAGTTTTGATGTGTTGCAGCTTTCCCGTTTTTTATCTTTTAATATTTGTCTGCATTTCACTTAACTCTAGTTTCTCACCAGGCTTTCTTTTTCGTTCCTTAATCTGCCATTAATTTTCAGTAAGTCACTAATTAATTCTAAAATGGTATTTCTGTTTTTGTTGAACTCTCTTCTTGCATTTTATGAATTTCAGAGGGCATTCATAGCATTTTTCAATATTCTGTGTAAAATCTTCTAATTATGCTTATTGCTCTTGTGGATTTTCTCACAATTTGGCTTTTGCTTGAAATTCAGATTATAATTTTATGCATTACTCTAAAGATATATTCTGTCAGTAGTTATTATCTACATTTATTTAGATATGCCTAAGTTCTTGCTTTTTAATTGAATTACAAAATTGGTATGTGATTTTAAATTTCTAACAGTCTTCTTGTTACTCTTGCAGCATGTTTTTTGGAAACCTCTTTGTATACTTCAAATTTCAAGGGAAAACACACATTGACCATGAAACTCGCATGGTAGTCTTCATTGTCCTTATAGTTCTCGCGGCAGTGGGGATAGTATTCCTCTTGGTACTAAGGCCTGCAGAGAGGGCAGATGGAGAGATGGTGGGTAAAGATACTACAGGCCCACTCACTGCACTGAAGAAGGCATTTAGGTTGTTCTTTACCAAGGATATGATGCTGCTCACCCTGACTTTTTTCTACACAGGTGAGTGAATGGATTATTGTACGCAGACTTTTTATATCTGCAGATACAAACAATTTAGCTATAAGGACAGACATAAATATTGTTTTCAGTTTCCTTGAACCATAGATTGCTCTAGTTTTGGAAGTTAACACAACAGGGAGAAAGACTAAATATAGAATACTGTAATAACTTGAACAGTGTCATTTAAGAATGCTATTTAATAAGAATGAGATGCAGGATGTTACTGAAATTCATTATAAATATTTATTGTTACATTATTAATATTGGTAGAGGAAGGAAATCATCTATAGTTACAGAAGGTTTTAGGCATGAAAGCTAGAAATTAGTAACCTCGTAAAGAATTATCTTGAATAAATGAAACTGGGTGTCACAATTTACAGTGATACAGGACAAACCGACAATGACAAACGTGCTAAAGGTGATACAGAAAGATGAAGAATTCAAAGGAAATTTTGAAAAATGTTAGAATGCAACTGAATTTAAGATAGTTACATTTGAATTTATAAAAGGAAAAAAGAGGAGTGTGGTTGGGCATAAAAGAAAACACATTTTACAGAGGAGAAATTGCTGTGGAAGAACAATAAAACTTAGGAGCTAGTAAAGCAAAAGGACAAAACATAAACAGAAAGAGGATAAATATGCTTAAAATGCAAAAGACAAAGACAGAAATAAAACCATAGAAAAAATGAACTCTATTGGAACCAGAGGAAGAAAACTCAAGAGTTTCAATATTAAGTTACAAAATGATCATATATCTCATGTTGTAAACATTATTATGAGCTGCTTGTCCAGTCCTTCAAGGCCCAAGGGACATTAACTGGCTACCATGTCATCCTATGCCATTCAGCTTACATGGCTGCTGTATGGAGGGGCCTATGGTCAGCACACCACTCTCCTGGCTCTTTTGTCAACTTATAAGAACTTGGTGCTGCTGTTTTTCATTGCAGTAGCTCCTCATTTGCAGTGATATAGGACAAACCGACAATGACAAACTTGCTAAAGGTGATACAGAAAGATGGAGAGTTCAAAGGAAGACTGAGTATACCCTGTACCAGGCCGCCTGCCAAGGAAAAACCATTTCAGTGTTAGGAATCGAACCCTGGTCCTCCACATGTTAGCCATCTATGCAACCTATTCAACTATGGAGGCAGACAAATAATATTACATAGGCTTGCACAATGTTAAAATTGTCTTAGCTGTAATAAGTTGTTTTGTTCCATTACAGATATTTTAAATATGTTCCTGAGGTTACAGGGGAGTTTTTCTCAAGCATTTTTTCTTTTTTTTTTTTTTTTTGTCTGAACTCCTGGAAGCTATTTAGTTGTCACATTTGGGCCATGTCATGATGTCTGGATTGTATGCGAAGCTTTGGTTAATGTAATGTATCGCCTACCTTGCATGATGGGCTATGTGGTTTTCGACATGCAATATTGGCTGTTATTCTGACTTTTTCTTTACTGTTGTTTGAATAAGCTGTTAATATTGGAGGTGCTTCATTACAAGATTGACTTACAGCTGAATGCAGAAAAAATTAATACAAAGTGCATCATTTTCTGTGTGATTATCATTGAATAATGGGATTACCCATCTGTGTAGTCAGTAATATTATCACAAGTAATGATGCTGAGGATATAATCAGTATGTAATATGGAAAGTTCAAATGGCTCTAAGCACTATGGGACTTAACGTCTGAGGTCATCAGTTCCCTAGACTTAGAACCACTCAAACTTAACTAACCTAAGGACATCACACACATCCACACCCAAGGGAGGATTCGAACTTGTGACCGCAGCAGCAGCGCGGTTCTGGACTGAGGCACCTAGAACTGCTCAGCCACAGCGGCCGGCATATGGAAAGTAATGAACCAATTATTTTAGAGTTTGTTACTAATAATTAATACTCCAAATGAAATTTGAGATCATTTCTACAGTACATTCCTTTTATAGAAGCCAAATTGGCTTTTATAAATAAATCTCTTTGAATTAGAGATTTAATGAGTATGTGAGCATAAGTTTGAAATTCCTTATAAAAGAGCTGTAGGTATACATGTTTACAGTCACCATTCATTATAATATTGGTTTTATCATCACTTTTCTTGAGTAGTTCGGAAATACTTCTCCCAAAAATGACATGGCAATTATATACTGGGGAAGGGGAGGGGGGGGGGGGGCAGTCAAAAAGTTCCCAGAATTTCATTGTGGCTATTTATTGCCACAATATAGGTAGGTACACATTCACTACTTAATCACTCTCAAAACAGGCCCTTACATGTGCACATACACTTGTTCCACTGCTCCTGCCATTGCTAGAAACAACCATGAAATTCCTTTTGTGGTAGCTTCTGAAGTTCAGCCATCACACTGGTTTTGAAGCCTTCTACTGTGGCAAAATGATTATCTGTGAGTCCCTTTTTGATCTTGAGCAGATCCAGAAATTCAGTGGTGCTAAATCCGGTGAGTAGGGATGCGATTAGAGGAGTAGAATCTGCCAGGAAATTTCATATCAGTGCACACCCTGCTGCAGAGTGAAAATCGCATTCTGTAAACATCCCCCAGGCTGTAGCTAAGCCATGTCTCTGCAGTATCCTTTCTTCCAGAAGTGCTAGTTCTGCAAGGTTCACAGAAGAGCTTCTGTGAAGTTTGGAAGGTAGGGGGCGAAGTACTGGCAGAATTGAAGCTGTGAGGATGGGTTGCGGGTCATGCTTGGGTAGCTCAGTCAGTAGAGCACTTGTCCGCGAAAGGCAGAGGTCCTGAGTTTGAGTCTCAGTCCAGCACCCAGTTTTAATCTGCCAGGAAGTTTCAGAAGAGTAGAATGTTCGTTTCTGTGAGCCATGTCCCCCACAACAAGCAGTGTGTTGAGGGAACATTGTTTGTTTGTCCAGCTGATACAAATCCATGGTGCACCACATTTTCATCGCTGAAAATTGCAATGAGTTTCACTTTTGTTTTGGATTTGAAATATTGTGATTTGGTCAAGGAGAGGACGTTGTGTACCATTCTGATCACTGCCTTTTTTGCTCCAGGTTGTACATTTACACCCAGGTCTCATAACCAGTAATGATTGTGTGGGGTGTGTACTGTAAGACCTTCGGTACACACACCATCAGATTATTTGACTTGTCGCTCTAATGAAGTAGGCGAGTGTCAGCAATATGTCTCGTGGTCTTATTGTGGTGTGTTTATCTTCTGCCGTTAGGTCAGATGATAGAAATGCCACTTGCACGCTTAGAGTAGCAGATTGACGGTGAACAACTTTAAACAGAACTTGATTAATTTTCACACACATTTATTAAAATAATAAAAAATATAGACATTATGTAACTTGATTCTTGATGCTGTTTACAATTGACAATCTGAAGTTCCTTTGGTCTTGGTATGTTAATCTTATTCTCACATATCTCTGATACTTAACAAAGTGTCTATACATTTCTCTTCATGGCTATGTACAGGAATATGATAATCTTATTAGGCACAGACTGAAACTTGACTATAGATTGGTACAGAATAATGCAGACTGGTACAGACTGGTGCAGACAAATGCAGACTGACTAATCGGAGGTCTGTACACTCGTTATAATACCTCGCACATTCAGGTATCACTGCGCGAGTGTGATCCACGAGGAGAAAAGGTTCTACGTTAGCAGCAATCTCATTGGCTGCATTACATATTAATACGCAGATTGGTGGAAGCAGAATTTGGTCCATCTCTATGACAGCGCCATCTCGTAGTGCGGAGACGGAAGAGCGTTGCACCTGCGCTGTTGTGCTTAGCGGGGCGCACTCTAGTAGGAAAGTTGTGTACGCGCTGACTACGCGGAACTATGTACACAACAGATTGTCTTAAGAAACCTTAGGTTCTCTGTCCTTATTTCAAAAGATATGGCTGCAGTCTACAAGTGAGTTTCCATTTGATCCAATCAGCACCAGTGGACAAACTTTACACTGACACGTTTCATTTTCAAATCAACTGACAGGATTGTGACAGATCTGCAGTTCTTGTGCCAACTCATCAGTGGTCAATTGTCAGTATGATCTGATTAACTGTTTCGCTTGCTCAACCTTATCTTTGTTTCTGGAGGTTCATGGTCTTCCACTGTGGTGCTCATCTTCCAACAATTCCCGTCCATCTCGAAATGTCAAAAATCACTCATAAATGGCTGTTTTCATTAAAAAAGATGGTAGTTTTTTTTTTTTAAAGCAGCGTTCAGAAAAAAACTTTGTAAGGCTAACAAAGTCTCTGAAGCAGATTTTCCCAATCTGCACATGAATCTGATGTTTGTCCTCTGCTTGCACTGCAACATTGTGCAAAAGGAACACCACACACTCTTACCTATAAAGAAACAAAAAATATTACACAGATTATTGCGGAACAATCAAGAATAATTAGTTAAATCAGAGTAATTAATTCAGACTAATATGACGGGCAGCAAAACAGTTACAACGAAATTCCAGGATATTTTTGACTGTCCTTTGTATGTCCTCCTGCATGCGTTATATAATTTCTGTAGTTGATGTTCCATCACATTTATACATTTTTGTTTGCAGTAAATTTTATTATTATGTGCACTATGATTTCAAAGTTTGTTATTGTTTTTATTTAATTTTTGAATCTACTATGGTTCTGAGGTCACTCAAGCCATTTCTGTTGTCTTTTTCCTGCTTCTTGCCATAAAATATCACATGCAGTTTCATTTACTCTCTTTAAACTAAGTAAACTACAGGTCTTGGAGATGTGTTTTAGAGATCATGGAATCCTTAAATTTTTACCAATTCACTTCCCCCAAAATGATATTTATGGCTGGCAATTAATATTAAATCCAGTGGTTCTTGTGATTTATGCTACCAAAGAACAAGACACACAATTTTTATACAGAGTTTTGTAATTTTTCATGGAGTCAGAATAGTGTATTGCATTATGCTGCAACCTATGACAAGCTGCTAGCAGAAGTAAAGCAAGAAACTGATATTCTTAGTAGAATAAAAAAAGTGTACATTGTATTAGCTACTTATTTTTACAAATTGTTTATTTATTTATATTCATGTATGAAAAACTTATGATAATATGAGAACTTACAATATTCACCATTATTATAGAATATAGATAATGATTATTTTGTGATAACTATCAGAGCCATGCAAATCATGAGGCAAATACACTATGTGATCAAAAGTATCCGGACACCCCCAAAACATTGTACTATCACCTTCTGCCAGGTACTCCATATCAGCAACCTCAGTAGTCATTAGACATCATGAGAGAGCAGAATGGGGCACTCGGCGGAACTCACAGACTTCAAATGTAGTCAGGTGATTGGGTGTCACTTGTATCATACATCTGTATCATCTGTATGCGAGATTTCCACACTCCTAAACATCCCTAAGTCCACTGTTTCCGAAGTGCTAGTCAAGTGGAAATGTGAAGGGACACGTACAGCACAAAAGTGCACAGGCTGACCTCGTCTGTTGACTGACAGAGACCGCCGACAGTTGAAGAGGGTTGTAATGTGTAATAGGCAGATATCTACCCAGACCATCACAGAGGAATTCCAAACTCCATCAGGATCCACTGCAAGTACCATGACACGTAGGTGGGAGGTGAGAAAAACTTGGATTTCATGGTCGAGCGGCTGCTCATAAGCCACACATCACACCGGTAAATGTCAAACAATGCCTTGCTTGGTGTAAAGAGTGTAAACATTGGTCTGGAATGAAAAATCACAATACACAATGTGGCGACCCAATGGCAGGGCGTGGGTATGCCAAATGCCCAGTGAACATAATCTGCCAGCGTGTGTAGTGCCAACAGTAATATTCGGAGGCGGTGGTGTTATGGTGTGGTCGTGTTTTTTGTGGAGGGGACTTGCACCCCTGTTATTCTGCATGGCACTATCACAGCATAGACCTACATTGATGTTTTGAGCATCTTCTTGCTTCTCACTGTTGAAGAGCAATTTGATGATGGTGATTGCATCTTTCAACATGATCGAGCACCTGTTCATAATGCACGGCCTGTGGCGGATTGATTACATGATAATAACATCCCTGTAATGGACTGGCCTGCACAGAGTACTGACCTGAATGCTGTAGAACACCTTTGGGATGCTTCGGAACAGCGACTTCATGCCAGGCCTCACCAACCGACATCGATACCTCTCCTCAGTGCAGCACTCCATGAAGAATGGGTTGCCATTCCCCAAGAAACCTTCCAGCACCTTACTGAATGTATGCCTGTGAGTTTTGAAGCTGTCATCAAGGCTAAGGAAGGGCCAACAACATATTGAATTCCAGCATTACCAAAGGAGGGTGCCATGAACTTGTAAGACATTTTCAGCCAGGTGTCCGGATACTTTGATCACATAGTGTGGTAATAGATGAACAAACATTACTTACATTTTCCAAGTAGTGTCTTTTTACTAATTTTATTAAGTTTCTTTTAGTTTGTGAAAGCGCATAGTGTGTACTGTATAGCTATGGAAACTAATCATGTTCTGTGTATTAGAGATTAATTGGTAAAAGCTAGTTAGCTGACATTTACCTTCACTTGTTCCACATCTCTGAGGCTTACTCTCTTATTAATTGTGTATGTAATTTCTAATTTTATGTATTCAGGATAATTATTTTGTTAGTTACATATATGTCTGTCTTAGCCATTTCCTTTACAGAAACACTGGAATTTATCTGGAAAAGTTCCAGGTTATTTGGAACTAGACTTCCTGTGTGGCTATGTTGTTTAGGTTCAGGAATGCTGATGGCTGTTTAAACAATCTATATGAGGCTTTCAAGGGTGCAAATGGTTATTTTATTCAGAGGCATTATTGTACACATCAGGTCTCTCTCCTAAGGGCCATCAGTTGCATTGTCTTTGGTATTTCCCCAGATATTTGCAGTTCTGTTTTTGCAATGTGTAATACTCACCTTAAACAAGTACAGCTCCTGTGTTTCTTGTGACAATGTCAACAGAAAATATGGTTTTGTTTCTCCTACAAAAAAAGAAAACCAGCTGTATTTTAATACAGTATTCCAAAATTAGTGTAGTGCAGCATCCAGTTCAATTGACATACACTTCAGCACATTTCATAACTGCATACATTTGTTCCCACATCTTCCACTGTCTGTCTACTACTGCTGTCAGCACTTCACTGTTGATTAGATTAGATAAGATTAATTATTCATTCCATTGACCCATAAAAGAGGGAATTCTCCTGGGTATGGAACATGTCAGATAAACACATTACAAAAATGTAATTAGAAAAACTTGAGTTTCATTAATTTTAATGATCCTCAGTCAATAAACAGTAAACACTTGTTTAGGCACTTTAGCAGTTCGTTAGTATGTTGCTCCCAACTGAATTTATTATCAAGTTGTAATCCCAAGAATTTTACACTCTCAACTTCTTCTATTTCCATTTCATCATAATGTATACACACACCAGAAGGAAATCTCTTGGAAGTTCTGAACTGCATATAGTGGGTCTTTTCAAAGTTTAATGACAGTGAATTGGCTATGAACCACTTATTAATGTCAGAAAAAATTTGATTAGCTGGCCTTTCTAAATTTATATTTGATTTACTATTTATTGCAATGTTTGTATCATCATTTGCTGCTTGAGTACTGGTTATTATTCATTTTTTGCTATCTATGTTAGAACATATTGTTAAATTGAGTATAGCCTGAAACTAACTGGGGTCTGCTCTATAAGACAAGCATGAAAAAATTCACATAAAAAAACCATTTAATTTGCGAGAAACAAGCTAATGTTTTCATTTGACAAATAGCACCACATGAAATGCATTATGGGCAGAATTTGTTTGGGGTAACTCCATCCACATCGTGCAGTATATATTACAAATAGCTGCCAAAATACCATAATAAATTGAGTGTTTTTAAGAGATTCACCCAGTATACTAAACAGTGTTTTTAGAACATTCTTTTTATACTATTTTATGATATTTGTCAATATTATAAAAAGGATAGATTGCTACTCGCCATGTAGTGGAGATTTTGAGTCGCAGACAGGCACAATAAAAAGACTGACAAAGATGTGAGATATTGACCAAAAGATCTACTTCTAAAATAGACAAAACACACACACACACACACACACACACACACACACACACACACACACAATTCATACGCACGTGACCTTCTTTGTGGCCACCGAGGCTGGATTTTCTCTTTACGCCACCGATGCTGGATCTTCTCTTTACAAGAACAAAGACATGCTTCACACGTGCCAGTACATGACTACATCATTATTTTTCAGTCTTCCTCAGACTCCATTCAGTATCAGACTCCAGAAAGATCCTCTCAAATAGATTTTTGAGAATACTTTAGCTCATTTTATGTTTTTTGGAAAGCCATATAGTGACCCATTTGATTAAATATGCGCATATTATTCAGATGTCTCAGTTTTTGTTAATGTAGTTTATAACTGTGTGATGCTCTGTGTCTAAAGTAGCTGCTTTCTTTCTGATTTACATTATTAAATTCAGCTAGCATAATCGTTCATAGCATTAATATGTTTAATGATAGCTTATTGTCAGTAAAGTACACAGATTAAGTTTCAATTGTTTGCTTGCTTTCTTGATTCGTTTCTCGGAACATCCTCTTCCTTAAAGGGATTTACAGAACAGTTTGTAGTAATTGATATAAAGTCATTGGGTAAACCAGAAGTGATTTCTGTTACAGGCCCTCTGCTGTTCCTTATCTGTATAAACAATTTAGGAGACAATCTCAGCAGCCATCTCAGTTCATTTGCAGATGATGCTGTCATTTATCAGCCAGGAAAGTCATCAGAATATAAAACGAAATTGCAAAATGAGTTAGAAAAGATATCTGTATGGTGTAAAAATTGTCAGTTGACCCTAAATAATGAAAAGGATGAGGGCATTCACATGAGTACGAAAAGGAATCCATTGAACTTCAGTTACATAATAAATCAGTCAAATCTAAAGGCAGTAAATTCCACTAAATACCTAGGAATTACACTTACGACCAATTTAAATTGAAGAAAAAAAAAAAAAAAAAACACACAAAAAATGTTGTGGGGAAGGCTAACTGTAGATTGCATTTTACAGGCAGAACACTTAGAAGACGCAACAGATCTATTAAAGCAACTGCGTACAGTAAACTTATCTGTCCTCTTTTGAAGTACAACTGCAAGGTGTGGGATCCTTACCAGACAGGGTTAATGGAGTACATCGAGAAAGTTCAAAGAAGAACAGCACATTTTGTATTATTGAGAAATAAGGGAAACGGTGTCACTGATGTGATACAGGATTTGGAGTGGACATCATTAAAACAAAGGCATTTTTCGTTGCAGTAGAATCTTCTCACGAAATTTCAATCACCAACTTTCTCCTCTGAATGAGAAAATAATTTGTTGATGCCAACCTAAGTAAGGAGGAACAATCATCATAATAAAATAAGTGAAATCAGAGCTCACACAGAAAAATATGGGTATTTGTTTTTTCCGTGTGCTGTTAGAGATTGGAATAATAGAGAAATATTATGAAGGTGGTTCAGTGAACCCTCTGCCAGGCACTTAAGTGTGATTTGCAGGGTATCCATGTAGATGTAGATGAATGAATGCTGTAACTTCCTTAGTAGATGGCTGTATAAGGCACTTAAGATGAGGATATTGTACAACAATTTGAACTACTCACAGCAGAAAGCACTAAGACATCCAAACTAATGTTCATTGTGATAACAACCTTGCTTTTTATCTTGACATGACCTCATTCAAATTTATGATGTAAAATTAGCAATAACTTTGTATGGATTAATGACAATGACATGGCGAAGAGGTAATTGTATGAGCGTATCGGTAAGTTTCTTACATAATATTTTAAAATAATAAGACTTGCAAATTTTTATATCTTTATCTGTAAAATGTAGTAGAATGCTGAAATATTTTTTTAAATGTGGCAAGACCGAATCTTTCTGCTTGTCTGTGTTAGAATTTTACTGGGCAACATGTTGAAAGACTGAAAGTGTTGCACATGAGTGATGTTTTTCACATAAACTGACTTTGGGACAGAAGCAGTAAAGGACTAGCATGCAACCACATACAATTTCCCAGTATCATTTCCACAATGTATATGTTGCAGACCATTAAAGTTTTTAAAGTTCTGTGTCCTTGCAGTTTTTTGCGATGGCATACATGAATAAAACGTTTTCAGTTTTCAAGCCGCGTCAATTCAAATAAAAATCCTCGAGCTTTCGATGACCATCTCTGCCATCCTCGTCAGGAGTTCACTGACTGCTGGGGCTGCTGCAGTTTCTCACTTATATAGGCATGATGACATCATTAGCACCCAATCAGATAGACCCAATGTGATGCGTGCGCCAGGGGCAGGCGCCACCTGACGTCACCGGTGCTGCCACGGGCGATAGCTCCACTAGCTGTCCAGGTCGACTTATGTGCGTACACCACATTGGGTCTATCTGATTGGCTGCTGATGAAGTCATCATGCCTATATAAGCAAGAAACCGTAGCAGCCCCAGCAGTCAGTGAACTCCTGGTGACGATGGCAGAGATGGTCATTGAAAGCTCGAAGATTTTATTCAAATTGATGCGGCCTGAAAACTGAGAACATTTTATTCTTTTTACAGTTCCGACCTATAAAATTTCTGTTTAATTAATTAATTAATTAACTAGAATATCATGATGGAAAAATCGAGGCTGGAAAATGTTGACAGATCAATACTCACTGAACAGAAGGGGGTGTTGAAGATAGAGCTCCTTTTCCATTTTATGAGATTAGTGATCCGTCATCATTTATTATACTTATATATTAACTGCAATACCAGTTTTTTGTGGGACACTGCTATTACTAGTACATATATTAAAGTATACAGGGTGATTCAAGACGATGTGCAAATATATGTTATTCTACAAGTAAAACTAAAGAAAAAAATTCATATAAACATTGGTCCACAAATGTTTGGTTACGGAGTTACGGCTAATAAAAGATTTTGCCTGCTATTTAGCAACTTCGCTAATATGAAGCCATGGAAGAACTGTACAAGGTTAAAGTAAATCACGATTTCCATTTATTTTGTTGTTATTAGTCTGGTGAATCTAATAAAACATTTCCCAGACATGTATATGCAGTAGCTATCCAGAACATCCAGAGCAGCAAATATGAAATTAAGAACAACCCTGTGAAATGGGAACGAGCAACAAAATTTTTTTCATACATGTGCAGCTAAATGCATTGAACTCGGAGTCATTTTTGAACATGTATTGTGAAGTTGTATGTACACTGTACAACTTCCTTAACACTGAGTTCTGTTTTTTCTGGTTTAACATGAATTCATGTGTGCTATGGTATCAATAAAAGCAGATTATCTGCCACATTCATACAGTTTCAGTTAACGCTATTACCATCATTTTTCCAAAATCAAATTCTCTACAACTTCTGTTCAAAACTTTGTGTGCAATTGTGTGGAAGCTAATAAAGTAGTTAATAAATGAAAAATTTTACGAAATTACATCTTTGCTTCTGTGGATGTTCTGAAAAACTACTGCAGATACACGTCTGGGATATGTTTTATTAGATTCATCAGATCAATAACAACAAAATAAATGGAAGTCATTCTTTACTTTAATCTTGTACAGTTTTGTGATGGCTTCATAGTAGCAAAGCTGCTAAATTTCTGGCAAAATCTTTCATTATGTGTAACTCCGTAACCAATCATTTGCGGACCTTTGTTTATATGAACTTTTTACTTTAGTTTTACTTGTAGAATAACATATTAAAATATTTGCATCTCTTCGTGATTCACTCTGTGTATTATAGTATCAAATGTCCTAGTTGCTTTGCCTTCATTTTCATTTCACAGCTGAGAAGTTATAGTTGTCTAAGCCTTGCACTAGTGCAAACAAATTGTATATATTTTTTATTTCTACAGGAATTGAACTTTCGTTCTTCAGTGGAGTATATGGGCCAAGTGTAGGATTCACTCTTCAGATGGGGCCAAATGCAAAGCAGCTTGTGGGATTGTCTGGAATATTTATTGGTGTTGGTGAAGTCACAGGTGAGACTGATTAATCTGTTCACAGCATATTATCATCCAAAATTTTATTTGCAAGTATATCTCCACTATTAATTGATTGTTTGATTTTTTGCCTAACCAACTGTTGTAGATGTAGATAACAAACATGCAAATAAAATTCTGCTGCAATGTGTATAATATGTTTGTTTCAAGTTTTTCTCTGCTAAATGTAAACCATTAAATTTTATAGTTTCACACACAAAAATCAGATAGTTATACATAATTACTAATTTATATCAGGTCAGGATAATCCTGCTATTGTATGTGACATTAGGCAGTAACGCCTGCGACTGTCTGGCTGAAGGTGAGGCAGTCATTACCTTACTTTCTGAACTAAGGGAGGATCAACTGCTTCAGATAGAGGAATTCTCATTCAGAAGAACTATTGAAGGTTTTGTAAATGACACATTTTCAATTAAAAACCTGCTGCCATCCACGTGGTACAGAGGACTGTTCAAGGCTAAAGCAGACCAACTGTGACAGAAAATCCACTGTAGTCTTAGGCCTAAGAAGCCAGATAGAGGGAGGATTGAATTGGTTGCTTCCAAACGTGAAATGGACCTTGGAATATCCAATTCTTGGACTAAGCAGTACCCACAGACATATGCCAAGCAAGATGGCACACAGCTTAGTGATAATCCAGGACTTGAAATGGTGCAAAAACTTCAAAGAAGACTACAGACACAAATAGAGACAATAAATATAATAACATTAACTGAGAAAAGCGAAAATTGGTGGACTTGGAGAAGAATAGAAAGATACCAGTCCTCAGATTTAGTGAAATTAAGCAGAAAAAGAGATAGATGAGAAAGATGTAACCATTCAACTGACATAGGAACAAGAAAGAGATGAGAAATGGTGTTGTTCCGATATTAGTGGAGGAATTACAAAGGCCAGCAGATATTCAGTACACCAACAAGAGGATTGAGAAGGCAACAATTCGTATGGTGTAGGAGAAGTTAACTTTGATGCACTTAAATGTACCCAAGATATGTTTCCAGGTAGACCCTGAAGAGACAGCCTCTGAATGGAGGGGGAGAGGGGGAGACCTAAATGTGCAGCTTAAGACAGGTAGAAGTGCATTTGAAAAAGTGTTGGACCACATAGCTATGCTCAAAGAAATGCAGATCATCATCTCCTATGCTCCTGAGTGAGGAGTGGGTTATATGTGCAAAACACTTGGTTTAAGGGTAGGACCATTCCAATCTATCACTGATAACATCAATGCTGATGAAGCAGTAGACTTGTGACTGATGTCAAGGCGATACCTAGTGAGAACCTTAACAGTGACCACTGACTTTAAGTAGCACAACTGCATAGTATTCATGAAATATACCCAAATGCTGGAGGAAGACAGCGAAAATAATATAGGATTGCTGTTCAGAGTAGTGAATAATGAACTAAAGTCTTTGGTTAGCGTAAAGGCAATGGAGGATGTCAATCAAAATCTAGTCAGGATGGAGGAAGAGGTGGGGGAGGTCATGAAGAAATATTTTGATCATCTAGACAGATACCAGCCAATTACAGAAAACCTGCAATCATCTGGGCAAGGACTGAAGCAGCACTTAAGATTATATTGAATAGGAAATCACCAGGAATCAATGTGAAAAAGACTAAAGCAGAAGTGGCCCAAGGTATACAGTGGCTGTATCGAATACTCAGTGCAGCATGGAAGGACAACACAATGCTGAAAGGTTGGAGCAAAGGTGTTGTTACATCTCTGTTCAGGAAAGGTAATCATCAAAAGTTTTCTACCTTTAGAGGAACTGCACTTCTTTCACATAGTCTGAAGATTTTTGAGAAGCTCCTGGAGCAGATATTAAATACAATATTAGATCCACAATTAGAAGAGTAACAGTATGGATCTGGGCCACAAAAAGTCAATAGCACATGTAATACCCAGTGTCCTTATGTTAATGGAGAAATACCGACAGAAAAGTGAATGATTCACTCCTTGTGGTCCTTGATATTGAGAAAGTACATTATATTGCGAAAAATAAATAAAAGATGCTTGCAGGTTTAGTGGGGAAGATTAAATGTTTATGAGCACAGTACTAGCAATTGCAATTTGGCAAAAGTCATTCACCCCAGTTTCAGACTAAGTGACATTCAGAAAGGTAATGCCCCATTGCCATTTCTCTTATCATGAATGACATAATGAACATCAAGAAATCCAATGCATAACTAAATGCTTTGGATTTTGTGTATGATTTTGTGACCCAGGAAGAAAAAGTGCTGGATATACAGTTGAGGCTGGACAAATGGATCGATAAATTTCAGAAATATGGTCTAAAACTAAGTGAAGCCAAACAGTAGTATCGGCAGTGAATAGTAAAGAGTAACCAGCAAACATCAAGTTAGGTTATTGCTCCCCGGGAAAGGTGGAAAATCCTGCCTACCTTGGTAGTCTAATATCTCAAGACAGTCTGGCCATGAAGGAAGTTATAAATAGTGTTCAGAAGATCTCATATTTCCATCAACATGTTAGTCTGCTTTTGTGGGATCCCAAAATACCAAGAAAATGAAAATCAGTTATGAACAACACCTACATCAAACCAAGGCTAAGAAAGGCTATAAAGAGCAACTCATTACAACTACAGGTGTCAGAGATGTAGCTTGAGTTCTGCAGTACAGAAAACAAAACTGGACAAATTAAGAAAACTAATAGAGCAAGTCAAAAGAAAACTAATAGAGCAAGTCAGAAAATTTAGAACTAAGTGGTTTGGGCACTCATAAAGGATGAAAGCAACAAGGTTGGTGAATGGGAAGACTGCAAACACAGTGGATGAATATTACAGATGGAACAGAAGGAACACCAGATGATATCATGAACTATAATATTTATTTGGATCAGAAAGTGACTGTCACTTCAGTCCATGTGAACAAGGAAGGAAGCAATGTTGTCCATTTGTTCTTATCATTGCACATAATATGGCTGCCAGAGCAACAGCTATGCAGGTAGTGGATACATTCATGTTTTTTACTGAATTCTCTTTGCAGGGCCATGCTAACCTTACTGCTTTCGTGTCCACTTTCACTGTCAGCTTTAACATTCTCTTGCAAGAAGTATACATGCTGCACACAAAGACAAAGCGAACAAAAAATTAATTATAACAGTTACATTACCTGTTGCAATTGTTCACTATGTACTGGTAACCATGTGACACTGATGAAGAGAACAGAGTGCATGGCCTAACTCATTCTGTGGGTGATTGTTGCCATGGTAGCTGTTCTGTAAATAGTTCTTGTCAGCTACTTTGTTATTCCAGTTAAGGTACAATTTACAACATTTATGGCCCAGATAGTCAACGATGCTTAAGAGAACATACTTGTTGTTGTTGTTGTGGTCTTCAGTCCTGAGACTGGTTTGATGCAGCTCTCCATGCTACTCTATCCTGTGCAAGCTTCATCTCCCAGTACCTACTGCAACCTACATCCTTCTGAATCTGCTTAGTGTATTGATCTCTTGGTCTCCCTCTACGATTTTTACCCTCCACGCTGCCCTCCAATGCTATATTTGTGATCCCTTGATGCCTCAAAACATGTCCTACCAACCGATCCCTTCTTCTAGTAAAGTTGTGCCACAAACTTCTCTTCTCCCCAATCCTATTCAATACCTCCTCATTAGTTACGTGATCTACCCACCACATTTCAAAAGCTTCTATTCTCTTCTTGTTCAAACTATTTATCGTCCATGTTTCACTTCCATACATGGCTACACTCCATACAAATAGTTTCAGAAACGACTTCCTGACACTTAAATCTATACTCGATGTTAACAAATTTCTCTTCTTCAGAAATGATTTCCTTGCCATTGCTAGTCTACATTTTATATCCTCTCTACTTCGACCATCATCAGTTATTTTACTCCCTAAATAGCAAAACTCCTTTACTACTTTAAGTGTCTCATTTCCTAACCTAATTCCCTCAGCATCACCCAATTTAATTTGACTACATTCCATTATCCTCGTTTTGCTTTTGTTGATGTTCATTTTATATCCTTCTTTCAAGACACTGTCCATTCCGTTCAACTGCTCTTCCAAGTCCTTTGCTGTCTCTGACAGAATTACAATGTCATCGGCGAACCTCAAACTTTTTACTTCTTCTCCATGAATTTTAATACCTACTCCCAATTTTTCTTTTGTTTCCTTTACTGCTTGCTCAATATACAGATTGAATAACATCGGGGAGAGGCTACAACCCTGTCTCACTCCTTTCCCAACCACTGCTTCCCTTTCATGCCCCTCGACTCTTATAACTGCTATCTGGTTTCTGTACAAATTGTAAATAGCCTTTCGCTCCTTGTATTTTACCCCTGCCACCTTCAGAATTTGAAAGAGAGTATTCCAGTTAACGTTGTCAAAAGCATTTCTCTAAGTCTACAAATGCTAGAAACGTAGGTTTGCCTTTTCTTAATCTTTCTTCTAAGATAAGTCGTAAGGTTAGTATTGCCTCACGTGTTCCAACATTTCTACGGAATCCAAAATGATCTTCCCCGAGGTCCGCTTCTACCAGTTTTTCCATTCGTCTGTAAAGAATTCGTGTTAGTATTTTGCAGCTGTGACTTATTAAACTGATAGTTCGGTAATTTTCACATCTGTCAACACCTGCTTTCTTTGGGATTGGAATTATTATATTCTTCTTGAAGTCTGTGGGTATTTTGCCTGTCTCATACTTCTTGCTCACCAGATGGTAGAGTTTTGTCATGACTGGCTCTCCCAAGGCCATCAGTAGTTCTAATGGAATGTTGTCTACTCCCGGGGCCTTGTTTCGACTCAGGTCTTTCAGTGCTCTGTCAAACTCTTCATGCAGTATCATATCTCCCATTTCATCTTCATCTACATCCTCTTCCATTTCCATAATATTGTCCTCAAGTACATCATCCTTGTATAGACCCCTCTATATAATCCTTCCACCTTTCTGCTTTCCCTTCTTTGCTTAGAACTGGGTTTCCATCAAAGCTCTTGATATTCATGCAAGTGGTTCTCCTTTCTCCAGAGGTCTCTTTAATTTTCCTGTAGTCAGTATCTATCTTTCCCCTAGTGAGATAACCCTCTACATCCTTACATTTGTCCTCTAGCCATCCCTGCTTAGCCATTTTGCACTTCCTGTCGATCTCATTTTTGAGACATTTGTGTTCCTTTTTGCCTGCTTCATTTACTGCATTTTTATATTTTCTCCTTTCATCAATTAAATTCAGTATTTCTTCTGTTACCCAAGGATTTCTACTAGTCCTCATCTTTTTACCTATTTGATCCTCTGTTGCCTTCACTATTTCATCCCTCAAAGCTACCCATTCTTCTTCTACTGTATTTCTTTCCCCCATTTCTGTCAATTGTTCCCTTATGCTCTACCTGAAACTCTCTACAACCTCTGGTTCTTTCAGTTTATCCAGGTCCCATCTCCTTAAATTCCCACCTTTTTGCAGTTTCTTCAGTTTCAATCTGCAGTTCATAACCAATAGATTGTGGTCAGAATCCACATCTGCCCCTGGAAATGTCTGACAATGTAAAACCTGGTTCCTAAATCTCTGTCTTACCATTATATAATCTATCTGATACCTTTTAGTATCTCCAGGATTCTTCCAGGTATACAACCTTCTTTTATGATTCTTGAACCAAGTGTTAGCTATGATTAAGTTATGCTCTGTGCAAAATTCTACAAGGCGGCTTCCTCTTTCATTTCTTCCCCCCCAATCCATATTCACCTACTATGTTTCCTTCTCTCCCTTTTCCTACACTCGAATTCCAGTCACCCATAACTATTAAATTTTCGTCTCCCTTCACTACCTGAATAATTTCTTTCATCTCGTCATACATTTCATCAATTTCTTCATCATCTGCAGAGCTAGTTGGCATATAAACTTGTACTACTGTAGTAGGCATGGGCTTTGTGTCTATCTTGGCCACAATAATGCGTTCACTATGCTGTTTGTAGTAGCTAACCCGCACTCCTATTTTTTTATTCATTAGTAAACCTACTCCTGCATTACCCCTATGTGATTTTGTATTTATAACCCTGTAATCACCTGACCAAAAGTCTTGTTCCTCCTGCCACCGAACTTCACTAATTCCCACTGTATCTAACTTTAACCTATCCATTTCCCTTTTTAAATTTTCTAACCTACCTGCCCGATTAAGGGATCTGACATTCCACGCTCCGATCCGTAGAATGCCAGTTTTCTTTCTCCTGATAACAACGTCCTCTTGAGTAGTCCCCGCCCGGATATCCGAATGGGGGACTATTTTACTTACTATACTTAAAAACTAATTGGACAATGTAGTTTTGAGTACTCGTAAGAAGTTTCAGGCACCAATGGGACAGTTCAGTTTGTAAACAAATGCAGCTATTTATTTAGTTGGCAGATGCAAAAAGTTTACTTCTCAAATTGATGTGACGACTCATTTCATATATTGATGGCTGTTTCAATGGGGCAAATGTTGTGTATGTCCTGTTACGCATTAATCAGAAGTGTAGAGTGTGGAATGAATTGACTCACATGAATGTTGTGAAAAATAATTTCTGTTCAGTGAAAGATTTTGAAAACTACTTATTTTGCTTGATGTATTCATGAGATAATAGCATCATATAATTTTAAATTATTTCATATGCTTAAATATTTTTAATAACAAAATTCAGTTTAAAAGCTATACTTCGAAGAATAGAACTCCAGAAGTCAGAAAATGGTCATCATTGTTCTGCAAGAGAATTGTTAGGAATATTAATAAAATAGTGTAAAGTAACACAGGAATGACAGAAACTGAAGCATTTTCAAAGACTATAAATTTAATAAATTGTTGCTCAATACTGTTGTATATGCTTTCACTAGTAATGCATGCCATGACCTTAATTTACTGCTGTTGTTACCTTTTTGCAGGTGGATTGTTGTTTGGAATTTTGGGACATAAAACAATACGATGGGGCAGAGACCCAATTGTAATAATGGGCTTTGTAATACATCTCCTCTCATTTTTTCTCATATTCCTCAATCTGCCTAATTCAGCACCATTTCAAGATACTAATGATGAAGCTTACATTTCAAGCAGGTAAACATTTTCTTCATGATGTAATAATTAGAAAATTATTTCTTTCCTTCTACTTTCTTACTGTATGGCACTGCATACTCTTTCACGGTCGCTTTGTAATACTCTTGCAAATAAGTGGGCATTACTGAATGGTATTCCATTGTACTTGTGCATAGCGCTTGTAATAACTACCACAGCAAAATTTCAGGTAAGAAATAATAGGAACAGAACAATCTGTTAAAATCCCATTGGTTTTTTATTATTCTTGCATATCCAAATTCCAGATATAAATAGTCTTTTCCTGTTCTAAAATAGGACATTACAGAAACAGAACTGTTTGATATAAAACAATTGATATAAAACAATAAATAAAACAATTTGTTATCCAGTGCAATGATCCATAATAGTCAACATAAGATCTGAGTGAGCTGTAATTCAACAAACTTGCAGCTGTAAATGTCACCAAATGACTTTGCTGGTGTAAAGGCAGAATGTGGTGCTACAGAAGAATGCTCAAGATTTGGTGGGCAGATGACATAACTAATGAGGAGGTACTGAATAGAACTGGGGAGAAGAGAAATTTGTCGCACAGCTTGTCTAGAAGAAGGGATCGGTTGATAGGACACATTCTGGTGTGTCAAGGGACCACCAATTTAGTACTGGAGGGAAGTGTGGAGGGTAAAAATCATAGAGGAAGGCCAAGGGATGAAACAAGTAAGCAATTTCAAAAGGATGTAGTTGCAGTAGTTATTCGGAGATGAAGAGACTTGAACTGGATAGAGTAGTGTGGAAAGCTGCATCATACCAGTCTTTGGACTGAAGGCCACAACAACAACAACAACAACAACAGACAGACAGAAAGGAAAGAAACTGAAGTTAATTGTTTACAAGAAGTACAGCAGCCTCAGTTTGCATCATATAGTATATGCAACATCATCTATATTGCAGACCAACCAACCAACCTTGGTTCTTTACAATATGCTAGTTTAAAATGTTTTTTTCCTTTTCTTTTTTTCTTTCTTTATTAAAAAACATCAATGTGCTATTGATGTGAACCTGTCCAGGTGATAGCAGCATCACTGAGTGAGGAATGGCTGCTAGTCAGACTCACACATGTGGCGTGTACTATCAGTGAGTGTGATATCTGTGTGTAGAATGAGGAAGACACGCAGACTATCTGAATTTGACCAAGGGCAGATTGTGATGGGGCAGAGGCATGGCAAAAGCATTTTGGAAACTGCACAACTTGTCAGGTTTTTGAGGAGTACTGTGGTGAGTGTCTTCAACATGCGGCAAAACCAAGGTGCAACCAAGTCCATATGTGGGGTTGAGTGGCCACCCCTCATTACAGATCTCAGAGATCATAGGCTGGCCAGAATGGTAAAACAGGATAGGCGGTGAACTGCAGTGGAACTAACATCAGAGTTTAATGCTGGGCAGAGTACAAGAGTATCTGATCACACATTTCACCGGATACTCGTAACGACAGGCTTCCACACCCGATGACCTATGCATGTACCAATTTAACACCATGACACCAGCAACTAAGACTGAAATTTGCACATGACCATCGACACGGGATGTTGGCACAGTGACAGTGTGTTGCATGGTCTGATGAATCCCAATACCTTCTTCATCATGCCAATGGGGGGTTACAAATCAGTCATGTTCCAGGGGAGCAGCTCCTTGACAACTGTACTGCAGGATGGAGAAAGTCTGGCAGCGGCTCCCTTATGCTCTGTGGAACATTCACGTGGGCATCCATGGGTCCAGTGGAGCTTGAGTAAGGCACTGTGACAGCCAAGGAGTATTGTACACTGGTTGCAGACTACGTACACTCCTTCATGAGAATCATGTTTCATGATAACAGTGGCATTTTTCAACAAATGCATTATGTCACAAGGCTAGGAGTGTGATGAAGTGGTTCAAGGAACACAGTGGCGAATCCAATTGATGTGCTGGCCCCCCAATTCGCCAGGTCTGAATCCAATAGAACACATTTGGGATGTGATTGAATGTGGCTTCAGAGCTCATTGCCCCCTCCCCGTAATTTCTAGGAATTAGGTGACTTGTGTGTGCAGATATGGTACCAGCTCCCTCCATTGACCTACCAAGTCCTCATTCATTCCGTGTCACAACATGTTGCCACTGTTATCTGTGCCAAAGGTGGACATACTGGCTGTTAGATATGGGGTCATAATGTTGTGGCTGATCAGTATATTTTAGTGGTGAAGTGATTCACCAAATCGTATGCCAAAGATCACTAATAATTTCAGATAACTGCCCTACACAGAATTTTTACATCATAATAAAAATAAAAAGAAAATTGAGGATCGCCTTGATAAAATATTGCAGATACACCATATGTTATGTAAGAAACTATGTCAGTAGAAGTTGTTAGTATGTTTTTATTAACTATACCTGGTTAAATTAGCCTTGTCATGTTGATCTTCAGCATTTTACTATGATGTTAATAGAGCTTCATAAAAACAGTCTGTACAAACTTTTATATTTCTGTTGTATTAGTTATTTAGTGGTTCAGTTAACCACTATGATATTAGTGACTATGCTAGATTTTAGCTTCTTGACAATTTTCAAATTGTTGTGTAATTATATTTCATGAAGACAGTCTTCAAAAATCATGGTGAACAAAGCCTTCATTGGCTGCCACCACGGCTTGCAGTTAACATCATTAAATATGCTGACAATAACAAGTGAAAATGCTATCGTAACATGCAATCAGAGTGATAAAGTTGAGTAAGTAGATGTGTACAAATAATAGGTTTTGGTACATAATGCTGAGTGTAGTGGGATTGAAGTATCAACCTGAAAGAAGAAGAAGCAAAAATAAATGAAGTTAGGCAGATGTGTGCAAATAATGGTTGTTGGGACATAGTGCTGAGTGTAGTGATATTGAAGTATCAACCTAAAGAAAGACCCCTTCCCGCAGGGAGCTCAGAACTCCTTTGTGAATATGTGGTTGGCTACCACATCGCCCCAGCCTTTGCGGCATTCCTTCCTTTCTATGCTGCAATTTATACATCCACTACCCCTTCTCCTTTGCCTCTTCATCGGATGGTTGTCTTGGTGCAGATCTTCCTTGGACTTAGTTTATGATTGGGACTAGAATTTCCAGTTCCGGCATTTACTTCAACTTTTCATTAAATAAACATGTATTCCCCATTGTTGGGTTTGACCTGACACCAATTTTCAAAATTCTCCCGAAGTGCAGTGTATGCTTCACCCTTGTGCCTTTCCATTTTGCACCCTTCCCTTTAATATGGAAATGTTCCCATAATCCAGCGTGCTAGCCATCCTGTTTGGGGGGAAGCCGGGGGGGGGGGGGGGGGATGTTGTCAAGTAACTCCATGGTCATAGCCCTCTGATGATTCAGGGGTTGAACTGTTGGTGCCTGAACTGAAAACTCCCCATGTATGCCAAGGAGTATGTGTCCGTCGTGACAATCAAATACCAGCTGGACAGGTGCTGCCTGGTGGTAGAACTGTGGCAGCAGTGCCTCGGAATGGTGTCTCTTATTCATTCTCTCGCCACCTGTGAGGTTCAGTCAGTGGTAAGGTTCCTTAATGCACAAAATATAGTGCCCATTGAAATTCATCATCAGCTCTGTCAGGTCTATGGGCAGAACATCAAGAGCAAACAGATGTTTCTTTGCTGGTGTATGCTTTTTCCTAAACGTCATCAACGTGTCCACGATGAAAGCACAGTGTGTGACTGTCCCTCATCAACAATCACCTGGTTGAGCTGGTGCGGCAGTGCATCCCGGAGAACCATTGCTTCACAATTATGGAGCTCAGCATCTATTTTAAGCAGATATTGTGATCCTTGTTACATGAAATTGTCACTAAGCACCTGTTGTTCATGAAATTGTATGCCAGGTGGGTGCTGAATAACCTGACATCAGAGCACAAAACGAAACACTTTGGAGTAGCACTGGAATTTCTGCTGTGTCATCATCATGATGATGGTGACAAGATCCTCGACAGGATAGTCACTGGTGATGACATGTCAATTTCTCACTTGATCCCAGAGACCATTGGCATCACTGCGGGTCACATTCACAGGCAGCAGACTTCTACAACACAGGGATACAAAAGTTGATCCCATGATATGACAAGTGTCTGAGTTCTTTTGGTGACTATGTCAAAAAATAGCTCACACATTTGTGTACCAGTTGCCCATAAGGTTTTTCACGAAACTATGTTGTCTTTGTTTTTAAGAAATAGAGCAACTTCCTTTATGGATGTGCCTCATATCTTCTGCTGGTGGCCTTGATGCCCCAACAGTGTCTATGAAAGGACAGTCCTCTTTTAATGCAGAGAGGTATGATCCTAAAATGTTCCCTTCCCTGGCTATGCCATAGGAGGAATGTAGGGCTAAGCGGCAAGTAGAGAAATACTCCCCAGTACTTAGTTTACACACTTCCTTCGCCCGCATCTCGTGGTTGTGCGGTAGCGTTCTCGCTTCCCACGCCCGGGTTCCCGGGTTCGATTCCTGGCAGGGTCAGGGATTTTCTCTGCCTCATGATGGCTGGGTGTTGTGTGCTGTCCTTAGGTTAGTTAGGTTTAAGTAGTTCTAAGTTCTAGGGGACTGATGACCATAGATGTTAAGTCCCATAGTGCTCAGAGCCATTTGAACCACACTTTCTTCTTGGCCACAAAGCCTTTATTCTTTTGCAGAAACTGTAGAGGACAAGTTTAGGGAAGTTGCAGCCATCTCCAAAATGAAGAGTGGGTCACTTCTGATCAAAACAGCATCCCGTATCCCGTCACGGGCACTGCCAATTTGTAATAAAATGGGGGACGTACCAGTGACTGTCACTCACCATAAAAGTATTAATATGGCTCAGGACATCATTTTGCAGAGAGATCTGCTCTTACTCTCTGATGATGTCTGCCAACGTGGAGCAAAGTGTACACTTTGTCTGTTGTGTAAATAGGGGGCCAAAAGACAATAGGGTCGCTACTGGTGGCTTCATCTTGGCCTTTGATGGCGATCCATTGCAGGAAAATGTCAGGGCAATGGTATACTGATGTGATGTGGATCCGTACAGAAGACAGTATCTTGTTGGTCATCAGAAATCGCAGAGGCCATTAGACATCATAGCCAGGCTCTCCAATGTCATAAGCAGCATCCATCGATGGAGCACTTCATTGCCTTCAAGCTGCTCTGTGCCCGAGTCCACCACCTAATAAAATGACAGAAGTAAGAATGCTGGAAACAGTACATTTCAACCATCAGACCATATTACTCTCCTTCGCAGGTTTGGGCTAAGGTCAGACATCTCTGTGGATACCAGATACTTGCATGTTTACCTGGTATTACCTTGAACGGCACTGTCTACACTGATCCAGATGCTATCTCTGAACATTTTGCTCTGCATTATGCTCGAACCTCAGTATCTGACAATTATCAACCTTTCTTTCATGTTCTAAAACAGTGAGTGGGGCGAAAGCAATTATCTTTTACTGCATGTGACCTAGAGCGGGAATTCATCAGTGTCTTAGACCACTGCCCTGGCACCGCCCCAGAACCGGACCATATCCACAACCAAATACTCAAGCATCTATCACTGGATTGTCAGCATCATATCCTTGCCCTCACTCCAAATATAGTTGAAGATGGCAAGTTCCCATCACAATGTTGTAAAAGTATCATTGACCCATTGCTGAAAATAGGTAAGCACCCCCTTAGAGATGAACAGTTATCACCCAATAATTCTCACCAATGTTCTCTGCAAATTTCTTGAACACATGGTGATCTGGCAGCTGTGTTGGCTCCCTGAGTCTTAAGGTCTACTGCATCCATCCCAGGATGGTTTTCGCCAAGGCCATTCCACACCTAGAGTCTGCCATCTCTGGGGCCCACTCTCAATTTTCATCTAGAAGTTTCTGTCACACCATATGTTCTGTGTTTGAGTTCGTGCTTCCCACAGTATGCTCCATATCCAAGAGAACAGGGTCCCTTAGGGTTCTGTACCTCTCTTTCTAGTAGCCATTGGAAATGGAAATGTCGTGTGGCTAGGGCCTCCCGTCGGGTAGACCGTTCGCCTGGTGCAGGTCTTTCGATTTGACGCCACTTCGGCGACCTGCACGTCGATGGGGATGAAATGATGATGATTAGGACAACACAACACCCAGTCCCTGAGCGGAGAAAATTTCCGACCCAGCCGGGAATCGAACCCGGGCCCTTAGGATTGACAGTCTATCATGCTGACCACTCAGCTACCGGGGCGGACTAGTAGCCATTAACAGTCTAGCAACAGCTGTGGGATCCTCAGTCTCACCCTCCTTGTACATGACTATTTTTGCCTCCAGTAGTGCTCCTCTAGTGTGGGTTTCACTGAACATTGACTGCAATGGGCCTATGAAGGTCACAGGCATAGGCCCTCGCTCATGGCTTTCGGTTTTCAGCTGCCAAGACTCATGTTGTGCACTTCTGTCAATGTCATACTGTTCACCCACAACCAGAACTTTAACTCTATGACCAACTATTCAATGTGGTGGAGACTTATTGCTTTTTAGAACTGGTCTTCGATTGTCAGTTGATGTGGATTCCCCATCTTTGACATCTCAAGAAAAAGTGCTGGGTACACCTTAATACACTTTGCTACCTGAGTGACACTAGCTGGGGTGCAGATTACACTAACCTTCTGCAGCTTTACAAAGCCCTGATACAATATAGTCTTGATTATGGCAGCCTGGCATATGGTTTGACATTACCCTCAGCATTGTAGTTACTGGTCCCTATACACCACTGTGGGGTTCAACATGCAGTAGTAGCCTTTCAAACTAGCCTTGTGAACGGCTTACAGGTGGAGGCTGGGGTCCCTCCATTGCAGATCAGGTGCCAACAACACCTTGTCAATTATGCTACCCACATTTGCAGCTCCCCTAAGCATCTCTTTCCAAATGTAGGATTCCATCTCCCACAACAGTGGCCCAGATCAGGGATTATGACTGCAACCTGCATCTGGTCTTTCCTCCCTGACCTCTTGTTGTTTCCTCTTCCACCTCTTCTCCAGGCCCACACATGTACACCTCTGTGGTGCATCCCTTAGCCACAACTTCATCTTGACCTATCACTTGGTCTTTCCTGAGGCCCTCCGCCGCCAATTTTTCTCCATCCTTGGCACATCCAAGGGTTTCAGAAGTAGTCTACACTGATGACTCTATGGTTGCTGGTCACATGGGCTTTGCTTATACTCACACAGGACATACCCAAACTGCATACCTTGCCGGATGGTTGTAGTGTTTTCACTGCTGAGTTGGTAGCCATCTTTCATGCTCTTGAGCATATATAATGCTGCACCTTTGGATCCTTTCTCATCTGCAGCGATTCTTTGAGCAGAGTGCAAGCTCTTGACCAGTGTTACTCTCACTATCCCTTGGTCATTGCTTTCCAGTATTCCCTGTAAACCCCCGAACAATGTGGATGCTCAGTGACCTTCGCATGGACTCTGGGCCACATTGGGATACCAGGGAATGAACTCACTGATAGACTGGCCAAACGAGCTACCAGTAAATCGACTCTTCAGATTGGTATTCTGGAAAGAGACCTGCTGTTGATATTACACTGTCAAGTTTTAGGAATCTGGAATATATAATGGCTCGCTGTGACTTCACCGAACAAACTACAAGTGATAAAGGAGACTATGAATCTGTGGAGGTCCTTCATGCAGAGAGTGATTGATGTTTTTCTGGTGGTTGTGGTGGAAGAAGAGGAGGAATATTGACAACTGAAACACATGACAGCAATGCCAAGATTTTAAGGAGACCATGGTAGCAAAATTCGGTCTTGACAATATCTCAGTCATCAGAAAGATGTAGAGAATATAAAGGTACAGAAGTTACAAGAGAATAAAACAAGGGGATGGTTCAAAGATGACCTGAAAAAAGAAATTAACATATATAAAGTCAACAGAGTAGAAGAGGACTAGATATTTTTCACAACTGGTTTTGTAAAGTGTGCAGAGAACACATACAAATGACTGCTGGGGAGAAGAAAAGGTGCCTTGGTGGAACAGCATGATAAAGACAGCTGTTAAAGAGAAGTAAATGCCTTGGAGGAAGTGTAGAGGCAGTAAAAGCACTGAAAATTAACAAAAACATAAAAGAACCAAAAATTAAGATAAAACAGTACAAGAAGAGAAAAGAGGAGCTGAGAAAGTTTTAGTGAAACTTTGCAGGAAAATGTTAAGACAAGTAATGCAGTTTTGTGTGGATTGATAAAGAACAGAGTAAAAAGTAGGAAAGATATTTAATTTGTTAAGTCAAAGACAAAACAGATATTGTCACAAAGAGATTATACAAACAGAGGTAATCATTGCACTGTATGCCAACTTCTGCCATAACTAAATTTTTTATAGTATACAGCTTTTAAAATTGAGCATTTATAGTAAAGTTTGAGTAATTGCTAATCTAGTGAATCAAAATTATTTGCAGAGCAGCGTGTTATAAACTCAAAACCAATTTTTATTGGTCAAGGGGATGATTTTCAGTCCCCGGAATTTGGTGCATACCATAAGGCACAAATAAAAATGTTTCTGCTTCAAATAACTTCATACCTTCATTATAACACCTCATAACACTGATTATCAAACACCACAGAAAAATCCTTTTCCTGAAAACTGTATACTGAAACAAAGACAATAATAACTCTCGTGGTTACAGCCACATAACTATTTACAATCTTTCAACAATTAAAAGTAATTGTAATAAGAACTTGTAACAAAGTAAGAATTATATTATAATACTCAAACAATTATAGGAGACTTCTTGTGACAAGGTATTTAGTATTTTTGTTTTCATACATACTTTGTCACTGTCTGCAACAATACAGAATTTGAACCCACATTTGTCAAACTTCCTGGCAGATTAAAACTGTGTGCCGGACTGAGACTCGAACTTGGGACCTTTGCCTTTTGCAGGCAAGTGCTGTACCAAATGAACTACCCAAGCACGGCTCACAACCCATCCTCACAGCCTTAATTCCGCCACTACCTGGACTCCTACCTTCTAAACTTCACAGAAGCTCTCCTGCGTACCTTGCAGAACTAGCACTCCTGGAAGAAAGGATGTTGCAGAGACATGGCTTGCCACCGCCTGGGGGATGTTTCCAGAATGAGATTTTCACTCTGCAGCGGAGTGTGCACTGATAAGAAACTTCCTGGCAGATTAAAACTGTGTGCCGGACCGAGACTTGAACTCGGGACCTTTGCCTTTCACGGGCAAGTGCTCTACCAACTCAGCTACCCAAGCACGGCTCACACCCCATCCTCACAGCCTTAATTCTGCCAGTACCTTGTCCCCTACCTTCGAAACTACACAGAAGCTCTCCTGCATACCTTGCACTCCTGGAAGAAAGGATACTGCGGAGACATGGCTTAGCCACAGCCTGGGGGATGTTTCCAGAGTGAGATATTCACTCTGCAGCCTTTCTTCTAGGAGTGCTAGTTCTGCAAGGTATGCTTCTGTGAAGTTGGGAAGGTAGGAGACGAGGTACTGGCGTAATTAAGGCTGTGGGGACGGGTCATGCCTGGGTAGCTCAGTTGGTAGAGCACTTGCCCGTGAAAGGCAAAAGTACCGAGTTCGAGTCTTGGTCCGGCACACAGTTTTAATATGCCAGGAAGTTTCATATCAGCGCACACTCCGTTGCGGGGTGAAAATCTCATTCTGGGCACATTTGTCAACTTTGTTGGGCATGAATTGAGTGAACTAACATCTTGTTTTGTGTGATCAGAATTGAGAAGCTCTTGAAATCTGTCCTTCGAAATAACTTGCTTGATGAAAGTGGGGCTCAAAGAATGCGACCAATGATCATCTGGAGATATACCTTTTCTAGAAATGACATCAGGAACATATATGACAGCTATCAAGTTTTCCATTTAAAGTGATTATGTCCAGTCATTGTTTTTTAGTACTTTTCGAGCATTTGATTCTGTATATTTCTTCATGAGCTGTGGCATTGCTTCGCCAAAACTTAAGATGAGAACCACTAATGACAGTCGTCTACTTGATGACAAGTGTAAGTAGTGGGACAACCTGTCGCCTTCAGATCGTTCGCAGCCGACGTCCTTCCAGAAGATGAAAAATTAGCTAACTTATACTTGGTTTTATCCCTAATGACCACCTTTGTAGAGGCATTCAGATGGGTCTGCTGTGACATATAAAGTGAGGATTGACATAGATTAGCATCTGAATCCTCCTTCACTAATCCCTACTTATACACAATTTCTTCATCTTCACTTGTCCCTGGTAGAAAATCCTCATCTTTATAATGGCGTCAGTTTCTAATTCAATGTTGGAATTCTCCAAGAGATAACACATTCCTTCATCTAAAAGACGATGCTGAGGAGACGTGATCAAAAATGTCTTCTATAGTCAAGCGTATAAACTGCAGCGGACTGGAATGTGCACATGCCAAGGCGCAGCAATGAACAGCAACAATTCTGCTTGATAGCTGATTGTTGCTACTTATTGTTGTATTATTTACATATTCATAAGAGCAATCACAGCAGTGTCAAATTAACTCTTTTCATCATTCTAGGTATATTGAATGAAATGTCCAAGGAAATATAAATACTTTCTAAATTCTAATACATCATTGTAAAGAGAAGAAACAATTAGGAAAAGTCGGTAGTTGCTATCCTCACTCATCCAGCCCTTCCCTGCTCCCATTCCATCACTACACAGCCGTCATTCCACCGCCACACCCAGTCTTTCTTTTTTATTTATTTTATTATTATTTTTTTATTTATTTCTCTCCTTTTCTGCTACTCCCCCCCCCTCCCCACCTCTCCCCTGTCATCCGCCTAAGCTGCAGCACTTCACTGTCCGCCATCTCTACCATACTATCCCTCCCCCTCCCCGCCCCAGCCTCCTCCTTTACTCCACCCAGTCGCCACTCCCATCATGCACTGGTGCTGCTGCTCGCAGTGTGGTTTCAGTTGCCTGAGACTGCAGTCACGTGTGTGAGTTGCTTTTGTGTGTGTGTGTGTGTGTGTGTGTGTGTGTGTGTGTGTGTGAGAGCGCGCGCGCACGTATGTGCAGCTATTGATGACAAAGGCCTTTGGCTGAAAGCTTTAAGTGTGATAGATAATCTTTTTGTTGTGCCTGTCTGCGACTCAGCATCTCTGCTATATGGTGAGTGGCAACTTTACTTCTCATAATATTGTAAAAAAAGTAGGATGTGGCACTGAAGAAAAAAGTGTGAATGGGTCATTTTGACCCCTTCTGCCATTCTAGTTGTAATATTGTAGAAAGCTGGTTGATATACATAACAGAATACAATTGATTTAGCACATAATTTGAATATTTCACTAAGTACCCAGAAAAGTACAAACGCTTACTTGATTGATTTGTTTAAAAAATGCCTAATAATGCTTTCATTGTTATATTTTCAGTGCCTATATTGCGATGCTCTGTAGCCTGCTGTTGGGTTTTGGTGACAGTTGCTACAATACACAAATCTACTCAATTTTGGGGGGAGTGTGGGCAGATGATAGCGCAGCAGCATTTGCTCTCTTCAAATTTACGCAGGTAAGCTGACAACACTATTGTAACATAAATTTCCTCATGCCATATTCAGAGGTAGCCTCCAGTGCTCTATCTGTTTTTTTACTATTGTTCAGTATTTTTGAGAATACTGAAACTTCACTTTCAAATGATAATGCAAACTTTCTTGGCAAGATACTATTAGCACTAATATATAGACATGTCTGAAACTGTGTCACTGCCTTGTGTGTTTAATTAAATCACCCTGTTATCTAAGAGTTTTCAAGTAGTTTATTCTGATTTACACACTAGCTCTCCTGCAGACTATGTAGGTGTACTCACATTCTGTTTTTCTTGCCTTCATTTGTCAAGTACATGTCAAACCTGACAACAACTGATTATAGTTGTTGACAAATCAAGACCCTAATGCAGAATACTGTGGCCAATGTGCAGTGACCAGTTTTCATCCAAAGTGCTGGGTGAGTTAATTCGTTTGTTCGAAAGGGGAAGCCGACAAGTGTTTTCCAGCTTATGGCCAGTCATCCTTGATAGAATCGAGGCACATGTCTTGCAGTCTTTCTCACATGATTTTACAGAAACTATTCAGTAAAAAAAATCATTTATGCTCTACTTATAGCTTTATATGTCAGGTTCATGATGATGTGCCCATCATCTTGTTAGTGATCATAGTTATTGTGATATTTATGTGGAAGTAAGACACCAGCTGAAATTCAGAAAAATGTGCAACAAAAAATAAGGTCTCTATGATTTTGCATTTGGTGCATATTACATCATGTATTGTTCCATATGAAATTTAGCTAACATATTGATTTTTTCTGTAGACTTGGGTAGTGTCATCTGTCACCAATCTCGAGAAAATTGATCTGATGTATCACACTCACTTGTGATCGCCCCAAGCCAGTGATAAAGTCAGAGTGAAGTATCCACAACATTCCTCACATCTGATTAAAACTTTCAGACATTGATATCAGATTTTGGCAAACGAAAGCACGCAAAGAGGAGAGTATTTTACTATGTTGTTGTTATGTAAATCTTCATTATCTAGAATGTAATTTTTAAGTGCCATCAATAGCTGGTGAAACGAGAAATAGTATGGGTTTTGGAACAATATAATGAAGAATGAATACATATTTTTTTGTGCTGAGGATGTGGTTTTTCGTAAGCTACTGACCTTGCTTTTCCTCAGTTCCTCACTTACTCACTTAATAAACTTAAGAAACCACTGTTTCAGAATTCTCTTGCATTTGTCTGCACAACATGTTGATGAGGAGAGACTTTGTAAACTCCTCTGTGTTTTGGCAAAAGAAACAAATTTTACCATTGTAACCAGAGAAATGTGTAGGTTTTACTCAAAATTTGCCACTTATGACATTTCTCTGAAAGTTACAAATGGCTAACAAGCCAGGCACAAATAAATCACTGCATTTGCAGTGGAATTCTTTTTAGATACTAATGAAAGCAGAGGTGACAGTAGATCTTTTTGAATGGTCACCATGCAAGTGTTGGCATAGAGGGGCCCCACTTAGCATTTACAAAAAATGTGAGCGTAGGCTTCAGTTTAGAATGGCACTTCCCCTCCAGTGCCCGGCATTTCCCCTACAATGCCTGCCTGTAAGCCCAACCCCATGCGTGCCCTGCTGCCCCGTGCATCTACCAGCTACAGCTTTCTGCACAAATTAGAACAGTAAAATCTGGGCCAATATTGCAGAATGGTAATGGGTAACTGAGAGTTCATTTCTTGTTATGTTATTGCCAGGAAAGTTTGGAAGCAGAATCTCCATGAGATTCACATTAATTAATTAATCAAATGTAATATTAAATTCCACAGGGATTATTATAAGGGAGAAAATGCAGATGTGTTGAATGAGTTAGAACATAAATTACCACAAATTTGCAGCTGTGATGAACTCTTATTAGAGATTAAATTAAAAATTAGCTATCATTCAAAACTTAAATTTCTGTGGTGGCAGTACCAGTTACAAAAGAAGAAATCATT
The DNA here is from genome assembly GCF_023898315.1 of Schistocerca nitens. NCBI lineage: Eukaryota > Metazoa > Arthropoda > Insecta > Orthoptera > Acrididae > Schistocerca > Schistocerca nitens. Next base: position 241,280,988 of record NC_064620.1, on the reverse strand, counting down.
TTTATAACCGTTATTGTTATATTACATCACATCACACACACTACCTGACAAAAAAGGAAATCGGCCAGAAAGCATGGTTGGATGTCAACATAATTTCACACACACACACACACACACACACACACACACACACACACACACACCACTGGTGGTGCATTAGTATTGTTCATGTTTAGTTGCCGGGGTGTATAAGGGGAACGAATAGAATTGGATGTTGATTGATCACTGTGAAGGACACGGGGGTGCTGTGTACTCATGTCAGACAACACTGTCACCAGCTCAGAGTTTGCAAGGGGCCTTACTATGAGCCTCCATTTGGTCAGCTGATGGAAATGTGCAATATCCAGATTTGTGGGGCATTCGGATGTGACTGTGGCCCGATGTTGGACTAAGTGTGAAAGTGATGGCAGGAATACTCGTCAAGGATCTGATCTACCACATCTGTCAGCCACAAGAGAGCATTGCCTTATTGTGCACCGAGCACATTGTAACCTCTTTACATCTGTGCCTGCCATCTGAGCACAAGTAATGGACACCCCACTAGATTCTCTGTCATCAGGCACCATTGGCTCAGATACTAGCAGCAGCCAGACTAGGAAACTACCATCCAATATGTCATTGTCCGAGCACAAACAGCTGTGTTTGAAGTTGTGCTCTGACTATGAAGCATGGAATGGTGATGAATGGCATTACATTGTCTTCAGCAATGGATAGTAATTCTGCACTATCCTGATGACCATCGTAGCAAGTATTATGGTGACATGGGGGAGAGGTCTCGCTCTTTCAATGTTTCGGAGTGGTGCAGTCTTGTTACTCCTTGCCTCTTAGTGTGGGGAGCCATTAAGTATGACTTCAGGTCACTAGTGGTACTGACTGAGAGAACTCTGGGAACACAACAGCATGTCACCTACATTGTTTGTCTTCATGTTACCTCTCGTGCAACAACACTGTGATGCCATTTTTCAACAGAACATTTCTCGTCCATACTACTCAGTCTGCATGATGTTGAGGTACTTCCATGATCAGCAAGATCCCCAGACTGTAACCAATAGAACATGCCTGTGACCAACTTGGAGGTCAACATTGTTCCAGCGACAGTATTGAGGACCAGTTACAACAGTTGTGGACAAGTTAGCCTCAGGAGAGGGTACAACAGCTTTATGACACCCTTGCCAAACAAATCAGTTCATGCATCCAGGCCAGAGGGAGTGTAACATCATACTGATAAGTGAGCTCATACTGCCAATTTCTTTGTAAAACTGGCTCAATTTTCTAACAACTAAAATAACATCACATATCCTCTCGACCTGTGAAGTTTCATTTCATGCACTCCTGATTTCTGGACACTTCAAGTTTTTTATCAAGCAGTGTACTTTACTCCTGTGTAGATGCTTGTAATTTCTGCACATGATCAACCCATGACATATTTTAAATGCATTGTCGACAATTAATACACAGTTTAAAAGGTTAATGTATATCTTGGTGTGACAATTACCTCCGAAGAGAAATTTACTTATATGTGGTGATGAAACATAAAGTTAAATGAATCTTTAAAGTGCCTGAAACCAATTTGCATCTTTGAAATTAGAAATGGGATGAACAGTGCACTTTGAGACCCCGGAATTTATCAACATAAGATGCCTAGAACAAAGATACCATACTGCCCATAGACTCAATTTAAATGTATTAGGGACATAGCTGTTGGCCAATATTCCATCAATTGATTGGAACACAGTGGCTCATGTTACTCTTATTTTGCTCGAGAGGTGATATTTTCCAAACAAAACATGATGATGTGAGAGAGATTAAACTTCATTACACTCTTGTGTGTTTTTCCAGTCTGTGGCCGCTGCTGCCAGTTTTTTCTACAGCAGCCATGTAGGGCTGCATGCACAGCTGGCCATCCTGCTCGTGTTGTCTACACTAGGCACAGTCATGTTCTGCTGGGTCGAGTGGCGGTCGAGAGCCCGGCGAGACGGACAGCGCAGCCCAGACCTCGGCCAGGTTGAAGGCAGCATAGCCACCAAGGGAGACTGACAAACTGCCGTGTGTTTACTGCGGCAGACGTGTACTTGTGCCAATCCTGTGGAGAGTGCCCTCCTGAGGAACTTAACATTTGCTGCATTGCCGACATAGTTGTCCCAGCTCCAAAATTGTGAATTTAACAAACAACTGTGTCTAGGTTCTGCCCTCACCTGTCATTAATGACATTTTTGTCTTCCTCTGGTCATATCTGAATCATTATAGTATTTAGTGAGTCGGGAATGTTGCAAATTGTAGCTCACCTCCATTATTATAGAAATTGGCACAGTCCTTCCGTGTATATCTTACAACTTTAAATGGTGCTATTACACAAATTTTAAATTGATAACAAAAGTTCTGTGATATGTATGTTGCACTGTGGTGTGCTTCCTAATGAGGATCTCTACAATTACATTCCTTCCTAATTGTTTTTAAATATTTTCCTTCAAAATTGTCACTGACAGTAAACTGTCATTTTTAATGGAATCTTCTAACACTCTTAAAAATGGATATTTCTTGCTCAACAAGAATTATTTGCAGAAGCAAGGATCAATTACAGTTCCAGATCAGTTAACATTCATAGCATTTCAAGATGTCCTGTGAACAACACTGAAGTGATGTTATTCAGTATTTTGTGGTCTGGCATGTTCATAGGAAACTATCAGATTAATAATTTGTAATATCAGGTTTTATTCTGTACAACTGTTTTATAAAATAAGATTTAATAACTTTTTATGTGCAATATTTAAGACATGTCTCAGAGATTATTTTTCTAATGAAGCATGAACAATATTTATTAAAAACCCTGTAAATTTAGTCTTATGTTATTTACCATTCAAGCAGTGAATAATATCGTTTTAGATGACTTTTTACTGTATTTCCTAGTATGTATTATATTTTTCAAATACCACATGAGGTAAAAACTGGAGTACTACAGTTAATGGTTGAGATACAGGTGCCACAAATTTGAATTCCTATAGCCTACAATTCTCTATTGTCTATAAACAAAGTATTGTTAGCAGGCCTACAAGATAAAGCTCAGTGAATGCCCATTACTTTACTTTTGTCAGTTATATTGGATGTGTGTGGCTGTTGATACACAGGTAGAACAAGAAAAATTTTGTACTGTGAGAAATTTTGTTGAAGAAATTTATTTCACAGAAACTGAGTGTAATATTTTTTTCTATTATTTCCCACTGTTCACCAACAAATTTTATTGATAGTTATTTCAAATTGCATTTCCATGATGGTTATAATCCTTACAAAAGGCATTTACAGAAAATTAAGTTGTGAGTAACAAGTAATTAGTCCACACCTGACCAAGATTTGTGCTCCTGCAACGTGATCACAGTGCGACTGCATATTTCCATAAGCACGATTGTATCAGTAGTGTTTAGTTTCCATTTTTTTATATTACCACCAAAGCAATAACTGTATTAATTAGATAATTACATTACTTAGCATTAAAGTGACAATCATAACTACACATTCCTTGAACTAAGAAAAATGCTTTACATACAGGCATTTAAAGTTAAGTTGTGATGTTTCAAAATTTATACACATGCTTACAAATTTAGAAATGATAGATTGCTACTCACAACACAGAAAAGGTATTGAGTCATAGACAGGCACAAAAAAAGAAGGATACTAGAAATATAAATATAGTAAGAAAGTCGTGGTAGAATGTAAATAATTTAGGAGTTAGAGAGACCCCTCACCAAATAGAAGTGTTGCGTCTTTGACAAGCACATACAAAAGAGGAAGAAACCTGCTAGCTTTAGGAATAAATCCTTTGTTGATCCAGATGCACCCCCCCCTCCCCTCCCCAACACACACACACACACACACACACACACACACACACACACACACAAATAAAAAATATACATAAAAAAGAATCCTAAACCTCAACATTTTGTCAGACACACAATTTATTGTGCATTTAGAGTACAGACAATCGGCTGTGTTACAAATGTTTACACAAGATCCAGTAATGTACATTAACTGTGAAATTTAAAAACTGAAATCTGATATGTAGTGGTTAAGTAGTAAGTGTGGCTTGATTGGTAAGTGCCAGGTTACAAATTCAAAGGTCGGGAGTTCAGTCTTCACTACCAATATTCTTTCTGTCAACTGTCACTTCGTTCACCTCTGGGAATGATTTGATGATGTGAAAAATGCCAAGTTGCACATTGGCTCATCCAACCTCTCCCTCAACTGGATGGGTCTTCTAAGAGTTGTAAGATGCAATTTGTCTGTTATTTTGGCAGGTAATTGCAGTTTTGTTTGCGTAATGGGTATGTGCAGGGAGCCAAAACAAATATTACTTGTTGATACTGCTCTCAGGAAGTGCTCTGAATAATGTTGTGGTACTCCGTTCATTGATGCATTTGTTTTATGTATCACTTTAATACCCTTTCATTACACTCGAATTAACATGTGAGTAGTGAACACGGATGCAGTTAGACAATAGAGCAAAAGACGAAGGTAAAAGATAATACACTTCACCGAAGAACAAGGGTTCTATCAATTTAAGAACTATAATAGCTGATGGGAAGAGTTCCTATGTATTCATTATGTGTTTCATGTGACACCTAGTGTAAATGGAAAATACTTGTTTTTTACTGTAAACAAAATGGTTTTTTGAAGTGGATTTTTATGCAGTCATTCAGTAGAGGTTTCCAGATTGGCCTAATGATATTCACTTAAACATTGTGTGTCAACAGAACAGGTACTCCGACAGCAAGTGAGTAGGGGTAGAAGACTGATAGCATGCTATGGGCCAATAAAGCCTTCTACATTTGGTATATAATGATAGATTAAGCACCTGGTGTTTCATTCAGAAATTTCATTTGAATGTTGGCAGTTGGTGAAAAGATGGTGATATGCCATGTGTAAAAAGGAGGATGTCTACCCAGTCACATTGGAATTCAGTAGCATCAGGATTGTGGTCTATCGAGGCTACAAACTGTTATTCTGCAATACTGTTATTCGTGTTGGTCGGGATCCCACGACTGTCTTTTGAATATGGAATTGTTGGGTTCACGAGGGCCGAACTTGGCAGCATCTAATATATCAGTGGCCCTGTTTGATTAGTTTCTGAGAGTACAAACACACTGTTTGCTCACTCTTATAGGACCGTACATCCGTATACCCTGAATCGGCAAGTGGGCTCGTTTGCAGCAAGTGGAGTATACGCACAGACAGTACAACAGTGTTTGGAGCACTGTGGACTTTAAGCATTGTGTAGCTTCCCTCAGTGGTGCAGTAGAGAGGCTGCCTCAACAGTGGTGCACCCGATGTCAAACTGGACATATGACTGGCACTGAGTCGTCATCTCAGATAAGTCCTAGTTCGCTGTATGGATCACAATGAACATGTCCAAGTATGGAGCCTCTGAGGTGAGTAAATGTTGCTAGATAGTTTTCGTCACAGTCATATGAGCCCAGCATCTGGTGTGATGTTCCAGTGGCTACACATGGTCACCTCTGGTTCACACAGCCAATACATTTACGTATGGTGTGTCGGGGACAGTGATTGTGCCCTACCTTCGAGGTCTCTGCAATATTATCTTTTGATAAAAGAACATGGGACTGCACGTTGCCCATTGTGTCCTGAACTGCCTTGACACTGTGTGTATTCCAACTGTTGCCCTGTCCAATATGTATTCAATCTTAGAGATTAGGAATGGAGCTAGTACATGTCTAAAGTTGAGAGCTGCATACCTTAGAAATAAAGACACTGCTATTATGTCAGTGCTATATTGGATTCTGTCTTCCTGCAGTAGTTTTGTGAATATGAGTCTGAGAACTGTGGCGCTGCAGTTGCTTCCTACTTGTTGACTCATTCTCTCTCTGACAGAAGGCTGCAAGGATGTAAGGCAAGTCATGACCAAAATTAAGTACACAATCTTGCTGTTGTAATGTGCCACTGACGGGGCAAAGTTGTTGACCATTAAGATCAGATGGCATCTAATGAAGCAGTGTCATGTTAGGCTGTGGAGGGTGCAAGACAAAAATTAAGTTATGTGGTATATAATATTGTAAATGTGCTCCATTACAGGAAGAGTGATGCTTGGAAAAATTTCGATGTAGTATTTTAACCTTCAGAAAAAAGTATATAGCTTGTCCATTGAAAAAAAAAATGGCTGTATTCTTGTTTATTCAACATCCACGGTGAGAAAATGTGTGCCCTGACAAATGAATACAGGATGCAGAGCATAGCTACCAACCTTGAGAAGAGGTTGTCAGCCTTTGAACACTATATTTAAGACATTCTTCAATCCCAAATAATAAAGATATATTTAACTGATCATGTATTTATTTTTATTTTCATTCTGAAATTGATTCAAATTAACGTTTTCAATAATGGAAACTTCTTGTATAATATTGGCTGCTGCCAGCTACATACCAGTACATTCTTTTCAGCCTCATCAGCATATCGTAAGGTGGCCCATCATGGAACCTGCTGACGACAAATTTTTCCGTATTCAGACAACAAATCCTGTCATTTTCGTCGTTGTTGTTACCACATTTCGAAATGATGGACGTAATTTTTCTTATCTACGTCACTGCTGCTGATGCGAAGCAACACAGCCCTTTTTGCTGGGAGGCTACTGTTCAACATTGTCATAACTATGACTCCAAAAGTTCCAGAGACACTCCTCTGGCTAAGTGACAAATCAGAAAATGTTGCTTCTTGTCCACTCCATTTCATAAACACAACACGCAACACTACATAAAGCAAACACTAATCTGCATAGCGGCATTTAGTGGGAGCAGGCCAAGAACAAAGTTCCTTCGAATTGTACTGACACAGCTGAGGAACACTGCTTTAGCGTTGTCAAGATTTTGACAATATGTGAACATTGATAGTCCATTACTAGGTGCGAACAGTGTTACAGAACATGTTTTGAAACCAGTGTAAGTGCGCCTTTAGTAAGCCGTAGTGACATGTTTATTGTGTACTCAGTAAGAAAATCATTACAGTCTAAAAATAGTATATAATTAGTGAAATTTAAACAGTGTCTTTTTCAGTTTACTTAAAACATGAAACTTTTTACTAACTACCCATAACACCGTAATTAAGGTGATAAATTGCTAACAATTCAGCCGGGTTCACACACACAACTAATACGGTGCCGCACCTTGTGGCTTTCTGTAATGGCACCATGAACTACCTTTCACACAGGATGCCACAAATTCCATATAGTTGCACGCGTTTTGAATGGTGTCGACTTCAATCATCTGAGCAAGTATGGATGTTATGTTGAAGGTCATGGCATTGGAGCTGTCACAAGAGTTAAATACAAGGAAGATGAAACCCAAGTGCTGGATCTGAAAATAGATTTCGCACAGGGATAAATCAAGGGCTACAAACACATTTATAAAAGACATCACAGTAGGAGAGGAAAATGCTGTTTGCAATGGCAAACTAAACAACAGCTAGCACGAAAGAATCATCTGCAAACACGCCACTGGAAGCTATTTTGTGAGTGTATTCCACAACTTATACAATGCTTGTCTTACAAATCACTTGTAACATATATTATGTGTATTTATTTATTCATCCAGGAATCTTTTTAGATTGTGAGATAAATCATTTGTTTGCAAATATTGTCCACTGCTACTCCCTCCACACTCCCACACTGTTGCAGAAAATTAAACGTAGGCTGCTGTTCTTATAGTTTCGGAAGCTGCAAAAGTGTACCTGCTGACCAATGTTTTCACTTTTTTCAGTAGTAAAATGAAAACACACTAAAATAGAATGGAGTACAGCAGCAATTACTCCACAATAACTGTGACAGAATGCTGATGTCTCAAAATAGAGCCACCAGGGAGCAGTGGTGAAAGGAAAGTGGCACAAGAACATACAATAAGTTGAACTTTTCGTGGCATGCCAAAAGTTGCATCTCTTAAGTTGCACCACTAAAAACTGGGAGTTCACACATGCAACTGCAGTGTGCCACTAGCTGTGGTGACACTTTTTTTTTGTTTCGTGTGTGAAGCTGGCCTAATGGACAGTCTACATCTAAATCTATACTCTGAAAACTGCCATGAGAGGGCTGGCAGAAGGTGCAGTTATTATGGTTTCTTCCACTTCCATTCACAGATTCAGTGTGGGAAGAATGGTTGTTTGAATGCCTCTGTGTGTGCAGTAATTATTCCAATCTTATTCTCACAATACCTATATAGGCGATATGCAGGGGGTTGTAGTACATTCCTAGAGTCATCATTTAAAGATGATTTTTGAATCTTTGTTGATAGACTGTCTTGGGATAGTTTATGTCCATCTTCAAGAGCCTGCCAGTTCAGTTCCTTCAGTATCTCTGTGACACTCTCCCATGGATCAAACAAACCTGTGACCTTCTCTGTATACGTCCAACATCCCCTGTTACTCCTATTTGGTATGGGTCGCATACCCTCGAGCAGTATTCCAGAACCAGTTACAATCTACTTTGTAAATTGATTGCACTTCACAAGTATTCTACCAATAAACTGAAGTTTACCACCTGCTTTACGTACAACTGAGCCTATGTCATCATTCCATTTTATATCCCTACAAAGTGTTACACCCAGATATTTGTATGAGTTGTATGACTCCAACAGTGACTCACTGATATTATAGTTATAGGACATTACATTTTTTCATTTTGTGAAGTGCACAGTTTTACATCTCTGAACATTTAAAGCAACTTACCAATATTTGCAACACCTTCAAATCCTATCAAAATCTGACTGAATATTTACGTAGCTACTTTCAGATAGTACTTCATTATAGATAACGGAATCATCTGCAAAAAGCCTGTTATTACTGTCTGCCATATCATTAATATACAACATGAGTAGCAAGGTTCTGAGCACATTTCCCTGGGACACAATTTACGATCAATTCTCGTGTGCGATTCTGATTCTTGGTTTTGAGTCAGAATGTCATGAGCTTTTGATGAGAATGATGCAAGCAGCCTGTTATTGTACGTTATCTATGGTTGACTTTAAGTGTGTGTGACAATTTCAGTGCAATAATGTGTTCATTGTAAATTTTATTTTAAATTCAGTGCATTAGTGTTTGTAAGATGATTCTTTCATATAGTGTTCATTAAAAAAAATGACGATCATTCCACTTGGGACCTGTGGAAGGTTCATTAGCTTATTTGTCACATATTATTGTTTTTCTGGCATTTTCTACATCATAGAGGAAGTCCTCACTATGGATCAACTGGAATGAAAGTAAATCTAGTCTAATCTAATCAAAGTGCGGGCTTCGATAGGAATCTAAAAAAAAAAAAAAAAAAAAAAAAAGGCTCTGAGCACTATGGGACTTAACTGCTGAGGTCATCAGTCCTCTAGAACTTAGAACTACTTAAACCTGACTAACCTAAGGACATCACACACATCCATGCCCAAAGTAGGATTCGAACCTGCGACCATAGCGGTTGCGCGGTTCCAGACTGTAGCGCCTAAAACCGCTCGGCCACTCCGGCCGGCTCTATGAATACAGCCTACATATTCGTAATATGTGTAATACACATAATATTGGTCTCTCAAATATTTGGCTGTTTTTTTCTGAGTGTGGAAAGATTTCTTTTTTATTTTCTTGGTATCGTTCTGTCTACTTTGGTTATATAGCTCAGTTGAAGTTGTTGACGCTATGTTTCGTTGTTTCCTGCGATTTTTCACTATTTAGAGCATTTTATTTGAGGATTTCCTTTGTTTGGTATCGCTCTGTGTTCTTCAGTTATACAGCGCACCTCTAATTGTCAATCCCACTTCTCCTTATTTTTGGTTATCTTGTACTTCTCTGTTGTGTTTCCGGGTCAAATTCTAGTGCCGCCGTGTGCGTACTCGTCGGCTTTGAGCAATGACGTCATACCTAAGGCAGAACCGATACATAGAGGCAATCTTATAAAGCAACTGATCATATTCGTGAACAAACGAATGTAGCATACGATAAAATTACAAACACAGTTCACATGATTAATTACTTAGCGACAAAATATACTGACAAGATTAGAAGGTAATGAAAATAAATTAGAACAGAAAAAGAGAAGTGTACATGTCTGAAATAAATTATCATAGTAAATTTATGCGAGTAAGAAAAGCACAGAGATCCTTTAAATTCAGTACAGTATAGTGCATGGTGAAATCAAAATATTATGAATCAGCGTTAACTTTTAATAGAAATTGTTAAATCTAATGGGACGAATACACAAGTAACAAAAACTGTCAAAAAAGTAGGGTCTAACAAATACTGGAATCGGTAACTGGAACTGACCTATATAGGTTAATTCTAGTGAGCGATTCCAACCATTCCACGATTCCTTATTTAGATCATTTAAGGAAGAAGTGCGTGCTTTAAAGGGTTACGGGATTTATAAATATGTTATTACTATCTTCATCACTATGAAAAAGAGAAAAATTTGGAAACTGTACCGACAATATTTATTGGTTTTTCGTAGTACCATAGTTCTGAGATCAATAAGAAATCTAGAAATCCTACAAAAACATAATCCACAGATTTACTGCAAAAAGTCCAAAATTATGAACTATCGAAAAGCTGGAATCGGTAACTAGAATTGACCTCCTATATAGGTCAGTTCTGGTTACTGGTTGCAGCCACTCGATATTCATTAATTAGATCGTATTTCCAACACGTGCGTGGACTAAAATGTAGGCTCCTATGATTTCTGCATTTGTAATTGCTCTCTGAACTACTGCAAAAATGTTACTAATATTCGAATCGGCAACTAGAATTGACCTATATAGGTCAGTTCGAGTTACCGATTCCAATTTTTGTTATACACCGCAATAGATTTAGAGAGTAATTACAAATGTAAAAATGGTATTATGTATCAGTGCATACAACTGCAAAAATAATTTACGTAAGAATCATGGAGAGGCCGGAATCTGTAAGTGGAATTTATCTATATAGGTTAATTCTGGTTATCGATTCCAACATTTTTTATTTTTTTGTTGATATTCATTTGTCATGTACTGGCTTTTCTTTTAGAATTTAGTGTGTCGGTTTCTCTACATTTTATACTACTGTTTCGTATTTGTTGTCATTCATTTAATTTTCCCCGTTTTTCTGATACATTTTAGTTTCTCCCCACCTGAAACCCCCACTTTCCTGCGCGTCTCCCATTAGATTCAATAATTAATGTAAAATTACGCCATTTTATAGCAGCATGACTTCATCATGTGCTTTACTGTAATGCAATTTAAAGGTACTCTGCACTTCTCTAGTCGCATAAATTATGGGAATACTTCTTATCAGACACGAAAATTTGTCTTTAATTCTTGTTCTTAATTGTTTTCATTGTCTTCAGCTCGTTTCTATATAATTCACGACTACGTAAATGACTGCATGAATGTGATTTTAATTTTATCGTATGCTACATTCATTTGTTTACGAGTATGATCTGTTGCTTTCATAGATTGCGTGTATGTAGTGTCTTTGCCGTAGGTATCACATCATTACTCATTACTCAAAGTCAGCGAGTGGAGTCCAGTGCTACAATTTATCCGTGTTTCCTATATATTACTATTAGTGTGATTCTGAGGTACATACAGTATATGGTTTTCCTCACCCAGAGCCCACGATTATCCCATTTCTTTATATATATATATTTATTAGTAAGAATTTCCTCGATTTTATAATCTGCGATTACATTTTGGCACCATGGAAATGTTTACGAGTATTTATCGTCATTTTCAAAGCTTGTGTTTGCTGTTATTTGGTCCGGTATGTGACTGGTCAAAGCTGACTGGTGGAGTTGTACACAAGAATTAATACTGCCCAAATCGATCTTCGACTACATCAAACTGAAATTTTGCTGGTAGTAAGTTTGACAATGAAAGTTTTGACACACAATTGGTTCTCAGTTCTAGTAAAGCAAATGTTGTATCCATAAATGCAGTATATGTTTGTTTACTAGCCAACATGATAATATGCACCTTAAGGTCATCTCGCCGCCTCCAGCCTTGCCAGTCAGACATAATTTCAAATGTTAGTAAAAACATCAAAAAATATTACACATCTGTATTTTCAGTCTAGAATATCACGCACAAGTTTCTTAACGAAAATTCTTGCCAGCTGCTATGGAAAAAAATAGAAGCTAACTTTACAAGAAATTTAGAAGAAAAATAATTCTTTTCTTCAACCAATTGATGAAACATAATCACTGACATATTTGGACTGAAAAAATATATGAACAGTCTGAAAGTTTGTAGATGCACGTAATATGTTTTATCGTGAAAACATGGATGTATTCCTGATTAAAAAATAAAATACCATAATGGGGGTGAAACTGTTCCGCATGTGTAACAAAAAACGTCACCACTGATGTTTTTGCGTTCTGCTGTGTCTAGTAGAAATTTCCAGTGAGAAAGTTGTTAAGAAAGCTATAAAATTAATTTTGGTAAGATGTGAGACATCAGTATTGTATTGTGACACCTCTGACAGCATTTTATTCAGGAGAGACTTCACGAGCGACTGCGCGCGATTACTTGTGTGCCGTCGGCAAGATTGTAATTCCGACTGCTTGTCTTAATACAACTGAGAATATTTCCTATATCCAGAAAACGTTTTATTTCCAGCTTCTACTGACCCTTCATGACTGCTTCCATCAACAAAATCACTGATATACACTATAGAAAAGTCTCTATAGGTACTTCCAGGCCAATCTTTCCATTAAAGTCCAGCAAAATATGTTTATGCTTATAGTTTTGTGGAACCAAAATTTTATAGAAGTATACTACATTACTTTTGTCCACAGCACACAGTAAGTATTATGTAAACAAAACTTCATTTTTGCTGCTGCAATGTCTCTGCACTCCACTAAAAATATTCGTCCATCCTTACTCTTTCTAGATCGAAAACCAAGTGAGTTGAGAAGAAAAAGAACGGGAGTCGCTGAGCAAGAAAACTTAATTTTTTTAACCGAGATCACCCTGTATTTTACTAGCCACTGGATACTCGCATCAGTCATGGTATCTAAGTAGAGTTCTACTCATTAACTTTTTGTTAAAATCGCCAAATTCTGTAGATTTACGTTTTCATTTATAGCCTTTTCTTTGAGACTCAAAACACATGCTTACATCTAGGGATTCTGCCGACACTACTGCACTATTAATATGGAATACAGTTGATTCCGAAATACCACAAGGTTTTGTTGCCATTTTATGTACTTGTACAAAATTGACTTTATTCCTGGCTACTTCACTAAAAAACTTCAAAACATTCAATACGACAATTTTAGATTGTTCTTAATGTCTTTTCGTCCTCTACACAGGCCCTTGCTCCTGCATTTCGTTCGCTAACAATAACATGTCAATGTAACACTGAAACCAAACATGAACACATGGTACTGGACGCAAACACAGAACATTCGGCTAGCGTCGACCTACTGCACTGCCATCAGTGTAGCAACAAAGCTATGAGGTGGAAAAATCACTGTGCTTAGTGCAACTCCAGATAATTACACCTCTCATTGCAAATATGACAAAAAAAGCTTTCACATTTGGTTAAAGTACTGGAGAGTTCATACCCGAATTTTAATAATTTCTTTAATATCAAATGAGGCTTGCGTTCTTACAGTTTTGCTGTCGAAGTTATAGATGTAATGTGGTGTCACTGCCAGACACCACACTTGCTAGGTGGTAGCTTAAATCGGCCGCGGTCCATTAGTACATGTCGGACCCGCGTGTCGCCACTGTGTGATCGCAGACCGAGCGCCACCACACGGCAGGTCTCGAGAGACGTACGAGAACTCGGCCCAGTTGTACGACGACGTTGCTAGCGCCTATACGGACGAAGCCTTTGCTCTCATTTGCCGAGAGACAGAATAGCCTTCAGCTAAGTTAATGGCTACGACTTAGCAAGGCGCCATTAGCCTTACATAGTTTGATAGTTATCGTATGAAATGTTTCATCAAGAACGATGTATGCACAACAAGGATAAATAAAAGTTAAGTATTAGAGGAGCTGCATACTTTTCTTATTAGAATTCACTACTTATCCTGTTCCAGAATTCACGCCCGTCTGCGTTAGATAGCGTGCATTTCGGCCTCCTCTATCTACAAGGTGTTGGCACATTCACCAACACATCATTGGCGACGAGGGAAAAGTGTTCTTTCTGATTGCTTACATTTACTTGTGTCATGGCTTCGCCAGATGTACTGTCCGAATTTTAGCGCTTGCAGAATCAGCAGACACAGGCGTTATTGGATGCCCTGGGACAGCTCTTCCACGGTCAACGTGCGCTGCAAACCGATGCGGCCGCCGCCGCTTCATCGCTACCGCAGCCACAACACGCCGTTGCGCCGTCCTTCCGTAATTTTGATTCAACCCACGAGACCTGGCAAGAATGGTCTCGACAGTTCGGCTTCCATCTAGCCGCCTACAGAATTCAAGGTAATGAGCGGCAGCCGTTTTTGCTTTCTTGTGTCGGTGTGTCCACCTACCGTGTGATAGTGAAATTGTTTCCCCGACGCGACGTAGCAACTCTGTCTTACGAAGAAATTTTGTCTGCTTTAGATGCCTATTTCAAAGAAACGGTTAATGTATTTGCAAAAAGGTATACGTTCTTTCGTACCAAACGTACGGCCGGTCAGACTAATAGGGACTGGGTTGCAACATTGCAAGGACTTACTAGGGATTGTGATTTTGCATGTGAATGTGGACTTCCGTATTCAGATACTATGGCGCGTGATGCAATAGCACAGAACGTTTCTGATGTTCGCATACGGGAACAGATTTTGAAACTAGTTAATCCCTCCCTTCAACAAGTGATAGACATATTAGATAGGCAAGACACACTTGACTTTGCTCAGGAATCATTTGAAACTTCGCCAGCAGTGTGTCACATTAACCGGCCCGCCGGGCGCGCAGCACGGGACGCTAAACGGCCCTCGCGCACGTCAGCGCAGCTGCAGCCTAGCTTGCAAACACGAGTCCAGCCGCGTAGGCATGCCAATGCCGTGCTCAAATCATGCCCGCGGTGTGCAACTAGACATTCGCGTGAGAATTGCCCGTCACGCCAAGCTATTTGCTTTTACTGTCATAAGAAAGGACATGTTCAAAGTGTTTGCCAGAAAAAGCTAAGATCAGACAATCAAAACCATTCCAGGCCCTTTGCTTCGCGCCGGAATCGAACCAGGGACAATCAGGCTCGTGGACCTTCGCCCATGGACATACATGTCGTTAATTCCACCCCGTCCAGTGCCACTTTATCTAACAGTGACTGTGTTCGTCCCACAAAAAGTGTGCGTCGACGTCGCCGGAACTCCCGTAAAGTCGCAAGTGCTTCTGTACCTGTATCAGTTCAAATTGCACGTGAAAGTCGCTCTTGTCGTCAGCAGGACACTAAACTTTTTGTAGACTTAGACTTTGGAGGCAAAGTGATACCATTCCAGCTCGATACTGGAGCTGCAGTTTCATTGCTCAATCAAGACACTTACAAACAACTGGGCAAACCTCCGTTGCGTGCCGCAAATGTTCAGCTCAATAGTTATTTAGGACAACAGATACCTGTGTTAGGACAGTGCAGCCTTCTTGCCACATACAAGGGACAAACAAAACTTGTGTCATTTTACGTTCTTCGTTCTTCTACTGCAGTGAACTTGTTTGGTTTAGATTTATTTCAGTTGTTTAACATGTCTATAGTAAATCAGGTCCTATCAGTGAATCAGACTGTGCCTTCCGCTAGTGTTTCTAGTCTATGTGAAGAATTTGCAGACATTTTTGCACCGGGCCTTGGTTGCGCTAAGAACTATGAAGCACATTTGGAACTGAATGAGAACGCGCAACCGAAATTTTTCAGAGCGCGCAATGTTCCCCACGCATTGGGTGATGAGGTCGCAAGAACATTACACGATTTAGAATCTCAAGGTGTAATTGAACGTGTGCAGGCTTCTCTCTGGGCCTCACCCTTAGTAATTTTGCCAAAACCTTCCGGAAAACTGAGACTTTGCGTGGACTTCAAGGCAACTGTGAATCCACAACTTGTGACTGCAACTTTTCCTTTGCCCCGCCCGGAAGATCTTTTTGATAAACTGTGCCCGGGTAAATACTTTTCGAAATTGGACCTAGCAGATGCGTACTTGCAAATACCAGTGGACGAAGAATCCCAGCGCGTCTTGGTGGTTAACACGCATCTTGGATTGTACCGATTCAAAAGACTGCCATTCGGGTGTGCATCCGCCCCTGCATTGTTTCCGCAATATTTACAAACTGTTTGTGCGTCGGTCCCTACTGCTGCGAACTATCTGGACGATATTGTGATCTCCGGAAAGACAGAAGCCGAACATTTAGCCAACCTACGAACGTTATTTCAGGTCTTGCGACAAAATGGTCTTCGCTTGAGGAAGGACAAATGTGTGTTTTTTGCTCGTGACTTACCATGTCAGGGACATGTAATCAATGCCCAAGGCATACATCCGAGTCCGGAGCACCTCCGTGCCATACAGGAGTTACCTTCGCCACAGAACTTGAAACAGCTCCAGAGTGTGTTGGGAAAAATTAATTACTATGCCAGGTTTAAGCCGCGCGCTTCTTCCATTTCAGCTCCGCTTCATCGCTTACGCTGTAAAGGTGTTCCATTCGTCTGGACGACGGAATGCGAACGCGCCTTTCGCCAGTTGAAATCGGCGTTGCTTTCAAATACTTGCCTTACGCCATTCGATCCCCAGAAACCCCTTTTGTTGATGGTCGATGCATCGGATTTCGGGATCGGTGCTGTGCTTGCACACAAAGATGGATCGCATGATCGCCCTATTGCCTTTGCTTCAAAATTGCTCTCGTCTGCGCAACGCAATTATTCCCAGATAGAGAAAGAAGCTTTAGCTCTCGTGTTTGGTGTTACTAAGTTCCATGATTTCTTGTATGGTCGTCACTTTACCATCATCACAGACCACAAACCTTTGACATCGCTTTTTCATCTGAACAAGCCTGTACCTCCACGTACAGCGCAGAAATTCATTCGCTGGTCTCTTTTCCTCTCGCAGTACCGCTACGATATCTTGTATCGGTCCACTGCTAAGCACGGAAACGCTGATGCGTTGTCCCGTTTGCCTGTTGCTGAGGATAAAGCATTCGATTCTTCCGAACTTGCTTGCATGTTCATTGATTCGGAAACCGATGACGTGGTCGAATCGTTTCCGATTGATTTTCGTCGTGTCGCTACAGCCACAGCTGCTGACCCTGTCCTTGCTACTGTTTTGCGTTTTGTTGCTACGCAATGGCCCTTGTCCAAGTCACGGATCGAGGATCCGTTGGTTCGCCGATTTTTTGCTCACAGGGAGAGACTTTTTGTACGACGTGGTGTTTTGTTGTTGCGTTCGGATAATGATCAATCCAGAGTCGTGGTCCCACGTTCGTTACAGTCCTCTGTCTTACGGCTTCTTCACCAAGGTCATTGGGGTATAGTGTGCACGAAACAACTTGCTCGTCAGCACTGTACTTGGTTCGGAATCGATGCTGCGATTCCGGATATGTGCTCTTCTTGCGTGGCGTGTGCCGAACAACAATCCGCCCCGCCGCGGAAATTCTTTGCATGGCCGACAGCCACTTCCCCTTGGCAACGCTTGCACATCGATTTTGCTGGTCCATTCTGGAATGCTCGATGGTTGGTTGTGGTGGATTCCTTCAGTAATTTTCCTTTTGTTGTCCGGATGTCTTCCACGACGTCATCTGCCACCATCCACGCGTTGTCCGCTATTTTTTGCATTGAAGGTCTTCCCCAGACTATTGTTTCTGGCAATGGCCCACAATTCATGTCCGCAGAATTTCAGTCATTCTGCAAGGCCAATGGTATTCAACATCTGACATCCGCGCCGTTTTCGCCTCAGTCAAACGGTGCCGCTGAACGGTTGGTCCGGACTTTCAAGTCACAGATGTTGAAGTTGAAAGAGTCGCATTCTAGGGAGGACGCATTGTTGCTCTTTTTGTCTTCGTATCGCTCTCAGCCCCGCGATGGTCGCTCGCCGGCTGAGTTGCTCCATGGTCGTCCTCATCGAACCTTGATGTCTTTGCTGCATCTGCCGCATCAGGTTCCTGTGCAGCGGCCGACTCCTGCTTTTGCTCCTGGCGACGTTGTTTTCTATCGCAACTATCGCGGTTCACGGCGTTGGCTCGCAGGGCGCATTCTTCGCTGCCTCGGCCGCGCGATGTATTTGGTTTTGGGGGCCTCTGGTGAGGTGCGTCGGCATCTCAATCAGCTGCGCCTCTGTCGTCGCCTGGGTTCTGCCGCTCCCCGTCTGCTTTCAGCGACGGTGCCGTCCGGTCAGCGCCCTGGGGACCCATCTACTGGCTCGCCTCATCCCCAGGTGTTCCCGACGCTGCCTTCCATTTTGCCTCATGGCGACGCGCCGCCGCTGCCGCCGCAGCCGCCGCAGCCTCCGCCGGCGCCGCCCGCAGTGGACGCTTCGCTGCAGCCGTCCAGCGCCTCCCTGGGTCACGCGCCGCCGATCGCTTGCCGTGACCCGCTGTCATCCGCCATGGAACTCTTGCCCGCTCCGGACCAGATGTCGTCATCGCGCGTCGGATACCCCGACGCAATGGAGGTCGATCCTTCGGCCCCTCCTGTCTCATTACGGGCGCATACACCGCATGTTGACGTGCACCCTGGACTAGGTTTTCAGGCGTTTCCTAGCTCCCCTCGGACCGAATGGCCGGGTGCGGGTGGCACAGCCTCGCCTGTTGTTAGGCTCCCCACCTCATCGCATACGTCAACATGGGGTCCTCCCCACGGCGGGCGGAAGCCTTATAACACGACCGTTCGCCGTTTTGCGGGGGAGGAATGTGGTGTCACTGCCAGACACCACACTTGCTAGGTGGTAGCTTAAATCGGCCGCGGTCCATTAGTACATGTCGGACCCGCGTGTCGCCACTGTGTGATCGCAGACCGAGCGCCATCACACGGCAGGTCTCGAGAGACGTACGAGAACTCGGCCCAGTTGTACGACTACGTTGCTAGCGCCTATACGGACGAAGCCTTTGCTCTCATTTGCCGAGAGACAGAATAGCCTTCAGCTAAGTTAATGGCTACGACTTAGCATGGCCCCATTAGCCTTACATAGTTTGATAGTTATCGTATGAAATGTCTCATCAAGAACGATGTATGCACAACAAGGATAAATAAAAGTTAAGTATTAGAGGAGCTGCATACTTTTCTTATTAGAATTCACTACTTATCCTGTTCCAGAATTCACGCCCGTCTGCGTTAGATAGCGTGCATTTCGGCCTCCTCTATCTACAAGTTGTTGGCACATTCACCAACACATCATTGGCGACGAGGGAAAAGTGTTCTTTCTGATTGCTTACATTTACTTGTGTCATGGCTTCGCCAGATGTACTGTCCGAATTTTAGCGCTTGCAGAATCAGCAGACACAGGCGTTATTGGATGCCCTGGGACAGCTCTTCCACGGTCAACGTGCGCTGCAAACCGATGCGGCCGCCGCCGCTTCATCGCTACCGCAGCCACAACACGCCGTTGCGCCGTCCTTCCGTAATTTTGATTCAACCCACGAGACCTGGCAAGAATGGTCTCGACAGTTCGGCTTCCATCTAGCCGCCTACAGAATTCAAGGTAATGAGCGGCAGCCGTTTTTGCTTTCTTGTGTCGGTGTGTCCACCTACCGTGTGATAGTGAAATTGTTTCCCCGACGCGACGTAGCAACTCTGTCTTACGAAGAAATTTTGTCTGCTTTAGATGCCTATTTCAAAGAAACGGTTAATGTATTTGCAAAAAGGTATACGTTCTTTCGTACCAAACGTACGGCCGGTCAGACTAATAGGGACTGGGTTGCAACATTGCAAGGACTTACTAGGGATTGTGATTTTGCATGTGAATGTGGACTTCCGTATTCAGATACTATGGCGCGTGATGCAATAGCACAGAACGTTTCTGATGTTCGCATACGGGAACAGATTTTGAAACTAGTTAATCCCTCCCTTCAACAAGTGATAGACATATTAGATAGGCAAGACACACTTGACTTTGCTCAGGAATCATTTGAAACTTCGCCAGCAGTGTGTCACATTAACCGGCCCGCCGGGCGCGCAGCACGGGACGCTAAACGGCCCTCGCGCACGTCAGCGCAGCTGCAGCCTAGCTTGCAAACACGAGTCCAGCCGCGTAGGCATGCCAATGCCGTGCTCAAATCATGCCCGCGGTGTGCAACTAGACATTCGCGTGAGAATTGCCCGTCACGCCAAGCTATTTGCTTTTACTGTCATAAGAAAGGACATGTTCAAAGTGTTTGCCAGAAAAAGCTAAGATCAGACAATCAAAACCATTCCAGGCCCTTTGCTTCGCGCCGGAATCGAACCAGGGACAATCAGGCTCGTGGACCTTCGCCCATGGACATACATGTCGTTAATTCCACCCCGTCCAGTGCCACTTTATCTAACAGTGACTGTGTTCGTCCCACAAAAAGTGTGCGTCGACGTCGCCAGAACTCCCGTAAAGTCGCAAGTGCTTCTGTACCTGTATCAGTTCAAATTGCACGTGAAAGTCGCTCTTGTCGTCAGCAGGACACTAAACTTTTTGTAGACTTAGACTTTGGAGGCAAAGTGATACCATTCCAGCTCGATACTGGAGCTGCAGTTTCATTGCTCAATCAAGACACTTACAAACAACTGGGCAAACCTCCGTTGCGTGCCGCAAATGTTCAGCTCAATAGTTATTTAGGACAACAGATACCTGTGTTAGGACAGTGCAGCCTTCTTGCCACATACAAGGGACAAACAAAACTTGTGTCATTTTACGTTCTTCGTTCTTCTACTGCAGTGAACTTGTTTGGTTTAGATTTATTTCAGTTGTTTAACATGTCTATAGTAAATCAGGTCCTATCAGTGAATCAGACTGTGCCTTCCGCTAGTGTTTCTAGTCTATGTGAAGAATTTGCAGACATTTTTGCACCGGGCCTTGGTTGCGCTAAGAACTATGAAGCACATTTGGAACTGAATGAGAACGCGCAACCGAAATTTTTCAGAGCGCGCAATGTTCCCCACGCATTGGGTGATGAGGTCGCAAGAACATTACACGATTTAGAATCTCAAGGTGTAATTGAACGTGTGCAGGCTTCTCTCTGGGCCTCACCCTTAGTAATTTTGCCAAAACCTTCCGGAAAACTGAGACTTTGCGTGGACTTCAAGGCAACTGTGAATCCACAACTTGTGACTGCAACTTTTCCTTTGCCCCGCCCGGAAGATCTTTTTGATAAACTGTGCCCGGGTAAATACTTTTCGAAATTGGACCTAGCAGATGCGTACTTGCAAATACCAGTGGACGAAGAATCCCAGCGCGTCTTGGTGGTTAACACGCATCTTGGATTGTACCGATTCAAAAGACTGCCATTCGGGTGTGCATCCGCCCCTGCATTGTTTCCGCAATATTTACAAACTGTTTGTGCGTCGGTCCCTACTGCTGCGAACTATCTGGACGATATTGTGATCTCCGGAAAGACAGAAGCCGAACATTTAGCCAACCTACGAACGTTATTTCAGGTCTTGCGACAAAATGGTCTTCGCTTGAGGAAGGACAAATGTGTGTTTTTTGCTCATGACTTACCATGTCAGGGACATGTAATCAATGCCCAAGGCATACATCCGAGTCCGGAGCACCTCCGTGCCATACAGGAGTTACCTTCGCCACAGAACTTGAAACAGCTCCAGAGTGTGTTGGGAAAAATTAATTACTATGCCAGGTTTAAGCCGCGCGCTTCTTCCATTTCAGCTCCGCTTCATCGCTTACGCTGTAAAGGTGTTCCATTCGTCTGGACGACGGAATGCGAACGCGCCTTTCGCCAGTTGAAATCGGCGTTGCTTTCAAATACTTGCCTTACGCCATTCGATCCCCAGAAACCCCTTTTGTTGATGGTCGATGCATCGGATTTCGGGATCGGTGCTGTGCTTGCGCACAAAGATGGATCGCATGATCGCCCTATTGCCTTTGCTTCAAAATTGCTCTCGTCTGCGCAACGCAATTATTCCCAGATAGAGAAAGAAGCTTTAGCTCTCGTGTTTGGTGTTACTAAGTTCCATGATTTCTTGTATGGTCGTCACTTTACCATCATCACAGACCACAAACCTTTGACATCGCTTTTTCATCTGAACAAGCCTGTACCTCCACGTACAGCGCAGAAATTCATTCGCTGGTCTCTTTTCCTCTCGCAGTACCGCTACGATATCTTGTATCGGTCCACTGCTAAGCACGGAAACGCTGATGCGTTGTCCCGTTTGCCTGTTGCTGAGGATAAAGCATTCGATTCTTCCGAACTTGCTTGCATGTTCATTGATTCGGAAACCGATGACGTGGTCGAATCGTTTCCGATTGATTTTCGTCGTGTCGCTACAGCCACAGCTGCTGACCCTGTCCTTGCTACTGTTTTGCGTTTTGTTGCTACGCAATGGCCCTTGTCCAAGTCACGGATCGAGGATCCGTTGGTTCGCCGATTTTTTGCTCACAGGGAGAGACTTTTTGTACGACGTGGTGTTTTGTTGTTGCGTTCGGATAATGATCAATCCAGAGTCGTGGTCCCACGTTCGTTACAGTCCTCTGTCTTACGGCTTCTTCACCAAGGTCATTGGGGTATAGTGTGCACGAAACAACTTGCTCGTCAGCACTGTACTTGGTTCGGAATCGATGCTGCGATTCCGGATATGTGCTCTTCTTGCGTGGCGTGTGCCGAACAACAATCCGCCCCGCCGCGGAAATTCTTTGCATGGCCGACAGCCACTTCCCCTTGGCAACGCTTGCACATCGATTTTGCTGGTCCATTCTGGAATGCTCGATGGTTGGTTGTGGTGGATTCCTTCAGTAATTTTCCTTTTGTTGTCCGGATGTCTTCCACGACGTCATCTGCCACCATCCACGCGTTGTCCGCTATTTTTTGCATTGAAGGTCTTCCCCAGACTATTGTTTCTGGCAATGGCCCACAATTCATGTCCGCAGAATTTCAGTCATTCTGCAAGGCCAATGGTATTCAACATCTGACATCCGCGCCGTTTTCGCCTCAGTCAAACGGTGCCGCTGAACGGTTGGTCCGGACTTTCAAGTCACAGATGTTGAAGTTGAAAGAGTCGCATTCTAGGGAGGACGCATTGTTGCTCTTTTTGTCTTCGTATCGCTCTCAGCCCCGCGATGGTCGCTCGCCGGCTAAATTGCTCCATGGTCGTCCTCATCGAACCTTGATGTCTTTGCTGCATCTGCCGCATCAGGTTCCTGTGCAGCGGCCGACTCCTGCTTTTGCTCCTGGCGACGTTGTTTTCTATCGCAACTATCGCGGTTCACGGCGTTGGCTCGCAGGGCGCATTCTTCGCTGCCTCGGCCGCGCGATGTATTTGGTTTTGGGGGCCTCTGGTGAGGTGCGTCGGCATCTCAATCAGCTGCGCCTCTGTCGTCGCCTGGGTTCTGCCGCTCCCCGTCTGCTTTCAGCGACGGTGCCGTCCGGTCAGCGCCCTGGGGACCCATCTACTGGCTCGCCTCATCCCCAGGTGTTCCCGACGCTGCCTTCCATTTTGCCTCATGGCGACGCGCCGCCGCTGCCGCCGCAGCCGCCGCAGCCGCCGCCGGCGCCGCCCGCAGTGGACGCTTCGCTGCAGCCGCCCAGCGCCTCCCTGGGTCACGCGCTGCCGATCGCTTGCCGTGACCCGCTGTCATCCGCCATGGAACTCTTGCCCGCTCCGGACCAGATGTCGTCATCGCGCGTCGGATACCCCGACGCAATGGAGGTCGATCCTTCGGCCCTCCTGTCTCATTATGGGCGCATACACCGCATGTTGACGTGCACCCTGGACTAGGTTTTCAGGCGTTTCCTAGCTCCCCTCGGACCGAATGGCCGGGTGCGGGTGGCACAGCCTCGCCTGTTGTTAGGCTCCCCACCTCATCGCATACGTCAACATGGGGTCCTCCCCACGGCGGGCGGAAGCCTTATAACACGACCGTTCGCCGATTTGCGGGGGAGGAATGTGGTGTCACTGCCAGACACCACACTTGCTAGGTGGTAGCTTAAATCGGCCGCGGTCCATTAGTACATGTCGGACCCGCGTGTCGCCACTGTGTGATCGCAGACCGAGCGCCATCACACGGCAGGTCTCGAGAGACGTACGAGAACTCGGCCCAGTTGTACGACTACGTTGCTAGCGCCTATACGGACGAAGCCTTTGCTCTCATTTGCCGAGAGACAGAATAGCCTTCAGCTAAGTTAATGGCTACGACTTAGCAAGGCCCCATTAGCCTTACATAGTTTGATAGTTGTCGTATGAAATGTCTCATCAAGAACGATGTATGCACAACAAGGATAAATAAAAGTTAAGTATAGAGGAGCTGCATACTTTTCTTATTAGAATTCACTACTTATCCTGTTCCAGAATTCACGCCCGTCTGCGTTAGATAGCGTGCATTTCGGCCTCCTCTATCTACAAGTTGTTGGCACATTCACCAACACATCATGTAAAATGAGAGAAATTAGTCTTTCACCTAAGCCATTTATTTCTATGCATTTAAAATATGATTAGTATCTCTAACATAAAAGATGTGCCTGGAATGATCTGTGGAGTCTGAGTAAGCAAGACTAAGTTATCGAGGATTTGCAAAATTACAAATTGAGTTGTTCCCAGTACCAATTCACGTAACTCTTAAAACTAAGTTTTGCTGTCACATGCCATATCAGCAAAGGTTCCACCTTTGTAATCTATGGTTACTCAAGTTGATTCACATTTGACACTTTCTCTCTAATTTAAGGCACAAATTTTTACTACTTGTATTAACATTAACATCTGCACAATCATTTGTAATAGCATTAGGATAAGACAGAATCTTAAAGTATGAAAAACGGTAGAGAATCAATTGCTAAACATGTAGAGCTAACCTGTGTCATTCAAGAGGTAACAAGCTGATCTGGCTATTTATGAACTCAAAAGCTGTTTTATTCGTGCCCTCACACTGAAAGAAGTACAGTTCAGGAACAATATCTTGATGATCTTCTTGTATGAACGCAAACATTTATGCACATTTTATAATATAGTCTAAATCATGGATATTACCTCAAGGTTTTGGAACATTTTTGGAAGTGATTTCACAGCCATTAACAAAAACGTTTAATCTGAGTCCAAATTAATAATTATGCACAATATATCACATGTTTCATTTGGTTTGAAAATCAAAAGTAAGAAAAAGACCTGTATATAAATTAATCCTTTGTTGCTGGTGGCCTGTTTTCACCACGGATAACAGTTAATTTTCTTCCTTATTTTTATGATATATTCCATTGTTACTTGGAGGAACACAGACAAATCAAAAACTGAAATATGCAGCAGTGATATTCCACAATAATTTTATTTATTGTTGTTAACCGGCTTTCAACTTTCTAGAACACTGTTAGACAACTTAAGACTGGACAGACAGTCTGTACAACGTCAGTGAGAGCTTCTAGCTCTCAAGCTTTTGGTGTGTGGACTGTCTGTTCAGTGTAAAGCAGTCTGGTGATGGTCTTGAAATTGGAGAGCTGTTTCACAACAAAATATAGAATAAATGCTATTGTGCAACATTTATACTATGTATTTCACTTTAATATTTCTTGATTATTTCATGAAATGAAATGTAACTTCTTCTTACGTTTCTCAGTGGTTTTAGTTTCTACGCATATTTTGAGTGTACTAGCTTCTCTCTTCTCTTGTTTTTCGAAAAGGGTATTCTCTCTTTCTGTGGTTCCTGGTTTTACCATAGTCTACAACAAACAGTTGCAAAACTCCAGGGCAAAAACATGCAACCCCATGCAGTTGGAGCCCTCCAAGCAGATAGCATGTAGTAACAGAAGAGTGGCATGATACAAATGAGAACCAGCTACTTTTTAATGCTGACACTTCTATATTTCACAGTCACTAAACGTAGCTGACATTTGTCCAGTACTAACAGGAAAATGTAATTAAAGTAATATCCCATCTTTTGATAATGGGAATATATAATAAAGAGTTACGCTACTTCAGTTTTCATGTCTACTGCTTGTGTTTCTCACATTACATCATCTTCGAAGGCATGATGTGACGAAAAATATGCTTTATGCACATTGCTGAAAGTTGTAGTGCAAATCCATCTACTTGTATTCTTGTCATTCTATTTGTGTTAGTTTGTAATGCTTAAAATAAAAAGTTCTGATCACAGAATGAATGAAGGAACGAGTTTGTCATTTTTGATAGCTAACTATTTCCTATGTGTGTTTTCACTGCTCGAAAATTTAAAAGTATAGATCTCAGCTTCTGGTTGTAATTACCAACACAGCACACATTTGCTCACCATCTTAGAAATGAGTTCTCAACTGCTACAGGTCGTAGGGTCAATATACCTGACTAGTCCACTAAAAGGCAGAAAACCATACTATTTCAGAAATGTATTCACTTCACTAGGAATTCCATTGTATAAAAGATCTGCGACACTGTCTGTATGCCTGCAGTTGGTGACATCATTCACTTATTGGTAGGGGCCTGAAGACTTCATCGTTTACTAACATGGAGGTATTTCTCCATGTCTGATAACATCTGATGTTAACCTATTCTCGCTGCACTCTCACGTGTTACAGTACAGTGGCCTTTGTGCTTCTGAATTCTTAGTTTTTATTGTATTTTCTTCTTTTGTTTTATGACACATTGTAAACTATCCACGAAGATTTGGATTGTTTTGCAATATGCATACTTTGACAAAAGCAGGTAGACATACTGAAGCTAAAAACAAATTAGGTTCTACAATAACCAAAAAAAATCCTACACTGTGGACAAATAGAGCCTGATTTACACTGTACAATGTACCTCTTGTTCAATAATTTTATGGTTCTAGTTCATGTCGACATTGCACAATACATTTACTCTCTATTAGGCAATTTATATTCAACTGCAAGGAAGGTAACATCAGATAACAGTAAAAATGTTCACTTAGCTTTTAAAGACTGTCCCAGGATTAGGAATGATACGACATGGAGATAATAGATCTTGAGTTTCAAAATGTGGTTTATTCATCATTGCACATAACATTTCACATGTGTATTTTCACAATGTCACAGGTAAATACAAAAACAAAAAACATAGAGCTCATCACATATTGCAAAATTCCTCTATGTGTTAACTACGACCATATCAAAAACAATATATATGTGTCTGATCTGAATTAAACGAGACCAAATATTACTGGCCTGAGAAACAGTCTGACTCAATCTGAGACAATTGGTGCAGACAAACGTAATATGAGACTTTTAATTGTTTCTCAAACATTCCTGAACATTTTGTAAGTCAAAATAATATAAGGTAACTTCCATATTTTAGATTATATATCAGATTTAGTTTGTAGACTGTCTCCTGGACATTCATATTTACGTGAAGATTTTTAGTAATAATAGTTGACAACAAAGGTTACAGAATTTGTAGATTTGAAAACATGAAATTTCCTGTTAGGTTGTAATATCCGCTACATATCAATAGTAAAATAAACAAAAATCCAAACAGAAATGTAAGATTTACATGTATTTAAAACTGAAATGTAAATATTGGAAAATTAATGTAGTTGTATTTTTAGAGCATTTGCTGGTAATTATTTCACAACTAACTTACATGGTGTAAAATTGAAGTATGAGAAAATGTCAATACCTAACAGCAAATTATATTTTCGGAAAAATTGCGGCTGATGACTGGAAAACTCTATGAACACAGACAGTTATGGAATATATAATACATGTTTGAAAACCAATTCACATCTGGATAGAAGTTAAGTGGTTCATTAAATTTAGGCAATGCAGCCATGCAAACAAAATTTCTTCCACTGATATTTAAGTGGTATTGTATAGTCTTTAACAAAGCAAAAGTTGTGTGAGATCCTGATTTATTACAGTATCATATCATACAATGTCACACACAGAATACATATGGGAACGTATGACATTAAGCATGACAACTGAAAATTAGTTGTCCTAAGAAGGTTATTTAGCTGAAATTGAATGTTCTAAAAGCTTCTCAAGTGGGGAAAGGGCTTTTGTAGTAATTATGTTATAGAGCTTGGAAATACATAAAGGGAAATCATGAAAATATTTTGCACGAGACGCTGCAAGAAATTGAACATTTTTACATGAGTTGTACGATTTTCTCGTACACAGTCGAGCACGTGATGATCGGATTTACATTCTTAAATACAAGTCGTGTATGATTTCATCCAAATGAGGGATTTGTAAAGTACAACTCAAGCAGATTTATTCATCAAGAAAACTTCATGTGGTTATGTCTTTAGCAAATTTGGAGAAGTGCACTCAACAGGGTATTATTGTTTGTTCAAACAGATTGGTACAGACTGATAAGGCAAAGTCATTCTGACTGTCAGGGCACCATCATGTCACTGCACCATCTCATCAAGGTGTTTTCACACTGTCCGTCATGTCACATCACGTGTAGTCAATTCAAGTCACATGATCTCAACTTCCAAGGCTTTCCTCAGCTGTTATTTTACGGCAATTGCAGTCCTTACAAGATGATTCTCACCTATTTTTTTGCACAAAGTGCACATACACTACACGGCATCTTACATACATGGATGTTGGAGCTGACATTACATGGAGATGACATTTATCATACTCAAATGGTTTTCAGCTTACCAGAATAGTTCGTATATTAGACCAGGAAGACAGGAAGTATGAAACTATGCAAAATAGAATGAGAGACTGAAAACTGTAATTACATGGTACAGAAGAGGAATTTTACACCCACTACAAGGAGCTCAAGAAGAGGAACCAAGATTTCATAAATATTTAAGAAAATCAATGTATGTCAATCTGCACCCAGAATTACTATAATGAACACAGTGTTATAAGCTGTCAATACGCCTTTGAAAAACGTGTTTGTTCGAGGTGAAGTTTACTTGCCACTCTGGTGCAAATTTTTGTACAGTTTGTGTCTCCCTCAATACCTTTCCCTCCAAGATTTATGGATTTTCTTTACGTCTTGTATTTAGTTTTTAATATGCCAGGTGCCTTATTTGTACTGGCTTTAGCTAGTGAAACCACATAAATATTGACTGTTGATGTTTCAACAATAAATAAGCCTACCTCAAAAACGTATTTAAAAAAAACAACGCTAATATATTACTTGATGTATATGTCACAATAAAAACATTTTGCCACTGTTGCAGTGTTTGAAGATTTCAATCCACTTCTTTATCAAACATTACATATGCCTGACAACATACGAATAAATTTCACATGCTAATCAATTTGATTCTACTGACAGTACTTTTTTCAGTTCAAGTTGTAGCTGTATTTCAACTATTTTATTATATAGTAGAGGGCAAGTATTCTAGTATGCTCATATCGTACAATTCTGACTGCTGCCTCACTGCTTTATTTAATCTTTCATCATTCATTATATAGACACAAATTCTAACAAAAGAAATAACGAAATGAAACAATTTATATCAAATAACAAAAATGATGAATAACAAAGACTTAGAATAGCAACTGATATCCTCCATGTAAAGCACAATAAAAAGAAATATGGAGATGAGTGCATGACTGTGTACCAAGAGCTTGGGTAGCTCAGCTGGTAGAGCACTTGCCCGTGAAAGGCAAAGGTCCCGAGCTCGAGTCTCAGTCTGGCACACAGTTTAATCTGCCAGGAAGTTTCATATCAGCGCATACTCCACTGCAAAGTGAAAAGCTCATTCTGAGAGCAAATGAGTTTGGGGTTCACATGATCAACAGTGGATGATGATATCAGTTGTCAAAACTTTCTTCCCAAGAAATACAGATGGTGTCATGTGATGTGACATTATGGCCAGTGTGGATGCTGCCATTTGAAATGCATTGTGGAATGTTTTGATGGGGTGTGATATGACGGCCACAGTCAATTGGCCTATGTGAACATATAAAGCGAGTATGTTTTCAGGGAAAACGAATGAGACATGTTGAGAAAAGAAACCTTGCCCACACAGTCTTGTTGGAGGCATTGGCTGTATTCAGCCTTCATGCCAGAAACTGTGTTGGCAAATTGATATGAAAAAGGAAAATGTGAGAGGCTAAGAAAATTAAAAGTTGTAGGGAAGTGGTATTATCATTGACAGTGTGGCTTGTGAGTTAGTCAGGAAGGATTTCCACCTACAGGCTACACTCAGTGGTATGACTGTCATGACATTGACGCAAACTACGTTCTGTTGAAACATAAGGATCCTAAGTGTGCTATCTACCCAGAATTTAACTTACCTTGATGCCATTCTCAGCCCTGAACTTATGTATCCATTAGTCAAATTTATCGAATCACAGAAACGGAATATTTTTGTGGAGCAGATAGTACAACATGTTCAAAATTTATAAGAGAATCGTCAGCAAAGGATTATATACATAAGCATTTCGGCTACCAGTTGTGTCGTGTTTCTACCAGGTATTTCCATATTTTATTTCTGTAGTAAATACAGATATTTACAGGCTACAGATCCATCTATTTATCTGTTACCAGTAGAATGATTAGCACGAACAGGCTGAGAAAACAGTTGACAAAAGTAAAACCCCTGTATTAAGCAACATAAACATTAGATGATGCTGTGAGGTGATGTGACATTATGGCCAGCGTTGATGCTGCAATTTGAAATGCATTGTGGAATGTTTGATGGGACATAAAATGACATCCACTGTCAATTGGTCTATATGTAGGACAGCTCATGGTTAGAGCTGTGTATTCCATCAGCACAACATCGAGTTTTTTTTTCAGTTAAGAGTAATTTTAATTAAAGACTCGCTTTGGAAGATTTGGAAAGAATTTTTCGAAAGAGGAAAGGCATGCTACAACCTGATGCACAGACTGACAATTTCTAAGGTTTTGTTCCTACCATAGCGACAGTAGAGGACGTCCCAGTCGATATAATAATCAGGTAAGCTACTGGACGGGATTGTTGACATTATTACAAAACACTCTGGGCAGATGGGCGTTTGTGACACCAGTCACTGGTCGAGCAAATGGAACAGTTGACACAGAGTGACCAAGAATGAAGCAATATTTTGTAACTCAGGTATCTGCATGCTACCAAGAAACTCACACGTTACAAATTTAACTGGGCCTAGCAATCCATTCTCAGAGTGGAGCAAGCAAGGAAAACCTGACACAGGAAAAGTAATAGGAAGAAACACGGGAGAACTGCCGGATATCACTAACTTCCTGCCACGATATTTCGGCGCAGAGTCTTCTGGCCATCTTCTGGTGAATGCCACTGCAGTAGTACTGGCGAGTAAGCGCTGAGCTCCGCTATTTAAGGCCTTCTGAGGTGACATTGCGCATGCGCTGCTCAGCGTGCGCGTTCATAACGGCTCCGTGCGCTGCGCCTCGCGCCCTCCACTGTGAAAGCCTGGCGTATCGGTGTCAGGTAGATTTCCATCTTTATGCAGATAACTACGTCAACTACGAAGTTTCTCTATAACAGGATTCCAAGCAGAGTTCAGCTGATAACCGCTATCTCGATTGATGAGAGTCTCGTTGTCAGACAATCTTATTTCCACAGATTCATTGATAATCGAGCTCCAGTACTACTACATCAAACGTTTGGAGCTCGATTATCAATGAATCTGTGGAAATAAGATTGTCTGACAACGAGACTCTCATCAATCGAGATAGCGGGTATCAGCTGAACTCTGCTTGGAATCCTGTTATAGAGAAACTTCGTAGTCGACGTAGTTATCTGCATAAAGATGGAAATCGACCTGACACCGATACGCCAGGCTTTCACAGTGGAGGGCACGAGGCGCAGCGCACGGAGCCGTTATGAACGCGCACGCCGAGCAGCGCATGCGCAGTGTCACCTCAGAAGGCTTTAAATAGCGGAGCTCAGCGTGTACTCGCCCCCCCCCCCCCCACTCCCCAGGGCCCCTTTCCCTCTTTCCTCCTTCTCCCAGAGCGGATTTTCCTCAGTCCCCCCCTCCCCTGAGACCCTGCACCCCATACTTGCCTCTCTCCTTCCCACATCCCTCCCTCCCTGGCCCTCCTCCACGCGCCCCCCGGTCACCTCCCCCATCTCTTCCCCTCCCTCTCTTCTTCAGGTCTCCCTCATCTCCTAGCGCCTGGCAGATCCTCTGTGTTGCTCTTCATCAGTGTGCCACATCAGTGTTGTTTAGTGCTGTTTCTCGTGTGCGTCAAGTGGTGTGATTTTAATTGTGTCCTGCCTTGAGGTTCGCCGTCAGTGTTACATTATGTGCTATGCCATACGTTGCTACCTTTATGCTCCAGTCATACTGTGCCTCGTGTTCTTTTAACCGTCGCAGTGTGTGGCTTTTTGTGTGTGCTACTTTTAAACAGTTTTTTATCTCCATTTTACAGTCACCCCGTTTTTTGTCTATTGCCTTCCATGATGTTCCCCTTTTTTATATCTATGTTCACCTTATTCTCTCCTTTGCTGTTTTTAAATGTCTTCTTTTGTTTTGTTCTATGTCTTTCGGCTGAAGAGCAGCGCCTATGCTGCTGCCAGCCCGCCCCGATGGGGAATTGAAATACAATAAAGGAAAAAAAAAAAAAGTGTACTCGCCAGTACTGCTACAGTGGCATTCACCAGAAGATGGCCAGAAGACTCTGCGCCGAAATATCGTGGCAGGAAGTTACTGATATCCGGCAGTTCTCCCGTGTTTTTATGGAACAATCAGTACGCCGGGAAAACTTTAATCATCACAATAGGAAGAAAGCTCCCCTCCAATAGGACTACATCAGAAAGGTAGCTGTAAGGGTATGTAAGGATGAGCTTTCAAAAGGTAACTTTATTTTCCTCGTTATGGCCAAGCCTTGGCAGCAGGCCGTGCTCTGGAAATTTCCATGCTGCACACTCAGGTTTCTCAGCTTCTGGCCAATCAGGGCTGAGGAAGCCGCGTGGCCGAGCTGTATGTGCCCAGCCAACCGCGACCAGGTCCTCTCTCGATCGCTTGCACCGTAGCAGTCAACATCTTCTGCCCTTCCCATTGCTGTGGCACTGTGGACATTGTCTTTCCAGACACTGCTTTTCCTTGACTATGCGAACTACGGTTCGCCCCTAACTACACTCTGGCTCACTCTCACTACCCTAGGCCTGACTATGTGACCCTTTAGAAGGCAAAAGTGGCCAATAAAAGACTTATTACTTAAAATATTCCCAATGGTTCTTTCATGCCCACCGCCTTCCAATCTGGCCCACCACCACAAAACTGGTATCAGAAGTACAGATGCATTCCCATAGCGACTTTGTCGCTATTCCTAATTCTTCTGGCGAAGAGCCGAGCATTTCGTGCATAGAATGCGCCAACCAGCCGACATTGTCGCCCCGCATCGGCCGTGGTCGTAGAAACGCACAGGGTACGCACTGCAGTGACGCGGCTGTCGGAGACCACGGGAACGAGAGACGCACGTCCACCACCGCGCTTGTGCCAGGGGACTGCCATCACCGCGTACAGGCCGACCCAGCTTCGACCGCCGGCAACAGGTCAGCTGCCGCCCAAGGGTCCAGCAGCCACTTGCCTGCACCTATGTCCACTGCGGGCACGTCGCCCGCTGCCACCACTCCACCACGCCGCCGCCAATGCGTCTCGCTGATTCCACCTTCATGTAAGTCGCCGCAGGAATAGGTTATTTGTGACCTTTCTTTTTTGCAACAATCATTTTTTGGGTTACTAACGCCCCCCTAATTTTGTAAACATGCCGATGGGAACGAGAGCGACAGAACGGGATTCTCCCGCAGAGGCACCAGCCTCGCAAGACCCGCTCGAAGCTATTAATACTCAAATACACCAATAGTTCGTACAAAATCAAGAATTACTTGAGCAAAACCGCATCTTGAAACAGACGCTGGCAGCCAGTGTGCGACCTTCAGTACCAGTGGCTAGTTCCACGCCAGTAACAAATGTGCCACCAGTGACAACTAATACTAATTCTGTCACTACTGCAACTGCCACAATTTCGGCTAACACGGCAACTGTAAGTAATTTTCGTTCGGCTGATTTTATTCCCACCTTTTCTGGAAAGTCCCATGAAAATGTGGCAATGTTCTTACAGAATATTCGCGATGTGGGTGGCACTTGTGCCTAGACAGATGATCTATTGGTCAGCGTAGGTAGATTAAAGTTGACTAGGGAAGCCTGAATGTTTATAGAGACAGTGGACGAATTGCGTGATATGCGTGTCTTCGACGTTTTGGTCCCGGACTAACTACGCGTTATTCCGATACCAGATGTACCAGATATTACAGAGATCAATTATCAACTCTTAGGCAGAAGCCTAACAAGGATTTTGATGCTTTTGCAGATCGTACCTACAAGCTAGGCGAAAATGCCAGTGAAAATAGGATTTTGCACTAAGAGGCAGAAGCGCGTGCAATTGATGCATTTGTTTGCAGTATTGATTCCCGCATCAGAAGAGAAGTTGAAGCAGCCTCCCCCGCCACTTTGTTTGAAGCTGTTCGTTTGGCAATTGTTCTCCGAAGATATATTGCACTTCTGCGCTGCTGCACCGCGTCTGCCGGATTCAGTGGCGGTATTAGCAAAGAAAGTATTTTGTCAGCGTTGTGGGAGATCCAACCACATGGCAATGTGTTGTCACGCTCATCTCCGCACCATTTGCCAGACTGTAGGCCATACCAAAGTCACTATTTTCTCACCAAATGCGCGGCCACCGCCGCTAGGTCCAACATGACATGTAATTAGCTGGAAAAGTCTTGAGTGAAGTAAGGAAATTAATTGATGGAAACCACTGAAGTTGCTATATATTCATTTAAGTTGTGCATGATAGTTGTAAGTATATATAAGAATTGGCAACCATTGGTAACAGAATTTAGGATGTCACATGTTAATGGAAGTGATCGAAGTTTTTGTAATCATTTTGTCTTGTGCCATTTAACGTCTCCAGTAATGTCGTTGTAGCAGTCGAGAAGTGGAAACACAAATACCTATTGGTAATGGAATTAAGGGGAAAGTTGTCCTTGCCAATAGAACACGCTGAGTTAAGAATCGGTTAATCTTGTACATGTCAAAGGGATTTACACTTCACCTGTTGATTTAGTGAACAGTGACCAGACACAGCTGTTAAAGATTTACCATAAAACATGATAGTAACACGCCTTCGTAACTGCCAGTAGACCAGTGATAACATACTGCCATCTACCTGCCATTTGAAATATGCCCTATTATATGTATGTTTATGCTGAATGTTTATGCCCCAATAATAACAAGAACATGTACGTCCAAGTTAAACAACAAATAAGTTACTTTAAAAGTTATAGGAGTCTTCCTTAAGTGCTATTTTACTGCTTTCATAATGCGATGTTGAAGAGACAACAACGTAAGTTTTTATGATGCTATGTGTTTCTGTATATTAAATGCCAAAGAAAAGTCGCGTGGTTACCGCCAGGCAGAGCCTGCCGGCCACAGCTGTTTACAGATAGCAAGCCCTGCCCCTCCCCGAACCTCCTTCTCTCCCCTCCCACCACCCCGCTAAGCGAGTGACCATTAGGATTTCGTACCTCCCAGCTGCTTTGCGAAGCTCTGTGCCCCGCATCTGTGGCCCCTCTGTCACCCCGCTTCCAGCTGCCTAAGTCAACATCTTGTTTTTTTTCTGCATAGAGACGTTCCCACTCACTCCTCTCCCCTCCCCTCCCCTCCCTTCACCCTGCAGTCCACGTGCCTCGGGTGCACTGATGAGAGCCACTCAGCTGCGCTTCCGCACCTGCGATCTTACGGTTGGAGCATAACCTGTAAATCCAAGAAGATAGTTAAGAAAATAAATCCACCAGCCTGCTATTGCTCTACAGATTTTACTAGTCTTACCCAATAATGGAAATCTATTCATGTCGTTTATTTGAATTTTCAGTAAAGAATAAAACCAAGAGAGAAAAGTTGTTTGTCCTTGTAAACACCACCTATACCCCCAAAAATAGGAGACATTGGAATTTCAGACCGGTCTCCAGCTGTGTTGAATTAACACTCTTGCAGTTAATAAACAGATCTATATGGCATCAAGGAAGCCAGGCCTTTCCATGATATTTAATCTGTGAGCGACCGCTGTTTGAGAAACACGTCATCAAAAGGAACAAGTTTGAGATGCCATCGTACCATACAGTAAAGGCCAGTAAAAACCAATTTAATGTTAATTCAGAGTAACAACCCTAACATTAGTGTCCAGTTCAGACGTTAGTAGCTACTAGTTCCAAGTAAATGATCTCTGAGAGAGTCAAGTCATCATTACAATCCCTGCAGAATTATAAAAATCCATAAAATTATGTACATTTCAGAACAACAGAGTATCTAAGTGAGTGAAAGAATCATGATAGCTCCACGAACTTCAACAATCGACTTATCTGAGTCCCTTGAAGAGTAGATCTTTCATGAATAACTGTCGTGGATGACATAAGCTAAGGCCTTAGTGACCCCCCAAGGGAAACTTGACACCACCCAGCCTCCACACATACAAAAGCTCTATTCTGCTCTCCACACTAACCACCCCCCATTGGGACCAGACCGCGCCATCTGCTTTGTGTCTAGCCCCAGGCAAAAGAAACGACCGTTGTAAAAGACCACACCCTGCATTCCGGCAGCATCTGAGCTGTGTCGTCTAGTGCGGTATACGACGTTAACAAAAGCAAAAAGTACCCGAAACATCTACACTTTATGTGAAACCATTTTTACCTTTGATAACACCACTATTACTGAAATTAATTTTTAATCTGTTGCCACAGCATCATTGAGAGTGTTTTATGTACGTATTAATCAGGATGGACCCAGCGTGAACGCCAGCACTGCCGCTGCAGCTGGTTGAAACTGGTTGCAGCCGTGCTGTCAGCTGTATTGTCAGCAACCTGCAATCCTACGCCTGTCGCGTCTTAGCGCCCCAAGCAACATTGAGTCTCAACAGAGAATTCTCAACCACTATATGATGAATACTTTGAATAACTTTACGCACATTTGCAATACTAAGGAAATTACTCTCCTAGCTACACACTCTACACATGACAGTTGGACTCTAATTTTATTACAAACAAAAGCACCGATCGGTAAGTTATAATGACGTCAGCGAGAGGCTACCAGTATAAGGAAGCAGGTAGGTAAGAAAGTAACAAAAGGAAAAACAACTCTCGGCACAAAAGGCTAGAGGACTGCCAACAATCAACTTTACCTAGAATGAGACAAGGAGTACAAAATAACACAGGAAATATTATACCAAATGTTTAATAATATTAAAGAATTTAATGGCAATTATTGATCTGATAACTGAAGGAGGTGTAAAACTACTCTAAATTAAGTCTTGCTAAAGGAAGTATTAACGAGACACTGAACTATTCCACAGTATTACTCATAACATTGACATAACTTAACGACAGCATTCTTGTAGGTAGACATACCAAAGCCATGTCAATCTGAATGGAAATATAAACGAGAGCATAAGGGAATAACGAAAAATACTTACACTTATTTATATTCACTGAAGAACAAGGAAGGTTTTGTGTAAAGGAAATAATATTTTGTACTTTTGCTTCTGTCGCCGTTTTGCCACCGCTTGTGTCGATAGGATGGGTTGCCAACTACTTATGACTAATTACTTGTGTCCAGTTACTTATGTATATGTACCATTTTTATTATTGTTCAATTTGTCTGTTCTACTATTAGTTATTGAAGAATTTTGCTAGAACTTTACCAGCACTAGTAATTGAGTATTTGTGCCAATTAACCTAGTGTTTCCATGTGTCACTGAATGATGTGGATAATTATTTAAATTGTAGGATTCCAAGTATGCCAGAGTAAGTTACCGAGTATTGCCCATTATTTAAGTGCTTATTAATAATGTTCTAGTTAAGAAACTATTTTGGAAAGGTAATTTAAGATGTAACCATGTTTTGTTTCATTTGTATTTGGATGTTGATTCAAAGGGACATGCCCCATTCCTAACTCCATGACAGATAACAAAAACGAAGTGAATAACGCCCACAGGACGAGCAAACTGGCCATACACCTAGTCTGTTGGATGAACAAGAGAACCACAACCCGCAAGGGTACGCATCTGGCATAACGCGAATGGCAATTGTGCGGACCCAGCTGTCTATGTCGCTTCTTAACTTTTCAATTTCGCGACACGGTCTGTCCTACCCACTGTTATCTGTCAACTTTCAACTTTCAACTGAGCAACGTCTTTTGGAGTTTATTATTTACTTTAAAAGTAAAAGGGGTCTTCCTTTAGTGCTATTTTACTGCTTTCATAATGCAACGTTGAAGAGACAACAAGGTAAGTTTCTAACACAAAACTATTTGGCCCATGTGGACTAACACAGTTAGAACTTAATCGTTTATTTCGAAGAAGAGTTCACGAGAACAGAGTTCCATGCTCTCTTGCAACAGCTGATCAGGTATCATCAGACGTGAACCATGTCTAGCTCGCAGCTAAACCGCCAGTAAGCAGAAATCTCAGTTCAAAACTTGAGCCTTCTTTGACATTATTCTTCCATTGTATTTTAGGGAGGATCTCTGACTACTAAAGTAGTATTATTTAACTGTATGACATGTCTCATGACACTGCGATATACCCAAGGATAGAGGATGATGTCGGGTATTAGGAAGAAGTACGTAGCAGCTATCTTGGAATCGCAGCATTGTTGTATACTCAGTTAAGCAGGTGATACCGTCGTGTCAACGATGCGCCATGCACTATACGTTCATAAAGGAAAAATACTTCAGAAATTACCCTCAATTTAGTCGTTTCTAATTCAATTCCTTGCGTTTTCTGTTTCCACTGTGGAAGTCTCTAGGTTCTCGTCGAGTTTTGTTTTTCTCCTCTCATTATCAACAGCGCTGAATTCCTCCAGGGTCGTGTATCTTACACGTTGCAGTTAGCGCCTGCAGAGCGCCCAGATGATCAGTTTATTCTTTCAGTTTTGGGTTTCATAAATTGATCGCTTGCCTATCTCTTTCATCTGTGCATCATTGCCTCCCTCCAGGGGCCAATACGACTACTACAGCCGGAGTTTCTCTATTGTCGCCGTGTTCAGCCTTCTGGCCTCTCTAGTAGTATTCATCCTGCATGGCTTCACCTCATGATATTTTTTAATGCTGATATGAAGCATTTCTATACAATTACTATAATCGGAATTTCTCTCTTGTCTTCTGCCCCAGTCACCATGGGGCCACTCATATTCAGCCTTCCTGGCATCTCTAGCAGTATTCGATCTGCATGCTTCCTGTTTCTAGGCTGCCCACCCATTGCATTTCTGACTGACTGTGCCATCTAGTTACAGACAGTAATCGTACAACTACAGTAACACTGCTTCCCCGCCTCTTTTCCCTGGCACTGGAGTTAAGCAGAGCTGTTTTTCACTCATCAACACAAACACAAATGCACACACTTGTAACCCCAGATATTTGACACTGTCCTCCCACACTAACACTTTCTACTGTCGAGGCTATGCGACTTTTCATAGTCCCGGGCAACGAGATGCCCAACCTGCACCAAACTGGTGTCATTTTGCTTTGTCATTTTCACACATGACTTTATGGCGTTTAGCAAATGTAATGATGCATGAGAAACTTCTTCTCATAATGTGAACATTATCTCACTTGGATGGTTAGCCCAAGGTGCATTTAACTTTGTTTACTTATTGATATGGAATATGCAGTAAATTTAATATGATACTTGTGTACCATTTCTATATTTTAATGTTTATGTAACAATTATATTTGGGCTAAAATGGATTCCCAAGAAACTTTGATATTGGGTGTAACTAACACTATGTAAAAAATTTTGATTACTTTGTCTTACAGAATGCTAATTGGGTACCCTTTATTGATCAGTTAATAGGGAGTGTCAGGGTTAATTTTCGGGGACTGCGAAGGTGAAGCTGTGGCAAGTCCATTCTCCAAGGAATGCCAAACACACTTCTCCCTCCGGCGCCACAGTGAGGTACTGGAACAGTGGGGGATTCTGGGTAGGGGGTTTGGGGGTTTCATGTCTTTTGCATCTGTCATATTTTCCTCTTCAGTTCCAACATTCCGAATCTTCTATTTCATTTCTTACTTCTCACCAGAGTACCGAGCTATTTTTCCCTCAGTCCACATGCATAATTCTCTATTGCTGAGACCCTTCTCATTTACCGTGGCATCTTTGTTAAGTGACTAAAGCCTATTGTGTAGGAGGATCCAGGTAACAAACTAGAATTTCTGCACTATTGAGGATACTGTATTTACTTGAATATGTTTTATGTATAACGCCTTACTACGTAATTGTTGTTGCGTATTTGTCGCTTATGAACCAATTTATTATGGCATAAGGTAATTTTAAACAGAACCCGCTGTAACAACGCATTTAGCGTGATGTCACACGTAATCCCACTTCTGCCGCTCGCCACTTTGACGTGGCTGCTGCACAGAACCCCGCCCGCATTATTAGTGTACTAACAACCTTTCATGTCACTGTGGCTTACTTACTTAGTATTCGCACCCATTTAACTATGTTTTTTCTACCTGAAAGCTCATTTGTGATTCCCTTGTCAACTGATTTGCCTACTTTATCTAATATATCAAATGACTACCTCTTAACGTCAACTGATGACCTTTTAAAACATGAGCAAGGACAAATTTCTTACGATCGCCTGTTAGCACACCTAAATGAATGGCAAACAGCCGCTAAACTACATACAACCATTATACCCAGAGCCACAGTAACCCCAGTCACTGCTATTCTTATTATTGTACTGATATGGACCTTGTACAAAAAGGAATTTTGCAATCGGTTAAATTTTGAAGGTGGCAGGGGTAAAATACAGGAACTGAAAAGCTATTTACAATTTGTACAGAAACCAGATGACAATTATAAGAGCAGAGGGGAATGGAAGGGAAGCAGTGGTTGGGAAGGGAGTGAGACAGGGTTGTAGCCTATCCCCGATGTTATTTAATCTGTATACTAAGCAAGTAGTAAACGAAACGAAAGAAAAGTTCCGAGTAGGAATTAAAATCCATGGAGAGGAAATAAAAACTTTGAGGTTCGCCGATGACACTGTAATTCTGTCAGAGACAGCAAAGGACCTGGAAGAGCAGTTGAACGGAATGGACAGTGTCTTGAAAGGAGGATATAAGACGAACATCAACAAAAACAGAACGAGGATAATGGAATGTAGTCGAATTAAATCGGGTGATGCTGAGGGAATTAGATTAGGAAATAAGACACTTGAAGTAGTAAATGAGTTTTGCTACTTGGGGACCAAAATAACTGATTATAGTAGAAGCAGAGAGGATATAAAATGTAGACCGGCAATGGCAAGGAAAGTGTTTCTGAAGAAGAGAAATTTGTTAACATCGAGTATAGATTTAAGTGTCAGGAAGTTGTTACCAAAAGTATTTGTATGGAGTGTAGCCATATATGGAAGTGAAACGTGGACAATAAATAGTTTAGACAAGAAGAATAGAAGCTTTTGAAATGTGGTGCTACAGAAGAATGCTGAAGATTAGATAGGTAGATCACATAACTAATGGGGAGGTACTGAATATAATTGGGGAGAAGAGAAATTTGTGGCACAACTTGACTAGGAGAAGGGATCGCTTGGTAGGACATATTCTGAGGCACCAAGGGATCACCAATTGAGTATTGGAGGGCAGTGTGGAGAGTAAAAATCGTAGAGGGAGACCAAGAGATGAATACACTAAAGAGATTCAGAAGGATGCAGGTTGCAGTAGGTACTGGGAGATGCAGAAGCTTGCACAGGATAGAGTAGCAAGGAGAGCTGCATCAAACCAGCCTCTGGACTGAAGACCACCACAACAAGAACAAGACCATGCCCTCCAATGGTTCCAGAACCCCAGCCTCAGGGCGAATATCGCCCATGACTAGGACAAAGAACCTATCAGGCATGTGCCCTCCCTTAGGTTTAAGAGTGCAACTGTGTATCTACCAATGTGAAAACTTGTGCAGTATAGTGAAGTGCTTCCCTAGTGTTAACTCCATTTTTAAATGTGTTTGAAACGTGTGAACCTTCCCTCATACCACACTATGCTGAGTTCCAGTGTACGGGCTTGGCCTCAGCCATGCCCCCCTTCCCACCGGCAGCCTGCGCATTGCCCGCTGAGGACAACACAACACGCCACCTCATGCCACTCATCCTTGCGTGTGTCAGTGGTGATATGTTCACACTTTCAACTTATTTAAGCAAAAAAGATACTTTAACTTCATCCTAGAAACAAGAACACTCGGCATGTTTGTCTCATTCAAACTATTATTTTCTAATGTGTTTCATTCATGTGTTTCGTTAATGTAATTTTGTTTTCATGTTTTATGATGATTATTCCTTGTTCTTGTATACACATAATATTGTTGACGTGTGTAAGTCCCTTTGAGACCCCTAGGAGGGCCTTAAAGCCCCTACACCCTCCCATAGGTTAGGGCCCCAGACGTCTTCCGTGGGAGCCTAAATTGACCATCATACAGAGTGAAATCACATACGTTCTCTGCTCCCATGCAAGGGGGTTGAGTAGCCTGACAGTAGGGGATTTTATTTTACTTTTTATTCACTTTCAAAAGGTAACTTTATTTTTCTCATTAAGCATTGGCTGCCTGTAATTTTTCCATCCCTAGGTCTGGCAACAGCAAGTCAGCAAGCATCTCGATCATGCGCCTCCCTCATGTGCTGACAAGGTAACGCCGTCTCTGCAATGCTGAGCAGGCCACACTCTGGAAATTTCCATGCTTCCCCTGTGGGTTTCACAGCTTCTGACCAATCAGGGCTGAGGAAGCCGCGTGTCCATCCTGGATGTACCCGGCCACCCGCCACCAGACCCACTCTCGATCACGCGCCCCGTAGTAGTCAACATCTCCCGCCCTTTCCGGTGCTGCGGCACCCCGGACTTTGTCTTTCCAGACACCACTTTTCGTTAACTATGCAAACTACAGTTCGCCCCTGACTCTCACCTCCCTAGTTCTCACTATGAGACCTATTAGAAGGCAAAAGTGGCCAATAAAAGACTTATTACTTAACCGCTTCCCATTGGTTCTTTCATGCCCACCACCTTTCATCTGGCCCACCTGCACAGATGTAAACAATCAAGTTTAGAGTGTCAACACGTTCAGTTGTGTTGCTATTCTGGCAATAAAAGTTACTAAATTTGTAAATACTGGAACTGGAAACTTCCTGTTACTTTGCAATGTCTGTTACATGTAGATAGTAAAATAAATTAAAATGTAGATAGAAACAAGACAGTATTACCATCAGATTGAATGAAAACTTTACGAACAAAAAGTCAGAAGTTGAAAATATTTTTGATAATCATTTTCTAAATGTTGTGGATATACACTCCTGGAAATTGAAATAAGAACACTGTGAATTCATTGTCCCAGGAAGGGGAAACTTTATTGACACATTCCTGGGGTCAGATACATCACATGATCACACTGACAGAACCACAGGCACATAGACACAGGCAACAGAGCATGCACAATGTCGGCACTAGTACAGTGTATATCCACCTTTCGCAGCAATGCAG
The DNA here is from genome assembly GCF_023898315.1 of Schistocerca nitens. NCBI lineage: Eukaryota > Metazoa > Arthropoda > Insecta > Orthoptera > Acrididae > Schistocerca > Schistocerca nitens. Next base: position 241,237,486 of record NC_064620.1, on the reverse strand, counting down.
GCTGCTATTCTCCCATGGAGACGATCGTAGAGATGCTGGATGTAGTCCTGTGGAATGGCTTGCCATGCCATTTCCACCTGGCGCCTCAGTTGGACCAGCGTTCGTGCTGGACGTGCAGACCGCGTGAGACGACGCTTCATCCAGTCCCAAACATGCTCAATGGGGGACAGATCCGGAGATTTTGCTGGCCAGGGTAGTTGACTTACACCTTCTAGAGCACGTTGGGTGGCACGGGATACATGCGGACGTGCATTGTCCTGTTGGAACAGCAAGTTCCCTTGCCGGTCTAGGAATGGTAGAACGATGGGTTCGATGACGGTTTGGATGTACCGTGCACTATTCAGTGTCCCCTCGACGATCACCAGTGGTGTACGGCCAGTGTAGGAGATCGCTCCCCACACCATGATGCCGGGTGTTGGCCCTGTGTGCCTCAGTCGTATGCAGTCCTGATTGTGGCGCTCACCTGCACGGCGCCAAACACGCATACGACCATCATTGGCACCAAGGCAGAAGTGACTCTCATCGCTGAAGACGACACGTCTCCATTTGTCCCTCCATTCACGCCTGTCGCGACACCACTGGAGGCGGGCTGCACGATGTTGGGGCGTGAGCGGAAGACGGCCTAACGGTGTGCGGGACCGTAGCCCAGCTTCATGGAGACGGTTGCGAATGGTCCTCGCCGATACCCCAGGAGCAACAGTGTCCCTAATTTGCTGGGAAGTGGCGGTGCGGTCCCCTACGGCACTGCGTAGGATCCTACGGTCTTGGTGTGCATCCGTGCGTCGCTGCGGTCCGGTCCCAGGTCGACGGGCACGTGCACCTTCCGCCGACCACTGGCGACAACATCGATGTACTGTGGAGACCTCACGCCCCACGTGTTGAGCAATTCGGCGGTACGTCCACCCGGCCTCCCGCATGCCCACTATACGCCCTCGCTCAAAGTCCGTCAACTGCACATCCGGTTCACGTCCACGCTGTCGTGGCATGCTACCAGTGTTAAAGACTGCGATGGAGCTCCGTATGCCACGGCAAACTGGCTGACACTGACGGCGGCGGTGCGCAAATGCTGCGCAGCTAGCGCCATTCGACGGCCAACACCGCAGTTCCTGGTGTGTCCACTGTGCCGTGCGTGTGATCATTGCTTGTACAGCCCTCTCGCAGTGTCTGGAGCAAGTATGGTGGGTCTGACACACCGGTGTCAATGTGTTCTTTTTTCCATTTCCAGGAGTGTAGTAGGATCCAGGTGTTCATTAGAAGATGCTAGGCTGTTAATGGAAGAGGCCATACCTATGCAATTTGATACAATTGAAATCTCACCCACTTCTCCCTCTGAAATTAGGAAAATAATAAACTTGCTTAAAAGCAAAAACTCACATGGAATTGATGGCATTTCCAGCAAAATGCTAAAAGCTTTTTCTCAAGAGATAAGTAAGATTCTCAGCCACCTGTGTAATAGCTCTCTGGAACAGGGCATTTTCCCTGATAGACTGAAATATGCTATTGTTATACCTTTGCATAAAAAGGGGGATAGATCTGATGTCAACAATTACCGTCCAATCTCCCTTCTAACAGCTTTATCCAAAATTTTTGAGAAAGTAATGTATTCAAGAGTAGCTTCACATATCTGTAAAAATGAAGTACTAACAAAATGTCAGTTTGGTTTCCAGAAAGGTTTTTCAACAGAAAATGCCATATATACTTTCACCAGTCAAATTTTGAATGATCTGAATAACTGAACACCACCCATTGGGATTTTTTGTGATCTCTCAAAGGCTTTTGATTGTGTAAATCATGAAATTCTGCTAGACAGGCTCAAGTATTGTGGCATGAGTGGGACAGTGCACAAATGGTTTAATTCGTACCTAACTGGAAGAGTGCAGAAAGTTGAAATAAGTAGTTCTCGTAACATGCAAAGATCACCACATTCCTCAAACTGGGGAACTATCAAAAATGGGGTTCCACAAGGGTCAGTCTTGGGTCCTTTGTTGTTCTTATTATATATTAATGACTTGCCATTCTATATTCATGAAGAGGCAAAGTTAGTTCTCTTTGCTGATGATACAAGTATAGTAATCACACCTGACAAACAAGAATTAACTGATGAAATTGTCAATACTGTCTTTCAGAAAATTACTAAGTGGTTCCTTGTAAACGGACTCTCACTGAATTTTGATAAGACACAGTACATACAGTTCCGTACAGTGAATGGTATGATGCCATTAATAAATATAGACCTTAATCAGAAGCATATAGCTAAGGTAGAATATTGCAAATCTTTAGGTGTGTCCATTGATGAGAGATTAAATTGGAAGAAACACATTGATGATCTGCTGAAACGTTTGAGTTCAGCTACTTATGCAATAAGGGTCATTGCAAATTTTGGTGATAAACATCTTAGTAAATTAGCATACTACGCCTATTTTCACTCATTGCTTTCATATGGCATCATATTTTGGGGTAATTCATCACTGAGGAATAAAGTATTTATTGCACAAAAGCGTGTAATCAGAATAATAGCTGGAGTCCACCCAAGATCATCCTGCAGACATTTATTTAAGGATCTAGGGATATTCACAGTAGCTTCTCAGTATATATACTCTCTTATGAAATTTGTTATTAACAACCAAACCCAATTCAAAAGTAATAGCAGTGTGCATGACTACAATACTAGGAGAAAGGATGATCTTCACTATTCAAGATTAAATCTAACTTTGGCACAGAAAGGGGTGAATTATACTGGCACTAAAGTCTTTGGTCACTTACCAAATAGTATCAAAAGTCTGACAGATAACCAAGAAGTATTTAAGAAGAAATTAAAAGAATTTCTGAATGACAACTCCTTCTACTCCATAGAGGAATTTTTAGATATAAATTAAGAAAGAAAAAAGCAAAAAAGTATTAAAAAAATAGAAAAATAAAAATAAAAAATAAAGAAAAACAAAAAAACACAATAAAATAAAGTGGTTATATTAACTTAAGTATGTTGTTAAATTAACCTAATTATGTCATGTATTGGAAAATTCGACTCGTTCCACATCATTACGAAATATCGTATTCATGATCCATGGAACTAGTATTAATCTAATCTAATCTAATCACCAGCAAGGTTTCTTGGGAAGAAAGTTTCGACAGTATCATCACCTGCTAAAAGGCTGATTCACACTAGCCATCATGGTACTAACACAGCATGACACCATCACATCAGGGTGTATTCACACTGTCCGTCATGTCAAGTCAGTTCATGTCTCGCAATCTCAACACGCATCGCAGTACTCAGCCATTTTCTTGTGCTAACTGTGGACTTCGCAAGATGATTCTTTTGTATACGTTGGTGGTGGATTCCATGTTTGGACGAAAATGGTATTTATTGAACTCAGTAGTTTGCACCTTTCAGTGACAACTTGTGTATTAGACAAGAAAGAATGAAGTATGAATCAACGCAAAATAAGAGTGTGGGTCCGAAAAATTATATCATTACAAGGTACAGAAGACGAATTTCACAACTCTGCAAGGGGTTCAAGAAAGAGGAACTGGCATTTTATAGATGTTTCAGAAGGGCAAAGCACCAACTTCTTCACTTATTATGTCAATCACACATACTAAAAGGAGCTTGAGCGAAGAGCAGTCTACATTTTGTAAATACTTCAGAATGTCAAAGCACGAATTTTTCTTTTTTTACATCTATCACACGCTCTACAAGAAGCTCGAGGAAGAAGAATCTGCATTTTATAAATATTTTAGAATGTCAAACCACCAATTTTTCATTTGTTATGTCGAATTGCACACAGAATTTCTAAACTATCATAGCCATGTACTGACAAATCTGGGGGTAGAGTTTTAATCCATATAATCATCTTCATTTTTTATATCGTAAATATGTTAAAGACGGTTTTCTATAAATAATTCCGAATTGTTATATATAAAAATAAATAGTTCACATATGTAAGTGTATGGAATTTTTAAATTATTTCGTCTATGAATAAATATAGCCATAAATTACTAGGCTTCATATCAAAAATATTTCTACCAAAATCTTTTTGAAGTAATAATATCTTAGTTATACTATTTGCAGTCGATTGAAATATTATTCTATTTTATTCCACAATTCTTCTATTCCATCAGAGTTTGAGTACCTTGTACTTCCCATGTTGTACAATTCAGACTACTTCCTCCCAGCTTCAAATAATCTTACGTCATTCATCACAAAATTATAAATTTTAAGAACTGAACAATACATGTTATAAAAAATACCAAATTATGAAGACTTAGAATAATAACTGACACCAACCACAAAAAACATGACTTAATGCAAACACAATGAAATTAAGTGTGTGGGATGAGAGCATGGCTACGTATCAGGAGGAAATAAGCTTGGGAGTTATGTGATCAACAGTGGATGGATAACATCAGCCATCAAAATGTTCCTGACATGATGCGACATGAGTGTCTCTGTGGATGCTGCCATTTGAAATACATTGTAGAATGTTTTGATGTAACAGATGTGACATGACAACACCTGTGAATGGGTGTAAAATTGGAAGTTATGTACATTTGCTGCGTTCATTGATGTTATAGTTCCTCATTTTGAGCTTTTGTGTCTAAGTATCTATATGATACCACTGATGTTCCAAGATGGCTTAGATATTTTTGCCAGTGAGTATTCTTCCATGATTGAGGTCAGATATCTAAAAACCAAAAAATGGTGGAGATAATAGTTCTTGTGTTTCAAAATGTGGTTTATTCATCGTCCTACATAACATTTCAGACGTACTTTCACAATGTCGCTGGCAAATATCAAAACAAAAACTTAGAGCTCATCATGTATTGTCAAGAGCTTCTTTAGGTGTTAACTCAGGCCACATCATATCAACATGTATGTGTTGGCTGAACTAAAGGAGACTGAGATCTACTAGGCTGAAAAACAGTCTGATCAACTCTGACACAATTGTAGATATGAAAACGTAATTCTTGTGTCATAAGTATGTTGAAAACAGTTTTTTATAAGTAATTCTGGATTGTTGTGTATAAAAATAAATAGTTCATATATGTAAACCCATGGATAGTTAAAATATTTAGATCCATGAATAAAGATTGTTATGAATGCCTAGGCTTAATATTACATGTATTTGTAATAATAGTTTTTTGATGTCATAATATCCTATTTACTTTACCTGCATTCCTCCAAAATAATTCTGTTTTATTCCACAATGCTTCTTTCCCAACAGAGTTTGCGTGGCTCCTAGTGATTATTTCATACGTTTCAGAATGCTGCCTCACAGCTTCAGTTAATCTTTCATCATTCATTACAAAATTATAAATTTTAACAAAAGAAATAAGTCAACAAAACAATTTATTACAATTAATAAAAAATAACAAATAATGAAGACTTAGAATAATAGCTGATATCAACCACAAAACTATGACGTAATACAAGGACACCAAAGCAGACTGTATTTATTCTCTTGTAACTACTGTTTGATGTATTTCCATTCATATACTTTTGCTAGCAAATAAATGTCAACATATGAATTGTTGTTTCACTTCTCAGCACTCCACCATACAAAACTATTCAAAAACATATTTTATATTGTTTGTTTTGGCCACTTTATCAATGTTAATTACTCAGTTTTGAAACTGCACTCTGACTTCTTGTAAAAAGGATCATGTCTCGTCATCTTACTTTTACTATTCACTCGATGTCCAGTGCGAATACAACTTGACATGACAGTGATGTCATGTGATATGATGTGATGGGCAATGGATGTGTAGTGCGAATCGGCCATAAGGATGAAATGAATCGAGGTAGTGCACATAATACTGACTTGCAGCTAAAGCATTCCTTAGCAATAGGCCTATCCCAAAACTTTCTACATGCGTTAGTTGATACTTTTTGCTAACTTCTCATAACAAATGAGAGGAAAAATACAAAACCAGAATGTTAATTACTGATGATCAACGTAACCTAAAGGAAAGCTAATGTTTACACTTCGTTTATGAACTGTCAGGGAGATTTACATTAGCAATTGTTTCGCATTTCAATAGCTACTATATCTCGTTTGATGTCCATGCCAACAAATGTGAAATGTTGTATTAAAGCATGTGTACAGAAGATAAAGGTCAATTCACACTTGATGTAACTGAACAGAATGGAACATTCTAGAATGAATTTCAAATGGCAGCATGCATACAGGCCTCAGAATGAAATGAAAAGGGAGGAATCAAAGGTCAAAAGATACAACAATGTATTTCAAACACCACCAAGCACACAGACTGCCAACAAAATGGAACAGGATGGGATGAAACACCAAGGACAAGATTTCTTGTTAAGAAAGTTTTTACATTATAGTTGATGGGGTAACGGTGTTATCATCTGCTGTCAGCACCAACTGTCCTATTTTTGCTGTATTTGTTATTATTGTCCATGTTCAGTCCGAAAACTGGTTTAATGCAGCTCTCCATGCTATTTTATCCTATGTTAGCCTCTTCATCCGTGAATAACTACTGCAACCGACATCCTTCTGAATCTGCTTGCTGTATTCATCTCTTGGCCTCCCTCTACGATTTTTACCACCCACAATTCCTTCCAATACTAAACTGGAGATCCCTCAATGTCTCAGAATGTGTCCTGTCAACTGAGCCCTTCATATAGCCAGACTGTGTCACAGATTTCTTTTCTCCCCAGTTCCATTCAGTACCTCCTCATTAGTTATGTGACATACCCGCATGAACTTCAGCATTCTTCTGTAGCACCACATATCAAAAGCTTCTATTCTCTTCTTCTTTAAACTGTTGATTGTCTGGGCTGCGGTTACATTGGGACACCCGAGGCGAGCGCTTTGGTGCCTCTGGAACCTGTAGCATCACCTGGGATCTCTGAAGCCACTGCGCCCTCGGATTTGGACGTCCCTGCTGGTCAACACTTGCCTGACGGTGATTGGTGAACCGTGGCGGGGTCGTGAATCCCTGGGTGGAAAGCGAAAGTTGGTGCTGGCCACAAGACTCTACCCTTATGCCTCCGTAACAGGTTTGAGGTATTGCCCACTGCTGGAAGTACTTCTGAGCGAGTAAGGGCGCCCTCGCCTGTTGCAGCAGTGGCCGGTCTTCCTGAGAGGTCTGGACAAGTGCAGAGGGTTGGATTGTTTGGCATTGAGAGCTCCAATGTTAGGTGGGTGCTGGAGCCCCTTAGGGATAGGAAGAAAGCCAATGTGCACTCCGTTTGCATACTGGGGGGAGTCATCCATGATGCAGAAAGAGTCCTTACGGATGCCATGAAAGGGTACAGGGTGCAGTCAACTGCAGGTGGTGGCTCATGTTGGCACTAATGACGTGTGTCGCTATGGATCGGAGGAGATTCTCCCTGCTTTCTGGCGGCTATCTGAGTTGGTGAAGACTGCCAGTCTTGCTAGCGAGATGAAGGCAGAGCTCACCGTCTGCAACTTCGTTGACGGGACTGATTGCAGACCTTTGGTACAGAGCCGAGTGGAGGGTTTGAATAAGAGGCTCAGATGGTTCTGCGACCATCTAGACTGCAGATTCCTCAACCTGTGCCATACAGTGGTGGGGTTTCGGGATCCGCTAAATAGGTCTGGTGTCCACTACACACATGAGGCGGCTAAACGGGTAGCAGGGGCTGTGTGGCGTGGACTGGGTGTTTTTTTTTTAGGTTAGACAGTCTCGAGAAAGATCAAAAACAGCTCCAGTCTCAAAGGGTACAAGGCAAAGAAACGACGAGAATCGACCAAGGAACAGTCGGTATTGTAGTTGTAAATTGTCATAGCTGTGTTGGAAAAGTACCTGAGCTTCAAGCGCTGATAGAAAACACCGAGTCTGAAATCGTTATAGGAACAGAACACTGACTAAAGTCGGAGATAAATTCTGCCGAAATTTTTAGAGATATAAACTGTGTTCAGAAAGGATAGATTAAGTAAAGTTGGTGGTGGTGTGTTTGTGTCTGTTGGTAGTAGTTTATCTTCTAGTGAAGTTGAAATAGATAGTTCCTTCGAATTAGTATGGGTAGAGGTTATACTCAACAGCCGTACTAAAATAATAATTGACTCCTTGTACCGATCCCCCCACTCAGATGATATAATAGCTGAACAGTTCAAAGAAAACTTGAATCTCATTACAAATAAGTACGCCACCCATACCGTTATAACTGGTGGAGACTTCAATCTACCCTCGATTTGCTGGCGAAAATACACTCCTGGAAATGGAAAAAGGAACACATTGACACCGGTGTGTCAGATCCACCATACTTGCTCCGGACACTGCGAGAGGGCTGTACAAACAATGATCACACGCACGGCACAGCGGACACACCAGGAACCGCGGTGTTGGCCGTCGAATGGCGCTAGCTGCGCAGCATTTGTGCACCGCCGCCGTCAGTGTCAGCCAGTTTGCCGTGGCATACGGAGCTCCATCGCAGTCTTTAACACTGGTAGCATGCCGCGACAGCGTGGACGTGAACCGGATGTGCAGTTGACGGACTTTGAGCGAGGGCGTATAGTGGGCATGCGGGAGGCCGGGTGGACGTACCGCCGAATTGCTCAACACGTGGGGCGTGAGGTCTCCACAGTACATCGATGTTGTCGCCAGTGGTCGGCGGAAGGTGCACGTGCCCGTCGACCTGGGACCGGACCGCAGCGACGCACGGATGCACGCCAAGACCGTAGGATCCTACGCAGTGCCGTAGGGGACCGCACCGCCACTTCCCAGCAAATTAGGGACACTGTTGCTCCTGGGGTATCGGCGAGGACCATTCGCAACCGTCTCCATGAAGCTGGGCTACGGTCCCGCACACCGTTAGGCCGTCTTCCGCTCACGCCCCAACATCGTGCAGCCCGCCTCCAGTGGTGTCGCGACAGGCGTGAATGGAGGGACGAATGGAGACGTGTCGTCTTCAGCGATGAGAGTCGCTTCTGCCTTGGTGCCAATGATGGTCGAATGCGTGTTTGGCGCCGTGCAGGTGAGCGCCACAATCAGGACTGCATACGACCGAGGCACACAGGGCCAACACCCGGCATCATGGTGTGGGGAGCGATCTCCTACACTGGCCGTACACCACTGGTGATCGTCGAGGGGACACTGAATAGTGCACGGTACATCCAAACCGTCATCGAACCCATCGTTCTACCATTCCTAGACCGGCAAGGGAACTTGCTGTTCCAACAGGACAATGCATGTCCGCATGTATCCCGTGCCACCCAACGTGCTCAAAAATGGTTCAAATGGCTCTGAGCACTATGGGACTCAACATCTTAGGTCATAAGTCCCCTAGAACTTAGAACTACTTAAACCTAACTAACCTAAGGACATCACACACACCCACACCCGAGGCAGGATTCGAACCTGCGACCGTAGCAGTCCCGCGGTTCCCGACTGCAGCGCCAGAACCGCTAGACCACCGCGGCCGGCCCCAACGTGCTCTAGAAGGTGTAAGTCAACTACCCTGGCCAGCAAGATCTCCGGATCTGTCCCCCATTGAGCATGTTTGGGACTGGATGAAGCGTTGTCTCACGCGGTCTGCACGTCCAGCACGAACGCTGGTCCAACTGAGGCGCCAGGTGGAAATGGCATGGCAAGCCGTTCCACAGGACTACAGCCAGCATCTCTACGATCGTCTCCATGGGAGAATAGCAGCCTGCATTGCTGCGAAAGGTGGATATACACTGTACTAGTGCCGACATTGTGCATGCTCTGTTGCCTGTGTCTATGTGCCTGTGGTTCTGTCAGTGTGATCATGTGATGTATCTGACCCCAGGAATGTGTCAATAAAGTTTCCCCTTCCTGGGACAATGAATTCACGGTGTTCTTATTTCAATTTCCAGGAGTGTACATGTTCAAAGCCGGTGGAAGACAGAAAACACCTTCCGAAATTGTGCTAAATGCTTTCTCTGAGAATTACTTTGAACAATTAGTTAATGAGCCCACACGAATTGTAAATAGTTGCAGAAACACACTTGACCTCTTAGTCACAAATAATCCTGATCTAATAGAGACCATCATCATGGATACAGGGATTAGTGAACATAAGGTCACTGTAGCGAAGCTCAAATCCATATCAACCAAAACCACTAAAAATAAACGCAAAATATATCTATTTAAATCGGGAGATAAAAATTCCCTTGATGCCTTCCTAAGATAGAGTCTCCATTCCTTCCAATCTAATTAAGTAAGTGAGATATGGCTCAAATTCAAAGATACAGTGTCGACAGCAATAGATAGATTCTACCGCATAAGTTAATAAGAGGCGAGACTGATCTACCATGGTACACAAAACACGTCAGAACACTTGCAGAAGCAACGAAAAAAGCATGCTAAATTCAGAAGAACGCAAAATCCCCAAGACTGGCTAAGTCTCGCGGAAGCTCGAAATTTAGTGCGAACGTCAATTCAAGATGCTTTCAATATAGAGGTGGCAAAAAATAACCTAACTGATAGAAATAACCGGTTACTGAGAAGTAACGGTTACTGTGATAACTGTTCCCCTGATACAGGCAGTTATTTCAATAACTGTCTAATGTCAACAGTGCCTCGCGCCAGCTGTTGACCAAAGATCGTACTACGCTTTCCCGTCAACTCATAGGAGAGGGTAGACCATTTGGAAGGCGCTCTATAAGCCATGGGAATAACTGTGAGACTGCGCGCCATCTGTTGATAAGAACTGTGTACTATATCGTGCGCCTTCATTACTTTTAGCACAAACAATTAAATAAAGTTAATGTCCGAGCGGTGGCTGATAGGAGCTGCAGTACAGGCATTAACAAGTACGGTCGTTCCCTTAAGCCACCGCCTCATATGTCAATTTAGCTTGGACGGGTAGTATAAAGAGAGGTACCATAAAGAATTCGAGCGACTATGGAAATAACTGTCAGAGATCGGTATTTTCCTCTGGCAGTTATCGTTATTGGCTCACAGTTCTCGCTCTCTGGCAGTTATTGGACTACCATTACAGGTAACCTGGAAGTTGGTAACGGAATAACTGTGTGTCTGTGTTCCTGACACAGTGACTCCAGTCTTAGACCCCGGTGATATTTCAGAGACGATAGTTACTGGAGCGAACAAATATTTATGTACTACTTCGGAAATAGCCGCTGGCCATCGCGAATGACAAATAACATGTCAGAAAGTGTAACATAATACAGCTGAATATAATAATTATTATCCTCATCATTTGTCAGAAGATTGTCAAAATATGTGAATATATTACGGTAACTGCTAGTATTTACAGAATTGATACACTGCCAGAATAAAACACAGTTACTCACTTTTAATAAATTGATCATACACAGAATACCCGACCTTGACTGTTGCAACCAAGTGCTGTCAAAACTGAAATATAGCAGAATTTTTACCTAAGCTGGTCTATCAGTCTCTGTTACGATATTCATCTACAGAGTAGAAGGAGGGTCAATGGAAGCGTCCGATTGCACCCGTCTGCTTCGACGTAAAGGTGTTGTGGTATGTGAATGTCATTATGGCATGGTGTTTATGAGTTGGTTTTTGTTTGTGTGTGTGTGGGGGGTGGGGGGGGGGGCTGGCCGATCTAGTTTGCAGTGCCGGAATTTGCTGGTGGTAATTAAATTTTTTTCTAGCTGTGATGTTTCGTGTATTTATGGAGTATGTGATTTAATTTATGTGGGGATGATTGATTTGTGGACTTTTGGGATTGTGGTTTTATTTTTCGCAGTTGTAGGTGTTGGTTTTTTGGCATCAGTAGCTCTGGTGGACCTATATAGGTCACCGGAAATGACCGATTCCCATTTTCATAGTTGTGCGTGTTGATGTTTTGGTATCGTCATCTGAAGTTGACCTATGTAGGTCAAGGGAAACGTCCGATTCCAATTTTCGTACTTTTAGCTGTGGGTATTGGTGTTTTGGTATGGTCACCTATGGTTGACCTATATTGTTCAAGGGAAGTGTCCGATTCCTGCAGATTTTTGTTGGTGTAGCAGAATGCTGTATTTTTTTCTTTTTGTTCTTAATTTTGTGTTTTGGGATCATGGTGTGTATTTTTACTAGCTTGTCCTCACTCCAAAACCCCCAACTTCCCGCAGTTGTCCCGTTGGTTTGATTATATTTTTGGTGGGAGATGTTATTGTATTATTTATATGTATCTTCGTGTTTGTTGCCATGTGTGTGTAGTGACGTCATAGACACACTTAAAATAGCCATTTCCGGCATATTGATGACAGGTGAAATCAGACACTTCTGTATCAAAAAGTCTTTCAAACACTTTAAACCGTGCTTTATCTGAAACCAAGTTTTTAATGGTTGCTGACTTGTTGGCAGTTCATTGAAAATGCATGTTCCTGAAGATTGGACCCCTTTTGGACCAAGGTAAGTGATTTTAGGTCTTTATGTCGATTGCTGTTACTATTTCTAGTACTGATATTATGTATTGAGCTATTGCTTGGAAATACTTGTACCAAATTTCATTAAGGAATAAATATACTAGGAAGCAGTGGTTAGAACCTTGAACAGGTTCCTACATGATGTTCTTGAATTGATACCACAAACGATTTTTATTACACGCTTTTACATGCGAAAAACTTTTGCTACATTTGATAAGTTACCACAGAATATGCTCCCTTATGAAATAATAGAATGAAAAAATGTGGTATGCCCTTCCCAACTGAATTTATTATCGAGTTGTAGTCCCAGAAATGTAACACTGTCAGCCTTTTCGATCTGCATGTCTTCATATGTTATAAACATGTTGTAGCTGGAGAATTCGAGCAGTTTCCAAACCTCACATAAAACTTGGATTAGCGTACTCACACTTTCCCCAATAGGGCTATCTTTTACAGCACAGGGGTAAACGAATCTGTCACATTACGTATATCACTTTATTCTATAATGTGTGCAGCACAAGAAATTAAGCTTCGAATTTAACCTACAGTATTCAGTTTACATATTAATTCGTACTTAAAAATGCACGTTGTTAACATTTTACTTAAACAGTGCTGTGGCGAAGTTCTGCGTACTTTCTGTTGCAGCTGCGAGGATAATATTTCTAATAGCGACCGATAACCTACAAACATATAATATGAAACACTAATAATCGTTCTAACATCAACTAAAATGTACCCGGAGTTAATAAGCTAAGGTTATGACATGATTCATACGACATTCCTGCCATTTCACACTATTCGCAGTTATACTGATAACTAAACTGATGGATTCTAACTATGTCGTTATTTAACTGTAGCCCCTCGGAGTATTTGGTATTCGCTAGCGAAAAATAACTTGGCAGTTATTAATAACCGTTAAAAATAACGGTTATCTCTGAATAACTGGAACTGTGATAACGGTTACTCCAGAACAACCGTTTGGCCCACCTCTATTTCAATAGTTTCCACAATGAAACATTGTCTCAAATATGGTAGAAAACCCAAAGAGATTCTGGTCGTATGTAAAGTAGACCAGTAGCCAAAAACAGTCAATACTGTCACTGTGCGATAGCGATGGAAATGTTACCGATGATGCTGCCACTAAAGCAGAGTTGCTAAATACAGTTTTTCGTAATTCTTTCAAGAAAGAAGATGAAGTAAATATTTCAAAGTTCGAAACCAGAACAGCTGTTAGCATGAGTGACATAAAAGTAGATATCTTAGGTGTTGTGAAACAACTCAAATCGCTTAAGAAAAGCCATTCTTCGGGTCCAGATGTTATACCAATCAGGCAGACACAATAGCGCCTTTCTTAGCAATCATATACAACCGCTCACTTTACGAAAGGTCTGTCCCTAAAGACTGGAAAGTAGCACAGGTCACACAAATATTCAAGGAAGAAAATAGAAGTAACCCACTGAATTACAGACCCACATCACTGACCTCAATTTGCAGTAGGAGTTTGGAGCATATACTGTACTCGAACATTATGAATCACCTTGAAGTAAATAACTTATTGATACATAACCAACACATGTGCAACACAGACAGCTCTTTATTCCCACGAAGTAATGAGTACTGTCGACATGGGATCTCAGATTGATTCCATATTCCTAGATTTCCAGAAGGTTTTTGATGCCGTTCCTCACAAGCGACTGTTAATCAAATTGCATGCATACGGAGTATCGTCTCAGTTGTGTGACTGGATTCGTGATTTCCTCTCAGAGAGCTCACAGTTTGTAGGGACAGACGGTAAATCATCGAGTAGAACAGAAGTGATATCTGGCGCTCTGCAAGGTAGTGTCATAGGCCTTCTGCTGTTCCTGATTTACATAAATGGTCTAGGTGATAATCTGAGCAGCCCCCTTATATTGTTTGCAGATGACGCTGTAATTTACCGTCTAGTAAAATTATCAGACGATCAATTCCCATTACAAAACGATCTAGAGAGAATTTCTGTATGATGCGAAAAGTGGCAATTAGCACTAAACAAAGAAAAGTGCAAGGTCATCCACATGGGTACTAAAAGAAATCGGATAAATTTTGGGTATACGATAAATTGCACAAATCTAAGGGCTGCCAATTCGACTAAATACCTAGGAATTACAATTATGAGCAACTTATATTGGAAAGATCACGTAGATAATGTTGTGGGGAAGGCGAAACAAAGACTGCACTTTGTTGGCAGAACACTTAGAAGATGCAAAAAACCCACTAAAGAGGCAGCTTACATTACACTTGTCTGTCCTCTGCTGGAATATTGCTGTGAGGTATGGGATCCTTACCAGGTAGGATTGATGGAGGACATCTAAAAAGTGCAAAGAAGGGCAGATCGTTTCGTGTTATCGCCCAATAGGGGTGAGAGTGTCACTGATATGATACGCAAGTTGGTGTGGCAGTCGCTGAAACAATGGCGGTTTTCTTTGCGGCGAGATCTATTAACGAAATTTCAATCACCAACTTACTCTTCCGAATGTTGACACCCACCTATTGACGGAGAAAGGATCATCAAATAAAATAAGAAAAATCAGAGCTTGAACGGAAAGATTTGGGTGTTCCTTTCTCCCACAGACCATACGAGAGTGGAATGGTAGAGAAGTAATATGAAAATGGTTCGACGAACCTTCTGTCAGGCACTTAAGTGTGAATTGCAGAGTAACCATGTAGATGTAGACTTTCATACATAGCTACATTTCAGACAAATACTTTCTGAAAATACTTCCTAACACTTAAATTTATAGTCGATGTTAACAAATTTCTCTTATTCAGAAATGCTTTTCTTGCCTTTGCCAGTCACTATTTTATATCCCATCTAATCTGCCCATCATCAGTTATTTTGCAGTTCATCTATTACTTTAAGTTTCTCATTTACTAATCTAATTCCCTCGTCAATACCTGATTTAATTCGACTACATTCCACTACCCTTGTTTTGCTTGTGTTGATGTTCATCTTATATCCTCCTTTCAAGACGCTGCCCATTCTGTTCATCTGCTCTTGTGTGACCTGTTCTGTCTCTAACAGAATGGCAATGTCATGAGTAAACCTCTAGGGTTTTTTATTTCTGCTCCCTGAACTTTAATTCCTACTCCAAATTTTCTTTGGTTTCTTTTACACCTTGCTCAGTGTACAAATTGAATATCACTGGGGAAAGGCGAATACCATGTCTCACTCCCCTCTCAATCACTGCTTCTCTTTCATGCCCCTCAACACTTACGACAGCTGTCTGGTTTCTGTACATATTGTAAATAGCCTTTCGCCCTCTGTATTTTATCCCTGCTCTCTTCAAGATTCCAAAGATAGTATACCAGTTTACAGTGTGAAAAGCTTTGTCTAAGTCTGCACAAGCCATAAATGTAAGTACGTCTTAATAAATGTCAGTAATGCCTCAGTCTTTCTTCTAAGATACGTTGTAGGGTCAGTGTTGCCTCGCATGTCCCACATTTCACCAGAATCCAAACTGATATTCCCCAAAGTTGGCTTCTACCGGTTTTTTCATTCTTATGTAAAGAATTTGTGCTAGTATTTTGCAACCATGGCTTATTAAAATGATAGTTTGATAATATACACACCTGTCAGCACCTGCTTTCTTTGGAATTGGAGATATTGTATTCTTCTTGAAGTCTGAGGGTGTTTCGCCTGTCTCATATATCTTATAGAAAAGATGGAAGAAGTCTGTTATGGCTGGTTATCCCAAGGCTATCAGTATGTACGATGGAATGTCATCTACTTCTGAGGCCTTGTTTCGACTTAGTTTTTCAGTGCTCTGTTAAATTTTTCGCACAGCATCATGTCTCCAGTTTCCTCTTCATCTACATCCTCGTCCATTGCTATAATATTGCCCCTAAGTTCATCTCCCTTCTATAGATCTTCTATACACTCCTTCCACCTTTCAGTTTTCCCTTCTTTGTTTAGATCAGGTTTTCCATCTGAGCTGCTGATGTTCACACAGCTGCTTCTTTTTCCTCTTAAGACCTCTTGAATTTTCTTGTAGGCAGCATCGATCTTCCCCCTAGTGATATATGCTTCTGTATTCCTACATTTGTCCATTACTACAAAACCACTTTGCTCTTCCTATCAATATCGGTTTTTGGACATTTGTACACCTTTTCGTCTGATGCATTTGCTGCATTTTTATATTTTCTCTTTTCATCAGTTGAGTTCAATATCTCCTGTGTTATCCAAGGATTTCTACTAGGCCTTGTTTTTTTACCTGTTTGAATCTCTGCTGCCTTAACTATCCTCTGTTAAAGCTACTCATTCTTCTTCTATTGCATTTCATTCTCCTGTTCTGGTCAGTTGTTGCTCAATGCTCCCTATGAAACTCTGAACAAGCTCTGGTTCTTTAAACTCGTTCAGGCCCCACCTCCGTAATTTTCTAACTTTTTGCACTTTCTTTAGTTTTAATCTACAGTTTGTAACCTATAAATTGTGGTCAGAGGTCACACCTGCCCCTGTAAATCTTTTACATTTTAAAATCTGCTTCTAAAATCTATGTCTTACCGTTATATAATCAATCTGAAACCTACCAGTATCTCCAGCTGCCTTCCACATTTACGACCTTCTTTCACGTTTCTTAAACCACATGTTACCTATGACTAAATTATGCTCTGTGGATAGTTATACCAGATCGCTCCCTATTTCATTCCTTTTCCCCAGTCCATATTCATCTACAATTTTCATTTTCTTCCTTTTCCAACTATTGAATTTCAGATCACTATCACAATTAAATTTATATCTCCCTTAAATATTCGAATAATTTCTTTTATCTCATCATAGATGTTTTCAATCTCTTTATCATCTGCAGAGCTAGTTGGCATATAAACTCATATTACTGTGATGAGTGTTGGCCTCATATCTATCTTGGCTATAAATACGTTTACACTATGCTGCTCATAGAAGCTTAACTGCATTCATATTTTCTTGTCCATTATTAAACCTATTCCTGCATTACTCTATTTGATTTTGTATTTATAATCCTGAATTCAGCTGACCTTATGTCCTGTTCCTGCTGCCACCGAAATTCACTAATTGCCTTCATATCTAGCTTCAACATATCCATTTCCCTTTTTTAAATTTCCTAACCTTCCTGGCGATTAAGCGATCTAATATTCCACACTTCAATACCCCAAACGGCAGTTTTGTTTTTACTGATGGCGACACTCTCCTGAGTAGTCCTCAAATATACGAATGGGGGACTATTTTATCTTCAGAATATTTAACCCAAGAGGACACCATCATCATTTAACGACACATTAGAGCTTCATCCCCTCGGGAAAAGTTATGGCTGTAGTTATCCTTGCTTGCAGCCTTTTTTTAGTGTCACCACATCAAGGCCGTTTTGGTCCTTATTACAAGGTCAGATCAGTCAATCATTCAGACTGTTGCCCCTGCATCTATTGAAATGGCTGCTGCCAGTCTTCAGGAACCATATGATTTCTGGCCCGTCAACAGATACCCCTCCGATGTGGTAGCACCTACAGTATGGCTGTCTGTATCGCTGAGGCACGAAAGCCAATCCTGCAACGGCAAGGTCAATGATTTATGCACACTCACGTTATATTATTGAAGTTTTTGCTGTCTTCTTAAGCTCAATTCTCTCTTGAACGAATGGAACATCGTGTCAAAATATTCCACAATGCATTTCAACATTGACACAAGCCGCCAACTGTACAGAACTCCACGTCACGTCACGTGACGTGACCATCAAGAGATATCAGAAAGGTCTGGGGAACTTTGTCGCTGTCTGCTAACATCGGAAGCTAATCTATTTTCGCCGCGATCTGTATTTTGTATAATAGTTGATTTTGTTATTTTGTGAGTTCCTAACCTATATTTTATTACTATACTTTTTTCTTGTGACAAATGGCAAATGTACCATGACGCCTTTGAAGATTACTCCATTGACGACACTTCCAGAAGACAAGCCAGATTTCTGAAAGCAAAAAATTATATTTTTTGAGAGATCAGGACAGAGAAAAATCCCATATCCCATGTAAATAAGAATATAAACTAACAAGGCAGGTTTCTTTAAAGATATTTTTTAGCAGTGAAAAGGCGCTCTCTATTGGAGGAGAAATATACAGCTGTGTTCGACATTATTTATTCCTTAAAAAAGCATAATTCGTAAGACATCCAGACACTGTGGATGGCCTTATGTATATTCAGCAGACTTTACTAGTCAGGGCAGTCCGACCTAGGTATATCATTTTGAAAAGATAAGACCGTTTTAGGTGTGAGTCCTTCATTTATGGGCGCGATCGGTTTCGCACCATTTTAACTGAAACATCAGGTGCAATCTGTATGAATTAATAGACAAAAACTCATGTGAGTCAGAAAAATTTAACTGAAATGAAAAGTATATAAGGGACAAACATACATAAAAATGTCACATTCTGATAGAAAAAAGAAAATGAGATGATGTAGCGCCAAGTCAGTAAATTTTCGCGAAGTACCAGACGTCAGATATAAAACAGCATAAAATAAATGAATGCTCCCATAACACACTCCCATGACGGACATATCACGAAATCAAGTCATGTTCTGTTCGATAAAAGGAAATGAGATGATCTAGCGTTCATAGTCAGCAATTTTTCGCTCTTCAGTGGACATCAGGCCAAAAAAAGGCATAAAGTAACAGAACACTCCCGTGATAATCTCCCATAATACCTAGAAAAGACGAAAGCTAATAAGAAGACATTCCCAATAAAAGACTATCAGGTAGGTAAAATACTAATAAATTCTACTCACCATGAGTAACAGTATCTAGTGAGCTAATGAAGTCTCCACACATCGAAATATTGCTCAAAATTAGACCATATGTGATAATGTATGGGATTACTGTTCGATATTTGTCTTTATAAAATTCATCAATACCTTTTTTAATCATACATTGGCTACACTGTCTTAATTGTGGCTTGGCACACAGTGCTTTAGCCCTCGCTTAGTGTTGTCCATTTAAATAAATTAAAAATAATGAGAAAAATAGATAAACATTGTGAACATAAGTAAATGTATTAGTTAACAGAAGTAAATTTTTTACATTGTGAACTCTGTATCACGAAATTCATTATTTCTATTTTTAAGTTTCTTCATTCCTTTATATTTCAGGTTCATTTGTCAGCTTTCACTTATATCAAAATCAAAATCGTCAATTAATTTAGAAAATTTACTTGGTAAAATAACATTAAAATCATTATTAAGTTCTTGATAAAGTTGTTCTCCAAATCAAGTACTTAATTATTCACAGTCCGTAATAATATATAATACATTCATCTCTAGCTCATTTACTTTTCTAATTTCTTAAGAAATACTTAAATTATTTAGCTTCTTGATTAAAGTAGTCTCCATTTACACAGAAAAAATTTTATTAGATTTGTATATAATAATTTTTTATTAGATTTTCAATAATTAGTAACGACCATGTGGTAATGTATCTATTTTATTTTCCATTGCATATCTTTTATTGTCATGAGGACTTTTGTGACTTAGTGCTTTTTTATTTACTCGAATTGTATGCATCTCATGTTTTCCACTTTTAATTAAACGAAATTTTCTGAATTGTTCTATATTGTTAAACAAACAATCTTTATAATCATCTAAACTTATTCTGTTTTTAACAACACATTTTTTTAATTCCTTTCGATTTCTTTTCTATTTTGTCACCAACTTTATAAGAATACATGTTTGCTTTTAAACCACAAAATTTTTCCATTATTTTTCCATTACATTCATCTTTTATTTTACCAACACCTTTCTTTTTTCCTTGTGAATACCATATATATTATCTGTTGGATAATCACTTCTATCAAATAATCAATCATCAATTTCATATCTTCTTAGAAATCTTCGGTTTTAATATTGTAAATATAAATATCTGTATCTTGATAACATAATTCAATTGTTTCTCCATATTTTGGTTTAATAACTCTATAGTGAAAAATCATGCATTAATTCTTTAGATCTATCAAGTACACTTAATCCAACATTAATAGGTTTATTAAATATTATTTTAGTTTTATTCATATGGATATCAGCAAGATTTTCAGTAAATATAGTTCTATGTTTAAAGTTTGGTTTAGCTACAAATTCATCACATACTTTACTACTTGAAACTAATTTTAAATCTTGTCTGTTTCTTATATACTCCAACGTTATATCAAATACAAAATTATTCATTAATTTATTGAAATCATTTTCAAAATCACTTGTAGCTTTAGTTCTTAACTGTGTGTTTTGATCTATATACTTCTTTAACGAAGCAGATTGTTTAAATTTTAAAACTTTATTTATTTCTGTAAGTTTCGTTCCTAAAGATAAATATTGTTTCAGATAACTATAATGTACCTCATAATTATGTTTTTTTATCTAAAGTAGTTATTAATTTACTTTCATTTGCACCAGGAACAAGTTTTGATTCAGGAGGAAGTGGTAAATCTTTATGTAAATTATGTAATTCTTTTGGATATTCTAGATCTACTTCAAATATATCCATCTTGACTATTGTTTGATATATTGCTTATTTTTGTACAATTAAAATTATTTGGTTCTTCCCATTTAAAACCACCATTTGGTAAACATTGGTTCATTGCATAACCATATAAGTTATTTGCATCTAGATACATTATATAATTTGAGATTTCTTTATTATTATAATCTATTGAATATTTATTATTTGTTTTTACATATATTTTACAGAATTGTGAAATTCCACCTCTTATTCCTTTTTCAACCATTAAAAGCATATCATAATCGTATAATAATTCTAGTTTTTGATTAGTAATTTTTAACATTGCATCCCAAGATAAACCTGGTGCTGTAAAATACCCAGAAGGATCTAAATTATCAGTATTTATACATGTTTTTCTAAAATTTTCAAGCACATCACTTGACAATAATACATCAGGATTAAGATATAAATCATGATATTCACGAAAATTATTAATATTGAATTTTTCCCATTCTAATTTTGCATCTTCGTTATCTTCATCACTTATATCGCAATCATTTAATTCACTATAAAATTCACCTTTTGTTGGTATTTGTGTTTTTCCATTTTTTTCCAAGGATCCATGTAATCATATGGATAAACACGTTTTCTAATTACTAAGTTAAGAAAATCTGAAGAAAAATACATTTTAATATTCTTTAATTGTTTTTTCTTTAAATTTGATGAACAAGTGAAGAAGCCAAAAATCTAAATGTATCAACGAATCTCATTTCTAAAGTTGTTGTATGTTTACCAAAACTAATATATTTATTTTCATTGTTTGGTATTAATACTATTTCTGTATTATCTTAGGCAAATTCTTTTACAAAACGATGTGAATCAAAACCAAAAAAGTATGTGAATAAATAGGTACAAAATCAGGTTGTTGTAGTTTTAAATTTACCATATTACATAATGGATCAATATATTTTCCAGTTAAATGATCATGATAACGTACTTTTTCATTCTTTTTGTATAAAGACATTTTCAAAGTGTACGAACTGTAGGTTTAAGATACATTTTGTATTCATCAAGATCAAGTGATTTCATTTCTCAATTTGAGGATATTTTCTTTCAGTTTCTTCAACTTCTCGTTTTATACATTTTTTGTGACAATTTGATCCTCTATAGACAACAGGATCTTATAACTTACATATATATATTTAACATAATAACAAAATCCACTTGGTTTATGTTTTTGATAATTAATTGTGTATGGTTTGGGTTAACAATTATCCATTTTTAAAAGTAGACTTTCAAGATCAGCATAAATAACAGATGGAAATTTTTGTATAAATCAATAATTTTGAAAATATATAAATTCTCCTTCATCTGGCTTTTCAACTTTTAATGGTTTATTAGTTATACAATTTTTTGTGTATTCATCTAATTTTTCTTTACTATTAAAAAGTAGTAAACATAAATTACAAATAGCTTTTATTTCAGTATGTTGAGTCATTTGATTTGATGCAATTCTAGATTTAATTTTTTATAACAATAATGTGAATTATTATCTTTCATGAAATAAAGTATATTTACCTATTTTTCCTTTTTAGATTTTGTTATTTTTAATGGATACACTTGACAATTTTCATCTTCATCATTTAATGAGTAAACATTAATAGATTCATTATGTGTATTTTCTATTTTTGGAATATGATCAACTAACACAGAAAATTATTTTTTTTTCAAGTTTTTATCAAGATCAAGACCAACATATTTATATTTTGTTATCGTTTCTGGATGATCATCTACAGGAAACAAATCTGCTTTTATAGATGATAAAAATCACGTTTGATCATTATTTATCACATTAACACATGCTTTTTTAATTTTAATATTATCTGGTAAATCAATATAAGATGATCGCCTTACTGGAACATATTTATTAATTGCTAGTTGTAGGGGACTGATGACCATAGATGTTAAGTCCCATACTGCTCAGAGCCATTTAGAGCTAGTTGTAAACCAATTATTCTATTTAATGGCCATCCTGATCCTTGTGCTTGAAAATTATATATTTATTCTAAAATATGTCTTTTTGTGGTAAAATAGTATATTTTATTGTTTGTTGTGCAAATTCTTGAACTTCTTCATTTATTTCATTTGCTTGTAGTTTATATTCACAGTATAAATTAAAATTTAACTTTACACCATGATGTACTTTCAAATAGTATTTAACAATCTTAAAATTTTTTGTCTTCACTGAATTTTAGAAATAAATAAAATCAAATGTATCCATATTATTTTCTAAATTTATAGTTTGAAATCCATTTGCAAAAACCTTGTTGACTAAGTAATCTTTAATTGTTTTTCAATCTCTTGGTTTCTGAAAAATATTTGTAGAAAATGGAAATGTTTCTTTTAATGGTTTATCTTCTTTAGTTAGAAAAGCATCATAAATTTCATAAAATGGTAACTCTATCCAAAGATTTTCACTAGGTTCATTTACATTATTTTTAACAACATTTGTTTGGTGTCACTTACTTCACATTTTATATAATTACTAAAATTTTTTATGAAACTTCCTGGCAGATTAAAACTGTGTGCTCGACCGAGACTCGAACTCAGGATCAATTATTTTTTATATTTTTTCCTTACTTCAGTAAAATAATATTTATGATTTACACTTACTTCAGTAGTATTAATTTTTTTTAACAATATTGGTATTATTTTCAGATGTATTATTTTCCCTTACTACAGGTGTATTATTTCTAACAATATTTGGATGATTACTAATAATAAATTCAGCGATTACTAATTATAAATCTAATTAAATTTGCATTATGCAAATTTGAATAACCTTTGAATTTTTTTTTTTTTACAAATTCCATGAGGTCTTGCAACAGTATATCGTTGTAGTCGATATGCAATTTGCTGTAGTAGAACAGCAATGCTCTTCCATTTATTACAAAAAAAATTTATTAGATTTGAAAAAAAAAAATTTTGGAGCAAAATTATGATTATTTGATAGAATGACAAGGATTATTATAAAATAAATAAGAACTCATAGAGAGAATTAGTTTTACAATCAATTACTTTTTAAAGTATTAGTTTAACAATCCATTAGATTTTAGACAATTATTTTAACAACCGATTAGTTAATGAACAATTAGTTGATATTTAGATTAACAGTCAATTACCTTTTAAACTAATAGTTAAACAATTAATTTGTTTATTATTTAGTTTAACCATCAATTAGTTTTTAAACAATTAGTTTAACAAACAATTAGTTTGCTCTTGTATTTAACACATAAAATTAATTAGATTGGTAAAAATTGTTTTTAAAAAATAAAAATGATAATTATTTTATGGATGGATACATAATTAATAATAAGGGTATTATTTATAGTTAAAGCTTTCTTATTCTTAATGTACTGTAAAGGACATTTCTAACATTTATTATTACGTTTATCTTTATGTGATGGATTTATATAAAAAGAATTTACGTTTTTTATTTCTAGACCAAATTTTACATGTCCTTTCTTCTTTAGTTATAACTTCTTCATTATTCATATTCATATAAATTATTTAAAAATTATCATCACCAATAATCATCATCATAATAAGCTGCTTCGTCTTGAGAATCAAACGTACCATTAATATAAATATTTCTTTTTTTCTGGTACTTTATTTTTAATAATAGTGCTACAAAGTGGACAATTTTCTTTTTCCTTTGCCCATTCATAAATACATGCTTTATGAATAATATACTTCTAGATTATTTTGTCATATTGATTATTATTTTCATATATTAAACAAATATGACAATCAATACCTTTTCACATACGTCAATTAGTATATAATTTTCCTAGAGTTTAGTTTGCATTTCGTACCGGTTCTCCATTTATAAGAAATAAACTTCATTAGATTAATAAAAGAGATAAATTCTCTAATTTAATTTAATCTTAAATAAAACACAAAAATTTCACATAATATTTATTTTTGCAAAACTAATAAAAAAATTTCTCTAAAATGGAATCGATAATAGATATGTTCAACAACAAGTTTGCATACAACAATAAGCAAGTTTTTATAATTATTGATGAAGAAAATAATCCATGGTTTAAAGCATAAGATGTTGCGTATATTTTAGAATATAATCAAACACATAAATGCGTTAAACATGTTGATGAAGATGTTAAAAAATTTTTTAGAAAATCTTAGAACCTACAATTTCCACGATCTAAAATATAATGGAAAAACACTCTCTTCATTAATGATTCAGGATTATATCCAGTGATTTTATCTTCTAAAGAAGAAGAAGCTAAACTATTAAAAAAATAGGTAACTCATGAAGTTTTACAATCAATTAGAGAACATGGTGAATATAAGATTAGAAAAGAGATGGTTGATGCTAATAAATATCAAATAAAACATAAAGATAGATGTATATAAAAACTACAAGAAATGAACAAATTAAACACAAAAATAATTCAATTAAAAGAGGATGGAATTAAAATGAAAAATGAACATATTCAAAATTAGAGAGAAACAGTTTATATTGAGCCTAAAAAAATAGGTACAAGAAATGAAGAAATATATTGTTTATTACCTCATGTACTTCCTAAAACAATTGATAACAGATTAAAACCTACATTCTTTCTTTTAAAATTGCTTGATGATGAATGTGAATATAACTATTATGTCATTAGAACACAACGAAAAAATATACAGTAACAGCTATATAAATTCGTCGATAGACACACAAATTTTGAAGAATTGTTAAGCTTGAATTATAATCTTCATTCTATAAATCTGTATCAAATAATGAAAGAAAATTTGAGGATTGTCTGTCATATGAACTATGTCAGTACTTTTAATAACTATACACAAGAACAATTGATTAATCCTATAATGAAACTGAACTACTACAAAATAATTTTATCTTTATTTACCCAACTGTTTTTTGAATTATCATAACCCAACCATTTAGCATGAACTTTATTATTTTTCCTAATTAAAATTTTTTGTTCTAAGTATACATCTGGATATTTCGTTTTCTGTAGTTCTTGTTCATAAAAATTGCCTTTCACATCTTTTAATTTATATGTAATTGGATTAGAATAGATAACATCTTTAATTTCAAATGCTTCTGTTGCTCAATTAGCAGTATATCCTGATTCAAAAAGACCTTTAAGATTACTAATTCTAACTTTACCACCTTTTTTAAATTTAGATTGCTCATTAGCGTCAGCTGAAGCAGTTATAAGGCTGTTACTATATATAATATTACTTTTTTTAATTTTTTCATTAACGTCAATGGGTTTCATTCTTATTGTACAATGTTTTGTATTATTATATTCATCAATTCGATCCTTAACTAAATTTATCCATTTATAAAATCCTTGTAAAGCAAATTTCTTCCACATTTTCTCTTGTAGTGTTCTGTTAAATCATTCAGAAACAGATGCTTCTAATTCTGAAAATGTTGAATAAAGATTAATGTCATATTTTTCATTAATTCTTTAAATTCTTTTTTATAGAATTCCATACCATTATCTGTATCTAAATTATTTGTCTTTCTATCTATAAAATTTTTTTGAAAAGTATCAACTACATTCTTACCTGTTTTATCTTTAATAGAAGCAGTAAATGCAGTTTTAGAAAAAACGACAATTACTCTTAATAAATATTTACATCCTCTATTTTTTTTAGAAATACCTTTTAAATTACTTGAATCCATTTCAACTGAAACAGTTTGCCATAAATCATCTATACTTAAAGAAACAACATTTCTTCTTTCAAAATTCATTGTCATTGGTTTATACAATTCACTAATTATATTTTCACGATCATTATTAATATTTAAACCTTCACCAGCACTTACAAAAACTCTTTTTACTTTTACATTCTGTACAAAGACTTTCAATTCTTTGTCTATCATTTTTAGTTGTTACTCTATGTCGATTATGTGTATCAGTTAACTGTTTATATTTTAAACAATAAATACAATAATTATTTGAACTATGATTTACCATTTATATAGACAAAAAATTTATTAAACTTTTAATTTTCAATTACTTCATCAAATACAATTATATTTACATGGCCCCGAACAGTTTAAACAGAATCTTTCAATATTACAGTTATAAAATTTGATTTGTCTACCTTCACTGATTGAATGTTATTATTTACTTTTTTCAGCTTATCAGCTACATGGACTGTTATATCAAAATCATCGAAGTGTAATCCATGATTAATTTTTACCAACTCCAATAATTCTTTTAAATTTGAAATCATGCTCAAAATTATACATTTTTTGTTCACCACTTGTCATAGAAAGTAAATTCAATTATTTGATTTTCATATACTTTTTCTTTAAGATTACTTAATTGTTCTAAGTATGGTGTTAAATCTGCTTTTGAGAAATAATTTTAAAAAGCTTTTTCTACTTCTTTTTTTGTAAAGAAATTCTTGAAAGTTTTTTCTTTAAATTATGTATTGGTGACTTAGTTATTAAATTGCGTTAGAAATCTCGTGTATTGTGGTTTTGTAACATATACTTTTCCTAAGTATTGTTTCTTAACTACATCTTTTACATCAATTGGATCATTTACATTAACATGTCTTCTACCTTTAAAACCAATATAGCCTTTAGGTACTTTAAAAAAAGCATTATATTATTTTTGTAATTGTTCAATTGCATTAGTGATCTTTGGATCAGATTGCTTAATGTTATTTTCAGTTTTTTCTAGATCGAATGTAGATGTTACTTGTTCATTTTGTTTAAATGAATGCAACTTATTTCCAAAAATGTCCATTTATTGAATCTAAAATATCATTAAAATCATAGATTTCACATAGCAATTTTAAAACAATCAGACATAAATGACCAAATATTACTTCATCACAATTCTTTATTCTACCTGTATTATAATATAATACATCTTTTCCCAGATAATTAATTGTTTTGGTATTTATTACTAAATGAATCAAAAAACTTCTAATTTTCATTTTTAAAATAACAAACCCAATGTGTACCAGGATTATCAGATGTATCTACATTTAGTATACCACATTCAATTTTAAATGGCGTATTTTCTAATTCATCAATCATGTATACGCCACAAAAGTGTTTATTTTTCAATTGTTTTGTAAGTTCTTCTATATCAAAATTACTTAACACATTAGGATACTTATCAATTACTTTTTCGAATTTTTTTCTTTATCCTAGTTCCAGATTTCTTTTCCATTTCTAAGTTATGTTTGTTCTCTGTAATTTTTTAGCAGTTTTCTTTTTGTTTATAACTGCATTTGCAGTTGCTGCAGATCCACCAGCTAAAGAAGAAATTGTTGCTAAATAAGGTAATGCAGCTAATAATAATGGTAAAATTCACGTTCATTTTGTGTTAATTCTTTACCATCTTTTTTTGTTAGATATTTAATATTTTTAACAACAATAATAGCTAATGTAACAAGTAAATTTCCACCAACTTTCTTTCCTTTTTTCCTTTTTTGAACATCTGTTAAGAATGGTTCAATGGCATTTAATTGTTCATTATTTAACTTTTTATTTAATTGAGTTTGGTTAAGTTTTACCACTAGGTATCAAAGTATTATCAATTGTTAAGTTATTCATTTATATAATTCAGTAAAGATTTTTAAATTTTAATCCCCAACTATTTTCATCAACATTAATTCCCACTCCAAATTTTCGTTTTCCATACATTATTCCTCTAACTGCTGTTGCTGCAACTTTTTCACCAAATGAAGCATCATGTGCTTACATTGTTTCTTTTGCAGCTATTTGAAGTTCTTTATCAGCTATATGTCTTTTTTCTAAATCTTAATTTTCTCTATAAACAATATCATGTTTTTTACAAGCTTCATCTAATGGATTTATAACTTTATCACCTTTAGCTAATTTTTCTTCTAATTTTGTACTTGGACCACAATAATTATAACCTGGAAGATGCATTTCCAATTATAATTTGTTAATTAAGGTATTGACTAATCCTTTTCCATATTTATCACTATTCCAAAAAGAATGTGGAATATTATTTAAAAATCTAATTAAATATGGAATTTCTTTTGGATTATCAATTATGAAATAACTAAATTTATTTGTTAACATTTGTGCAATACTAACTTTTTCATTGTGATAATTCTTATTTCCTGCTAATTCTTCACCATGAATTACTGCTAATCTATCAATTAATTGCCTACATCATTTAACCAAACATATTCAATTGGTTTTTCTGTATATTTTTTATTTAAACCTTCTCCAATTTTGTGTTCCTAAATATGGAAAATAAACATCAACAGTTTCTTTCATTAAGTAATTATATTTATTATCTTTACTTGATCTTATTTTATTTGGTTTATTATCAGAATATAATGCTCCTGAATTAAAAAATATATCTGCATAATTTGAGAAATCTACAGCATCAAACTTTTTATTTAAATCTTCCATAGTAATTTGTCTTTCAGTTGAAAGCTTCATTAATCCATCTGTACCTTCATATGTTTTATAACCAGTTTATAGTTTATCACCATTAAATTCAACAGGTAATTTACCAACATATTTAAACATACCAACTGGTTTTCAACCAAATTCTTTATCTTCACTATGGTTAATATACTGTAACATTCTTTCACTAACAATTATCTTCTTTGTTTCATTTAATTATCTTCTTTGTTTCATTTATCTTTTTATTTTCATATATCTTTTTATTTTCATTTCCTTCTTGGTATTTATTAAATACATCTTGAATTTCTGAGTTACTTAATGTTTAATAATATTTTCCAAGAACATCATCAGACCAATCTTTTAATGGTTTAATTGGTGATAAGTCGCCAAAATCATCTATATGATGACGATATGGAATCTTTTGTTCTTCAACTTCTATGTTTTCTTCAATTGCTTTAAAAATATTATCTCCTAATCCTTCAATTTCTTCTTTAATGTGTTCAGTTGCGTCAATAACAGGTTGATCTTCCTTTTTATATTTCTCATATTCTGTTCTTGGTTGCTTTTTCCAAAGCTTAAATTGTTCTTTCAATTCTTCAGCTTTTTTTTTGTTTAGCTTGTTTAACAACTTTTTCATCATACATTGCAAACATTTATTAAGGAAGAAAAACACTAATTATGGTTAACATTTATGTTTAATGTTTATTTTTAATGTTTATGTTTAATGTTTATGTTTAAAATTTACGTTCAACGTTAATGATTATGTTTTTATATAATGATTACGATGTTAAGGAATGTTGTATTTTATTTCTAAACTTACGTTCATTTGGTATTCTAGTCATGTCTATAGTGAAAAATCCAAGCTCATCATTGCAACATTTACTACACATTTGTTTAAAATTTTCAAACTTTAAATCTCCACCATCAAATTCATGTTAAATATGATTTAAATTTGTATCATCTTGTCTAAATCAATTTAAAAAGTTGATATCGTCTCTAACTAGCTGTTAATGAATTTTTGAACAAGTTTGAGCTAAAAAAAGGAATCTACACCTTTGTGTCTTCCTCTAGTAAAAAATTCTCTTACAATGTCTTGATTTTCTACAGTGAAATCATCAAATACCACAACTGATTGATTTTCGCAGTCATCTAATGGAAAAATTTCTTCAATATTTTCAATAAAACTAACAAAATTTTCATTAATTTTATCTTCAATTTTTTTACATTGTTTTATAAATATTTGATATTTTGGTTGATCTAAAGTTTTTGGATAAATATATTCCAATTTAACCAACCTGGAGCTAAAATACAATTATCAATCATTAATGTTGTTTTCCCACACCCACTTGGTCCAATTATTGCACATCTTATAGAATTTGGTAAAATATTACCATGTATGTTTTCTGAATTCTTTTCTGGAATTCTTACTTTAAGTTCCCAATCAGTTTTATAATTTATTAATAATTTTTCAGTAATAAATGAGTCTTCTTTTTAACTTTGTAATAAATCTTCAATACTTAGAAAAAGATTAACTGATCCAATATGTGATAGTTATACTAATGTTTCACTAGTAGGTTTTTATTCAACTTTTTTAACACCAAATCGATAAATAGTAAACTGTGTTGTGATGGTGAAACAACAGAAATTTCCTGCAGGTCAATACAGTTTAAAAAATTAAAAAAAAAATATTCATTCTAAAAAACCCAATATACATATTAAAGCAGAAGAAATTTTAAACAGATTAACTATTGAAAGTGATGTCAAATAGTATATGGATATGGAGGATAGAATTGGAAGTTTACATGGTTTTAATAATCAAGTTGTTTTATAATGAAAAAGCTGTAGCTAAAGATGTTCCTGAAATAATTCCTTTTGAATTAACAAATATAAATTTTAATCTTGCTGATGGAATGTATGTAATCATTATGATCATTTTCATAAAGAAACTAATATTATTGCTTCATTTAAACATAATGCAGAATATGGTGGACCAATAATTTATGAGCCAAAATATCCTGTAAATGTTCCTATTTTTGATACAGTTCAAGATTTAGCAGTTACTATTACTGATGAAAATGATAATTTAATTTACTGTAATGGTGCTACTGAAACAGTTGTTTTAGAAATATCTTACATTTTTTCCTTAATAAATAATTTTTAAATAAATCAAGAATAAAATTGAAAAATATGTTTTACTAATTCCCTGTAAATGAGAAAACTCAAAATAATTAAAATGTTCCTAACAAAGATAGAGAAATTGAAATAAATATTGGTTATGGTTGGCTTATTCCAAATCATACACAATTGTATATGAATTTTAGTATTATTGGAAATTATGGAACAGATTATCCAATTTATGATGGAAAATCAAATAAAAAATTGATTGATAATTATGTAACAAAATTGTTTGACTTTGTAACAGTATAAAAGGGAAATAATATTTTATCTTCAATTGAACATCCTTTTATTTCATCATCTGTTTTACTGCATCTAACTTCATCTGTTACTGACAAAATAAGTTTAGAGGGACATATAATTAATACAGGAAAAATAAATAGTAAAAGAAATGAAGCACTTTATCCATTATCATTACTTGGTGCCTCTTTTAGAGATTATAAAGAAATTATGTGGGAAGGAGATTTAACTGTAATTTTTACACGTAGTTCATCTTCTGGTGATGTACTTCTATGTTGGCCTGATAAAAATGATGCTCGAACTGAAATAAATGAGACACTTCCTAATGAAGGTAAAATTATTATAGAATGTATGGAAATTCGTGGACCTGTTGTTGAATATCAACCAAATTACGAACTTGTACAACAAGAAAACATTCTGAAAAATCCTAAAATTCCTATTTCTTTTTATGAACTTCAAATAGAAGAACTTGATGGATTAGCTGGTAAAAATTATTTTGAACAAGTTACTACAAAATACTATAACTCTTCAGAATTTGATATGCCATATTTTGTTTTTGTTGTATTTCAGACAAATCGTAAAAATAATCAATTAGTTGATTCATCATTATTTGATCATGTTAAACTACAGAATATATATTTAAAAAATGGCAGAAATGAAGTTTTTCCTCAAGAAATGTGGAATTTTAATCCGCCAAATAATCTTCTAAAAGCATATCACACATTTTTAGATTTTAAAAGAATTACTTCACTTAAATCAGATATTGATATTAGTCCATTTCGTTTTGTAAATAATTAACCAATTTATGTAATTAATGTGACATGTAGAACGAATGTTGTAACTACACAGAAAACAACTATGAAACTTTGTGCAAATTTTAATGATATAATTCCAAATGATACGCTTGCTTATGTAATTATGTATGGTAAGAAGGATCTTCAATATGATGCACAACATAGAATACTAACTGAAAATTTTTAATTATTAACATTTGCTTCTGTATAAATGAATGAAAAACTTAAAAAAATTATTAAAGTGTTAACTTCATGTTTATATACATTTTAAGAAGGTTTAGAAAAAATAAAAAATAAAAATTTTAATATAATTTACCTTTTGTTAACTAATTTATTTTAATTTACTTATGTTCACAATGTGAAATTAATTCCTCATTAATTTTATTTAATTTAAATGAACAACACTAAGTGACAGCTATAGCAGTCTTTAGGCTGTGCCAAGCCACATGTAAGACAGTGTAGTCAATGTGTGATTAAAAACGTTATTGAGGAATTTTATGTAGTTAAATTTCGAACAGGTGGACATAAATATGTACGTAAAGAATGCTGTAAGGAACGTAATAAAATTAGAGTTACTTGTAAATGCGGCAGAACTGTAAATAAATCATCCTTCAAAAAACATTTAGAAAGAGCAACTCATAATAATCGTATGGCTGCTAAAGCAGAAAGTAAATTATTATATATATTTATTTTCATTATATATTTATTACATTCATTTATGGGAAATGTATGTAAAATAAATGATTTTATATTATATATGTTATTGTATTATTATATTATAGTATATTATTAGGTAAAAGAGATAGTAGGATGAAATTGTATGTTCTGGGCGATTAGGACGATTTTGTGAAAAATAAGAAAATCGTGAGTGATGCAGTCACAAGAGATTTTTTATTTTTTACAAAATTGTCCTAGTGTCCCAGAACATACAATTTCATCCTACTTATAGTGAAGTAGGAGACCAGTAGAAACATACATGAAGAGGGACAAATAGCATTAAGAGTAAATGAGACATAGGTGACAGACATGTATAGTTTTGCAGACCTCTTTAACAAACATTTTATAACTCTTACTGACAAGATGGGGTTTTCAGGTTCTGTAGATGCTGCTATGGAATACCTCAGACCAGACAGTTCAAGTAACTTCCTTAATATGAATTTGAACCTCACTGCCCCAGCAGAAATCATATCCAACATAAAATCTTTAAATTCAAAAAGCATCTAGTGGGTATGATGAAATATCAACAAAGTTAATTCAAGAATATGATTTTGAGTTAAGAAACATATTAAGCTGTCTGTGTAACCAGTCATTTTTCAGTGGAATATTTCTTGAATGGTTGAAATATGCTGAAGTTAAGCCACTGTTTAAGAAGGGAGATAAAGAAATAGCATCAAATTTCTGTCTAATTTCACTTTTGCCAGCATTCTCAAAACTTTTAGAAAAAGTAATGTACCACCGGTTTTATAACCATCTTATCTCAAATAACATTCTGTCAAAGTCACACTTCGGATTTCTAATGGGTTCTGATATTGAGAAGGCTATCTACACTTACAGTGAAAATGTGCTTAATTCATTAGACAAAAAATTGCAGGCAACTGGTATATTTTGTGATCTGTCAAAGGCATTTGACTTTGTAGATCGCAATATCCTTTTAAGTAAATTAGAATATTATAATACAACAGGAAATACTGCAAAATGATTCAAATCTTATATCTCTGGCAGGAAACAAAGGGTGTTATTAGGAAAGAGATATGTTTCAAGCTATCATGCATCATCAAAATGGTTGGTTCAAATGGCTCTGAGCACTATGGGACTCAACTGCTGAGGTCATTAGTCCCCTAGAACTTAGAACTAGTTAAACCTAACTAACCAAAGGACATCACACTCATCCATGCCCGAGGCGGGATTCGAACCTGCGACCGTAGCGGTCTCGCGGCTCCAGACTGCAGCGCCAGAACCGCGCGGCCACTTCGGCCGGTAGGCATCATCCAACTGGGAACTAATTACATGTGGGGTCCCACAAGGTACCATTTTAGGGCCCTTACTTTTTCTTGTTTATATCAATGATCTTTCATCAGTAACATTAGCAGAAGCCAAGTTCGTTTTGTTTGCCGATGATACAAACATAGCAATAAATAGAAAATCAAGTGTAGTCTTAGAAAGGTCAACTAATAAAATATTTGTGGACATCAATCATTGGTTTCTAGCCAATTCTTTGTCACTAAACTTTGAAAAAACACACTACATGCAGTTCAGAACTTGTGAGGGGTGTCCCACGAGTATATGCCTAACATACAATGACAAGCAGATAGGTGAAGTGGACAGTGTTAAACTCTTGGGATTACAGGTTGATAATAAATTCAGCTATGAGGAGCACAACACAGACCTGCTGAAGTGTCTTAACAACTCTCTATTTGCAATGCGAATTGTGTCAGGCATAGGGCATATAAAAATGAAAAAGCTGGTATACTATGCTTACTTTCATTCCATAATGTCATATGGGATTATTTTTTGGGGCAATTCATCAAGCCAAGCTAAAGTTTTCCAGGCACAAAAACGTGCAGTAAGAGCTGTGAACTCAAGAACATCCTGCAGACACCTGTTTAGGGAACTAGGGATACTAACTAGTGCTTCCCAATATATTTATTCCTTAATGAAATTTGTTATGAAAAATATATCACTTTTTCAAACCAACAGCTTAAATAACTTGCCAGCAGCCATAAAAAAACCTAACAACCAATGAAATTCAGTTTAAGAGACATCTAAGGATTTATTGGTGGCCAACTCCTTCTACTCCATTGATGAATTTATTTATATTTATATATTTATTAATATTATTGATATATTTATATTAGTACAATATAACTTCTGCACAATTTCAGTAATGTGGTCATTGTAAATAAGTATTAGTAGTTGTATTACACGTTTATTACCTATTAAATAAATAAAAAACTCTTCTTATTTTAAATTCAGTGCATTAGTATTTGTAAAATTGTTCTTTCACATAGCGTTCATTAAAAAATGACGACCATGCCCCTTGGGACCTGTGGAATGGTACATTAGCTTATTTGTTTGCTTTGCAAATATTTGTCATGTATTGTTGTTTTTCTGACATGTTTTACATCCTGGAGGACCTCCTCACTACGGATCAATTGGAATGAAAGTAAATCTAATCTAATCCAATCTAATCTCAACAGTATAGCACAATAACTTTATCAAGAGCACCCATTAGGAATTTAGCTGTGTCCATCAAAAAACTTTATTACGGCTCGTTCCTAAAACCTGATACTCAGTTCCCAATTTTCGTATAATTGATGACAACATTCAGAGTTGGATACTGGGCTAAGTGAAGCCACATGTTGACATTCATCTAGTGTGAACACTGGAACATTTAGTGGTGGGCAACACTGACTCTGGGTTCTGTTCCGTTGTAATGCCTCATCCAGTCTTTATAACAGAACAAAAATCCAAAAATATCACTAATTGTATATGAAAATTATTCAGATTGGTTCGATTCTATTTCTATTTCTCGTGTATTCAAATCGAAATGTATGCTGTTTAAAACCACAGACATTTACAGACTAAGAATATTATATGTACCACAAATATCGGTGACCATTGTAAACCTTATGAAATAAAGTATCAGTATTGCAAATGTTGAGAGTACTACATTTTCTTACTTAATTTCAAGAACAACAAAAAATATATACCTAACTTAGGCATTCAACAATACTGTGTGGCCACAAGCCAGTTCCCAAATCAAAATTATAATTAAATGCTTTTCTTGGTAAAAACAATTGATAGTATGCAACATTTACCACTAATGGATTTAGTCTTTCTAAATTTTATAGGTCATTTGGCATAACAGCCATGTAACACTATAGTGAGGAAGCAAAGCAGCTTGAATAACTACTGAAACAGTGAGGTGCTACAGACACGAAGTTTAACCGACAGGAAGTAGATGCTGTGATATGCAAATGATTAGCTTTCCAGAGCATTCACACAAGGTTGGCGCCGGTGGCCACACCTACAAAGTGGTGACATGAGGAACGTTTCCAACCGATTTCTCATACACAAACAGCAGTTGATCGGCGTTGCCTGGTGAAACGTTGTTGTGATGCCTTGTATAAGGAGGAGAAATGCGTACCATCACGTTTCCGACTTTGATAAAGGTCGGATTGTAGCCTATCGCGATTGCGGTGTGTCATATCGCGACATTGCTGCTCACGTTGGTCGAGACCCAATGACTGTTAGTAGAATATAGGATCAGTGGTTTCAGGAGGGTAATACGGAACGGTGTGCTAGATCCCAATGGCCTCGTATCACTAGCAGAGGCATCTTATCCACATGGCTGTAACGGATCGTGCAGCCACGTCTCGATCCCTGAGTCAACAAATGGGGACGTTTGCAAGACAACAACCATCTGCACGAACAGTTCGACGACGTTTGCAGCAGCATGGAGTATCAGCTCGGAGACCATGGCTGCGGTTACCCTTGACACTGTATCACAGACAGGATGGTGTACTCAACAATGAACTGGGTGTACGAATGGCAAAAAGTCATTTTTTCTGATGAATCCAGGTTCTGTTTACAGCATTGTGATGGTCGCATCCGTGTTTGGCGACATCGCGATGAACCCACATTGGAAGCGTGTATTCGTCATCGCCATACTGGCGTATCACCCGGCATGATGGTATGGGGTGCCATTGGTTACACATCTCGGTGACCTGTCGTTCGCATTGATGCCACTTTGAACAGTGGACGTTACATTTCAGATGTGTTACGACCTGTGGCTCTACCCTTCATTCGATCCCTGTGAAACCCTACATTTCAGTAGGATAATGCACGACCGCATGTTGCAGGTCCTGTACGGGCCTTTCTGGATGCAGAAAATGTTCGACTGCTGCCCTGGCCAGCACATTCTCCAGATCTCTCACCAACTGAAAACGTCTGATCAATGGGGGCCAAGCAACTGGCTTGTCACAATACGCCAGTCACTACTCTTGATGAACTGTGGTATCGTGCTGAAGCTACATGGGCAGCTGTACCTGTACACACCATCCAAGCTCTGTTTGACTCAATGCCCAGGCGTATCACAGCCGTTATTACAGCCAGAGGTGGTTGCTCTGGGTACTGATTTCTCAGGATCTATGCACCCAAATTGCGTGAAAATGTAATCACATGTCAGTTCTAGTATAATATATTTGTCCAATGAATACCCATTTATCATCTGCATTGGCCACCAAAAATTCTTTTAAATCATGTTTAAACTGTGCCATGTCTGAAACTAAACTCTTAATTGTCGCTGGTAACTTATTGAAAATATGCATTGCTGAATACTGGACTCCTTTCTGAGCAAGAGTAAGTGATTTTAGATCTGTATGTATATTTTTCTCATTCCTAGTATTGATACTGTGTACTAAGCAGTTGGTTGGAAAAAGAGATGTATTATTTACAAAAAACTTCATTAAGGAATAAATATACTGAGAAGCTGTGGTTAGTATGCACAATTCTTTGAATAGGTCTCGATATGATGTTCTTGTATTTACATTACACATTACTCTTATTATACACTTCTGTACTATAAAACTTTTTTCTCAGTTTGTTGAGTTACCCAAAAATATGATCCCATACGACATAATGGAGTGAAAATAAGCAAAATATGCCAGTTTTTTAATATTTATATCTCCAGTGTCTGACATCATTTGCATTGTAAACACAGACTTGTTTAAGTACTTCAGCAGTTCATTAGTATGTTGCTCCCAACCGAATTTATTATCAAGTTGTAATCCCAAGAATTTTACACTCTCGACTTCTCCTATTTCCATGTCATCATATTTTATACACACACTAGGAGGAAACCTCTTGGAAGTTCTGAACTGCATATAGTGGGTCTTTTCAAAGTATAATGACAGTGAATTGGCTACAAACCACTTATTAATGTCAGTAAAAATTGGATTAGTTGTCCTTTCTAAATTTATATATGATTTTCTATTTATTGCAATGTTTGAATGAACTGCAAATAAGACAAACGAGCATCTGGTAATGTAGCAGATGACAGGTCATTAAAATACACAAGAAAAAGTAGTGGACCTAGTATGGAACTTTTGGGAACACCACATGTAGTTCCTTCCCAGTCAGATGATATCTGATTTCCTACTGCTAAAGTGTTACACAATGACACCCTTTGTTTTCCATTAGTAAGATATTACTGAAACCACTTTGCAGCACTACCAGTGATGTCATAATATTTTAATTTACTTAAAAGAATGCTGTGATTCACAGAGTCAAAAGCCTTTGACAGGTCACAGAATATGCCAGTTGCTTCTAATTTGTTGTCTAATGAATTAAGGGCATTTTCACTGTAAGTGTAAATAGCCTTCTCAATATTAGAACCCTTAAGAAACCCAAACTGTGACTTTGACAATATGTTATCTCCACTAAGATGCTTAAGTAGATGCTTGAACATAACCTTTTCAAAGATATCTGAAAAAGCTGGCAAAAGTGAGATCAATTGGTAAGTTGATGGCATTTCTTTGTCCCCTGTCTTCTGGAGAGGTATAACTTCAGCATATTTAAATCAGTCTGGGAATGTTTCTGTGATAATTGATTGATTAAACATATAACTTAAGATATGAATAAGCTCACATGAACACTCTTTTATTAATTTTGTTGATATGTTATCATAACCACTAGAATGCTTTGATTTCAAGGAATTTATGATGAATTCTATTTCTTTGGGTGAAGTAAATGTCAATTCCATTTTACTGAGATTGCTTGTGTGCACTGGTCTCAGATATTCCATTGCATTATTTACTGAACCTGACAACCACATGCTATCAGTAACAGAGACAAAATACTTGTTTAAATTGTTTGCAACACAACATACGTTTGTTGCCAGGGTTTCATTTATATTTAGAGCTATTTGTTCCTCCTCATTTCTGTTCCTACCTGTCTTGGACTTAACTATGTCCCATATTGTTTTTATTTTAATGCTCGATGTATTTATCTTCTTCTCATAATGCAGGTGTTGAGATTTCTGAATAACCTTCTTCAATATTTGCAGTAATTTTTGTAAAGAGCTATAATGCTAGTATCATAGGCGTCCCTACAGATCAGATAGAGTTTCCTTTTTGTCTCCCATGATATCTTTATCCCTTGTGTGATTCATGGTTTCTTATTAGACTTCTGCTTAATTTGAGTTGCCTTCAGGGGAAAACAATTTTCAAATAAGGTGCTAACTTTATTAATGAATGTTTTGTATTTTTCATTTGTGTCTAGGATGTTGTAAACATCTATCCAATTAATTTCTTTGAGCAATCTCCTAAATTTCTCAGTTTTTTACTGTTTTATTGGCCTGCTGTACTCAGTTGTGATAGATGTTTTACTCTTACAGTTCTCAAAATTTAATGTTAGGTGTTGCATGTCATGATCAGGTAGACCATTCACTACTGCTTTTGTATTGTGGTTTAGTTGTCTAGAATTATCTATAAAGATATTATCAATGGCAGTCTTAGAACATTTGTATATCCTAGTTGGGAAATTTACAGTAGAAATTAAATTGACTGACAATGTAACTGATTTCAGTAACTGTTCACTGACAGTGTTTTTCAGGACATCTATATTAAAATCACCAGCAACTACTACTTCTTTGTTTTTTAATTTTAGATGAGATAATAAATCTTCAAGAACATTTATAAACATGTTGAAATATCCTGAAGGTGCTCTGTAAATGGCTACTACTATAAAGGACATATTATGAAATTCTATCTCTGTTGCAAATGCGTCTAAGTGCTGCTCTAAGCAAAATTTATTCATGTCAATATTCTTAAATTTACAACTGTTTTTAAAAAAGTGGCAACTCCTCCTTTCTCCATATTTTCTCTACAGAAGTAAGAGGGTAACTTAAATTCTGTAAGGTTTAACGTATCTATACCAGTGGTCACATGATGTTCAGAGAGGCAGATTATATCATGACTCTAATTCATCAATGCACATAAGTAGTTCATTAATTTTACTTCTAAGCCTTTGAATATTTTGATGCACTATAGATAGCTGGCATTTCACATTTACCGAGATGAAATCGGGTGGAAATATCGTACAAATGTGCTTTCACAGTATCTTAACATCTCATATTATTCAGACAGACTAAGCATGCTATATTGTTATCTTTTGGAACCAGTTTTGCTGTAATAATGCTGTAGTTTTGGCAGCATCGAATTTAACCTGAATATATCTTCAATCCATGACTTAAATTTACATGAGACTACTTGTTACAATAGAAGTGACAATTATTGCCTTACTCTACAAATCACACAAAATATTAAAACTTGTAGAGTGTGCTACTACAAGTTACTACAGCTACCTTACACAAGATCTCCTCACTTACTACTCTCTCCTCAGTAGTCTGTCTGTCATACTCTTGTCCTAAAGAAAGGGCAACTAAAAATGGAAAAGAAAATGTCAGCTGCCAACATTCCTTCCTGAGGAAGAGAACAGATATTCACCTCTACATGTGTTAAAATACGGATGTGCATAACAATGTAAAAATTAATCAGGTGTTAATTACAAAATACTTACACAATCATCTTTTGACATCTCTCTCTCTGTCTCTCAGCATCAAACACACTGAAATAATCATTAATAAGTTATCAATGTAACTGATAACACATTATGAAAAACTAAATGTAACACAGTTCTGTTACAAGTTGTTCTGGATAAGGTCGAGCGCCTTTTCTCTGCCATTCTGGGTATTTCCTCTTCAGTGCAGGCTTGACTTTCTTCTTGACCATGCCTGAGTAGTATAGGTTTTGATAGTGTGTTGCTTCTTCAAAAAATTACATTGACGACCCAAGAGACTGTTAACGTGACATTACACTCTGGATCAAAAAGGTGTATGCATGTTTCATTGCAAGTTAAAATCCTGACCAAAAATGCATCACCTTCGCACTGAAGTGAGTTTTTAGTTCATTGTAAATTTTCTGTTCTTTGTGATGGACATTAACCTCTCTGAGAACCCACCTCCCACAAATCTTCAGTTCACTTAATTTTGAATCATAATTAGTTATTCGAACACTTACTTGACATTTTTTATCATTTTGTTAAGCTGTAGGTCATCAGTCTTCTAGGACATCTGAATCAAGATGAGCTTGCAATGCCGAAGTCGATACTTCTACTGGACATATAGAGTGGTGCTTATTTGAAGCCACTTTTAAATGTTTCCAGCCATGTGTAAAATTTGCGTGGTTCATGCAATTACTGCCATTTGTTTGTTCATCTAATATAAATATTTCTGATGCTTTCACATTTTCTAATTGTGAAAATCGAATCACAAAATTTTGTGCTTCAAAAGTATTTTCCAAACAGACACATCATGATAAACTAAGACCTTAGACATTCTGTTCATGTAAATATTAATGGAACCAATGACTAACACTCTTTGCAAGATCATCAGCTAACACTTATAAAAATTTCAGTTGCCTGCATTAGGAATTGCCTTCGGTATATACAGGGTGTTTCACTAAATATGTTTGCCTCTGTAAGTTATGAAGTAATAGGCGATGGAAATATTTATTGTGGTAGGTCACCATAAGAAACGTTACACTGTCTGCAGAGCTATGAACATAGTTTATTGTGTTATTATACAAAGAGTTACAGCAAAAAGATACAATTTTTTAAATGGAACAATAGTTGTTTCTATCATGCACTGCAATCAGTAACACCAGCTGTGTATACATCAATTTAAATTATATTCCTATCACTTTTAGTTTGGGAGCTACAACCCTTCAAAGTTTCAGGGGCACATACCACATGCTGTACATAATACATGACTGTGTGGTGGGTGATGGATGTTCTCGCGGTGGGAAGTTGATTTAAATGAGATATTCAAATGTGTGTCCATGTTCCTGAATGCACAATGCAATGCGCCTTCTAAAGGATCTGCAGACGAGATGTAACGTCGCCAGTGTCACGGAGCAATATGCGTCCTCTATACACCGTTTTAGATCATCTGGGGATGTGGGCTCAGTATCATAATCAAAATCCTTTAGATATCCCCACAAAAAGAAATCTAATGGTGTTAAATCGGGCGACCTTGCGGTCCATGAATGAGGACCACAGCACCCCAGCCACCTTCCTGCAAACCTGTTGTTTAGCTCTATCACAACAGCAGGCGCAGAATGGGCTGGGTAACCATCGTGCTGCATCTACATATGGACTCTCATGTGTGGACACACATGTTCAAGGACACCACCCAAACTGTCGACTATAAACGCACGATATAACTCACCTGTCAGTGTACCTGGGAAGTAGTGTGGTCCGATGATTTCATCCCCAAGGGTTCCACACCATACGTTAATAGACCACCTATGTTCACAGTCGACAAATCGTACCAACCGAGGATTGTCTGAGGCCCAGTAGTGCACGTTATGGAGATTCACTGCACCATAATTTGTGAACATGGACTCAACAGAGAACATAACAGCTTGTAAAGACTCCAGCGTGAAATTACACATGGCCCGTTCACAAAATGTAACTCTCGCTCGGAAATCGTTCCAATGCAGCTCCTGGGTAAGTGACATGCAGTACAGATGAAACCTGTGGCCATGTACTATACACCACACAGATGTGAGACTGACACCAGCAACTGCAGCAATGGCTCGTAAGCTGGCATGAGGATCGTGGTGTACTGCAGCTAAAACAACCTCCATCTCCTCACTTCTGGCAGTTCTTAGTCTGTTACTGCGGCGCATTGCCAAGCTGACTCTTTCCTGGCCGGCCAATGTGGCCGAGTGGTTCTAGGCGCCACAGTCTGGAACCGCGCGACCGCTACGGTCGAAGGTTCGAATCCTGCCTCCAGCATGGATGTGTGTGATGTCCTTAGGTTAGTTAGGATTACGTAGTTCTAAGTTCTAGGGGACTGATGACCTCAGCAGTTGAGTCCCATAGTGCTCAGAGCCATTTGAACCATTTGAACTGTTTCCTGAACTCGTTGTTCAGCACGTAAGAACACAATGGCTGCTTGAGCTCTTCGACTAAGATATCTCACAGCATATGCCATGGCTGTTTCAGTGGCATTGTGTCGGCACTCACTGAGCATCATCAACATGTCAACATACTCGTTGTTCTTGTATGCCATCTTCATCCGATGTCAGTAACTGTGGTATATTGAGCCCTGTTTGTTTGTGTGGCTCGAACTGTCGGGTATACGGCCGACAGTCGGCAGTCTAACAGCTCATTAAGGACGCTTCTCGCTCTGTGACACTGGCGACGTTACAACTCGGCTGCACCATGTTTAGAAGGTGCATTGCGTTATGCGCTGCATGTGTGGTATGTTCCCCTGGCCGGCCGCGGTGGTCTCGCGGTTCTAGGCGCGCAGTCCGGAACCGTGGGACTGCTACGGTCGCAGGTTCGAATCCTGCCTCGGGCATGGATGTGTGTGATGTCCTTAGGCTAGTTAGGTTTAAGTAGTTCTAAGTTCTAGGGGACTGATAACCACAGCAGTTGAGTCCCATAGTGCTCAGAGCCATTTGAACCATTTTTATGTTCCCCTGAAACTTTGAAGGGTT
Source organism: Schistocerca nitens (assembly GCF_023898315.1). Classification (NCBI taxonomy): domain Eukaryota; kingdom Metazoa; phylum Arthropoda; class Insecta; order Orthoptera; family Acrididae; genus Schistocerca; species Schistocerca nitens. The sequence continues at coordinate 241,193,419 of NC_064620.1, read as the reverse complement.
GTATCTCCAAAACTAAAAGTGATACGAATGTAATTTAAATTGATGTATACATAGTTGATGTTACTGATTCCAGTGCATTATAGAAACAACTATTGTTCCATTTAAAAAAATTGTATCTTTTTGCTGTAACTCTTTGGATAATAACATAATAAACTTACAGAGGCAAACACATTTAGTGAAACACCCTGTATATTTGTCTGTTTTGTTATTGAACGACCCTTGAATAAATGATATTGCACTAATGAATGTAATGTAATGTAAAACTTACATGTAATTTTCTCATTCAGTATCATATTAAATCGGATTACTTCTTGACAACAAATCAATGTTTTTAAAAGAATGTACCATATCATATGCCAAATATAAATCAAATTTCAAAAAATAACGGTTATCTTTCTTCAAAAAATAGTACAATGTTTGAGTTATGCTCAGCATTCAGCATTGATTTTCTTTCGTATTTAATATCCCTGTCTGTGCCTCACGAATTATCTTGACCTGACACTCTATGTGATGATTAGACTTGTCACTCCATAAATAGAGAAAGGAGAAGGAGCTTACAGGTGCACTCTACAAATTGACAATATTACCTAACCTGTCTGTAAGTGGTCCTAACATAAAATAAGAGTATATGCTCGTCAGGTCTGGATCGCAACCGACACGAGAAAATGATTGATAACTCATTCTGTTTCAATGTATGCCAGTAATCTGTACTCCATGTCATGGTCTAATTATCTTGTAAATATATTAATTAATGTTATGTTAAAGACAATTGTATTCCATGTGGAAGAAAATGGTGTAGGCTACAAAATGTTAAACCAGTGGACTGTGATGCTGTGAGCTCAGCTTCTAAGAAACAAGACTCTTATGACTGTGAATAAGTTACATGTTATAAAGAGTGATGAATACTACATAGGTAGTGGCAGCACTATCTGAGTTAGTACTGAGTTGCAGCAATTTGTCATGAATTGCAAAAAAACTAAAAAACCGGCAACACACTCTTGCAAACGGGATGCAGTACTCATCAGTGATGTACACAACAATGGTTCGTATGCTACCGGTGTGGCACAAGCTTTAAGATGATGTAGTCTGGTGTGATGTGCGACATCTTCTCACATGGTATGGAACTGGTGATATCTCTTTCATCTTCCTCTTTCCTGTTCCATTTCCTCAATGTGCTAGCACTATTTATGTTCTGGTGTCATTTACTAGAAGTGCATGGTACATATCTTCACAATGAAGGACGCAATGTTATGACATGCAGGAACTGTCAATCTGGGCCATACCTATGTGCTGTTGCGCTCAGTTCTGGCCAGGATTGTGTCTATGTTACTTGGCACACTGCCATAGTTACATAGCAAGCAAGTGTTGAAAACTAAGAGGACTGCCTACATAGGCACTAAAGATGTGAATATTATAAGCATTAAATAGAATAATGACTTTACTTCATGGACTAGTTCATCATGTATTTTAATAACAAGTGATATTTTAGAAAATGCGAAGTATAAAAGAATCTTCTTCTCTCTAAATAAAACCTGAATCCATTTCATGTGTCAAGAACTCATATTATTATAATTGTGTATCATGTAAAGAAAAACCTATTACAAATAGTATAATGGAACTTGCATTTAATATGACCTGAGGATTTTTCCTTTAAATAGTACTAACATAATTGAGGAACTGTTTCACTGATCTCACAATGTGATATTGTATGATGCAGACATGAGAGACAAGAAACTCTGGAAGAATGATCACAGCTACTGTTCAATGGTGAATTCTCCTGCCCAGAATCTGATCATTCACCTGGGTCTGCTCTTATCTTACAACACAACCTCAACTTAATACTCAGCTTATCACATCCGATCATCCTACTGCAACCTCCAAAAATGGTTCAAATGGCTCTGAGCACTACGGGGCTTAACATCTTAGGTCATCAGTCCACTAGAACTGAGAACTATTTAAACCTAACTAACCTAAGACATCACACACATCCATGCTCGTAGCAGGATTCGAACCTGTGACCGCAGCAGTCATGCGGTTCCAGACTGAAGGGCCTAGAACCGCTTGGCCACTCTGGCCAGCCTGCAACCTTCCACCAACAATCATAGCACAACCAACCTGAACATTTCAACCTCATTTTTGTAATGCAAGAATAATATTCATACTATGTAACCTCTGTAGCCACTGATGTGATGATATAACAAGTACGGAAATAGTTAAAATCAATCAAATTTACTGAAATCACACTTTGTTTGAAGAATATATAATTCTCTAACTACTGCTTGTTTAAGCTATCAAGTATATATTGATTTCTAGTCGTTAAAACAAATATTAGGCACATGATTTGTTACTGGTGGAAATACTAAACTGTACATAGTAACGACTGTGCTGAAAGCAATCATTTAAGCAAAAATATTGCATTTTCTGCACCAGTTGCCTTACACTTTTCACATTAATACTAGACACATAAAAGACAGTATAACTTGACACTGAAAGAAATGTCACAATGTAACAAGTATTACAGATCTTATATACCATGGTGTGAGAAAGTAAACCCCAAGACATTACTGTTGAATGGCTGCTTCCATGTTGATGTCAGTAGTGTCACTGCCATTTGAGGAGGTAGTGTAAGTACAATTCACCTCTTATCTTTTGTCAACATTCCTTCGTCATTAGCCTTCCCATTTGCAACACATTAGCATGTAAGCATCTCTGCATTTATACTTAAGGAATTGGACAACAATAGTTGTAATCTACACTTCTGTCTACTTTTCATTCAAAGGGCACTGTTACTAACCCTTTTTGCTAATGATAACAAGATTTCTATTTTTCAATGTAACTAAAGTTGGAAGAAGGTCAGTTTGATGTGTCGATTTGTGCACCAAACACGCCATTTCATTCAAATTTGCACACCTCAGAAGAGTCGAACCTATGCAATATAAATTTACTACAAGAAGTCTGATCTCTGTTATTCCACATAATGCAGAATTATTTGTTGCAGTGTGGTTAATACAAACACGCTCCACAGATGTCAAACTTACGTGCTTGCCAATAACGATTTGGTACCTGATTATCAGCATGCCCGGTAACAAGATTAATAGTAACACTCGCAGATCATCTGCTGTAGAAACTGCAGTGTGTCATCATTACATGGTTTACTTCAGATTTTCAAACTTGATTCTTGCAGTGGTCACTGTGACTCATCTCGACTTTCGAATAGTCAAGATTCAGAAGAATGCTATGTCTGAGTGCATATCCATAACTGAGAAACACTTTGATCCTTTCAAACAGTCTAGGGCAGGCTGTTCCAATGCATGTGTAGAAATGGGTAAAAATCTGTTTTTGTGAATCTGTTCGGTTGTCAGTAGTAGATGCAGAAACCTCAAGTGCCGTCCTTCTTCTTCACAAGGACCCCAGGATAGGACTAAGGACTCTCTGAAGGTTCAAGGATGTCATCTTACTGCATCTCCTTCACTGCCTCTTGAATTATTCGTCTTTCAACTCATGATATCCCATGTGACCACTGACAAATTGGTGGATGATTCCTGTGTTGATATGTTATTCTGTTATTGGTCGCTTGATCTGTCTTCTTTCCACTATGGATTTAGAAGTATCGGAAAATCTTCGCAGAACGGCTAACACTCGCTAATCTTCCTTGTCCAGGCCAGATCCTATCGGCATTCGACTGTAGTTTCCTCCACTGCGTTGTCTATAGTGGTAGTGGAGCCCAATTAATCATTGACGACACTGAGCTATCCATCCTGGACTGGTTTGGCTGTTCTTATGCACATAACATTGGGAATGAGTTGTGGCTGCTCGTGACTGTTAGTGATCCGTAATAGCTTCACAAATTAACTGAGCATTTAGACTGAAGACCGGAACTCGTCTCATTGATGATGGCAGGATAGCAACCTCTTCAGCAGCAAACAATCATCCCGAGCAATCTTCATTATATGTGCTTGTTGGAATAGCCTTGTCACTCTGGAGCTTTGATCTTCCACAGTCAGCGACTGCTTGTGAAGTCTACAATGTCCATCTGAGAATAACATTGTCACTATATTCTGTTAAAACGCTAACATCGAAGACCATGGTCTGTCATTGATAGGTTTCATGCAATAAACATGTTCTTGATGACTGGATCTATTTCTCAGCCCCTGAGTCGACTAGTGCCTGGACATGTTGACCATCAATGACGATGTCAATGAGATTTTCTGATAGCTTGGTGAATATTGTCCATGGAGGACTTTCATCTGTTACGGCCTCACCTCCATAGATGTTGCCTCACTTAGTTTTCTTGAATTCAGCTGCTAGACGAGCATCTGGTACCTCTGTACAGTGTATTGGGGCCTGTCCAGGATACAATGATGGGATTTGACCCAGAAATCGACTACACTGCCTGCAGTTGACTGGCGTTAACACGACCTTTTTTTAAGGTTGAGGTCTCGCACTGTAATAGTCCTTGAACACTCGTCTTCTAATTCTGCAGTAGGGTAGAGCTTGTCCAAGGCGTCGACAGCAAAAACAAACCAGCATGTTGGCTTCAGTCCAGCAAATATCTCGTCTTGTGAAAGGCATTATACTTGGTGGAGGTGTTAGTCATTCCTGCGGTTTGTTTCTTGATGGTTGCGACTTAAGTCCAAATTGGCTGAGTCCATGCTTCATGACGCATTCGACTGTTGGCAAAGATTGCTGCTAAAGATTGATACGCCTTTCCTTCAACATTCTGTATTACCTCATAAAATATGGGGTCGCCTTTCTTGCCTAGTATATCTTGTGCACTCAGTCCGAAATTTCTACTGAGCGAGGTGACGCACTGATTAGTACACTGGATTTGCATTCAGGAGGACAGTGGTTCAAACCTGCGTCCAGCCATTCAGATATAGGTTTCCTGTGATTTCCCTAAATCGCTCCAGACAAATGCTGGAATGATTCCTTTGAAAGGGCATGGCTGATTTCCTTCTCCATCCTTCACACAACCCGACCCTGTACTCTGTCCCTAATGACCTCGATGTCGATGGGACGTTAAACTCAATCGCCCTTCTTCCGAAATTTCTCGCTGCTCTAAATTGCTGTATATCTTTTCTTACTACCTGTCGTATGAGAGGGGAGAGATCATGGCCGTCTTCCACAACTGTCACAGGAATCACTTCCAGGGGTTTGTCATACTTCTCTTGTCTGCCGCTTTTTCTGTCCCATTTCCTCAATGTGATGGCACTATTTATGTTGTGACTTCCTTTACGAGAAGTGCATGGTATACATCTTCTCTGACACCTTTCATCAGGTGTCAGACTTTATCGGCTTCCATCATATTCGAATTCATGATCACAGCCAGTTGAAGTTCCAAACAACAAAAGGCAACGCTTGGGGTGCCAAGCAACAAAATCCACCACTTGGAGTGCTAAGCTGAGAGAGATGCTAGTGTATTTCACAATCAGTAGAGAAAACTGACATGGTTGAAAATATATGAGGGAAAGGAGGAAGAGGCCCGCATCTCGTTGTCGTGCGGTAGCGTTCTCGCTTCCCACGCCCGGGTTCCCGGGTTCGATTCCCGGTGGGGTCAGGGATTTTCTCTGCCTCGTGATGGCTGGGTGTTGTGTGCTGTCCTTAGGTTAGTTAGGTTTAAGTAGTTCTAAGTTCTAGGGGACTTATGACCACAGCAGTTGAGTCCCATAGTACTCAGAGCCATTTGAAACATTTTTGAAAGGTGGAGGAGGGGGGGGGCACAGAAATAAAAGTCACTTTTACAAAAAGTAGTTCTCAAACCAGCCCTGTTCACAACATGGTATAGGGGGAAAATTGTCTGTATGCAAGACTGTGTCATTTTACTGTGACATTAGGCCCCATCATTCAACGGCTCTTCCCACCAAGTGGACTTGCTGATGTTTATCGTCAAATGTTTTCTTCAATTTGGCCTGGAATTTGTTATAGCTCCCTTTCATTGTTCTCAAACTGTTGCAGAGATGTGTTGCCCAAATGAAGCTCACATCACGTTATCTCACCTGTCTTGTATGGTGTATCGGTCGAATCCTTGTTTTGAACAGCGTCTATGGAAAACACTGGTGGATGGCTCATATGCAGCTGACTTATTGCTGCTTTGAAATCCATTTGCCTCTTGAATAAATGGGCTTTTGGAATGATTTACTGCTTGTATTCCAGTTTCTTTCTGTACAGGTGACGGCTTTTACGTCGCCTAAAGGCCAATCCACACTAGGCTTCAGATCAGTCATTTCACATAACATCCACACATTCCACAATGCATTTCAAATGTGATATTCACATACACTGTCAACGAACACTCACGTCACGTCAAGGTTTCTCGGGAAGAAAGTTTTGATGGTGTCGTTGTCTGTTAACATCGGAAGTTAATCTCTTACTGTCGCGCTCACTTATGGAATAGTAGTGAAATTCATGCTTTTGTTTCTTCTTAATGTTTATTTTATTTTTGTGCTTTGTTTTCGTTACAAATTGCAAACATTCCTCCACAACTTGAATATTTTTTCCATTGGGTGTTCTCCAGCAAACGAGGTCAGGTGTCTAAAAGTGGATAATTATCTAGGTTTCACAATAACAGAACAGTGCTGACTCCCATACTGTGTATAAATAAGAACATAAGTTGATGAAGCAATTTTCATTAAATAACATTTTAAGCGAGAAACTAGGCTGTAATGAAAAAAAGTTCAGGTATTGGTGACATTATTAACTAGATAGAAAGTAGAATAATGGATAAGAATAGAAGGTCAATTTATTCCCATATAAATATTTGTGTGTACATATTTTCACTAACAAATAAATGTCAGAGTTTTGAAATGTTGTTTCACACCTCAATACTTCACCTTATATTGATCGAGAACATACGTTATGAAAGTTGCTTTGCCCAATAATAAACGTTATCATTTTTAGTTCCTCAATTCCGAAACTATGCTCCAACTTTTTGTATAACCTCAACTTTACAGTTCGGTACTGGGTCAAGCTTTGTCACACTTGGATTATTCTAGCGATTGACAGAGAAGGTTGTGAATACCAGCTCTGTGCAAGAAATTTCAATGAAGCTCACAATTTTCGGCATTGTCTCCAGAAATGATCATGGCCTCCTGCGTCAAGTGGAACCATCTGAACCAGAGGCATCGAGTGTTCTGTGGCAATCTAGGCTGCGACTTCCTACACTTGACCCATACGGCCGAGAACTTTAGGGTCTCCCTAAATGGGTCAGGTGTGTACTGCATATCAGATGCTAATACCCAGGTAGCTGGCTGAGTGTGGGATGCACACAAAGATTTTTTAGATTAGGTGACTCTTCGTGCAGTCCAGATAACGACAGCTGAAGGAGACCAAGAAATATAAGAGTAAGGACTACAAGAATGCCCTCTAGAGGTGAGAGTATTAAAATTCAAGTAAATAGCTGCTGGTGACTGGCTACAAAGTATCAGAGTACAGTTGGAAGTGCTCCTGAAAAGTAATGCAGGTACAGTGAATGAACAGAAAGCTGGTTGAAACCCGAAATTGATAGCAGTGAGATTTGTGGGAAAAATTTAAGTGTTTTTCGAAAGGGTAGACTAACGGGAAATGGAGATGGTGTATTTGTCACAGTAGGCATGAAACTCAAATGCAATGAGATAGAAATTGAAACTGCATTTGGGGTAAAACTCAGTATCAGTGGTGCGTATAAAATGGTAATTGGATCCTTCTATCGCCCACCGGACTCACATTCCGATATAACCAAAAACTTTAGAGGAAACCTCAGTGTACTTGTATGTAAGTTCAGTGAAGACTTTAATCATCCAACAGTTAAATGACACAATTACAGTTTTGATAGCGGTGGACGTGACAGACATCATGTGAAACATTACTAAAAACCTTCTCTGAAAACTACCTGGAACAGATAGCTAGGAACCTCACTTAAGGTGGAATATGTTGGATCTAATGGCAACAAACAGACCTGATCTCTTTGAGGATGTCTGCATTGAAACTAGTGTTAGTGACCATGACATGGTTGTAGCAACAATGGTTTTAAAAGTACAAAGGACAACTAAAACAAGCATATATATATATATATATATATATATATGTGTGTGTGTGTGTGTGTGTTTTATATATATATATGTATATATATGTGTGTGTGTGTTATATATATATATATATATATATATTCAATAAACTAGATAAAAAATCGTTGATGTAATATCCCAGTGAGGTACTTGAAACTTTCAGCACAGGGGAGGAGCATATAGAGGAACTCTGGCTCAATTTTAAAAGAATAGTTGGCCATACATTGGAGAGATATATATCCAGTAGAGCAGTTCATACTGGGAGCGAACTTACATGGTACACAGTCACTGTAAAGAAACTTCTAAAGAATCAGAGATTACTGCCTAATATATGTAAAAACATGCATTGGGCTGAAGATAGAGAGGTGTTGAACGAAATGTGTTTGGTTGTCAAGACAGCAATGCATGACGCCTTCAATGACTGACATAGCAAAATATTGTAAAATGTTCTTTCACAAAACCCAAAGAAATTATGGCTTTATGTAAAGGCTCTTAGTGGCATCAAAGTTAGTGTCCAGTCCCTAGCGAATGAGACATAAACTGAAATTGAGGGCAGGAAAGCAAAAGCTGAAACGCTTGACTCATTTTTCAAACGTTTCGTTATAACAGAGATCCCAGGAGAATTGCCCCAATTTAACGCTTGCACCACTGGAATGATGAATGGAATAAGTATTAGTGTCAGTGGTGTTGAAATCATTAAAACTGAACAACCCTCCAGGGCCTCATGGAATCCCTGTCAGATTCTATACTGAATATGAGGCTGAGTTAGCCCTCTTCTAACTGTTATTTGTCATAAGTCCCTTGAACAAAAACCTGTGCCCAGCTGTTAGAAGAAAGCACATGTCACACCCATTTACAGGATGGGTATTAGAAGTGACCCACAAAACTACTATCTCATTTCTTGTAGGCTATTAGAACATATTCTGAGCTCGAACATAATGAGGTATCATGAACAGAATGACCTCCTATAGTAACTTCCGATTTAGATAACACCAAGAAAGACAGAAACGTTGAGGAAAGAAGTCAAGCTTATGCAGGAGAAACTAGAGAACGGCACAGTTTCCCAAAATATTATATTAAAAAAGGACATGATAACTGATTTGCAATGGGGATGAAATTCAGGCTTGTTGCAATGTGAAACGTCCCCTTTGAAAAATTATATAAGACTGTGCTTAAACTGACACACAATATTTTTTAGCGCAATGCAATCTGACTTTCAATAATCCCTACAAAAGGATGGCCCTGACTAACATTAACCTATACCTTTCACAAATCACTTACCTCACAAAAATCTTCCTTACTCGAACTACTGCAATACAGGGAGCGCCACTACTGCCAGCTAAATAAAAGATTCAAACTACGGAAGGCACTAACTACTGATAGGCATAGTTAGCAAATGAAAGATATTAATAGGGAACAAACAATGTATTTACCTTAATAGTCATAATATATATAGCAGTTCATGACATCCAGTCTTACAAATGTCAAAACTCCGCCATCTCTCTCCCCACATCCACCACTGCTGGCGGCTCACCTCCAACTGCGCAACACTATGCGCTGTTCACATCCAGCTGCCGCTGCCCAACACTACAATGGCAGACAACAATGCAAACTATCCACAGACTGCACACAGCACAGCCAGTGATTTTCATACAGAGCGCTACGTAATGTTGCCAATAAGAAAACATACAGCCTACTTACATAACCCCCATGCTCCCCACAAAAAATTTTACAAATTGTTTTGGGCACTGGCCAATACTGATTTGAAAAAAAGTTTTCGTAATTACAGTAAGAAAGATATCAAATGTACACACTTATTAATACAATGTTGGTCAAAAGCTAAAATTTTCTCACAGTTCATAAAGACAGTCCTGATCATTCATCACAGTAAAACTGCCGTTTCTTTTCTCAAAGTCTGAGCAGTAAAAGACAATGCACACGGAAGTAGTGGATTTCCATGCAGTCTTGAAGAAGTAGTGTTGTCCTTCCAACGGCAAGACAGTGCTGACTCTTGACATGCAGACAGGTAATGGGCCACAACAGAGGAAACCCACAGCAGAGTCAGTCGAAGTTTTGAAGAATATTGGTAGGTAGGTCATCACAGAGTAGACCCACTGTAGTCCTGGTAGAGATTACGGTATTGGTGGGCCACCAGAGGTGCAGACCCACTGCAGTCCTTGTAGAAATACTGGTAATGGTGGGCCATCAAAGATGCAGACCCACTGTAGTCCTTGTAGAGACGGCCAGCAGCCATCTGTTGCGACTATGCAGGTGCACAATCACCATCGAAGAGTCTTGCAGAGAATATAGCAAGTCCATAAACCACCACTTGTGCACACACAAAGTTTTTGGAATTGTCCTTAGAAATCTTGCAGACAGTATAGCAAGTCCATAACCCACCACTTGTGCACTGACAAAGTTTTTGGAATTGTCCTTATAACCAGCAATGCTGTTAATCAGTCCCTTGCTGAATTATTAACACACGTGCAAACACTAACAGTCCCAACTTCTCACATATTGTGCATTACTGTGACCAACAGAAATGTGTGCAGTGAAATGTAACTTACAAGTTACTTAATTTGATGAACTGGTGTCAATTACAATTTTATAACATTAGAATACAATTACAAAGGTACAAAATACGTCATTAAAGAACATAACAATACAGATAACATTTGTAGTAATACAAACTTTACAAAAGAATAGAAATAAACATATACATCAGTGTTGCAGGAATTATGAAAAAATATCAGAATAACTTTTGAAACATCAACTTCACGCATGAGCATTAAAAAAACCAGAATAAATAATGTCTAAACATCTTTACAAAGTAAATAACATATTATTAGAAAAATTCTACAACATAACTCTCATTAGCTAAACACATAAATACAGGAAAAACGCAAATATACAAGAGTACACAAACACATTGGGGGATAACACAATAGAAAGGACAGGGTTCGTTTTCAGTGTAACATTTGGTACTGCAGTCCAACCCAAAACTTCATTCCATAGATCTTTCGTCTTATTTCAACATTTGTTTCCACCAAAAAAATCCTATCCAAGCATGCTTTCTATATTTATATGTTCACACATTTCTTATATCATTACTTATTTTTCATTATCTTACATCATTTATTTCGAAGAAAATCCTACCTAAACTTGTTGTCTCTAAACCCTACTTTTTTTTGTTCATATCCTCTTTCAAAATACTTTTTTTGGCCAAACCATATTCTTATAGCTTCTCAATGCATTTCTTCCAATTCATCACAACTCGTTCTCTTATATAGCCTACACCATTTTAAGCTAACTTAAATCTAGTGAGCTCAGATATGTATACTGAGGAACGAGGCAATGCAGCAGCACAAAACAATTAACACAAACAGCAATGATAAAAAATACAAAAGGCAAAGCAAGCAGCATAAATTAGCAAAGCAAATGCAATATTACAACTAATATAAGGCAATGCGCAGCAAACAAGAAAAATAAATTCGTAGTAAAACTGGCTTAACAGAGTAATACAAAGTGAAATTTAGTAGCACTATGCCTGGCAAACAGCAGCAGCAAATGCAATAACTTATATCTAAACATGACAAAGCTCAAGCACAAAAAAATAGTACACTAAAGACAACAACGCAGATAAGGGAAATGTATATTCACATCTTAATATCTATGTCATTAAAGTGGCGCACCACAACTTGTTCTACAAAATAAATTACCAAGTACTTGAAAAGAAAATCATGAATGCAGTTCCTGTGAAGGTAAATGTCTTTTTGTGCTCCCTCATGTTATTGAAAAAATTATTATTTACTCGATCTGTAGACAGAAAATATTTATATTAGTACATCTATAAAATTTTATTAAAACCAACGCTGAAGTGCAGCTAGAAACTAGATATTAAACAAAATGAGTTAATAAATACATAAAGCAAGCCAAATGGCATTTCTCTCAACTAGCAAGACAATAGCCGTGAAATGTTTCTCATTGTTTCATTAGGCATTTTAGTAAATATCATAAATTAAGAGCTCCACAGTATAATCATATGTTTTCAAGTTTGAGCGTGTCGTATTTGCGATGCTTTCTACAAAGGAATGTCAATAGCGAGGATAATGGCCTCCCTTTTTTTTCTCCACCTGTGCCTCTGAAAGGCACACACTAATGGCTTTTTTCCAGGCAACTGTTGTCCAGCAGGGTGCCCACGACGCATTACATGCAGGTGGTTACTTAACTTTCTTACCGAAATATTTACAACACCAGTTTGCACTACAGTGGCAGTCTCATATACAAAATTTCACGGGTCGAGAATTTGCGTTGCAAATGTGTAGATACAAAATCTTATGAATATAACAGTGTCCAAAACATTTTCGCCGGCATTGTGATACATTCACGCATTTACACACATTTCATAACTCTTAAAGTACGATTCTTAGTTTCCAACATCCTTTTTCACAAGTCAGAGTCCCTAACCACTATTCATTACTCCTTACCTTATTACACATATAAATATTCGTCGACACTTCTTCAATATTTCATCATAACAGATACGTAGCATAGTCAAATTCCTCATGTAGCATCAGCTTATTGACCATAAACATACCTCAGCAGCATAATACACATCGTCGTCGTAAAAATAACATCATAACACCTCAGTCACATCTCAAAAACGTCGTAGCTTTCTGCAATAATGTCAAAACCTAAAAAAAAAATTCTCTGCTCATTTCAATAGTGTCATCTACCCCAAACGTACTTTAAAATCATGCTCCCTTACCAAAGACATCATTCAAAGCTCTCATAGTATCACAATGGTTCCGAAAAAATATGAACAGTTCACAAAGTACAGACAAAATACAAGTTCATAAGTGTGAAGTTATCCAACTGTGTAATTGCGTAAACATGTGTCCCTGATGTAGTAAAAAAAATGTTTATCTCTCAGTTAAATGATCAGATAGCTGTGTAATTTGTGTGTTAGAGAAATATGGTACCGATGTGTAAAGTTGTATAAGCAAATACCATATTAGCTAGGGCTCCTTGTGCTTGCCAAACACATGGTAAACAAAGTAAGCGTGTACCCTCTGAGGATTAATGTAATTATACCCTCAGGTGTTACAGATTACAGAAATGGAATGAAATGTATCACGGAAAACTTTCATTGTAATTCAAAAATCTAGAAAAATAAATGGTTTTAGTACAAAATTAATCACTCAAATGCGTCTCCTGTAGCGCTGAATGTGCGTCTTGCTGTATGATAATTCTGTGGAACTGTCGTAGTTATCGTCCTCTGTAAGCAAAGTTTTGCTGAAGTGAATGTACTTACCTCATGATAAACAAAAGTGAAATGCTTTGCGTATAGATACCTTACTTATTACGTTTATTGCCATGATGAAGAAAGTACTGTACTCTAACGTATTGTTGTGCTAAGGAAAAGGCTGTCTCATTGTAGCTATACCACAAAAGTTACTACTAAAACATGTTTTACTTTCCAGAATAATTCATAAAAACTGTGCAGATATAAAACAGATACACCGCAAAAGCAACAATGTAAATTGTCACTCATTAGTAGCGTCGTGATAAAATCGTGTACCTGTCACATAAACTAACCACTGTGTCATCTGGTATCTCACAGAAAGTACTTTAAATCCAGAATGTATTTTCAAGTAAACCAAAATGTTGCATTAAAATCTCATTAGCAGTACTGGTAAATGTTCTAAGTATGTGAGCCTTATAGTCGTTACGTAATCGTGCAACTAAGAAGCAAGAATGTACACACACAATAACACTGTGTCAGCTGTTCACAATAACAGTGCATTCGTAATTTCTGTTTAAATAAGTTCTCTTGGTTCTTGACTGGATATTTAACTTCAAACATTGTTGCATGTTAACAGTTTCTAAGTCTAACAAAGCATACTAGTAATGTAAAGTGAAAAATTGTATGGCAAAGACTAAGTTAAAAAGCAGATTATCTCTCAATAAGCGGTTTTATATGTGAAGTGTGGTGAAATCCTTTACTCTTCATAGTACTCAGAGTTTGAACTTGAATGCAATTGTCATGCAGTATATGTCGGTAAAGAATACTGGAATTTTTCTCAAGGTTAGCGTCTATGTTATTTTTCTCTGAGCCAGCCGGCGCACATGGCTGCCTGCGGTGCGGGTCATTGTGTGTTTCTTTGTTGGCGCGCGTCGTTATTGGGATTTGGAGACCTAACTTCTACAAATTCACCTTGTCGAGAGTGCCCTGCTCTGTTTGAATCCCGCCAGTTCTGATGCAATTCAGGTCTGTCGTTACGATCATATCGTCTGTCGTCATGTCGGTAGATTCCATAGTTTCTTTCTTGTCGGTCACGTGGTGAAGAATTTCTCCCTGAATCGTAACTGCACGCTGAACTGTTGCGTCTGAAATTATTCTGTCTCCCTTGATAATAATAGTTCTGGTTACCATATTGTCTGTTTCTATGATTGTCTCTGTGATAGTCACTACCACGGAGAGGTGATCTTTCCCTGTAATTATTAGTACTCTGCCAACGGTTGTCATATGGGTGGTGTCTGTTTTGGTCACGATTTGTGTTATGAGAATAGCCTTGTCGTGTCCATTTATTATTTCTGTCATCGCGGAATTGTGACGGATGTGACCTGTAATTGTTGTGCTCCTGTTTTCGCGTTCGGCGAATATCAGTGTCAATTTCCAATTCTTGTAATAGTCCCTGAAAAGCTTCAATGTCATCTTTGCAACGTCCTGCCAAAATAATATGTCGTAAATGTTCAGGTAGTTTGATTAAGCAAATGCGGATGAGTTCTGAGGGGCTGTATGGGTTTGACAGGTACTGATTCTTGTGCAACATGTCTTCAAAATATTTCACAAGACTGGAAAATTCAGATTGTTCGAAACGTTTCATCATTATGATGCTATGTTTTACTAGGTCTTGTGTAGCTTGAGACCAATACGCTGAGAGGAAGGCATGATAAAATTCTCCTTCACTGTGACAATCGTGAATGACCGATCGCATTCTTACAGCTGGTTCATTCTCCAAGTAGCCACACATAAATTCTAATCTGTGCTCTAATGACCAGTTGGGAGGAAAACAATGAGAGAATTGATGGAGGCATGCTTGTGGATGAATGTCGTTGCCAGAATTCTTAAATGTTTTGAATTTACGTGTGGTAATGAACAGTTTATAGTCAAAATCATCATGTCGGCGAGTCGCATGTCGGTCATTGTTACGTCGTTTCGGCGGTTCCATCTCAAAATTCGGTGTACCTTGCCAATTTCTTTCATAATTTCCGAAGTGCCCTGTGTTATTATTTTGTGGCTGTTCCGTATTTCTATGTCCCTCTTCTCCTATTGGAGCGCGAGTGTCCTCTAAAATATGTAATGCCTGTATTACCTGTGTCAACTGATCTTGTACTTCCCGGATTTCTCTTTGGTGTTGCGTATTAATTTGATTCTGATTTTGTTTCAATTTCCTAATTTGTTTGCACTCTTCTGTGTCATTAAAGACTACCGGTTTTGTGTCATTCAGATTATCATCTACCTTCGTAGATAAATTATTTAGCTGATCCGAAAGTTCAACTACTTTCTCTGATAATGAACTAATTTTCTCCATGTGTCTTTCTGAACCAATTTTCAGAGTATCTACTGTGTCCTTTAAGTTTTCCTGAGTTTTTGCAAGTTGCATAACCGAATCGGTAGATGCAACTGAGTCAATTTCAGCCTGCAAGGTGTCGTGACTTTCATGAACTATAGTTTGCAGTTCCTTTATGACTGCTTCGTGATTCTGTAATGCATTTTCATGACACGAAAAAATAGGTTGGAAATGCTCACAAATTTGTGTTTTACGTCATTACAGACTTTGTGACATTTCGATTCGATTTTATGTAACTCAGTAGTTAAATCTTCACGTGTTCGTTCAAGTATGGTGTCTAACTTTTGAAGATTTTGTTCCATTGTGTCTAACTTTTGAAGATTTTGTTCCATTGTGTCTAACTTTTGTAGCCTTTGTCCCATTTGTTGCATTAACTGTAATAACAATGCACTGGTGTCTGAAACATGTTCCTCAGTGCTTTTCGGCAGTGAAGTTGCACCGGCAACATTCACATTTTGACAAGCGGAAAATGTGTCTTTACTTATTTGAGAAAACGGTGAGGACCCAAAACCTGAATCTGCAGTAGTTGCAAAATTGTGTCCTGTCATTCCCGATTCCTGAGGTGAGCTGTTGCCGACCGATCGATCGACAATGCTTCCTTGTTCACTAATTGTTTCACTGTCTACACCATTGTTTGCCGCCCGCTCCATTTCCCTATGCACAATTACCAAATTACTACTTTGAACATTAGTTAATTCATTACACGGTGGCGCTAACACATTGCTTTCGTCTTCACTGTCATTTCTCAGTTTACTTTGGAGCCTAGTATTACGTTTTTCACACGCCATTATTGTCACAATATTTCACACGACAACACAGAAAAGCACAATTTGAAGAGCACAGTAAGAAAACACATTAACATAGCATTGAAAATGATATCTCGTTAATTGCAAGCGCAGCTGCGAAATACTTGGTGCAGATTTACTGTACAACAGTGAAAGACTGCAACTACAAAGGAGATTCTCTCTACAATTACGCGCTAGCAATAAACTAAAGCTACACTAATTACACAAACTACAAGAAAAAATCAGAAGATTCCAGTGAGGTATCCTCAGCTAAGGGTCGACATATGAAATGTCCCCTTTGAAAAATTATGTAAGACTGTGCTTAAACTGACACACAATATTTTTTAGCGCAACGCAATCTGACTTTCAATAATCCCTACAAAAGAATGGTCCTGACTAACATTAACCTATACCTTTCACAAATCACTTACCTCACAAAAATCTTCCTTACTCGAACTACTGCAATACAGCGAGCGCCACTACTACCAGCTAAATAAAAGATTCAAACTACGGAAGGCACTAACTACTGATAGGCATAGTTAGCAAATGAAAGATTTTAATAGGGAACAAACAATGTATTTACCTTAATAGTCATAATATATATAGCAGTTCATGACATCCAGTCTTACAAATGTCAAAACTCCGCCATCTCTCTCCCCACATCCACCACTGCTGGCGGCTCACCTCCAACTGCGCAACGCTATGCGCTGTTCACATCCAGCTGCCGCTGCCCAACACTACAATGGCAGACAACAATGCAAACTATCCACAGACTGCACACAGCACAGCCAGTGATTTTCATACAGAGCGCTACGTAACGTTGCCAATAAGAAAACAAACAGCCTACTTACAAATGATAATCACCGGTTTTCTGGGTCTGAAAAAAATTTAGTTGTACTGGGGGTTTTCTCTTTTTTCTATCTCCTCGCACAGGACTCGTCTTTTCTATTTAAAAAAATTTAGAATTCAAATTTACCAGGAGAAACTTTCCACTACCATCTCAGGTCAATATACCACCCTTTCCCTTTGGGTTCCAATCTATGTAAGGGTTGATACTATGAAAACATCTTCTTACTCATCCTTGGGTAGGTACGCCCCTTCCATTTATACTAAACTATGGTACAGGTCAATCCCCTTTTTGGTGCCTCTGCCCGCACAGTATAGGTCAGCCTCCTCTGGGTCTGCCTACCTACCTGTCTTTCTCTCATTTCATCTATATCGGATGCTCCCTCCCTATCTTCTCTAACAATGAATCATAGTCTTTCCTCTTTCGTACTGCTCTGCACACTATTTTATTTAAAACTTCTTGGTAAAATTTCTGTCTACCACTTCGTTCCTCCTCCTGAGTCCTTCAGCCTACCTGCTTAAATTCTTCGCTTGTTCATTGCTTACAGCTCACTTATATAGCCTTAATAACTAAATATGTTTCGGCCATGGTTGTAACTTCGTTTCTTTTTATCGGGCTATTCGGCCTGCACAAGCCTATTACTCATCAGAAACTTATTTGACTCGACACCTCTGGCTTGATATCTATTTCTTTATATCTCCATTCATATTATTTTGCACTACTATAGCTACGAACACAGGTGGATATACACTCCCCCCCCCCTTGATCCTTTAGCTTAAGCTTACTATACCATTTCACTTGAGATGTGCAACTGTCATTACTTAGCACATGTGCTTGAGCCCTACCTGAGCACTACCTCCCCCCTTATCTGTGACAGTTGTTACATCTCCCTGTGTACTACTTGTCTGCATCTTTGTATTTAATTGTTCGAGTGTGGAAGCGTGATCGTGCATCCTGATTCTTTGGCCACTAAGGTTCTTAGTTGAAGATTTTTAGAAATCACGGAAAAGAGAAGGACTTCAATGATAGAAGTATATGAATGTGGACAGAGGGAAAGATAGATTGGTACTCTTAAGAGAAGTAAGAAAGGAAATAAAAGAATTGGTTGCTAAGATCTAAGAAAGAAAGAAGACAGCCCCAAAGACAGGAAATCCTTCCCTTCCCCCCTTCCCCAGGATCCCCACTTCGCCGGTACTTAACTGAGAAGCCGGAGAAGGTATGATGTTCGGCGTCTTCTGCAGAACAGATATTCTCACCGTCACCTTTGAAGTCCCCAAAGAAAAGATCTTAGCAACTTCTATGGAACGGCAAATGATGATGAACCAGTCACACTTGTTTGTGAGGGTTGTATGAAGGGCGTGGTGTGTAGGTCGAGTCTGTACCTATGCTACCCACCCCTTTCAAAATTAGATATAAACCCTCCACAATCACATCACACTTTACAAAAAATATAAAACATTCTATAAAAATAGAAATATATGCACTATAATCAAATAGTTATTCAGTTAGTCACTTCACTTTATATTTCATACACATGTTCAGTTTATGTGATCAAGGTATCATTCTTCCTAAACAGTACCATCATATTACGTCTCCTGTTAGAATGTTTCCTGTTAGTTTTATCTCATGCTTAGAGGTTACTGTTTATTGTGGCTCCTTAAATTAGTCATAATTGTGTAGCCATAATTGGTCTCTTTTAATACTAATATGATACGATAGCTTAAGGGCTATAAATACACTCCTGGAAATTGAAATAAGAACACAGTGAATTCATTGTCCCAGGAAGGGGAAACTTTATTGACACATTCCTGGGGTCAGATACATCACATGATCACACTGACAGAACCACAGGCACATAGACACAGGCAACAGAGCATGCACAATGTCGGCACTAGTACAGTGTATATCCACCTTTCGCAGCAATGCAGGCTGCTATTCACCCATGGAGACGATCGTAGAGATGCTGGATGTAGTCCTGTGGAACGGCTTGCCATGCCATTTCCACCTGGCGCCTCAGTTGGACCCGCGTTCGTGCTGGACGTGCAGACCGCGTGAGACGACACTTCATCCAGTCCCAAACATGCTCAATGGGGGACAGATCCGGAGATCTTGCTGGCCAGGGTAGTTGACTTACACCTTCTAGAGCACGTTGGGTGGCACGGGATACATGCGGACGTGCATTGTCCTGTTGGAACAGCAAGTTCCCTTGCCGGTCTAGGAATGGTAGAACAATGGGTTCGATGACGGTTTGGATGTACCGTGCACTATTCAGTGTCCCCTCGACGATCACCAGTGGTGTACGGCCAGTGTAGGAGATCGCTCCCCACACCATGATGCCGGGTGTTGGCCCTGTGTGCCTCGGTCGTATGCAGTCCTGATTGTGGCGCTCACCTGCACGGCGCCAAACACGCATACGACCATCATTGGCACCAAGGCAGAAGCGACTCTCATTGCTGAAGACGACACGTCTCCATTCGTCCCTCCATTCACGCCTGTCGCGACACCACTGGAGGCGGGCTGCACGATGTTGGGGCGTGAGCGGAAGACGGCCTAACGGTGTGCGGGACCGTAGCCCAGCTTCATGGAGACGGTTGCGAATGGTCCTCGCCGATACCCCAGGAGCAACAGTGTCCCTAATTTGCTGGGAAGTGGCGGTGCGGTCCCCTACGGCACTGAGTAGGATCCTACGGTCTTGGCGTGCATCCGTGCGTCGCTGCGGTCCGGTCCCAGGTCGACGGGCACGTGCACCTTCCGCCGACCACTGGCGACAACATCGATGTACTGTGGAGACCTCACGCCCCACGTGTTGAGCAATTCGACGGTACGTCCACCCGGCCTCCCGCATGCCCACTATACGCCCTCGCTCAAAGTCCGTCAACTGCACATACGGTTCACGTCCACACTGTCGCGGCATGCTACCAGTGTTAAAGACTGCGATGGAGCTCCGTATGCCACGGCAAACTGGCTGACACTGACGGCGGCGGTGCACAAATGCTGCGCAGCTAGCGCCATTCGACGGCCAACACCGCTGTTCCTGGTGTGTCCGCTGTGCCGTGCGTTTGATCATTGCTTGTACAGCCCTCTCGCAGTGTCCGGAGCAAGTATGGTGGGTCTGACACACCGGTGTCAATGTGTTCTTTTTTCCATTTCCATGAGTGTAGATTACAGGATAGTCGGAGATTTGAAGGGAGTTCGGTGCAGGAAAACTACTGTGGAAGTAATACCGAACCCAACTCGGGAACCGGCGGATGTCACTCCACCTGCTGACACAGAACGTCAACGTCCCTGGGGGTTTTGCACATATCGTTTTATATCCTTAACATTATTGGCTTGGTTAAACCGTCTTAAGAAATGGAGGGGTGTACCTCCTCGTCTGTTTTTAATTTAGGAAACTGTCTCGACAAGCCTGAATTTGATCCCCATTGCAAATCAGTTATCATGTCCTTGTTTAATATACACTCCTGGAAACGGAAAAAAGAACGCATTGACACCGGTGTGTCAGACCCACCATACTTGCTCCGGACACTGCGAGAGGGCTGTACAAGCAATGATCAAACGCACGGCACAGCGGACACACCAGGAACCGCGGTGTTGGCCGTCGAATGGCGCTAGCTGTGCAGCATTTGTGCACCGCCGCCGTCAGTGTCAGCCAGTTTGCCGTGGCATACGGAGCTCCATCGCAGTCTTTAACACTGGCAGCATGCCGCGACAGCGTGGACGTGAACCGTATGTGCAGTTGACGGACTTTGAGCGAGGGCATATAGTGGGCATGCGGGAGGCCGGGTGGACGTACCGCCGAATTGCTCAACACGTGGGGCGTGAGGTCTCCACAGTACATCGATGTTCTCGCCAGTGGTCGGCGGAAGGTGCACGTGCCCGTCGACCTGGGACCGGACCGCAGCGACGCACGGATGCACGCCAAGACCGTAGGATCCTACGCCGTGCCGTAGGGGACCGCACCGCCACTTCCCAGCAAATTAGGGACACTGTTGCTCCTGGGGTATCGGCGAGGACCATTCGCAACCGTCTCCATGAAGCTGGGCTACGGTCCCGCACACCGTTAGGCCGTCTTCCGCTCACGCCCCAACATCGTGCAGCCCGCCTCCAGTGGTGTCGCGACAGGCGTGAATGGAGGGACGAATGGAGACGTGTCGTCTTCAGCGATGAGAGTCGCTTCTGCCTTGGTGCCAATGATGGTCGTATGCGTGTTTGGCGCCGTGCAGGTGAGCGCCACAATCAGGACTGCATACGACCGAGGCACACAGGGCCAACACCCGGCATCATGGTGTGGGGAGCGATCTCCTACACTGGCCGTACACCACTGGTGATCGTCGAGGGGACACTGAATAGTGCACGGTACATCCAAACCGTCATCGAACCCATTGTTCTACCATTCCTAGACCGGCAAGGGAACTTGCTGTTCCAACAGGACAATGCACGTCCGCATGTATCCCGTGCCACCCAACGTGCTCTAGAAGGTGTAAGTCAACTACCCTGGCCAGCAAGATCTCCGGATCTGTCCCCCATTGAGCATGTTTGGGACTGGATGAAGCGTCGTCTCACGTGGTCTGCACGTCCAGCACGAACGCGGGTCCAACTGAGGCGCCAGGTGGAAATGGCATGGCAAGCCGTTCCACAGGACTACATCGAGCATCTCTACGATCGTCTCCATGGGAGAATAGCAGCCTGCATTGCTGCGAAAGGTGGATATACACTGTACTAGTGCCGACATTGTGCATGCTCTGTTGCCTGTGTCTATGTGCCTGTGGTTCTGTCAGTGTGATCATGTGATGTATCTGACCCCAGGAATGTGTCAATAAAGTTTCCCCTTCCTGGGACAATGAATTCACGGTGTTCTTATTTCAGTTTCCAGGAGTGTAATATTTGGGGAAACTGTTCCTTTCTCTAGTCTCTCCTGCATAAGCTTGAATTCTTTCCTCGACGTTTCTAACAAGGGAACCTGCCCATCGCACCCCCCTCAGATTTAGTTATAAGTTGGCACAGTGGATAGGCCTTGAAAAACTGAACACAGATCAATCGAGAAAACAGGAAGAAGTTGTGTGGAACTACGAAAACATAAGCAAAATATACAAACTGGGTAGTCCATGCAAAAGATATGTAACATCAAGGTTAATTAAGCTCAGGAGCGCCATGGTCCCATGGTTAGCGTGAGCAGCTGCGGAACGAGAGATCCTTGGTTCAAGTCTTCCCATGAGTGAAAAGTTTAATTTTTTATTTTCAATTTATGTGACAAACTCTTATGTTTTCATCACTTTTTTGGGAGTGATTATCACAACCACAAGAAAACCGAAATCGGGTAAGGTAGAAGAATCTTTTTACCCATTTGCCAAGTGTACAAGTTAGGTGGGTCGACAACATATTCCTGTCACGTGACGCACATGCCGTCACCAGTGTCGTATAGAATATATCAGACGCATTTTCCTGTGGAGGAATCGGTTGACCTATCACCTTGCGATCAAATGTTTTCGGTTCCCATTGGAGAGGCACGTCCTTTCGTCTACTAATCGCACGGTTTACCGGTGCGGTCGCAAAACACAGACACTAAACTTGTTACAGTGAACAGAGACGTCAATGAAGGAACGGACAGATCATAATTTTGCGAAGGGAAGACTTGAACCGAGGACCTCTCGTTCGGCAGCTGCTCACGCTAACCAGGGGACCTCGGCGCTCCTGAGTTTAATTAACCTTGATGTTGCCTATCTTGTGCATGGATTACTCAGTCTGTATATTTTGCTTATTTTTTCATAGTTCCACACAACTTCTTCCTGTTTTCTCGACTGATCTGTGTTCAGTTTTTCAAGGCCTATCCAGTGTGCAAACTTATATCTAAATCTGAGGGGGGTGCGATGGGGAGGTTCCCTTGTAAGTCTTTCTTGGTGTTATCTAAATTGGAAGTTACTATAGGCGAAGAGATATCAACACTTAGTTTCTCTTCAACCTTTCATCCTATTAATTCTTCTAATCCATTCAATTTATAAGCTCTGCAGTCATTAACTTTTCTTTGAAGTTCTGTTATACGGTTTCCACCTGTGATTTGCCCCCTGAAATTTGCGCCTGCACTAGGGGGAGCAACTTATCAAGTTTCTGGACATTGGTTTTTAGCATAGTTAATTCTCGTTCAACCACATCAAATGTAACATTACATACATTTTTCAAAGAGTCGTATTTTTCGTTAAATTGTGTTTCCAAATTACTACATATACAGTATACATCATATTCTAATTTTTGAACTAACCCTTTTATATTAGCTTCATTTCTTTGTTCTAAATCCTTATATAAAATATTTGTCTGTTCACTCAGGGAATCAGACAATTCCTTTTTCAATTCTTTTTTCCATTCTTGCTTCTGATTACTTAGAATATTAACTTGAGCCTCTAGTTCTGGGTTTTGCAAATCTAACTTAGAGTTTAATTCTGCCTTCAGTTCGTCCTGTCTTGTGTTCTGTGATTCAAACTGCGCTTTGATAAACCTCATTAATTCGCCTAAATCTGGCGACTGTTCTTCAACTCCTATAGCCCCAACAGACTCTACGGATGTTTCTTTTCCATTGTGTTTTTTTTGCCTTTAATCTAGTTATCATTAAAAGTACTCTCGCTTATTTCCACAACCCCTCACACTTCACAAAGAACCCAAGGTCAGTAGTAGTTCACCCGGAGTCGATGGAAGGCGGCGTCGGCACCGTTATACGGCAGCGTTAGCGTCGAAGGACGGTGGCGTCGGCGTAGGTGGACGACGGCGTCGGCTTTTGTGGACGGCTGCGTCGGCGTTGGTGTGATGCGACGTCGGCGTTGGTGTGCGGCGGCGTCGCCGTTGGTGTGATGCGGCATCGGTGTTGGTGTGCGGCGGCGTCAGCGTTTGTAGACGGCGGCGTCGGCGATTTGAGACTAACTGCGGCATTGTGCGATTTTCTTGATTCCCTTAATCATTTCACCATTTATCAACACGATATTTCTGGATAAGTATCGTGGAATCGCTCTTCAGCATCGCTGTTATCGGTTGCTATGGCAACTCTGAACTGTTTTCTTTCTTTTTCTTATAACTTCTTTAATATTTCCCCTTCTTTCTCAGGTCCTGTCACGGTCGCCACGTTCTTGCAGTGGGCCGGTGTAATGTTAAGCTCTCTCTATACAGCTTAAGCGTTTTCTTAGGCTTACTTGTTGAAGAACGCTGGTTCTGCTTTCTTGCAGCTCTGATGTCTTCTGCTAGTACCGGATGCTTCTCCGAAGATTTCACTGCTAGGAAGGGGAAATTTTCGCTCTCTCACTCTCTCTCTCTTCTTATTTAAAAAACACGCTACTCTTGGAATATCATTCAATGTACCAGAACATATTTATTTCCACTTTGTACAAAACAACAACTAAACTTTATGATGTAAGCCCACACATTACTGGGCACCCAGAATCAGTTAATTACACATTTTTGAACACAATTAATACATAAGCTTTTATCGTGGCTGACTATCCATGTCCAGTCCACGTACTCTCAACAGCAATTCAACGTCTACTAAACAGTCACTATCTCAGGTCACTCCATTTGTTTTTCAACAATACAAAGCTACATTACTCTTTGCAGCCAGCCACGGAGCTTCTGGGCCATATTTGATTATTCTTGGCAGGTCGCGCCAGCGCCGACGAATTATATCCCTTCCAGTTTCGCCTGCACAAACAATAAATGGGTGCAGCATCCTATGCTCATCCTTACGCCCTGCTTTAAAATAACGTGTGTTCGAAATGGCTGGAACACAAGTGTCTCCAGACTTTTGGAAAATTCTGGGGGCACTAGACTCCTCCACGCCAACCAGCATGGATTTCGAAAACATCGATCATATGAAACCCAGATCACGCTTTTCCCACATGACATAATAAAGCTTTGGATCAAGGCTGCTGGATAAATCCATTATTTATTCATTTCTGAAAATCATTTCACTCAGTATCAGACCTACACTTCTTGTTCAAAGTACTATCATATGGAGTATAGAATTAACTTTGTGACTGGATTGAAGACTCTTTACTAGGGAGGAAGCAGCATGTTATCTCATATGAAGCGTCATTGTCAGATGTAGAAGTAACTGCAGGTATGCACCAGGGAAATGTGTTAGGTCCCTTGCTGATCATGCTGTATATAATGACCTTGTGGACAATATTAATAGTACCCCCAGACTTTTAACAGATGATGCAGTTATCTAGAGTGAAGTGCTGTCTGAAAGAAGCAGCATAAATATTCAATCAGATCTTAATAAGCTTTGAAAATGGTGCAAAGACTGGCAACTTGCTTTAAATTTTCAGAAATGTAAAACTGTGCACTTCCAGAAACGAATAAATGTAGGATTCTGGCAATACAGTGCCAGTGAGCCACAGTTCGATTTGGCCAGATCCTACTAATACCCAGGTATCACTCTTTATAGGGATATGCAATGAAATCATCACATAGGCTCAGTCATGGGTAAAACAGGTGGTAGACTTTGGTTTACTGGTAAACTACCAGGAAAATATTATCAGTATACAAAGGAAATAGCTTACAAATCACTTGTGTGACCCATTATGGGGTATTGATCAAGTGTGTGTGACCCTTACCAAACAGGACTAACAGGACATATTGAAGGTATATAGAGAAACGCAGCATGTACTGTCATAGATTCGTTTGACCCACTGGACAGTGTCACAGAGATACTAAAGGATCTGAACTAGCAGATTCTTGAAGATAAATGTAATCCATCACAAGAATGACTACGGACAAAGCTTCTGGAAACAGCTTTAAATAATTATTGTATGAATATACTACAACCTCCTACATATCACTCAATAGTGATCATGATGGCAAGATTAGATTAATTACAGCACACACAGAGGCATTGAAACAGTCATTCTTCGTGTGCTGAATATGTGAATGGAACAGGAAGAAACTTTAATAACTGGTTCATTGGGACTTACCCTCTGCTATACAATTCAAAGAGGTTCACATAATACAGATGTAGATGATGTGGTGTGACGGACTGTATGAATTGGCCTTAATTAGAGATGTGGTGATGTAGATGTTTTGAAGTTCCCAGCGTTTCCACCAAACAATGTCACGACGTGACCACAATCAGGTCAGAACCCGAGAACAGGATCGTCAGTGAAGTACCGGTACAACCCTGGAAGCACGTTTATTACAATACAAGCAGAACAGAACAAAAGTGTTTTCTGGGTGGAGACTGATTCTATTTATATGATCATCGAATATTCCAGAATATGTAAACATAAGAAATTTCCAGAACTTCTTAAAAATTGTAAGAAATAAATAACATACATGAGGTGGAGAGCGGATTGGAAATGGCGCCCCCCAACACAGTAAACGAAGACACTAACCGCTACTCCATGTTGTATGCAGCACAGTTAAAGGCAGTATTGTAAGTGCTATTAACAGACGAAATGTGGCACCTGTCTTTAATGATTACTATTTAATTACGAATTCAATTTACAAAAGTTGTTCGTTAGGGCAGTGGATCCTTCCTTGTGACGGCTTTCTTTGAACTACAAGAGGCCTAGAATGAATGGAAGACTATGTACAAATG
This sequence comes from Schistocerca nitens, assembly GCF_023898315.1. NCBI lineage: Eukaryota > Metazoa > Arthropoda > Insecta > Orthoptera > Acrididae > Schistocerca > Schistocerca nitens. The sequence goes on along the minus strand of NC_064620.1, from coordinate 241,166,534 downwards.
AATAAATAAAATTGTTTACTCAGTGAGTTTTAAAAAGCTGCAGTTGATGTGATGTTACTATGATATGGGCAGTTGTTAGATGCTCGATAAGTTACAGCAAACCAATATTAGAAAAACGGTTGTGGAATATGGCTATTTTCAAGTTCAATGATCAGTATTTATCCCTTAAGACAGGTTGTATTTTTTATTTGAATCTGTTTTTATCACTTCATACCATCTGCCATGGTTTGCGGAACTAAGACTTGAATTTGGGATGAGTTGCTTGTTTTAACAAAATGGAATAAATTTGGTAATAGATTTATTATATTTTAATGAACGTGATGTATTACAGAAAATTGACGAAATATGTTTGACAAAGAAGTAAACCTTACTAATATTCCACAAACAAAAAACTTTAGGAACGATCAAATTTGTGTGAAATGTATAGTGTAATTAAGGATAGCCATCTCTGGCGATATACCAAGTCAGTCCTCGATAGTAATGGCGTTTGTGTTTGTATGTGATTGGGATGGATAGTTTGTGAAAGTTGTTCGAGTCTGACCTGAGGTAAATATTTTAATTGTTTTTATCGTTTTCCATAAATATAAAATAAGTGGAAATTGTATTTTAAAAATGGCAATATTGCTATTTAGAGGAGAATGTATCGTCATACTGTAAGCACATGTTAATGACTGACGGAAGATAAATATTATGAAAAGTAAGATATACACAACATTACGTGCAATATTTCACTGTGTTCCTGTTATTTTTATTGTGGCTCTCCAATTTGGGATCTAATTCAACATGAATACCAGCATCAGATGCGGACCATATTGCTGATTTTACTTCAAGTAATCGTATGTAGTTGTTCGAACTTAGCATATAACATTCTTACGCAAGAATTGTACTACGTAGTCTCAAGGTTCGGAATATTTAGTTATATCTTAATATTACTGATAATCCCGAAATATTTTAATCCATTGGAAGTGTTTGCATGATGCCCACTGTCTGTTTAATATTTTTTTCAGTTATGTTTAAATAAAATTGTATCCCGTAATGATCAGAAAATGGCTAAGGTTACATCTATTATGTTGTCATTATCTCTTTTGTTGTGCAACCAACAGGAGGTGACCATGAAGTGTAGCTCGCTATTTTTGTGTCACTCTGTTATTGTGGTTGCATACCAGTTTTTTTATTTATTTACTGTAGTAAATACTAACTTTGTGGAACAGAATATTACATTGTGTGTTAAGTGTCATACACTCCCATGCTTACATCACTGTTGTAAACATTGTTTACCCACATGCAGTGTATAGGTTTTTGCTTATGTATATCAGAAGAAATACAACAGTCTTCCGTGTGGTATGTATCATGGTACCAATCACAATATGGTCTTAGTGCTTCAAGATACAATAAAATATAAAATCTTAGGAGATGATGATGTTTCAAGTGTGGTACTGGGACCCCCCCCCCCCCCCCCCCGGCCCCTTGAAATCTTCGTTGTGAAAATTATCTGTAGTGTAGCCCGAGTTCCACTTAGATGATAGAAAGGTTATGACTTGGTTGAGCTGGTGAAACCAGTGAATGTGGAAGCCAAATAATAGTTGTGGCAACAGAATGACCTGTAGCATTGCCTAATGTTTTCATCATGCCATATTTAATGCACTTTTCACCATACATACTAAAACTGCAAGGTGAATTCAGAAAACATATATTAGATAATGGACATGTCTATGTGAGTAAAAAAACACAAGGGGGGGGGGGGGGAGGCTGCTCCATGTAACTTTTACTGTGGTCTGTCATCATACTGACTCTCCATAGGCTCCTAAATGAAAACAGAAGCTCAGCAAAGATACTCAACAACAATGTAATCAAAGTGTGTGTGTGTGTGTGTGTGTGTATGGGGGGGGGGGGGGGAGTGTAAGTAAAGTTTTCCGGTTTCCTGTCATTTTTGTTGGCAGATTCAGCAACCACATATAAAGATAAAGCTACTGAAATGATGGATTTATGATAATGTATAATAATTACTTTTTAGTCCATCTTCTTTTGAATATGCACACACATAAATTTCCATATGTTTCAATGTTATTGATGAAGTATCATTCTTCCTGTTACTTAGTTATAATGTAAATGGGTAAATAAAAAACATCTTCCCACCAAGTGGCAGCATGGCACACATATATAAAGATTAAGGATATTTGAAGGTTTCGGTGCCAGTGGTTCCTTCTGGCATAATGGTTGAAGGAGAAGGTTGCACCAGACGATTTTCAAATCTAGTATGGTGCAGTCGCCAATCCATTTTCTTCAACCTTTCTGCCAGGAGGAGCCACAGGCTGTGAAGGCTTGCAAATTTGCTTCATCTTTATATGTGTCTTCTCGTGCTGGTGCTTGGTGAGTAGATTATTTTATCTATCTAGTTACATTATAGTTTCCAAAATGGATTATTTTCATTGCTAGATTAATTATTTAGTTTGATATTTCGCAGATCATTTCGCACAGTAAATCGTAATGAAGTGTAACGAGTCATTTTACATTCACGGCAAAAATTAATTTGTAAATATGACTGTATGCTATACAAATATTTTTTAGAATGAGATTTTCACTCTGCACCGGAGTGTGCGCTGATATGAGACTTTCTGGCAGATTAAAACTGTGTGCCGGACCGAGACTCGAACTTGGGACCTTTGCCCACGAAAGGCAAAGGTCCCGAGTTCGAGTCTCGGTCCAGCACACAGTTTTAATCTGCCAGGAAGTTTCAAATATTTTTTAGTCCTTCTGGTATTGTAATTATGTACATCATTGTTTCTTTTTAACTGCAGTGGATTATTTGTAACAAACTTCGTGATGACATAAATATACTGTGAAGCAGTAGTCAAAATGCCGAACTCCTTAAACAGATATCTACAAGATAATCGTGGGTGACCACCAAATATTACTTGTACAGCATGTTTTTGAGTTATGAAGACTTTCTTAAAGATGTCATATTCCATATGACATTTTTGTTGTGGTCTTCAGCCTGAATACTGGTTTGATGCAGCTGTTCATGCTGCTGTATCCTGTGCAAGACTCATAATCTCTGATTAACTACTACAACCTACATCCTTTTGAATCTGTTTACTGTATTTGCCTCTTGGTATCCCTCTATGATTTTTACCCATCCAATATTATATTGGAGCTTCCTCAGAATGTGTCCCATCAACCGATCCCTTCTTTTAGTCAGGCTGTGCCACAAATTTCTTTTCTCCCTAGTTCCAATCAGTACTTCCTCATTAGTTATGTGATCTACCATTCTAATATTCAGCATTCTGCTGTAGCACCGCATTTCAAAAGCTTCTATTCTCTTCTCTTCTAAACCATTGATCATCCATGTTTCACATCCTTACATTGCTACACTCTAGACAGATACTTTCAGAAAAGACTTCCTAACACTTAAATCTATATTTGATGTTAACAAATTTCTCTTCTACCGAAATGCTTGTCTTGCCCTTTCCAGTCTACATTGTATATTCCCTACATTCAGCCATCATCAGTTATTTTGCTGCCCAAATAGCAAAACTCATCCACTATTTTAAGTGTGTCATTTCCTAATCCAATTCCCTGAAAATCACCTGATTGAATTTGGCTACATTCCATTAGCCTTGTTTTGCTTGTGTTGGTGTTCATCTTATGTCCTCCTTTCAAGACATTGCCCATTCCATTCACCTGCTCTTCCATGTCCTTTGCTGTCACTAACAGAATGACGATGTCATTAGCAAACCCCAAGGTTTTTATTTCTTCTCCCTGAACTTTAATTCCTACTCTAAATTTTTCTTTGGTTTCCTTTACAGGTTGCTCAGTGTACAGATTGAATAACATCAGGAATAGGTGACTACGGTGTCTCACTCTCCTCCCAACCATTGCTCCCCTTTCATGGCCCTCAACTCTTCTGAGCGCTTTGTGGTTTCTGTACAAGTTGTAAATAGCCTTTCTGTCTCTGTATTTTACCCCAGCTGTCTTCAGAATTTCATAGAGAGTATTCCAGTCAACATTGTCAAAAACTTTCTCTAAGTCTACAAACGCCAGAAGCATAGCTTTACCTTTCCTTAACCTATCTTCTAAGATAAGCACAGGGTCAGTATTGCCTTGCGTTTTAATACATGTTACTGAAATTCAAACAAATCTTCTGTGAGGTTGATTTCTACCAGTTTTTGTATTATTATGTAAATAATTAGTGTTAGTACTAGTTCAGGTTCATCTGTCAGCAACTGCTTTCTTTGGAATTGGAATAATTACGTTATTCTTTGAATCTGAGGGTCTTCCCCTTGTCTCGTGCCTCTTGCACACCATATGGAAGAGTTTTGTCATGGCTGGCTCTCTCAGGGCTATCAGTAGTTCTGACAAAATGTTGTCTACTCCTGAGGTTGTGTCTTTCAGTGCTCTGTCTCGTTCTTCTCATATCTCCCATCTCATTTTCATCTACATCCTCTTCCATTTCCATAAAATTGTCTTCAAGTTCATCTCCCTTGAACAGGCCATTTATATACTCCTTCTACCTTATGCTTTCCCTTCTTTACTTAGTACTGGTTTCCATCTGAGCTTTTGATGTTGATACTGCTGCTTCTCTTTTCTCCAAAGGCCTCTTTAATTTTCTGTAGGCAGTTTCTATCTTTCCTCCAAAGAAATATGATTCTAAACTCTTAAATTTGCCTCCTAGGCACTCCTGTTTAGCCCTTTTGCATTTTGCCTGTCAGTCTCATTTTTTAGATATTTGTATTCCCTTTCACCTGCTTGATTTGCTGCATTTTTATATCTTTTCTTTTCATCAGTTAAGTTCAATATGTACTGTGTTACCCAAAGATTTCTACTAGGCCTTGTCTTTTATCGATTTGATACTCTGCTGCCTTCACTATATCCTCTCTTAAAATTTCCCATTCGTTTTCTACAGTATTCCTTTCCCCTGTGCTAGTGAACTGTTGCCGAATGCTCCCTCTGAAACACTCAGCAACCTCTGGTTCTTTCAACATTTCCAAGCCCCTTCCCCTTAATTTCCTATCTTCTTGCAATTTCTTCAGTATTAATCTACAGTTCATTACCAGTAAATTATGGTTGGAGCCCACATCTGTTCCTGAAAATGTCTCACAGTTTAAAATCTGGTTCCAAAACGTCTGTCTTACCATTATATAATTAGTCTGAAACCTACCAGTGTCTCCAGGTCTCTTTGACGTACACAACCTTCTTTCATGATTCTTAAACCAAGGATTAGCAGTGATTAAATTATGCTCTGTGCAAAATTCTACCAGGCTGATTCCTCATTCATTCCTATGCCCTCTTCCATATTCACCTACTATTTTTCCTTTTCCTAATATTGTATTTCAGTCACCCATCATAATTAAATTTTTGTCTCCCTTAACTCTTTTATCTCATCATACATTTCTTCAGTCTCTTCATCATCTGTGAAGCTAGTTGACATACAGACTTGTACTACTGTGGTAGATGTGGACTTCACGTCTATACTGGCTACGATTAGGCATTCATTAGGCTGTTCATAGTAGTTTACCCACATTCTAATTTTCTTAATCATTATTAAACCTACTTATTCATTAACTCTATTTGATTTTGTATTTATAACCCTCTATTCACAATCTCAGAAATTCTGTTGCTCTTGCCAACAAACTTCACTAATTCCCACTATATCTAACTTCATTTTATCCATTTCCTTTTTTTTAATTTTTTGAAATTTATTGAAGGAAAATTATGTCAGCTTGCTGGTTTGTCTCTTCCCAGGATTTGCAATGATTCAAAGTGCAAATATGGCTGAACTAGTTGTTGTAGGAGTTCCAAAATGTGCTTTTTCCAGTTTAAATTCTCATCAGTATGGACACCAAAGAATTCTGAAGTTTCCATCCTATTTATTATTTCTTCACCATGTGTGTAGTATACCCTGATGTCCAGAACTCAATGTGATGTGTCTTTTTAAAATTGAGGATGCGATCAATTGTAGAAAAGCAGTCAATGATGCTGTTAAGAATGTTGTTTACCATTTCTTCTGTTTCTGTTATGTATACTTGGCTTGGTATCATTACTAGTGTCATCTGCATAAAGAACTAGTTTTGCTTGTTGTATATTAGACAGAAGACTTCTGTTTATCAGTGTTAAGTATTAGACGATAGATGAGAACTGTGTAGCTGTGTCTGAAAATTCCATGTATTTCACTAGTGTACATGGTAAGATTGTTACTCATTCGTTGCATTTTTGGCAGAGCGAACCATTATTTCATTTTCATGTTAGGGTTCTTTGATACTGTACATAAATCAGTATTTATTCTGATAATGATTTGCATGTTAGAAGATTATTGTTTGTGCCAACTGACAAGCTGTATAGTGTATCTTTCTTGTAAGTGGTTAGTGTATCTTTCTTGTAAGTACTGATGTGATATGACTAAACTATTAATTGCAGTATCAGTCTCATAATATATTACCAACAATCCCAGAAAAGAGAAAAGAACAGTTGCTTAATACAGAATTAATGGATTGTTTCTGGGTAGCCCTGATTAAAACACAAAACATGTAGTCATCTGACCACTATGTATGCCAATGGCACATGCGGTGTCTGTTGAGCAGGCGGTAATCCCCGCCTTATTGAAGAAATCCAGTTCTTTATTGAAAAGTCAAGAGCTCATTTTGAAATAGAGAACTTTAAGGTTAACATAGAAAGTACAAACACTATGCATTTCAAACCTTGTCATCAGAACAGACAAAATATTTTGAATGGCGTGATTTTGTTAAAGACCTGTTTGGTATGTAATTTTTTGGGCTTATACATAGATGACCAGATTTCATAGAATCATGGAAGTAGCAGGTTAATCATATGCCAGGAAAAGGTCTATATATAATACAGAGAATACTGCGGTAACTTAATTCCTAAATATTTCCAAATTCATTCTCTGTCTGTGAATTCTTTCACGTTAGCTGAATTGGGTACAGACTTTCGAAAATTTGTATTGGACTGGGACTCAAACTTGGACTTCCCACTTATAATGAGCCGTCACCTGAAACACTTCGGCTACCCATTCATGCTCCGTGGACTGACACAGACTTCCATATGTCACACTGTTTGCATCCTTTTATTATAAGCCACTAAAGAACCTTGAAGACTGTAGTTAAAGTTAAACAAGGAACATCTTGATAAAGCCTTTTTACTAGCTTTAACAATCTCACAGTTTATGCCATTTGTAAGCTACAAACCATCATAGTAGCGAAAGACAATACTAAAGTTTCTAAAAGGACCATGCAAATTCACAGCCCTGATATGAAGCATAAAACAGATTTACATATGGTTCACAGAAGGTTAATATTAGCAGTCAAAATCTAGCATGTAAAAGGAGCTATTGGTTGTAATTTTCTACCAAATGATGTTAAGATGATAACTGCAAATACTTTTAAAAAGGAACTTAAACAGTGGTTTATCCATAATGACCTGACAAACATCTATAATAATGTAAGCAACAACCCTGTCCTAGATATGTCTGGCACTAAATTATGAATAAAACCAACCGCTCACCAGAGAGTGAATAACTGTCCTACTGTTGTTGTTGTTGTTGTTGTTGTTGTGGTCTTCAGTCCTGAGACTGGTTTGATGCAGCTCTCCATGCTACTCTATCCTGTGCAAGCTTCTTCATCTCCCAGTACCTACTGCAACGTACATCCTTCTGAATCTGCTTAGTGCATTCATCTCTTGGTCTCCCTCTACGATTTTTTCCCTCCACGCTGCCCTCCAATGCTAAATTTGTAATCCTTTGATGCCTCAAAACATGTCCTACCAACCGATCCCTTCTTCTAGTCAAGTTGTGCCACAAACTTCTCTTCTCCCCAATCCTATTCAATACCTCCTCATTAGTTATGTGATCTACCCATCTAATCTTCAGCATTCTTCTGTAGCACCACATTTCGAAAGCTTCTATTCTCTTCTTGTCCAAACTATTTATCGTCCATGTTTCACTTCCATACATGGCTACACTCCATACAAATACTTTCAGAAACGACTTCCTGACACTTAAATCTATACTCGATGTTAACAAATTTCTCTTCTTCAGAAACGCTTTCCTTGCCATTGCCAGTCTACATTTTATATCCTCTCTACTTCGACCATCATCAGTTATTTTACTCCCTAAATAGCAAAACTCCTTTACTACTTTAAGTGTCTCATTTCCTAATCGAATTCCCTCAGCATCACCAGATTTAATTTGACTACATTCCATTATCCTCGTTTTGCTTTTGTTGATGTTCATCTTATATCCTCCTTTCAAGACACTGTCCATTCCGTTCAACTGCTCTTCCAAGTCCATTGCTGTCTCTGATAGAATTACAATGTCATCGGCGAACCTCAAAGTTTTTATTTCTTCTCCATGGATTTTAATACCTACTCCGAATTTTTCTTTTGTTTCCTTCACTGCTTGCTCAATATACAGATTGAATAACATCGGGGAGAGGCTACAACCCTGTCTCACTCCCTTCCCAACCACTGCTTCCCTTTCATGTCCCTCGACTCTTATAACTGCCATCTGGTTTCTGTACAAATTCTAAGTAGCTTTTCGCTCCCTGTATTTTACCCCTGTCACCTTCAGAATTTGAAAGAGAGTATTCCAGTCAACATTGTCAAAAGCTTTCTCTAAGTCTACAAATGCTAAAAATGTAGGTTTGCCTTTCCTTAATCTAGCTTTTAAGATAATTCGTAGGGTCAGTATTGCCTCACGTGTTCCGGTATTTCTACGGAATCCTTACTGATCTTCCCCGAGGTCGGCTTCTACTAGTTTTTCCATTTGTCTGTAAAGAATTCGCGTTAGTATTTTGCAGACGTGACTTATTAAACTGATAGTTCGGTAATTTTCACATCTGTCACACCTGCTTTCTTTGGGATTGGAATTATTATATTCTGCTTGAAGTCTGAGGGTATTTCGCCTGTCTCATACATCTTGCTCAGCAAATGGTAGAGTTTTGTCAGGACTGGCTCTCCCAAGGCTGTCAGTAGTTCTAATGGAATGTTGTCTACTCCCGGAGATTTGTTTCGACTCAGATCTTTCAGTGCTCTGTCAAAGACTTCACACAGTATCATATCTCTCATTTCATCTTCATCTACATCCTCTTCCATTTCCATAATATTGTCCTCAAGTGCATCGCCCTTGTATAGTCCCTCTATATACTCCTTCCACCTTTCTGCTTTCCCTTCTTTGCTCAGAACTGGGTTTCCATCTGAGCTCTTGATATTCATACAAGTGGTTCTCTTTTCTCCAAAGGTCTCTAATTTTCTTGTAGGCAGTATCTATCTTACCCCAAGTGAGATAAGCCGCTATATTATTACATTTGTCCTCCAGCCATCCCTGCTTAGCCTTTTTGCACTTCCTGTTGATCTCATTTTTGAGGCGTTTGTATTCCTTTTTGCCTGCTTCATTTACTGCATTTTTATATTTTCTCCTTTCATCAATTAAATTCAATATTTCTTCTGTTACCCAAGGATTTCTACTAGCCCTCGTCTTTGTACCTACTTGATCCTCTGCTGCCTTCACTACTTCATCCCTCAAAGCTACCCATTCTTCTTCTACTGTATTTCTTTCCCCCATTCTTGTCATTTGGTTCCTTATGCTCTCCCTGAAACTCTGTACAACCTCTGGTTTAGTCAGTTTATCCAGGTCCCATCTCCTTAAATTCCCACCTTTTTGCAGTTTCTTCAGTTTTAATCTACAGTCCATAACCAATAGATTGTGGTCAGAGTCCACATCTGCCCCTGGAAATGGCTTAAAATTTAAAACCTGGTTCCTATATCTCTGTGTTACCATTATATAATCTATCTGAAACCTGTCAGTATCTACAGGCTTCTTCCATGTTTACAATCTTCTTTTATGATTCTTGAACCAAGTGTTAGCTACAATTAAGTTGTGCTCTGTGCAAAATTCTGCCAGGCGGCTTCCTCTTCCGTTTCTTACGCCCAATCCATATTCACCTACTATATTTCCTTCTCTCCCTTTTCCTACTGACGAATTCCAGTCACCCATGACTATTAAATTTTCGTCTCCCTTCACTACCTGAATAATTTCTTTTACCTTGTCATTCATTTCATCAATTTCTTCATCATTTGCAGAGCTAGTTGGCATATAAACTTGTACTACTGTAGTAGGCATGGGCTTTGTGTCTATCTTGGCCACAATAATGCGTTCACTATGCTGTTTGTAGTAGCTAACCCGCACTCCTATTTTGTTATTAATTATTAAACCTACTCCTGCATTACCTCTATTTGATTTTGTATTTATCATCCTGTAATCACCTGACCAAAAGTCTTGTTCCTCCTACCACCGAACTTCACTAATTCCCACTATATCTAACTTTAACCTATCCATTTCCCTTTTTAAATTTTCTAACCTACCTGCCCGATTAAGGGATCTGACATTCCACGCTCCGATCCGTAGAACGCCAGTTTTCTTTCTCCTGATACTGACGTCCTCTTGAGTAGTCCCCGCCCGGAGATCCGAATGGGGGACAATTTTACCTCTGGAATATTTTACCCAAGAGGACGCCATCATCATTTAATCATACAGTAAAGCTGCATGTCCTCGGGAAAAATTACGGCTGTAGTTTCCCCTTGCTTTCAGCCGTTCGCAGTACCAGCACAGCAAGGCCGTTTTGGTTAGTGTTACAAGGCCAGATCAGTCAATCATCTAGACTGTTGCCCCTGCAACTACTGAAAAGGCTGCTGCCCCTCTTCAGGAACCACACGTTTGTCTGGCCTCTCAACAGATACCCCTCTGTTGTGGTTGCACCTATGGTACGGCTATCTGTATCACTGAGGCACGCAAGCCTCCCCACCAACGGCAAGGTCCATGGTTCATGGGGGGGGGGGCAGGGGGGGGGTGTCCTACTGTATGAATTAAATAATTGTAGATAAAACTTCTGTGTGTGCTCAAATGATGCTATAATTGCCATTTATTGACATTGCCTGTGTGTGTAAAATTTTGAATTATGAGCAGCAAATAAATTTGAAGTTGAGTAAACTAACCTGTTGCATTACAGTTGAGTGGCTGAAAGCTACAAAAACAAGACTGAAGTCAGTATTAAGCTTTCGAGCGATTACCTCCCTCAGAGTTTATTGGACAATGAAACATACGTGGCTGCATTGTCCAGGCATTGCAACCAGACTGTCAGAAAGCTTAATGATGATTTCCATCTTGTTTATGTGCCTGAACTATGAGTGGTTAACATTACAACTTTCAATGTTCAGAGCACAAAAACTTGTCACTCAGTTTAAGCATAAGAAAAACCCCTGAAGCTATGAAAATGATGATCAGTTGTGGGATCCCAGTACTGAGTGTAGGCCTTGTATTTACATCCATATTCTGCATACCACTGTGAATTGTACAGCAGAAGTTGTGTTCCATTGTACCAGTTATTGGAGCTGTCTCCATTCATGTATGGTGCACAGGAAGAATGACTGTGTGAATGCCTTTGTGCACACTGTAATTATTCTGATCTCTTCCTCATGATCCCTGTGGGAGTAATACATAGGGACTTGTAGTATAGTCCTAGATTCGTCCTTTAAAGCTGATATTTGGAACTTTAACAGTAGGCTTTCTGAAGACAGTTATCAAGTGTATTCCAGTTGTAGAAAATCAGTAGTTAAAGCTCCTTGGTGAAGTAATTCAGGAAAACAGGAATATGTACTCATGGGGTGAGGGGGAGTGGCAAATTAAATTATATCCGTAAATAGAAATGACACAACAGTGTATGCAGTGTATCTGTTTTTTTAAAACCACTGAAGTTAGATATTGCAAAACTAGCACTGAAAGCCAGAATGTTGCTGTGCAATCGACAATGTGATGAATTGCAGCTTGCTGTAAATGTGGGAAAATGTAATTTAATGCTGATGTGTTGGGAAAATGATCTTGCAGTTCCCAGATATAGTATTAGTGGTGTGTTTCTTGACACAGACATGTCGACTAAATATCCAGGTATAACATTGCAGAGTGACATGGAATGGAACGAGCACACGAGGTCAGTAGCAGGGAAGGTGAAAGGTTGACTTGGATTTATTGGGAGAAATCTAGGAAAGTGCAAGTCACCTGTAAAGGAGATCATGTAAATGACACTTGTGCAAACCGTTCTTGAGTACTGCTCAGGTGTATGGGATCCCCAACAGGGTGGATCAAAAGAAGATACTGAAGAAATGTAGAGATGTGCTAGATTTTACTGGCAAGTTCAGTCAGCACATGAGTGTTACGGAAATGAATGGAAAGTGCGGGAGGAAAGAAGACATTATTTTCGCAAAACATTATTGAGAAATAGATGTTGTCTTTTTTGTTTTTAAGCCTCTTTTTTTCTGAAGTGCAGTTATATAAGTAATATATGTTACATACCAAATTTTGTAATAAAAGCCCTATTTTGCCTGTACACAATTTGCTTAATTTCAACGCATGTTCAGTGGTCACTGTAACAACCTGGATATTTTACAAATCTATCAAGATCATACACAGTTCTCATGTTTTACATAACTACTATTTAACAGTATTAAATTACAATTATTACACACACTTACACATATATATGTTCAATTTTTAGAACATTCCTGTTGAAAAAGTTAAGAGAACCGGCATCTACTGCCACCATTGTACTTCTCGCACAGGGACCGCAAAGGCAAAACAGAGGAATCAGGGTATGTACAGATACATATACACAGTTGTTTCTCCCTCACTCCATTTCTGAGTAGAACAGGAAAGGGAATGACTAGCAATGTCACAAGGAGGTATCTGCCATGTGCCATATGGTGGTTTGTGGAGTATGCACGTAGCTGTAGAAATATAAATTTTAAATTGAAGTGCAGTAATGAAAACATTGTGAGAATGAGACATCAAATTTAACAGAAAATTATAGTGAACATTTCTGACAAAGAAGCTGTCAGAAAATCAAACAGTACACAGATTCACAGCAACAAAAGAAAATTCAGATAAAAATTTAACAGGCAAAAGAAACTAATAAGATTGTATTCAAACAACAGTAAGCCTAATACAAGAACAAAAAAAATTATAAAGTCAATAAAAAGTGAGTTAAAATTAGCATTTATCAAATAACACCACATCCAAAACTAGAACATTGGTATCCAGTGGCTCATCTGTTTAGCAGAAGGGTTGAAGTGAAATGGACAGGGAGAAGGAAAATGAGCAGAATTTACAGACTCCCCTCTTTTCTGAGTAAAAATATTCTGTCAGATTGTAGGAAGAGCAGCTGATAAAGTACAATTTTACTTTTGTGTTCTATGGTAAGAAGTGTTAAACAGATTCTCAGGCAGGAAACTGGAATTCCCCACGTATTCAAAGACCCTAGGCAGGGGCAAACAACTGTGGTTGTGAATTTCACAGTTCATCTTGAATTCCATTTTATTGTTATTGTTCCTGTTATTCAGACCCTCTATGTACACCTTTCACCATGCGATCTTCTCTTCTTTGAGCCCTTAATATTCACACAGCTGCTTCTCTTTTCTCCGCATGTGTGTCTAATTACCCTATACACTGCATTTATTGTTCTCATATGTAAAGCAAGGGAAAGGCAACCACTCACGTATAGTGGACTGATGTGTGGAGCACAGTAACAAATAATAGAAAACTGCATTCACACTAGCCTTAGAGCACTAGCTCAAGATTTTTCCGACAATAGTACACACATTCACACACGACCACACAGATACCCAAACAAACACTCCCATGGCCATGTGTGGTTGTGTATGTGAATGTATGTACTAGAGCTTGAAAGCTAGCTGAATGCTGTTTGCTGTTGTGTGTTACTGTGCTCAAAGTGTCAGTCTGTTATGGGTGAGTGGTTGCCTTTCCCTTAATTTACTTATTTCTCCATTCTGGAATTTTCATTATTATCTTTCTCATAGTTACCTTCTCCGTTGCTTCTACATTCGTCTACTCATTCCTGTTTAGCCTTTTACGTTTTCCATCACTCTCATATTTTGGACACCTGTTTTCCTTTTCATCTGCCTTATTTACTGTATTTTTATATTTTCTCTTTCTGTCAATTAAATTCGTTATCTTCGGGATTGTCCTAGGATTTCTACAAAGCCTTACCTTTACACATATGTGATCATCTGCTGCTTTCACCATAGCATTTTTCAAAGCTATCCATTCATCTTCTGTTGAATACATTTCCGCTGTTTGTCAGTTGTTGCTTATGCTCCCACTGAAACTCTCAGTAACCTATGGTTCTTCCAATGTATCTAGGTCCCATCTCCTCAGTTTCCTACCTTTGTGCAGCTCCTTCAGTTTTAATCTGAATTTCAAAAGTAATCAGTTATAATCAGCCCATGTCTGCCCCTGGAAATGTTTTACGGTATAAAATTGGTTTCAAATTTGGTTTTGAACTCTCTCTCTTACAACTATATAACCTGAAATGTTCCAATGCCTCCAGGTCTCTCATTAAATTACACTCTGCATAATGTACTGGTAAGCAGCTTCCTCTTTCCTTCCTTTCTTCCACCAAATATTCTGCCATTTGCCTGGCTCACCTCTTTCCTACATTTGAGTTCTAGTCCCCCATTAAAATTAAATTTTTGTCTTCCTTAACTTTCTGAATAATTCAATATCATCATACATTCTTTCAATCCCTTCACCGTCTGCTGTGCTAGTTGGCAAGTTTATACTTGTACTACTGTAGTTGGTGTTGACATTGTGTCTATTTTGGCTACAATAATGTGTTCACTATACTGTTCATGTTAGCTTAACCACGTTCCTGTTTTCCTATTCCTTATTAGACCCAGTCCTGTATTCTTCTGTATCTAGATAGATACTCTGCAAGCCACCGTAAGGTGTGTGGTGGAGGGTAGCCTGTACCACTACTAGTCACTTCCTTTCCTGTTCCATTCACAAAAAAAGCGACTGAAAAACAACTGTTTATACATCTCTGTATGAGCCCAAATTTCTTGTGTCTTATCTTCGTGGTCCATACATGCAATGAATGTTGGCGGCAGTAGAATCGTGGCAGTTAGCTTCAAATGCTAGTTTTCTTAACTATCTCAATGGTGTTTCTCGAAAAGAATGTCGCCTTCCCTCCAGGGCATTTTGCATTCCCAAAGTGCCTCCGTAACACTTATATGTTGTTTGAACCTACCAGAATCAAATCTAGCAGCCTGCCTCTGAATTGCTTTGATGTCTTCCTTCAATCTGATGTAGTACAGTTCCCAAACACTTGAGCGGTGCTCAAGAATAGGCTCCACCAGCATCCTGTATGCAGTCTCCTTTACAGGTGAACCACTTTTTTCAAAAATTCTCCCAATAAAGCAAAGTTGACCATTTGCCTTCCCGCCCACAGTTCTCATATGCTCATTCTATTTCATACTGCTTTGCAGCATTACGCCCAGATATTTAAATGACTTGATTGTGTCAAACAGGACACTAGTAATACTGTATCTGAACTTCACAGATTTGGTCTTCTTATTCGTTCACATTAGTGTACATTTTTCCACATGTAGAGCTAGCTGCCATTCATCATACCAACCAGAAATTTTGTCTACGTTGTGTTGTATATTCCTACAGTCACTCAACTTCGACACCTTTCCTACACCACTGCATCATCAGTAAAGAACTGCAGATTGCTGCCCACCTTATTTGCCAAATCATTTATGTGTGTAGAGAACAACAGTGGTCCTATCACACTTCCCTGGGTCACTCCTCACGATACCGTTGTCTCTTATGAACACTCACCCTCAAGGACAACATACTTGGTTCTATCACTTACGAAGTCTTCACACCAATCACGTATTTTTGAACTTAACAGCCTGCAGTGGGGTACTGTGCCAAATGCTTTCCACAAATCTAGAAATATGGAATCTGCCAGTTGCCCTTCATCCATAGTTCATAGTATATCAAGTGAGAAAAGGAAAAACTGAGTTTTTCCACGAGTGATGCTTTTTAAAACCATGCTGATTCATGCACATAAGCTTCTCAGTCTCAAGAAAGTTTATTGTATTCAAACTGAGAATATGTTCAAGGATTCTGCAGCTAACCAAGGTTAGGGGTATTGGTCTGTAACATAGCGGATCCATTCTTTTTCTTCTTATATACTGGAGTTGCCTGCACTTTTTACCAGTCACTTGAGACTTTCTGCTGGGCAAGAGATTCATGATAAATGCAGGCTAGGTAAGGGGCCAATGCCTTAGGGTACTCATTGCAAAACCAAATTGGGATTCTATCTGGACCTGGTGATTTATTTGCTTTCAGATCTTTCAGTTGTATCTCTATGCCAGGGATGCTCATTATTCTGTTATCCATACGGAAGTCTGTCGTATGGTCAAATGACGGTATGTTTGCACCATTCTCCTGTGTGAATGATTTCTTGAGCGTGAAATTTAAAGCTTTGGCTTTCCTTTTGCTATCTTCAACTGCCACACCAGACTGGTTCGCAAGGGATTAGATGGAGGCCTTAGATCCGCTCAGCAATTTTATATAGGACCAGAATTTTCTTGTGTTCTTGACCAGACCTTTTTCTAAGGAGTGATGGTGGTAGTTCTATGTTTCGCACATAGATCTTTTCACAGGTGCACGAATGTCTACGAACCTTTGCTTGTCATCATTTGTGCATCCTCTTTTTAACTGAGAGTGCAAAAGCCTCTGCTTCGTCAGCATCTTCCGAATTTCGTTATTAAACCCTGATGGATCTTCTCCATCCTTTATCCACTTACTAGACACACAACTCTCCAGAGCACGATTTACAGTCTGCGTAAACTTTGATCATAATTCCGCTATATCCATCTTACTGGAACTAAATGATGGCAATTCATTGTGTAAGTGAGATGCTAACAACTACTTTTTTGCTCTGTCAAGCAGAATTACTCTCGGAGCATTCTTGTCTGTTTTATTAACTTTTGTAATTGTAATTACTTCAATGGCATCAGGATTGCTAGTCCCCCTTTATACACTGACAGTGTCAATAAGTTCTGGCCTATTTGTAGCTTCAAGATCTAAAATATTTCCATGGTGTGTGGGCTGCCGAACTTGCTGCACAAGATAGTTTTCAGAAAACGTGTTCAGAAGTATTTCGGATGTCCGTCTGTCTGTTTGTGAATCTGTAGACATCCCAGTTTACACTTGGTTGGTTAAAATTGCATCCAACTAGTATTGCATGATCTGGGTATTATGCGCTACTGACCGTCGACTTTCTGTGAACGATTCTAGAACTGTCAGAGCGAAATTGGGTGGCCAGTAAAAACATCCAACAATTAACTTGATTTCATCTACACCCGTTGTATGTGACATGATAACTTCACTATCACACTCAACTTCGACCTGAATAGAGACAGTACTGTTGTCAACTGCAATGGACACTCCTCCCTCATATGGCCTCAAATCTGTCTTTCCAATATACATTCCATGACTCACTAAATATCTCAGAGCTTTCCACCTTTGGTTTCAGCCAGCTGTCGGTTCCAAGAATAATTTGAGCATGAGAACTTTCCTGGAGGGCAGTAAATTTGGGAACTTTACTACGAATACTTCGACAGTTTACCAGTAAAATGCCGTCTTGACTTCCCTTGCTGCATATTAACTGGTAAGTAGTTCGCACCTACAGCTGAGTGGTCAGTGCAACGGAATGCCATGCTAAGGGGCCTGGGTTCGATTCCCAGTTGGGTCAGAGATTTTCTCCACTTAGGGACTGGGTGTTGCATTGTCTTCATCATCATCATCATCATCATCGTCATCATCATCATCTCCTCATCCCCATTGACGCACAAGGGTGAAGAGGTGTCAACTCAAAAGACTTGCACCAGGCGACCAGCCTACCCGGCTGGAGGCCCTAGCCACATGACATTTCATTTCAACTGGACCTCCATTTTCCATTAGTCTATCTGTTTGATACGGATTTAAATTTTTCCCAAAAATATCACTGCTTATCAATTTCAGGTTTCTGCCAGCATTCTGTACCTAGTATTATTTAAGATTCACCACTCTTCACGAGTGCTTCAAACTGTGGTGCTTTGTTGGGAATGCTTTGGCAGTTTACCATTAGGTTTTTAATACTCTCACATGAGGGAGGCATGTCCATCTGTCTGTCTGTACCCCCTGCAGTGAATCTGTAGCCATCCCAGTCTACACTCGCTAGGTTAAAATCGCATCCAACTAGTATTGCATGATCTGGGTATTTATGTGCTACTGACCGTAGCTTTGATACTCCTGCGTTTTCTACAACTATTATTATCTGGAGTGGATGGAGAGTCGCCTGGTCTAAAAAACCTTTGTGTATGCCCCCCACACACCTGAGTTGCAGCCTGTTATGTGCAGTGCACACCTGAACCATATAGGGGGACCCTGAAGTTCTCAATCCTATGGTGCAAGTCCAGTAGGTCACAACATAGTTGATCAGAACGTTTGAAGTCTCTGGTTCAGTTCTTCTCCTCAACTCAAAACCAGAGTGCAGCAATCAGTTCTGGGGACATTGCTGCAAGTTGTAAGCTTTGTTCAAACTCCTTGCACAAGGCTGGTCTTCTCAAACTTCCCTGCCAGTCATTGGAATGACCTTGGAGCCCAGACAACAGGCATCATATGTTCCAATGTGCGCTACAATCTGGAGTTGGTTGCACCCTGTCTCCTCAGTGGCTGCTGGAATAGCCTCTTAATCATGTAATCATGTTGAATGGGCAACTCCCCCCCCCCCCCCCCCCCCATGTCCCCCACCTCCCACCCCCCACTCGCAGGCATACACACTGAGTGCAGCTGGTGTCCTTTGCTGTTTCTTGCTGTCATTTCCCTAAGGAGTACCATCATTCACTGTATTGAGCTGCCAGTGATAATAGACCCTACCCTTTTGTGTTAGTCTCCTCTTGACACTGGACAAAACACATTTCTCCAAACAGGTGAAGTGAGAGCCACTGGTTTGGTTTCAATTTCAGTAAAAGACTGCATCTGAAACTTTATGGTTGGGTGATTGGTGCAACAGCCTGAGTCCTCCCTGGTCTGCATCCATTCTGTACAAGATGCCTAGGTCTACCTTTGACCCTGCCACTCATAATCAAGAAGACGGGTAATGACAGATCCTGTACTTTCTGCAGAGGAGACAGGATCGACAGTAGAAGATAGTACTTGAGGTACCTCTGCTACCAGTATCACAGGTACAAAACTCTTGGGAGCACTTCCAACACACCAATACGCAGCAACTGCCAATTGTTGGACAGTAGTCGGGGCAATTTCCAGCTGCTTATGAATGTGAACCTATTCATCTTGTGTTTGAGAACAGTATTCACAGTGGGGCTGCATTTTGGCTGGTGAAATGTATTACAGGGCAGTGAAAAAATAACTTTAAATTGCACCCATTGACTATCTTTTAATCTGTTAAGCTAAAAAGTTGCCATTTTATAGTAGGAATTGAAGCAAATACATGAAACAAGATTTCTATTAAGGTAACACAAAAACCTGTGGCAAGAATTGTTACTTTCCAAAAATGTTTTAATGTTAATTATAGTTGTTAGCAAACTTGAAAACTGATTTAATTTATGATAAATGTAGAATCCTCTTTAAGATGAAATTAGATTTAACACAATACGATTGTCAGAATATCCACTACAGTAACTAAATCACATACACTGGTCCCTTAAATGACACAGGAGGTGGTGTGTGGATGCAGAACTGGCGCCCAGTAGTTGTGTCCTATGTCTTCCACAAGGTGGATTTTGTGGCTAATACATCACGATTTTTCTATCGTGCTCGTCAAATGACTTTAGCACAGTTTTGATCTTGTAGCATTGGTGGGGGGAAGATGCCATCACCGTCGCAGAAGACATCGAGCATTAAGGGATGCAGATGGTCCACAGTAAAGTTCTGGTAGCTGTCATGGTGCCTTTGATTATTATCATAGGTCCCATGTAAGCCCAGATGCACATCCCCCCATAGCATGTTGCAGCATCGCTATGCTGCATCCATGGGGGGTTGTATTTTTAGAGTATTCTTTTATCTGGACATAACTGTCAAACTTTTGTGACAAGAAATGTGATTCATCCTAACAGATACTACATTTTTCATTGATCCACGGTCTAATCTTGATGATTCCCTACTCAATGCAACCTTTGTTGATGATGTCATTGTGTCAACATTGGAACATGTAGAGATGACCTCAAAGTTCTGTGATGAGGTATGGACATCCAACACCTTGTTGCCTATTCATTGTTCTACTGTCCTTCAACCACATTCCATAGATCCTCATGACAGCGCTACACGAATATCTGACAAGCTTCACTGTTTCCTAGATGCTCGTTGTCAGATGCAGATCCATAACAATCTGCCCTTTGTCAGTGTTATTAATGTCAGAGAATTTCTCCATTTTTGGCTCTATTTGTCATTTGCTAGAATATTCACCCATTTGTCTCTGGTCTGCTTGTTTGATTTTCTTGCTATGTCCTGTGCCTATAATGGCTTTCGGTGTGGTGGTAGGTGTTTTGGGTAATCAGATCTATTTTCCATGGCCCTAGATTATTCTTCTTCATTGTAGGTATCAAAACCATGAATTTATTAAATGAAGGCAGCTTTTTTCCCACTTAGGTTGTCATTTAAGTAAGTGGAAATGTGTGTTACTAATTTGCCTAGAGGAAAGAGGAAGAAGAGGTAAGATAGAACAACCCAAGAATACCGCAAAAAGAAGTAGAAGAAACTATGTTGAAGTAGACTTTTGTTATTTTGCAGCAATTTGTAACAGTCACTGAATCAGAAATTTTTCATACAATGAACTTAATTTGCTTTCTTCCCACAGGTTATTGAATATGTGAATTGCACTGCAGAGCCAGTAGCACTGTGCATTTTTCTTAAAGTGTTTCATGGATTCTCAGAATAACACATGGGAGAGTGCAAGAACATGCAAAAACAAAGAAACAGAAAATGTAAAAGTGTTCGTTCTTACACCTTCAGAATTGGCAAGTATTGGGTTAATAACCAAAGTGGAAAATGGTCAAGCTGTTCTGTTGCCTACAAAGAAAGGCAATAATGTGGATACATCAACCACCTTAAGCCAAATTATTGCAAAAAAGCAGTCTTTGACCATCAAGGATGTAGTTACAGCAGAAAGATCTCAGCCTGTAATAGGTTGTTCATCTGCTTCAGCATCATCATCTGTTCTGAGGAACCAAAAGAGAAAGGTATTTAAAAGTAATTTTTCTTCCCTTTGATCTAGTGCAAGGAGTATGTACAAAAGTAGTTGTGTTAGAAATAATATTGAAGCCTTAAAATTGGCAATAAAATTTGCAAAAATAGTTTCATTGTTATTATTGTGGTTTTCTTGTTACCGCAGTATTGTTGTGGTAACTGTGGTTGCTAGTTTATTGTCGTCCATGTTTTTATTGAAATTTTAGTCTTTTTTACATACATTTCTTTGATTTGCACACTACTTCACTGAAAAAAAAAGAAAAAGAAAAAAAAAGACAATTAGCAAATTCAGGGTGTTTCACATGTGATGCAAGTGCTACCTCTGATGTTGCCCCCCTGTTGGCAAGCTGTCACTACCGAGTGATGCTTGGGTATGTTCTCTCTGGTAGTGGCGGATGGTGTATTGGCTTTAACTGTGTATACACTACACAAGTTAGGAACAACCATAGAAAGAAGTATGAGAAATTTGTGGCACCATTTAACCTTCAGACTATTGTCAGTAGTGCTGCTCTTAGACGGGAACTATATTGTCATAAAAAATACCTTGCAATGCTGTCACATATGTTCTTGTATTAAATAACCTTTAATCTTTTAGATGTGTTAGTTCTCTGAAGAAGGGTTGTAGTATATTGCACACACATCTGTCAGAAGTTCTTGTCTGGGGAAATATTGGTTCAGTACTTGAAGTTGCATTCATTGTGCAGCACAATTCTGTTTTCACACAATGCAGATGTAACTGGCGAGGATTTACAGTACTCCAACATCGTTCTCAGAATTCGCATACTTTGGTAAAAGCGGCAGTACATTGTCAGATACGAAGAGCATTTAAGGATTGATGTCTCCATTATAAACGGATTACAATAGCTGAGTGCAGTACTTATGTCTAACAAGAGAATCTGAATTGGTCACATTATACACTGTTACTCTGTAATGTTTCAGTTTCAGTTTGTGCACAATTTTGTGAGCAGATGTGACTGGTGCACAAGTCTGAAGTGTTAAATGGTGCAACGATTTTCTTGGAGTTATTTCCAAAGTCTCTCCTAACTTGGGTGGCTTATTCTCACTTGCCACCTGTCCTATTATCTGTGTGACAGGCCAAAACATGACAAGGTGATCGCTGCTGCTGTCCTCGGGGATCCTGTGAATGCCAGAGACAGTGCTTACATTTATGTGAAACACCATTTTTGTAGAATAGTTCCTCAAAGATGAAATTTTTGCAATTCCTGTAATGTATAAATTATTGCAAAGATAATGTTCTGTTCAATTTCAAACAGGGTTTTGATGAGCAAGATGTTACTATAACAGTTGTCAAGCAGAATGACAGTAAGGCTGGATTAAATGTTGAAACAGCCAAAACTCATGAGGATGTCACAGTCACTGTTAGTAAATTGGCTTCTACAAGTACAAGTACAAGTGTGCCAAGGAGTGATGTGAGTTCCCCTCAGGTTAAAAGATCTTGTGGGAGTAATGCTCATAGAGCTACAAACCTGTCAGGTGATGCTAACAACTCCTCACAAATGAAAACTGCCATTGTAAATAACCCTCGTAATCCTGCAACTGAACTAAGCAGTGGTGTAGATGCTCCTCAAGTGAAAACAGCTGGTGAAAATAACTTCTGTATAGATACAAATGTGTCACGGAAAGGCGTAATTGCCAGTCCAACGAAAACAGTTCGTAGACATGACCCTCGTAAACCTTTAGCAGATTTTGATAAATGGACACCAAATCTTCTCAAAAGGACATGTAAGGTAAATACTCTATACTTCATAATAATTAATGTATACACTTACTGCTACATCATCTGACCCTGTGAGCCAGCATACTGTGTTCGCTAGTTATTATCAGCACTGTATAATTCCCCCCCTCCCCCTTCCTCACCGGCCCCTCCCCTCTCCCCTCCCATTTATCCAACTTGGTAACCAGTTTGAGTAACTGAAATCATGATTAATTGGATGTAATGAACCATATTTTAACATCTGTTACATTATTGTGGCAATTGGCAAGTTGTCAACCCTATTTTGTGTTCTTCTTGTGTAAAATTTTAATGCCCCAAAATGCTACCATCTTGTCAGATGTTTGCATTTCTGATAATTGTATCTACTTCTTAATAAATAATAAATGTATTCTCATTGTTAACACAAATAAATGTGAGAGGTACTCAGTAATGCCTAAAGATTCAAATACACGATAAGAAAATAATGGAATCATGCTTTCTGCCCACTTTACACAACAAGTGCCAAATCATTTGTTCATCATAAATTTTGGGCTTATTGCTTGTAATAACTAGTCACTCTTCATTCAGATAGGGGAGATAGTAAAATTTTGGCACAACTTAACTAAAAGAAGGGATAAATTGATAGGGCACATCGTGAGACATCAGACAGTTGACAGTTTGGTACAGGAAGTAAGTTTCAGGAGGGGGAGGGGGGCGACTGAATTGTAGATAGAGACCACAGTTTGATTGCAGTAAACAGGTTTAAATAGTTGTGCACAGTAGTTAATGCAGATAAGGAGGAGGAAGGAAAGAAGATTGGGGTTTAATGTCCCTTCGACAACGAGGTCATTAAGAGACAGGACACAAGCTCAGACTAGAGAAGGATAAGGAATAAATGGGCCGTGTCCTTTGAAATGAGCCATCCTGGCATTTGCCTTGAGTGATTCAGGGAACCATGGAAAACCTAAATAGGGATGGGCAGACGGAAATTTGAACTGTCATCATCCTGAATGACCACTGCCTAATATGATGGGGTGAGTACTAGATAGACTAGTGAGGTAAGCTGCATCAAACCAGTCATCATACCCAAGATGAAGACTACAACAACAGTGACAGTAATGAAAATGAAATTGAGGAGACATCTAGTTTACTTTCTCGTCTTCTCGTGGAGTTCACCAGAGGAATGCTAGATCCATTTTCCATCCATTTGTCAGGCTACATTTCATTCCATCTTCTTTACAGTCACTTAAAATCTTCTACTCCAGTTTCTTCCCTGATCCATTTTTTCCTGTCTCTCCATTGCTTTGTGTCTAATTTCACTCTGTGTTTTACTAGACTATAATCGCATCTTGCACAGTATTTTTTATTTTTGATAAAATACTCTTTCGCCCACAGCCCTTCCCCCCACCAGGGATGCTCACAACTCTTGTGAGTAAGTAATTGGCAAACAGGGCCCCAGTCTTTACTGTAATGCATCGCTTTTTCTCTCTCTTCAACCCTGTGTCTAATCTCTGGCTGTCCTATTCTTTCCCTCAGTAATGGCAGCCAGTAATGACTGTGCATGGGCCTGGAAACTTGGAAGGTCCCATGCAGAGGTCTGGCCATTATTGTAACCTTGGGGCATGCTTCTACAGTAACTGTTGTTGTGATTGTGGAATGTTATATATTATAGAGGATGAAGAACTTGGCATAACTTATCCAGCTGTGAGAAAGGTACATACATCTATTTTAAAAAGTAAAAATAAATGAAAATAAAGAACCCTCATCCTCAAGGTGCATTGAGCCTGATGGGGAGGCTGGCTGTTTAGACGAAACAGTAATTGGTGGGCTGTCTCTGAGGAACCTGCTGCACCTTGATTGTGTTATACTTACTCCACAAGTGGAGCTCTGCTGTTCACAGCAACATTGTCATCCTAAGTCTCTTAACTAATAACACTCCCAACAGAAAGTGTGTACCAGTAGGAAATAAAAACACTGAAATGAATTATATAGCTTGGTTGGGTAGCCCTCCTAATGAAGCTTCTATTAGAGATAGTAACAGAACACATCTAACAGTACGGAATGTTTTTGTAGTAATTAAATGTTGAGAAGGATCATGTGATGAAGTACCACTGATCTGTAAAGCGAAGGCTTAGTTGGCTTGGGCTGGTACATCTAAATCTGTCAGGTGACTAAGAAATGGTACTGTTCTTGTTGAAACATAAGTAGCTTAGCAGGTAAAATAAGTAAAGAGAAAGTGAGAAACTTGGACAGTACACAGTCAGAGCTAATTTAGGTAAAGATTCTGTGACATGCTGAAATATAATGGGCATAATTACAGCAGAACTGCAGAAATAATGGAAACTAAAAGGCATCATGAAGACATGCACTATAGTGAAAAAGATTGAGAGAGAATTCATTCTTATTAACTTTCAGTGTGCAGTTGTTACCTGAGCATCTTAAGGCAAGCTTCATTGACTGTAAGAAAGACCTTACAGTCAAGATCTTCTAAGGAACTTCAAATGCCAGCAGTTTGGCCATACTACCTTGGCACGTAAGGGCAATGCAATGTGCAGACAATGTGATCAAGCCACCCTTGAACCAGGGATGACGTTCTCATCCCTGTCCTGGTGCATTAACTGTTTAGGTAAACACTGAGTCTGGAGCTGAGAGCTTACCATATGCTGAAGCAGATAAGTTGCCGCCAACTAGCTTTAATACATAATTTATGTCTACATTCATTAAACCAGATGTGAGGACTAGTGCCTCATTGCAAACAGAAACGTGCAATGCTGGCAGCAATACATTGTACAAAATGTCAAGTCAGTTTTAAATCATTTCAGGCAGCTTAATTGGTCCATCAGTTACTAAATTTAGATGGTTTATCTCCAGCCACAGTTTCGCCTTCCTCGGCACAGAAGGAGAAGGCTGCAATCAGAGATAAACCAATTACAAAGGAACTAGAATGAAAAACCATATGATCAGAAAACTCCAACATCTACATATTCTGATGACAGAGCTATAGACATAGAAGGAGGGGGGGGGGGAGGTAAACAAAAATACAGAAACATAAAAAACATAAGACATTATCATGCCTAAAATGATGTAAGAAAACCGTTGGCATTTGAAATAGCTTCCAGCGGAATGGATAAGTACAGGTCCTGTATGGTTTTCAAGGGACTCTTGTACCATTCCTCCTGCAAAACAATGTCAAGCTCAGGTAACAACGATTGAGGTCAATAATGATGACGCTCCTTTTTATCCAAAGTAGACCGCAAAAGCTATACAGTATTGAGAACTGTTGACTGAGGTGGCCAGGAAGATGGGACAATTCATCCTTGTGTTCATGAAACCAGTCCTGGATGATTTGAGTTGTGTGAACAGGTTCTCTGTAATCCTGGAACACAGCATCACCATTGGGGAACAAATATTGTACCATGTGATGGACTTGATCAGCCAGAGTGATCACATAAGCCTAGGCCGTAATACAGTCTTGCAGAGTAACTGGAATACAAGGGTGGTTTGAAAAGTTCTCGGAATCACCACAAGAGGTCAGTGCTAGCGCAAGGAGAGTATTCATTGGACTGTTGCCTGTAAACACATGCCATTTCAGTGCTCTTGGAAGAGAACTGTGGCAGTGACGTCAGTCTGTTGTTGTTCCCGCATAGTGATTTGCAAAGATGGAAAAAATCAGGATTCGAGCAGTGATTAAGTTCTTCGTAAGGAAAAGTATGAAAGCAAAAGCTCATTCATGCCGATTTCCACAATAGACTATGGGACTCTGTTCCTTCATATTCAACTGTTGCAAAGCAGACAAATAAATTTAAATTTGGTCAGGAGAGCTTAGATCACAATCCGCGAAGTTGTCGGCCAAGATGTGTCACTACTCCAGAAATCATTGCTAAAGTGCACAAAATGGTCATGGAGGATCACCGTTTGAAAGTGCTGGATGTCATCTGAAAGGGTATATCACATTTTAACTGAAGAATTAGAAATGAAAAAAATTATCTGCAAGATGAGTGCCACAACTCTTGATGCTGGATCAAAAACGCATAAGAATGGACAGATTGGAACAATGTTTGGCCCGTTTTAGGAGAAATGAACAAGTTTTTTTGCATTGGTTTGTGACCACAGCTGAAACTTGGGTGCACTACTATACCCCAGAGACAAAACAACAATCGAAGCAGTGGAAACATGCTGATTCTCCGCTACCAAAGAAAGCAAAGACAGTTCCTTCGGCGGAAAAGGTCATGGCATCAGTGTTCTGGGATGCAAAGGCGATTCTGTTTGTAGATTATCTCCCCATTGGACAAACAATTACTGGAGAATACTATGCTAACCTCCTGGACAAATTGCAACGAAAGTTACACGAAAAAAGGCCAAATTTAGCAAGGAAGAAAGTCATCTTCCATCAAGACAATGCGTGCCTGCACACGTGCAGTCGCCACGGCAAAATTACATGAACTAAGGTATGAATTGTTGCCACAGCCAGCTTATTCACCTGACATGGCTCCATCAGACTTCCATTTCTCACCAAAACTGAAAAATTTTCCATGGTGGTCGAAGATTCACTTCAAACGAAGAATTGATAGCTGAGGTTGACAACTATTTTGCAGGTGTGGAGGAAACTCTTTTTGAGATGGGATCAAGGTACTGGAACATCCTTGGACCAAGTGCATTAATCTACAAGGAGACTACATTGAAAAATAAAAAAGTTTCAGTGGTTTAAATACTTTTTTTTTGTATTCTGTCCAGAGAACTTTTCAAACCTCCCTCTTAGTATGATATGGGTGCCCAAACCATCACTGAACCCCTGCCGTGTTTTACTCTTGGGATGTAAAATCGTCCAGAAGTTGGAAACAGTGTAAAAGAAGACTCACCCAACCAAATGATGTTCTTCCATTGCTCCATAGTCCAGGTATTGTGGTTTCGGCACCATGTTTTCCTGTTACGGACATTTGCATCGCTGATGAGTGCTTTTATAATTCCAGCTTACCCTCCAATTTCTTGCTTCTGAGCTCCCTTAATGTTGTTTTCGTGCTGATGGGGTTTGTGAGTGTAATGTTGAGTTTTAAAATGACTTTTGCAGCTGTCTTCCACTTATTTACTGCCACAGTCTTCTTGAATGACTGTCGGTCACACACATTTTTTCTGCATTGTGATTTAAGAGATAATGTTCTTTTTTTTTTTCCATTTTCCCTGTAAGAGATGTACGGTAAATCTTTGATATGGTGCCTCTTGAAACACCTGACAGATGACTGTAAGTGCTGTCTTTGCATGTTGTTTGTGGATTCTCACTGTGAAGTTGTATCAGTGTAAAAGGAACATGAAATATGCTTTTACCTGATCTGATTTTCACCTCCTGTGGAGATGGTCCACAACCGAAACCAGTAGACGTAAGATTTTAAAATAAATGCCGGATGGCTAAAATGCATTTTTTCAATTACTTATCAGCACCAACAATTTGTCCATGTTTGAAGTCCTTTGCCCCAATATAATGCACTCACAGCACAGAATGCTGTTCTGATCATGACTGACATCTGAAAGGTATTGAGAAGCCATTTGTGGTCAGATATGACAGTGCAGCCTGCAGGCTAAGCTAGCGTCTGCATTTATGTTCAAGCATGCATTTTTGCGCTTTTTCCAAATTTTGCCCCACCATGTAGAGACAGTGGTAACAGAACCATATATTAATCCTCCTCGTGTGGCCCCCTCCCCCCCCCCCTCCTCCCACCCCCTCACACGCCTTGGAAGATAGTAACCATACATTAGTGGAGTTTGAATTATTAGAAGACTCAAATAGAGGAGCAAACCTTCCTCCATATATCTGCTACAGAGACAAATCAAGACATTTCCCTCATGCTAAGGGGATTGAAGATTTGTTGGAGGAATGGGAATGGTGAAAGGACGAAGAATGCAGTTAGTAAGTTTGTAAGAGACTCACCAGTCTTCACCCATCACCAGTAGCACTAAACTACAAGCGATAGCTATATTGATTTATGATCCACAAATAGTAAAAATAATATGCCCTATCTTAATTTAAAGCTGCTGCAACACTTATCGTGGGTAGATTTGTAGAAAATATGCTTTTTTAGGGGTCACGTCTTCTCCATTCCCTGCTACAGATCTCTCAGTATGCTCACCTACTTTTGTAGAAACTGCTTTAATGGGAGCAATAAATCACTTGTATTCTAGTGATCACTTTCCTGTTTTAATGCACCTAGTTGAGACAGTAGTACCTAAATGTCATTCATGTTAAGTAAAGGTGCTGATATTTATGTGATTGGACATTCTGAAATCAATACCATACTCATCACAAATAATCTCAGTTTAATTTTTAGTTGAAAATGGTTCTTGCCAAGTCCATTTAATGTGTGTTCCTCTTCTATAATGATGTGTTCTTGACAGCCATGTTCTTTCTGACAAGATAAAAGTCTACAATCTGTGAGCTCTTGTAATTTCTGCTGTCAAACCCAGAATTTTCCATTGATGAACTGTTCTTTTGTTTTTGTCCTTCGTGTTCATTAAGATTATCCATTATCATACTGGTTAAGAAGTTGAAGGTCCGTTGACAGAGTAGCTTCCCCCTCTTCGAATGTCTTGCTCTGAGTGGCTATTGCAATGTCATCTGCAGAATTTTTGCGATTTAGTTGCCGGCATGTCACTCATGTATAGGTTGAAGAGAAGGGAAGCCAACACTGATCCCTGTGGGAGCCCATTGTTTATTGTGTAGGATTTACTCTAGATTGACTTATGTTCATTCCGAAGTAGCGATTTTTCAACATGTTTCCAGAAGCTTAGTTGTCTTGTGGCACGGGATTGCTTTTTTCAGCTTGAGTATGAGTCCGTCGAGCCAGATGGTATCATAGGTGGCCGAGAGGTCCACAAAAGCCACACAGGTTTTTTGGGCCTATTGAAAGCCTGACTCAATGTGTAAGGTTAAGGCAAGGACTTGTTCACAGCAGCTCCGTTTGTCCCTAAATCCTGCCTGGTCTGTGGGAATTAGTCTATCTATGGAGTCATATATTCTTTTGTACAGACCTTCAACTTCTTAACCAGTATTATACAAAATGGAGGCTCTGCCCAAATCCAAATAAAGCTAAGGTAAGGGTGTTCCACCTGAACAATCATGAGGCAAGACGAGAGTTACGAGTAATATTCTGCAATGAGCGACTGACGCACAACAGCCATCCAAAATAACTCTTGAGCGGTCACTAACCTATGAAAAACACCTAGAAATAACCAGTCAAAAGATAAACAATCGAAATAATATATTATGAACGCTGACTGGAACCTCCTGGGGAGCTCAAGCTAACACGGTATGCACCGCATCACAATCTCTTGTTTACTCAGTGGCAGAATACTGCGCCCCATTCTGGTACAAGAGCACACACACGAACAAAATAGATGTCCAGCTTAATACCATCATGAGGATTGCCTCAGAAACTCTGCAATCAACTCCACTTCCCTGGCTTCATGCCCTTTGCAATATAGCTCCTCCCTCCCTCAGAAGGCAACAAGCAGCTATCCGAGAGTCGAAGAAAATTAATGACCCCTCTTTCTCTGAAGATATACCTATCCGAAAAATATTGGACCATCTACCAACTACCCGCCTAAAATCCAGGAAACCTATATGGGAAGACGAAGTCCTCAAATTCACAGAAAGGTATGACATAGAAAGGGAATGGAGGCAATACTGCTCGCTGAATAATCACCATCCTCTCATCACTGATTTTGATCCTTCAATACCGGTGGAAGGAATGCAAATGCTCAGAAGAACTTGGTGCAGACTTAATTGTGTGAGGACTAACAACGGCAGGTGTAAGGCCATTCTCCACAAATGGAAACTCACTGATGACCCTGAATGCGACTGTGGTGCAGAAGAACAAACAATCCCTCACCTGATCTTCGAATGTCCTGCGAGGAGGTTTGAAGGAGAATGGAGGGATATCATGAATGCTACTCCACGTGCTGTTCAGTGGGTGACTTGCTTAGATGTGGACTTGTAATAGCTGCAGTGGCTGTCTCCCTAATCTTTCGCATATTGTTGTTTGCAATCAATCATTTAATAATATATTTGTAATTCGTTTATTATCTTAATTAATAGTATTGTGCAATTTTACTCTGTAGATGCCATACGCTAAATAAATAAATAAAAACCCATTATCATCTTCTTGTAGTATCTGTTTCGTTAGTCATTTTCTGTAAATCTTTGTGAAGGTCTTGCTTTCATCATCAGAATCTGAGCATTCTTAGTCAGAAGACTGGTTTGATGCAGCTTTCTGTTCTAGTCTGTCCTGTGGAAGCCACTTCATCTTTATATATTTAGCGCAGCCTACAGCCATTTGAACTTCCTTACTGTATTCAAGCTCTGGTGTCCATCTACAGTTTTTACCCCCAACACATTCTTCCATTATCAAACTGACAGTTCCTTGATACCTCAGGGTCTGTCTCACCACCCGATCCCTTTACCCATGGCTTTAAGGACGTCATGAGAAAAGCACAAGTAAAGTTTCACGTAACTGATATTTACAGAATCAGAATGGAAGAGATCATGCTGTTCGATGTAGCTCATTACATTTGAGCTCAAAATATGTTAAAAATTTTGCAATAAATGTATGTCAAGGGTATTTGGTGGTAGTTTTGTTGGTACTTCTGCTACTCTTCTGTAGACTGATGTGACCTACAGTTAAAAGAGGAGCCAAATAAACTACAAATTATGTGTGGAACATGACATGGATTGCATCTGGCCCCGGAACTTTGTTCAGTTTTACCAGTTTCAGCTATTTCTCAACACTTCTGAGACGTCACTCATTTTTGCAGCATTTGCACTATTGAACTGGGGAAAGTACTCATTGATTTTTGCTTATACGGGAACATTAGAAAATGGAGTCCAGCATTTCTGCTTTTACACTGCTACCATCAAGTTTGGTTCCTCTGTCATCCACGAGTGCCTGGACTCTAACCTTGGTGCCACTAACAGCCTTTACGTGACCGTAATTTGTTTGGAGTTTGTGAGTGATCTGTCAATAATATTCTTTAAATAATTTTTTATAACTAAGACCACCTTTAAAACTATTTTTATATTGACCAATTTTGATGGGTAAGACTCTCATTTTCATATCTGTAACGTTATGCACTTACATATATTTCATGTACCCCCATTATATTTGTTAGGCATTACAGATGAGGAAATGGCAATTATATATTTACATACATTCAAAAACTTTTTTAGTTGTACATCATGTTCCAGTGTGCATTCATTACTCATGCCATGTTAACATCTTGGTGGAGAGTATATTGCACATTCCATGCAGGTTTGTCAAAAATAAAATTACAACCAGATTTGTCACAAGGAAAAATATACACAGCTAAAATGCATCCTGGGGAACTTTCATACATTTGTTTTCTTTACATAGAAAATTACAAAAAAATTAATATAAATAGTTCTTTAGTGGTGTAATATTTGAAAACTATATTGATTTATTTGTGAGAATTATTTTTATATTTTTGTAATTTACTTCACAAAATTCTTATTCACTGCACACCACATGCATTGTAAGTTGGGTATTAGTATTTTTTGTTAAAGTACATTACTGAGTAAATACATTTGGCACTCGACATGTACATCACTTTTTTCATGAGCTTTTTGATATCCTTACAACATACATAGGGTGTTTCATTCCATTACAAGAGACAGAACATGTGATATTAATCCTGAAAGGTGGGATCAGCAGGGGATTGGCTGTGTTTTGTTCTTATATTTAGCAAAATGGGAAGGAGGGGGTG
The DNA here is from genome assembly GCF_023898315.1 of Schistocerca nitens. Lineage (NCBI taxonomy): Eukaryota > Metazoa > Arthropoda > Insecta > Orthoptera > Acrididae > Schistocerca > Schistocerca nitens. The sequence continues at coordinate 241,133,931 of NC_064620.1, read as the reverse complement.
GGGGGTGGGGGTGGAAGAGGGGGCAGGTGACACGTGGAGTGGGGTGGTTTATAGCATGGACACCACACCTAGTAACAATATATATCATATATTTACCCTAAGATAAGGGTGCATAACTATAACATAATGAAACAAGCAATGGAAACTCCAGGTTCGAATATCAACAATGTCAGGAAAAGGATAGATTGCTATGCACCATAAGATGACATGTCGAGTTGCAGACAGTCACAACTAAATGACTGTTACACATGTGTTAACTTTACTATGTAGTGCCATAGAAGAAACAGAACCACATGTGTCTGAAGGCCTCAATGTACCTGTACCTTTTCATTGGAAATCCATGTAATCTCCAGAACTATTCTGGATACACAGATATTATATTCTACTCTAGAGCACACTACAGCATTTGATGTAACTATAATTCTTCATCACAACATATCCAGATATTTCTGTTTCATTATAAACCAGATAAGTAGGAACACATCACATACAGTTCATAACTACTAAGCTTTTCTTGTGTCTTACCATTTAAAACAGTCATAAGTACACATGTCACTATCACGTGGTTATGTAGTTGGTTAAAATAAGATTTCTTTTATTATTAAAAAAGATGGGTTAGTAATATGAGGTGGTCCATGTGACACAACCGCAGAACTAAAAGGTACATGCTGTGCTGGCATGTGGGTAGCAAAATTTAAGTTGCAATGCAGGTGAAGAGCAGATTGTTGTTATTTTTATTATCTGCCTACTCAGATAACTTAAAATAGAAGCACATTTTTTTAATGAAAATATGGTAAACAATATGAGCAGGTTCATGAAGGTAAGATAAGTGGGATCATATAGCATGTACCGCAAGCGCAATACATTACTCAAGGTATACATTTGTTATATCTTCCCTTAGTAAAACTTGCAAATATGGATGCTTTTGCGTTTGCGTGAATGTGTGTGTAGATTGTCTTTTGTCCAAAAGCTTACTTGTTTAGAAGTTTTTTGTTGTGCCTACCTGCACTCAACATATCCACTATAAGGTGAGTAGCAATCTGTTCCTTTCATAATACTGTCATTATCCCATCCCCGATTTTCCATTGTTTGATTATGGATGCTTTTAGGGAAACTTATATAAGTATATATCTATGTCATACTCTGCACCCATATACTGTGTAGCATAACATAAGACGGATGAAGGAAAGTAAAATCTACATCTACATTTATACTCCGCAAGCCACCCAACCGTGTGTGGCGGAGGGTACTTTACGTGCCACTGGCATTACCTCCATTTTCTGTTCCAGTCGTGTATGGTTCGCGGGAAGAACGACTGTCTGAAAGCCTCCGTGCGCGCTCGAATCTCTCTAATTTTACATTCGTGATCTCCTCGGGAGGTATAAGTAGGGGGAAACAATACATTCGATACCTCATCCAGAAACGCACCCTCTCGAAACCTGGCAAGCAAGCTACACCGCGATGCAGAGCGCCTCTCTTGCAGAGTCTGCCACTTGAGTTTGCTAAACACCTCCGTAACGCTATCATGGTTACCAAATAACCCTGTGATGAAACGCGCCGCTCTTCTTTGGATCTTCTCTATCTCCTCCGTCAACCCGATCTGGTACGGATCCCACACTGATGAGCAATACTCAAGTATCGGTCGAACGAGTGTTTTGTAAGCCACCTCCTTTGTTGATGGACTACATTTTCTAAGGACTCTCCCAATGAATCTCAAACTGGTACCCGCCTTACCAACAATTAATTTTATATGATCTTTCCACTTCAAATCGTTCCGCATGCATACTCCCAGATATTTTACAGAAGTAACTGCTACCAGTGTTTGTTCCGCTATCATATAATCATACAATAAAGGATCCTTCTTTCTATGTATTCGCAATACATTACATTTCTCCATGTTAAGGGTCAGTTTGCCACTCCCTGCACCAAGAGCCTATCCGCTGCAGATCTTCCTGCATTTCTCTACAATTTTCTAATGCTGCAACTTCTCTGTATACTAAAGCATCATCCGCGAAAAGCCGCATGGAACTTCCGACACTATCTACTAGGTCATTTATATATATTGTGAAAAGCAATAGTCCCATAACACTCCCCTGTGGCACGCCAGAGGTTACTTTAACATCTGTAGACGTCTCTCCATTGATAACAACATGCTGTGTTCTGTTTGCTAAAAACTCTTCAATCCAGCCACACAGCTGGTCTGATATTCCATAGGCTCTTACTTTGTTTATCAGGCGATAGTGCGGAACTGTATCGAGCGCCTTCTGGAAGTCAAGGAAAATGGCATCTACCTGGGAGCCTGTATCTAATATTTTCTGGGTCTCATGAACAAATAAAGCGAGTTGGGTCTCACACGATCGCTGTTTCCGGAATCCATGTTGATTCCTACAGAGTAGATTCTGGGTTTCCAGAAATGACATGATACACAAGCAAAAAACATGTTCTAAAATTCTACAGTAGATCGACGTCAGAGATATAGGTCTATAGTTTTGCGCATCTGCTCGACGACCCTTCTTGAACACTGGGACTACCTGTGCTCTTTTCCAATCATTTGGAACCTTCCGTTCCTCTAGAGACTTGCGGTACACGGCTGTTAGAAGGGGGGCAAGTTCTTTCGCGTACTCTGTGTAGAATCGAATTGGTATCCCGTCAGGTCCAGTGGACTTTCCTCTGTTGAGTGATTCCAGTTGCTTTTCTATTCCTTGGACACTTATTTCGATGTCAGTCATTTTTTCGTTTGTGCGAGGATTTAGAGAAGGAACTTCAGTGCGGTCTTCCTCTGTGAAACAGCTTTGGAAAAAGCTGTTTAGTATTTCAGCTTTATGCGTGTCATCCTCTGTTTCAATGCCATCATCATCCCGGAGTGTCTGGATATGCTGTTTCGAGCCACTTACTGATTTAATGTAAGACCAGAACTTCCTAGGATTTTCTGTCAAGTCGGTACATAGAATTTTACTTTCGAATTCACTGAACGCTTCACGCATATCCCTCCTTATGCTAACTTTGACATCGTTTAGCTTATGTTTGTCTGAGAGGTTTTGGCTGCGTTTACACTTGGAGTGAAGCTCTCTTTGCTTTTGCAGTAGTTTCCTAACTTTGTTGTTGAACCACGGTGAGTTTTTCCCGTCCCTCACAGTTTTACTCGGCACGTACCTGTCTAAAACGCATTTTGCGATTGCCTTGAACTTTTTCCATAAACACTCAACATTGCCAGTGTCGGAACAGAAATTTTCGTTTTGATCCGTTAGGTAGTCTGAAATCTGCCTTCTATTACTCTTGCTAAACAGATCAACCTTCCTCCCTTTTTTATATTCCTATTAACTTCCATATTCAGGGATGCTGCAACGGCCTTATGATCACTGATTCCCTGTTCTGCACTTACAGAGTCGAAAAGTTCGGGTCTGTTTGTTATCAGTAGGTCCAAGATGTTATCTCCACGAGTCGGTTCTCTGTTTAATAGCTCGAGGTAATTTTCGGATAGTGCACTCAGTATAATGTCACTCGATGCTCTGTCCCTACCACCCATCCTAAACATCTGAGTGTCCCAGTCTATATCTGGTAAATTGAAATCTCCACCTAAGACTATAACATGCTGAGAAAATTTATGTGAAATGTATTCCAAATTTTCTCTCAGTTGTTCTGCCACTAATGCTGCTGAGTTGGGAGGTCGGTAAAAGGAGCCAACTATTAACCTAGCTCGGTTGTTGAGTGTAACCTCCACCCATAATAATTCACAGGAACTATCCACTTCTACTTCACTGCAGGATAAACTACTACTAACAGCGACAAACACGCCACCACCGGTTTTATGCAATCTATCCTTTCTAAACACCGTCTGTGCCTTTGTAAAAATTTCGGCAGAATTTATCCCTGGCTTCAGCCAGCTTTCTGTACCTATCACATGAGTGATGGCATATTACCAAAAATATCCTTTTCTGGTTACCATATGTGAGCAGCAATGCCTAAAAAATATGTGAATCCACTGTATCACCAATAGTGTAAGAGGACGAGGTAAGAAATTAAGCATATTTCATTTGTTACCTGGTTTCATATGTGACTAAAATAAGAGTACAATTTAAAGAAATAGCAAAACCATATGAGCAGGTCCATATGATGGAACCACAACCATAAAATAGATATTGTGGTGGAATGTGCGCAAAACTTAAGTCACAATATAAGTAAAGACCAGTGGGAACATGCACCATGTGATATAAGTTCAAGAAATATTACTCAAGACATCCATATTTTATACCTTACCTCTGTGGATCTAGTGTTTTAATTGTGACTGTAGATACATTTTACCAAAAATTATAGATATGTAAACTCATGTCATATCCTAAGTCCATATCCCTGTGGTGTAACATGTGACAAATGTAACAATGAAATAAACGTATTATTTCATAATAATTGGCACATTTTTAGAAATTCATCTGTCTCATTCTATTCAGGTTGTCATGTGTGAACAAAAATTTAAAAGTATTTTCTGTACCATCAGTAGTGTAACAGTAAGAGATTAGAAGTATAAGCATGCAATGGAGACTCCAGGTAGGAATATCAACAATGCAGGAAAATATAGATTGCTACTTACTGTAAAGATGTGTTACATCACAGACAGGCACAATTAAAAGACACGTACAAAAAGCTTTCAGCCACAGTCGTCATCAACAAAAGAGAAACGCACACCATTGATACACACAAGCAAGCACACCTTGGGCCAGAAAGAATTCTGACCCAAGTTGCTGGAGTTGGCGGTCATGTGTGCTTGAGGTGTGCATGCTTGTGTGTATCAGTAGTGTGTGTTTCTCTTTTGTTGCTAAAGGCTGTGGCCGAAAACTTCAAGTGTCTTTTAACTGTGCCTGTCTGCAACTTAATGTGTCTTCTTTGTGGTAAGTAGGAATCTATCTTTTCCTATATTGTGGTAAGTAGGAATCTATCTTTTCCTATATTGTTAAAGTATAAGCGTACATTTTGATTACAAAATATGCTGAGTGATTGTTGTACAATGACGTAAAATAGTTAAGGCAAAATTCATTGTCAAATAATAATCATGTAGGTAGGTTTGCACAAAATAAAAATGGATGTAGATAGATTCAAATGAAATAAAAATAAAAGACCTATTGTACTACATAAGCATAAGCTATGCAGTAACCTGGAAAAAAGGGGAAACGCAGACAGCTTGCAGTGAATCATACACAGAATGGTAACAGAATGTAAATACCTAGAAACATTCAGCTTCATATGTCAGTTTTTAGGATATAACTTGTATGGGCACAGTATATGAGTTATGCAGCCTGGGTAAGAGAAGAAAACTGTGGATAGCTTAAAAATCATTTTATGCAGTGCAGTAAAAGAATATGAGCAGTTTGAAATATAAAGTCTTAGAGCTACACTTGAAATTACTTACTTGGGTCTCAGTATGGGTTATGCACTCTGGGTGAGATATGGTAGATTAATATAAGTACTTCAAAACATAAAGTCGCATATGCAGGCACTTAAGTCATACCTTAAATCAGCAAACTATATGGGTTATACAGGATGGCGCACAAAAAATCGGCGTCAAGTACGGACTGCTCGACAATTATGCACAAATTCTTGTCCCCCCCCGCAAATAGATACTACAACGAACGAAGAGATAAACACATAGGAAATAAATAATAAAGAAATAACAAATAAGCTAATGCGGGCAACAACTTTGAAACAGTTGATGAGAACTGGCAGCCGACAGTGAGGAGTAAAGTACTTGAGGCTGGTTTTTTGTGCGCCACCCTGTACAATTCAAATAAAATAAAGGAAAAAAAAAAGACGGTCAGTTTACATTGCATGCTATGGAGTGTGGTAAAAGAACATAAGCACTTCAAAACATAAAAATCCATGTGTAGGTACTTCTGGCATAACTCTCATGAGCACATAGCGTGGGTTGTACAATCTGGTTAAGATACATACATACCATTCAAAACTTTGAGCGTATGGCTTCATGTAACATATAGTATGTAAGTACACACTCCTTAACCTTAATGTATGTTTAATTTGCTTACAAGGGATGGTATAATATGAGCACATCTTGGTATCATTTAAATGATAATAGTTACAGGATTATGTGGAAGAAATTTTAGCATGTAGAGGTATAAAATCAAATGCTAATATAAACCTCTACATAACGTAAGAGTTGGGGGGGGGGGGGGGGAGGGGGAACATCTACAACCTCTGTGACATGATCATAAGACCATTGAAAGATATGAGGTCTGTACAAAAAATTTTGGAACATTGGTAATTTTACGCCAATGGTATGTTTGAGTGAAATGCAATTGGCCTCCCTGCTCATGCCTGTGTTTAATGTGTAACTGCTGGGAGTTTCATTATATATCTGTTATTGTTCACTACTGTATTTAGTAGAACATTGTGTTGCACAATTTGCAAATTTCGAGATGGTATAGATAGAGGAGCAAATGATGCAGGAAGCCTATGGTGATAAGTGCTTAAGCTGTACTTGGTGTTATCAATAGTTAACACGGTATAAAAATGGCCAGATGGATGTTAAAGATGACCCTCATACAGGACAGCCTTCGATGTCTACCAACGAAGCTCATGTAAGGAACATCATCGAAATTGTGCATGCCAATCAAAGACTGACTGTGCAAGAGATTGCAGAAGAATGGATCATATCATGAAATCCTGACACAGCATCTTTGAATGTGTTGTGCTGCAAGCAAGTTCATCCCACGGCTCATGAGTCAAGACCAGAAAGACCTTCGCCTTGCAATCCGTGAAGAGCTTTTGGATTGCACAAATGAGAATGAGATGTTCCTTAAGTAAATCATAACTGGTGATGAGATGTGGCTCTGCGAATGATGTTGAGACCCAGGTTCAGTCTTCACAATGGATCAGAAAAGGTTCTCCAAGTCCAAAAAAAGCTTGTCAGGTCATATCAAATGTCAAAGCCATGCCGATAGTTTTCTTTGTCTTTGAAGTATTAGTTCATCATGAATTTGTGCCACAGGGACAAACTGGTAATCGGTGGTGCTGCGAAGCCTGCGAGAAAATGTGAGAAAGGAAATGGCTTGAAATGTGTTGAGACAATTCATGGCATCATGATAACACACCAGCACATTCATCCCTCTTGATGCCTGACTATCGCACATAAAACAAAATCACTGTGGTGCCTCACCCTTCATACTCTATTTCCAAATTTGAAACCCTGTTGAAAGGACAGAGATTTGCATCCATGGACAAGATAAAAGAAAATTTGTAGACGGGGCTTTGTGTGATCCAGCAAGGGTCACTACAAGACTGCTTGAGGAAGTGCAAATGGCATTGGGCGCCACGTATCAATTGTAGAGGAGAGTATTTTGAAGGAGACCATGCACAATAAGTAAAAGGTAAGTGTGGAAAAACTTTGTGGGCAAAGCTCCAGATTTTTTGAACCGACCTCATATACTGTGCTGGAATGTAGACAAATGTACTGAGGTGAAGAACAGAAAAATGGATACAGTATGTATGTCACATAAGTGCAAGAGCTGTTACCTATTCCATACATGTGTTTTGTATCTTGCCTTAGCAAATAATAGAACTTAAATACAGATAGGGATACTTTTAAGTATAAAGTATGCAATTATATGTCTATGTTATACCCTGTTCCAGTATATTTTGATATAATACAAGAACATTCTTTGACAGATTTTAAATCAATTGTATAATACTGTATGGGTAAATTCAGCTTATAATTTTATTGTACGTCATCAGAAAAGCTGAAAAATTTTTTATACAAATTCTTAATGGTCATTCAGAGAATCATTTGCTTGTTTTTTCTTGTGGCTGTATATTTGCATCTTTTCCAGAGAGTAAACTGTTTCTCCTTAGTGGAGTAGTGTAAAATTTTCACTTGATGCTGCATGTTATCTGTACTGTGTTTAGATTCTCTGAAACGATCACCAAAGGTAGTGGTATTATGATTTCCAGTGTGCCTCTGAACCTGGTAAAAAATGACTGACCAGTATGTCCAGTATAAAATTCGTTGCATTTCTCAAATTCTAATTTGCAAACATTCGTGCTGTTATATTTGTTCTCAAGGTTTTCCATTTTATTCCTTAATTTGAATAGCAATTTCTTCGAGGTAGTGTTGTTTTTGTGGTCTTCAGTCCGAAGAATGGTTTGATGGAGCTCTTTGTGCTACTCTACCCTGTGCAAGCCTCACCATCTCTGAATAACAGCAGCAACCTACATCCTTCTGAATCTTCTTTCTGTATTCATCTCGGTCTCCCTTTGCAATTTTTACCCCCCCCCCCCCCAACAAACACACAAACACCCACCCACCCACCCACCCACCCACCCACACACACACACACACACACACACACACACACACACACACACACTCTCTCTCTCTCTCTCTCTCTCTCTCTCTCTCTCTCTCTCTCTCTTTTCTTCAATATTAAGTTGGAGGTCCCTTGATGTCTTATCAACTGACCCCTTCTTTTAGTGCCAAAAATTTGTCTCTCTAATTCTATTCAGTATCTCTTCATTAGCTATGTGATCTACCGATTAAATTTTCAGCATTCTTCTGTAGCACCACATTTCAAAAGCTTCTGTTCTCTTTTTGTCTAATCAGACAAGACTTCCTAAACTTGAATCTATATTCGATACTAACAAATTTCTCTTCTTCAGAAACGCTTTCCTTGCAATTGGCAGTCTGTGTTTTATATCCTCTCTACATCGGCCGCCATCGATTATTTTCCTTCTCAGATTGCAAAACTCATGTAATATTTCAAGTCTCTCATTTCCTAATCTAATTCTCTTAGCATCACCTGATTTAATTCGACTACACTCCTTGATCCTTGTTTTGCTTTTGTTTATGTTCATCTTATGTCCTTATTTCAAGACACTGTCCATTCTGTCCAGCTGCTCTTGCAAGTCCTTTGCTGTCTCTGACCTCAATGTTTTTATTTCTTCTCCCTGAACTATAATTCCTACTCCAAATTTTTCTTTGGTTTTCCTTATGGCTTGCTCAGTGTACAGACTGAATAACATCGGGGATAGGCTACAACTCTGTGTCACTCCCTTCTCAACCACTGCTTCCCTTTCATGTCTTTAGCTCTTATAACTGCCATCTGGTTTCTGTACAAGTTATAGATAACATTTCACTCTCTGCATTTTAACCTGCTACCTTCAGAATTTCAAAGTGAGTATTCTAGTCAACATTGTCAAAAGATTTTTCTAAGTCAACAAATGTTATAAAAATAGATTTGCCTTTCTTAATCTATCTTCTAAGATGCATAGGGTTAGTATTACCTCACATGTTCCTGCATTTCTCTGGAATCCAAACTAGTCTTCCACAAGGTCAGCTTCTACCAGTTTTTCCATTCTTCTGTGAAGAATTCGTGTTAGTATCTTGCAACCATGATTTATTAAACTGATAGTTCTGTAATTTTCACACCTGTCAGCTACTGCCTTCTTTGGAATGGGAATTATTACAGTCTTTGTGAAGTCTGGGGGTATTTCGCCTCTGTCATACATCTTACACACTATATGGAAGAGTTTTGTCATGGCTGGGTCTACTAAGGTTCTTAGTAGTTCTTACTGAATGTTTCAACATAGGTCTTTCAGCACTCTTGTCACATTCTTCTTGCAGTATCAAATCTCCCATCTCATCTTTATCTGCATCTTCTTCCTTTTGTATAACACTGCCTTCGAATTCATGTCCCATGTATAAACACTCTATGTAGTCCTTCCATCTTTCAGCTTTGCGTTCTTTGCTTAGCACAGGTTGTGCATCTGAGATCTTGATATCCATTCAGCTGCTTCTCTTTTCTATAAAGGCCTCTTTAATTTTCTTGTAGGTGGTATCTATCTTTCCTCTAGTGAAATATGTTTCTAAATCCATGTATTTGTTCTCTAGCCAGTCCTGTGTAGGCTTTAGCCATTTTGCACTTCCCCTAAGTCTCATTTTTTAGACATTTGTATTCCCTTTTACCTGCTTCATTTGATTCATTTTTATATTTTCTCTTTTTATCAATTAAATTCAATATCTCCTTTGCTATTCAAAGATTTATGTTAGGCCTTTTCTTTTTACCTGTTTCATCCATTGCTGCCCTCACTGTTTCACATCTCAAAGCTACCCATTTGTGTTGTACTGTTTTCCTTTCCCCTGATGTAGTTAATCATTGGCTAATGCTCTCTCTGAAACTCTCAACAACCTCTGGTTCTTTAAACATATCAAGGCCTCATTTTCTTAATTTCCTACTTTTTTGCAATTTAATCTACAGTTCATAACGAATAAATTGTGGTCAGAGCCCACATCTGCCCCTGGAAATGTTTTACAATTTAAAATCTGTGTCCGAAATCTGTGTCTTACCATTATATAAACAATCTGAAACCTTCCAGTATCTCTAGGTCTCTTCCACGTATACAGCCTTTTCTCATGATTCCTAAACCAAATATTAGCAATAATTAAATTATTCTCTGTGCAAAATTCTACCAGGCAGCTCCCTCTTTTATTCCTTTCCCCAAGTCAATATTCACTTACTATTTTTCCTTCTCTTCCTTTTCCTACTATCGAATTCTGGTCTCTCATCACAGTTAAATTTTCATCTCCCTTAATTATCGGAATATTTTCTTTTATTGTATAATACACGTCTTCAATCGCTTCATCATCTACAGAGCTGGGTGACACATAAACTTGTACTAGTGTAGTAGGTTTGGGCTTCATGTCTGTTGTGGCTGTGATAATGTGTTCACTGTGCTGTTCATTGTAACTTACCAGCAATCCTATTTTGTTACTCATTATTAAACCTACTCTCGCCTTACCACTATTTGATTTTGTATTTATAACCTTGCATTCACATGACCAGAAGTCCTGTGCCTCCTGCCACCAAACTTCACTATTTCCCACTATATCTGACTTCAACGTATCCATTTCCCTTTTTAAATTTTACCTATCTGGCTGAAGAAGGGATCTACCATTTCAAGCTCCGATCTATAGTGTGCCAGTTTTGTTTCTCCTGATGATGACGTCATCCTGTGTAGTCCCCACCTGGAGATCTGAATGGAGGACCATTTTACCTCCAGAATATTTTACTCAAGGGGATATCATCATCTTTTAACCATACAGTAGAGTTGCTTGCCCTCAGTTATGGCTATAGTTTCCCTTTGATTTCAACCATTCACAGTATCAGCACAGCAAGACCATTTTTGTTTTAATGCTACAAGGCCAGGTCAGTCAGTCATTCCAAGCTGTTGCCCCTGCAGCTACTAAAAAGTCTGCTGCCCCTCTTTAGGAACCATATGTCTGTGCGGCCTCTCAACAAATACCCCTATGTTGTGGTTGCACATGCGGTACGACAACGTACATTGCTGAGGCAAGCAAGCCAATTCACCTCACCTTGCCTCCACGGTTCATGGTGGTGTGGTTAGAAGTAATGAATGCAAATGAGATATTTGATTTTCGGAAGTGTTGTTCAGTGTTTTCTGATACTTTTCCTTGATATTTTGTTGAGATAAATTTTTAATTTTTTTTCTTGTCCTCTATTTTTATTTTGTGGTATAAATTGTCTACTGGTTGAGGCCTGATACCATTTTTTATGGCTATGAGCTTCAGTGAAAAAGACGAAACGTATTTAGAAAAGATTACCTTCAAAACTCCTACATTACGTTCATAGGTTAAGGCTCATAAGGAAGAAAAGTATCAGATAACCCTGAAAGACATTTTCAAGAATCAGATACCTCATTTGCATTCAATACCTGTAACAAATTGCAGTTCAAATTAAGGCATAAAATAAAAAAAGAAACTATGAAAATAAATATAATAGTGAAATATTACTGGGCTTTCCCAGGGTGTAACATTTGATAGTAAATACTCCTGCTCGTGTTGTGTTGAACTGTGACGCTGCATTGAGGGTGAACTGTGACGCTGCAGTGGATGTAGAAAAGTTGTGAGTGTCTGCTCCACCAAGTTTGCTGCAACTTCCTGAATTCTTTACAGTGTAGCTAATGATTTGGTATGTCAAGAGAAATTTTAAGTAATCAGGTTGCCACAGAAGTTTCACTTTTCACAATAACATGTTTATTGCTCAGAAACTGGAACACAACTGACTCTCTATGGCTGATTCACCACTGCTTATCATTTCAGTAACTACAGATGGCGTTGTCCGTTATTACAGACAGAAAATTTAATGATTACAGTGAAATCCTTGTTAGCTTTTACAAACGGACTTTACAGAGTTAAATATTAACTTGCTCCTCCAACACTGCAAGAGTGAATATTGTGTAGTTTTTATTTTTTGGTACTGAAATTCGTAAAATGTGTTTGTTGACAATGCTTTTTATAGAGTTGCTTATATCATGAAGATTATCAGTTGGAGAATGTTCTTAACATGTACAAGAGTTCTTTACATAAATGCTAACTAAAAGCTAGTTTTTTTTTTAGTGAAAAGTATTCTGGAATTAGAAAATGAGAACTGAAATGAGAACTGTTTATGATTGATGTTCAAATATTGTTTAGTACCCATCAAAGATGAAATGAAATTAATGACAATATTGTAAATTGAGTTTAAAAATGTCCAGATAAGTGACGTATGAATGTTACAAAATTTATATGAGAGTGTAAATGTGGCATCCTCCTGACACCTGTGGTCAGCACTTCATGTTATAATTATCCTAATGATAATATATTGGTTTGTTTCAATAGCACAGGTGATCACAAATTAGAATATGGAAATGTTAAAGATTTTATATGGGACAGACTTGTCGGTCGTTTTTTTACCGGTTTCAGAGAGCACACTGGCAATCATAATGCCACTGCCTTTGATCACCATTTCAGAGAATCAACTTCATATAAATAATATGGAGCATAATTAGAAAATTTTACACTATGCCCCTAAGGGGAAAAATTTATGCTCTGACTTGCAAATGTACAGCCACAAGAAGAGACATCCAAATGATGTTTTGAATGACCTGTTAGAATTTGTAGATAAAATTATTTTCAGCCTTTTTGGTGATGTATGATAAAATTATATGCTCACTTTACCCATGTAGTGTTAAACAATTCTGTTAACACTTGTCCTAAAGAATGTTCTCCTATTATATCAAAAGTTACACGGGAACAGGGTATGATGTAGACATATACTTAAATACTCTTATATTTAAATGTATCCCTAACTGCATTAAAGTTATATTATTTCAAGACAAGAGACAACACAATATGGCTTCAGTAACAGCTCTTGCACTTACATGACATATGTACAGTATCCCTTTTTTTGTTCTTCATCTCAAAGTGTAATTATGTCTACATTCCGTCCGCTCCACTAGCTGAGTGGTCAGCGTGACGGACTGTCATTCCAAGGGGCCTGGGTCCAATTTCTGGCTGGGTCGGAGATTTTTCTCTGCTCAGAGACTGGGTGTTGTGTTGTGATCATCATCGTCATCATCATCTCCTCATCCCCATTGACACGCAAGTCGCCGAAGTGGCGTCACCTAAAAAGACTTGCATCAGGCGACCGGTCTACCGCATAGGAGGCCCTAGCCACACAACATTTCCATTTTTTCCAGCTCGCCATACAGTTAAATAGTTCTGTGATGATGTCACACAGGTTGTAGTGTTACCCCACAACCCTTATGCTACATAGAGGTTCAGATTAGCATTTGATTTTGTATCTCTATGTGGTCACACTTATTTTGCATAATCCTGTAACTATTATATAATTATATGTGTCATTTAAATGATAACAAGTTGTGCTCATATTATGCAGTTCCTTGTAACTGAATTAGACATACATTAAGAGTATGGAGTGTATAATTACATACTTAGTTACATGATCCCTTGTAATCAATATTTTGAATGGCATGTATGTATCTTATCCAGATTGTATGACCTGCACTGTGTGCTCATGCGAGTTATGTCAAAATTACCTACGCACTGGATTTTATGTTTTGAAGTGCTTACGTTCTGTTGCCACGTTGCATAGCGTTCAATATAAGCTGCCTGCACTCTCTCACCTTATTTGAGTTGTATAACCCACACCACCACACAGTGTTAGGAAGTCTTTGCTGAAAGTATTTTTCTGGGGTGTAGCTATGTATGTAGACAAAAAGAGAATTGAAGCTTTCAAAGTGTGGTGCTGCAGAAGAATGTTGAAGATTAGATGAGTGGATCATATAAAACTAGTGAGGAGTTACTTAATAGAGTTGGTGAGAAAAGAAATTTGTGGCACAACCTGACCAGAAGAAGGGATCGGATGACAGGACACGTTGTGAGACATCAGTGATCACCAGTTTAGTACTGAAGAGAAGTGTGCGGGGTAAAAATTGTAGAGAGCGACCAAGAGATGAAATCAGTGAACAGATTCAGAAGGATGTAGGTTGCAATAGTTAGGCGGAGATGGAGAGCTCCATCAAACCATTCTTCAGACTGAAGACCACAACAACAAAAACAACCCATACAGTTTGTTCATTTAAGGTGTATTATAAGTGCTCGCATATGTGAATTTATGTTTTGAAGTGCTTATATTATTCTACCCTATCTCCCCCAGACCTAGTTGCAAACCTGTGCCATCCTCTCCCCCCCCCCCTCCCCCACCCAATCCTCCCACCACCCCCAAGAACCAGGAACCAGTTACAAACGAGTGCCCCCTTCGTCACCTGATAAAAGCCCGCTTCATCTCCCATAACCACTCCGGTCTGTAAAAGCTGCACTACATTTTTCGTCAGGCCTTTGGTTATCTATCATCCTTCCTTGAATTGAGGAACATCCTACCAAAGACCCTTCTCACCCCTCCTAAATTGGTCAACCTCAACCTCCACAGAATCCTAGTCCATTGTCATACCACTCCAAATCGCAGCCCCTTGCCACAGGGATTGTATCCCTGTGAAAGATCCAGGTGCAAGATTTGCTCAATCCACCCACCCAGCACTTCTTATTCCAGTCCTGTTACTGGCTTATCCTACACCATCAGAGACTAGGCCGTCTGTTAAAGCAGCTGTCATTGCCAGCTTTGCTGAATCATTGCACAGATTTTTATATTGGTATGACTTGCAACCAACTGTCCAACTCTGCCTACATCTACCACTATATGATTACTCTGTAATGTAATCAGATAGATAAAAAAATTTACTCACCAAGAGGCAGCAGGAGAATATGCACACAAAAAAAAAAATGTGTAACTTATTTAAGTTTTCGGAGCCAGTGGCTCCTTCTTGCGGCATATGAGTTGGAGGGAAAGGGAAAGGGGTGAAGGAAAATGGCTGGAAAGTTATAGGGGTACACTTCGGAAAAGTCACCCAGAACTACGGGTCTGGGGAGACTTATGGGACCCTTGACCTGGGGTTCTGGGGGACTTTTCCCAATTGTACCCCTTTCCCTAAACCTCTCCAGTCCTCTTCCTATGCCCCTCTTCCCTTTCCCTCAACTCTTATGCAGGAAGAAGGAGCCACTGGCTCTGAAAGCTTGCATGAGTTAAACATTTTTTGTGTGTTTTTTTCTCTTGCCACCACTTGGTGAGTACACTTTTATATCTCTCCAATTACATTATCAGGAGAAAGAAAACTGGCATTCTACGGATCGGAGTGTGGAATGTCAGATCCCTTAATCGGGCAGGTAGGTTAGAAAATTTAAAAAGGGAAATGGATAGGTTAAAGTTAGATATAGTGGGAATTAGTGAAGTTCGGTGGCAGGAGGAACAAGACTTTTGGTCAGGTGATTACAGGGTTATAAATACAAAATCAAATAGGGGTAATGCAGGAGTAGGTTTAATAATGAATATAAAAATAGGAGTGCGGGTTAGCTACTACAAACAGCATAGTGAATGCATTATTGTGGCCAAGATAGACACAAAGCCCATGCCTACTACAGTAGTACAAGTTTATATGCCAACTAGCTCTGCAGATGATGAAGAAATTGATGAAATGTATGACGAGATAAAAGAAATTATTCAGGTAGTGAAGGGAGACGAAAATTTAATAGTCATGAGTGACTGGAATTCGTCAGTAGGAAAAGGGAGAGAAGGAAACATAGTAGGTGAATATGGATTGGGGGGAAGAAATGAAAGAGGAAGCCGCCTTGTAGAATTTTGCACAGAGCATAACTTAATCATAGCTAACACTTGGTTCAAGAATCATAAAAGAAGGTTGTATACCTGGAAGAATCCTGGAGATACTAAAAGGTATCAGATAGATTATATAATGGTAAGACAGAGATTTAGGAACCAGGTTTTAAATTGTAAGACATTTCCAGGGGCAGATGTGGATTCTGACCACAATCTATTGGTTATGAACTGCAAATTGAAACTGAAGAAACTGCAAAAAGGTGGGAATTTAAGGAGATGTGACCCGGATAAACTGAAAGAACGAGAGGTTGTAGAGAGTTTCAGGGAGAGCATAAGGGAACAATTGACAGGAATGGGGGAAAGAAATACAGTAGAAGAAGAATGGGTAGCTCTGAGGGATGAAGTAGTGAAGGCAGCAGAGGATCAAGTAGGTAAAAAGACGAGGGCTAATAGAAATCCTTGGGTAACAGAAGAAATATTGAATTTAATTGATGAAAGGAGAAAATATAAAAATGCAGTAAATGAAGCAGGCAAAAAGGAATACAAACGTCTCAAAAATGAGATCGACAGGAAGTGCAAAATGGCTAAGCAGGGATGGCTAGAGGACAAACGTAAGGATGTAGAGGCTTGTCTCACTAGGGGTAAGATAGATACTGCCTACAGGAAAATTAGAGAGACCTTTGGAGAGAAGAGAACCACTTGTATGAATATCAAGAGCTCAGATGGCAACCCAGTTCTAAGCAAAGAAGGAAAGGCAGAAAGGTGGAAGGAGTATATAGAGGGTTTATACAAAGGCGATGTACTTGAGGACAATATTATGGAAATGGAAGAGGATGTAGATGAAGATGAAATGGGAGATAAGATACTGCGTGAAGAGTTTGACAGAGCACTGAAAGACCTGAGTCGAAACAAGGCCCCGGGAGTAGACAACATTCCATTAGAACTACTGATGGCCTTGGGAGAGCCAGTCATGACAAAACTCTACCATCTGCTGAGCAAGATGTATGAGACAGGCGAAATACCCACAGACTTCAAGAACAATATAATAATTCCAATCCCAAAGAAAGCAGGTGTTGACAGATGTGAAAATTACCGAACTATCAGTTTAATAAGTCACAGCTGCAAAATACTAACGCGAATTCTTTACAAACGAATGGAAAAACTGGTAGAAGCGGACCTCGGGGAAGATTAGTTTGGATTCCGTAGAAATGTTGGAACACGTGAGGCAATACTAACGTTACGACTTATCTTAGAAGAAAGATTAAGAAAAGGCAAACCTACGTTTCTAGCATTTGTAGACTTAGAGAAAGCTTTTGACAACGTTAACTGGAATACTCTCTTTCAAATTCTGAAGGTGGCAGGGGTAAAATACAGGGAGCGAAAGGCTATTTACAATTTGTACAGAAACCAGATGGCAGTTATAAGAGTCGAGGGGCATGAAAGGGAAGCAGTGGTTGGGAAAGGAGTGAGACAGGGTTGTAGCCTCTCCCCGATGTTATTCAATCTGTATATTGAGCAAGCAGTAAAGGAAACAAAAGAAAAATTGGGAGTAGGTATTAAAATTCATGGAGAAGAAGTAAAAACTTTGAGGTTCGCTGATGACATTGTAATTCTGTCAGAGACAGCAAAGGACTTGGAAGAGCAGTTGAACGGAATGGACAGTGTCTTGAAAGGAGGATATAAGATGAACATCAACAAAAGCAAAACGAGGATAATGGAATGTAGTCAAATTAAATCGGGTGATGCTGAGGGGATTAGATTAGGAAATGAGACTCTTAAAGTAGTAAAGGAGTTTTGCTATTTAGGGAGTAAAATAACTGATGATGGTCGAAGTAGAGAGGATATAAAATGTAGACTGGCAATGGCAAGGAAAGCGTTTCTGAAGAAGAGAAATTTGTTAACATCGAGTATAGATTTAAGTGTCAGGAAGTCGTTTCTGAAAGTATTTGTATGGAGTGTAGCCATGTATGGAAGTGAAACATGGACGATAACCAGTTTGGACAAGAAGAGAATAGAAGCTTTCGAAATGTGGTGCTACAGAAGAATGCTGAAGATAAGGTGGGTAGATCACGTAACTAATGAGGAGGTATTGAATAGGATTGGGGAGAAGAGAAGTTTGTGGCACAACTTGACTAGAAGAAGGGATCGGTTGGTAGGACATGTTTTGAGGCATCAAGGGATCACAAATTTAGCATTGGAGGGCAGCGTGGAGGGTAAAAATCGTACAGGGAGACCAAGAGATGAATACACTAAGCAGATTCAGAAGGATGTAGGTTGCAGTAGGTACTGGGAGATGAAGAAGCTTGCACAGGATAGAGTAGCATGGAGAGCTGCATCAAACCAGTCTCAGGACTGAAGACCACAACAACAACAACAACAATTACATTATATTGTCAAAAATTGATTATTTCTATTGTTATGTATGATTACTCTACAATTCACAATTAAGTGCCTGACAGAGGGTTCATCAAACAACTTAGCAATTTTTCAACCATTCCACTATTGAACAATGTGCGGTAAAACAAACACACATATCCTTTCATGTGAGTTCTGATTTCTTGTATTTTATTATGATTATCATTTTTCACTATGTAAGTGGCTGTCTACAAAATATTTTCACACTCTGAGGAAAAGTTGGTGATTGAAATTTCATGAGAAGGTCCGTACAGAGTAAAAAATGCCTTTGTTTTAATGGCTGCCACCCCAATTTGCGCATCATATCCGTGATGCTCTCTCCACTATTTCACAATTCCTGTCAATCCTATCTTGTATGGATCACATCTTGCACAGGAATACTCCAGAAGTGTGTGGACAAGCATAGTGTAACCAGTCTCTTTCTAGACCTGTTCCATTTTCTGGGTGTTCTGCCCATAAATAGCAGTCTTTGGTTTGCTTTCCCCACAACATTATCTATGCAATCATTCAAATTTAAGTTATTCATAATTGTAATCCCTATGTATTCAGTTGAATTTACAGCCTTTAGATTTGTGTGATTTATCATGTAATGAAATTCAGCGGATTCCTGTTAGTACTTGTGTAGGTGACTTCATGCTTTTCATTATTTAGAGTCAATTGCCACTTTTTGCACTGTAGAGATATCATGTTTAAATCATTTTTCAATTGATTTTGATCATCTGATGACTTACAAGATGGTAAATGACCACATTATCAGCAAAGAATCTTAAGATAGCTACTCAGGTTAAATCGTGTATGTAAATCAGGAAGAGCAGAGGTCCTATTTCCCATTTTACTTGATTTTCCATCAGTTACTGTGATCTGTGACCTTTCTGATGTGAAAGCACAAATCCAGTTGCACAGCTGAGACGCTACTCCATAGACATGCAATATGGTTAGAAGTCATTTGTGAAGAACAGTGTCAGTAGCCTTCTGGAAAGCTAAAAATATAGAATCAATTTGACACCCCCTGTCAATGCTGCTTGTTATTACATGTGAATAAAGAAATAGTTGTGTTTCACAAGAACTGTATTTTCTGAATCCATGCTATCTGTGTGTCAACAGATTACTTTGAATTAAGCTGCTTTGCTGCACAGAGGATTTCTACTTCTAAGTTACTCATATTGTTCTTGATTTGAATTGTGGAATATTTACTTTGTCTTCCTTCGTGAAGGAATTTTGGAAAACTGTGGTTAGTTACTCTGCTTTAGTGGCACGGCCATCGGTAACCTCACCGTTTTTATTACGCAGTGTAAATTTTGATTGTGTCCTGCCACTGATGTACTTTACATATGAATAGAATCTCTTTGGTTTTTTTGCCAGATTTTGGGACAAAGTTTTGTTGCGGAAGCTGTTAAAAGCATCTCACATTGAAATTCATGCTGATTTTCGGACTTCTGTAAAACTTTGCGAGTCTTGGGCTTTTGCATTCTTTTAAATTTGGCATGCATTATTATTATTATTTCTTTACTTTCTCAGACGTTAAGTCTGGTTAAAAATGGAAAGTGACGCGGACCTTGATCAAGCGTCACTTCCTATTAACTGTACGGTATGTGTTATATTGCATTTAGGAACTTTCGGGTAATTGAACATGTATCAATAATTACGGATTTCTGTAGTTGTATATATATGTTTGGATGTAGCTGTATTGCATTGATGTACTGGTGGATATTGTGTGGTATGACTCCTGTAGTTGATAGTATAATTGGTATGATGTCAACTTTATCCTGATGCCACATGTCTTTGACTTCCTCAGCCAGTTGGATGTATTTTTCAATTTTTTCTCCTGTTTTCTTTTGTATATTTGTTGTATTTGGTATGGATATTTTGATTAGTTGTGTTAATTTCTTCTTTTTATTGGTGAGTATGATGTCAGGTTTGTTATGTGGCGTTGTTTTATCTGTTATAATGGTTCTGTTCCAGTATAATTTGCATTCATCATTCTCCAGTACATTTTGTGGTGCATACTTGTATGTAGGAATGTGTTGTTTTAAAGTTTATGTTGTAAGGCAAGCTGTTGATGTATTATTTTTGCGACATTGTCATGTCTTCTGGGGTATTCTGTATTTGCTAGTATTGTACATCTGCTTGTGATGTGATCTACTGTTTCTATTTGTTGTTTACGAAGTCTGCATTTATCTGTTGTGGTATTGGGATCTTTAATAATATGCTTGCTGTAATACCTGGTGTTTATTGTTTGATCCTGTATTGCAATCATGAATCCTTCCGTCTCACTGTATATATTGCCTTTTCTTAGCCATATGTTGGATGCGTCTTGATCGATGTGTGGCTGTGTTAGATGATACAGGTGCTTGCCGTGAAGTGTTTTCTTTTTCCAATTTACTTTCTTCGTATCTGTTGATGTTATGTGATCTAAAGGGTTGTAGAAGTGGTTATGAAATTGCAGTGGTGTAGCCGATGTATTTATATGAGTGATTGCCTTGTGTATTTTGCTAGTTTCTGCTCGTTCTAGAAAGAATTTTCTTAAATTGTCTACCTGTCCATAATGTAGGTTTTTTATGTCGATAAATCCCCTTCCTCCTTCCTTTCTGCTTAATGTGAATCTTTCTGTTGCTGAATGTATGTGATGTATTCTATATTTGTGGCATTGTGATCGTGTAAGTGTATTGAGTGCTTCTAGGTCTGTGTTACTCCATTTCACTACTCCAAATGAGTAGGTCAATATTGGTATGGCATAAGTATTTATAGCTTTTGTCTTGTTTCTTGCTGTCAATTCTGTTTTCAGTATTTTTGTTAGTCTTTGTCTATATTTTTCTTTTAGTTCTTCTTTAATATTTGTATTATCTATTCCTATTTTTTGTCTGTATCCTAGATATTTATAGGCATCCGTTTTTTCCATAGCTTCTATGCAGTTGCTGTGGTTATCCAATATGTAATCTTCTTGTTTAGTGTGTTTTCCGTCCGCAGCTCGTGGTCTCGCGGTAGCGTTCTCGCTTCCCGAGCACGGGGTCCCGGGTTCGATTCCCGGCGGGGTTAGGGATTTTCTCTGCCTCGTGATGACTGGGTGTTGTGTGATGTCCTTAGGTTAGTTAGGTTTAAGTAGTTCTAAGTTCTAGGGGACTGATGACCGTCGATGTTAAGTCCCATAGTGCTCAGAGCCATTTAGTGTGTTTTCCCTTGACTATGCTATTTTTCTTACATTTGTCTGTTCCAAAAGCCATACTTATATCATTGCTGAATCCTTCTGTTATCTTTAGTAATTGGTTGAGTTGTTGATTTGTTGCTGCCAGTAGTTTTAGATCATCCATGTATAGCAAATGTGTGATTTTGTGTGGGTATGTTCCAGTAATATTGTATCCATAATTTGTATTATTTAGCATGTTGGATAGTGGGTTCAGAGCAAGGCAGAACCAGAAAGGACTTAATGAGTCTCCTTGGTATATTCCACGCTTAATCTGTATTGGCTGTGATGTGATATTATTTGGATTTGTTTGGATATTAAGTGTGGTTTTCCAATTTTTCATTACTATGTTTAGGAACTGTATCAATTTAGGATCTACTTTGTATATTTCCAATATTTGTAGTAACCATGAGTGCGGTACACTATCAAAAGCTTTTTGGTAATCAATGTATGCGTAGTGTAGCGACCTTTGTTTAGTTTTAGCTTGATATGTCACCTCTGCATCTATTATCAGTTGCTCTTTACATCCTCGTGCTCCTTTGCAACAGCCTTTTTGTTCTTCATTTATAATTTTGTTCTGTGTTGTATGTGTCATTAATTTCTGTGTAATGACTGAAGCTAATATTTTGTATATTGTTGGTAGGCATGTTATGGGGCGATATTTAGCTGGGTTCGCTATGTCTGCTTGATCTTTAGGTTTCAGATAAGTTATTCCATGTGTAAGTGTATCAGGGAATGTGTATGGGTCTGCAATGTAACTGTTAAATAATTTAGTTAGATGTGAATGTGTTGAGGTGAACTTTTTTAACCAGAAATTTGCTATTTTATCATTTCCAGGGGCTTTCCAATTGTGAGTAGAATTAATTGCTTGGGTGACTTCATGTTGCAAAATTATCACTTCAGGCATTTGTGGTATCATCTTGTATGTGTCTGTTTCTGCTTGTATCCACCGTGCATGCCTGTTATGTTGTACCGGGTTTGACCATATGTTGCTCCAGAAGTGTTCCATGTCTGTTATGTTTGGTGGATTGTTTATTTTAATGTGTGTGTTATCTATTGTCTGGTAAAATTTCTTTTGGTTTGTGTTGAATGTTTGGTTTTGTTTCCTTCTATTTTCACTTTTTTTGTATCTTCTGAGTCGTTTGGCTAATGCTTGTAATTTCTGCTTCTTTTCGTCTAATTGCTCTGTCGCTTCTTGTTGTGAGATTTTACCTAACCTTTTTCGTTTTTTTTTCCAAGATTTCATTTCTTATAAATTGTGTTAGCTGTCCGATGTCTTTTCTCAGTTTTTCTATTTTGATCTGTAGCCTGTGTTGCCATGCTGGTTTTGTGGGTTTCTTCTGTGTGTTGGTTGGTTCTGATCTCTGCCTAGTGTGTATATTTAGTGTAGTGAGTGCTCCTATATAAACCAGTAGTTGTAACTCTTCCATAGTTGTGTTTTCATTTATTTTGTTGTGTATGATTGTGTTGATAGTTTTTATTGTTGTTTCGACTTGTGGGTTATTTGGTGGTCTATGCAAGAATGGTCTAATGTCTGTATATGTGTCTTTGTATTCTATATATGTTAGCTGAAATTTTTCTTCTATATCTAACATCTGTGTCACTTCGTGTTCTATTTGTGCTTGTTCTGGTGGCTGTCTTAAGATTTCGTTTTCCTCTGATTGTTTAATTGGTGCGTGTTGTTCTTTGTTTGTTTGCTCTGGGATGTTTGAGTCCATTACTGTATTTTCTTCTTCTTCTGATTGCACATTATTTTGTTCCAGTATTTGTTGTACTTGTTGTTTGATGTTTTCTAATTCTGACTGGGGTATCCTGTTATTTTTGATTATTACACGGATCTGATCAGCTAGTCGTTGTTCTGTTAAAACTTTTAATTCTGGGTATCTGGTAATAATTGTTGTGTATACTTGTGATCTGTATCCAGTTGTGTTGGTTCCTAGGTTTGTTGCTTGGTAATAACAGAACATGAGGTGTCGATTAACTTCATCTGACCATCTCATCCTCTGTCTTTGTTTTCCTTCTAGGGTGGTTGCAGGAAGCATATCCTGCAAAACACCTCTATTTGGATTTAAATCATTTTCCAGTTGGCTAGCAGTGTCGTTACCATTGTGGGCGGGCATAGGGTTCAAGCGTCGTCCCCGACCATGACGGCGCTTGTCCGAGGCTTCTTTAGTTCTGTCCTGAACCAACTAATCACACTAAAAGGGGGGTTAGCCCTATTAGTGGTTTGTTCTTTTCGTCGCCTTTTACGCCTGGCTGATTATTATTGTTATTATTATTATTATTATTATTATTATTATTATTATTATGCGTTCTGACCTGATTTGCGTACCATGGGGTATCAGTAGCACCTCTTGTGTGGTAGATATCTCTCTGTTACCATTGTACCATTGATACCGTCCACCAGGATGAGTGGCCACCGCCAACCTGTGACCAAGAGCAGACGGACCACTCTATGGCATAACATGCAGCTGAATATAAGATGCTTGACTTCAGTGGCTGTTTCACAACCCAGGCCATATTCCCCACCACCAGCGTTTCTGAACTGCACAGATAGGTGTTATCCTTACAACGCATTCTCCATTTCCGAAATGATCCTGACCCCAGCCTATGATAACCTGCTGTACCCACACTCCACACACAAGTTTCCACCTCCTCTGTGCTTGCACCTCATCCCAATTCAAGTCCCCTCACCTTCACTGTGCACTGATCTCTGCCAATACACTCGCCAGTCTTTTCCTGTTTCTGCTCCTCCCCTTTCCCATTACCCTCCCCCCCACCCCCCACCCCAGCCTCCCGACACTGCACCTGGCAGCTTTGTCCTGCAGCTTTGTAGTCCCTCCGTGCTCTGCAAGGCAGAGCTCTTCGCTTATCCCTACCTGTACCCTGCCATCCCTCCCCCTTCCCTGCCCCACTCCAGATTGCTGCTTTTGTTCGCCCACAACAGTTGCAATCTGCCTGAGCGGTCGGAGGAGGAGGTCATTTGTGAGTGAGGTGTGCCTGCTTGTGTGAATGTGTTTTCCTTTCATTTCTGAAGAAGGTTTTGACCAAAAGCTTAGTGTGTAAGCCTTTTCATTGTGCCTGTCTGCAACTCAATCCGTTATCTTAATGTGAGTAGCAGTCTATTCTTTTCATAGGTGTTGGTATTTCTTTGATTATTTATTTTTGTTTTCAGTCTGTATACAGTACAGAATGTGAAAATTGTTTGTGAAGTAAATCTAGAATTAAAAATGATCATTTTGCTGTAGTATTTCTTTGAGAACTGTAAAATGCTAGCAGTGTTTACCATAGCCATGATTGGTTAACATGTTTCAATAGTGTAATTTGAAGTGATTATTGAAGTGTTTTGATTTCACCGGATTGACTTGTCACCTAATCACTTGTTTTCTTTTTCTTATATGTTGAAAGCTTATACCAATGATTAATCAAGTGCAACCTCAGCAGACTCCACAGCAACAGACAACATGTGCAAGTGCACTCAGTGCAGATGATAGTTCCACCAGATGCTACTCAAACAAGTAAGAAAATCCAATTTGTTACAAAAACACTGCATTTGTATCTCATAAACCTATCCATATTGCTAATGTTGGCTTTCTTTTTATTTCCTGGGCTTTACACATTACATTCTTTATGATTTTCATGTTTCTTGTCAACCCAAGTGCTTCATGCCCAGGTGCATCTTACTCCATCAGTCAGTGCTCATGCTTAAAGTTCTTCTGGTGCACCACCATGCCAGCCATCTTGTCAGTTTATAGTAATAACTGTACTGGCATCAACTGTCACTTGAGCCATGTCCACAGCTCGTGGTCTAGTGGCTAGCGTTGCTGCCTCTAGAACACGGGGTCCCAGGTTCGATTCCTGGCCATATTGGGGATTTTCTCTGCCCAGCAACTGGTGTTTGTGTTGTCTCCTTCATTTCACCATCATCTTCATTCATGACAGCGACTAGATTGGACTGTGTGTGTGGGGGGGAAGGGGGGGGGGACTGTGTCAAAATTGTGACTTTGTACGGGTGCTGGTGACTGCGCAGTTGAGCGCCCCACAAACCAAACATCACCATCACCACCACCACCACCACCTGAGCCATGCATGCAACCTGCTTTGCAGAATTCTCCCAACAAATTGACATCATTCATTCATCTTCCCTGTAAATGATTTTCTGTATTTTTGTTTTTCAAATTGCTTCATAATGTTACCTACAGATATTTGCAAAATATATTGAGATACAGCTATCATGAACTACTTTTGTATCCTAAATTTACAACTAATTTCCTGTCATTAAAGATTGGTGTCAAATAACAATATTTTTTTCCTCATCTCAAAAGACTGTATATTAACATTGTACGTAAGAACCAAAACAGCTGCTACTTCCAGAAATTCTGGTACTTTTATAATTATGATGATATATGGACTTCTTATTTTTAGCACTGTGAGAACTCGAGCAAGGCGAATGTTGTCAGGCTTTGCACAGTACTGGATGGAATCGTTGGAGGACATTGGCTACATACGGTGCCCCCTGAGAGCCTGCAACTATATTAGTCTCTCATACCAGGATATGAGTGCACACTATGCTACATGTGCTGGGGTAAGCCTTAATTCTCTACTATTTCAAAATTTACTATAATTAATGAACAATATTATTTATTCCAGAATGAGATTTTCACTCTGCAGCGGAGTGTGCGTTGATATCAAACTTCCTGGCAGATTAAAACTGTGTGCCGGACCGAGACTCTAACTCGGGACCTTTGCCTTTCGCGGGCAAGTGCTCTACCATCTGAGCTACCCAAGCACAACTCATGCCCCGTCCTCACAGCTTTACTTCTCCCAGTACCTCGTCTCCTACCTTCTAAACTTTACAGAAGCTCTCCTGCGAACCTTGCAGAACTAGCAGTCCTGAAAGAAAGGATATTGCAGAGACATGGCTATCCTTTCTTTCAGGAGTGCTAGTCCTGCAAGGTTCGCAGGGGAGCGTCTGTAAAGTTTGGAAGGTTGGAGACGAGGTACTGGCAGAAGTAAAGCTGTGAGGACAGGGTGCGAGTCGTGCTTGGGTAGCTCAGATGGTAGAGCACTTGCCTGTGAAAGGCAAATGTCCCGAGTTCGAGTCTCAGTCTGGCACACAGTTTTAATCTGCCAGGAAGTTTCATATCAGCTCACACTCCGCTGCAGAGTGAAAATCACATTCTGGAAACATCCCCCAGGCTGTGGCTAAGCCATGTCTCCGCAATATCCTTTCTTTCAGGAGTGCTAGTTCTGTAAGGTTCACAGGAGAGCTTCTGTAAAGTTTGGAAGGTAGGAGACGAGATACTGGCAGAAGTAAAGGTGTGAGGATGGGGCGTGAGTCATGCTTGGGTAGCTCAGATGGTAGAGCACTTGCCTGCGAAAGGCAAAGGTCCCGAGTTCGAGTCTCGGTCTGGCACACAGTTTTAATCTGCCAGGAAGTTTAATATTATTTATTGCTATATATATTGCTACAAAAGTGACAGTTACTTATTGCCTCAACATATAATTTAATTTTAGTACTCACTTATTTGTCATTGAGTGGTAAGTAAAATCTGTAAACATTGACGTCAGTTAAGGCACTAAAGGCGATACATCCTACTATCGTGACTGCCAGTTGCAATACTATCTATTCAGTTATTTGCTTTTTAACTCCATTGAAGCTTGAAAAATTATTGCATTGGGTTTCAGGTAAGCATCACTACAGATGATATGTGCCCTGTGTGTCAAAAACGCTTAAAGTCAGCTGAGTGTGTTAAGCTACATTTGATTCGGTCACATGGACCAAAATCTAAGAAGCAAGAGGAATTACAATCAATGTCTGCAGCAAAGAGGTTTGTAATTCCTATTTAATGTAATTCAGCGTGTTTGCAGCTGGATGTATATTAGTAGAGTATGTAAATGCATACTATAAAATTGGTGGATATATTCAAGCCTCTGTCTTCCTCTACAGTTTTTACCCTCAACAATTCGCTTTAGAACTGTGGAGGTTATTTGCTGATGCCTTAACATGTGCCCTACCATCCTGTAACTTCTTCTGGTGTAAGTGTCTTCCATATGTTCCTTCTCCGATTCTGTAGAGAACTTTGTCATTTCTTATATTATCAGTGCATCTGATTTTCAGCACTCTTCTGTAGCACCACATCTCAAATGTTTCAATTATTATAGAATTATTATTGCAAATGAATTTCACAGTACTTACAAATTAAAATATAAGGCAAGAAAAACATATTTCCTGCAGGCATAAAATCAGTATAAGCTCATCTTTTGTGAATATCACATGAAACAGGTATAATTAAACTTAAGGAATGCACTGACATCTTATCAAATCAAATCATGTAGTGGTTGAACCCTTACAAGATGCCGAGAATAAATTCTAAACAGGCAGGATGTAGAAATCTCGAAATAGAACTGATAGAAATAATGTGGAACATCAAAGGAAAAGGTGTGTTTTGTAGTAATATATGGCTCAATTATAAAGAATAAGTTGACTGAGAAGATAAATTTGGAAGTGAACATTCTTCAGTAATCATTTCGTCACCATTTATGTATTTTGCATACACACTTGTACAGTTATGTTCAGATACGAAGTAGAACATTTAAAACTAATGCAGTCTACATTTGCACTTTACTGAAGTCATTCTGTATGATTATCTGGCTGGATAATTGCAAATAAGGAGACCTCTGTGCAGTGTAGGAAAAAAGCCTGGACAGACAGCTGGTCAATACTCACAATATATGAGGGAGTAATTACTCATGTTGATAATCACACTTCATCAACACAATCACAATTAGGCTGCATCAATTAACTATGAGTGCATGTGTAGATAGTTTTTATTTATGAGAAGCAGTAGAAGGTGTCAATATGACAGGCCACTGAAGATGCTTCGTAAATAAAAGAAGTGAAATGCCTGTGGCAAAATACAAACTGCCTTTCATTTAGTAGCAAAGACAGAACATGCCTCCATGAATTTTGAAGCAACTAAGGAACGACAGAAAATGTAAAAAATGACAGGGTCTTGCTATCTCTGTACATGTGATTTGGTGCTGAACAAGGTCTTCATATGGTGTAAACTATGATATAGAATTTCATAAATTAGGAAAATGCAGATGTAGTGTAAAATTATACTTTTACATCAGCAGTTAGCAGAGTGCATTGATTGGTGCAAAGAGTATCAGTAGCTTTTTATCATCTTCCTATATTAGTTGCAGATAGTGAGTGAGAAGCACAATTGTCAGTACACTGTGGCATAGGGCTGAATTCTTGTAACTTTATTGTCTTGAGCATTATGCAAAGTTATTGTGGGCCAATGTGGTGTCTTGTCACTAGTCTCGTGACATAGTGTCAGAATCATTAGGGAACACATTATAGGGCAGACAATGTCTTAACCTGAAATATCTAATTCTGGAGATGGTTGAGTATTTTTGTGGTGATCTTGGGTATATCAAACAGTTTCTCTTTTGTTTTCTATATTCTCTTAATATTTTAAATAATTTGTTGTCAAAGTTTCATTGCACTTTTTCGCAGCCTATCAGCCATCTCTGATTGTTTAATTCTGCGTATTCCATTGTGTTTTCAGGTACTGTTTACTTGTGAGTCATGCCTTCTCCATAATAGTTGCCTTGTTCTATTTGATATTTTATTTTCTGTTCCATTTTCATACCTGCAACATCTATGGTTTCTTGCATAAGTACTTTTGTTGAGTACTTGTTTTTTTTTCCCCAATATCTCTCTAATCTTAACTTTCCAAGATGGTGACCCAGTTGCTTAATTTAATCTGACATACTTCTGTATTTATAAAAATATTCTCGTATTTAATAACTGTGATGTCCTGCCAATGAATTGTTTCATTGCACCATTTTTCTGTTTTTATTCTGCATCAGACTGTGATTAATTGAAGTTCCAAAGTGGTTTTAGACAGTTACATCCTGTATGATTTCTTTATTTTGTGATAAAATATAGTCAATTTACTGAAAGAAATATTCACTTGAAAAAATTATAAAATTACAAAGAATCAGAATTGCTGTGAATACTTATAGTTCATGAGGCTAAATTTTTAGTACTCCTGATAGACACATAAAAGTTTATGCAAATACCCTAGTTATGGAATTGACGAGTCTTGTGATTACTAGGCAACAACGTGAAAGTGTATTGAATGCCTTCCAGAAGTCAAGGAACATATCAACATTACCCTGGGAGCCTTTACCTACGTCTTCTGGATCTCTTGGGTAAACAGTGGGAGTCAACTTTCACAACATTCCTGTTTTCAGAATACACATTGATTCTTACATAGGAAGTTTCCATTTGTTCCCCAAAAAGGGCACGCAACTTGTTTCATAGTTCTGCAACAGATTGACATCAACAAAATAGACCTATAATTATGTCCATCTGACCAATGATCCTTCTTGAAATGGAATGACACATATTTTACCCGATTACTTTGAAATCCTTCAGTGCTCCAGTGGCCTACGATAAATTTGATGATGGTAAGTACCTCTGTCTGAGGAAGGATATCATTGCTAACATAAGTTAGTGTTACCATTGTGGCCACTATATGTCAAATATTAAAATACGAAGACCCCCAGAAAGTGCCGATTTTTGATGTAAATGACTTAATCAGTTTTGAGATATGTCGCACCATAAGAACTTAATTTTGTAGCTGACTCAAAAAATTTATTGCGCCCCAGAGAATAAATTGATCTCCCTTCGGAATATGAATAAAAACTCTGCACTACAGATTTCAGGGATGGGGGTGAATGGGAGCAAATGCTGTAAAATAGAATGTGAAGATTCTATCAATATTATGTGAAATTGAAAGGAATTGTGAAAATATTCGTAGCAAAATTTCATACTTTATAAAGAACTTGTCACTTAACTTGCACATTATTACTTATTTTCAAGAAGTTTGCTGTATAATGCTTGTTTTCCCATATGTTTCCAGACACACTTTAATTTTTAGAAGTACGTTATTTATTTTTCAAAGCAGTTTATTGCAGTGTCGTCTCTACTTGCCATATGAACATAAAAGGAACATTCTGCTTAACTATCAACAGAATTGTAACAGACGACAGAAAGGAAGGTAACCAATCTTGAGCATTCATAAGCTGTGCTTCCAATTGTCAGTGAGTGTTATGTTTGGAAAGAAAAAAATCTTAGAAATTATTAGTTACCCATACATGTTAATATTTTGGCGGTTTTTGTCTCTCTCATAGGGGCTATTTATTTTCTTGATGTTTTCAACTGTTGTGTTGTATTTGATGGGTTTTTAGAAACACCTTGTGTTCTTAATGAAGTGCTAATGTTTCCATCTTTGAGTGAATTCTGTGTTGAGAATGAATGTGAGCCTTGTGAGTTGATTCATTCTGAAAATATTTCCACTTCCTCATGCATATTTTTCCTTTACTCCTCCTCCTCTTCCTTCTCATGCTTCTTAAGTTATAGTAATATGGAGAAGTTAGTCCTGAAATTAAGACTTAGAGACTTATTGATTTCTCCTTTTGAGCATATCAGAGATGATGTCAGTACTAATATAATTGATAAATAAATCATTTCTGCCATCTGCTTGGCCTTAACTTATTCTACTCTTTCTTTCCCTTTCATCTCATTTGTTAGTCCAAAGCTATTGTTAATTGTTAATCACACTCATGTGCTACTCTTGAATAGGTTGGAGTTTATCATTTCTCCCCCCCCCCACCCTCCCCCTCCTCTCTCCCAACCATATCGAGATTCTATTCTTTGTAGTTAGTGCGGCTCCTATATATCACATTCTGACAGCCCAGACCCCACCATCCTAAACGTGGGACCATTCATCGAGATGATTACAAATTGATGTTCACCTTATAAAACCTTCTATTTATTTACCTGTTTAACGATGTTGCTCTCTTACAGCCTAACAGTTGCACACACTTAATCCAACAACAATCAATTCTCTTCTACAGACCTGAGTAAGCCAGTGCCTTCATCCTCTCTTTGCCATTACCTTGGCTCTTCAAACCTAGAGTAGCTACTCAGAATCACAGTTAATAATCCCCTCATTATATAAATTAATGTTTATGTTTGCTATTGTGCATCCTGTAAGCACCTTTCTCAGTACTAACTTTTTGACAGTGTTCCTAACATTTTGATCTTGAAGCATCATTTTTCATGAAATGCATTGTTTGATAAAACTTAATAAATATAGCAATGTTTTTGTGAGTAGTTCTTTGAGAAATAGAGTGGAATTTACCAAAATTACAAGAAGTATAAAAAATCGAAAGAACAAATTATATTCAAGCACCGAATAATGGTCAAGAAGTGATGCGAATCTCTGTTATGGAAACAAGGCCTGGATTGCAGCAGAGTATATTGAACTGATACCATGTGCATTTGGGAGCACACTCACCTTTAGTAACTGACTACACAAAAGAAAAAAATGGAGGGTCAGACTGAAGATTGAAAATGAAGTTGTACACTGAATTATTGCATCAAAGAAGAATGTCATTCAGACAGTGAAGCCATCCAAAATTTTTCATTTGAGTTTCCAGTAAAGCATTTGTCAACCCAAAGTTCAGTTTAAACATTACTCTGCATAGTCCAGTTACAGATATTCTGATCTCATCTTACCCCAGTCCAACATATTATTCACTCAACAGATTATAGAGGAATGTAACACAATGAGCATCAGAAACAGTGAATGTCACTCTTTTAAGTGACGGAAGAGAAAAAAAAAGGAGAGGGGGCAGGGGCACTTTTGCTTCTTTCCCTTCAGTTCCAGTCCACTGTCCTATCTGCCATATGGGAGCATCAGACTTACCAACTACCAGTCATGCTTGGGAATATTGAATTAAAGGGCAAAGGGGTGATATGGACGGTGGCAAAACCTGTTAATTGGGTGCAGAAAGTCCAACATGGTCTTTGATTTTGTGTGTGCGTGTGTGTGTGAGGCCTGACGCTACACTTACACCAACAACTCATTTTGTCTGTTATGTTTACCCAGAAAGAGACACTGTTCAAAAACCCCAAAAGCGCTACAGTTTGTCTTCGTGCTCCTATCCCAGTACTGTTCATTGTGCTGTATTAGATTGTCAACCAAAATGGTTTCAGTAAGACAGGCAAACTGTAGTTATTGGTAAAAAACTACACTCTTGGATTAAATAAAGGTTTGCCTTCTTGTGTTGGATGTTTTTGCGCTTTCTTCCTGTAACAGGTGAGACCTGTAGGTGTCCACTTCCTATGCAGTGCTTGTTTGGCTCTAATCCCCTACCTATCAGTGTACAATTATTATGCTATTACTGTCTTTGCAATGTGTCTCCCCCTTCCATTTGGCGTTATGTCATCATCGACTTGAGTCTACAAATCTCTCTTAGACACCTTTCAACCTTTCACAGCTGTCTCTCCCCCTTCAGCCTCTCCTGCCCATACTTATTTTCATTTTATTTGCATAATGGTTGCTTTTTTTTTTTTTTTTTTTTTTTTTTTTTTTTTTTTTTTTTTTTCAGTCTGTTCCCTCAACATTGTGCTGCACGTCTCGTTGCTCACCATACTTTCTTAGCTTTGAATTGAATCCTCAGTTATTTTGATCTTATTGGTAATATTAAATTCTTATTAGAAGCCTCTCTCATAATTGTCCTGGTCCAGACTCTGGCAAATTTTTTTTTATAAATGGATCATATTTTGCAACCTCCCACTCATCTTTTACTTGGACTGAAGTGAGAATCCCTTATTTTGACACTAATATGGAGGAGCCTTTATTCTGAGAATCTGAGGCTGACCTAACTTTTGTGTATGTTTATCTCTACTGTTGGTGCACATTGCATTTCTTAAGTAACTAGATAGATTAGCCTGTTATAATCTCTCTCTTCTCCGTGTGTGTGTGTGTGTGTGTGTGTGTGTGTGTGTGTGTGTGTGTGTAATTTTACAGTCTTAGCAATGCATATATAGTAGGTGTGTTTACTAAGAGCTATCAAGAGCGTTCCCCCTCCACCTCCTTCCCAAATTTCAGCAGATATCTGCAATTTCTGTTCTCCAGTGTGTAGATGTAGTCAGTCCAAACAAACACTGTTCATTATGCATTTCATGTAATGCTCAGTATCAATTAATTTGTGCCTTGTTAGAAGTGTTTAAAGTGGAATCTTAACATGTGCATTTGACAGATCATTTTCAAATTAATGTTGCACAAAATTCATGTCAAATTTGTCTAGTGTAATATTTGAATTAGTGATGAACAATAAAAGGGGTACCAAAACACACAGAATAATCAGTAATGTAGTTGCAATCCTATGTGCCAGCCAGGACTGTATTGCACAGTATGGTCTACATCTACCTAATGACTCTGTAATTCACATGAGAGTGCCTGGCAGAGGGCTCTTTGATCCACTTTCGCTCCATTTCTCTACCATTCCACCCACAAACAGTTCATGGGAAAAATGAATACTTAAATCTTTCTGTATGGGCTCCAATTTCTCTTATTTTATTACAATGATCATATCTTAATATGTAGGTTGGCATCAACAAAATATTTTTGTATTCAAGAGAGAAAGTTGGTGATCGAAATTTTGTGAAAAGATCTCACTGCATGGAAAAATGCCTTTGGTTTAAGGGTTCCACGCCAACTCGCTTATCGTGTCCATGACTCCCTCCACTCTGCCCGCTCCCTGTTTCACAATAAACCAAAACAAGCTGCTCTTCCTTGGACTTTTTTGGTGTCCTCCGTCAATTCTATCTGGTAAGGATCCCATACATCAAGCAATACCCCAGCAGAGGACGGTCAAGTGTCGTTAGGCAATCTCTTTAGTAGATCTGATGCACCTTGTAAGTGTTCTGCCAATAAAATATAGTCTTTGGTTTGCCTTTCCGCCAACATTATGTGTGTGATTGTTCCAATTTAAGTGTCTCGTAATTGTAATTCCAAGATATTTAGTTGAATTCACGGCCTCTGCATTTGTGTGATGTATCATGTAAACAAAGTTTTGCAGATTCCTTTTAGTACTCATATGGATGAATCACACTTTTTGTATACATATCTTGTCAAAACCATTTTGCAGTTGCCTTTTTTTAAATGACTTCACTGGATGGTAAGTGACACAATCATCTGCAAACAGAGTAAGAGAACTGCTCAGATTGTGTCTTAAATAATTTATGTAGATTAGGAACAGCAGAGGGCTTACAACAATTTCCATGGGAATGTCAGATATCACTTCCATTTTACTTTATGAACTTCCATTGATTACTTTGAACTCTGACCTTCCTGACAGGAAACTGTGAATCCAGTCACACAACGGAGATGATACTGTGTAGTCACACAATTTGATTAGAAGCCCCGTGTGAGGAGATGTGTCAAAAGCCTTTTTGAAATCTAGAAATAGAGCATCAGTTTGAGATGCTCTTTTGATAGCACTCATTACTTCATGCAAATGAAGAGCTAGTTGTGTTTGGCAAGAATGATGTTTTCTAATCCATGACAACTATGTGTCAATAGATCATTTTCTTTGAAGCAATTCATAATGTTTAAACATGATATATTTTCTAATATCCTATCACAAATTGGACATCAGTGGTTTGGTTCTGTAATTCATCGGCTTACTTGTATTCCCTTTCTTGAGTACTGGAGTGACCTGTACAACTTTCCAGTCTTCAGGTACACACCTTTAATCGAGAAAATGGTTGTATACTATTGCTAAGTGTGGAGCTACTGTGTCAGCATACTCTGAGAGGCACCTAATTGGTATACAGTCTGGACTGAGGGGCTTGCCTTGATTAAATAATTTAAGCTGCTATGCTGTACCAAGTGCATCTACCTTTAAGTTACTCATCTTGGCAGCTGTTCTTGATTTGAGTTCTGGGACATTTACTTAGTCTTCTTTGGTGAAGAAATTTCAGGAAACTCTGTTTAGTATCTCTGCTGTAGTGGCCCTGTCATCGGTGATAATATTTTTTGTATTGTGCAGTGAAGGTATTGAGTGTGTCTTGCTGCTGGCCAGAATCTCACTGGATTTTCTGCCAGACTTCGAGACACTGTTTCATTGTGGAAACTATTAAAAGCATCTTGCATTGAAAACTGCACTAAGTTTTGAGCTTCAGTAAAACATTGCCAATCTTGGAGATTTTATGTTATTTTGAATTTGGTACACTTTTTTCATTGTTTCTGCAACAATGTTTTGACCTGTTTTGTGTACCATGGGGGATCAGCACCATCTTTTATTTATTTATTTATTTGGTATGAATCTCTCAATTGCAGAAAATGCTATTTCTTTGACTTCAAGCCACATGTAGTCTGCACTTACACAGTTTGTAAGGAATGGAGACTGTCAAGCAAATTTTTATCTGCATTTTTAAACCATTACGTTTTGCATTTTCTTGGTGGCTTGAGGTGTTATGGTATTGAGTTGGTTAGTCTCCCTATAGTATCTTTTTGGTCACTAATCCCTATATCCATCATGATGCTTCCTATTTGCTCAGGATTGTACTATTTTTTATGCCTACCACCAACTTTAAACTAGTTTTTTCGGCAACATATTGAGGATTGAAGTCACCACAAACTGTAATTAAAATGAGACTCAAATTTTCTTTTAACTCTTCAGCAACTGAATCACCTTAGTTGGGGGTCAGTAGAAAGAACCAATTATTAATTTATTCCAGTTGTTAAGTATAACAACTATCCATACTAACTTGCAGAAACTACCTACTTCAGTTTTAGTACAAGATAAACTACTTCTAACACCACCAAACACTCCACCACAAACAATATTTAACCTGTCCTTTCTGAACACTATTTGGTCCTTTGGAAAAATTTTGGCTGAACTTATCTTTGGCTTTAGCCAGCTTTTGGTATCTAAAACAATTTGCTACTGGCGTGCAATGGTACTTTCCAGTCACTGCGGGAATGCTGCTTATTCTTCATGTTATGCTGTCCCTGAGTACATGTAACAAAACTGAATATTGCTCTAGACTAATTTGGGACTTCTCTGTTAGATATACACTTAGGATTCCACTTAAATACTTGTAGCAAGGCAGAAACTGATATTTCCTGTTGACATTGGCTGTTACATGAAACACATTTGTTTGGGCTAACATAATCTTCATACTGCAAATATCTGCTGAAACATTAGAGAATATGTACCTGATGACCAATGGGTGGCTACTAAGGTTAAAAAGCTGCATAAGTATAATATTTATTTTTGTGAGGTAAAGGAGCAGGGAGAAATTTGTGTGTTGTTAGTCTTGTGCAAGTCTGAACAAAGGATTCTAATTTATTTATCTTTAGTTCATTAGATTTTTCACTTCCTTTTGTTGGGTTTTCCAGTAATGCTTTTCCTTTTTTGTGTTGGTTTCAGTTGTAGCAAGTGAAATTTGATAGTCACACCAGTTTTATTTGTTTTTAATGCAGTTAACAATCTTCATATTGATTGTGCTTATGTACCAAATCTTGGACTTTTGAAAATAAACAAACAACAGAAAAGTGCTCTGAAATTCCAAAACCACATAGCTCTTAAAGGAAAATAATTGCTTCTTGTCAAGTATACATATATTTTTCTCTTTTTGGAAGAGAGACACCTATAATTTATAGAATTCGTGAAGATGAACCTGTGAAAAGCATATCACTTGTTTGAATAACATTTTAGAGTGCGTAAAGAGGATCCACTTCCAAGAGTCCTTGTAAGAAAACGTGGTTATTCAAAGGTGCATAAAATATCTTGGACGATATCACTTGAACAGAAAGGATACATCAGATGTCTTTTCCAAAACTGTGGATTTCTTGCTCTCAACATGGAAGAGATGATAAAACATTATGGAATCTGTAATGGGGTAAGTACTGTAATTTTGTTTCATTTAATTTTGCATTAATTAGTTAATAATAGACAGATTATCTTTACTAAGGTTGTAGACGCTGCACCTGGACCATAGCAATAAAGTGATTGAGCAATTGAGCAGAAAAGGGGATAAGTTTGTTGGTTCATCATTACCGGCACAGTAGCTACAGCTATGTCATCCTATACAGGGTGCACTCTTCCCTTTTTTTGAGTCAAAGTGCATTACTAAGTTTGCTTTGCAGGATCATAATAATTTTATCACCTTTATATTCATTTTTTCTGTGAGCTTTAGAAATTTTGTTAAGCAAATCAAACATACTGCACAGAAAAACCGTAGAAAGATTACAGCAGTTATGTTACTGGCTGTAAGTGTCAGCTTCGACAAACCGATGTGATAGATATCTGGAGCAGCACAGTGATTTGACAACAGTTGAAAGAAAAGAAGACTCATCTGAGTGCATTCCTCTGTGGGATATTTCTATGGTGGTGGTGCTATAAACAACTAACTGTCAATTGTAATTTTAATCATATTCAGGGACACTGGAAATGAAGAATGGACAGCTTTAAAGATATGACGTAGAAACACATTGTATACAGAAAGCTCTGATAGAATGGAAAAAAGGCACTGATTCAAACCCCTGTGCATAGACATAGTAGGAATCATGTTCTCAGTATGAAAACTTTAGGCCTCCAACAACTGTTTCTGGCATGCAGAGAGAGTAATCTCTTATTTCAAGCAACATACTCGATTACAAACACTGCAGTCATGTCAAGATGGTAGTGACAAACACAGTTGTACAATTACCTCAGTTTTGTTGAAGTAATATTGTGGGCCTGCATTAGGCTGGACGAAGAGTTGAATAACATGTAGGTTGTTGGTTGGTTTGGGGGGGAGGGCACTAAACAGTGAGTTCATTGGTCCCATGGGATTAGAGAAGGAGGAGGAAGGAAATCGGCTGTGCCCTTTCACTTCGGCGGTACCTGAAGAGATTGAGGGAAATCATGGAAAACCTAAATCAGGATAGCCGGATGCGGGCTTGAACCGTTGTCCTCCCAAATTCGAGTCCAGTGTGGTAACCACCATGCCTCCTCATTCTGTACATGTAGGATGTGATGTAATGTAAAGCTGTACACAGCCTGGAAGTTTCTTTGTACACAACAGTGCTTTACTAGGCATGGAGGTGAATGCCATTGCCTTTCTCTGAACTGCCTTACCCAGTAAACAAGCGGACTATGCGAAACTGCAATTTCAACATACACTCCAAACCACTGTGCGTCTCAGTATATTTCACTGTAAAACTCAGCAGCTCGTAGTCTAGTGGTAAGTGTTGCTCCCTATAGATTGCAGGGCCCCAGGCTTGATTCCTGCCCAGCTTGGGGATTTTCACTCCCCAAAACTGTGTGTGTGTGTGTGTGTGTGTGTGTGTGTGTGTGTGTGTGTGTGTGTGTGTCCCCTCATAATTCATCTCTCTTTCATCAGCTCAACGGCATGTAATAGGAAGACTTTCGCCTGGCAGCAGAAAAACCCCACAGGGTGTCTCCTCACCAATAAAGCTGTACCCTCCTTTCATTTCACATTAAAAAATGATTGCATCATTGTAAGGGAAGAAAGAAATGATAAGTGACAGCAAGAAACAGTAGAACCAAATTGGGAATATGGATTTGTAGTCTGGCACTTGTTCATCTATCCACTTAGCTGTGTATCATTGTTTGCGCCAGTGTTCAAATGCAGATGCACATGCTCTTCATCTTGGGTGTAGTCACTAGTGGCACATACATTTATGCCTGGATTGCCAAATGGGAAAAGCAGCCATTGCTCATTGCTGTGGCAACTGTATCACAAATTAAGAGCAATGTTAGGTATATGTATTAGCCAGAGTCCTGGAGAACAGTTTTCTTGAAGCTGTGCTCCATGCAGAGGAAGTAACTAGAAAGATGAGGATTGAAAAGGTGTGGCAGCAGATTCTGTGTTTGCATAAGCATAGATCCTTTGTGGGCACAGCAAGTAGTAACTCTCAAAATGTATCAGTCAGAGGCATACTGGATCAATTCTGAGCATCCCCTACACTGACTGCACATCTAATTTTTGAAACACTGAATAATGCAGGATACATTAGGAACATCACTCAAGCCAGTTCTGTTGTTGTCCGTGCAGTGTCAGAGAACTGCTCTTCCAGAAAGTGTGTGGTTATGGATACACTTTGTGTCAGCTCCTTAGGGCAGCACGATCATCATTCCTGACTCCATTTGAGCATGTATAGGATGCAATAAAACAGTTGCAATCCAGTCTATATTACCAGGAAAATAATGCTGAAAACTATCAACTAAAATTATATCTGATATCTTCATGATTGTGTCTGTGAACGATTTACAAAGCCACATTGTAGTTTAGCAGAGGTCTCAAGTTGAAACAGCAGTAAATCACAGGGTTTTTATCTGACACTTATCACTTTTTTAATATCTGACAGTGTTTTCTGATTCGAAAAATGCATAGCTGCACCATGGTTCAGAACCCACACTTAACTGTAGGTTCCCCCAGATCAGTAAGTCAGTTCAAAAGTTACAGGAAGGCAGTGAATAACAGGAACAATGCTTACAGCTATGGCCAAAGAAGACCAACATGCATTTAAAGATGAAACTGAC
This sequence comes from Schistocerca nitens, assembly GCF_023898315.1. Taxonomy (NCBI): domain Eukaryota; kingdom Metazoa; phylum Arthropoda; class Insecta; order Orthoptera; family Acrididae; genus Schistocerca; species Schistocerca nitens. The sequence continues at coordinate 241,093,875 of NC_064620.1, read as the reverse complement.
AGCAAGGTATACAGCTGGTACTATGCCTTGGTCAGCCGTCGAAACAGTTAATACACTGTTTTTGTTCGGTACATTTTCTCCAACAGGGCCATGCCTAGTAAAGCCCTGTGATGTTCAAAACACTTTTCAGATTGTCGACTACTTTATTTTTTTATGCCAGATATTGAAATGTTTGACCATGGTTGATATTGAAATGTTTGGCTGTGGTTGTATGGCAGTGTTATTACTGTTTATAAAATATGTATGTAACTTTAATGTGGAACCATTTCCTCAGAGTGTGCATTATTAATTTTTCACTAATGTACGTGAAATAGGCCAGTAGCCTTGCTGTAGTGGTAAAACCAATTCATGTCAAATCACCGAAGTTAAGCACTGTCGAGATTGGCTAGCACTTGGAAGTGACTGTACAGGTCCACTGAGCACTGTTTGCAAGCGAGGTTCACTCAGCTCTTATGAGGCCAGTCGAGGAGCTACGTGATTCGTAAGTAGCAGCTTCAGTCAAACTGACAACGGATGGGAGAGTGGTGTGCTGACCACATGGGCTTCCATGTCCGAATGCAGACACCTATCAGCTGAGGATGACACGACAGTCAGTCGATACTGTTGGACCTTTTGAGGCCTGTTCAGATCGAATTATTTTAGTATGTGAAACAGAGGGGCTACCTTTCATTTGAATGTGAGCATTGAAGAAAATGCACCAAACAGAAATGATGTATTAACAGTTTCAACAGATGACAAAACCAGAGTGCCAGCTGTGTATCTTGCTGTTAGTTTCACCTTTAATTGAGTACTGCTCATGTTTGGCTGTAGTTGTAAGCCTTGTTCCCATTATTCACTCTTGCTGTAATTTGAAGGGGAGATTCTGCTGTTGATATTGTGTCATAAATAACATGAGAGTTACGAAAAAATTATATGGCAGAGTTGATATTGTAGGACACAACGTGTGAGAGTTATACCACACTTTCACAACAGGGATTAGTTTTTTACATTTTCTTTCACAGTTGTTCCAGTAATTGAGGCCCAGATGCGTTCTTGTGAGTTATCAGCTCGGTGCATATGATCTTTTGGAAATTCTCAGTGATCTCCTTCTATCTTATGCTCACATTTCCTGCCCCCCCCCCCCCCCCTCTCCCTCACCACATTGTTCCTATTTGCATTCTTTGTTTGTTTGTTTTTTTTTCAAAGTTTGAGCACTTCTTCATCTTTGAGCACTTCTTCATCTTTGATACTGCGAAACAAATCTCTACTGCTGCAAGCTCTTTGCTTTCCATATTTTGGGAGGAAATAGTGTGGACAAAAAGAAGAAAAAAGTTGTTAGTAAACATGGTCTCTAAAATGTGTGTCTTAAGAGCTGTGGGAACTTGTTCTATAAATAGATGTGTTTCACAGTAGTGAAGATGTCCTCATGCCTCTTAAGGTGTGCCTTTGAGATCCCATGTTTACTGGAGATTTTTATTTACTTTTGGTCCATACTACCACCTCCCAAAATATGGAAAGGAAAACACTTGCAATAGAAGAGATTTGTTTCACAGTATCGAAGAGGAAGAAGTGCTCATAGATCTTAAAGTATGCATTTTAGAGCCCATGTTTACTAGACTTTTTTCACTTCAAATGATTATTCCTGTCATATCCCTGAACATTGACCATTCCTCCTGGGACACCCTATAGAGCACAATGGAACATTTTTGTTTCATTTGATGTCTCCTATATATGCAAGGTAGAAACCCACATTTATGCTTTTATGTATAAAGTTGTTATATTTCATCAAAATAACCTCACAGCACCACACTACCACAAAACTGGTGAATAAAATGGCGATTGGCCGCCGTCTCGAAGCTAAGTGTCTTACCTTATCTGACCTCAAACTAATTTGCTAATCCAAAAAGCTGTTCTTTGTGAGGATCTACTGTGAGCAGAAATGGTTTTTTGATTGAAAAAACTGACTCGGATTAGGTACAAGAATGTTCAGTTTAAGTACTTCCATTTGAGCACTGGACTGCGTCTCACACTTGCTCTCTTCAGCTGTCTGGTGAAATTAATGCTTTAGTTAATTAAATTTACGAAAGGTGTGAATTTGAGTTAAAGACATAATGTTTGCACTAACTTTATACTTATTATTGTACTCCAAAATTTACGCATTTGAAAATGGTATGAAAGGTGCAATATCTATTTGATGAATGAAGTACCAACTTACTGTACCTCATTAAGAGTTAAATTCATTTCATAAACAGCACAAGATACACCACAGTTAAATCATAGCTAGTCTGCTACACATTTGACAAGAAGGTCCAAGCAACCACACTGTTCCAGCAAGGAGGGAAACAAAACACTTAAGTGTAGCTGATGTATCAGAGAATAAGCAGAAATCAATCAATGTGTTACTGATTCAAAAGCAAAACTGTGTGCTATTAACCCACATGTGAACAAATGAAACCCTGGAAGATGGTCGAGTAAAGCAGACACCTTTCAATTGCATAATTGTATTAAATAATTAAACTTTCATTCCAGTCGAAACTGATGTCTGTCATCAACATCAGAATGAAGTGTGATCCCCTCGGGCACAAATACACTTTTGTATTTGTTTGGGCAGAAGCCTCCAAATGCCATCTTGAGGTGTTTATTGCCTTGCCTGAAACACATGCTATGTCAATTCATGTAACAACTGGCAGGAGGCTGGTATGAAAGTATATGTCTTCTTATCACATTCCAGATGTGCATTATGGGCAATGAATTGTGGGACCAGGGAGGCCAGTCAAGGATCCTAGTTCTCTTTTTGATTGATGCGTTTGTGTGCATAGATGTAGTACCAATAAAGACACTTACTGGTATTGTAAAACCATGTATTTAGAGTGTAGTAAAATAGCTCTGTGTTTGTAAAACTGAAGATCATATCAGCTACCCATGACCGCTGACAGATAGTAAACTATTGTTGCGATTAAGTTTTGCAGCAGCAGCAGGAAAAGGCGATGTTGCGACATTCAGCTTACACCTGTTTCTTTTGTTCCACTCTTTTCTTGTTTAACTGTAAGAAAAACTAATGCCAGCTAGGAAAATTTCAAATGATGTAAGCTGAAGATGTAGTAAATTTTAAAAGTGGTTCACCCCACAGGACTTCCACTGCGCTGTAGTTGGCAGCCAGTTCAAATTTCACAATTCACAGTGTGTACAGGCAAACAAAAGTGCATTTCCTCATAAGCAATCCTATAAGGAAGGAGACTCGTCCCACAATTAAACGATTCCACAGATTTGGTTAAAGTTGACAGTGGCAGAACATTTTACGAAAAAAATAAGATTGTAACAGTGCACATGAAATAGTTTGTAAGATGATCGGATAGTTTATAACACTCTCCTGTAAATATTGTTAGCGGAGTACTAACAAAGTCACAAGTTTACAGTTTCACACAAGTTGTTCAGGACAAATGGTATTTCACAGTTCCAAGCTCCTTACAAACATACTTATTGCACTGAAGTGCAGACTGTCATATTAACTAACCCATAAATGTGAGCATTAGGTCAGTAATATGCAGATTTTAACACAACTCAACATACTGATGCTATCTGAATAGGCACCAGTCTCAAACTTTTAACACAAACTGATATAGAGATTTTAATTGTGTGGGACTTGGATGTGGCCTGTCACATGGTCTGGCATAGAGATGTTAACTGTACATTGGCCAACTGCAGACTTGCAATTTTGGGAGGGGTGTGGCTGTAAAAAGACAGGCATCAGAACATGGTGTGAATTCTGAAACTACATAATGCTTTGAAGTTCTGTTAGGTTACATTTTACTACTTGCCACAAACTCTAAGACTTTATCATTGTTGCTTTGTGAAAAATGTTTCAGTTTAGTAATTCACAAAAGTGCATGAAACATTATTATTACGCAGTTTTTGGACTCCCCAATTTATGAGTGTGGCATCCATCTTCAAATTAATATTTATATTTTAAAGTATTTGACATCTTAATTAGTGACTGGATTAATTAATGAGAGGATTCTGTGTTTCAGGAAAAAATCAGCAAAAAATTATATTGTTCAAATTCAGGATCTTGCAGCAATATAGGTGATTGAAATTAGGAGGATCTGAACTTTTGATGTCAGTAATTTCATAAGTAATTTAGTTTTAGTTAATTCCAAATATGTTCTTGACAGCTTGGGAATGCCTGCTTTTGGGTAATTGGTAACAGTAACTCCCCTGATGCTTCGTAGCTCACAATGTTTTTTTTCTGTTACATGATGTAAATTTAAATGAGATTTTGTATCAATAACAATTTTACATATTTTTGTGCGGATGGTATATTACATGTGTTCCTGCATTATGTATAGCTTGGGAAAAAATAGTTATTCATGGGAGCAGAAAATGTAACAGGCAGATCAAATCCCAACTTGCTATGTTTTAATGTCCTAGTGAAAATTGGGGGTAGATGTACTGGGAATAGATGCTGGAATCTATGCACCAGCGTGTTGGAGTGTTTCCCTTCTGCAGTTTATAATCGCTACAAGAGGGTGGACCAGAGAATATATTGGGAACTCTTGCAGCAATATTCTGTAAATCTTCACTTTCCCCTTAACTGTGGAACTACTGTGAAATCACCGTTGCACAATGGCCTACCAACCAAGTCAACCGAAGTTTTATAGTCATTGCTAGAGGCTCAGTATTCCTGTTGCACTTGGCAGTTTACTATCTACAGTATAGTGCAATGAAAGAAAATCATGAAACTTCCTGACAGATTAAAACTGTGTGCCTGACTGAGATTTGAGCTCTGGACATTTGTCTTTCAAGGGCAAGTGCTCTACCGACTGAGCTACCGAAGCGGGACCCAAGACCCACCCTCACAGCTTTACTTCTGCCAGTATCTTGTCTTCTACCTTCCATACTTTGTAGATGTTCTCTTGTGAAACTAGCAAGAAACTTCTATGATGCTTGGTAGGTAGGAGACAAGGCACTGGCAGAAGTAAAGCTGTGGGGATGGGTCTTGAGTCGTGCTTGGGTAGCTCAGTCAGTGGAGCAGTTGGCCATGAAAGGCAAAGGTCCCGAGTTAAAGTCTCAGTCCGGCACAAAATTTTATCTGCCAAGAAGTTTCATATTGGCACACGCTCCATTGCAGAGTGAAAGTTTCATTATGGAAATATTCCCCAATCTGTGGCTAAGCCATATCTCCGCAATATAATTTCTTTCAGGAATGCTAGTCTTGCAAGTTTCACACGAGAACTACTGCGAAGCTTGGAGATTAGAAGATGAGGTACTGGCCGAAGTAAAGCTGAAGATGAGGTACTGGCCGAAGTAAAGCTGTGAGCATGGGTCGAAAGTCGTATTTGGGTAGCTCAGTCAGCAGAGCACTTAAGAAAATTTAGAATCAGTAATAGAGATAGAACAATGAAAGTTGTCAAAAATACTGAAAATTTCTTTGTAGCAGGCAGATACACATGCAGACATTTTATCTTGAACATATGTAACCACACATTCACTCTCAGGAGCCGAACAGCAACTGTGTAGGTATTAGAAAGAGGGGAGGAGGCAGGGTATTCACGAGTCCCACTTCACTTAATACACTTCAAAAGTTTTGCTGAATTTCCTCCTAGTCTGTACATTTGTGTCTTACTTGAACACCCACCTTTGCTAGTAGTTTCTGTCCACTGCATTTGTCTACAGGACCTGTACTTTCATAATTCCCATGAATCAATTAATTAGAAATAGAATCCCTTATTTTTCTTCAGACAGGAACGTCTTTGCAAATTGGAGACCAACATTTTATCACTGTGTGGTTTCTATCATTAAATACAAAAACACTTCCTTCAGGACTGCTAGGAGAGTTACAAAAACAACTATGGTAAGTTGTAAGCTATCAAATTTCCAGGGTTTTTGTGTACACACAGGCAAAAACAAACTATGTTTCTTGTATGTGACAAAACTTTTTTTTTACTGTCCAGCTGAGTTGTGCACTGTATTCCAAGAACTGGTTGTGGTTTTATGCAGCAACCACAGCTGAGACTATTACTTGCTGTGGGATTACTAATTACATGAATTATATGAATACGTGGTCCTTTGGGAATCTCAGAGTAGCAAACAGTGTGTCAATGGACAAAAACTGGCGTTAGGTGGCACTCAGTGGGAATTTGGATCGATCGAGGGATGCTGAGATAGTCTACGCAGCTGCGATAACAGTTTGTCCTGGATGTTTTAATTCTGGTCTGGTACACATTTTAACTCATTGCCGCTGATTCCGTGTAACGTCCTGCTGCAGGTGACAGCAGTGATTCCCTTTAATTTGCATATAATGACTAATTACATCACTAGAATATTGTTTATAAAAATGGAATTAACAATTTTCTGAAGACTCAAGCAAAATTACATTTGCTCAGTCATAAATCAGAAATTTTGTAATATGTAATGTTGCCTCACAATTGGAATATATTAATCTAAATAACTGAACATGAATCTTTCATTATTGTACAGGAAACCAAATGATATAAGTAATCTCAGAGAGAATATGAAGGTGCTGGTAGAAATTTAAAAAAAATATCTTGTGAGACTTCTCTCTAAAGTTCTCTCTAAAGGACCTTATTTTGTTGTGTCCAATTACAGTCCAGAACATTGCATGGAAATTATCTAAAATGCATGTAGCTGAATCATCAGATAAACATATTATCATAAGACATATTATCATAAGACATATTATCATGAGTCCTCTGGAATCTTATTCTGTTTGAATGCAATCAGAAGTTGGTGAGAATTAATGTTTACTTCTTGTCTTTTGAAATAGAAGTCTTCGTTGCATGAAATATTAAGATGAGCTTTGCTTGCTGATGGTGCTATCACTAAAACAACTAGAAAAAAATTAAAGAAGTTGATTCATATTGCACATTATAAATGATAAAATCTTTTGACATGTCACCTGGTTTATTAAGAGGTGGTCCACAGCTTATTTGCAGTGTTTATATGCATTAGGGTGAGAATAATTTATTATTTCTGACCTCTGCCGTGCCATGGAAGAAAGAAGAAAACACATTTTTCCAAAACAAGCTATGTGTTATTTTTATAAATGTCACTGGAAAAATAATATTATGGCAGCACAAGGCTGCAAGAGTTATGTCTTGGATAAATGTGCACCAGATAAAAGTTATTAGTAATAACAAATATCCTCCTGAGGATATTAAAGTATTCAAGAAAGTTATTAATTACGTAAACAAACTGGGGAGTACGTGCCATGTCTATATCATTCTCTAAGCTAGAGAGACTTATTCCATATTAATAAGTGTTGAGCATTTGAGGGCATTCTATCTTCACTGGCTGAGTTCACAGTTGACAAATTTGGGAAGTTTTCTGAGTTGGAGATTGATGGTTGTCGCTCATGTTCTTGTTCTCAGTAACCACACGCTCTTGGCATACTTCAGTGACCAGCTTGCTTCATGACAATGGAACAGCGTGCAGCATAGGGAACGTGGAGCCTCTGGGTTTTGGGGATAGTACAGGCCTCTGTTTTGTGTAATGGATAACTGCTAGTACAAACAGTGACACAACAGGAAGTTGTCAGTCTCCTGTAATGAAAACAGCTGTTGTAGTGAAACTGCACCACATACATACTCTTCAAGCCACCATACAGTGCTTTGTAGAGGGTACTTAGTACCATTACAATCACTCCCCTTCCTGTTCTATTTGCAAATGGGGGGAGGCAAAAACCATTGTTTATATTCTCCATATTATCCCCAATTTCTCCTATTTTGTCTTCGTTGTCCTTAACGTGAAATGTTTGTTGACAGCAGTAGAATTGTTCTGCAGTCATTTGCAAAGGTTGATTCTCTAAATTTTCTCAATAGTGTTTTGTGAAAAGAACATTGTCTTACCTCCAGGGATTCGCATTTGAGTTCCTGAAGCATCTCCATAATACTTGTGTTGATTGAACCTACTGGTAACAAATCTAGCAACTTGCCTCTGAATTGCTTGGATGTGTTTCTTTCACCTAATCTGATGGAAATCCCAAACACTCAAGCAGAACTCAAGAATAAGTTGCGCAAGTGTTCTGTACTTACTCTCCTTTAAGGATGAGCTACATTTTCCTAAAATTCTCCCCATAAATTAAAGTTGACCATTGCCCTTTTTACTGTTGATGTCACATACTTGTTCCATTTGATATGCTTTACAATGTTATGCTTAATATTTAAACAATGTGACTGTACCAAACAGCACACTACTAATACGTATTTGAACATTACAGGATTGTTTTTTGTGCTTGTCCACCTTAACTTTCATTTTTCTATTTTCGAGCCAGCCCTGCCATTCATCACACCAAATAGAAATTCTGTCAAAAGATCCTTTATCCTCCTACAGTCACTCAACAACACTACTTTCCTGTGCATAGCAGTGTCATCAGCAGAGAGTCGCAGATTGTTGGTCACCCTATCTGTCACATTGTTTATGTATATAGTGAACAAGAGTGGTCCTATCATACTTCTCTATTTATGTGGAGCTCTCCTGACGATACCCGTTTTTCAAGGTACCTGCTTATCTGAGAACTTATTCCGTATCACCTTACCTTCATTAAAAGTCTTCAGTGGGGAACTGTGCCAAATGCTCTCCGGATATCTAAGTACATGGAATCTGCCAGGTGCCCTTCATCCGTGGATCATAGGATATTGTTTGAGAAAAGGGCGAACTGTATCTTGCACAAGTGACACTTTCTAAATCTGTGCGGATTTGTGGACAGAAGCTTTTCTGTCTCAAGGAAATTTATTATATTTGAACTTACAATGTGCTCAAGAAGAATATGGGAACATACAGATTATTATTTGTATGTGTCTGTAGAATGTCTGCTGTGGTAATGTTGAGATAATAGTAGTATTATCTTTACAAATTAATAAAAAGAAGAAATATGTCACTTTATTATTATAATTCAGTTTTCATTGTTTGTGATATAAGAAATAAACAAATGGAAAGGTACATGTTAAATTGAGTCCTTAATGAACTTAGGGCTTTATAATTTGGTGACCCTTATGTGATAGGTGAGACGGCAACATTTGCAACAATAATTTGTGGTGAAATTTTCTAAATATTTACCATTCCTATAAATTTTGCCCTGCTTCTACTTCCACTACACGATATTTGCCTACTTGGTTTTCGAAGCATCTTAATTTCATTTTCCAATTCTTAATTGAAGAACCTGGCCTGGCCTCAATGGTAAATATTTTTTAAACTAGAATTTGTCATATACTGTGTTTAAAAATATACAAAGGTTCAAAAGAAAATGAACATGATGGGAATAATCCTGAATGTAACTGGAAATTGATAAGGTAATTATTAAGCTAATGCAGTTTTGGGCTGAGAAGCCAGACATCTGGTTTTGACAAGCTGCAGCACAATTCACGATCGCTGGTATAGCTACGAAGGTGATTAAATTACAGTATTTGCTCACTCATCTAGAGCCAAAATGTGTTGAAAATGCATGGGATCTAGATGCAAGTTATGAGAACAATAAATAGCCTCTTGTGAATGCAAGACATATTTAAAGAAAGTTAAGAGTGTCAAAAAGAAAACTTTTGAGTGGCTTAGGACATGGTGATACTTTTCAGTGGTTTAGAATGTGGTGATACGAAGCCTAGCCAATTATTAAGAAAGATGCAGAGCTTTGTAGGTACTAATGTGTTGGACAAGATATTAAAAACACTTTGTCTTGACAAACTTTCTAGTAATATTTGAAATATTTTAGTTAATCTGACAAAACATTGGATAAGATAGCTCAAATGGCAGAGGGTGTAGTTAAAATGCACTGTGTTGAGGAGGTTAAAGCTGCATCAGTTCAGTCCATTCCATCAACATCATTGTCCCTGTCAGGCCAGGTTCATCAATTAAGAATTGGAAAATGAGATTAAGATGCTTCGAAAACCAAGTAGGCAAATATCGTGTAGTGGAAGTAGAAGCAGAGCAAAATTGGATAGAAATGGTAAATATTGCTATTATCTTTTCAAATTTGTCACAAAATGTAAGCCCAAAAAAATGTGTTCAACCTTGCCAAAGGCAAAATAAGGAAAAGAAGAAAGGACAGACACAACAGCAGTTGAATGTTCTATGCCATTAGCAACAAATACTGCCTATTGTTAAAGATCGTAATTTTATATGGTAGATAGTAATACAGATTTGGCTGTTATACCAGTTTTAAAAGCAAGGAAATTCAAACCTCTGACTTCAATCTTTATGCCACAAATGGGTCAGAGATATAAAACTTATGCTAACTATTCATTTAGGGCTCAAACACAGTTTTGAATAGCCATTCACTGTAGGTGATGTATCGAAAGGCATACTGGGGGCTGATTTCCTTCATCATTATGGTTTACTCATTGGTTTCAAAATTAAAAAGTTGATAGACAACATCACCAAATTAAAAATTTCAGCAGAGGTAATCACACTATTGTGAATGCTAAAGATTGAGTAAGCTGTGACTCTTCAAGCTTTCCTGGTATATATGTTGTAAATAGTCTTCACACGTTTGCCGCCAGGTGACATTGCGCAAATTCCACAATATTTCCTTGAAGCAACTGTCCGACAACTTCAGTTGGTTGAACTTTGTTGGTGACTAGGTATGACTGATGGTATCTGCACACTGATATCTCTCTGTATAGAACACATACGTGAAGAATGCTCAGGTGCAGAAATCATGCATGCGCAGTGATTTGCAGAGAAATGGCACCATACTCAAATGCCCTCTGCCAAAAATCGTAGAGTGGCCCTTATTCGCAGGGACTGTACGCTATGTTTACTAACAGTGTGGCCTGATGTTATTCACTAAAAGACTAAACTAGACCAATGTTATTACATGTCTGTTATTGAAAAATCTTGATTTTTCTCGTCGTGATTTAATAGTAGCCTATGCAGGGTTCCAGGCTGTGCTCAGTTGAAATTCCACATCCCTGTCAATGAGATTATCAGCTGTACGGATATCAATGGCTTCCTTAATGATGCAGTCCCAGAAAGATGATACCAGGGATAAAACTTCTGTCTTTTCATAAGTCATGTGATGCTGTGTATTCAGACAGTGTTCTGCAACGGCCAACTTCTCTGGTTGGCGAAGGTGTGTATGATGCTGATGTTCATCGCAGCATTCCTGCACTGTCCGACATGTCTGGCCTGTAAATTCTGCCCCACATTGACAAAGAATCCTAGACACACAATGTTTCCTCAGGCTAAGATCATCCTTAACCAAACCCAACAGGTTCTTCAGTTTTGCATATGGTTGAAAAATACATGTCAGTCTTCTAAGGACTCTTCTGATTCTTCTTGTCAATATGGCACCAAAATATGGCAAGAAGGTCAAAGTGGTGGGTGTCTTTGTATCTTCATTCTGCTGCATAGATTGAACTCGCTTGGGCCTCAATGCATTGCGTATCTGTCTATCAGAATAACCATTTTGTTGGAACACTGTCTTCAGATGTTGTATCACACTTGACAGGCTTTCGGGGTCAGATACCACATGCACTCTGTGAACTAACAATGCTCTACCACATTGTGCAGGGTGATAGAAGCTTGTGGCCTGCAAATATAGATTGTATGTGTTGGCTTGCGGTAGACACTGTGTCCCAAGGTTCCATCTGCTTTCCTTCGCACCAAAACATCAAGAAAAGGTAAAGTACCATCTTCTTCCACTTCCATTGGGAAGTTTGTATTCAAATGGAGTGAATTTAAATGCTGAAGAAACGTAAATAGAGCATCAAGTCCATGTGGCCACTCCACGTACCGCAGGAAACAAGAGGGTTTGAGAGTGGCTGCCTGTAGTGCTTTTTCTTCGAAATCGACCATAAAATAATTAGCCACCACAGGATACAAAGGGCTTCCCATGGCAACACTGTCCACTTGGTCAAAATATTGGTCATGAAATAAGAAGTATGTTGAAGTAAGCATGTGTTTAAATAATGCCACTATGTTGTCCTCCTCAATTTTGTTGCTAATGAGCTCTAAAGAGCCCTGCAAGGGCACATTTGTAGATACACAACATAAAAACTTGCTAAGAAATCCAATGATTGCAATCTAAGAGTTTTCAGACAACCTATGAAATCCTTGAGAGTTTCGAATAAGTAAGCTCACTCTATGCAACTTGTCAGTTTTCCAAACTTTTGGAGAAATTTCCTGAACTAACAAACCCATTCATAGCATCACACAAATAGTGCTCCAGAAGTATACAGTAAGGCTTGTAGATGGGACCCACATAAATTGCAAATTGCTAAAAAAGAATTTCAGTTTCTGTTAAATAATGGTGTTGTATGTCCACAACAAACTCAATGGGCCAGTTCACTACACTTTGTTATGAAGCCAAATGGCCAGTGTTAACTTTGTGGAGGTTATCACAGATTGAATAATACGTCTCTCCCAGACAGATGTTCAGTTCCACAAGCTGTTGACATAAATTTTATGCTTCAAAATAAAAAGATACTCTCAAGGATTGATATACTCAGAGTCTATCACCTACCTCCATTAACTGAAGATGATAAACCAAAATCAGCTATTATTACACCTTTTGTCTTCATGAATTTAATTATTGCCCTTCGAACTTTGCAGTGCATCCAACACATTTCAAAAGTTTTTAACAGCATTGTAAAAGAACTAGATTTCTGTTTTCTGTCTTTTGATGACATTTTAATAGCATTTGAATCTTCAGAGCAACACGTTGAACATCTAAATTTACTCATTAAACAGTATAATAAGTATGGTCTCATAATGAGTTTTGGAAAATCGGTATTTGGTGTACAACAGCTAACATTCTTAGAACATTGAATTACACCTTCAGGAACAAAGCTGGATCCAGAAAGGGTTGCGGCAATAACAAACTACAAATGACCCGAAACAGTTCATGAACATAGAGCATTCTTAGAGATAATTTCTATTGTTGACATTTGGAACATGGTATTGAAAACAAACTTTTGTTGAATGATTACTTAAAAGGAACAACTAAAAATGACCAAAGGCATACTGACTGGACAGAAGAAACAATTGCTCATTGCCAAAAATGAAAACATCATTTTGCAAATAACTTATTTTGGGCATTTCCTGGTTCGTACAATCAAATTGCATTATTTGTCAATGCATCAGATTTTGCAGTAGGTGCTGCATTGAGACAGTGGCAGTGGCATTCCGATTGATTTTTATTTATTTATTTTTTCAGAAAAGTTCATAGTGACACAGTAGTAGTATTCCATAGACGACAGAGAGTTGCTTAGTATATACATACATGGATGTCAATTGTCTTTTAGAAAGAAGAGTCTTGATTGTTTATGCTGACCATGCTCCTCTAACATACACACTTAAGCAAAAGAATGAGAAAGCAATGACAACCCAATTAAGTTATCTCCAGTATATTTTGCAGTTTACTACAGATCTACAGCTTATGTCTGACAAACATAGCTTATCAAGGCTTGAGGAATTAGTTCTGGTTAACTGTGAAGAAACAGCCCAAGCACAAGAAGATGGCGAAGAGCTTCATCAACTAGAGTCCATCTTTCATACATCACTGAAGTTAAAATACCATGTGACACATGGGGGAAAACAATTGTTGTGTGATGTGTTGAAACACACTGTTTGCCCATATATTCCTTAATCATTTAGATATCCCATTTTCCAACACTGTGATAATTTAGCTCATCCAGGTGTTGAGATGACTCTAAACATGATCTCATAAAGTTTTGTCTGGATGAATATGAAAAAAAAGAATGTCCGAAATTGGGTGAAAATATGTACTGCATGGTGGAAAACATAATGTTATAACATGTGCAAGAGCTATTAAGACACCTTCCGAGTAATGGTGAATGATTCAAAATAATTCACTTTGAGTTGATAGGACCAGTGCCTCCTTCTACTGACTATACTTACTGTTTAACATGCATCAGTAGTGTTGCAAACTGGCTGGAGTTAGTACCTCTTCAGGACACACAACCACAAGCAGAAGCACAAGCATTTTTCAGTTGCTGGATCACTAGATTTTGAACACCATACCAAGTAGCGACCGACGATGGAAGACAGTTTAACTCAGACCTACTCCAAGCCCTGTCAAAAATACACTCCTGGAAATTGAAATAAGAACACTGTGAATTCATTGTCCCAGGAAGGGGAAACTTTATTGACACATTCCTGGGGTCAGATACATCACATGATCACACTGACAGAACCACAGGCACATAGACACAGGCAACAGAGCATGCACAATGTCGGCACTAGTAAAGTGTATATCCACCTTTCGCAGCAATGCAGGCTGCTATTCTCCCATGGAGACGATCGTAGAGATGCTGGATGTAGTCCTGTGGAACGGCTTGCCATGCCATTTCCACCTGGCGCCTCAGTTGGACCAGCGTTCGTGCTGGACGTGCAGACCGCGTGAGACGACGCTTCATCCAGTCGCAAACATGCTCAATGGGGGACAGATCCGGAGATCTTGCTGGCCAGGGTAGTTGACTTACACCTTCTAGAGCACGTTGGGTGGCACGGGATACATGCGGACGTGCATTGTCCTGTTGGAACAGCAAGTTCCCTTGCCGGTCTAGGAATGGTAGAACGATGGGTTCGATGACGGTTTGGATGTACCGTGCACTATTCAGTGTCCCCTCGACGATCACCAGTGGTGTACGGCCAGTGTAGGAGATCGCTCCCCACACCATGATGCCGGGTGTTGGCCCTGTGTGCCTCGGTCGTATGCAGTCCTGATTGTGGCGCTCACCTGCACGGCGCCAAACACGCATACGACCATCATTGGCACCAAGGCAGAAGCGACTCTCATCGCTGAAGACGACACGTCTCCATTCGTCCCTCCATTCACACCTGTCGCGACACCACTGGAGGCGGGCTGCACGATGTTGGGGCGTGGGCGGAAGACGCCCTAACGGTGTGCGGGACCGTAGCCCAGCTTCATGGAGACGGTTGCGAATGGTCCTCGCCGATACCCCAGGAGCAACAGTGTCCCTAATTTGCTGGGAAGTGGCGGTGCGGTCCCCTACGGCACTGAGTAGGATCCTACGGTCTTGGCGTGCATCCGTGCGTCGCTGCGGTCCGGTCCCAGGTCGACGGGCACGTGCACCTTCCGCCGACCACTGGCGACAACATCGATGTACTGTGGAGACCTCACGCCCCACGTGTTGAGCAATTCGGTGGTACGTCCACCCGGCCTCCCGCATGCCCACTATACGCCCTCGCTCAAAGTCCGTCAACTGCACATACGGTTCACGTCCACGCTGTCGCGGCATGCTACCAGTGTTAAAGACTGCGATGGAGCTCCGTATGCCACGGCAAACTGGCTGACACTGACGGCGGCGGTGCACAAATGCTGCGCAGCTAGCGCCATTCGGTGGCCAACACTGCGGTTCCTGGTGTGTCCGCTGTGCCGTGCGTGTGATCATTGCTTGTACAGCCCTCTCGCAGTGTCCGGAGCAAGTATGGTGGGTCTGACACGCCGGTGTCAATGTGTTCTTTTTTCCATTTCCAGGAGTGTATGTGAATGGAACCAAAACCAAACTATAGCATATCATCCTCAATCAAATGGAAAAACTGAAAGATTTCATTGCAAACTTAAAGCAGCCATTGGTGCCCTTGCAACTGTTTATGGACTTAAATAATACCCTTAATCCATCTTGGTCTTTGATGTTCCATCAGAGAGAACTCAAATGCTAAACTACCCAGGGGACTCAGATCTCTTTTGTTAGTTCATGCTTGGCCAACATGAAGCCCAACATCATGCAGTTCCCAACACCATGCAAGGCTACTTCCCTTCCCATGCTGCAAGTCTGTCTTTCTGCTGTTCTTTTTTCCTCTCTGCTTTTCCATTGGATAGTCTTCTTGGTGCTGATTGTGCTTGAATCTGGTGTGTGATTTTGGACATTCATTTTTTTCCCTCTGGCATTCTGCACTTTTTCATTCTGAGATATATGATCCCCTTGTTGGGTTTTACTTGCTACTCCTTTCCTTTTTCCAGATTTTACAGAAGTGTGGGGATTGTGCGGGGAAGGTTGTCCGGCATGGCATGTTTTTTGTTTATCATTCCTTTCTTTGCGCTCTTCCTTTTTTGTAAAGGTACCATGCCTAAAACCCAGCATGGAGGCTGCCCACTGATAGCCACATCACCACGCAGGGATCACACTGTTCGTGCCTGAGCTGGAAACTCCCCACGAAAGCTGAGGAGAGTGTGGCCATCATGGGTAGGCCACAGGAACTCCAGACAATGGTTTACTGATCAGGTAACCACTGGATGGTGCCCATGGGGAGAGCCCCTGTTTGGAGTGGGAGGTACCATGGCAGAAGATTCACACATAACACAAATTAAACTTTCTGCTGGTGGTGGCCACAGTTGTTTCCTTCCCTGGCTATGATGGGGGAAGAGGGAGAAGCAAGATGTCTGGGAGTAAAACATTTCACCCAATACCTGTATGTACTTGAACTGATGGGGATACTTTAACTGCAATGATATCATTATTTTTGTCAAAAACATTGAAGACAAATTTTGGGAAGTTTAACGTCTGGGAAAAATAAGAAATGGTTCTCTATTAATTGAAATTCCTCTGCTACACAATCTACAGCTGTTCAAGCTTGTGATTATCTAAGTGACATACCTGTGACCATTGCCCCACACAAAACTTTGAACATGGTCCAAGGTGATGAGGCATACATTTTACCAGGTGTGCACTAAAAGTGCCCAGGGACAATCGTATGGATACAGTCACATTTATCTTAGCCTTTGAAGGGAATGTCCTCCTGGAGAAAGTTAAGGGCAAGGCGCATGGAGGTGATTTGAAACCTTATGTCCCACCACATATGAGATGCCTGAGATGTTTAGGCTTTGGGCATATGTCATCCTACTCTGTGGTGTACCCACAATGTGGCAACTGTGGATGATCACTCCTCGAAGGCAGTCCTTGTGAACACCTACCCTTTGTGTGTCAACTGCATGAACATCACCCTCCACATTTGCCAGTTTGCCCAGTTTTCAAGAAAGAACAGAATATCCAGAGACACAAATCTACTACTCGCCTTTTGTATACTCAGGTGTGGAAGAAGTATGAATGTGTACATCCTGTGGATATGACAATCAGTTATGCAAACGTGACGACCATGGGCCACCCCTACCTTATCCTTCCCCCAACCAGATTTCCCACCACCCTCCTCTCCCGTGGTTCCCATTGCACCTTCTTTGGGAACCAATTCTTGCATGCAGCCAGAGGAGCATTCTCCTCCTTCAGCATTTGCCAGTGGCAGAGCGTCCTCTTGGGATCTCTATCCCTAGCAACCCCCAGATGGAAGTCTGACACCAAACATAGCTGAGTGAGCCACAGCCTGTGAGTTCCTGAGCTGTCCACTCTTCATCTGTCCCCACTCTCAATGCGGGTAGTCCCTTGAACGAACCTTGCCCACCAAACTTTACAAAGGAAAGGAAGAAAAAAATAAAAATCGGAACAAGGCTCCCCTGGCACCCCCAGGAAGTGCAATGTGTCGTCATCCCCCCCCCCCCCCCCCCTTTCCCATGCAGTCAGATTGTGAGGTGATGTTCATGGATGTGGTTCCATGCCCACTGGTTACAGGCTGTGACCCTGTGGTGTGACTGGTCCTCTTAGCTCCTTCACGTCAAACCAGGTCACCAGTCATGTGATCAAATAGGTACTACTGTTACCTGTTGGAACTGCAACTTATTTCCTCTTTTTCTGTGGTTCCATTGCTCTCCAAGAAACCCATTCCACTGATGACCATTTTTCAATGCTCCATAGTTATCAAGGGTTCTGTCAGTTTCCTGCTGGTCTTGAGAGGGTATCTGGAGGGGATTATATTTTTGTTCATATAGATGTTGTCAATGACTGTATTCCCTTTGCACCTTTTTGGAGGTAATAAGTCAGGTGAAAAAGCCTCGGCAATTACCATTTCCAACGTTGACCTACCTCTAGACAGGCCACTTACTTGCATTGAATTGACCACTTTAATTCAACAACTTTCCCCCTTCTCTCCCGTTTGGGGACTTCAGTTCACACCACCACCTATGTGGGAGTTCCACTTCGTCTGGTAGGAGCCTTCTGATTGATCAACTTCTCACTTACTACACTCATGCTCATAAATTAAAGATAATGCTGATACATAGTGAAACAACACTCTGGTTGGCTGTTTTGCGGGTTTAAATCTCCTCGGGGTATGACCATACGGTGCATTTGACCTGCGGTCGTCGCACAATGGCGCTGGCAGAGTCCATATGTGTTGGTGCATGTCAGAGTACGGTGCAGCGATTAAGTGTGCAGATGTTTTCAGATGTGCTAATGGTGACTGTGTGTTGAAAATGGCTCAAAGAACATGTATTGTTGACATTATGAGGGGTAGAATACTAGGGCAACTGGAGTCTGGTCAAACACAGCACTTCATGAAGTGGGGCTGGGGCCGTTCCTCAGCTAAGTAACATAGCTTGACATGGTACTACGGTACTTAAGCTTTTTATGTTTGACCGAGCCTTATTCTGGCATGTATTAGTTTATTTTATGCTTCTGAAGAAGGCTAGATTACTCTAGCTGAAACCTGGGTAAAGACCAGTAACTTTTCGCAACTGAGGCGGATCTTTGACGTATTAATTTATCACAATTTCTGACAGGGCTGCACTGTGTTAAAAATTCTTAGTCTTCTGGAAATATTTTGTGTCAGAATTGTGCAACTTTGTCTTATTAAACAAATAGTTCTGTAATACTCACACTATATATTGCGCACCAGATGGAAATGTTTGTCACAGCTGGCTCTCCTTAGTATCTCAATTATTTTGAGGGAATGTTATCTACTTCTATTCACTTGGGCCATTCACTGCTCTGTCAAAGTCTTCATGCAGTACCATATCTCCCATGTCCATTCACTGCTCCGTCAGAGTCTTCTTGCAGTACCATATCTCCCATGTCATCCTCATTTACTTTATCTTCCATTCTATTATATTGTCTTCAAGTTCATATTGCTGATATATGTGTTAAAAGTAGCTTTTTGGCTTTTAAATTGCCTCTTAGCAGCACTGGAATTTCAGCTCTGGAGGTGAGCCTGGCCAGCCATTCTGTCTGCTTGTGTTTCCATGTTAAGACTGATTTTTTGCCATGGTCCCATTCTGGGACTCATAATGCACAGGATCTTTCCTGTACCAATCTGTTGTTAATATTGCGGTCCAGCTATTTGTATTTAGGTTTTTCATGGCATCTTTAAACAATTTATGGTAAATGCCAGGAAAGGTTATGTCCTGCCCCATCTTTTTGCAAGCTGAGATCTTGCTCCATCTCTAACGACTCGATGATCAGTGGGGCCTTAAATCCCAATTTTCCTTTTCACTGTCCTGTTCAGCGTAATGTCAACTTCCATCTTGGCTTGATGAGACCTTAGCCTGTCCTCTATTTCATTTCCAGTAGTTCAGTCCCCTGTCACCCCTCCAGCTATTAGATACGGTAACTTTCTTTTCTTATTTCTGGCTTAAAACAAACTGTGATGACAAATGTTAACTCCATTAAATCCATTAATAATTTGGGCCGTGTATGGCTTTAATATAATGGTATCTAATATGTCCTGTGGGACTATGGTATTTGTGGTTAGATAATAATTATTACTTTTCTTATAAGATATTCTTAGTGTAATACTTTCCCATATTTATTATTTAGATGTTTAGAACAAATCATCAAATATAACATCTCTTAGTTAGGTGGCAAGAACACACTTTTTTAGTTTCAAAATAACATTATGTAGCATTGAATAGTAACAGTTCTGTAATATGCATCTAGCTGTCCTAGCAGTATCTCTGTTTTACAGACATCAGTGCATAGACAATTGCACAAAAAGAAATGATTTCATTATTTAAAAATGTAAAAATGGAATTCCTATTTTTAAAATTGATGTGCTTCTGTCTCTATTGTAATTGCTTGATCCTAAATTGTTTTTAAATTATTGAAAAATTAGAACAAGTACAAAGAAATTAAAAGAGCATTGGTGGTAATATTAATATGATGGATATCGAACATGGGTTAATGGACTGTTGTTTTCTTTTCATTTATCAAAATCAATACACTAGTTGGCTTGGCATGGTGTTGAGCTATCCCACTTTCTGAACCAAGATCAGAGCTTGTGCTACTTGGCACAGCACTTTTCAAACTAACAAATGGAAACATACTTGTTTTTCTTCAAGCATTGTCTTCTATTTATCATCTGCCAATCATACTCAAACACAACATCTGGCTTGAGAATTTAAATGTGCTCCTTTGTTCTCTTCGAATGTATTAATATACTTGCGGTGTTCAAAAGTGATGGGCACTACAATGTTTTTGTGTTGACAGGAACCATTTACAGTTCAAACAGCTACAGATTATATTATATGCACTCGCTGCCAGCATCTGTGCACCTTTACCATCATTCTGGCAACTTCTATATATATCTAGAAAACCATTCTTTGTGGGTATCCCAGCGCCATTGGTGGACAACTGCAAGGAAGTTAAATATGGAGGCTGTGCCAGCACAGTGAACCCTGGTTCACACGTGGTGGCAATGATCTTGTGACTTTGTTGTGTTGGAGCAGCACACAACAGTCCCATTTTCCATGGCGGTGTTATTGAATGCTTCGGCAGAGTTGGTGCAGTGAACTGCAGTGCTGATAGCTGTTAAGGATCGAATTGGGAGGGAACCAATCCAGCAGCATTATGTCTTCCTGATCCT